>NC_140419.1:5510754-6737004 GCF_965140295.1 Lepidochelys olivacea
AGAATGGCCATGGCCATCTCTCCCCTCCCTGTTAGGGGAGAGGATTGTCATGTTCCTCCCCCGAGCATATCCCAGGTGCTGAGGCTGCATGCAGGAGGGAGGACATGGCCCTGTTAGAGATAAGAACATATGACTAGCTGGACCCTCTGTGCAGATATGGCCCCACAGTGATGCTATGCACTGCAGATCTGGGTCTCTCTGCACCTTCTGGTGGCCTGTAGCATGGTGAGATGGAGCATGCAGCAGTCCTTCCCAACCTTGCCAGTGTAATCAAACTACGACTTCGGCTGCCCCTCAAACTCCCCACACTCCCCTCCATTCTCTTCGCCCCACTCTGTAATTAAATGGGGATAGCCTACTGGGGCATGTACTGCTGGGAACAATCCTGCCCAGGAGGGCGTGGGTCACTGGGAAATGAGCTACGAAATCTCTTCCTTTGAGTCTCTCATTCCATGGGCTGCTCCTAATACATTTTGCGCGGGCGTATGTGCTTCTTTAGCTTAAGCAGTTGAGATTCATGCTTTTAACTCCAGAGGTCCTCCATTCAGCCCTGCAGAGGACGCTGGCCGGGCAGGGTTGTTGGATGCGCCCACAATGGGTATGCAACATAAAGGCCTCTGAGCATCTCCTCTTCCTGGCTGACTCCCTAGCAAGGAGTCCTATCTCACACCATCACCATTCAGCCACATTCACTTCCCCTTGAATAAAAATAATCAAATGATTCATTTTTTTAAAAAAGAAAGTAGCATGGGGCTGCTAAAAAAACAACAACAACTAAACAAGTTCCGATAAGGTATATTACGGCCTTGCATTTCCAGTAACACAGGTATAGGCCTGTGCTGGGAGGAGGAGGTGTGACGGAAAAGTGAGCTACTTATTATCATGGTTTGTTACTTAATTACCACACGACTTATCGTCTTCCTTCCTTAATCTCACCCTTTGAAGCCCAACCAACCCCTGATGAATGGGGCTCTCTGCTCTTCCTTCCATGCCTTGCTGTGCCTCGGAATCAGAACAGGGATGGAAAAGCAGCTGCCATGAAAAAAAGGCTAAGAATAACACCCAGCACTGGGGGGACGTAGAAATAAACGTGAGAGATCAGGGGTCCGAGGGAGCGAGCGAAGAGTCTGGTGAGCAAAAAAAGTGGGAAACTGACAAAAAAGAGTTCTAATAGGAAGTCAATTAACCAGGTCTCCTCCAAGGGTTCTGGAACGGCAAGTCAAACCGTTCTCTCCTAGCGTCTTCCTCCGACTCACTGTTCTGACCTGGAGCAAGCCACTTAGGCCAACATTTTTAAACACGGGTTGCCTAAAGTTCGATCCATCTTTAAGCCACCCCGGGTGTGAGCATATGCACCTAAACGTACAGGGCAACGTGTAAAGAACTGAAAGGAAAATGCCAGTAGGCAGGCGAGTTGTATAAATGATCTGCAACCCAACTAGGGGGGTGAAGATTCTGCGGAGTAATGTTGCCACAGTCACTGCACACCTCCCTCCTGTTCCCCCTGCAGGCTGGCTCCTTCTTTCTGGGCTCTCCGAGGTTTCATTGATGTGTAGGACCCTCTCCAGGGGGTGGCCTTTAAAAGTCATATTTTATTGGTGTGTTGTTTCCAAGACACTGCCTCGGTCTAGAATATTTCTACCAAATAGTGGCTACTGTTTTTTTCTAAGAAGTCTAATCCTGCAAGGTGCTGAGCACTGCAAATTCCTATGGAAGTAGGTGGGAGCGAAAATGCTCAGCACTATGGGGATTAGGCTGTACAGTCTCTCTCTCTCTCTAGCTCCTCTGCACATGGAACCGTCTGACATCCTGCCATGTATCCCACATGGTTTTGGTGGACCTAGTTCGTTTAAGGTTTTATAGTTATCCTACCCCAGGATTCACGTGTAGAGGGAAAGCAGAGAAGTTCCCCCTACCTCTACGTCATAGTACCCAGGTCTCCTGACTCCCAGGCAGATGCTCCCTGTAGGCCTTTGCACTTCCAATGTACTCCCCACGCATCCTCCCAGCCTCCTTATGAAGCAGGTAAATATGGAATCTTAGACCAAAGGTTCTCAACCTCTTTTGTTCTGAGCCCCCCCCCCCAACAGGCTATAAAGAACTCCACGGCCCACCTGTGCCACGGTAACTGTTTTTCTGCATCTAAAAGCCAGGGTCGGCATTAGTGGGTAACAAGCAGGGCAATTGCCAGGGGCCCCCATGAAGCTACATTGCTCAGGCTTCAGCTTCAGCCCTCAGTGACGGGGCTCAGGGCCCTGGGCTTCAGCCCCATGCGGTGGGGCTTTGGCTTTCTGCCCTGGGCCCCAGGGAGTCTAATGCTGGCCCTCCTTGGAGGCCCCCCTGACCCCTACTCAAGGTCCCCTAGGGGGCCCCGGACCCCTGGTTGAGAACTACTGTCTTAGACCCACTTCCCTGATGGCGAAACGTGAAGCACAGCAAGGGGATGGGGGTTGGGATGGTCCAGCAGCCAGTCAGTGGGAGAGCTGGGAGTGGAACCTAGGAGTCCTGACTTACAGCCAGAGGATAGCTGCCTACCCCGCTCCTTCCTCCGACCAATGACTCGATGGGGAGGAAGATACACTTGTGTACCCACAGCAAACTGCAGAGTAACTCCTCCTTGAGATGAGACATGATACAGATTTCTGATCTGCCAGAAGATCATTTCCAGGCGATGCTTCACACTGTAGTGAGAGAGGAAAAAAAGCTTAGCGTGGGTGTTTTGCATGGGAGTCTGCTGTGCAGCTCAACTGCAGCTCCCTGTAACCCACTTGGCTGTGAGATCATTTATCTTTAGACACTATTTCTGCCTTCTTCACCATGGTTCACAGGCGAGAGCAAAGCAAAGGCTGCCATCATTGTTCTGTTCCTTCCTAAGTAAGGTCCTGCATTTCCTTATCATCTTTTACCCCACCAGATCCCATAGCAGAGAGGGCTCACCTCATCAACCACTGCAGTGCAGCCCCTCCTGCTCCTGGGAATGGAACAGGGGCAGGCAGCTGTTTCACAGAGCACAGCTCTTTAGGACAGGAAGTAAAGAATAACACACCTAGTTGAAATTGCAGGAGGAACTTAAATAGGCAAAAGGCAGCTGCCTGAGCTGGAATTCGGTCAAGACAACAGAATCAGCACTTTTATTTTTACCAGTAGCACCATGGGATCTTTAATGTTCACCAGCCCCACTTGGTATTTGTCCACAAGTGGGTCCCTTCAACTCTTTATCCCAAATATCTGCTTTTTAACTGAATTTCATCACTACAAAATGTATCACGGGCGGGGATCTCTTTCCACCTCCCTTTCAGTCATAGGCATTTTGTTGCTGTTCACTGAATGCCCGCAGGCTTTGTCTGGGCCTAGACTAGAGAACTGTTTGTCAGTCACCTCTCTTCCCAGTTCGCTGCAGGCTGCCACGCAGGCGTGTAACCAAAAAAGTCGCTCTAGGGCATCTTCCTACATTGGCACGCAGGTCCCCTGTCCAGATGTGCACGTTTCTCCCTGGGCACATGCCCCCCTGTCCAGATGAGCATCCTTCCACATGCCCCGGGCGTAGGCCCCCTCCGTCCAGATGTGCGGGCCTCCACCCCATTCAGATGTGCATCCTCCCTCCTCCAAGCCCTGGGCCCCTGCCCTCCCAGCCAGATGTGCCTCCTTCCCCAGGCCCCGGGCGTAGGCCCCCCCATCCAGATGTGCGGGCCTCCGCCCCATCCAGATGTGCATCCTCCCTCCTCCAAGCCCTGGGCCCCTGCCCTCCCAGCCAGATGTGCCTCCTTCCCCAGGCCCCGGGCGTAGGCCCCCCCATCCAGATGTGCGGGCCTCCGCCCCATCCAGATGTGCATCCTCCCTCCTCCAAGCCCTGGGCCCCTGCCCTCCCAGCCAGATGTGCCTCCTTCCCCAGGCCCCGGGCGTAGGCCCCCCCGTCCAGATGTGCAGGCCTCCGTCCCCATCCAGATGTGCATCCTCCCTCCTCCAAGCCCTGGGCCCCTGCCCTCCCAGCCAGATGTGGCTCCTTCCCCAGGCCCCGGGCGTAAGCCCCCTCCGTCCAGATGTGCAGGCCTCCGTCCCCATCCAGATGTGCATCCTCCCTCCTCCAAGCCCTGGGCCCCTGCCCTCCCAGCCAGATGTGCCTCCTTCCCCAGGCCCCGGGCGTAGGCCCCCCCCGTCCAGATGTGCAGGCCTCCGCCCCGCACAAGGGCGCGTCCCCGCCGGCAGAAGTCAGCGCCCCGCCCGGTGCCGCGCGGCGCTGGGGGGGCGGGGCACTGGCTCGCGCGGCTCCCCCGTCACGTGACGGGGGGGGCCCAGAGGCTTACAGAGTCCGGAAGCGGAAGCGAGGAGCGCCGGCCGCGGGGAGGGCCGGTTGCTGTGGTAACGCGGCGCGGCCGTGGCCATGGGGGAGCCGCTGGGCCCGCCGAGCCTCGAGAACTCGTACAGCCTGCGGCCGGCCTTCCAGCACAAGTGAGCGGCCGCGGCCGGCTGGGAGGGCCCTGGTTTGGGGGCTGGGAGGGACCGGGAGCAGTGAGGGCCCTGGGGGGTGGGGGGAAGTGTTGGAGTGGGGGGGCGTGTTGGGAGATGGAGTGGGGGGGATCCTGGGGGAGATGGGGAGCAGTGAGGTGTTGAGGGATGGAGTGGGGGACCCTGGGGGGTGGGGGGAAGTGTTGGAGTGGGGGGCTGGGGGGAGGTGTTGGGAGATGGAGTGGGGGGGCTGGGAGCAGTGAGGGCCCTGGGGGGTGTTGAGGGATGGAGTGGGGGACCCTGGGGGGTGGGGGGAAGTGTTGGAGTGGGGGGCTGGGGGGAGGTGTTGGGAGATGGAGTGGGGGGGCTGGGAGCAGTGAGGGCCCTGGGGGGTGTTGAGGGATGGAGTGGGGGACCCTGGGGGGAAGTGTTGGAGTGGGGGGGCTGGGGGGAGGTGTTGGGAGATGGAGTGGGGGGGCTGGGAGCAGTGAGGGCCCTGGGGGGTGTTGAGGGATGGAGTGGGGGACCCTGGGGGGTGGGGGGAAGTGTTGGAGTGGGGGGGCTGCGGGGAGGTGTTGGGAGATGGAGTGGGGGGGATCCTGGGGGAGATGGGGAGCAGTGAGGTGTTGAGGGATGGAGTGGGGGACCCTGGGGGGTGGGGGGAAGTGTTGGAGTGGGGGGGCTGCGGGGAGGTGTTGGGAGATGGAGTGGGGGGGATCCTGGGGGAGATGGGGAGCAGTGAGGTGTTGAGGGATGGAGTGGGGGACCCTGGGGGGTGGGGGGAAGTGTTGGAGTGGGGGGGCTGCGGGGAGGTGTTGGGAGATGGAGTGGGGGGGATCCTGGGGGGGGCTGGGAGCAGTGAGGGCCCTGGGGGGTGTTGAGGGATGGAGTGGGGGACCCTGGGGGGTGGGGGGAAGTGTTGGAGTGGGGGGGCTGCGGGGAGGTGTTGGGAGATGGAGTGGGGGGGATCCTGGGGGAGATGGGGAGCAGTGAGGTGTTGAGGGATGGAGTGGGGAACCCTGGGGGGTGGGGAGATGTTGGAGTGGGGGGGCTAGGGGGCCCCTGGAGGGTGGGGAGTAGCGAGGGCCTGGGGAGGGGGGTGGAATCAAGGTTCTGGCTCACAAATCTTCAGTCCTGCCCCATCCCTCCTCCCCCCGCCACCTCCCTGAACACCGTTTTTTGTGAGGTCCAGAGGAAAGGTTGCCATTGCCCCCCATTCGCTGTCCCCTCAATTCTGTGTGGGGAAGGGAAGGTGGGTGTGGACAGTTACCCTTCTCATCTATGCTTGGAGGTATGTGTAACAGGGTTGGCACCCACCTCTCAGGAGTGCCCCCTTCGGTTTGGGCATCTCAGCATTCTTTAGGTCAGGAGCCCCCTTTCCGTGGTTCTCAAGCACTCAGCCCTCCGGCCATGTGACACTGTCTGCATGTTAACCAGCACACACCCCTTCTTGGGTATACAGTCCACAGAGACCTAGCTCAGTACCCCTCTGGTGGTCTCTCTCTAGCCCTCCTTTGGCTTTAGCCTTTATATAGTCCAGCCCTGGTATGGGGCCATATCCCCAGGGCTTCCTCCCTGGAGACACTAGCTTTCTGTAGCCCTCCTCAGGCTCAGTTCCTAGCAGCCAGCCAGGAGCCCCCCCAAGTCCCTGCCAGCAGACTTGGCTGTCCATAGTTCTGCTGTTCTTCCAGGCCTCCAGTCCATTCTTCTCCTGCTCCATGCAGCAACTAACTACTGCTCTGTTCTGCAGCCCTTCTTATATGGCCCTCCTGGGCCCTGATTGTTTGCTTCCCCTGCAGCCACTCTAAGCTGCTTGGAGGCCTCTCTACTGCTCCTTTCCTGGGATGGGAGCGGCAGAACCCTGAGTTCCTCCAGCAGGGGGCCTTTGGGCCTAGTCCACCCTATCACAGTATAACTATGATCCAGTATTAGATTTTATTTGCCCATCTACCTGACTAGAATGTAGAGCTGGTGGGTGTGTACAGTTTTGCAAGGTTGGTTAACTAGCTTCCACTTTTGCTGCTCTTTTAATGCATTTCCACTTGCCGAGAATGAAAGGTGAATTTTTCCACATAGCTACATTTCATCCTGTACTGTGAACTTTCTGAGATTTAGGATTTTTTTCCCCTGTTAGATTCCGATCTTCTGCAGTAAAAGAGTGCATCCATGCGATACTGAAAGAGAATCTAGCCAATGTGCAATACAACCCAGAGGAAACGCCGGGGCTTACACAGTCCTTATCAGAGACAATTAAAGATAGACTGAAAGGTAATGAGGATTGGTGGGGAAACTGCCTCTTTCCTTACTGAATTTGTTCCTTTCTTTTGCAAGTATTGATTCTCTCCTCTGTTTTTTAAAACTCCTCGATCACTGATGACTGACCACAACTCTATATTATTTAATAAACTAGTATATATGTACATGGTGCTTTACAACTTGGTCTCAGTCTTGAGGATCTTAACATTTAATTCAGACAAATCTGATTACATACAGACCCACTGGTGAGAGAGATCAGCTTAGGAAGTATCATGGAAGAAGTAGAATGCATGGAGCATGGGTAGCATGGAAGAAGGGGCATAACTGAGAGTTGGAGAGCGAGACCAGGACCTGATTCTGACCTCACTTCCATAAATGGAATCACTCCTGGTTTAGCCTGGTGTAAATGAGATCAGAATCAGGTCCAAAGGGACCACACTGGGAATCAGACTCATTGGGAGCAGCTGAGGGAAAGGTAAGAGACTAGGGAGCAAGAGGCTGTGGGTCATGACATCATCATGTACTGATGGCATGTTGCAGCATAGCAGTGTTGTTTCAGAACATTGCATGTTTCGATTCCAGAAGTTATTTCAGGACCCATTAAATGTTCCCCACATCCAATTCTGGAATAACTACACAGATGAGAGTCAGCATTATCATTTTGGGAATAGGGTTGTACTCTCTCTGCTGTCTGCCTTTGCAGCAAGAGAACCAGAATATCATGAGTTCCTGCATTAATAGTGTGTTTTAGATCTCCCTTACAGAGATGCTAATTTTAAAATAGATTATGTAGCATACGTCGTCTGAGCTATACCCAGGACCTGATTTCAGTGCTTTATAAAGATATACATGGTGCCCTGAGGCAGGAGTGGCCCAATACAGCCCACAGGATTTTGCCTGACTTCTGTGTCTGCTGTCATCTTGAATAAGGAATGACGCTGTGAGCACTACCAGATCTCGCATGTCACACTGCATCTTGCAGCGGAGATACAAATGGAGTGTAGCATGCTGGAGTCTTGCCTTATTGAAGATAGAGGCAGTGTTCTATTTTAAGCAAATTTGTTTTGGCTCTTGCATTTCTGGCGAGTTGCCAGTTTCACCCCCTCTACCAAATTGGTATCACCTATACCTGATGGAACAGTATCTATTTGCTGTTCTTTTGGAATAGAACCAGACAGCTTTGTAGTCATGTAGCTCAGATCTGTGCATGCTCTCATGCTCTACTACTAAAACAGGAATGTTAAAGATACTAGTAATACATGGCAGAAACAGCAATCAATTTCCTCAAGATCAGAACAATTTTAAAATAATTCAGATGACTTGAAACTTCTGGGTTTCATGTAACAGCCTCGCTTCTACTCTGACCCATTTGTTTTCATGGGATTTTTTTTTTAACCCTGGAAAGTTGTCTAATTGGCATGGTTGGTGTTTGTTGTATCTGTTTGAGAGGTTTTTCCTCTCCCTATCCTGTGTTTCAAAGGTGTTGAGCACCTGCAACTCCCATTTATTTGAATCAGATTCTGGTGCTCAGCACTTATGAAAGTGAGGCCATTAGGCAGCTTATCTACTGTACATAGCATTCATTTCACTGCCCATTGGAAACTAAGAGTTTCTAGTTACAAAATAAATAGCTCTCTCCCTGTGTCCTGTCTGACTATAATAAAATTCTGTACTCTTCCATTTTGAAACTGTTCATTTTTCTCCCTCTTACTCTGCAGCAGAGGGATTTCACCGATATAAAATGGTGGTGCAGGTTGTGATTGGAGAACAGAGAGGTGAAGGAGTGAAGTAAGTTTTGTGCATTTCAGGTGTCTTGCTTTTGTCATCCTCCTCAAGAGTTAATACAGCAACACAACCTTGCTCCTAACTCTCTGAGACAGGCAAGTGTTCTGCAGGAGGTCAGACTAGATAATCACTATGGTCCCTTCTGGACTTAAAATCTTTAAAACATAGCTCATGTCACAGAGTTCTCTCTGCTGTAATTAGCAAAGCAAGGCTGTTCGTATCCTCTTGTTAGGCAGCAATTTACTAAGGGCCAGATTTTCAAAAGTGCCCATCTCCCATTTAGGCCCCCAAATAAGTATCTAGACTTTCAAAAGAGCTTAGCACCCAACATGTAGAATTCTCTTAAAAATCTGACCTCAATTGTGGGTGCTGAGCACTTGAAAATATGGCCCCAAATGCTGGTGATTAGAGAAGAATTCTTACATGTTGACATAGAAAGATTGTGGCTTCCACTAGTGCTGAGCTAAGAAAAGAACGTGTTGAACAACCCAGGAAGTAGGTAATCTGTATCTGCTGGGTTTATCTTCAGTATCTGTGTGCTCCTCAATGAGATAAATGCAACAGATAAGGGTAATCAGATCTCATACCCTTTGTGTAAGCTGATTAGAGATCAGGAAAGAATACCTCTTCCCTGTGCATTACATCACGTACATTTGGCGAGATATAATGTGTGTGTGGTGGTCCCCTTCCTCTAAACCATCTCCATGCGGGCCACTGTCTGAGGCAGGATACCAAACTCGATGGACCAATGATGTAATCCAATCTGATGAATCCTGTGTTGTTGAGCTTGAGGCAACAGCACCAGAACCGGGGGCCCAGGATGCCATGGCCCCCCCACTTCTTAATACGGGCGTAGTTTGGAGGGCAGTGGGGCGGTGCTGGCCGAAGGCTTGAAGTTTAGGGGGGCAGCACCACTGCAAAGTGCATCCCCTGCCGGTGCTGCTCCGCAGCTGCCCAAGGCTTCCAGTCTGGGGGGGCAATGCAACTCCCTACTCTCCAAACTACAGCCATGTTAAAAAGTGGGGGGCAGGGCCCCTGGGCCCCCCCAGTTCCAGCACTGATGACCCCCTCACTTCTACAAGGTTCTGGCGCCCTTAACTTGGTGTATAAACCATTGGAGGAAATTCTCTAGCCTGTTATGCAGGAGGATGGACTACATTTATCATAATGGTTCCTTCTGGTCTTAAAACCTTAAGTTCTTTGCTATGGGGTATCAAGTTGGCCCGCCCTGAGCTCTTATTGACTCGGATAGTGTCTGAGGTGGGGAAATTGCAAGTAATGCTCTCCCTAACTCTCTGAAAAACATCAACTTCATCCAGCACAAAGTCACATTCCCAAGTCCAAATGAGCTGGTTTTGTTCTTCAAAGGAAAACAACTCTTGGCTTTCAGGGAAAGTAGTGACCAGGTATTCATATCTCAGTTTACCCCCCCAGGTTGCCGTGTTAATGGCTTATCCCAATTCATTTGTTTAGCATGGCTGCGCGGTGTTTCTGGGATGCTGACACTGACAACTATGCCCAGGATGTTTTTATTAATGTGAGTATTTGCAATTTTTCCCGGGGAAAATTAAGTGAATCTGTTCTGTGTGTATTTATAGAGAGAGAGGTTCTGATCACAGAATGTGGACTTGATACATTAACCTCTAGGCCATTTGTTTGTACTAAGTACCAAGACAATACGGAAAAAAATACCAATAGTCAGCAGTGGAATTTGTATAGGCCCCAATTCAGCAGTCTGTCCCTATTCAGCAAAGCACTTGATGATGATACTACAGTACTTAGATCTTACATAGTGCTTTTCATCCAAGATCTCAAAGCACTTCACAAAGGAGGTGGGTATTCTTAGCTCCATTTTACAGCTAGGGAAACTGTAGCACAAGGAGGTAAAGTTACCTAAGGCCATGTTTAATGCTTTGCTAGTCAGAGTACAGGACTGGAAACCAGGATATCCTGAGCTTTGCCACTGACTGTCCTCTGACCTTGAACTAGTCACTGAACTCCTCTGCAAAATGAAGATAATATTGGGGTGCTGAGAATTAATGTTTGTAAAGTATTGTGAAGAAGAAAAGCCCTGCTTACATTCTAAGTATTTAAGCAGTTAAAAGTGAATCAGATACCATAAGGATGTCTTCTGCAAAACTTGAACCTGTGTTATTTGTCATCTTTAACCATTTAGTGCAGCATCAGGATTTCTAAGTTTAGTGGATAATAAAATGACTTTAAAATAAAAGACAAAAACTTGGTGTGCAAGTTGTTTTAGTCTGTTTTTTTTTTTAAACACTCTTAAGTTCTTGTCTAGATTTTCTTTATACCAAATTAAGGACATAACAAAAATGTAATCTTTGAACTTTTAGTTGGGCTTCAATATGATCACTTGTTTCAGTGAGAGGAGTACACTTTTGTTAAAACTAATATGCTTCTCTATTGTTTTCTCAGGACAGTCTGTTCTGCGTGGTAGCTGCATTTGGCTGTTTCTATTACTGATGCCAGTGAAGACTGCAGAAAAGTACTACAGTAATTTTAGAGAGGAGTTATTTTGTTTGGTTTTCTTCAATAATTTATACTAAGGAGGAGTGTACTCATGTTTTCTCAAAGTAGCAGACTTACAATTGTACAAAGCCTGCTCACTGTATCTCTATAATACACTGATGTGTCCACAACTTCCTCTTCTTTCCTGCTTGTATAAATATAGCTTTGTAGCATATTGTTATTCTTTTGTCTTTTTAATCATCCTTCCTGCTTTGTGCAAAATGGATTTATTAACTCCTAGGAGCCAGATATAGTGCCTTAAAAGGACTAGATTGCTTTTATTAGTAGTGACTTGTTTCCATAATGTAATAAATATTTATGATCAATGTAATATAATAAATACAAATGTATATATTATACCTTTTCCCAGCTTTGTCCATACCTATGTGTCTGATCTTGTCTCTTCTAGCACTAGCATCTGCTCCCTCAACTCCACCAAATATGCCAGCCTTGAATGTTCATATAGCTGCTTCTCCCACAAATGTCTCCATGTTTCCTGCCATGGCTAGAATGCCCTCCTTCAGCTAGGCCAGAAGGCCACTACTCTGTCCTCTTGTAAATCCCTCCTCAAGACCACCTATGGCTGTGATGCTTATAAGAAACCATGGTTCAATCTAGCTAACGTTAATTGGCCAGTTGGGGAGAGCTGATATTTAAGAAGAAAAACAATTTAAATGATTCAGAGCCATTAAGTCGGACTCATTATTAGGCTGTGTGACTAATGATTCTATGACCGTTACCCTCATCCTTCCTTCCTGTCATTTGCTAAATTCACTGGTTGCGTCTTGTTTCACATTCGGCCCAGATCCTGCAAAAACTGACAGCTCACATGCTTAACTTTAGCATGTGAGTTGTCTCATTGCCAAGTTAAGCATGTGCTTAAGGGGTTGCAGGATCGTGGCCTCAGTTTCTAAGCACTATGAGGCAGGGACCCAGTCTACTTATTTGTCCATGCAGAGCTCATCACAGTAGGACTCCAATGTTGAGTGGGATCGCTGGATGCTACCACAGTATAAATTAGCAAACAAAAACTACGTTTAGTGACAGTTAAGGTTGCAGCAGGGCACATCCCTCCATCCCAACCCTTAAAAACAGGGAAATTAAGGGAAAGACGTGTGCATTCCTTTCCACCTTCACATCACCTGCAACAGAGAGCTAACACACTCTAGTGCGCCATAATGCTTCACTCCAATTGCCACCAGCTACCCAAAAGCCATACGTACCCTGGCTGCATCCAACTTGAACTCTGCTACAAAACCTTGGCAGTGACCTCATATGCTTTTTATGTATCAACCAATCAGCACATCTGACTGTCACCCATTCATGCATTTGGGAATTTATTTTGCTTTAACGCTGCAAGTTGGCTGAAGCTGAGGTACAAAGAAAAGTGAGACAATCCAGTGAAAAGGGACCAGGAGGGGTGATTTTTAAACTCTTGTTCTTTCTATACCAATTAATTTTTCACCAAACCACTGTGAAAAATTAGATTTCTTATGAAAATGGGATTTTTACAAACAAAAGGGTTAACGCTCCTGTCAAATCGAACTCCCTAACACAACCCTACTATAATCTACCCAAGCTAACTGAGGGTATCTTCCCCCTTTTTCAAGAAAAATGTAACAGCTCCGGCTCTAGAGAAAACATACTGCAATACAGTGCTTTGCCCCAACTATGCTAGTTGCCTAGATGAAGCGAGCTGTCGCTCACCAAAGCTCATGCTCAAATAAATGGGTTCGTCTCTAAGGTGCCACAAGTCCTCCTGTTCTTTTTGCGGATACAGACTAACACGGCTGCTACCCTGAAACCTAGATAAGTTAATGTACAAGTTGTGATGCAGCATCCTTCCATTTTTAGGTTTGGTTTTGATGGCTAATAGAATCCATCAACACACAAAGGGTCTCCCAGGCCTTAAGGCAAAGCAACGTGTTTCCAGCCCCAAGGCAGACATTTGCGTGTAATATGAGACGTAGTGCATGTGGTTGTCTCCCTCTAGTGGCTGGCCCCAGCCATGGTAAGAACCTGTCATTTCCTGACACAGTCCTCCATAAATGAGCTATGTTTCCCCCTTGTGGATCTCAGAGGCCCCATAGCACTATTGCCTGGGGATCCTGCCCCACACTAAGCCCCGCCCCTCACTTCCAACCCCCTTCTTCCAGCAATGCAACTACTGCAGCTCCCTTTGTTTTAAATCTTGTCTCTCTTCCTTCCTTCTGGTGGATCACTGAGGTTTTAATCCCTCTCGCCCTTCCGGCACGGCCTCACCTTGTCAGGCTTCTTCTGCACCCTCAGAATGGCAGATCGGCCGCGAAAGCACCACAGCAAATCCAAAAGGTGCTCAGTGTGTGAGGCTCCCTTTCCAGGAACATCAGAGGGAGAACTGTGTCCTATGTGCTGCCAGCCCGCCTCCCCCTTCTCTGTCACAGGGTTGGGCTTTGAGTCAAAGTGGCGTGATGGGGCCGTATCTCCTGCACGTAGCCAGGACTCCAGCGGGGAGCCGTGGGACTCACAGGAGGAGGAAACTCCTCCACCATTGCCACGCTGGGTAAGTTAAGCAAAGCCCCCCTCTTATGAAGGGAAGGAGTTTCACAGGCTCCTATCCCAGTTCCTCAGGCAGGTGCTTTCCTTCCTGATCTCAAAGCCCTCACACCAGTTCACCAAGATTTTCCATCAAAAGATGATGCCCCTGCCAACTGCCTACATGATCAAGGCCTCAACAGACACTCTGCAGTTTGTTGTGAGTAACTGATACGTGCCACACCTCGCCTGTGTGTGATATGCTCAATTGCTAAGAATCAGACACTGATTAAAATGCTGGAGCTGTGTTTATGTTGCAGTGGGTGCAGAGCTTGAAACACACTCTTGTCCATGCAGCCCCGTGCTGATATTAAATATGCAAATAGCACACCTCATGAGGGACCCAGGTTGGCAAACAAACCTAGCAGGTGGCTCAGCACTCACAGGAAACCCTACAATAACAAACATGGTCAACCTGTGGAACTCATTGCCAGGGGATATTGTGAAGGCCAAAAGTATAATTGGGTTCAAAAAAGAATTAGGTAAATTCATGGAGGATAGGTCTGCCAAGGGCTATTAGCCAAGATGGTCAGGAACGCAAACCCTAAGCCCTTAGATGTTCCTAAGCCCCTGACTGCCAGAAGTTGGGACAGGATGACAGGGGATGGGTCTCTAGATAATTTCCCTGTTCTGTCCATTTTCTCTGAAGCATCTGGCCCCGGGCACTGTCAGAGGCAGGATACTGGGCTAGGTGGACCACTGATCTGACCCACTACGGCCGTTCCTATGATGCTCACGATCCAGTGCTGAGGACTAACTCTGCCATAACAGACTCGGCCTGGGCATCTCGCGGTCCTGAGCCTGACCCTCCGCTCCGATCCGTGGCCTGCACAGGCTGAGAATTAACGAGTGAATCTAAAATGCGCAAGGGGACGTGGGGCTGGACTACTAACAACCCTAAGAGAACAAACCTTCTCTGCTGAGCCTGGAGGCCACCGGGAAACCCTTTTGTAAAACTGGGCCCCTCGGCCTCCCCGCAATGATAAAGGTGGAACCCATCGGCAACCCTACAACAACAAACCCCCCCTGCGCAGGGCCTGCGGCCCATCCGTGGTCCTCCTACAGCGAGCCCGGCCCCCCTGGCCCTGGGTGTGCAGCGACCCCACGACACCCAATGCGGGGCGCACGGGCAACGCTACCCCAGCAACGCGGCACGCCAGGGGTCCACGGGCGACCCTACAATAACAAGCGCAGGGCGCTGAGGCGGGGCCGCCAGGGACCCTACCACAACAAGAGACCCAGCCGCCCTGCAGCCCTACGCCAGCCGGCCCGGCGCCACCGGGCGACCCTACCACAACAAGCCCGGCCGGCCCGGGGGTTGCCCGGAACGCCGGTGCCGGCTGCGGTTTCCCGGGGGCCCCGCTGGAGCCGCGCGCGCGGCTGGTCCCTTCCCGTGCGGTCCGGCCCGACACGCAGCGCCCTGGGCGGCCGCCCCGCTGGCCAGCGAGGGAGCCGGGAGCGGCCGCGCCCAGCCCCGCCCCGCCCCGGCCGGCGAGGGAGCGCGGAGCGGCCCGGCAGGTCGGAGCGGGGGGGCGCTGCCTGGGGGGCTGGTTCCGGGGGGGCTGCCTGGGGGGTACCCGGCTGTGGGGGCGAAGGGGGCACTGGCTTGAGTGGGTGTGGGGGGGCGCTGCCTGGGGGGGCTGGTTCCGGGGGGGCGCTGCCTGGGGGGGCTGGTTCCGGGGGGGCATTGACTGGGGGCGCTGGTTCCGGGGGGGCGCTGCCTGGGGCGCTGGTTCCGGGGCCGGGGGGGCGCTGCCTGGGGGGTACCCGGCTGTGGGGGCGGGGGGGGCACTGGCTTGAGTGGGTGTGGGGGGGCATTCGGCGCTGGGGGCCTATTGGCTGGGGACCATGGGGGGCACTGGGTGGGGGGTACCCCGCTCTGGGGGTTAAGGGAGCATTGGGTGGGGGTGGGGGGGTACTAGGCTCTGGAAGGGCTGTGGCTGGGGGCACTGACTAGGGAGTACCTGGTTCGGGGGGGTTGAGGGGACACTGACTTGGGTAAATACAGGAGGCATGTAGCTCTGGGGGGGGGTATTGGCTGGGGAGCATGGGAGCACTGGCTTGGGGACACTCAGTTCTGGGGAACATGGGGTCACAGGCTGGGGGGTACCTGGCTCTGGGGTGGGTTGAGGGGGCACTGACTTGGGTAAGTACAGGAGGCATTTATTTCGGTGGGGGGTAACTGGCTGGGGAGCAAGGGGGTACTTGGTTCTGGGAGCATTGAAGGGACCCTGGTTTGGATGGGTATGGGGGCAACTTAGCTCTGGGTGGGCCACTGGCAGGGGATACCTGGCTCGGGGGAGCACTGGTTGGGAATGTATGGGGCGTAAGGGGTGGTATAATGAGATTTGGCTTCCTCCCTTAGATTTTCCAGGAGAGGAGCATAAACTCCCCACCCTGCTCATCTCAGTGCCCATTATTGTGTCCAGACAGGACTGCTAAGGGTGCCCCATTACAGTATTTGCTTTTGAATGTCCTTCCTTTTGTTCCGTTTCCTTATCTCTGGTAGTAATGGCAGAATCAGAGTCCACACCCTCCCCCATACCTCCCACCCATATGTGCTCCATTTCCCTGTGGCTTGTGACAGAGTCAGAGATTAGGGTTGGTTGAATTGAAGCAGAGTACACAGATGAGTTATTTTATCTAGCTGTGTGGTAGGAGGGTTATTTTTCCTGACTTCTTCTGGGCTAATGTGGGCACCATGTTTGGCTCAAATCCAGACCAAAAAAAGTCTACCCTATACACCTGAAGATGTGTGCAGTATATCACAGAGTTGTTGAGTTTGTGGATTTAAAACTACATTGGTCTGGTGTCTGGAATTTTATATACCAGAGTTCTCAAATTGGGGGTTGGGACCCCTCAGGGGTCACAAGGTTATTACCTGGGGTGGGGAGGTGTCTTGAGCTGTCAGCCTCCACCCTTAACCCTGCTTTGCTTCCAGCGTTTATAATGGTGTTAAATATCTTAAAAAGTGTTTTTAATATATAAGGGGGGGTCGCACTCAGAGGCTTGGTATGTGAAAGGGGTCATCAGTACAAAAGTTTGAGAACCACTGTTATATACTCAGTGGTGGACTAATGCCAAGAAATTATTATAGAATGACCAGTCAGTGACAGTTTGAAGGTATAATATTTTGCAAACCATTAGAGCTAACCTTACCTGATCACTCTGGTTACAGTGTGTACGGTAACACCCATTGTTTCATGTTCTCTGTGTATATAAATCTCCCCCCTGTCTTTTCCACTGAATGCATCCGATGAAGTGAGCTGTAGCTCACCAAAGCTCATGCTCAAATAAATGTGTTAGTCTCTAAGGTGCCACAAGTCCTCCTGTTCTTTTTGCGGATACAGACTAACACGGCTGCCGCTCTGAAACCTGTATATGGCAGCGGTTCTCAAACTGTGAGTCGGGATCCCAAAGTAGGTCGTGACCCCATTTTAACGGGGTCACCAGGGCCAGCATTAGACTTTCTGGGGCCCAGGGCTGAAACTGAAGCCCAAGCTCCACCTGCACCCAGGGTAGTGGGGCTTGGGTGCGGCCCTCTTTCCTCCCCAGCTCTGACTCTGACACCCCTGGAGTGATGTAGTAACTTCATTGTCAGAAGGGGGGGTCGCAGTGCAGTGAAGTTTGGGAACCCCGGTATAGGGAGTAGGAGGGGAGATTTTGATTTCTTACCTGTGTTTGCTGACTGGCACTTCGTATGAGGGACAGGGAGGTGTGCTTTGGTTTTGGTTTGGTAATGGCTTTTGTATTGTTTTTCTAAATTGATAACACAGCTCCTAGAGACCAGGGTAAAAGGTTTTTTATTACTATTATTTTAGTACATTTAAATCTAAATAAGTAGCTGGTTAGCTCTAGTGGTTTGCAAAATGTTACACCTTCAAACTGTCACTGACTGGTCATTCTATAACAATTTCTTGGCATTAGTCCACCACTGAGTATATAACAGTGGTTCTCAAACTTTTGTACTGGTGACCCCTTTCACATACCAAGCCTCTGAGTGCGACCCCCCCTTATATATTAAAAACACTTTTTAGTATATTTAACACCATTATAAATGCTGGAGGCAAAGCAGGGTTAAGGGTGGAGGCTGACAGCTCACAACCCCTTCCCACCCCCACCCCCCGTAATAACCTCGTGACCCCTGAGGGGTCCCAACCCCCAATTTGAGAAGTACTCCTCTCAAGTCATAAAGTACTCCTTTTCTTTTTGCTGTATACAACTTACCCCTATCACCTCTGTCCTTTCCTTTTTCCTGCTTCAACAGATGGGCCGTGTGGCATGTATGGCCCATCAACACCACATTTGGGTTATTTTGGACGAAGGAGGGGTGTGAATTTAAAAGATGAGTGGCCTTTAGGGAGAATGCCCTACCCACAGCTCTCTTAAATACCAAAAAAGCTCCCTCTGAGGTGCCTTTGCTGATTTCAAATGTGGTGCTCTTATTTGGGGGTGAGAGGGGGACTCTGATAGGACGGTCTCAGGCCATTTAAGGCTTCATACGTTAAAACCAACACACTGAACTCCACAGATCACAGAGTGCTGGTGTCATTTGTAACAAACAAGGTCTGCTTGACCCTTAAAAAGTTTAACTGGCATAACTATGGTAGTTAAGGGATGCAAATTTTTTTTTCCGAACATTGTTATTGCTGGTAAAAGCCTCAGTGTAGAAGCTGTTACACTGTTATATGGCTGGTATAGCTTGTTCGGCTCTGCCGAGCTGGAACTGGTATAAGCTTTCATACCAGCATAAATGAATTTGCAGTATTGTAGCTTGCTGCTTTAACTACACCAGAATAGCTAAAGCAGCAAAACTTTTTAAGATAGACACGGCCAAAATCATCACATCCTATACTAGCTTTTGTCTTCCAAATGGAGTGAAGGTGTAGCCCCACCTAGAGCACATTGCAGTCCAATCTAGACATGACAAAGGCCTGATCTATGCTTAATTTTTGCCAGCATAGCTATGTCAGACAAGGGGTTGTGACTATGCCAACATAGCTGTGCTGGCCAAAGCCCTAATGGAGAGGCAAAAAGTATTCCGGTAACAATACTTTGAGAAACAGTCAAAAGAAAAAAAGTCCCATTCAATTACATCATGTAATGGCAGACAGCTAAAAAGTGACAAGTTTTTAAAGAGTTTATATACCAATGCTAGAAGTCTAAATAATAAGATGGGCAAACTAGAGTGCCTTGTATTAGATTAGGATATTGATATAATAGGCATCACAGAAACTTGGTGGAATGGGGATAATCGGTGGGATACAGTAATACCAGGGTACAAAATATATCGGAAGGACAGAACAGATCATACTGGTTGGGGAGTGACACTATATGTGAAAAAAAGTGTGGAACAAATGAAGTAAAAATCTTAAATGAACCAAACTGTACCGTAGAATCTCTATGGCTAGTGATTCCATGCTTGAATAATAAGAATATAGCAGTAGGGATACATTACAGACTACCTGACCAGGATGGTAACAGTGACTGTGAAATGCTCAGGCAGATTAGAGAGGCCTCATGATGAAGCAGTGGAATTTATTCTCTGCCCCTCCCTGTTCATATGCAAACAACATTTTTCTCTTAATGAAACTCTTCTTCCAGTGGAATGCAGTTGGGCCAGCTCCTCATTCCATTGCTGTGTTTCGATGGTATATATTCAAAATTGTAGGGTCTGTTTCTCAGCAGTACTACAACACCTGGCTAACAAAACATTAACACCCTCATCAAGGAATATACATCTCTCCATTGAGATCAGCCCCCAAATTAGCAACAAGAATTGCCACTGGTGGTTACTAAAGATTCCACATGGAGGTTAATCCTCATGTCCTGGCCAAACTCGGCTAATTGTGTCCCGTAATCTCATTTGTCTACCTTATTTTTCACTCCCATCCTCAAATGTTTGTGTAGTGTTTCTGTGTTCTGTGAAACGCCTACCACTTTCCACCCCAGAGGTGGCTGTGTTTCTGTGGTGGGTGACTTGAGCTCTGTAGCATTTGTATCCGTAAGGGACTTGGGCATCCTTGAAGGGTATTTTCAGCATTTTAAAGAGGATCATTCCCTGCCCCCCCTTGTCTTGCACCATTCAAGATGCAGAATGCAGTGCCACTGTAACGAGACCAATCAATTAAGGTGGGCTATTACCAGCAGGAGGGAAAAAAACTTTTGTAGTGATAATCAGGATGGCCCATTTCCAAGTAACCGTAGGGGGGGAAAATTAGCATGGGGAAATGTTTTTTCCCCTACTGACAGGTTTCAGAGTAGCAGCCGTGTTACAAGTGCCACAAGTACTCCTTTTCTTTTTCCCCTACTGTTACTCACACCTTCTTGTCAACTGTTTGAAATGGGCCATCCTGATTATCACTACAGAAGTTGTTGGTTTTTTTCTCCTGCTGATAATAGCCCACCTGAATTGATTGGTCTCCTTACAGTTGGTATGGCAACACCCATTTTTTTCATGTTCTCTGTGTATATAAATCTTCCTACTGTATTTTCCACTGCATGCATCTGATGAAGTGGGTTTTAGCCCACGAAAGCTTATGCCCAAATAAATGTGTTAGTCTCTAAGGTGCCATAAGTCCTCCTTGTTTTTTTGCTGATACGGACTAACACGGCTGCCCCTCTGAAACTGTGCCGAAGGCTCACTGTGAAGTGAAGTTAACAGAATGCTGCTCTCAGCCCTGCAGATTTGTGTCCTAAGGGTCAGAGAGATTACACAGCGTCCACTGGTCCTGATCCGTGAGAAGGGCTCCTAAGCGCTATGATGATAAAAAGAATAATTTGTTCACGTTTGGAAGGCTTTCTTTGCAGCCAGAAGAGCAAGAACTCTTTTTTCAATGGAAGCTTAAATTCTGCAGAAATTAGCTGCTGAAAGCTCTCACTCACTGGGGGGCAGCTTCTCACTCACCACAGGCAAGAGGAGTTCTGACGCCTGCAATGTTGCAAAATTTGCTTTGTCAAATAGCTGCATTCATGTTCGTGTCTACAGGAATTGTACTTCCTCTTTGAGTGTCCAATCCAGTTCTTCTGGAAGTGGCTCCCTCTGATTTCCAGTCAGAGTTGGATCTGGTGCTTGACATTGATGTAGCTAGTGCATACTTGAGTCATTGTCTGAGGCCAGGCCTACGCTTCCACGTATGTTGGTAAAACTTACATGTACGTGGCTTTAGGGTATGTCTACACTGCAGTTAAAAACCTGCGACTCTCCCAAGCCAGCTGACTCGGGTTAAGGAGCTGTTTAATTGCAGTGTAGACATTTGGGCTCAGGCAGCCTGAGCTCTAGGACCCTCCCACCTTGCAGGGTCCTAGAGCTGAGGCTCCAGCCCAGTCCGGAATATTTACACCACAATTAAACATGACCTGGCCTGAGCCCCACGAGCCCGAGTCAGCTGGCACGAGCTAGCTGCAGGTTTTTAATTGCAGTGTAGGCACACTCTAAAGCAGGTTTTTCCCTAAGCTGTGTGCATGTGTGGCCATTTCCCCTGCTGACCCACCCCATCACCCAGGGGTGCTGCTCTCCACCGAACTACCTTAGCCAAAGTGGGAGGAGGTGAAGGGCATGCACCAAAAGAGATGAGTCAGGTGGGCACAGGAAGAGTGTAAGTGGGGAGGAAACACAAAAGGGAGAGTGAGTGGTGAAGAGGCGCTGACAGATGTGGGGGATGGGATAGGGTTAGCCCTGAACGCAGGCAGTCACTCATTCCACAGACAAAAAGAAAAGGAGTACTTATGGCATTGGTTAGTCTCTATGGTGCCACAAGTACTCCTTTTCTTTTTGCGAATACAGACTAACACGGCTGTTACTCTGAAACATTCCATAGACAGAAATCAATAAAACAGCATTGCCCATTGGAGGAACTTACAGTTCTTTGACTTGCGGTAGCCTTTACATCTGGCAGCAACACACTTGCAGTATCTCAGCAAGGAGCGCGTTTGTGCTCATTCATGCACTGGTTGAAATACAGTGAATGGAAATCTGAGTCACTCTGAGATCGCTCCTAGGCAGGCTGCTACATTAAGAAGAGCACATTCTGTTCAGAAATTGGGTGGGTTAAGAATTCCTATGGTTAGATACAGCCTGATGTTTCAGAGTAGCAGCCGTGTTAGTCTGTATTCGTGAAAAGAAAAGGAGTACTTGTGGCACCTTAGAGACTAACCAATTTATTTGAGCATAAGCTTTCGTGAGCTACAGCTCACTTCATCACTTATGCTCAAACAAATTGGTTAGTCTCTAAGGTGCCACAAGTATTCCTTTTCTTTTTGTGAATTCCATCAGACTAACACGGCTGCTACTCTGAAACCTTTCTGATATTGAGCTGCCTAGAGCTGAACATAGTAGTCCAGGCCACTTTGGAGACCACTGTGTAAGGCCATGTTGAATCTAAATTGGGAATGTTATAAAGCACATTTCTAGTCTCCATTCCTAAGTAGTCTTTTATCTTTGCTTGACTCATTACTCCGGAACTTTCCCAAACACAGAATCCTCTGTGCTCCTAAAGTGCCCACCAATAGTTGTCCCTTTAAAGGCCCATCTTTCAAAAAGCTCTGTAGGATCTGGCTGATGGAGCTTCATCCAACACCACTTTATGTTAAATCATCCAGTAGGTGTAACTGAGCAGTGATAGTCTGCAGAGATTGATAATATACAATCATATGCTTCAAGGAGGGTCAGGGTAGCGTTCAAGTGATGGTATAAGCCTGCTCTCTTCGTGCAGTAGGTTCACTGTCAATCCAGAGAATCCAGACGCTCCCTACAAAGTGTTCCAGGAGACCCACTGCATGTGGGGGGGGGCAGAGTCCTAAATCCACAGAGCATTTATTATTAGAGTTTCTAGACTTGGGTGTGAACCATATTTCCCAGGCATGCCAGTCTTCTCTGACGAGAGGCGATGCATATAGCTGATTTAGTAAAGGAAAAACTTCAACCCAGTCTTAAGTCACAAATTTGCAAATCCAGCATCTGCTTTTAAATCTTGTGGCAGTTGGAGTTGAGATTTTCCAGTGTTACCCATTCATGTAAATGCCTAGTTCCACTTCACCAGCAAGCAGTGTGGGGCTTCCTTGAATTCCTGGCATATTGGAAGTTAACAGCTGAGAGATCACTGCAAATAGCCTAGTCATGAATTAGTTCATTGGCAAGGTTTCTTCTCTCTCCCCGCCCCCGCAAAGGAAATCCAGCTTTACCCATCAGCTGTCTTGTTGTGTGGGGGTTCTTTTTGTGCATCCAGTTTATCATTGAAATGAGTGCTGGGAAATTGTACACAGTTACCCTTCAGACATGTGGACTGGGCATATTTTAATCTTTGGCCTGCCACTCAGATACTAAAATAGCATAACTAGCTTCATGCTAATGATATCATCACTCATATTGCAACTCCTGCCTGAGGGAGTTTCTCTCCAGCCAGCTGAGTATTACCCGCTCGTCATTCTTGTGACTAGGAGCTGCTCTGCAGAGAGAAATTATTCAGTGTTCCCACCGGGCACTGTTTGTCAAGAAGTTTTGTTACCTGATGCCACATACAACTGGCTAGGCCTCCTGATTCAGGTGCTTTTGGGCTGATCTTTTGTACATAGTGCCCATTGTTGGCTGGTTTCTTAGCCCTTCCTGAGTGAAATACCTCTTATATTTCTTGTTTTTTATTTCATTCTTATAGTCTGCTGGAAAGACCTTGCCAAGCACCTCTTCTGTGATGGAGCCACCAAGTTCGTCCAGGCTGAATCCCCGGAAGAGAAGAAAAGATGGGTCAGGACCCAATGGGGCAACAGAGCTGGATGGAATCCCTCCGAAAATGTCCCGTCACTCGTTTGTAAGTAAGCAAGGCTTCTGATCAGAAATGTTTCACTTTTGGAAAGCAGCTGAATGATACTCATGTTGCTACATTGATTAGGGCAAAGTAAAACATCCTCTGTGCCCAGGGAAAGAGGCGGAGCAGTGCAGCCCGGCTAGTGCTGTTTGCTTCTTGCAAAGCTGGTTCGAAATCCTCCTTTGCTCACACTAATGTCACTGCAGAAGGCAAACCAGGGTGCATAAAAATAGATTTTATAAAAATCAGATTTTATTCAGCATAAATATTTAAAAAAAATAAACCTATTTAAAAATTAAATTTGAAATGATAACCTATATGAAAGCCTAAACTTGCCATATTCTATTAACATCATTTAATTTAGATAAAAATATAATATTCAAGCAGTACATATTCGCTGTGGAAGTTTTAAAGAAAGACAAACCAGTGAACTTGTGGCAGTCACTAGCTAAGCACCTGGAATCAGAGTTTGCTGAAATGCTAAACAAGCTTTTGACTGACAGAAGCCTCTTTTGCAGGTTCAGAGAGATTTTCTTCATTTCACTTTATTCAACTAGTTCAGTTCAATAACTAGGTTCATGGAAAGCTGAGAAATTGGGAGCTGAAAGAGCAGGAAAGCTTGTTTTCCTTTTCCAATCTGTGAATAAAAATGGAGGTTTGGGCAGAAGAGAACTACTAGTTCTAAAATCTTGAAGGACATGGTGACCAGAAACAATCAGCTCAGCCAACACTTCCCTGGTTTAGTAAATCCGTTTTAAATGTAAACCATGTGTGGACCCAGCACATTTCAGATAGTTTTATTTAACTAATTAAAAAATTGAAAATACTGGTTTTGTGCATTTTTAACGCAATTCCAATTTCCATCCAAACGCAGCCTGACACAAATCACCACACACACAAATCATCAACCTGGCAAATAAGAATGCAGTCACCATTTTCTAACATCATGAAAATGTAAAAATTAAGAAACCAAATAAGCATGTTAAGCTATATAATTGCTTAAATAAATGTGTACAGATATAGCGTATCCTCGGGTTAGCAAAAAATAGTAATAAATTTTGTGCCCAGGGAAAGAGGCGGAGCAGTGCAGCCCGGCTAGTGCTGTTTGCTTCTTGCAAAGCTGGTTCGAAATCCTCCTTTGCTCACACTAATGTACATACTTACAACACAGACATAAAAAAAATAGAGTCCAAAGCCAGCTGAGGTAAGCTTCTTTGTGGTAATTGTGGTGGTTCACTCTGGGCGTGGATGTGAACAGACTTGAAATAAATCAGCTTTTCACAGTTCTAATTTCTTTAGTGACGTAAGTGCGATTTTAAACAAAATTGATACTGGTTCCTTAGACCCACTTGTGGCCATGTTCCTACAGCTACTCGTGGTTAAGCACATTAATAATGCCACTGAAATCAATGGAACTACTTGTGGCTTTAAAGTCACATGCATGCATGAGTGTTTGGGGGCTAAATTATTAAAACCAAAATAATGTTAATTAACATCTTGCCTTGAGGCGGATTGATTTCAATCAGCAGGCAGGAAACCTTGATATAAATAATCAATTTTTATCTTGTTTTGCATTTGAACTTTAGTTATTTTCCTAAAGTGAGGTTGATCCTTATTGGTTAGGTACTAAATTGGTTAGTCTCATTGTGTGTTTAATGGATTTCACTTTCTGATTCTGAGGTATTTAGCAGGAAGCTGTATTTGTGTTTCCAGCACTGCAGGAGAGTTTTCAAATAATCCATGAGAACATTTCTTGTCTGTACTGGGCTCAGTACAGCCTTGTTTTACAAAAGTGAAATGCTGAGCCCTCCGTTAATCTGATGGTGCCTCTCGAAGAGTCTCTCTCGGGCTGATTTCTTGTATTTTTAAATCATTAACACTGCTAAAACTATAACTCAGTTGCTTTTTCTCTCCCCCCCACCCCCCCTCCAAAAAAGGCCCACTGTTTTCACTCACTGTTAGTACCAGACCCTGATCTGTGTTCTCCTTCCACCTCCCAAGTAGACATGAAGGGTGGGTTTATTGGGATCACCATTGCCAAAATCTATGCTTTCTTTCCAGAGCTTGCCTTGACTTCATACTGCCCTTGCTGTAACTCTGTAGGTTTGTCCTTATGTGGCAGCTCTCTCCCTCCTACTCCATGGGGCTCATGTGTATCACACATTCTAGAGTTCTTCCTTCCTGATCTTTCTGTCAGAGCTGGCTGCCATCCATTCCCCCATCACTGTGGGGTCAAAGTTGCTCGTAAAAATACCTGCAATGTGTTTCAGCTTCACCTTTTACCTTCCCAAATTTACGAACGAAGCTTTGCCTTTCAATAGCACCTTCCATTAAAAGACCTCAAAGTGCTTTACAAAGCTGAATGGGTAAAAATTAGTGTCTTCACTTTACAGATGGGGAAACTGAGGCACAGAATGGTGACATGACTTGCTAAAGCAGCTGTGCCAGAGCTGAGTGAAGAACCCAGATCTTCTTGACTTCAGTTGCTGTGCTTTAACCAACAGACCTTGTAACATATCATCTAAAGACGGGGAGGGGACGTGTGCGCACCCACCCTCTTTGGTGCTACACTCATAGCCCTGTAAGGGCTTCTGATCACAAAAAGCACAAAGCGAACTGTACTTATACTGCTTCCTCATGCTACCTCTAGCCAGCCTTCTTCAGAATACCTCAGCCTCTTTGAGGTGCAGACTCCGTGTGGGTCTCTGGAGTTTACTTCTTTTCTTTCATGAAAGGTTTTATTCCTAGGAGTTTAGAGCAGGGCTCCCTGATCCTGCAAGGGCAAAAGTGTCACCCAGATACTTTACGCTCTCTTGGCAGATACTTGTAACTGAAGATCTGATTGCTCATTTAGAGGATTGCAGGGCTAAAGTTCCCCAGCAGACAGTAATAAAAAGCCCAGTTGACTTTATAGCCCTGCTCTGATCATCTATTATATTCAGTATTTCAGGGTGTGTACCCCAACCCTGTTACTTGGTGGAAAGACTGTTTTTTTTAATCTAGAGAGGAGGGTTTCGTGTGATCCGTTAGGTAACATAACAATAAGAACAGAGGCAAGCATGGAAGTATTGGGGGAAAAAAATAAAAAATCAAAGGGGAATTGAGTGTTAAATAGGAAATCTGAAGGCTGTATTGAGGAATGGATTTTGGCCTCATTAAATGTAAGAGTTTAATTTAGAATCCCTGAAGTGAGGAGATACATGCTACAAATTTAGCATGCTACAAATTTAGAGCTAGGAACGATGCCACTTCTGCCTCTGTATCCCGCAAGGTCCAGAAGACCCAAGGCCTCTGACTGTAATGGACAAGATGGCATGTAAGAGGCCAGAAACTTAGTACAATACTCTCATTAAAGAAGGTTTTGAAGGGCATTAGCTCACCACAGCATAGCAGCCAGGTTGCTGCCTTCCCATGCACTGCACTTAAAGAGATCCATTTCAGCTTAGAACTCCAATAGGGAGTGACATCTGCAATACTTGCAGAAGGTCTGCCAGTGCTCACCACAGTGTGCAGGATGAAATTGCTGAGAAATCTCTTGCAGCTGTAGTTTGGCTTAAGTCACAACATTAGTGTAATGGTTAGCAAGATTGATTCCTCATCATCTGATTTAGGGAAGGGCAATCTTCTGCTGTGACACACCTTCCTGCTAAAAGAGAAAGTTAGTCTCTAACAGTCACAGACCCCACATGGTCATTTAGCTGAAACTGAGCTGGCTGCTTATTGGAGGGTAAGATGCTTTGTTCTGGTCCAGAAGAAATCAGCCCTACAGTAGCTATAATTGGACTTTATGCCTCCTAATTCTCACTCTGAACTCCACCAACATGTTGGTTTTGCAGGTAGTTTCAAAGGGGTGTGGGGGAAGTCCTGTAATGTTCCATCAGATTTCTGTGCTTTCCCACAGAATATGACTGGTTTCCCGCCTTCTAGGGCTTACAAATCGGTGCTTTTAAACACTTTCCCTGGAGAGTCAGACCGGCTATAGGCAGCTTCTCTTTCTGTGCTAATAGTTTGTGTTCTGATACCTGTAACTGCTGGCATGTTACAACACTGGAGCCTACGCGTGGGGAGATGTGTTTCAAAGTATGGTCCAGCTGAGGCAGTTTGGTCCAGTGGTTAGATCTGAGGACTTGGGAGTAAAGGAGTCGTGGGGCAGATCCTCAGCTGGTGTGAACTGTCATAGCTTCACTGAAGTCCATTCACACCAGCTGGGAATCTGTGCCCTGGGCTCTGCTGAGCTTTGCCTTTGATTCAGCATGTAACTTAACCTCAGCTCACCTCAGTTCTCTCCATCCATAAGCTAGGGATAATTACCCCCCAGGACCGTGTTGGGGCTTAACATCAGTAAATCTCATTAGCACCTTTTGCACAAAGCTCTCCTAGTGCAGCGTGTCTGCTATTGAATTGCTGGGCTGTCATAATTCCCCTGCCATCCCGGTTTGCTTGTGCTGTGGCTGTGTAAAATGCTGAACCTTGGGGGGGTTGCAAGCTATTTTTCTCTCTGATTATTTAGGGCTTGAGGGAGCCAGCTCCATTTTCAGATCAAATTGAAGTGGACTACAGTAAGCCGTATGTCAGACTGACGTTGGAAGAGGCGACCCAAGGCACCCCCTGTAAGTACTGTAAAACCAAATGAGAAGGCAGTTACCTAAACACATGTGCTGTTCCAGGATTTCTCCTGGCTGAATTAAAGCGTTTCATCCTCCCTTGTGTCAGGTTGGAAGGAGCCCTGCTTAGCTATTTAGGAGCGTTATATCCACCCTGGGGACTAAGACTATTATTATTTGTATTACGTGACTGCCTGGAGATTGGGGCCTCTGTTCTGGGAGCTGTACGTACACATTGTAAGAGAAGGTTCCTGCACCAAAGAGCTTACATTCTCCTCAGTGCTAATATTGCTTGTAGCCACCTTCCTGAGTTACTGAAGAGCAGTATCAACACTAACCCTCTTCTTTGCGACAACTGAGACAACTTAAAAAGTTAGACTAGTAAAGAAGCCAAAAGGGATTTAAAAAAAAAATCACTTGTCTCGTGACAAGTATAAGACGTGTGAGCAAAACAAATACCCTTAACGGTGGCAACGTTGAGAGGAGCCCTGCCTGCACGCTGAAGGATACAGCAGCATACGTTAGATAGCCAATTTTAGGATGCTCAGCAGATCTGCCCCTGGGAATAGGAGGGTGCCGATTTCTAGTCACCTGTATGAGTAGAATGGTGTATTACTCACTGGTCAAGGTTTTGTTCAGAAGCATGAAAATGGCAGTGCTAGTAACACCTGCTAGGGGCCGCACTCCTCTGCTGACTGTTCAAAGTACGTGATCGTACCCAGCCCTGCATGGTGCCAGCTTCGTAGCTGTAAGGAAAGCACTGCACTTCTTTCTGTAAATAGCAATAAAGTCATTAAAGGAGGTTTACTCATCTCATGACCTGTCAAGGCCTACTGAGCAGTCTCCCAAGGGAATTTCTGGAAGCCCCATGGCTTTGCACGGTCAAATCTAAACTGATCTAAATGCTAGCACACAGATTTCCAACCTGTTGTCTGCGATACATGCTTTGAGAAAGTTCAAGACGCCCATTCTCACATACATACACCAGGGACCAAGCCTGTATTGGCCCGCAGATCAGGGTTAGAGGTCTCGAATCTCTGATTCCTCGGTTTCTCTATGGAATCATTTAACACCTTCAGGATCAATCAGATTGGCTCTGCAAGTAATAAATTATTACTGTCTTTTAGCATTCATTATACAGCTCATCTGCATCATCTAACATCTGTCCCTTTCCAGCAAAACTCACTTTATTACCTTAATTGACTGCCTCTGTCTCACCTTCAATGGCCTATAGTGTCCCTAACTACTGTACATCTGTATTCTTCCCCCACACTGCCCCCCAGTCCCATCCTCCTGCTGCTCCCTTTATCTGATTCTCCTTCCCTCAGCTTCAGGCCTCCTTAAATGCTGCCCTCTATATATGAAGCAGTCTCACTTCCTGTCTACCAAGTGCCCTCCCACTGGCTCAGACTTGTCTGGCTGGCTTAGATTGGCCAGAGAGCCGTGTGTCAGATAACTTCCGGGATGGGTGAAGTGTCCCACAGCTGTGAGAGAGTCCTGTGTTGGCCCAGAAAAGTGGAAGTTAAGAAGTCCATTGTGGTTTTAGTAGTATATGGGCTCTCGAATATCCTTTAGGCTGAATGTGGAACAGTGGGTGAAAGTTAAGCATGTGTGAGCTCAAGTATCGAAATAAACGAGCTGCTCTTTACTAAGAGATGGAATAGCCATTAATCCGAATGGGGCTGAACCTTCTGGCCCCATCCAGGGAAAGCTTTACAGCAGTAGCTTCTCCATGAAATTATCTGACAGCCCCAAGGCCTAGCAGGACTGTTTTGTGCAGTCTCGAGATGATTTTCAGTGCAGCTTGTCATTCCTTGGAAGCAGGAACTAAAGGTTGGCTCAGTAATAGCCCTGCCTGGTTGATTTAGGAGTCATACTGAGCAGGAATTCTCGTTGGCCATTCTTCCAGAATTGGAGGACTACAGCTATAGTAGTGAGGTTCAGCATGGAGTGTGGGGGGAATTGGGAAGATCTCCAGGATTTCCTCCAGGAGCCTGCTTGGCAAACGTAAGACAAACCCATGAAATGTCTTCGGCTAGTCACTTGTTGGTAGTCAGTTGCTGAGCAGAGCGTTGGCATGTTGCATTTTGATTCCTGTAGAATGGCGATGTTGGATGTTTGCATTTTCCCCAGGTTTCCCTTTGTGCTGTGTGCACCTTGTCTCAGAGCAGCTGCACTTAGCCCCATGAGAACACCAGGCATGGCACTTTCGGTTTTAAGTCTGTCTCTGAATGTCATTCCATGCTTAGTCTGGCACCCCCATATACTAACTCCTAACGGAAACAAACCAGCAATTTCCCTCTCAAACCTTTTCTGGCTACAGCTCCACATTCTGACAATTGTTTCTGTAACAACACATACAACCACAAGGAACCCAAGGCTCACTAGGTCTTTGCGCAGCCAGCAAATGCTTTCCCCAGGAATGGCTCTCCATGAATAACGTCTGTTTGTTTTTATGCTCAGTGGATCGACCAGTCAGGGTTTATGCTGATGGGATATTTGACTTATTTCACTCTGGACATGCCCGGGCCTTGATGCAGGCAAAGAACCTCTTCCCGAACACATATCTCATTGTGGGAGGTAAGGAGAGGTCTCTTGACTTTGGCAGCCTTTCAGGAATAGTTTACCATGTCAAAGGTAGGATTGCAACCTGTAGTTTCCTTTGCACTGTCCCACCCTTAACGTCTTACACGGTGCCTTGCACTTGTTGCACCTCAAAGGGCAGCCACGTTGTAATCTCGTCCTCTTCAGTATTGAATTGGATAGAGTGCAGTGCTGGGAGACAAATGTTCCTGTCTATAAAAATGGAACTCCAGAAATTTTTTTTTTAAAGATGGGGACTACTTTCTATTCTGACTGAGTTAGTCTAAGCGTTGATCTAAATTTTGTGTGACAAGAAATGCTGTTCAAAGCATTGAGTGCCAAAAAATAAAAGGGGACTTTCTGAGCCTTCATCTGGAGAACCAGAGCAGGTGAAGAATAAGAAACTGTCCCTCTGTGTGCGTAGTCTCAATGTTAGCTTCAAGCTGGGAGTGATTTCACCCTCCCTATATCAGCTGTTCGGCTGGAGCAGCAATATATCAATTGAGATCGGCCTGTTTACGTTTGGGCCTTCCCAAATTATTACATAGAGTTAATAAAGAATTGTTGATTTTTATTTCACATGGTTTAATCAGCCTGGTGATTGGATGATTTGCCATGAACCCATTCTATTCTAGTTTGATTTGTTCAGATGGGTTTTGGCATTTCTAAATTTAGAAACCTGTTTGGTTCTGATGTTTCTTTGCTAGGTGTCAGGGGTCTGGACCCAAGTTATCCCTTATGTAAATGAGGCAGTTCTGTGTCCCACCTCGTGGCGGTCCATAGAGCTGCCCTGTGCTCCCAGTACTGACAATCAAAGAGGAAGAACACTGTTAGCTTTTAAAGGAAAGTTGACTTTTCTGTATTCATCATTTCTTTCAACAAGCAGCATGGGTTTCAGAGCCTTTGAGGGCCTGGGGTGAAGGGTTACCAGCCAGTCAACTGACCAATTTTGCATAATAATGCTGTATTCTTCACAGTGTGTGGAAATCAGTGGAATTGAGAGGCTTCCTCGCCTCCGTAACGCGCTCTCTTTCCCCTTCCACCTCCAAACCTTTCACACCTATGCTTTACTGCAGTAGTTCTCAACCTGGGTCGGGGCACCATTTTAATGGGATCAGCAAGGCTGGTGTTAGACTTGCTGGGGCCCACGGCCAAAGCCTGAGCCCACTACCTGGGGCCAAAGCCCGAGGGCTTCAGCCCCGGGTGGGGGGGCTCAGGTTACAGGCCTCCCACCTGTGGCTGAAGCCCTTGGGCTTCAGCTTTGGCCCCTCCCGCCTGGCGCAACAGGACTTGGGCAGGCTCAGGCTTTGGTCCACCCTCCAGGGGTCGTGTTGTCAGAAGAGAGTCTTGGAGCAATGAAGTTTGTGAACCCCTGCCTTACTGGTTAGGGCTGTAGACTGGGAGTTGAAAGCTGGGTTCTCTTCCTGAATCACCAAGACCTCTTGTGGCACTTGAACTGTAACTCCTGAGCCCGCTTAGCTTGGAATATCTGCCACGGTCTTGGCACAGAGTCCTCTCGTGCTGCACGGGGCAGACGGTGGAGTCGGGCAGTGGAGGGGGTCAGGGTGGGTATTCAGAAGACTAACAGAACTCACCTTTTGCTCTGCAGTGTGCAGCGATGAGCTGACCCATAACCTCAAAGGCTTCACGGTGATGAACGAAAGCGAGCGTTACGATGCAGTGCAGCACTGTCGCTACGTGGATGAAGTGGTGAGAAACGCACCATGGACCCTCACCCCGGAGTTCCTGGCAGAGCACCAGGTAAGACGCAGCAGTAGAGCTGCCAGGTGCTTTCAGACAATCAGGCAACTGTGCTGTGTGCGCACACTTGTAACTACCATGCTCCTTCCACGCACCGGCGGTACAGGATTCCGAGTACTTGCTGTATTTCCCTCTGATCATTCGTGCCAGCAACCCTCTTCTGTTACACGTCCTAGACTGTGCCATGAGTTGGTATAACGGGTCATGTTCATTTCTGAGGAGGTTAGGGGCCTGAGCAGAGCTAGCCTGTAATGGCAGGTACTGTCAAAATCTGAGAGGAAGCCAGATCCAGGGGGGATCCATCATAGTGAGCCCTCCTTTTTGCTGTTCCCTAATATGAGAACAAGGGGTCACTCAAAGTTAGTGACAGGTAAATGCAAAACAAGTAACAGGCCCGTGGGTGAAGTTCCACTAGCAGGAGTTTAGAGAGGCAAATACCATGGCTGGCTTTTAAAAGGGGCTGGTAGTTTTACTGCCAGTAGTAACACTTGTGGCTGTGCAGATTGAGAGAAGGTGAATCAAATCTCCTGCTTCAGGACACGTGCTTATTTGCTGCAGGGGTCAGGAAGGAATTTGCGTCCAGATGCACTAAAGGAGCTTTCTCACCTTCCTCTGGACATCAGATATTGCCCTCTGCTGGCACCAGGCTACTGCTTACGGGCCAACAATACACTTGGTTTATAACGCTGTTTGAAGCTTGAAACTGCCGTTTGCTTCTTACTCCAGTTGTCTTCCTCCTTGGCGTGCACTCGTAGGCTTGTCTAGGGTTGTGTAGGAGGGCTGGGCTGTGGAGGGTTAATCTTGTTTCGAAAGCAAAGCACATTGACATTCCTCATTGCTTTGCTAGCTCCGTACCTGTACACAGGTGCTCAGCAGTAAGTAATTAACCGTTACTTGGTCATTACATAAAAAGGTACCTTCTGTGGATTCAAGGAAAGATTTATTCTAACTCTTTTCTTCAACTCCCAGATTGATTTTGTTGCCCATGATGACATCCCATATTCTTCTGCTGGGAGTGACGATGTTTATAAACACATAAAAGAAGCAGGTGAGGCATAAGTCGTGGTGGTGACCTGTAGCCTTTACCATCTAGCACTAGCTGGTGGGTCTTGAGGCAGGTGTTCTAGCAAAACCAGTGTTCTAGTCGGTGCCAGTTACTGTCCAGCTTGGCAAGGATTGAATGTCTTGGGAGACTGAGCTCACCTCTGACCAGGTTCTTTTACTGCTCCCTTCGCCATGGGATCGGAGTGCTTAAAAGTTTGATTCTTCCACACTAGGCTTGCACCACATTGGCATGGCTGCTCCTGTGATACGTGGAGTAAACAGAAGCCCTGGGTCTCAAAGGCTGATACCATGGTCACGGTTAAAAAAATAAATATTTTTTTTCTTTTTTATTTATTTATTTTTTTTTTTTAGTTCATTAGTCCTGGTATGGTGGATCTGCTCTTTCATGATACATCCTTTAGGTAACAACGACCGCATGCTTGTTATCTAATACCTAGCAAAATAAGTGATCCACAGTTGTATCCCTCAGTCTCCATTCTAGAAATAGCAAGTATGTCTCGTCTCTTAGTTAAAAATGGCACTGAAAAAGCAAAATGCAGGATGCAGTTTTCACATCTGTTGGGCTTAAATGAATGTAACCTTCTCATACTGCAACATTTTCATACTTGATGTCATGGGTAGGACGGCAAATTTCTCTTGGCATGTTTGTCACAAAGCACAGAGCAGTCACGGTGAATTTAGTAAGAGGCCTGGGTGACCGCTCCCTGATTTTTGATTTTAAAAAAATGCCCCTCTCCTTTCCCTGCCCAACGCCAGGAGCATCAAGCACCCAGAGAAACACTGGTACCTTAATCCTGGCTGGGTGAGGAGAGGAGGACCAGGGAGGGAGAGTGGGTTGGAGAGAGAGCTCACCCTGCAGTTCCCGTCTCGCAGGGCTGGGGCCAACACCCTCTTGGGTCGTACGGGCCAAACTGGAGCGGCACTGCAACCCGGTGTGCCAGGCTGCACCCACTTCAGGGCACTAGGCCCAGCCCCACAGGAAAAAGAGCCACCACAGTAGAGTGAAAAGAGAAAGACATGGGCAAATGGGAAAATCACGCTATCCTTGACTCTTGTCCTGCTGTGACAAACCTCCAGCGTAAACATGGCTACCAGTGCTGTTTGTATTCAGACAAAGGCAGCATCCTCTCAGTCTTTTTTCCTTTGTCCTGTCACGGCCCATTCCATGACGATGGGCTGGTATTCTCAGCACAGTATCACAAATTCAGTGCTGGAGATTCCCTGATTAAAACGCGTCTCTAACAATAGCGAAGAGAAACGAGTACAAACCAACCAGCCAAGTACATTTCTTAGAAACATGCTCTCTTCCGGGTGATTGTTATCCTTTAGTCTATTGGCTAACTCTTCCTCAGAGCCCAGTAATGGTGCTCCTCTTCATTTAGAGTCCAGCTTTTGATCAGCTTACCCCCCCCAACCCCCCCGCTGAGTTTTATATTAAATAACTGCAGAGATCCAACAAAGGAGGGGTGGGTGGAGAATCTGAGCCCACCTTCCAGCATGCTACTTAGCACTCAGGGGGTGCTCGGTCAGTGACAAACACAGATTCCCGTCCAGTCAGCTGGCTGCACGATACGCTTCAGTGGGCCCTTCTCATGGGAAGGAAAATAAAGTTTTTGCTGCCAGCAACCTGACCCTTTATTGGGTGCGTTAGGTTCTCTAAGGCTGACGGTCAAATTTTTTGGGGTGCTTTAAGTGATGTGTGTTGGAGACATGGGTTAGTCTCCCTACATCCTTTATGAAATCGGTACATTTAGGCGAGCGAGGAGTCACCTGCACAAGGTAAAAGAGACCCATGGAAGTGTACCCTTGACTTGCACTCTGCAGCCTTGGTCCAGCCACTGTGCCACCCCATAGACTTCACTGGCTCACCGCCCAAGTGCCTCCGAGTGCAGGTTTCAGGCCCAGGAGTATTGCTGAGCTGTTTGCGTAGATAAGCCCAGACGGGACCACTGTGATCAGCTAGCCTGGATTCCTCCAGAACACAGGCCAGAGGACTCCCCTCAATTAATTCCTGCTTCAAGTCCAGTCACTGTGATTGAACAAGAGCAGATCTTTTAGAAAAACATCCCATCTTGATTTAAAAAATGCCAGGGATGGAAAATCCCGCATACCCCTTGGTGAACTGTTCAGTGGTTAATTCCTCTCACTGTTTTAAAAAAAAAAACAAAAAAACAAAAACTTTATTTCTAGTCTGTGTGTCTCTAGCTTCAACTGCCAGCCATTGGATCTTGTCTGCTAGACTGAAAAGCCATCTACAGTCAAATTCCTGTTCCCCATGTAGGTACTTAAACTGATCAAATTGCCCGTGAACTCGCTCTTTGATAAGCTAAATAGCTTGAGCTCCTTCAGTCCCTCACTAGAAGGTATACTCTCCAATCTTTTAATCCTTCTTGTGGCTCTTCTCTGAACCGCATCCAGTTTTTGACCATTCTTCATGAATTGTGGACACCAGAACTGGACAGTTTCTAAGGGTCAAAATATAGACCAAGGCCAATTGGGAAATAAATATATATAGTAAGTAGGGTATGATCTTTAAGAGCCTGTGAAATACCCCAGCCTGCATATTGAGAGTCAGTAGCAGCTCCTCACTTCCATCTGACCTACACCTGTCCTGGATTCTGTTCCCCTGGTTTCAGGCATGTTTGCACCAACTCAGAGGACCGAAGGGATCTCCACATCCGATATCATCACCCGGATTGTACGGGACTATGATGTCTATGCCCGTCGAAACCTGCAGAGGGGATACACTGCCAAGGAGCTGAACGTCAGCTTCATAAATGTGAGTCTCAATGTGTTAGACTGCAAACACACCTGGGCAGGGACTGTTTCTGAACAGTGTGAGCCTGATCCTGACCCAGGCCTCGGGGAGTGGCTGCAATACAAACAAGTAGTAATAAATCTGCAGGACTAACCAGTCACACACACACACACACTGAGCCAATATTTGCTTTTTTTGCTGTCCTAGGATCTTGTCCGATCATTTTCCCCCTTGAAATGCTGCACAGAAGATTCAACGCCAACAAAGTGGCAATCAGAATTTTTCTGTGAAATTGTCTGTTTCTGCCAGTCAGCCATGTGATTGCATCAGAACAGTTCCTGGTTGCGTACTGTGCTGTGAACGCTGCAGATGCAGGTTGCAGAGCGTCGTCGTTTTGTGTTTTTGATTGAAACCTCATCCATTCCCAGTCGTAGCTTGTGTGTGTCCAGGAGCCTCTGGCTACTCAGAACTAGGGCCAGTGCTGTTTGCTTTTATTATTGCCAGCAAATTATCTTCGCCTCTTTAAATCCTAAAAAGTAAGAGTAATTGCCCATGGGACAGGTGAAAATTTAAGTGTTCCATGTCCTAATCCTTCCCCCTGCATTGTTTGCTTCTGCAGGAGAAGAAATATCACCTGCAGGAACGTGTGGACAAGGTGAAAAAGAGGGTGAAGGACGTGGAGGAGAAATCGAAGGAGTTTGTCCAGAAAGTGGAGGAAAAGAGCATTGACCTCATTCAAAAATGGGAGGAGAAATCCCGGGAATTCATCGGCAACTTCCTGGAGATGTTTGGACCAGAAGGAGCACTGGTAACAAGTTCACCCTGGAGATGGGGAACAAAGGGTGGGTGGGTGGGGGATTTCAGAAAGCGTCCTGGTAAACTTTAATGCTTCTGGGAGTTGCTGTTGTGATAGCCCTGCAGAGGGAAGTCCTCTAGCTAACCACAGCACTGGGTGCAGTGGCAGCTTCCCTCCCAGACCATCTCCATCAGCCATGTGCTAAGGGAGGCCCTGCTAGAGGCAAAAGTAGCTCAGTCTTTAAGGATCACTTATCCTTGGCCTGTCTGAGATGACCAACATGGATGCCACTTAGTGCCAGCTGCCACGGCTGGTTTTTATTCAGAACACTGATTCCCCGAGAGTTGGACTGACCCCTCCAACTTGTTTTACACGTCACCAAGTAGCCATGGGAGGGTGGTAACTTACAGCCATTAATTTGAACGGAGCGCCTAGTGGTGAAATGCTCCCTGTTCTGTTACCCAGCCCTCTAAGGCTGTGTGCTGTAGATGCTTGAACTGATTGACACTGAGCCTGTCCAACTGCAGCTAAGTTTGTGCTCATGCAAGTGGAGTTTTTTCCATAGGGTTCCTATCGCAGCATGGGATGGCGATGGGCCAGAGCAGCCATAAATGCTGCGAGTGCTGGCTCCAACACCCATTCCCATCACCTTCGAACGTGCCACCAGCCACAATGTTAATCTCCCTCCTGTTTCCCTCCCCTCGCTAGAAACACATGCTAAAGGAGGGCAAAGGCCGGATGTTGCAGGCTATCAGCCCAAAGCAGAGCCCCAGCAGCAGCCCGACGCATGAGCGCTCCCCCTCTCCCTCCTTCCGCTGGCCCTTCTCCACCAAGACCCCTCCTTCCTCGCCGGCCAACCTCTCCAGGAACCAATCCGCCGTCGCCTATGACATCAGCGAGGATGAGGAGGACTAGGCGGCTGGCCGCGGACACTGAATCGCTGATTGCCGAATTCCAGTTCCTCACCCCAGGGGAACTTTAAACGTGAGAGCAATGGTAACGTGGCTTCTGACGACCCTCCAAGAGGCACCATCTGCTCTGTGCAAGGGCTACTGTCTGGGAAGCACAGTCTAACGTTCTCCCTATCCCCAGCCCCTTTTTATTGTTTACGTTCCAATGGTTTCCAAGAGAAAAGTGGGTTTTATTTTTTTTTTTTAAGTATTTTAAAGAGAGTGGCACTGAAGTCTTTGCCCTGTGAAACCTCAGCCAGGGGGGTATTGGGAGAACAGTTAATCGGACCCTTTTGTCTGTCTGCTGTTTAGACCCACTGCAGCCTTTTATTGCCCCAAGGCAGGATTCTCCATCGCTGCCGAATCTCTCGAATGACGGATATGCCAGGTCCTCATATGGTGTGAACTTGAGACAGCGCAGGAAGCGGTAGAGTAGATGAGCTATTTTTTAATTATAAAGAGACGTCCGTACTCTTCTGGAACCAGTAGGAACCTACCCAGCTCTCCGTGTCTTGACCTTGCTTCTTTTAGCTGAGGTTCCCAATGTTTCATAGTGGAAACATGCCTCCTGTCTCCTGTGTGGGAAATCCGCCATCTGAGCAGCCACACCAGCATCAAATGGGTCACGCGCCGTTCTGTAAAGTCTAGTAAACCTGCACAATAGGTACACCTCTGCAAGGGAAAGGCTGTCTTAGAATGTTCTATCGGCCATGCAGGCATCTAGGAGCATCACTAAATCTCAGGCCAAGAACCTCATTTCGCCCATCAGCTGCTGTTTGAGGGAAGAGCATCACCTCTTCTTTCCAGACATGCGTTGTGTGGTTGTGTGCACGTACGCTCAGCTAGGCAATAACAAATATGCCTGCTCCTTCAGAAAGGTCCTCTTCCTGCCTTCGCATCTCCCTCCAGTCTCTGGTGTGCTGACCATATTACGGTCTGTCCAAACGTCCACTCTGAGCGCTCTGCTTTGCGCGGGTCCGTATTTGTTTACATTATTGTGCACAAAGGGATGGAGAGCGGTGATCTCTCTCCTATCGGGGAGGTGAAGACCCTGCTAAGAGAGCTGTTCAGAATGTCCGTGGCCAATTCTGTGTCCATTTTGATGTACAGTCGGATAGATGCTGGGGTATGTTATCCCAGCGAAGGGCGATGTTCTCACATAGGTGTCAAATCATTTGTGCATTAAATGCAGGTACCTCTGTCCGTTAGGTGTTTCTTGGGGGCGCAGAAATAGCATGAAAGGAAACTGCCACTATTTTTAATTTTAACCGATAGCCCCTGTTCTTTTGAAATTGTCGTCCAATGATGCTTTGCTATTAACTATATAATAAATGTTTATATTGTGCTTTAAGTGCCCCTGGGTAAGCTGTGTAGCACAGTGTCAAACACTGAGTCCCTGCACAGCGCATGCCCAAGGGAAGTCCTTTGGGCAGGCAGGTTGTGGGTCTTGTTGGAACACACTCTATCCTGGAAGCCAGCATCCAGGGGGTGGAGCTGCCATATCTACAGCCATGAAACTCCCAACGTTGTTTTTTTGCCTGAGCTTGCCTTGCCATCTCCTGCTTGGAAAGAGCTTCCTTGAATGTTGCATATAGACCACGGGGTCAGATTAAGACTCTTGTGGGCAAAGTCTGCGGGTGTTAAAATCCATGACGTCCGATCCAGGGAAACAGTGATTCTGTGGAGACTAAAAGGCAGATGCTAGAACCATCCTACACAGTAATGTGCAGCTATTGAACGTGACCACCCTGTACTTAAAAGGGGCGGCCGCTTCCTCAAAGCTCTGTCAAACTATTCTTTGAAATGCCACCTTTGGGGCTTGGTGTAGACTCTTGTCCTCCACCAGGCTTGGTCAAACCGATTCTTCCCCCATGCCTATATTTCCCATGAGACCAGAGCTGGCAAAGGGGAAGGAAAGCTTTGGTTTCCCAGTACCCCAGTGTGAGTGATTCCTCCCAGCAGGGATGGCCATGGCTCTGGGAAGTCTTTTAGCAGCGGTAGGGAGCACTTGCATTCTGAGGTGGCACCAAAATGGTGAGATGCAAACAATTCTTAATTTCTCGGCATCTGAGTGGTGGCATATGTCTGTATCACTCTCCTTCGGCATATACTTAGTCTGTTTTCTCACCTGATCGCAAACTTTAGGCAGGGCAGCACAGGACACTGACAGTCACGTTAAACACAGGGTGTGAACAGTATTCTGTAGCTTTGGATGATAACAGTATTTATGGTGTCCAGTCACTCCTAAATCCTGCACAGGGAAGCTACTGCATGGTCTCTCTGCCCGGGGTGGGGTCACTTGTGCAGCCGGGGCGTGTTGTTTGCCTGTAACTAGGAATATCAAAACTGTTGCTTGTACCTAACAATCCCTGCTTCCTCCTTTCACTTTGCAAATTGAAATGGACACTCCAATCCCAAATCAGTGTTTATATCATGGCTTTTAGAAAGACGGCGTCATCGCATGGAGTCCACTGTCTGGCACACTTCATGTCTGTTGCCGCACGTAGCTGAGTGCCAGGAATCCTTCATCTGCACTGTACCCTCAGCATAGCAAAGTTCTCCATGACAATTGATGAGGGACAGGCTGGGTTTCCCAGGGTGTTACCTCATCATAATCACTTGACTGTTTCATTCTGCGCGTCTCTGCTGAGCCTCACCTGCACATTGGAACAGCTGCTCATGAGTGTCGGACGGGGCTGGTTAGAATCAGACTCTACTGAGGAAGTGACAGAGTAGAGGAAGGAGAGAAGTCTGTGTTTCTCCCCCACTACAAGATCGATCTCCATGGAGAATTTGCCGCAATAAGATGGAACCTGGTACCACTAAATCCATATGGGTCAATTTCTGCAAAACCATATGAGATGCGGCTTCGAACGATCTCTGATCTCATGCATATGGTGGCTGGCTTTGAAGCCAAGCCGTTGCAAATGTCCTTCCGGTCCCATGTGGAAAGGCGGCAGTGGAGTGACGCTAAAAGGTGAAGCAGGAGATAGTAGCAGGCAAAGGCTGAGCGTGAGCAGCTTCTGCTGCGATTGATTGGACTCTAAGAAGCTGTGATAGTGATGTTCAACAGCACGTGAGTTGGGGCTTCAGAAGAAAGTTATTCAAGCTTCTGGAGGGAAAGTGGAACCTGTCTGTTAAAAAGTGTGATGGGGTTAAACTCTTTAACAAAATCATTTAAAACCTGGCCCAGTGTAGAAGGTGTGATTAAGGCCCATCTGTAACTCGAAGCATGTGTTAGTGCAGTTAATAATTCTAACGTATTCTTTCCCTCCTCTTTGTAACGATATATATGGAACGCGCTGGGGTGGGGGCCTTGTGCAGGAAGCCTGTATGCAGATCCACCCTGTAGGGGTTGTTTGTTGTGACTTTTAATGGTGTTCCGATTCCCTGCCTTCCTTTCATATACAGAATGGGATGTAGCTTGTCCAGCGAGGAGACAGAACCTGTCTTTTCAACTCTTCGTTTGAACATTGCACATGGCCAGGTACATGGAGCACGTGTTCGCCTTGGCTGCTGTTTGACTCCTAGAAAGCCATAGAGAGAGAGGAGGAGAGGAATATTCTCAGCAGTACATTGTCTGTCACGAGCATAACCAGCTGTGTAAAACTCCACAGTTTTGTAACTCATCTGCAATGCTGCCACTTGGGTCAAGCTTGACGAGAACAGTTGTTTTGTTTTTTCTTGGGACGAGATCAATGCTTAGATTTTCCAAAACAAATACGTGGAACGATGTGGATTTTGGAATTCATTTTAAATTCCAGCTTTTTTCATTCACTGAAACGTCACTTACCTTGTTCCGAAAGTGCTGCAGGATAAGGTTTTATGCTGGGATACGAACTGAGCTAAAGGGTGTGGTGGTTCAGAGTGCTAGGGGGAAAGTGGGACTTTCCATCAATGCAATCCCAAGTTGCGTGACACTCTAGGCCAGGGCACCGAGTTAGGAGTCACGTGAGTTTTGTTGTCTTAGCAGGACAGTATGCAGTCGTACTTCAAACACACCGGTGTGGTGCATTGCTCCTCTCACTAGGGTGCCTCAGGATGTCTCCTCTCAATCATTGTTAACTGTATTGGTTTCTCTGTGTGTGCGCACATGTTCCTGGCTTGTTCTGAGTTGGCTTTTGGCTTTTATGTTTAGCCAAATAAATGCAAAGTCATTTTACCCAACCCTTGTCAATCTGTGCCCGACATATTTTTTTTGCTTAATTTGAGTGCTTTTAATCTCCCTTGATCTGCCGTCCCTTATTGAAAAGGTGATCCAAGGTAAAACCATGACCAGAGAATTCCTGAAGTCGTAGCCTTTCTTAACAGATTTCCCACCAGTTCCCCTTCTATGTGTGAAACTAGCCCTGAGCTACTGACCAAACATGCCCTGTGTCATGCTGGTTAATGCCGCTTTTCTTTACCAGTTTATTCCAGACTGTATTCTACAGCTCTGCAAGTGCAAGGCCGCTTTTTCTTTCTTTAATTCCAGCCTGGCAGCTGAGTCTGTTCTGCTAAAGCAGAGGGGACATGCAATCTGTGCCATGTTTGATTTGCAGTTAGAAAAGTGGCAGCATTTTCCAGTGGAAAATAGACCTCTCTAGGAGTCAGGATGCCTGGGTTCTCTGTTCTACCACTGTGACCTTAAACAACTCACTTAGCCCGTCTGTGGGTTTGCTTTCCCCATGTGTGTAACTGGAATACTAATACCCATCTTTGTGAAGGCTGTTGGGGCCTCTGGATGAGTGGTGCTGTAGCTGTGATAGGTACTGACGTTTCCATAATTAAAGCTAGCAGCTGGGGCCACTAGTTTGTATAAAGCGGCTGGGTTTTTCACACTTCCCCTGACTGCATAAGTCCATAGAGACTCATTTGTACACCTCAGTGTTGGAATATCCCCATTTGTCTAAACCAGGGGTTCTCAAACTGGGGGTTGGGACCCCTCAGGGGGTCGTGAGGTTATTACATTAGGGGTCGCAAGCTGTCAGCCTTCACCTCAAAAGCCTTCACCTCAAACCCCACTTTGCCTCCAGCATTTATAATGGTGTTAAATATATTTAAAAGTGTTTTTAATTTATAAGGGGGGGTCACACTCAGAGGCTTGCTATGTGAAAAAGGTCACCAGTACAAAAGTTTGAGAACCACTGGTCTAAACCGATGGAAGTGGTAGCCAAACCCTCAGCTCTTTGAGACCAGAAGTAAGCAGAGTTTTAGCCCCCACTTTTTTCCCTTTTGTTAAATTGAAATGGAGGAGTAGTGTTCGTTCCAACAGCAAAGAGCCCAGTTTAAGTGCCTGGATCGATTTTTATTCTGTATTTATACAGCACTCGAGGTGGGCTAGGCACTTTACAGATAAGGCCCCTGCACTAAGAAGCTGGTTTACAGAAACTTTGGTTCATATCCTTTGGATTTCAGAGCCATCTACCATCTGGATGCAAATTGTGTTTCCCTCCTATATGTCACTTGCCAAATGAAACTTCAGACAGCTACCTAGGGAAATATTCTATCACTGTGAAATTGCAGAGGGAACATGTTTTGGCAAAAACTCCTTGTGCCATGGCTCTGTGCTCTCAGAAGCTCCTTTCTGGTCACCACTTCTTCCTGTCTAGGCTTTGCTTTCCATGTCCCCATCCAGAAGGCTGAAAGGTTGGTATCCTGCCTTGTCGTCCTGTTTTCTGTAATACATCCTAGTCACCACCGTTATGATGAAGGTCTCCAGGATAAGCAACTGCGCACTCATGTCTGAAAACAAACCAAGAAACAGAGGGGTTAGTTGACATGTCTTTCATTAGCGTTCTTCCCTATTCACTCACCAGCCAGAACAGTAGAGTTGTTTAAAGAAGTATGTTACAAAGGTAAGGGGAAATCAGGATTCACTAGCTCCCAGCAGTTACCATATGGGGGCTAAAAATATTTCCTTTTGGACAAAGGATTAATTTGCTCTTTAGAGCAGCAGAATTTCACTTCCATGCAGGTGAACAGTACCTATGTCTAGCTAATGAGTAAGGCCTAGTTCTGCCTTGTCCCTCACCCAAGGCAGGGGCCTAGTCTCGCAGACAATGCAGTCTACTTTGCTTTTACAAGAGTGTTGAAGAGAAGCTGGCCTGGAAAATTCCCAGGAGAAAGGGCTGGAAACAAATACAGCAGCAGCTGGATTGACTAAACTAACAGTTGCCACTTCAACAGGCTGTTTTTCATTGGTGAGCAAATGTGTAGATACGCCTAGTCTCCTGCTGCGTCACGACGTTGAAAATTACAGCTGTCTTTGCTACAGTGGAGATCGCAGGTTTGTATAATTTTTGGTGGTGCCCAGAAGGGGTCCAAGTCCTGCCCCCCTCCTCCCCCTCAGCCTTCCCCACACACACCCCTTCCTTGTAAGCTGATACATATTTTTTTATGTGGGGGGGTGGAGGGTGAGAGAGGGTGAGAAAACCTGGATTTGTGCTGGAAATCACTTTAGATAAGCTATTACCAGCAGGACAGTGGGGTGGGAATAGGTATTGTTTCATATTCTCTGTGTATATATAAAGCCTGCTGCAGTTTCCACGATATGCATCTGAGGAAGTGAGCTGTAGCTCACGAAAGCTTATGCTCTAATAAATTGGTTAGTCTCTAAGGTGCCACAAGTCCTCCTTTTCTTTTTGCGAATACAGACTAACACGGCTGCTACTCTGAAACCCATATTTTTTTAAATAATGTAAAAATAGACTGGAAACAGTAAACATTTAACAGTTTTCCAATATTGCACAATATCACTATCGTAAGAAAAAATTATTTAACTAAGAGTATCAACTTTATTAATACTCGTTTGAATACGAAAACAACCCAGCACTCTTGGATCAATAACCCTCAAAAGGAAACAGCTCTGTCTAATTCGCTATTGGACTCCAACCATGTAAATCTTGACAGCTAAGACTGATGAAAACTCCTTTTCTGATCTTTTAGATTTGCCACATCTTTCTTTTGTAAAAAGAAAAGGAGTACTTGTGGCACCTTAGGCAATTTATTTGAGCATAAGCTTTTGTGAGCTACAGCTCACTTCATCGGATGCATACTGTGGAAAATACAGAAGATGTTTTTATACACACAGACCATGAAAAAATGGGTGTTTATCACTATAAAAGGTTTTCTCTCCCCCCACCCCACTCTCCTGCTGGTAATAGCTTATCTAAAGTGATCACTCTCCTTACAATGTGTATGATAATCAAGGTGGGCCATTTCCAGCACAAATCCAAGGTTTAACAAGAACGTCTGAGGAACAGTGGGGGGGGGAGGAATAAACAAGGGGAAATAGGTTACTTTTTATAATGAATCAACCATTCCCAGTCTCTTAACTTCAGTTTGCAGGCCATCACTTGATGAATTACCCTTTTGTTCTTTTTCTCTGGGTAACTTTATTAAGAATGTATCCATTGTTGTTTATTATTACACAAAATTAATGGGATTATTATTACACAAAATTGTGGGAGGAGACTCAGGGTAGGGCAGAGGGTTGGGGTGTGGGGGGGATGAGGGCTCTGACTGGGGTGTGGGCTAGGGATGGGGTTTGGGGTGTGGGAGGGGCTCAGGCAGAGGGTTAGGGGGGGTGAGGGATTTACGGTGCAGGAGGGGGCTCAGGGTTGGGGTGTGGGGGGTGAGGAGTAAGAGATTCCTTTCCTCTCCCAGGCTGGAGAGCCGGCAGAACTCGGTTACATGACTGGCATTACTACGCGGGGTGTACACTATTTTAACTGGCTTTGTTGTTTTAACTATTATACAAATATTTCAGCCTAGTAACCAAGATGAAAGGAATCTAAAAGGGTAAATCTTCATTAATGTGCACAGGGAGGTAAATGCGAAACTCTGTTATTGGAGACATGGCCAGCCTGAAAGCCATGTATTGTAAACAAGTATTTCTTTACCTCTTTATGGCTCTCTCTAAGTCTGCACATCTCTTATCTTGGACAATGAAAATCAATTAAGGTGCTTCCAAGTTCTCAGTGTTGTAATCTTCGGGTTGCGAACACTTGATGGAAATTTGTCCTTGCTGTAAAACCAGTGTTTTTAATGGAATTTAAAAGAATAACAGGGGGGGTATTTTTCTGTGGGTCTTCAGGGTTTGTTTTTATAAAACTAATTTTTGAGATAAAGTGTCACCTTACTCGGCTTGTCTACACTGGGGTTTCACACTAACAAAAACTGCCAGCACAAGTCATGATTAACTGGGCATGGATTGTCTACACTAGGGGCTTGCACAAATGCAGCTATGTTGATGTAAAATAACCCAGTGCGGACAAGGCCTACAAGTCAGACAGTCTACCCCCCACAGCAATGCACCCCTAAGAACCACATGGAAAGAAATGCCAACTCCAAAGCAAAGAATGGGGCCGGGGATGACAGGTTCACTGTGCAGGAGGGGGCTTGGGGCTGGAACAGAGGGTTGGGCTGTGAGAGCTCCGAGTGGGGGGTGAGGGCTCTGACGGGGGTGTGTGCTCAGGTGGGGCTGGGGATGAGGGGTTAACGATGCAGGAGGGTGCTCAGGGCTGGGGAAGAGGGCTGCAGGGTTCACGGTGCAGGACAGGGCTCAGGGCTGGGTTACAGGGTTGGGGTTGGGGGAGTGAGGGCTAGGGCTGTGGGCTCTGGGGCGGGTCTGGGCCGGGGATGAGGAGTTCAAACTTTGGGGTGCAGCAGGCAGGCTGCCCTGGGGCTGGGGCCAGAGAGGAGGACTCCCCCCAGCCCTCTCCCCACCAGCAGCAACAAGCTCCAGGGTGGGGCCTCCCTCTCCCCGGCACAACACTCACCCAAGCCCCAGGCTGCTGCTCAGGAGGTCCAGACAGGATAAGCCCCCTCGGAGTTGCCGGGCAGGGGGTCTGCCATGCCGCTGCACCGCCTCCCCTCCGCGGGTGCAGCAGTCAGCCTGCCACCCGTGCCACTCCATTAGCCGGCAGCGGCCAGTGAGGGAGGGCAGTGCAGAGCTGCAGGGGGCAGCTGCCTGGGGCAGGCAGGGACACTCAGGGCAGAGGTGCGGGGGCAGCAGGCAGGGCCAGGGGAAGAGACCTGGCCCTGAACATTGGAGGAGCCGGGTCCCTGGGGCCCTGAATTTGTTGGAGCCCGAGCACCAGGGGCCCATACAACTCGCCGCCCTTCATGGAGATGCAAAGAAGGCAATTACACTTTCCTTCAAGGAGTGCAATAAGAGGAGCTTCTCCTTTTCTTTCAAAAGGGAAGAAAAAAACATTGTGAAAATATTCCTGTGCCATGGAGAGAGAGGCCGACTTCAATCCTGGGCCAGTTTTCATCCTTAAACTAACCCAGGCCAGGGCCTCTTGCTACTCACACTGTGACCTCGTCTTGGAGGACAAGGGCGGGTCGCAGGCGATCTGGCCACTGCTTTGCAGGATGCTCAAGATGGAGGGCTGTAGCGCAGTCAGGATGAGGAGCACCTGCCACCAGAAGAAGTGGGGATGAGAGAGCTCTTGCCAACTGAGGGACCCCCACCAGGGGGTGTGTTGGTGTATCCAAGGCCTAGCCCCTTCCTTCACGCTGACTTTCTCATTCTAGCAGCTAGTAGCTTTCTTGCATACCCTTGGCCTCCCGAGGCCCCCGCAGCAAGCTCCAGCTCTGCTTTGAATACGTGTCCACGGGTCAGCCTTGCTGCCGCTTTGTGCTAGAGACTCAGCTGCTGAGTCTGTCACCACCTACCCTATTCCTCAGCCGTTCGTGCCACTACACTGGTACCTCACTCTATAGCCTTAAAAACCGGAGTAGAGGGGGTTTAATGTTAGCCCACTTTCCTGATACTTAAAGCATCTAAATTATTTCCTGGGACCACTCCCTGCGTTCCCATATCAGGTGAGGAACTGGTTCTTGAGCCCTACAGGGGTTACACCACCCAGCTTTGTGTCTAGGCAATAACTATACATTATTCAAACTACAGTGACCAGTTAAGTCTAAATATGAGTCCTTTGCTGATCCTGCTGTAGCTTGGGAGAAGCACAGTATCCTCTCTTTTGGGGCAGACTTCATAAGATCTTCCTCTTTTCTCCTTGGTCCACAATTCCTGCCCTCCCCCTCACCCCCATTTTTTTTTTAAACTAAACTTTCAAATCCCTGCTTACTCAAAGGAATCTTTATGTCAGTTTCTCCATTTTTACATAATTTCCCCCTTCTGTGTCTGCCATTTCAATGCCAGGTATCCTAGCGTGTGCTGGAATCCTTCTCTGTCTTGATCCACCCTCCTGTGTACTCCTGCTGCTCACTCACCGCATATGGCAGGGGTACTTGTGGGAAAGCGGGGTTGGTCTTAAGCATTGAGCTGGTCCTATTGCTCATTCCACACCTGAAGCCCCTCATGCTCCTTGAGAGGACGAGGTAGTTTCAAGACAGGGGAATAGAAAGGCAGCCAGCTCTGGGGTATCAGCCAGCCGGAATATGGTATGCTGCACATGTGGGGCGAGTGGAGTTTTGAAGGACCCAGTTTATAGGTGCAAAGGCCAATGAAAGCCCCTTTGAGGCCAGGAAAATGCTAACAATCGGTAATCACCCCGAGCAATGTTACCTGGAAACAAGCGAACTTGGCCCCCATGTTCTGCTCTGCCAAATGCACCCTCGCCTGGCGGAACATGATCCCAAGGGCCCACAGAGCAAAGATGGTGGAGAACCCAAGGCAGGTGTTTATCCAGAGTGCCACGCTCTTAGCGGAGATCTGGGAGGGACAGAAGAAAAGGAAGCATGGCTGTGATTTCCAGCCCCGAGTAGGAGATGGAGCATTGTCCAGGATGGGGCACAGACATGCTGCCCTGATACCCCTGGGCACTGGGGAGAGATGGAGAATCCGAGGAAGACAGGCAGCCCCACAAGTTGCTGTCATGTTCCCCTCCCGCTGCACAACCAGGGAAGCAGTCTCCCTTCTAATGCTGGAACTATGGCCCAGAGTCAGAGGTAGGGCTAAAGTGGTACCCTAACCCCTCTGCCTTCGATGGGTGAAGGATTATGACTTACATCAGCTGGATTGTAGTTTCCATCTTCAGCCAGGGCCAGCCCCACAAAGACACAGGCTGTCTTGAAGAAGGCGAATTGGAAAGTGCCCAGAAGAAAGAGTTTAAGTTTTCTCCTATGATGGCAACAGAGCAAGACGTCAGTGACCGCTCCGGAGCCAGGAGCTTGCTCCTTGCAAATCTGCTTTTTACCCAACCTTCCACCACTTGCCACCTTGCCTTGCCCTCAGGCCACCCCTTCTAGGCCTGCAGAACGGACTATAACATGAGACTGGAATGCCCTGTGAGCCAGAGACCAAAACTGCCTTGTGAAATTCACGGGGATTTCTAGTACAGCCCTTCCCTGCCACTGGCCAAGCACATCGGACAGCAAACTCTTGGGAGCAGAGACCTTGCCTTGTGGGGCTGATCTATAAATCATCCCACATCTTTCGCTTGGCTTTTGGTAGCACCTGGGAGCCCTAGTCATAGACCCTGCCCCCACGGTGTGAGGTGCTGGACAAATGACAAACGAAAAGACAGCCCCTGCCCCAGAGCGCTGACAGTTTCCGTATAAGATAAGATGACAGCTGGATCCAGACAGACTGGAGAGTAGATGGAAACAATGAGCCAACACTTGGGGCTGCTCTAGATTGCACAGAGGTGGACTGAAGCCAACCGTTGCCCCTTCCCTCCACGGGGTGTGGTGCAAGCAGAGCTCAGCTGCTCCCATGCTTCTGGCCAGGCACCTTCAGAGGGAGTTATGAGGTTCAATGTACCTCTTGGGAGAAGCTGCATCGCCCAATGGCCGGATTCTCGTAAAGGGAGGGGCTAAGGAACCCGCATTCCTCCCAGCCACTGCTGTCCCTGTATAGTGCCCCAGGGCCCCCATCAGCGCCCAGGCCCGGCAGCCTTACTTGGTCATAGTGATGCGCGGGCAGCAAGGGCAGCAGCAGCAGCAGGGGCCTGTGCTGATCACCATGGGCGTGTCCCTCAGGGCTTTGAGCAGGGCCTCCTTCCCCCCGAAGCCTTCCACCATGATCAGCATGAGGAGGTAGAAGCATATGCTGAAGTACCTGGGGGCAGCACGGGGGGCAGAGAGCGAAGTCAGCCCAGGGAGGTGACAACGCCACAGCACAGAGTTTGCTCCGCACGGGGCCAGGCCCCGCTCCTGCAAGGTGCAGAGACAGATTAACACACGGGGGGGGGGCTGGGCAATTTGGCAGCCCCCGGAAAAATCTCATGATGCTTGGGCAGCAGGATTTAGCTGCTGCATCGTCTGCTCTGCTAGTTGGGCTGGCTGGGCTTGGAGCAAGGCTTCTTGGATGAGCCGGTGAGGGGATCAGCCGGCGGGAGGCTCTTGCATCTGGCTGGGCAGCCAAAGGGAGATGGGGAACACCACCTCCTGCTGTGTCTCCTCCAGTCCCGGCTGGAGTCCTACTGCCCCGAGCCCAAGGACACAGGCTACAGGCTGCAGCCTGCAGCACATCAGCGACCGGGAGAATGTAGACAGGAAGAGGGGTGGGCTGGCTGCTGGGATGGGGAGCTCCCCGCAGCCAGGGGCGCTGGGGAAATCCCCACTACCTCAACCCACCAGTGAGCTCCCAGGGAAATGCAGCCCCACAAGCACATGGGGAACCAAGGGGGGGCTCTCTGCTGTCCTCAATGGGGGAAACATGGAAACCCCCAACCCTACACACACACACACCCCCCCCGTGGTCTCTGCCTTAGCTCTCAATATTCAATCACTTCTCTCCCCAGGTGTGACCTGTTCTCTCTCTCCTCCTCTTCCAGTTTTTTCCTGTGTCTTTTGGTGATTGCAAAAGACATGGTGAGACGGAGGCTTTGTCTGGGTTTTTCATACCTCCAGCCACGGTTTCGAGGCCTTTGGATGCCCCTATCTCTGCACCTCACAATGCAGCATTATTTACCTCATCCTAGTATGTCATGAGGTAGCCCTGTTTACCCCCACGTGAGATCGTTGTGGATCCCACCTCTCCACGCATGTGGTTCTTGCCGTGGGATCTTAGGGTGGGTTCTTGCCATGTCCAATTTGACAGGGCATTATTCACCCCCTGCTCAGCTGATATGAGGCCTTCCGTAGTACAGTTCTCCCACTTCGGCAGTGGATGAAAGACATAGTGCTATTTACCGACGGTACGTTTAAGCTCTGTGTGTGTTTCCCCCTCACCCAGCATGAACTGATGTGGCTCTGTTTACACGGGGCCCCAGATTCCAGCCCCAACTCACTCAACTATGAACTTCACAGATGAATTGTGGCCCACCCAAATTTACTTCACAAAGATGGCCGGTGGAAACAACTGCTGCCCTAGGCATCCATTCCTATGGGAATGCCAAAGCCAAGCCGGGCTAGGGATAAAACATAAAGGACAAACCCAGATAGTTATAGAAATGGGAGAAATGTATCTTGGGAGGCCCTTCAGCTCCAGTGACTTATTTCCCTTCCCTCCATTACACCAATGATGAGGCATTGGGAGACGGGAGTGCTGAATATTCTCTCTCTGCAGGATTATTGGACAAACTATATTCTCATTGGCTTAGTAATGACAGAACTTGCTGTGGTGTGCTCTGGCTAATCAGAACCTGGCCTCTTCTTCACAGTGTGATTGAATGGATACGTACATGCTCGTTTCTGTTTACGTTTTAGCACTAACTGTTACAGCTAACTGGTAAAATGTCACCTTGCTCACGGTTTGACATGAACTTTGGCACCCATCAGAGTCTTTCAATGTTTCTTCATAGCTGAAGTGATCAATTGTAAACTTTGCTTTAAATCAGTTCTCACCATTGGCTGAACCTTACAGTTCTGAATAATGAGTCATTGTGCCTCAGGTTTGGCTTATTTCTTTTAATTAAGTTACTTTCTGGAACGGTGCCGCCTGTTCTTTCAGACAATAGAAAAACTGAAAGATAACGCGATCAACAGGTGGGAAAACCGCACACTGGCCATGTTCAAGATAATTGGGGGAGATGAAAGACCCACTTCTTGGCCTGCGAACAACTGATTCCTGTAATACCAGGGTTGCCCAGGTTAGCAGTGTGATGGTATGGATAAGATCTAGCTAGATTCACTTTCTGTGTGGAAAAATTGAGCAGTTAATATAGGCATAAGGAACCGGGATAGGATTTGCTTCGTTAGTAAGGCCGTGTGTAAACACTGAATTGAGTCATCTTATTAATACAGTTTGATACATCCATGTTTTTTATGCGGCGGGAGGAACGTTCTTTGTGCCCAGGGCCCTAATAAATCTTAATCCGCCTCTGGCTAGGCCAGGAGCAGCCGGATCAGTCCGAGCTCCCCCAGGCTGCAGCAGGGCCGGGTGGTAGCAATACTCACATGCCAATAGCCATCTCCACCACCATCATGGAGCGTGGTAACCAGAGCCCAAAGCAGCAGAACACGGAGACCATCTGGAGAAGAAGGGAGGGCAGGCCCAGCGTAAACGGGAGGTAGCCAGGCATGCTCCAGTCCAGTTCCCCCACAGGCCCTGGGGTAGGCGGGTGAGCTGATGGCAGAGATGGGCCCACAGCAGAACTCTGGAGCTCCACGGGTCGGCCCGTTTACAATCCAAGCTCTATGGGGCTGGATTTTGCAATTGGTCCCTTGCCCTAAAGTGGTCTCAGCATCTCATCACCCCCGCTACTTGGGGGAGCTCAGAGACCTGGCATGATCCCAGATCCCCCTGGGATATTTGCAGTGCACCCAACTCTGGATCCACTCTCTAATGCAGATGTAATAAACCAGCCCAGCACGGTCCCCTGCCCTCCGCAAGCTAAAGCTCCAGGGCTCACTCCCAGCCTGCACTGTCCATCAGCATAACAGGAACCCACAGCATGGCTGTGAATGCCCGCCAGGATCCTGTTGCCATCCCCTCCCTCACAGCGAAGGCTGGGGCTCACCGTGGGGGCCGAGCTGCTCCAGATGAGGGTTTTCATCTTGATCACGCATCGGATCTTCTTTGACAGGTAGATGGCTTCTTCAAGGAAGATGGCAACCGACACCAGTGTCAGGAAGGTCATGAGGCCATGGATGGAGAGCTCGATGGGGTCCAGCTCTGCAGGGAAGGGAGGGGATGAGAGAGATGTCACGGCCGTCCCTCCCATGCAGTGCAAAAGCCCCCTGGAAATCTGCATGAGATGTGAACACGCTCTAGGGAGGGTGAGTGGTTGGCCAGCCGTCCCTCTGCCTTTTCTCCCCTGTCCTCAGGGCTGGGTCCCTGCCCCTCCCCACTGCCCCACTTCCCTGCTCTCTCCCTCAGCCCTACAACCAGGAGCCCTTTCCCCCTGCCCAGCACCGGGGCTGAGAGGGCGGGACTGCTCTGTGACCCAGCCAATATTGAGTCCTGGCCCAGTCTAACTCTCTCCCCTCCCCCCGCCGACACCCATGGGGCAGCGCCCCCCACGTACTGTACAGCAGCTGCAGCGAGGTGGGCGGCTTGGAGACACAGGCCAGGGGGACGCTGAAATTCGTAATCAACAGCTTAATCAGCTGAGGTGAGAACCTGCAGGAAAACCAGGCCCCAGGTTAGCTCCGCTCTCGGGCTGGAGTCCAGTCCCACCTGTGGGGAGGGATTCGAGGGGTGCAAAGCGGCCCCAGCTCTTCTCGGCCAGCAGCTTGCACAGGGCGCTGTAAGATCTGCCCATCTGCAATGGGTCATCGGCCAAGCTCGCCCAGCCCAGCTACGCAAGGGCTAATCATACAACTTGGCCCCCTGCAAAGCCCCATGGCCACTGGGAGCGCTGCTGGCCTCCCTGGGTGGAAAGCACTCGATGGGCAGCCCTGATTCATAACCCCCCCAGCCGGGGCAACAGCAACCAATCACAGGCTGCAAAGGGGCCAGGGGACGAGGAGTGACCCCTGTGAAATGAGTGTGGCAGGTCTCAGCCCAGTTCCCTTGGAGCAGGTGCCCCAATGACTAATCACTCGTGGGGCCTGGGTTTAAGGTGAGGTGAGTTTATGGCTAGGCATTTCTGGGCAGGGCTGGCGTAGTTAGAGTAACCAGATAGCAAGTGTGAAAAATCCGGACTGGGGGGGTGGGGATAATGGGTGCCTACAATAAGGAAAAGCCACGAAAATCAGGACTGTCCCTATAAAATCAGGACATCTGGTCACCCTAGTCGTGGTCGGAGGTGACCAGCACTAACTGCCCCAGAGCTGGCAGAACAGGGTGACACATCCTGCTTCCCTGGGTACTCAGCCCTCTGTAGCAGATGGGATCTGCCCTGGCTTATAAATAATGGCACTCAGCAGGGAGCAGATTGCACCAAGTGTCTGGACATTTCCCGAGGGCATTGGGGCCGGAGGGGGGGTGGGGAGGGAATTCACCCTCCTCCTTCACACAGTCCTCAGCCCCCAGCACGCCCCACACCAGTGCAGAACCAAGCAGCTGCCGGCTGAGCAGCGAGGAGCTGCTCTGCCTGCAGCCTCGAGGTCCCTTACCTGGGGTCGGATAGGAGCTCTGCAGAATACTCCATTCTGCCCCTTCCCCCGGCGATCACGCTGGCTCCTGCTCACCTTCCACAAGCCCAGCTGCTGGCTGGCAAAAGGCTCCAGCAGCGTTTGCCAGGCGGGGGCAGAGTCCCAAAGGTCGGCGCTCACAGCCCGGCCTTGTGCCGTTGTAACTCCCCTTCCGGGGTGGGGGGAACGGATCAGTGGTCACGGTGCATCCCCCGTAGGTAACCGGCTGTGGTCTGTCTGGGGACACAGACACTCCAACTAGCAGAGCAAATTCAAGGGTTACCACGAATCTCAGTCAACCGGTTTGCACAAATAACTCCCCCACCCCGCCTTCTCTGTGTGTGTCAGGAGGTTCATTGGAGGAGAAAGTGGTTCATCCCCGCTCTGCAGAGAGGAGCTGCCTTGGCTATCAGCTGCCAGGTTATTGACCTGGGGCCCAACAGCACTAACCAGCCAGGATCGGGGGACTTTGCATCCGCAGCAGGGAGAGGACGGCTTTCTAACGTGGAGAAAGTGGAGTTAATGCAGTGTGTGCACGCATGTGTTTTGTGGGGCGAACTCTGGCCCCCCTGCTCGGTGGGAGGGTGACTCCATCATTCAGAGAGCCCTGGGGGTGACAGTGGAGGGCAAAGCAGACAGGAGTTTGCCTTGGGACCCGGCTGTGCACGAAGCCAGTTCAGCTCTGGGCTTTGCAGTAGTGAGCCCACGTGGGGCCTGCTCTGTGGGGCTGGGCCCTGGCACAGCTGGGCAAAGTGGAGAGAGTTCAGCGAAGAGCAGGGGTGGTGGGGGGAAGCGAGTCAAGGGGGAACAACTGAGAAGGGAAAATGAAAGAAGCAGAACAAGCTGAAACTGGTTGAGCAGCAGCTCAGGGGGAGGGGATTCATTGGAGGCCTGAGGGGGGTGCACTCGCTGCAGTGGGGTGGAATTTAAAAAGAGAAAACATGGGAAAGGGTCCGGAGAGTGAATCGTTCCCCTGGAGCAGCTCTGTTGCTTGGGGCACTTAATGCTAGCCTGGACGAACTGCCAGCAAACAGGTCAGGGAACAGCCCAGCCCCGGCCCCAGGAGACGGACCAGAGCAGCAAGTGGGTCATTTCCATCTCTAACGTCCAGTCCTACAGATGGAATCGCAATTAACCTTCCTGCCACCACTACCGGCCTGGGCTCCCGGCTGGCCTCTGGCTTCACCTCCCTGGGTGCTGAGCAAAGTCACGGTGAAACCTTCTACCAGGGACACGTCATGGTCTCTCGGCAGCGAGGTTTTGCCACCGCTCCAGTGCAGTTCTGCAGTGTGGGGTGTGGAAACCCACCAGCCCCCCAGGCTGGGCTTCACTCTGATTTGCACCAGAGCTGAGCTGCAATTGGGGCCCAGCCTGTGGGCACGTGGGGATGGGCTTGGAGCTGCCAGGGACGCCGTATGAATATTGTGTGTTAACCAGGCTATTATGATGGTTTCCTGCGTAGCAGGGCTGTCAGGAAATGCGCCCAGGATGGGGCAGGCAGCGTATCCTACCCACATCTCTCGGACACTGGAGAACAACGCACAAGCCTTCACCTTGATTCACCGGCTCAGCCCCCTTCTGGGCCTGTCAGGCTGGTTCCCCCAGAAGCGAACTGGTCCCTGTGGAGTGGGGTCAGGGCCTGGGAATCAAAAGACGTGGGGGAGTTTGAGACACTGAGGCAACGCCGGGGTGGGGGGAGTGTCACGTGCCCAGCGGATTTCTACCTTCCCTATAGCAACAGCTAAATGTCCCAAAGCGACGAATGCAGAGGGGCCATGCAGACTCTGCCCCAGCCCACTACATGGGACTGCTTCTCCTTCCTTGCGGAGGGGCGGGGGGTGAACCCCCGCTTCGGGGAGGCTAGCCTGCTGGCCCCGCCCCAGCTGAGGCCCCGCCCCTGAGTCCCCCTCGTTCCCCCCGTGGCTGGAGCCTCTCCCCCTCTTGCGACTGGAGGAGCCCAGGCTGGCTGGCCCCAGCCATGCTGGCCAGCCCAACCCCCCCACCCCGGTCTGCCCGCCTCAGTTGTGCCAGCCGGCCTGACCCGCCCTGGCTGGCCCAACCCCCACCGGCCAGCCCGGGCTATGCCGGCTGGCCCTACTCCCACCAGCCGAAGCCACCGCAGCGGCTGGCCCGAGCTGCCCATGGCTGCCCCAGCCCCTGGCTGCCGGCCGAGCCCCGAGCTCCAGGCCTGGGCGGGCGCTCAGCCTCTGCGGGCTTCAGGGGACGGGGCGCTGAGCGTGGACAGGGCCACAACCTAGCTTAGGGGAGGCGTAGCCCCCCCGGCCAATGATACCCGCTGCCCCTGCCTGCTGGGGCAAACGCCCGGGCCTATTCCTAGGCTAGAGGCTGCTCTCCCTCCCACTCCTGGGGCAGGGGCTCTGCCCCGGGGAAACCGCTCCCCTGGCACTGCTGCGGGGCTTGTCCTGCCTTCCAGTTAGCAACAGCTGGCATGCCCTCCCCGAGCCTCGCTGTGCGTGCGGGGCTGGCCCGAGCCACCTGGCATCGCCGCTCCCCCCGAAACGTCTAGAGGTGACGGGTGGGGGGGGCGGTCATGTGCCCCCCCAACCTTGAAATCCCCTCCCCTCCCCGCATCAACAGTTACGTGTCCCCTCTGTGACCCACAATCCGGCAAGGAGAGAGCAGGTTTGGCGAGGGAGGTATCTGGCCCTCAACCTCCAACTCCCATCAAGTTAGGAGACTAGCTACCCGTGAGGATCTCAACCCCTGCCAAGCGGGCCCGGAAACCTTCGGCCTCCCTGGTCCCCAGCAGGAGGACGCGGGACGCCAGGTGTGACAGCCGCGCACGGGGGCTGGGTTAAAGCCCTTTTCTCCGAAGCGCTCTGCTCCTGGGGTTAAAGAAACGGCACTGCTTGGAGAACGGCCGTTTCAGCTCAGTGGCAGCCACAGGTCACAGCGAGGGTTGCCAAGTTTCGAATCGCACAAAACCGAACACCCTTGCCCCGCCCCCTGCCCCGCCCCTTCCCCTAGGCCCTGCCCCCCGGTCACTCCATCCCCCCTCCCTCTGTCACTCGCTCTCCCCCACCCTCACTCCCCTGCTCACTTTCACCCGACTGGGGCAGGAGGTTGGGGTGCAGAAGGGGGTGAGGGCTCTGGCTGGGGATGCGGGCTCCGGGGTGGGGCCAGAACTGAGGGGTTCGGGGTGTCAGAGGGGGCGCCAGGCTGGGGCAGGGGGTTGGGGTGCTGGCTCTGGGGTGGGCCAGGGATGAGGGGGTTGGGGTGCAGGAGGGGGCTCTGGGCTGGAGGGTGGAGCTGAGGGGTTGGGAGTGTGGGCGGTGGCATCAGGCTGAGGCAGGGGGTTGGGGTGCGGGAGGGGGTGAGGGCTCTGGGCTGGGGTGTGGGCTCTGGGGTCGGGCTATAAATGAGGGGTTTAGGGTGGGGGGGGGCTCAGGGCTGGGGCAGGGGGCTGGGGTGTGGGCTCTGGGGTCGGGCTATAAATGAGGGGTTCAGGGTGTGGGAGGGGGCTCAGGGCTGGGGCAGGGGGTTGGGGTGTGGGCTCTGGGGTCGAGCTATAAATGAGGGGTTTAGGGTGTGGGAGGGGGCTCAGGGCTGGGGCAGGGGGTTGGGGTGTGGGCTCTGGGGTCAGGCTATAAATGAGGGGTTCAGGGTGTGGGGGGGGGCTCAGGGCTGGGGCAGGGGGCTGGGGCTCTGCATGCTGCCTCCGCCAACAGGTGCCACCCCTGCAGCTCCCATTGGCTGCAGTTCCCGGCCAATGGGAGCTGCAGAGCTGGAGCTCGGGGTGGGGGCAGCACGTGGAGCCCCCCCTTGCAGTACCTCCCCCTAGGAGCCGGAGGGACATGTCGCCACTTGCAGGAGCCGCGTGGAGCCGGGTGGGGAGCCTGCCAGCCCTGCGCCAACCGCACTTTTAACAGCCCAGTCGGCGGTGCTGACCGGAGCCGCCAGGGTCCCTTTTCGACTGGGCGTTCCGGTCAAAAACCGGACACCTGGCAACCTTAGTCACAGCTCCTGAAGGGAAGAACCGCAGCTGCTGATCCAGTTGGCCCTGCTGCTGGGCCAGAGCGGACGGCACACGGGGGACCCCGTCTGAGCGTGAGCAAATCGAATCCGCGATGACAGCCGTGGAGTGGAGGTCCAAGGTCCGAGCCCGGCGGGGTGCACTCAGAGAGGATTCAGTGGTGCAGCCAGCTCCTGCACCATGCAATAGTGACTGTTTCGATCTAGGGATGCAGAAGAGAAGTGACACACCATCTGCCAGCTTTAGTTACACTCTCTAGGTTGTCCGAGCCAAACTGCCCTGCCCAGGGGCTGCCTGATGCCCATGTTTGCGCTACCGGCCGTTCAGATTGCGTATCTTTAGTGAGAACAAACGTACCCGTTCATTAGGCCATGCGGCTTTGTGTGTGTGTGCGTGTTTCTCAGAGCTGGACGTCCCCATCCAGCTCTTTGAACCGACAGGTTTGTCACAGGGAGAGGTTTGGTGTTGTCAGAAGATTGTCAAAATTCAAGTTTTCTGTATCCGGCTTGGATCCAAAGAGAGCCTAGCTCAGGGTCAGGCTGACCAGATAGCTGGGCCCTGAACGGCGTCTGTCTGCACTCAGATCTCTACAGCACGAAGCGATCAGTGTGTGTTCAGAAAAATATATGGGGTCTCTCAGCAAGGAGATGGTCATATTTTCCTTCACCACTAGAGGGCGGTCCTAACAAGCTACAGAGGAGTTTGAATACTTGGTTCATGACGACTTCTATCTCAAAGTATGTCTACACTAAAACCAGGAGGAGTCCTTGTGGCACCTTAGAAACTAACAAATTTATTTGGGCATAAGCTTTCGTGGGCTAGAACCCACTTCATCAGATGCATGGAGTGGAAAATACAGTAGCAGGTATACATAGTACATAAAAAGATGGGAGTTACCTTACCAAGTGTGGGGTGGGGGGGTCAGTCTAACAAGACAATTCAATTAACAGTAGACTACCAAGGGAGGAAAAATAACTTTTGTAGGTGTAATGAGGGTGGCCCATTTCAAACAGTTGACAAGAAGGTGTGAGTAACAGTATGGGGAAATTAGTCTTTGTAATGATCCATCCACTCCCAGTCTTTATTCAGGCCTGATTTGATGGTGTCCAGTTTGCAAATTAATTCCAGTTCTGAAGTTTCTCATTGGAGTCTGTTTTTGAAGTTTTTTGTTGAAGAATTGCCACTTTTAAGTCTGTTATTGAGTGCCACTCGTTATGGGGATGAATGGTTATGCAAACCAATACCCCAGTAAAAGAAAAATGGTTCTCCCGATCCCAAAGGACCAAGCCCTAGACCCCGGTCAATATACAAATCAGATCTTACCACAAATCACGCTGTTGCCAATCCTTTAGAATCTAAAATCTAAAGGTTTATTCATAAAAGGAAAGAAATATAGATGAGAGCTAGACTCGGTTACATGGAATCAATGACATACAGTAATGGCCAAGTTCTTGGTTCAGGCTTGCAGCAGTGATAGAATAAACTGCAGGTTCAAATCAAGTCTCTGGAGAACATCCACCGCTGGGAGGGGTCATTCAGTCCTTTGTTCAATGCTTCAGTGTAGCCAAATCCCTCCAGAGGTAAGAAGCAGGATTGAAGACAAGATGCAGCACGTTTTTATAGTCTCTTGCCATGTGGGCTCTGCTTTCTTTCTTTGTCCCACGGACAAGCTGCCTCTCCCATGGCCTGGAAAAACCTCAGAGTTCTGTCCGTAGGCAGGTCCCTGCCTGCCTTGTTCAGTCCCCAGGCGTGTCTGCCTTCTCTCAGTGGGTCAGTTGTGGAGCTGATGGTCCTTAATGGGCCCTCAAGCAGGCTAGGCAGAGCTGACACCAACTTGTCTGGGGTGTCCCCCAGAAACAGAGCACAAGTGTGAACTACAGACAGTCTAGAGCCAATACTTATAACTTTAAATACAAAAATGATACCTGCACACAGACAGCATCATCCTAACCAGCAAACCATAACCTCGTCTTAGACACCTTATTTGACCCCCTATATGCAAGATTTGGTTCCACTACAGGACCTTGGTTGCAACCATGTTCTATATGGTCCCAGTTCAAGTCAATAAAGTGAGAGCAGGGAAAGTGAAAAAAACTGTGAAAGCTGAAGCAGAAAAGGCAGAAGACAAAATGTCCAGAGGCGGTGCACATGGGGGGTGGACGGAGCAGGGCGAATGCTGAGAAGAGCCATGGGGTGAGCAGGGGCATTAGACAAGAGACCAGCACTAGCTGCTGAGATGTGATTGCTCTATTAACTATTCTTACGGGTGTTAGCAGAGTGCCCCGTCAGCCCCTGGTGCTTGGTGCTGTACAAACCTCAGAGAGACGGTCCCTGCCCCAGAGCACTTGCAATCTAAGTGCAAGGTGCGAGAGAACACGTGGATACAGCCAGACCAAGGGGGAAGCACAAGGAACCAATGAGCCAGCAGCAGCTAGCGCGGTAGTCAGCGGCCGCAGCTCACCAGCAGCCTTGCCTTTGGCAAGATTTTTGGCAACATCTGGGCACAGGAGAGCATTCATTTGTATTTCAGGGGTGGAAAGAGACCAAGGGCACTGGAACCTTGGTAGAAGTGGGGGGGTGGGGCCCACCGGTGACAGAACCGGGGAGAAGGGGAGGGCCATGCCCCCCACCTTGTAACATGGGTGTAGTTTGGGGGCAAGGGGTAGCATTGCCCCCCAAAACTGCAAGCCTCAGGCAGGTTTGGAGTGATACTGGCAGGGGTTGCCTCCCCAAACTGCCCATACTAAAAGGGGGGAGGTGCATGGTCCCTCTAACCTCCCCCCAGCTCCAGCACCATTGAAGAGACCCTGTAGTGAGATGGGCCCGGGCACAGCTTGGGGACAAAACAGAGGCGGAAGCTATGCCCAGTGCTGGGATCTCACATGTGCGTAGGCTGTCTGATTAATTTCTTCTGCCCCACAAACGCCGGAAACAGGGAAACGTAACAAACGGGCAAGGCCTGAGCTGGGCCGGACACTGGGCCCTCCACCCGCCAGCAGCTGAGGGGTCCCAGCCCTCCCATAGCAGCAGGGAGGGAGGGAGCCACCAGCTCTACCTGCCCAGGGAACTTGCGCAGAAGAGTCCTAACAAAGCTGTCTCAGGAGAGCTCTGGCCCACTGATGTTAATTTTGAATAAATTGTGGCATGCTAGGGAAATTCCAGAAGACTGAAAGAGCGCTCATGCTTTGCCAGTATTCAGAAAGGGCAAGTGGGACGCCCAGGGTAACTAGGCTGGTTAGTGTTACGTTTCAAGGCACACAGAGAGAAGCTAGATAAAACCATAACTCCTCTTGCTGGAAGGCTGCAACATAACATGACTTTAGTTCTTGAAATCCAGAACAATGACACAAGAGCCAAAACCAGAGAGAGACAAAGCAGGCTGCTCCCTAAAACAGAAAGGCACAGCTGCCCCCACTTTTCTCTAGGCAGTCATTCTGCAGACAGGCACTGATCACCTACTTCTCTACAGAGCCCTCTAACCTGGAAGGACCAGGAAAACCTCTGAGAATTTAAAGTGGCAATTGCTATTTTAACACAGTTTTCAAGACACGACACTTAGCTTGACATCAATCAGTCCCAGGGGAAATAATGGAAAAGCTGATACAGGGTTTAATCAATATAAAGAATCAAAGCTAGGAGTGCAGTTCATGCCAGTCTATATGGGTTCATTGAAAATAGGTCTTGTCAGACAAACCTGATTGTATTCTTCGGGGAGGTCACTAGTTTGGTAGTTAAAGGTCACTGCATGTAAGAGACTTAGACTTTTGTGAGGTGTTTGAGTCAGCACCACAGGACATTAACACTCTGCAATATCAGCGGAGGACACGGGCAATGGATTAAGAGCTAGCTAACGGAGCTATCTCAAAGGAGCTGCCGACGGGGAACCCTCATTACGCATAGGGCTTTCTAGCGGGTGTCTGTAGCAGGGATCGGTGTGAGGCCAGCTACTGTTCAACACTTTCATCGATAAACACAGACCCAGTGCTGGCAAAGTGCGCGGGGGACACACAGATGGCGGAGTGGGGGATAATGATGCGGACAAAGCTGTTGGGCAGGGTGAGGGATCGCTTGGGAAGCTGGGCCCATTCCAACACAATGCATTTTAAGCCCGCCACGCACAGGGACGTACGTCTAGGTCCAAGAACGCGGCCAGACTTCCAGACTGGGGGCCAGCCTCCGGGCCAGCTGTGACTCCAAGGGGTCAGAGTGGACACACACGACCTCCCAGAGCCATGCTGTCACACCGGGGCGAAAGAGCGCCTCGGAGTATAAGCAGGGGAGGAGTGAGTAGGCGCAGGGGGGATCCACCCCCGCTCAGCGCTCATACGGGAATACTGCAGCCAGTACTGTTTAAAAAGGCTGTTGAAAAACTGCTGCAGAGAAGAGCCAAACAAATGATTTGAGAACTGGAGAAAATGCCTTGAATGAGAGAGACTGCGAGAGCTTGAGGTGTTTGACTTTGAGCTTTGAGCAGGGGGTGGGAGTAGATGACCTCCCGAGGTCTCTTCCAACCCTGATCTTCTATGATTCTACAATTCTCCAAAGGGGGCTCGAGTGGCGATTGGATCACCGGGTGCCAGTTCCCTCCCAGCGAGGACGTCCCTGGCCCTAGCGGGCTCTTTAATGGGGCAGAGAACAGTAGAACAGGAGCCGCCGGCTGGGAGCGGAAGCCAGACGCACTGAAATCAGAGCTAGGGCCCACGGTTTGAAGAGGTTTGAATTACCAGCAGGACAGTGGGGTGGGAGGAGGTATTGTTTCATATTCTCTGTGTGCATATAAAGTCTGCTGCAGTTTCCACGGCATGCATCCGATGAAGTGAGTTGTAGCTCACGAAAGCTCATGCTCTAATAAATTGGTTCGTCTCTAAGGTGCCACGCGTCCTCCTGTCCTTTCTGCGAATACAGACTAACACGGCTGCTCCTCTGAAACCGGTTTGAAGAGTGAGGGTGACAAACTATTGGTACACCCTGCCCAGGGAAGCGGCGGGTTCGCCTGGATGGCTTCCAGTGCAGACCTGCTGCATTAGCCAGACACAAGTTACGGGGTTCAGTCCAGGGGTCCCTGGGGGAAAGTTAAGGGCCTGTGCTGGACTGGAGGTCGGAGTAGAGGATCGAACGGTCCCAGCTTGCCGTCAGGTCTGAGCCACACTTTGTCAGGGCTCTGGCTGGAGGAATGGCTATTTCTGTCTGACCCACAAGAGACAGATGGTTCTGGGGGGTTGCCAGACTCTAGAGCCCAGCAGAGAGTGTCCGAACTCCCCCGGGGCAGACACGTTCCTGCCGCAACGACCAGTACAAACCCCGTGGCCGCCTCGTCCCTAGGGGGGCCGGGACCCTGGCTCTCAGGCCTTGTCGAGAGCACAGAGTGAACTCGATGGCTCCTAATGCACACGCTGCGTGGGGGCTGACGCTCACCCCAGGGCTCGCGGCTCTGCTCTGGCCCCCTGCTTGTGTCTAGGCTGGTTGGGAGGCCCCGTGTGACCCTGGCACCGCATTGCCCACGCCGCGCTGGCAGCGGGCACTGCAGGAGAGGCAGCTGAGGGTCTGTTCTGCCAGCCTGTCGTGGCCCCGAGGCAGCCTCCCTCACCAGGTGGGCATTGCAGCTCTTACCCTGCCAGATCCTGCAGAGAGGGGGTAGAGTCAGGAACCGCGGTCAGGCCGGAATCCTGGTGCCCTCTGCTCCCCAGCCTAGCCGTGGCCCCTGGGAGCCAGGCCTGGTGCTGTCAGTGGGGCCGTGATTGCTGTTGGCTCAGCGGGGTGCTAAAGCGGTGGGTTACAGCGGGGATCGGTGCCACCCCGCTGGTCCCTGGGCAGGCAAGGAGAGAGCAGCTGGGTTTACCCCTCCCTCCCCCCAAGCTGGCCAGGGGGGAAACTCTCGGGGCTGCATGCTGCACCCGTGAACTTTGGACTAGGCAGAGTTTGTGTGCCAGCCGGGCGGGGGCAGGGAACCCAGTGCTGTCACGCAGCAGCGTTCTGCCCGGGGAGGCACTCCACTGTGTCGCACTTGGAGCCAGGACTCCTGGGTCCTCTCCCCAGCTCTGCTGCTGATTTCCTGGGAGGCTTGGGGCAAGTTACTCCCTTGCTCTGTGACTCAGTTTCCCCGTGGGAAGGGTGGCTAATAACACCCCTTCTGCCTCCTTCGAGGGCACCCACTCAAGCCCCTCTCCTGGAGAAATGGGCTCAGTGGGGGTCTCTGGGGCCTTCTCTCTGCCGCCCTCCTGTGGAAGCTGTGGTACTGCCCTGCTTAGGGCTGTCAGCAATGCTGGGAGGCTGTTCAAACAGAGCCGCCGGCAGCGCTGGGCCTTTGTGTGTCTCTCCTAAAGGCCCCACACTAGTCAGTAAGTCCCACAGAGCTCCTGGGGAGGGACCTGTCACCCCATCCCACCTTACAGAGGGGGAAACTGAGGCACAGAGTGGGGACAAGCCCTGCCCAAGCGCACACAATGAATGGGTGGCTGTTGAACCCTGACTCTCAGCTCCTCCTGCTGTAAACACTAGACCGTATTCCCCTCCCACAGCCAGGGATAGAACCCAGGAGTCCTGGCTCCCAGCTCCCCCTGCTCTGACCACTAGACCCCCCTCCCCTCTCATGAGGCCCCAGTGTGCCATTGTGATGTCCCGCAGCACCGCGGAGCTCTCTGAGAGGTCAGCGTGTAACCGAGGGAACGGGGTGCCTACATTCTGGGGGGGGGGAGATTCCGGGGGTGCTCGGAGAGCCCTGGCAGTGCTGGGTGCTCACACAGCCACCACCATGATCCCTGCCAGGGGGGTGCCACACTGGGTCCTGCCCAGCCTCTTCGCTTCCTTTCACTTCAGCTCCCTCATGGGCCTGAGCAGCCTGTTCTTCTCCTTCCCGTAAGCAGGGCTGCCGGTTCGAACCCCAACTGGCTCAGCAGCACCAGGGGCTGTAATGGCCGCCCGGTCCCTTCCTCCAGGCAGGAATTACGGCTCCTGAAGGGCAGCGAGGACAGAGGGCGTCCGGCTGTAGAGTGGGGGTGAGGCCCTGGAGTGCCAGGCACTGCTGGGCATGGAGAGAGGGCTGGGATGGGCCTGATGAATTTAGCAGATGCGCCCCAGCACCTGAGCCCGTCCCCCTGACAGGCAGAGCAGCTTGTGCTATGGGGCAGAGCCCCCTGGGGTGTCAAGAGGCCCAAGGCCTGTGGGGAGCCAGCCAGGTAGGGGAGGGTTCTTCATTCGCACGGTATCTGCGTCAGGTTCAGAGCCATGCTGGGGTGGCCCTGCCAGCTGTAGATGGATCTCAGTAGCCAGCGAGCAAATGCCCCAGGAGTCAACATTGAAAGGCAGAGCGCTCAGCCTCTGGACCTAGGCCCTTGTACACCTGCCAGCGCCAATGAGCCCCCTGCACAGCTGGGCGGGTTGGCCCCATTTTACAGATGGGGAAACTGAGGTGTGGAACCAGCGCGAGGTCAGGGACCAGCTCAGACGGCGTCAGCACCGGAGTCGGGATTAGAGCTCAGGGCTGCGCTAAGCCCATCTCTCCCACACGCACTGAGCCCCTAACTCCACCACGGCATCTATCCCGACAGCTGGGGCAGGGCCGTCCACTCCTGCAAGGGATGGGCCGCAGCAGAGAGGACACGAACCCTGGCACTCAAAACCAGATCAGTCCTTCCCTGAGGGTCAGAAAACTCTGGGACCCGTCCCCCGTGTTATTTTCACTGGGTCCGACTCCACGGCACCTGGGGGCGCTCCTCCCCCCCCGCTCCACAGACATGTACTCGTGCTTTGTCGGTGCGACGTGGGCTCAAAGCCCAGCCCCACCCCCAGGCAGGAGGGGCTGAGCGGGAATGTCTGCATGGCTGGCGTGAGCACACGTCCGTGGACCCTGGGGCAGTGGAGACTCGCCCACGGCAGCCTCTGGCCAGCAGAAGCGCCCCAAGAGCTGCCAGCCTCAGTGCTCGTGGGCTGGCCGGGAATTTCCCCCCCAGCAGGAGTGGACAGGTCAGCGAAGGAGCCTGCCCCGGGCTCAGGCCAGCGCAAACCCAGGCCCAGGAGGGAATCTGCCCAGGACACCAGCATTAGCAACCCCTTTGGCCTCAGAAAGAGGGTCAGGGATGTGCAATGACCCCACGTGGCCTCTATCTCCCCTTCCTCTGGGTGCCGGCAGATCCTGAGGGTGCAGCCCCCAACCCCACCCCTGCTGGCACCTTTCTCTGCCCTCCAAGCACTGAGCAGGTCTCCCCCTGCTTAGCGTCCGAGCTGCACCCGGAGCTCGCTGGCTGTGGGCTACCACCCTCCCCTCTCCTTCCGTTTCAGATGCAGCTGGCTGGCCGTCCACGTGTCCCTGGCTTTCCCCCTGGTCGCAGGCATCCTTTTCATCCCAGCCGTGGCCAACCTCCTGCTGGCCAGCTTCACGGACCCTGGGATCCTTCACCGAGGTAACAGGAGGATGGCCCAGGCTCCCGAGGGGAGGGCCAGGCAGCTGGGCCCTGTAGGCAGAGAAGGGACAGATGGTCTTTGCTGTGAAGGCTGGCCTTCTCCTGAGGGCTCTGCCGTTCTCCCTGGCACTCCAGCTCCCAGGCTGGGATGCCTCAAGTCACCGCCTGGGGTTTCCCTGGGTCCTGCAGAAGCCTAGCCTATGGGCAGGACAGGGACGGGCACCTGACTGGCCCCCAGTGCCCCCTGTTGAGCCACTTACCCAGCCACGGCTGCACAGACGGAGGTCAGAAGCCAGCAATGAGCAAATCTGCTTGACAAAAATAACGTATTAAATCCCTGTCCCCTGGGAACTAGGTGTCAGTGACGAGGCGCGAGCTCAGATCCTCAAAACACAGCCTCAGCCACTGGCGCTGGGGAGACTCTTCTGCAGCTGTTAGCACTACAGGGTCTATGACACACTGTTGAGCAGTGACTTCTACATCCAGCAGAGGGCAGGATGCACAGGCACATTCTGTCGTTCCCTTCAATGACGAGAGCCACGTTCCCCGAGCGATGCTCCGTTACGGGTGGGGTGGTCTGCTCCTGGCTTGAGCAGCACCTCCCCACTACAGACTAAGGGCCGTCCTGGGCCTCGCTGCAGCATGGCAGGGCTGGCACCCTAGCTGCCGGCAATGAGTCAGAAAGAGCGGGAGGGAAAAACTGAAGCAAGAAAGAACCAAAGTAAAGTCCCCGCAGAGGCGCACAGCACGTGTGACTGCAGCGGTCTGCGCTGAGCGGAACAGAGCATCCCTAGGCGTACAGGTGCGGGCCGCAGGCATGCAGCCAGACCAGTCACACCCAGCGCAGCTGCCAGTTTCTGCTCCTGCTGCCCAGGGGTCTAGACACATCCTGGCCTGGAGGGGGCGGGTCTGGTTACCAGGCCTCCCTGCGAACACGGCCTTTCCCTGGCCCTGGGAGCCAGGAGGCCTGGAACAGCTCTGTCCCAAGCTGGCTTTGTTTTCCAGTGAGGCTGTGCTGGTGCAAGGGGCCAGCCGGGCGGCTCCAGAGGCAGATATGCCCACAGGAGCCCACGCAGCCTGGGCAGAGGCCGTGCCAGCACCCCACTAGGCCCAGCCCAGGGCTCAGCCTGTGCCCAGCCAGTGCCGTCAGTGGTGGGTGTGTGACAGGCATGGGTGTCCCCTAGGAGCCAGGCTGAGCCCCTCCAAACTCCCCACACACCAGCGACAAGGCGGGAGGTCTCCGAGCCTCCCTGCCAGCGCTGGTGGGATTTCCGTGGCCTTCCACTACAAGCCACTGTCCCCTGCCCTCCACCATCCCCACTTTACCCGCCTCCTAGCACCACAGATCTCCTGGCAGCCCCCCAGCCTGGGCATGGGCCACAGCCGGCTTCTCCAAGGACTGCCTAGCACCTCCCACTGAGACAGCTGGGTCCAGCTGCGTCCTTAGGGCTGGGCGCTGGGTCCTGCGGCTGGGCAGAGGGTCCAGGGGATAATCTGCGACCTTCCTCACTCCCATCGGTGCTTTGCTGGATGCACATCGGGGCAGGCCCTGTCGCTGGGAGAACAGTCTCACTCCGCGCTGTGTCTCCCTGAGCCAGGGGCCGAGGGCCGGGCCGAGTTAGTGATCCGGGCGCTTCGGGTCAAGGAGAGCCGCTTCGACCTGCACTGGTGCCGGAAATGTCACTACTACTGCCCGCCACGGACCTTCCACTGCCCCTGCTGCAACGTCTGCGTGGAGGTGAGGCTGGCGGGGCTGCGCTCGGTACCCTGGCCTGGGAGCCTGCGAGCCCACCCAGACACCCCTCTGCACACAGATCCGCACCCCGCCCAGACACCCGAATACACACAGATCCGCACCCCGCCCAGACACCCCTCTACACACAGATCCGCACTCCGCCCAGACACCCCTCTACACACAGATCCACACCCCGCCCAGACACCCGAATAAACACATATCCGCACCCCGCCCAGACACCCCTCTACACACGCCACACAAACACAGACACCCCTATACACACAGATCCGCACCCCGTCCAGACACCCCTCTACACACAGATCCGCACTCCGCCCAGACACCCCTCTACACACAGATCCACACCCCGCCCAGACACCCGAATAAACACATATCCACACCCCGCCCAGACACCCCTCTACACACGCCACACAAACACAGACACCCCTATACACACAGATCCGCACCCCGTCCAGACACCCCTCTACACACAGATCCGCACTCCGCCCAGACACCCCTATGCACACAGATCCGCACCCCGCCCAGACACCCCTCTACACACAGATCCGCACCCCGCCCAGACACCCGAATACACACAGATCCGCACCCCGCCCAGACACCCCTCTACACACGCCACACAAACACAGACACCCCTATACACACAGATCCGCACCCCGTCCAGACACCCCTCTACACACAGATCCGCACCCCGCCCAGACACCCGAATACACACAGATCCGCAACCCGCCCAGACACCCGAATACACACAGATCCGCACCCCGCCCAGACACCCCTCTACACACAGATCCGCACCCCGCCCAGACACCCAAATACACACAGATCCGCACTCCGCCCAGACACCCCTATGCACACAGATCCACACCCCGTCCAGACACCCCTCTACACACAGATCCGCACCCCGCCCAGACACCCCTCTACACACAGATCCGCACCCCGCCCAGACACCCCTCTACACACGCCACACAAACACAGACACCCCTATACACACAGATCCGCACCCCGTCCAGACACCCCTCTACACACAGATCCGCACCCCGCCCAGACACCCGAATACACACAGATCCGCAACCCGCCCAGACACCCGAATACACACAGATCCGCACCCCGCCCAGACACCCCTCTGCACACAGATCCGCACCCCGCCCAGACACCCCTCTACACACAGATCCGCACTCCGCCCAGACACCCCTATGCACACAGATCCGCACTCCGCCCAGACACCCCTCTACACACGCCACACAAACACAGACACCCCTATACACACAGATCCGCACCCCGTCCAGACACCCCTCTACACACAGATCCGCACCCCGCCCAGACACCCCTATGCACACAGATCCGCACCCCGCCCAGACACCCAAATACACACAGATCCGCACCCCGCCCAGACACCCCTATGCACACAGATCCGCACCCCGCCCAGACACCCGAATACACACAGATCCGAAACCCCGCCCAGACACTCCTATGCACACAGATCCGCACCCCGCCCAGACACCCCTATGCACACAGATCCACACCCCGCCCAGACACCCGAATACACTCAGATTCGCACCCCGCCCAGACACCCCTATGCACACAGATCCGCACCCTGCCCAGACACCCGAATACACAGAGATCCGCACCCCGCCCAGACACCCCTATGCACACAGATCCGCACCCCGCCCAGACACCCCTCTACACACAGATCCACACCCCGCCCAGACACCCCTCTACACACAGATCCACACCCCGCCCAGACACCCAAATACACACAGATCCGCACCCCGCCCAGACACCCGAATACACACAGATCCGCACCCCGCCCAGACACTCCTATGCACACAGATCCGCACCCCGCCCAGACACCCCTATGCACACAGATCCACACCCTGCCCAGACACCCGAATACACACAGATCCGCACCCCGCCCAGACACCCCTCTACACACAGATCCGCACCCCGCCCAGACACCCCTATGCATACAGATCCACACCCCAACCAGACACCACTCTACACACAGATCCGCACCCCTCCCAGACACCCCTCTACACACAGATCCACACCCCGCCCAGACACCCGAATACACACAGATCCACACCCCGCCCAGACACCCCTATACTCACAGATCCACACCCCACCCAGACACCCCTCTACACACAGATCCACACCCCGCCCAGACACCCGAATACACACAGATCCACACCCCGCCCAGACACCCCTCTACACACAGATCCGCACCCCGCCCAGACACCCCTATGCACACAGATCCGCACCCCGCCCAGACACCCCTCTACACACGCCACACAAACACAGACACCCCTATACACACGGATCCGCACCCCGCCCAGACACCCCTCTACACACAGATCCGCACTCCGCCCAGACACCCCTCTGCACACAGATCCGCACCCCGCCCAGACACCCGAATACACACAGATCCGCACCCCGCCCAGACACCCCTCTACACACAGATCCGCACCCCGCCCAGACACCCCTATGCACACAGATCCGCACCCCGCCCAGACACCCGAATACACACAGATCCGCACCCCGCCCAGACACCCCTATGCACACAGATCCGCACCCCACCCAGACACCCGAATACACACAGATATGCACCCCTCCCAGACACCCCTCTACACACGCCACACAAACACAGACACCCCTCTACACACAGATCCGCACCCCACCCAGACACCCGAATACACACAGATATGCACCCCGCCCAGACACCCCTCTACACACAGATCCGCACCCCGCCCAGACACCCCTATGCACACAGATCCACACCCCGCCCAGACACCCCTCTACACACAGATCCGCACCCCTCCCAGACACCCCTATACACACAGATCCACACCCCGCCCAGACACCCCTCTACACACAGATCTACACCCCGCCCAGACACCCCTATACACACGCCACACAAACACAACACCCTGCACACACAGATCCGCAGCTCCATAGACTCACAGCCACGTACGCTGCCCTGGGGAGTCCTCCCATGCCTGTTCCTACTTCCCCACTAGCCATAGGACAGGCTGGCTCACCGCGGCACTGGGCCAACAGCTGCAGCTGCCCCTGGAGGGGGGCCGTGCAGTGGCCCAGCGGGGACATGGGCAGCGCTGATGTCGGGCACTTTCCCTGCACACCCAGGAGTTCGACCACCACTGTAAGTGGCTGAACAACTGCATTGGCTGCCGCAACTTCCGCTTCTTCTTCCTGTTCGTGGCCTTCCTGTGCAGCTACAACGTGGTGATTCTCGCTTCATGCATCACCTACCTGGTGCTCAACTTCCACCAGGCCTACGGTGCCGAAAAGATCTGTGCGTATCCTTGGAGAGATGAGCCAGGGCTTCCCCCTGCCACGGGTCCTTGGGCACGCAGCCGGCACAGAGCACCCAGCCCTGGGCACGCAGCCGGGACAGAGCACCCAGCCCTGGGCACGCAGCCGGCACAGAGCACCCAGCCCTGGGCACGCAGCCGGGACAGAGCACCCAGCCCTGGGCACGCAGCCGGCACAGAGCACCCAGCCCTGGGCACGCAGCCGGGACAGAGCACCCAGCCCTGGGCACGCAGCCGGCACAGAGCACCCAGCCCTGGGCACGCAGCCGGCACAGAGCACCCAGCCCTGGGCACGCAGCCTGGACAGAGCACCCAGCCCTGGGCACGCAGCCGGCACAGAGCACCCAGCCCTGGGCACGCAGCCGGCACAGAGCACCCAGCCCTGGGCACGCAGCCGGGACAGAGCACCCAGCCCTGGGCACGCAGCCGGGACAGAGCACCCAGCCCTGGGCATGCAGCCGGCACTATGCACACACACTGAGCTTCACCCCACACAGGCCAGAGTTGTGGAGCTCCAGGGGGCTGGGGCTGATCTTTGTGGTCCACCAGGATGCCACACACATGCACACACACACACACAGGCTGTGTCCCACACTCAGCGGGCAGGCCGAGGACTCGCCCCTCAGCAGGAGCACAATCCTGTCCAGACCGGGCTTTATATCCTTCCCTTAATCTCCTGCTGCCAGCATCATGGTGACCATCCCGGCCGCTCTCTACCTGCTGCCCCTCCTGGTCCTGGTGGGATCCCAGGCCAGTTTCATCACTCTGGCTAAACGCACCTTTGAGCTCAAGGTACGGGGAGGAGGGAGCCCAGCCCGGGGCTCAGGGCATGTGAGCAGCAGCTGGCAGTGATAGGACCAGAGGGTAAAAGCTGCTCCAGGCTTTAGCCATGGGAAATCTGTCCAAGAAACCAGTATGTGTGCATACGCGTGCATGGATACATGTGCGTGCGTATGGGATGTGCATGCAAGGGGGCCTGATCCTGCAGCTCTGCTGCATGGACTCCCCCCACCCCAACCCCCTTTCCCACCACTGGGATTCTTGCCTGCTCAGGCCTGCATCAAAGGCGCATGTGTGTGAGGCTGGGTCCCTTCCAGGCCGCGCCTTGGGGGGGCATCAGGGCCGCTGGTGGGTGCAAGGGCTGGAGGCTTGCCCTCAGGAGGGGCTAGGCCAGCCATGCTCAGGGCACAGCCCCTGCACCAGTCCAGCCAGGATGCAGCTGATGGCTGCAAGGCAGCGTTGCAATTTAGCGCCTCGGAGGCATGGCCCTGGGGTCGTCTTCCTCACGCTGACACAGGTGCCGGCGGCGAAGCATCGGCCGCCCCAGCTGGTTACTCTCTAGCCAGTTCCTGCCTCTGAAACTAGAGCGGGTACAGGTGCCAACGCTGTGTCCCTGCTGTCCCAGAGCCCCATCCCCAGCTCCCGCCGTTGTGTCTCTTCTGTCCCCAGCTTCGCGAGGCGGGCAGAGCGAATCCCTTCGACCTGGGATGGGCCAGGAACTGGTACGCGGCCCTGTGTGCCCCACAGGGACCAAAGTGAGTGCAAGGCCCCTGATTAGCCCCCCCGCTCCTTTCACAATCCCATGGCTGGGGGACCAGCTGGGCTGCTCCCAGCTGGGGGTGTCGGGGCGTGCTGAGAACGCAGGCGATCGGCTGCGGTCCCGAACCCCAGCCCGGGCGGGGACGGGCATCGCAGCCCTGGATGGACCAGCCTTTGGAGGCCCCCACTCTAAGCACTGCAGCGGCTGGGCTGAGTAATCAACCACCGGTGCCTCCTCCCTGGAATCTTGTACATATTCTCTTGCATTAGCGCCCGGGGGCCCCAGGCAAGATCGGGGCCCCGTTGTGCTAGGCGCTGTATAAACGTATACGAGGAATTGATCCCTGTCCCGAAGAGCTTCCAATCTCAGCAGACAAGCACCAACCCGGGGTGGTGGGAGGGTGTGGGACGTACGAGTGATCGAGGTGGCCGTGTGCACACTTCCCAGGAAAAGTCCCTGGACAGAAGCCACGCTGTTTGCTGAGGGGCTTTCCCAGTGATCCATCCCCCCACCATGCGGTACTGAGCAGAGTGTTACCGGTGACTCTCCAAGGGGGGATTTCTGCAAGAAAAGGCGGCCTCCCCGCTGGCCTTTCTGGGAATCACACACTCGCCTGTACCCTGCTGCCTGGCAGAGACGAGGCAGAACTCAGCTGCACTGGCTGAAAAGGAGATCCTTTGTGGACACACTGCGGCTCTCTAGCTCCCAGGCTGGGCTGCCCCAGAGCCGCGCTCTGGACTTAGCACTCATGCAGGGGCCAATTCACCACCATTCCCAGAAAAGCTGGGGTTCCACTATCGTGGGTCTTGGATCAGAGCCATCCCTGGTTCTGTCTGCATCAACTGGGGCTCTGCCTTCAGAGCTGGCTTGCTGTGACCCAGCGGGGCATGGTAGCAGCTGCCTTCTGCCCCTCCAGGTACATGGTTCGAGCCGCCAAACCAAAGGCAGCGACCTGCAGAAGCAGGAAAGCATCTGTGGCCCAGCTCGATCCCCAGATGTCACGTCTGAACACAGCATCTGCTGGACTCTCATCCCACCGCTGCCCCCAGGACGTGCCTGGCCAGGGGAGAGCAGCCAAGGTGTGTGGCTACTTGTTCTCGGCCGTGGGAAGCCTCTTGCAGGGCAGGGTCCCTGTGGGAGCCAGGTCTTAAGAGCAGCCTGCCCCGGAGGGGAGGGCTCAGCCAGGGTTACCAGTGGCCGCTGGAGGCAGTCACAAGACCAGCTGCATAGACCTCTCCTTACTGGAACCTGCACCCCTTTCCCTGGCCGGAGTGAGGGAGGCCTGGCTCCAGGCCCTGAGCCCAGCACCATGGAACACCCTCGCATTCCCGGCTCCCTGCCCTCAGGCTGGCACCATAGACCCAGGAATGCCTGGAAGCATCAGCAGCATGGGTGGTCTCCTGAGAGGTGCGGCTGCCCTTAGCACCTGTTGAAGCCGCGGGGGTGGGGGGGTATGGGGGAGATGCCAACACCAGTGCAGGGGGCGGGTGTCCCTTTCTGTTTGCACCTCGTGGTTGATGGCTCAGTGCATCTCTCCACAGGCTGACGCCAAGAGGACCTGGTGCCCGGCAAGCCCAGAGAGGAAAGCGAACACGGCGATGAGAGGTGAGCAGAACCTCCCGCTTCTCACCCTGCGTGGCACCCCCAGAGCCCTGCTTTCCTCCGGGCTTAGCTCTGGGGCTTCACACACATGCACAAAGTCCAGGGGTAAAATCTTGCCCCCGCCCCCTGAAATCAAAACTCCCATTGACTTCAGTGTGGGCCAGAATGGTCCCTGTCCCAAAGAACTTACAACCCATGCAATGCTCCAGGGGTAGCCGGTTCACAATGGGAATGAAACCTAGCTTTTCTCTAGTGCTTTCCACCAGCAGCTCTCCGCGCACTTTACAAAGGAGGGCAGTATCTTCATCCCCACGGTACAGCAGGGAAACTGAGGCACGGAGAGGGGAAGTGATGTATCAAAGGCCAATGGCAGAGCTGGAAATATAGCCTATGTCTCCCAGTCCGATGGTCTATCCCCTAGGGCACACTGACTCGCCTTTTGTAGCCCTGAGGCTTTTCCTTTGCCATTCGGCACTTCAGCAGGCAATAAGGCTGGTGGGAGGTTGAGACAAAGATGGGAAAAGTCCCAGCCAACGACACAGAGGCTGAGGCTTTCGTGTTTAAAGGAAAAGACTCACCAGGCATGTCGCAGGCATCGCTGTGTCTCTTTTCCACTGGGGACATGTGAGTAGCTGTCATGAGCCTTGGAGGAAGGTTCGTCAGCCCCGTTCAAGGCCGGCCTGGTTGGCATTTTCCTCGTTTTGATTTCTTGCTGCAATTGTTGGCATTTCAGCAACCCAATGCAAAATGTCAATACAAACAGTCAGAGCAATGCTTGGAGCATCTCCCCTGCCACTAGCGCTGGCCGACGCAGTTCCATCCTGGGAAACACTTTGTCCCACACTTCGAAATGTACTGAAAACCCTTTCAAAGAATTGGACGATCTTCACAGAACTGTTTGCTGTTTTCTTCTACCGGCTCCAACTCACAGATTGAGACGCCAGAAGGGACAATTGTGCCCATCTAATGTGATGTCCTGCATAGCACAGGCCAGAAAAATTCACCCAATGAAAAACTGAAATCTATTTTAACAAGAACAGGTTTAGAATTTTTTTTTTTTGCCAGCAAATGTTCAGTGTTTATTAAATTAAAACTATCTACTTTAACAAATATGTTATAAATCACCATCTGATTTGGACCGTAGTAATACAAAAAGTTAATCAAGACCGACCGGACTCTAATGACAGTAGAAAAGACATGAACACACATTGGAGATTTGCACTGGTTTGAAGTCCCCCTTAGTAAGGATGGATTTTTTATTCTAAATTAATTCAAATCCTCAGCCCACCCACCTACATTTCCTGCTATTTTTGAGAGGTTTACAATCACAGTTAACTATTTTTAAATGTTTCTGCTCCCCCTTTGCTGTGTGAAGGACTCACACAATCAGCAGGGAAAAGGAAATCTGACTAAATAAGCTATAAAGGGGAAGTGGTGAAACTGACGTATAAAGAAAATAGACAAATTCTGGTCACCTTCAGGGGCTTTTGGTAACCGTGACGGGAGGAAAATGTGCAGGCAGAAAGGTGATTGTTAAACTGACGTCACTCTGAAAGCTTTTAAAGACAGCAAAACACCAAGATGCGTTTAGCAGATTGATCTTGGTTTTATACATTACTGGGTGGAATGTCCTGTTTGCAGACCTTCTATGTGAAAGCCATTTGCTGCGGAAAAACACGGAATTTGTGTTTTTACAGAGAATCTTTAGCTTTTACATTTTGTTAAAAAATAATACCATGCAGTAGGACTCCGTTTATCCGAGCCTCCATTATCCGGCTCTTCATATTAACCTAGCCAGGACTGACCGCCCGTGCCCTCCCGCCTGGGGCTGTCAGACAGAGCCCTGCCACCCGGGGCTTGGGCTGTCAGCCCCGGTTCAGGTAATACGGAGCGCCAGATAATGGAGGCTCAGACAAACAGGGTTCTGCAGCATATCAATAAGCCATGGCTACGGGGGGAGGGATAGCTCAGTGGTTTGAGCATTGGCCTGCTAAACCCAGGGTTGTGAGTTCAATCCTTGAGGGGGCCATTTAGGGATCTGGGGCAACAATGGGGGTTTGGTCCTGCTTTGAGCAGGGGGTGGGACTAGATGACCTCCTGAGGTCCCTTCCAACCCTGTGATTCATGGTGCTGTACTGACACCTGTATATCCTGTGACTAGGGAAACAAGCGTTCAGCATTTTTTGTTAATTGCTGGAAAATGTGGATTTTTATGGCTTTTTATTGCAGAATATTTAGCTCACTGCTAATGACCAGGAATTCATTAGAACTTTCGTAGAACTCCCCTCAGCGCTGAACGCATCTGTATACAAAGCAAAGGGGTGACAAAGACGGTGACTTAGCATGAAACCGTCCCGACAGTCCCAGTAATGATGGCTTTGATCAATGATTAGTAAATGATCCTGAGTGCAGCTGCTCCAGCCAGGTCTCCGTAGGGTCCCAGGCCCAGTGCTCCCGGCTCGGTGATTTCCCAGTTCTGCCTCCGATGAAGTGAGCTGTAGCTCACGAAAGCTTATGCTCAAATAAATTGGTTAGTCTCTAAGGTGCCATAAGTCCTCCTTTTCTTTTTGCCAGTTCTGCCTGTTGGTTAAAGGCTCTGTGATGAACGTTAACTGAGCTGCCCCCTCCCCTGAGGAGGGGGTGCAGGGAGTGCCACAGATGGGCACCGAGTGGCTGAACGGCCACTGCCCTGGTCAGGTGCTCAGCAGAGCTGGGAAGCAGGCTTTTCAAAAGTGCGCAGCTCCCATTTCAGCATCGAAATGGGGCCAGATTTTCAAATGAGCTCAGCCCGCTGGGCGCTGAGCCCTTGCAAACCTGGCCCTGAGCTCTCAGGAAAACCAGGCCCTAAAGGACTTGTCGAAGACCATGCAGGGGATGGGTGGCAGAGAGGGGACTAGAATCCAGCCCTGCTCTGACAGCAGGAGCCGCTTTCTTTTGCTGATGGCCGTGGCTTCTCCAGGGGACAAGCGGGAGCTGCTCCTCACTGGGACTCATTGTTCCGCTTTCTCCTCTCCAGTCCCAGGCATGGCTGAGTGGCCAGCGATGGCGGATGGCGGAGGAGGTGCGCACTGGAAATCCCAAATACACATCAGCAGCAGAGTGGTCTCGCCCACAGCCGCGCTCCTTTCAGTGTCTGAAATTTAAAGGGACCCCTGACGGCAGCTCCTTGTATTCCAGGTACAAAGGTTCCCCAAGAGAAAACCCTGGACAAACTGATGAATAAAGTTTCTATCCCCAAGCATTCAGTCCACGTCTCAGCGGCTAAGACCTCAGAATGATGGGCATTTTGGTGCTGGCCTGCAGGGGCAGCTCCCCTCTGCTGGTGCCCTGCCCAGCTTCTGCCTGCCTAGACCACCGCCCCACCACCCCGCCCTTGTGCATTGCAAGCCCTGGCTGGGGGGTGCCTTTGGGAGGACGATGCTAGAGGGCGAGGCATGGAGCTGGGCGCGTGATGGGAAAATCAGCTCGACATTTGTTACGTCAATTATTCAAGCAGCTACAGTGCAGGCAGGGCAAAATTCAGCCCCCCCGGGTCCCTGGCAGCTAGTGCGTGGCACTGCTCTGCCTGGCACTCCTCGTGTCTCACTCCCGGCTCTGGGGAGCTGCATAGGCAGCTCATCCAGCCCCAGAGGCAGGGGCGGGGTGGCACCAGGTGGCCAGAGAGATTGGCTTGAGTCACGTATCTGCCATTCCTCTCTGGCTGAGGGGGACCAGGGGGGGCTCTGGAGCACCAACGCGGGGGGGGGGGTCCGTTGATCACGTAGGGCAGAGACGGGGGCAGCCGTGGCAGGCCAGGAGCGGCCCAGTCGCCAGTGCCCTGGGCTGAGTCATTGCGGGGAGCGTGCTGCAGTTTCCACCCGTTCATCACAACAGTTCTGTTCCCGGTTCTGGGTTTCATTTCCCTCCCCGCAGGGCTCAGCTTACGGGGGGGCCTGCCTGGCGTGGGCTATGGCAGCAGCGCTGGAGGTGGGCTGAGGATCTCGCGGCAGCAGGTGCCGCTCCACCAGTCCTGTGATGAGTTGGGCCCGTTCCGCAGGCCTGAGCGCTACCCTGAAGCAGTGGGCCGGCAACACCTGGGACGCTGCGGGCCCCAGCGAGCCGTGCTCCGTAGGAACGGCACGGGAGCCAACCAGAACCTGGCTGCCCATTAGCCCAACACGTGTCCCGTGGGCCGGAGAGTGGCAAAGCTTCCACCCCCCGACGTCGCCCTGCGCAGGAAGGGAAGCTAGCTGGAGAGGCTGTTCTTACACACGCGGGAGGGTCCCACTGGGCCTCACACCCAGATCCCTGGAGCTGGGTACAGCGAGTTCCACGCAGCCAACGCTACAGAGACCAGAGTAATCGCTAGGGAGCCAAGGGCTTGGGGCCAGACCCGCAGCTGGCGTCAGCTGACAGCAGCCCAGCTAGGGCAGCCTGCAGCCGCTGGGGGATCTGGGCTTAGCTTTGTGGTTGCAGGAGCTGGGCGCGCCTTGCCCTTTGCCTGCAGGCACCAGACGGCCCCAGCCCAGGCAGGGCCTGATCCGAGGCCCATGGAAGCCAGCGGGAGAATTCCCATTAACTTCAGCAGGTGTAGGATCCAGCCTGTGGCATGAACCTCCTGCCTCACCCCACCCCCCCCCCAGAACTGCTGCCAGCCCCCTTCCCTCCCCACATGCCCTGTGTCTCGATAGTGAACAGCTTCCTTTATCTGCAGTGGCTGGCGGGCGTGTGCGCAGGCAGGCGGGGCTGGCAGGGAGGAGGCACCTCGGGCACTGGAATCGCACTCCGCTTTCCAGCTCCTCTGCGCTGGGCAGGCAGCCTCGTCTTCCCCAGCCCGGGCATTGCTCCAGAATTGCAGGGAGGGAGGGGGGGCCCTCACTGGGCCAGGCTCCCAGTGGTAGGTTGGTTGTTAAGCTGGTTTCACCAGACGTCTCCTGCCAGAGGTTCGCAGCCTTCCCAGCCTCAGGCTGGGTGCCCCCGGCAGCATCCAGCCTCTGTTACCCACTTGGCGATGGGGCGCGTGTGGAGTGGGGAGTGTGACGGAGCTCGGGGTACCCAGGACTGAGTCACCCTGTTCCCTCAACTGCCTCCAGCCTGAGGGCATCTCTCTTGTGATAGCTCCCTAACCCCGCCTGCCTTTCAGCCACTCAAGCAATCTCCTCTGGGCTAGGCCAGCCCAGCCCTGCCAGCAAGGGGTGACCCTACTCCCCAAATCCCCTGGAATCCCTTCCCTGTGCTACCCAGCCCCTGACACCAGCTAATCACCGAAATCCCAGATCCTCTGCCCCTAGGGGAGCAGCGTGCCCCAGTTTTACCTTAGCCCACAGCTCCTGTGGGACACTCAACGCTGGTAATGAAACCAGCAAAGGGTTATTTAAGGAGATTCCACTCGAAACAAGAGAGAGTGATGGAAACAAACGGCTACAATGCAAAACAAAATCACCCACCGCGAACTAGGCCCTACGCTTAGCCATAGTTCCCTTTCCTAGCTCGTAAAGGTTTCCCCACAACGTTCAGGCTGTTGCAGAGCTGGCTGGCCTCATGGGAACCAGGATCCAAATGGTCATTGAACAGCCCCGCTCAGCGAGCTGCCTCCTCCATGAATGGGGGCAGAGGACCTCTCCCCACTCGGTGTGCTACTGAAACAGGCTTTCGTCCCGAGTCACACACAAGGGGCCCTCTGTCGGGTGCAACGTTTCCTTTTCACCTCCAAGTGGTTTCGCGCCTTTGATGTTGGCTTTGATGGTTTTCCGTTGGCTGTTCGGGGATGGGGCCAGGGTAGACAACTGAGCTGTATGTTACGTCACCGGCAACCCCATCCCGCATGACTAGACCATCACCAAGTGATATCACTGCCTGGGGACTCCTTTTAACCTTCAGACTGTATGGGCATAAAATTCAGTACAGTGACCTTATTCTTAACGATTACCCGTACACACATCACACTGTGATCATGAACATTGATAAGTCACACACTTTCAGTGGAGACCTCCCATGCTGTCCTCTGTGGAGGCAACGTATTTGCTGCTGTGAGTTTGCCAGGACTGAGCCAGGCATTGCTTGTGGGGGACAGGCGACGCGTAGGCCATCCAGCACCAGTGCGGCTCTCTGGCATTGTGAGTTACACATCAGTTATCGGGTGTGAGCGGGGACGGCCAACTGTCGGTAAAGTACATGCCGTTCGCTCACTTGGCCTCGCCTCTGTCGCCTTTGGGGCGCAGGAAGGACTTGTGGGATGCTGGCCCCGTGCCCAGTGGGATTTTCACCCCACATCAGCCAAGTTCAGCAGTGAGACTAAGTGATGTTGCACCGTCTTCAGCACGCCCCTGGTCCTTGGGGCAGGCAGCAGGGAGGTTTGTGATGCACCTTAGTTCCTGAGGGAGTTCGTTCCACAGCCGGGGGCCGGCCCCCAAGGAAGCTCTGTCCCCTGGACAAATGTCCCCTGATGGTGGAGAGTTGTCGACCCCACTCTTCATTGGCTCCGTTAGACATCCTGGGCCCCGGCCATTGGGCACCATGAAGTTAAGGACTGAGGCCTTGAACTTGACTCTCTATTCTAGGGAGTGGCCTGCTCTGATGTCCTTGCAGCACCTGTGTTCCTGAGCTGAGCTGCAGCTCTGAGGACAAGCTGGCGTTTCCTAAGGGCGGCTGGCTGCATGCCCAGGTGTATCGCATTGCTGTCATCCAGCACCGAGGTGGGGCAGGTGTATGCAACCGAGGCCAGGTCTTTCTGTCCCAGGATGGGATGGAGTGTCCTAGCCTAGCAGAGGCCTGACTCACAGATGCTGCTATGCAAGACCTCAGCGAGAACAAGGAACCTGGGAGCCCTCTCAACGAAGGACTGAATTGTCCAAGTACAGGTGTGAACCTCCGACCAGAGGAGACTGCCGTATGGCCGCAAACTCCTCAAAAGGGAATCATGTCAGGCTAGGATCCTGGCTTTGGGCAGGGGAACCTGCTCATGCCAAACCACTGTGGGTCTCGCTTGATCGTCAGTTCACAGGGGCAGAGACATTTCAGAGGGTGGAACAACCGATCCGCCCCCTGCAGCAGGTTTGTGAGGGCTTTGCCCACTCTCCAGGGTGTCTTTTCCAAGAGCTGAGCTGGCATCAAAGGGCCAAAGTCTGGTCTTAGTTACACTGGTGCCAATCCAGAGTAACTGCATCTAGGCCAGGGGAGTTCATTCAGACTGACCCCAGCTCATCTTTGACAGTGCCCCAAATGTGCCACGTGCCGCCGAGTGTGAATGAGGAGACACTGCTCCAGCCCTGTAGTCAGACGGGCTGCAGCGGGGCAGCTACAAAGCCACGGGGAGCCGCTAGGGCAAGCGAGTGTGGATGAAGGCTGGGGGGTGATGGCCTGGCAGACCGGCTCGCTCCAGGGGTGGAGTAACAGGCGGCATTGGCCATGGGATCCAGTGTCAATGAGCAAGAGCAAGAGCTAGGGTCGAGCTGTCACAGGAGACATGGAGTTGATGCAAATCCACTCCCCACCCCCATGTCATTGTACTGGGGCCGTTGTTACACCGGGGGCACTTGGCCCGGGAGTCCGTCTGGCATTGCACAGAGTCCATCTGCACAGATCACAGAGACGTGGGGTGTCCTCCCGAGTCCTAAGGGAGCAGCAGAAGCTGGCCTCCGAGCGCAGTGCGCCCCGCTGGTCCCTCCAAACATGCACAGGTACCATCAGCCCGATTCGGGCTTGGAGGCGGGATGGGCACCCCACAGTGCGAGGTGGTTTCTGCCATCTCCCCCTCCCCCCCGGCCTTTACTGCTCCTGGCACTTGGAGGAGGCTGGCTGGCTGGCCGGGGGGGTGACTTGGCGGGGAAGTGACAAGCTCCCGGAGAGAGGGGCGGAGGGCCAGCTGCTGCTTTCAGTCCTGCCAGGGTCACTCTGGAGTGAGTCTGTTTATTGGGTTAGCACCACTGCTGACACAGAGCGGAGCAGAGCCCCTCTGCGGAGCTCTGGGGGCCCGTCATCTCATTTTATTAATGACCCAGTAACAGCAAATCAGCAGCGTCTCCAGACTCAAGGAGGCAGCCTGGGATCTCAGCCCCCTGCGCACACCCAGGCCCTACAGTGTGAAATGAGGGGCCACGGTCGCTGAGTCGGGCTGTTTTGGACCAAGAGGGGAGCGAATTCCCTCATGCAGGGCTCTGCTCTGGCCACCGCCTCTCTCTGAGCCCGCTGGGCCGGGGAGAGACGCGTCGCCCGGCTTTGCGCTGTGGCGAGAGCAGAATCCGGCCCTGCGGAGGGAGGCCTCCCTGCAGCCACGGCTGGCACCGCAGTGTGATAGCAACTACAGGACCCGTCACAATCTCCTCATGCCACAGGCCGGGGTGGGGGTCAAGTGTGCTCAGTTCCAGGGAACAGTGGTGCTTTTCCTAGGCGCTCTGGATCCAGCCCCACTCTCCTGCCGATAACGAGCCCTGCCCAGTTGCAAGCAGAGCGATACGGCCGGATGATTCCTCCGGGGGCCATGTGTTACCCGCAGATGACTTTCTCGGGGCCCCTTCTGGAATCTGACCAGCTGCTCCCAGGAGATATGGCACAGGAAAGGAAGTGAGGGCCTGCAAGCTGGGGAGGGCCATCCAGGTGGCTGAGCGAACAGACACATTGCACACCAGTTTCACTTCAGCCAGGAACCGCCTGTCACTTTTGGAGCAGGGTTTCCAGAGAACACAGGTTTCTGCTCATACATGCCAGGCTTAAACTGCCCATCGGCACTGGGGTAGTGGGTTGGGAAGGAAATCGCACCATCCATTCGAATCAGCAGCACTGAACCCACATTGTCATTTTCCTGCAGTGGGTTTCTGGCCTTCTCTGTGAGGCGCTGGGTGGGGTCTCAGAGGCAGCCACGTCTGGATGTACAGTCTGCAGGCAGAATCCTGGGGGTGGGGGGTGGGTGTCCATCCCTCTCTGGGATCAGTGGCAGTTAGGAAGCACAGTCTAGTCATTACCATACACAGAGCCTAGCTGTGCTGCAGACTCCCCGGGTGACCTTGGACTGCCTCTGTGCCTCAGTTTCCCCATCTGTAAAACAGGAGTAATAATACTGACCTGTCGTGTAAAGGTGAGGAAGGTTGCAAGGCTTAATTCAACAACATGCCTTGCGTGCCAGTACTGGAAGGGGCTCGAGAAGTGCCAAGTATTATTTATAACTGGAGCTGGCATTTCCAGTGCTGCTGTCAGTGATCCTGTGCTAGCTTCAACCTGACACAAGTGTCATCGTCACCTGAATGGCCCCCAGTGGGCCTTTGTGCAGGTGTGAACAGGGCTTGAATTCTGCTGTGCGAGCCTGGGACCTGCCTGGGGGGGCTCCCCTGGGTGTAGCAATGCTTTCTGCTGAAGCCAGATGGGCTCAGCTTTGGTTCCTCCTGCTGCCAGCCTCAGCCCTCGCTAGCTGAGGCAAATGGCCACTGAGGCACTACCAAGGGGGGGTCATTTGGTCGGGACTAAACAGAAAGGCTCTGACCTAAAGATTTCTGGTGCCCTTGACAATTGCTGAGTCAATCGTCCCCATCCGGGGCAGAAGCAGGGAGCCTGCTTTGCAGGGGAACTTTGATAACCAAATTAGTGCTTCACTTCGGGGAAAAGCTGCCAGCAGAAGCCCCACCTGGGCCGTCCCGCACCACAAGAGCAGGCCGAGCTGTTCTCATGAGACAGGTCTGGACTGAGCCCCCAGCTCTGAGCTCTGCAGAACACTGGGGGGCGGAGGGGGTGTGCCAGGCCCAGATCCAGATCAGAATTCTGTAGCTCAGGCTTAGCACTGGCATTATGAAGGTGCCCAACCCGCCAGAACAGAAAGGGTCCAAACATCAGGGCTTAAGGGATGACTGCCTTGAGATTCAGGAGGCCAGCTGGGAGCTCCCAAGCATAGACAATGGAGGGGGGTTTAGATACCACTAAGGCCAGCCGTGGGGCTAAAATCCCAAATTCAAGCAAACCGTCCGTCCTTACGCCTCTTTCCGCCGCGCACAGGTCACCAAGGGCTGGGGGTGAAGTTAGACAGCTACTCAGAGGTCTCTGCTGCAGCCCTAACGGGCTTGATTCATTTTCAGGTCCTACCGCTATATCCGCTGTAACAAACACAGCCCTGCAGGGCACAGCCTGGCGCACACTGGAGACTTGCCAGGGGCGTGCCGTGGAGAAGTGAAATCGCAATACATAGGCACCAGCAGGAAATATTTAAGAGTTGTCTCAGCGTCAGCAGGCCACGCAACTATGTAAAATCTCTCGCTACAGCAGCTTCTCAGCCTGGGGGTCACAACCCAAGTTGGGACCACCCTGTTCCTCCCTGAGTGCTGGGAGGGGGTGCTCCGAGCCAACTCCTGATCTTACAGCTATAACCCCTGTTCCCATCACGGCCCCTGTAAGGATAGCTGCTGGAGTCAGGAGACACCGGCCGCTGCCCTGTGATGGGGGTACAACACCCACATAATCCTGGCCCACAGGAGTGCCTATCGACTGAGATCTTAGGCTCTTTGCTCATCTGAAAATACTTCAGTACGGGTGCTTCTGGGATTACGTCTTTTCATCCCCAGAAGGTTTTTCCTCACTCATCCATGTGGTGCCACTCTGTCCTGTCCTCAGAGAACTGAGACAAATTTCCTAGGTGAATTCTCCTAGCTATATTGACATGGATCTCACTAAGCCCTCCGTAGTGGGGAGTCTCTCCACCAGCACCATGGCCTCCCCGTCTTGGGTGCTGTTGCGTGGCCTGTTTCCTCCCTGTGTCTCTTTCTTTGTCTCATCACCTCTCCGCTAAGGCCCTGATCCTGCAAACATACTCTAACTGAACTTGAAATACACGAGGCTTCTCACTGAAGTCCATAGGCCAACTCCCATCCTTCAGTTACGCCCACAGGAAATGTTTGCAGGACTGGGGACCTGCACCGTCAGCCCTTGTCTATTTTAATTGTCTGCGGGTTGTCAAACACCGTCAGGTGTGCTTGTAGCATAAGGCTTTAATCTAGCTGACAAGGGTAACAATGGTAGTGAAGATGTGGTGGACCAGACATCAGTGCAGGCTGAGTACAGAGCCAGGGTACCAGGCAGGCCTGGACTGAGGTGGCCATCCCTGCTTTACTGTTATTACCCACTCTAGCTACATGAAAGCTAGCACAGGTGTGCCGACCGGTGCAGCAGTCACGCCTGGTTCTGCGGTGTAGACATATCCTGTATAGAACTAGCACGTGGGTGTTCAGCAAACGATAACAGCTGCACAGGTAGGCGGTGAGCAATGAAATCTAACAGCTTTCTAATGCCTCTTCTTAAAGCTGAATGTATGTTTTACATGATCCTAAATTCCCATTGCAATGAGCTAGGCTGCGTGTGTCCTGGATAATAAAACAGTTTGGAATTCCTCGCTGGTTTTTCCTCCCTGGTGAACTCTGTTTGCTTTTCCTTCAGAAGCCCATTTCCTGTGTTGTGCTACTCCTGTCTGAAATGAAACCGCGAGCACATTCAGCAAGGAGCTTTGCAGCGTCCTGAAAGCATTGTGTCCTTAAAACACAGTCTTGTTAATTGCAAGGCCTTTCATTCGATCCCCCTGAGGAGGGAGAGGCAATGCCTGAAATCTATGCATTCATACCTCAGTTCACACTTGCAAAAAAAACATAGAAAGTAGTTCCCCGCTCTGAAGGTTAGCGTTTATCTCAGAGGTGGTAAAAGTTAAACCCCTTAGATTTCTTTCAATGAAATCCAGCCTCTGAATCAAAGGTGCCTTGTTTAAAAACAGAAGGTCTTTTTCTTCCTTAGCCACCTGAAATATTATATGTCGGGGCTGATGGTTTTATTTCTTGAGAGCGAGGGTGTAAAAAACATACCCGGTAAATGAACTGGGGCTGGGAGTGGTTTATTTGGTTTCCATTTTATTTTTATAGTCTGTCTCGGACAAGGAGGCTTCAGATCAAAATGCTGAAGATTAAAAGAAAAAGTGCCCCCAAAGCACCCAAACTACTTTTAAAGGGAAAATCAGCAAAAAGGGATGATGCCCCCCAAACCCCCATTTCTTCGGAAGAATTAATTCACCCCCAGAGTCACCATAGCACATTTCCACTAAGAGAATTTTCATGGCTCAAGCACAGCAGAGTGAAAAATTCACCTCTCTTCGACAACATGAGCCAGATCCTCAGCTGGTGCAAACTGGCATTGCTCCACTGACATCAATGGGGCGACACCGATTTACGCTCGCTGATGATCTGGCCCATGAAGTGAGCTGTAGCTCACGAAAGCTCATGCTCAAATAAATTGGTTAGTCTCTAAGGTGCCACAAGTACTCCTTTTCTTTTTGCGAATACAGACTAACACGGCTGTTACTCTGAAACCTAAAAATGGCGTGTAATCATTTGATTGATTGATTGATCTCCACTCTTATAGAGAGCGCACAACACTCTGGGCCTGGCCGTGACCTGAGATCATGTATAGCTGTGTGTTAGCATATTCCAAAAAGCAACAGTGCGTGCACCCCACTTTCATCTACCCCCCGGCTTTCAAGTGCAGTGCAGCTCTGTCCTCACTTAGGTGATTAGAGATCAGTTGCGGAGCTTCCCAGCCAACAAGACGTTACACTCTTGAATGACAAGTGACTTATGCAATTGATTCATAAAAGCTGCAGTCCTAATATATTACTCGTTACATAGGACCCTAGAGATAACATACACCCCCTAATGAACAGAAGAGACTTTGGGCTGCCTCCTTGTACCTCCATAAACACCACAGACGAGCCCTTGAGTCCTACTTCCACTCTGACAGTGTCTCCATCTGTGGCCTCGTGCATGTCATAGCATTGATCTGTGCCTCAGTTTCCCCATCTGTAAAATGAGGATCATAGCACTGACTCACCAGGAGTATCGTGAGGGTTTCACCCGTGAATCCTGCCGCAGCAAGTGGAAGAGGGAAAGCAGTAGGTAAGTGCTCAGCACTAGCATTCAGCATTCAGAGGAAGCCAGGGAAACCAGCTCATTTTTTTCACAACAGCTTTTCCACAGTTACGGAACAGACAAACCAAGTGAGTTATTAGGGTTGTCCAAAAGTTACCCAAGCCCATTTGTTCACTGTGCCAGGCTTAGCCTGGCGGGGTTAGCAGGCAATTCCTGGCCTCGCAGTCAAGCCTTCTGTTGTCTCTCAGATCACCGCAAGAACGCAATGTAACAAACCAGCTAGAGAGAGAGAGAGTGGGCAGGTGCATCGCTTCCTTTACTGGATAGAATCAGAACTATTCACCTGTGTGTCATAGGCACTGTACTGCTAACAGCCAATGGAGATTCCACTTCAGACCAGTACCCAATCAAGCGCCACGTTTCCTGTCTTTCTTAATGTCAGCTGCTTCGGCAGAAATTTTAAAACTGCACTGCCCAGCACAACGTGTGATGCTGGCAGACCAGGGGACAGCTCATGCAAGAGTCCCCAGGTCTCAGTGGAACACTGCCAGCTTCAGAGCTGGAATCAGTCTGGCTCACCTGTGTGCTAGGATTGTTAAAATAGGGGTTAGAATGAAAAGAAAGTGTTTAGACTTTACTGAATGCTTGTCAGCTGCTGCCTGCATTAATCTCACTCACAACATCATGTGACAGGGTCAGGCCAGATGACTATAAGAGAGTAATAGAAGGCAGATATATTAGCCCCAGGCTAAGTAGGTCCCTTTTCCCTAGGTAAGGTAACAGGGAAGGTTCCAGAACAATCAGGAACCTTCTGGAGACAATTAAGACAGGCTGATTAGAACACCTGCAGCCAATCAAGAATCTGCTAGAATCAATTAAGGCAGGCTAATCAGAGCACCTGGGTTTTAAAAAGGAGGGCTCACTTCAGTTTGTGGTGTGTGTGTGAGGAGCTGGGAGCAAGAGGCGCTAGGAGCTGAGAGTGAGAACGCGGACTGTTGGAGGACTGAAGTGTACAAGCATTATCAGACACCAGGAGGAAGGTCCTATGGTGAGGATAAAGAAGGTGTTGGGAGGAGGCCATAGGGAAGTAGCCCAGGGAGTTGTAGCTGTCACACAGCTGTTCCAGGAGGCACTCTAGACAGCTGCATGCCACAGCACCCTGGGCTGGAACTCGAAGTAGAGGGCGGGCCCGGGTTCCCCCGCAAATCCTCCCAACTCCTGGTCAGACACAGGAGGAGTCGACCTGGACTGTGGGTTCAGAAAAACGGCCAAGCTGAGGGCTGCCATGAAGCTCCAAGGCGAGCAAATCTGCCAATAAGTGCAAGACCCACCAAGGTAGAGCAGGAACTTTGTCACAATCTGTATTGTAAGGGAATATTTGAGCAGTTGTTTTGTGATCCTATGTAAATCACCAGACAAGAGAAAGACATTAACTAGTGTGATGGGCTGATCTTTGACAGAAGGTGTTGATGGGTGTCCTGCCCAGTAGGAAAGGTCCATCAACACCAGACAATTGTGGGACGTTAAAGAGGCCAAAAGGCACTGGTTGTTCTGCCCTCCTGCCTGTGAAGACGAGTCATGCAAGTGGATTTTGGGTGACCAGATGTCCCGATTTTATAGGGACAGTCCTGATATTTGGAGCTTTGTCTTATGTAGGCGCCTATTACCCCCCACCCTCTATCCCGATTTTTCACACTTGCTGTCTGGTCAGCCTAAGTGGATTCCTCTCATCAGCTTTCTAGGCACAAGCAAGAGGTCCCCAGTCCTTAGCCTGGGGTAGCCCTAAAGGACATAGAGAGCTTGATGATTATAGAAGCTTCTATTACCTTTTGAAACTTAAGGGTATGTCTACACTACGAAATTAGGTCGAATTTATAGAAGTCGGTTTTTTAGAAATCGTTTTATATAGTCGATTGTGTGTGTCCCCACACAAAAATGCTCTAAGTGCATTAACTCGGCGGAGTGCTTCCACAGTACCGAGGTAAGCGTCGACTTCCGGAGTGTTGCTATCCCACACCAACTGTGGGTAGCTATCCCACAGTTCCCACAGTCTCCACTGCCCATTGGAATTCTGGGTTGAGATCCCAATGCCCGATAGGGCAAAAAACATTGTCGTGGGTGGTTCTGGGTACATGTCATCAGGCCCCCCTTCCCTCCCCTCCCTCTGTGAAAGCAATGGCAGACAGTCGTTTCGCACCTTTTTTCCTGAGTTACCTGTGCAGACGCCATACCAAGGCAAGCATGGAGCCCGCTCAGCTCACTTTCACCGTATGTCTCCTGGGTGCTGGCAGACGCGGTACTGCATTCCTAAACAGCAGCAGCAACTCATTGCCTTGTGGCAGCAGACGGTGCAAGAGGCCTGAAAACCATCGTCATCGTGTCCGAGGTGCTCCTGGCCACCTCGGTAAGGTCGGTCAGGAGCGCCTCGGCAGACATGGGTGCAGGGACTAAATTAGGAGTGACTCGACCAGGTCATTCTCTTTAGTCCTGCAGGCAGTCCTACTGTACCATCTTATGGTGAGCAGGCAGGAGGTGTGGATGGCTAGCAGTCCTATTGCACCGTCTTCTGCCGAGCAGCCAGGAGATGTGGATGGCAGGCCTATTGTACCATCTTCTGCTGAGCAGTCAGGAGATGTGGATGGCTTGCAGTCCTTCTGCACCATCTGCTGCCAGCCAAAGATGTAAAAGATAGATGGAGTGGATCAAAACAAGAAATAGACCAGATTTGTTTTGTATTCATTTGCTCCCCCCTCCCTACCTCCCTCCATGAAGTCCTGCCTGAAATACCAGAGAGAGGGATAGCTTAGTGGGTTGAGCACTGGCCTGCTAAACCCAGGGGTTTGAGTTCAATCCTTGAGGGGGCCATTCTGTGTGACAGTTGTTTTTGTTTCTCCTTAATGTAAAGCCACCCCCTTTGTTGATTTGAATTCCCTGTAAGCCAACCCTGTAAGTCATATCGTCAGTTGCCCCTCCCTCCGTCAGGGCAACGGCAGACAATCGTTCCGCGCCTTTTTTCTGTGCAGACGCCATAGCACGGCAAGCATGGATCCTGCTCAGATCACTTGGGCAATTAGGAGCACATTAAACACCACGCGCATTATCCAGCAGTATATGCAGCACCAGAACCTGGCAAAGCGAAACCGGGTGAGTAGGCGACGTCAGCACAGTGACGAGAGTGATGAGGACATGGACACAGTCTTCTCTCAAAGCAGGGGCCCTGGCAATGCAGGCATCATGGTGCTAATGGGGCAGGTTCATGTGGCAGAACGCTGATTCTGGGCCCGGGAAGCAAGCACAGACTGGTGGGACCGCATAGTGTTGCAGGTCTGGGACGATTCCCAGTGCCTGCGAAACTTTTGCATGCGTAAGGGCACTTTCATGGAACTTTGTGACTTGCTTTCCCCTGCCCTGAAGTGCATGAATACCAAGATGAGAGAAAACCTCACAGTTGAGAAGCGAGTTGCAATAGCCCTGTGGAAGCTTGCAATGCCAGACAGCTACCAGTCAGTTGGGAATCAATTTGGAGTGGGCAAATCTACTGTGGGGGCTACTGTGATGCAAGTAGCCAACGCAATCAAAGATCTGCTGATATCAAGGGTAGTGACCCTGGGAAATGTGCAGGTCATAGTGGATGGCTTTGCTGCAATGAGATTCCCTAACTGTGGTTGGGCCATAGACGGAACCCATATCCCTATCTTGGCACCCGAGCACCAAGCCGGCAAGTACATAAACCACAAGGGGTACTTTTCAATAGTGCTGCAAGCTCTGGTGGATCACAAGGGACGTTTCACCAACATCAACGTGGGATGGCCGGGAAAGGTACATGACGCTCGCATCTTCAGGAACTCTGGTCTGTTTCAAAAGCTGCAGGAAGGGACTTTCTTCCCAGACCAGAAAATAACCATTGGGGAAGTTGAAATGCCTATAGTTATCCTTGGGGACCCAGCCTACCCCTTAATGCCATGGCTCATGAAGCCGTACACAGGCAGCCTGGACAGTAGTCAGGAGCTGTTCAACTACAGGCTGAGCAAGTGCAGAATGGTGGTAGAATGTGCATTTGGACGTTTAAAAGCGCGCTGGCGCCGTTTACTGACTTGGTTAGACCTCAGCGAAACCAATATTCCCATTGTTATTACTGCTTGCTATGCGCTCCACAATATCTGTGAGAGTAAGGGAGAGACGTTTATGGCGGGGTGGAAGGCTGAGGCAAATCGCCTGGCTGCTGGTTATGCGCAGCCAGACACCAGGGCGGTTAGAAGAGCACAGGAGGGCGAAGTGCACGTCAGAGAAGCTTTGAAAACCAGTTTCATGACTGGCCAGGCTACGGTGTGAAAGTTCTGTTTGTTTCTCCTTGATGAAACCACCGGCCCCTTGGTTCACTCTACTTCCCTGTAAGCTAACCACCCTCCCCTCCTCCCTTGGATCACCACTTGCAGAGGCAATAAAGTCATTGTTGCTTCACATTCATGCATTCTTTATTCATTCATCACACAAATAGGGGAATAACTGCCAAGGTAGCCTGGGAGGGGTGGTGGAGGAGAGAAGCACTGGGAGGGATGGTGGAGGAGGGAAGGACAAGGCCACACAGCACTTTAAAAGTTTAAAACTTTAAAACTTATTGAATGCCAGCCTTCTGTTGCTTGGGCAATCCTCTGGGGTGGAGTGGCTGGATGGCCGGAGTCCCCCCACCGCATTCTTGGGCGTCTGGATGAGGAGGCTATGGAACTTGGGGAGGAGGGCAGTTGGTTACACAGGAGCTACAGTGGCGGTCTGTGCTCCTGCTGCCTTTTCTGCAGCTCAACTATACGCTGAAGCGTATTAGTTTGATCCTCCAGCAGCCTCAGCATCAAATCCTGCCTCCTCTCATCGCGCTGCCGCCACCTTTCAGCTTCAGCCCTCTCTTCAGCCCGCCACTTCCTCTCTTCAGCCAGCCACTTACTCTCTTCAGCCCACCACCTCTCCTCCAGGTCATTTTGTGCTTTCCTGCACTCTGACATTGTATGCCTCCACGCATTCGTCTGTGCTTTGTCAGTGTGGGAGGACAGCATGAGCTCAGAGAACATTTTATCACGAGTGCGATTTTTTTGCCTTCTAATCTTCACTAGCCTCTGGGAAGGAGAAGATCTTGTGATCCTTGAAACACATACAGCTGGTGGAGAAAAAAAAAAGAGACAGTGGTATTTAAAAAGACACATTTTATAGAACAATGGGTACTCTCTTTCAGGGTAAACCTTGCTGTTAACATTACATACACAGCACATGTGCTTTCGTTCCAAAGTCGCATTTTGCCTCCCCCCACCACGTGGCTAGCCCTTCACCCCTCCCCATGGCTAACAGTGGGGAACATTTCTGTTCAGCCATAGGCAAACATCCCAGCAGGAACGGGCACCTCTGAATGTCTCCTTAAGAAAAGTACCCTATTTCAACCAGGTGACCATGAATAATATCACTCTCCTGAGGATAACACAGAGAGATAAAGAACGGATGTTGTTTGAATGCCAGCAAACATACACTGCAATGCTTTGTTCTACAATGATTCCCGAGTATGTGCTACTGGTCTGGTGTGGTAAAGTGTCCTACCATGGTGGACGGAATAAGGCTGCCCTCCCCAGAAACCTTTTGCAAAGGCTTTGGGAGTACATCCAGGAGAGCCGCAAATGCCAGGGCAAATTAATCATTGAACATGCTTGCTTTTAAACCATGTATAGTATTTTAAAAGGTACACTCACCAGAGGTCCCTTCTCCGCCTGGCGGGTCCGGGAGGCAGCCTTGGGTGGGTTCGTGGGGTACTGGCTCCAGGTCCAGGGTGAGAAACAGTTCCTGGCTATTGGGAAAAACGGTTTCTCCGCTTGCTTGCTGTGAGCCATCTACAACTTCATCATCATCATCTTCCGTGTCCCCAAAATCTGATTCCGTGTTGCCTCCAACTCCATTGAAGGAGTCAAACAACACGGCTGGGGTAGTGGTGGCTGAACCCCATAAAATGGCATGCAGCTCATCATAGAAGCAGCATGTTTTGGGCTCTGACCTGGAGTGGTCGTTCGCCTGTCTGGTTTTATAGTAGGCTTGCCTCAGCTCCTTAAGTTTCACGCAGCACTGCTTCAGGTCCCTGTTATGGCCTCTGTCCTTCATGCCCTGGGAGATTTTAACAAAGGTTTTGGCATTTTGAAAACTGGAACGGAGTTCTGATAGCACGGATTCCTCTCCCCATACAGCGATCAGATCCCGTACCTCCCGGTTCGGTCCATGCTGGAGCTCTTTTGCGATTCTGGGATTCCATCATGGTCACCTCTGCTGATGAGCTCTGCATGGTCACCTGCAGCTTGCCACGCTGGCCAAACAGGAAATTTAAATTCAAAAGTTGGCGGGCCTTTTCCTATCTACCTGGCCAGTGCATCTGAGTTGAGAGTGCTGTCCAGAGCGGTCACAATGGAGTACTCTGGGATAGCTCCCGGAGGCCAATACCGTCTAATTGTGTCCACAATAACCCAAATCTGACCCAGCAAGGCCAATTTCAGCGCTAATCCCCTTGTTGGGGGTGGAGTAAGGAAATTGATTTTAAGAGCCCTTTAAGTCGAAAAAAAGGGCTTCGTCGTGTGGACGGGTGCAGGGTTAAATCGATTTAACGCTGCTAAATTCGACCTCAACTCCTAGTGTAGACCAGGGCTAAGAATGTAACTCATTTGTGTATCTATGATTACCTGCTTTTACCTTGTAAATAACTCTCATTTCATTTTCCTACTTAATAAATCTGTACATACTTTATTATAGGATTGGCTACAAGAATTGTCTTTGGTGTAAGATCTAAGGTACAATTGACCTGGGATAAGTGACCGGTTTTTTGGGACTCAGAGTAACCTGAATGTTGCTGTGATTCTTGGTGTAAGGGACCATCCATAACAAAGGCAGGGTGGCAAGACAGATCGGAGAACGCAAGGGGACCGTCTGTGATTCCATGTTAAGGCTGTTACAACACCTGAGGAATTTACACTTGACACTTGGTTAGTGAAATCTAAGTATAGAGCTCACAGCCAGTTTGGTGTTTGTGCCCTGCTTCTTGGCAGTCTGCCCTGAGACTGGTACTCACGCTCGAGTCACTGCCAGCAGCTTTACAATATGCTTAGAAGAAAACATAAAGCACCTACTGAAATGCCCAATGCTTTACCACATGGGAGTGAGTGAATTTCTTCCTGACCTCATCTGCTAATCCCCTTATGCTCTGCAGCATGAGGGCTGAGATTTCTTGTCATTTTGGTCTCTGTAACTCCAGAGGCTAATGTCAGTCACATAACTGTCTCATCCATCTCTGAATCCTGACAAGCATTTTGCTTCAGTTGGATGGTCCGTATTGTTTTAACACCGAGGCTAAAGAGTCCAGAATGCAAGCGTGCAATTACAAAGGTGAGATCACGAAGCAGGCAGTTTTGCTAAGCTCTGTGGTGTTAGGAAGGTCACAGAACCTCTCTCAAGGACTCAGATGACTTCCTGAGTTCAGCTCAGCAACTGGACGAGTTGTGTTACAGCTACGATGGGGCAGGAAATGAATGATGGTGATTTATAATTCCCGCTTCTCCCCCCTGTTTCCCTTGGACTCACCTGTGGAAATCTGGCATATGACTTGTTGTCCCAAAGACATGTGTAATCTGCTCCGAAGCGATGGCGTACTTGAAAAGGGAACCGAGATCAGGAAAGAAATACCACAGATAAAACAAAAGAATCTGGAAAAATGTCACAAGCTCATCTGCAACAGACCAAAAAAGCCATGAAACTCAGGGCTAACTGCAGCCCCTTCCTTTGCCCCCATGTACTGTACCTCACCTGACAGTGACAGAATCCAGACCATGAGCACTGGGTTATTTACCCTCAGACGCAGAGTAGTTTAGCTATTTTCCTTAATTCTTCATCGGCAGCAAATATTAGGAAGCTTCCTGTTATCATATTCCCCCTGTATTTGGCGCTGGTGTGACTGCTCTGGAATACACTGTCCAGTTCTGGTGTTCACATTTCAGGAAGGATGTTGATACAGTGAAGAGGTTCAGAGAAGGTTAAGGAGTGACTAGATCACAGTCTATAAGTACCTACAAGGGTAACACAAGTTTGATAAAAGAAAAGGAGGACTTGTGGCACCTTAGAGACTAACCAATTTATTTGAGCATGAGCTTTCGTGAGCTACAGCTCACTTCATCGGATGCATGCCGTGGAAACTGCAGCAGACTTTATATATACACAGAGAATATGAAACAATACCTCCTCCCACCCCACTGTCCTGCTGGTAATAGCTTATCTAAAGTGATCATCAGGTGGGCCATTTCCAGCACAAATCCAGGTTTTCTCACCCTCCACCCCCCCACACAAATTCACTCTCCTGCTGGTGATAGCCCATCCAAAGTGACAACTCTTTACACAATGTGCATGATAATAAAGTTGGGCCATTTCCTGCACAAATCCAGGTTCTCTCACCCCCTCACCCCCCTCCCAAAAACCACACACACAAACTCACTATCCTGCTGGTAATAGCTCATCCAAAGTGACCATTCTCCCTACAATGTGCATAATTAAGGTGGGCCATTTCCAGCACAAATCCAGGTTTTCTCACATCCCCCCCACCCCCATACACACACAAACTCACTCTCCTGCTGGTAATAGCTCATCCAAACTGACCAGTTTGATAATAGAGGGCTCTTTAATCTAGCAGACAGAGGTCTAACAAGGCTGGAAATTGAAGCTAGACAAATTCAGACTAGAAATAAGGCACCAATGGTAATTAACGACTGGAACAATTTACCAAGGGTCATGGTGGATTCTCCATCACTGGCAATTTTTAAGCCAAGATGGCTATTGTTCAAATGAGAATGAATTCAGGGAAGTCCTATGGCCTGTGTGACCCAGGAGGTCAGAGCAGATGACCAAAACGCTCCCTTCCGGCCGGAGAAGCTATGCAAGTGAATTACCGATGGGTAGTGCTGTCTCAGCTCCTATCAAGCTGGTGAAATCTTCTCACCATCACTAGTAAAACATCCTTCTCTAGGGCCTCTGCGCAGCCTGGTGCCAGCTGGGGCAGAATGCTCTTTGCTGCCCTTCTTCTCTCAAAGACAAAGAAGCAGGACCTCGGACCTTTATTTCCTGGCTGGGTAATTCAGGGCCTGGGGAATGAGATTTTGCCCCATGGTCAGGGGTTCAGATCCAGCCGAGGTCAGCAGGGCTATTCAGTGGCACCTACAGGCCCATCACAAACCTACTGCCACAACGGGCACTAGTTAGCTCTCTTGCTGGCAGGCTCAGTGGGGAGACTGAGGCTTAAAGTGAATGGACCCTGAGCTAGTCTCTCAGCCTTAGACGGAGCTCCGATGGCAGGCTGGCGTGGGACAGCTGGCTTAGCCACTGCTCACACCGTGTGGTATCTAAGTTTCGCTCCCTGCACTTCACCAGCAATGAGGAAAGCTGTTGATGGTCTTTGCTTTTCTTCTGCTCTGCTGGAGATCATTAAATCATCTGATGTAACAGCTCAGAAAGGCACCCAGATACACCGAAAGCAAATGAACATGAAATAAGCCTCGGCATGTCAGCACACCCAGCCCACGCTCCATAAACTAGGATTATTCATCCTGCATTTGCCCCTGAAACACAATAATCACGAGCATTTCACAGCTGCAAACTCTTCTCACTCCTCCTGAACCCGCTAACACTGTGCAACATTGCAGGAATGCATTTCTCTGCCTTGCTTTTCAGCCTTAAGTGGATTTGGGTTTTAGCCTCCTGTGCAGACTCTGTGTGTGGACACAACTTGCACTTGTGCATGGGGGTTTGCACTGGGGCAACTCATCGTGGCTTGGAATCATGCTGAGCTGATGTAAATTGTATCTACACTGGAGGGTTGCTGCAGTGCAGCTATCCTAGAAGCTAAAATCCCACTGAAGACACAGCTGCTATCCCGTGGGAGCTCTCTCCGGTTGCATGCAGCTGAGGTTCTCTTCTATTCAGGGCCTTGTTCTGTGGCCATGGCTGTGGTGGCTGGAGCTTCCCGGACTTTAGAAAAAGAACCTCAGCCATTGCACAGTCCGCTCGCCTCTATTTCGTTTAGAGCACATCCTGTTCCAGCAAAAGACGAGACTGTTGCAGAGGGTAATTCAGGTGCTTGGCTCTATGAATGAAGCAATTTCCCCCAAAGCAGGGGACACTGAGCATGTGCAGCCTCCGGGCAGAAATGACTGTGTTCTAACCGTCTGCGCGGTTTGTCTTGATCTGATAAGGAGCTGCTTGTATTGCCTAATGCAAGGTATAGTTTAGCATAATATTTTGCTATGCAGGCTCGACAAGGGTTCTGCCTAAATTATATAACCATTAAAGACATGGGGCTGGCATATTAGTAAACAAGCTTCTCTCATGCATGTAGTAAGTATTATTTGTATTACAGCAGTGCAGTGAGCTCCCGATCAAGGAGCGAGATCCGGTTGTGCTAGGAGCTGTACCAACAAATTGAGACTGTTCCTGCACCAGGGAGCTTGCAATCCAGGAAACAAAGACTTCCCAGAGTTCTCCCAGGGCCTGGCTGCCTTTCTCCTCCAGATGACTAAAATTAATGCACATGACATGAAATGCTCATGACATGACAACACATGCCCCCCTTGTGACTGGTTCGGTCACAGAGATCCCCTTGGGAATGTCACATGATGTGCTGAAATTACCTCTGAGCCCGTTTGCCCTGCAGCTTGGGACTTCCAGTACCCTGCCTTGTTGAGCCAGACATGCTAGCCTGCTGCAACACAGACCCAGGGTCTGATCCACACCCCCAAAGCTGCAGACTTAACTGAAAACAGCTCAGCAGGTTACCTGTCTCCAGCATCCAATGGGATCCAAACCCCAAATAAATCCATTTTACTCTGTATAAAGCTTATACAGGGTAAATTTGTAAATTGTCTGCCTGCTATAACATTGATAGAGAGATATGCACAGCTGTTTTCTCCCCCAGGTATTAATCACTTACTCTGGGTTTATTAATAAACAAAAGTGATTTTATTAAGTATAAAAAGTAGGATTTAAGTGGTTTCAAGTAAGAACAGACAGAACAAAGTAAGTCACAAAGCAAAATAAAACAAAACATGCAAGTCTAAGCCTAATACATTAAGAAACTGATTACAGGTAAATCTCACCATCAGAGATGTTGCAATAAGCTTCTTTCACAGACTAGACTCCTTCTAGTCTGGGCCCAATCCTTTCCCCGGTACAGTCCTTGTTAGTTCAGCAGACATCTCAGGTGGTAAGCAGGGGTTTTCTCATGACTGGGACCCTCTTTATCCTGCTAAACCCCGTTGTATAGCTTTGGTACAAGGTGGGAATCTTTTGTCTGTGCTTGTCCCCACCCCCACTTCATCATGGAAAAGTACAAGGATTAAGATGGATTCCAGTATCATGCGACATGGTCACATGTCAATGTAAGACCCCAGCCTCCATTCTTTCTGGGTTGGCCCATACATACACAGGAAGGCATGCAGGTAAATAAACTATTTACAACCAATTGTCCTACTCAGTGGGAGCCATCAAGATTCTAAACCACCGTTAATGGCCCACACTTTGCATAAGTACAATAGGACCTCAGAGTTATACTTCATATTTCTAGCTTCAGAGACAAGATACATGAATGATACATGCATACAAATAGGAGGAATATATTCAGTAGGTTATAACTTTTGTTATGATACCTTACAAGAGACCTTTTGCATAAAGCATATTCCAGTTACATCATATTCACACTCGTCAGCATATTTCCATAAAACATATGGAGTGCAACGTCACATGCCTGCTTCTTTATTATTTCTGAGAAATGAATAATATGCAATACCCGCTGCTCTTTGGGAAGCTATAGAAATACCGGGAGCATGCACAAATCAGTGCAAACGAAGACACTAGATGAAGGATAGTCAAAATAAGGACGCAACTGCTGCCCATAAAACATAAGCTCTCGGAGAAATGGTTAAGGTGCCGATTTGGGAGACCTGCACTCCAGCTGTGCTGCGTGCACACAGGGATACAACAGGGAGTCTGTGACACTTGATCTAGGCCACAAATGAAGTGAGTTTGGAGGGCTCTGTCTAGTCCAAGGTGGGCATCTGACCTCATCACTCCTTCACTTGGCAGTTCAGCACAATTGGCAGGAGCAAGGCATGGCTGGGATAGAGGGACTGTTGCCGGGCAGAATAACTGGAAGAGCAGCACTGTGAAATCAACTTGGCCGTGACCAATGCCATTTATCTCTCATTTCCAGGAAAGTTCAGAGCCCTCCTCCCCTGGCTCTCACACCCCTCCACTAGCGCAAAAGACTTGCCCTTGAGATGCCACTCTACAGGCATTGCACAGCACATAAGAGGATACTTTACATGTGACTCGCTGCAGAGCTACTTGGAACATGACTGAATTATCTGTGCTACTCCTCCAAAAGGAAGGCATTGCTTACTCCACTCCTGTGCTGGTAAGCCTGAGTCTGCAGTGTTGTGCAAAAGTTTGCCGGGAAACTCAGCCCTCAGACTTGCCAACTGTCCTGCTCTGACTGCCCCCCAGTTTAAAATGCTCCTAAATTATTACAGTTCTTCAAGTTCCTGCTAAAGTCTTCCCTACCCCAGGGGGTGGGGAGGTGCCCTGGTTTCAACCATCAGTGGAACTGCACTGGGGCAAACCCCATAGGGCAGACAGGCTAAGCTGTGATTTGCACTGATGCAGGTTACCCTGCTTTCTAGTTCACTCTAGGCATTTGCACTGACGCTGCATCAGTGGCTGGCCACCAATGGCTAACATGGGGGCAACATTCACCCCCGTGGTGCAGACAAAGCTAAAGGACAGTAATGTTACATGGCCATGAGTTTGCATCCTGCAAACATTTACCTCTGTGAGTAACTTTATTATTGGGAGCAGCCACACTGAAGTCAATGGAAGTGAGCAGTCAGGAGATCTATCTGGGTGCATAAAGCTACTCTCATGAGTAAGGATTTGCTGGGTCGGGGTCTTCGGTAGATTTTCCTTTCATCTTCCCTCCTAGTATCCTAATGACACAAACAGAACTGTACATTAATCCTCCGTGTTAAGAATTTATGTTAACTAGAAAGGGGGAGTATGTGACATCCTTATTGTGGGCCTCACCCTGAGATATAAATTGATCTGGCCTAGAAGTGAGCACCTCAATTCCCATGTGTGTCCCTGGGAAATCGAGAGCACTCAGCATTAGGAAGGAGCCGGCCATAAAGGTATATTAGCTTGCACAAGGGATATGTCGACACTGCAATTAGACACCCGCGGCGGGCGGGGCTGAGGCGAAGGGGCAGTTTATTTGTGGTGTTGGACAGCAGCCTGAGCTCTGGGCCCCTACCACCTTGCAGAGTCCTAAAGCCGGGGCTCCAGCCCGAACATCTGCAATTAAACAGCCCCTTAGCCTGAGCCCCGCAAGCCCAAGTCAGCTGGCACGGGCCGGCCGCAGGTTTTTAGTTGCAACACAGACTTCCCCAACATTTTCATTCTAGTGGCTGCTGCTAAAGGGTTCTGACACCAGAGCCCATAACAGAAAGGATCAATATGGTGCCAGCTGGGAGCGGGCTTGAGAGCGACTGGTGGCATAAATAAGGGACATGTGCCAGGCCACCGTGAGCCTCCTGCTTTTCTGAGTGCTTGCTCAGCCTGCCTGTGCTAATCCCAGCATAATTAAAGTCCCTTTTTCTCTTTCAGATGTAGCAGCAAGCGATTAATCCCACCGAGGGAAATCTCCAGGCTACAAAAGGCTCTCAGGCAGCTGCCCTGAATTACCCCAGCTGTGATTTCAAAGGAGGAACGCCACCAAGGAGAAGACATCTGTGCAATCAAACACCATGAAACCAGGGATTGCCTTAACCTAGTAACACTCAGGCAGATTAATGCTGACATTTGAGGCTGGTGTCTGCAAGTGACAGCAATCTCTCAGGTGCAGCAACCACCAACTGTCTCTCGAAGGACCTCCTGGCAGCTGGCAATGCCACACACATAGCGCTGAGACATTTGTTGTTAATCTCCAAAGCCAACATGCTCCCTTATCACACAGGGTGGCCCCCTCCAAGTTTACTCTGCAAGCCACGTTAACTATTGATGTAGCTGGAGATATATGTGCACGGGTTACATTGACGCAGGAATGGAAAACGTGGGCCAGAGTGTGGCTCCTTGGGGTTGCACACATGTACCCTCAAACCCAATATAGTGCACACTGGGCCAGACTGTCCCTTCATCTCCTCCCAGCCTTTATTCTTTCCCGTGGACACAAACTGTCCCGAAAATGGCAGGGAAGAGATAGGGCCAGTATCCCATCCCCCTGCCCTTGGCACTGGCTCTTTGAGCTAACTGGCAGGGAAGAGGATGCTCACTGCACCATTGCAGGGGTGGCAGGACATGGCATACACTCTATCCTGTGTTCCTTGGTGCTTAGGGAAGGATTGTGTCTCCGTACTACCCCTTCTGCACTATTCAGAGCTGTAGCTCATCAAGCCCTATGTGAGCGGCTGAGCACACACAGTCCCTGTTGATGCCAGGGGAGCCGGGCATGCCCATGAGCTCTCCAGCCACGCCTTTAGAGGTACTGTACTAAAGAAGAGCATTGCATACAACATAGATAACCCCCGAAAATCAAATACAACAGAACTCAGACTGCCCCACTGGGTTTCCCATCTGAACTACTCGAATCAGATCAGCTTCACAGGATTGCAGTCGACAACCAGAAACCAGCCTGGCTTTGGTCAGACCCGTCCCAGAGATTCATGGGAAATGCTGCAAACCTCAGCAAGATGTTCTGGGAATTTGGCCTGTGGCTTGAAAAACAATGAAAAACAAAAGCAGGGGAATTTCATGTGATCTAGGCTTTCACAAGAACAAAGAACATAAGAACGGCTACACTGGGTCAGACCAAAGGTCCATCGAGCTCAGTATCCTGTCCTCTGACAGTGGCCAATGCCAGGTGCCCCAGAGGGAATGAACAGGACAGGTAATCACCAAGTGATCCGTCCCCTGTCACCCATTCCCAGCTTCTGGCAAACAGAGGCTAGGGACACCATCCCTGCCCACCCTGGCTATTAGCCATTGATGGATCTATCTGCCATGAATTATCTAGTTCAGGGGTGGCCAACCCGTGGCTCCGGAGCCCCATGCGGCTCTTCAGAAGCTAACATGCGGCTCCTTGTCTAGGCACCGACTCTGGGGTTGGAGCTACAGGCGCCAACTTTCCAAAGTGCCGGGGGGTGCTCACTGCTCAACCCCTGGCTCTGCCCCAGGCCCTGCCCCCACTCCACCCCTTCCCACCCCCTCCCCTGAGCCTGCCGTGCCCTCGCTCCTCCCCGCACCCGCCCAGAGCCTCCTGCACGCCATGGAACAGCTGATCAGGAGGTGCGGGGAGGGAGCGGGAGGCTCTGGTCGGTGGGGCTGCCGGTGGGCGGGAGCGGGGTGGGAGGAGCTATGGGGGGGCGGGGGCTGCTGACGTATTACTGTGTCTCTTTGGCAATGTACATTGGTAAATTCTGGCTCCTTCTCAGGCTTAGGTTGGCCACCCCAATCTAGTTCTTTTTTGAACCCTGCTTTAATCTTGGCCTTCACAACATCCTCTGGCAAGGAGTTCCACAGGTTGACTGGGCATTGTGTGAAGAAATGCTTCCTTTTGTTTATTTTAAACCTGCGGCCTATTAATTTAATTTCGTGAACCCTACTTCTTGTATTATGAGAAGGAGTAAATAACACTTCCTTATTTACTTTCTCCTCACCAGTCATGATTTTATAGATCTCTATCATATCCCTCCACCTTAGTCATCTTTTTTCCAAGCTGAAAAGTCCCAGTCTTATTAATCCCTCCTCACATGGAAGCTGTTCCATACCCCTAATCATTTTTGTTGCCCTTTTCCAAACCTTTTCCAATTCCAATATACCTTCTTTGAGGTGGGGTGACCACATCTGCACACAGTATTCAAGATGTGGGCATACCATGGATTTATATAGATCCAATATGATATCCTCTGTCTTATTATCTATCCCTTTCTTAATGATTCCCAGCATTCTGTTTGCTTTTATGACGGCTGCTGCACACTGAGGGGATGTTTTCAGAGAACTATCCACAATGACGCCAAGATCTCTTTCTTGAGTGGTAACAGCTAATTCAGACCCCATCATTTTATATGTACAGTTAGGATTATGTTTTCCAATGTGCATTACTTTGCACAAAGACAGTTCCTCACACCTATGCATATAACAGTGATAAGTCCAAACTGGAAACTTGTAATCAAATTAAAAGCTTGAGATCTGGGTCCAAACTTTGTAGTTTGGGCCTGACCTAGAAATCCAGCTTTGAACTGCACAGCTCCAGTCTTTCCGTGCTCTTTCTGCTGCCGGCTTGGCAGGCCTTTTCTCCTTTTCATTCCACAAGCCTATGTTCACTCCTCAGCGACTCCTCCACCCAAGAGCTTGGTATGGCTTCAGTAGTGCTTCAAATCAACCAGAAAAGGCACTAAATACTGTGTTCACACAGTGAACTAGTCAAGCTTTTACTTGCTCCAGGTAGGAAGAAAAATTCCTACCAGAGTAATAAATAAATTGCTAATTACAGAACTGTTCAGACAGGCACCTTCTCTTTTGGGATGGTCTGACTGCAATTACCAGAGCAGAATTCCCAGCTGAACGTGCGTCTCACTGCAACTGCAAGGAACTTGTTAGCCATAACTTTCCCATGAGAGATTGTTTTCCTATAGCTTAATTTCCTTTTAAGTGAATGTACATGCCCTGTGAGCTTTTCAAGAGCTAAACACTTGCAGAGGCTTTAACAGAATTGGCTGCTTCAACCGAAGACGATTTTTCAGTGCTGATGAAAATTGTGGCACTTAGAGCCCCGGAAACTGAAGTTCTTTGATTAACCACAGCCTGGGATGCAAATATGCATGCTTCCTCATCCTGTCCCCTTCTGATATCTTTCATTACTGACCCAGAGGGACCATCTCTAGGGGAGAGAGCAGACTCTAGCCTATATGGCTCCTCTTAGTCCTTAGCTGAGACTGTCAATTGGTGGCAGGGATGTGAATGCCTGCAATAGGGACTGGATTGAGACCACACATTCATTTCATACAAGGTATTAAACTGTCACCATAGTATGGTCAACTTTCAGCCCCTGCAAACCCTAGCCAGATTTGATCCGGAGAACCAGAGACAAAAAACTTGCTTGTCTCTAAGTATCAATACCCCAAGTCGTCTAGGCCCCATCCTTGCTGGAGAAGTGTGTCCAAGACTGAAACCCTTTTGTTAAGCAATGACACTAGCTCTTCATCCCCGTAGGTAGGTCTTTCACGTAGGGCCTGCCAAATGTGTTTTGTCCCAGTTGCAGACCCACTCCGACATCCTCGGTTGGGAAGCTGGGCATGAGCTTCGATCCCAGCATGTTGAACTCACTTTGCTGACTTCACAAAATAGTCTGAGAGGTTTGTAAAGTCCTTCAAGGTTTACCCAACCCCCCTCACCCCCCCCACTCCTCCAGGAGTTAGACAGGACACTGTGACCTGTGAGATAAAAGCAGGAAGGCATTGCTGTGCTCTGTTTTTATCAGAACAAATACAAGCACAGCACATAACTGCCGTGCACACAATCAGATAATGGGAGGGTCCTGCTAGTCTGCCCTGGAGCCAGCAAGACAAAGGCAAGAGGCTAACAAGTGTGTGCGTGGCAATCTAATCTCCTTCTCCTGCAGGCCCACCCACTGCAAGGCCACTAGTTAATTAGTTCCATTACCAGAATGGAAGAAGATCAATGCACACAAATGAGTTGGTCTAATGGTGCCAATTTGCCTCTTGAGTGTATACACACAGGGCTCTATCACACTAAAGTGAAGTGAGGGTGGTAGCAGTATATCCGGGAGATCAAGAACGTCCGTCTGTGGGGGAGGAAGAATGGCCTTGCAGTTCAGTCACTGGACTGGGAGTAAGGAAACCTGAGCTCAGTATCCAGCTCCATCATAGACTTCTATTGTAACCTTGGAAAAGTCACTTAATCACTGTGTGCCTGGGGTCCTGCTATGTCAAATCGGGATAACCATACAGCTTTACTGTGCATCTATTCCACACCCGGCCTAGCACAGTGAGACCCTGATCCTGGTTGGGGCCTGTAGGCAGAGTTAAGGTTAAACACACAAGACACCCAGACCTTTTCAACTATGGAAGTCATAGAATCATAGAATCATAGAATATCAGGGTTGGAAGGGACCTCAGGAGGTCATCTAGTCCAACCCCCTGCTCAAAAGCAGGACCCATCCCCAATTAAATCATCCCAGCCAGGGCTTTGTCAAGCCTGACCTTAAAAACTTCTAAGGAAGGAGATTCCACCACCTCCCTAGGCAACGCATTCCAGTGTTTCACCACCCTCCTAGTGAAAAAGTTCTTCCTAATATCCAACCTAAACCTCCCCCACTGCAATTTGAGACCATTACTCCTTGTCCTGTCCTCTTCCACCACTGAGAATAGTCTAGAACCATCCTCTCTGGAACCACCTCTCAGGTAGTTGAAAGCAGCTATCAAATCCCCCCTCAGTCTTCTCTTCCGCAGACTAAACAATCCCAGTTCCCTCAGCCTCTCCTCATAAGTCATGTGTTCCAGACCCCTAATCATTTTTGTTGCCCTTCACTGGACTTTTTCCAATTTATCCACATCCTTCTTGTAGTGTGGGGCCCAAAACTGGACACAGTACTCCAGATGAGGCCTCACCAATGTCGAATAGAGGGGGACGATCACGTCCCTCGATCTGCTCGCTATGCTCCTACTTATACATCCCAAAATGCCATTGGCCTTCTTGGCAACAAGGGCACACTGATGACTCATATCCAGCTTCTCGTCCACTGTCACCCCTAGGTCCTTTTCCGCAGAACTGCTGCCTAGCCATTCGGTCCCTTGTCTGTAGCTGTGCATTGGGTTCCTCCGTCCTAAGTGCAGGACCCTGCACTTATCCTTATTGAACCTCATCAGATTTCTTTTGGCCCAATCCTCCAATTTGTCTAGGTCCCTCTGTATCCTATCCCTGCCCTCCAGCGTATCTACCACTCCTCCCAGTTTAGTATCATCTGCAAATTTGCTGAGAGTGCAATCCACACCATCCTCCAGATCATTTATGAAGATATTGAACAAAAACGGCCCCAGGACTGACCCCTGGGGCACTCCACTTGACACCGGCTGCCAACTAGACATGGAGCCATTGATCACTACCCATTGAGCCCGACAATCTAGCCAACTTTCTACCCACCTTATAGTGCATTCATCCAGCCCGTACTTCTTTAACTTGCTGACAAGAATACTGTGGGAGACAGTGTCAAAAGTCCAGTTAAAGTAGCCAACCTACCTCAACTCTACCGCAGTAGACCTCTGCTCTTGCGTGACTGTGCTGAGAATGCGCACCACAGAACCTGGGCTCTGTATTGTGTTTCCTACACGTACATAGAAACATAGAATTGTAGAACTGGAAGGGACCTCGAGAGGTCATCTAGTCCAGTCCCCTGCACTCATGGCAGGACTAAATATTATCTAGACCATCCCTGATGGGTGTTTGTCTAACCTGCTCTTAAAAATCCCCAATGATGGAGATTCCACAACCTCCCCGGGCAACTTATTCCAGTGCTTAACCACCCTGACAGTTAGGAAGTGTTTCCTAATGTCCAACCTAAACCTCCCTTGCTGCAATTTAAGCCCATTGCTTCTTGTCCTATCCTCAGAGGTTAAGAAGAACAATTTTTCTCCCTCCTCCTTGTAACAACCTTTTATGTACTTGAAAACTGTTCTCATGTCCCCTCTCAGTCTTCTCTTCTCCAGACTAAACAAAGCCAATTTTTTCAATCTTCCCTCAGAGGTCATGTTTTCTAGACCTTTAATCATTTTTGTTGCTCTTCTCTGGACTTTCTCCAATTTGTCCACATCTTTTCTGAAATGTGGTGCCCAGAACTGGACACAATACTCCAGCTGAGCCTAATCAGCGCGTAGGAGAGTGGAAGAATTACTTCTTGTGTCTTTCTTACAACACTCCTGCTAATACATCCCTGAATGATGTTTGCTTTTTTGCAGCAGTGTTACGCTGTTGACTCATATTTAGCTTGTGATCCACTATGACCCCCAGATCCCTTTCCACAGTACTCCTTCCTAGGCAGTCATTTCCCATTTTGTATATGTGCAACTGATTGTTCCTTCCTAAGTGGAGTACTTTGCATTTGTCCTTATTAAATTTCATCCTATTTAATTCAGTCCATTTCTCCAGTTTGTCCAGATCATTTTGAATGTTATTCCTGTCCTCCAGAGCACCTCCAATCCCTCCCAGCTTGGTATTGTCTGCAAACTTTATAAGTGTAGTCTCTATGCCGTTATCTAAATCATTGATGAAGATATTGAACAGAACTGGACCCAGAACCAATCCCTGCAGGACGCCACTTGTTATGCCTTTCCAGCCTGACTGTGAACCACTGATAACGACTCTCTGGGAACATAGCTTGTCTCTGACACCAAGCATCAACTTTTCCTTTAAAACACTCGAATTTCATGAGCGCAGCATGTGAGGTTTGCATATGGAGACGTGGCAACTTTGGAAAATTGGTAGCCGCACAGAACTGCAGGTCCCAGTCCTGTGAGGTGCTGAACTCCTCCTGTGAGACGCTGCAGGGGGCTCAGTTCCCCGTGCCCTGAGAGGAGTAACAATCTCTCACAACTAGTTCAACAAGAAATTCTTTACTTTCTGCTGCATGTTCTTATCATTTCATTTTTCTAGGCTAACACCCAATACATGCCATATAATTCGGGATCTTCCCAGCCAAGGACAATTTCTGAGCAGAAGGTCAATCCATCTAACACAAACAGGCCTTGACAAGGTCCCTGATAGGGGCTGATACAGGACAGAGAAATGCAAAGCTCAACGGTGTTTTAAAAAGACTGTTACTAGCTGTGGCCAGTTCTTCAGAATGTGTAAGCATTCACTCCCCTTCCTGCTTCCACGCCTCTAGGCTCTTCAGAGCTCCAAGAAGCTCCCCGGTTTGACTTGCTACGCTTCCATTGCCCTTAAATCACCATTTTGTGCCAGCCAAAGGGGGCTCAACACAGCTTACGGTACCCCATTAATTTATTTATTCTGTGACCCACTTGGTGAGACAAAAGCTCCTCCCATAGACTAGCTTCTCCTCCAATATCGCCCAAGGCTCATTCTGCAGCTCACAAGGGAAGAGTCCATAGACCATGATCTGAGAACCACAGCTCTAGAGTGCATCAGCATCCTCATTGGATTATCCAGGGGGTTCACCACAGGCTAGGAGATTTGTCCAGGGATGACTCATTTCTCAAATGTGGTTGCTGTGACTACCCAGGGTTGTGAGGAACCTCGCTACCACCTGCCCTTAATGTGGGGCAGCCTTTCTGGGCCTGCTGAGGGTCAGATCCACCAGCAGCCTCTGGCAACACAAGCGCTGCCTTCCAGGCTGCAGGCCTCACTGTCTTGGTACAGGCGATAGCCATACACCAACCCTGAGTCCTCCGAACTTCCCTCTGGAGTGGCCAGCCTCCGATCCACTGGACACTCAGAGAATTCCCAGCCCCTCTGTTCCCAAAGGAACAGGACAGCCCAGCTTACCAGTTACACCTTAGAAGACGGCTCCGCTTAACTCACAGCACGGAGATTTGTTGATAGAGAAAGCAAGTGTACGTTTATTTAACAAAGAACCGAGTTTCAAATGCTGGCGAGCAGAAATATTGGAAACAAAGAGTTCCAAATAAAATAAAAATGTCACATGCATACTAGAGCCTAAACTTAACTAATAAGGCACAGCTGTATCATCAAGAGCAAAAGCTCACCCAAGACCTTCTAGCATAGAGCAGCAAGCTTGGCTGGGATCTTCTGTTCCTGAAACAAGCATGCTGCCGTCTTGCTTTCTCAGTGGAAAGATGCTGAGTATTTCTGTTTCTACAGTTATAGCTCAAAAATCCATCATCTCCACTTGCACACAGAACCCTGCTTCCACCCAACTCCCCCACTGCTTGTGTTTTTCTGTCTAGGATCTCCCGTGAAGACACTGATCATAAGAATATAAGAATGGCCTTGAGGGGTCAGACGAATGGTCCATCTAGCCCATATCCTGTCATCCGACAGTGTCTGGGGCCAGATGCTTCAGAGGGAGTGAACAGAAAAGGGCAATTATCGAGTGATCCATCCAGTCCCAGCTTCTGGCAGTCAGAGATTTAGGAACATCCAGAGCATGGGGCTTGTCCCTGATCATCTTAACTAACAGCCATCAATGGACCTATCCTCTGTGAACTTATCTAACTCTTTTTTTAACCCAGTTATATTTCTGGCCTTCACAACGTCCTCTGGCAATGAGTTCCACAGGTTGACTGTGTGTTATGTAAAGTACTTCCTTATGTTTGTTTTAAACCCGAGGCCTATTAATTTCATTGGGTGACCCCTGGCTCTTGCATTACATGAAGGGGTAAATAACACTTTTCTATTCACTTTCTCCACACCATTCATTGCACTCACTTGATTAGCATTTTGCTCAGACTGTAAGTGGGTGCCCATTGTGAACCATACAACACTCAATTTACATGTGAACAGACAGACAGACAAACATGTCTTGCCTGAAAGAAACCTGTTTCTCACCTTTGCTGGTCACCAGCCCCAAGTCACAGACCTTAAGAGCATAATGATCAGTATCTCTATATGACTCCTTACATATTATCCATATATATGTGTCGCAATGATTACAGGGGTCAGTTTGATGCAGGCTTTCATTGGAGAACTTTCATGACACTCTTTGAGTGAACTAGTATATAGATACCAGTGCCAGGGGACCCCTGTAACCCTTATGAATGCCTGTGCCCTCTGCCTGTTGGCATCACGAGGTCCCTGCATCACAGCTGCCCAACAAGAAAACATGGTTTTCCCAATGTATTTGCAGCTCCAGTGAGTTATTTTTTAAAATTCAGGTTGTGTTGTGTATGTTGGGTCTTCAGGACAAACCTCAGACCTCAAAAGCTCTGTTATAAATCCAAACCTCATAATTTTGGCCTGGGTTCTAAGTTTGACAAATGAGTTATTAATTATTATTATTATTTGTATTTCATTAGGGCTTAGAGGCACCAGTCAAGATCAAGGTCTCGGGTTAGGTTTCATACAAACATATAAAGAGGCCCTGCCCTGAATCAAAATAGACAAGACGGACAAAGGAATGGTTATTATCCCCTTTAACAGATGAGGAACTTGGGCACTAAGCAATCAGAAGATTTGTCTGAAGTCACACACAAAGCCTGTGCAGGAACCGAACCCTGATTTCCCCAGTCCCAGTCCAGTGTCTAAACAACAAGTCCAGCTTTCTTCAGGATCCTTCTACACTTTTAACAGCACAATTGCATCTCATTATTATTATTATTATTATTATTATTTATTTGTATTACTGTGGACACCTAGGAGCCCCAGTGCTAAGCGCTGCAAAAACACAGAATGAAGGGCTGGTCTATACTGAAAAATCCGCCCCCCTAAGAGACATAGCTATGCCAACCTAGCCCCCATGTAGACAGTGCTAGGTTGACGGAGGAATTCTTCTGTTGACGTAACTCCCAGCTCTCCAGGAGGCAGATTAAGGACAGTGATGGGAGAACCCCTCCTACCACTGTAGTGAGTGTGTCTATTGAAGCACTCTAAGTGTAGACATACCCCAAAAGACAGTCCCTGCTCAGAAGAGCTGACTTCTAATCCACATCTGTTTGTTCTGTAAACTAATTATCATTGCTAATGCAACACGGGCCTAAATCTCAAAATGGAGCCTGTTCAAGCCCTGAATGTGTGAGTGTAAATGTGTAATTGCATGCAAAAGTCACCATTTTCTCATATAACGACCCATTTTGCATATGCATATCTACGTTTGTGCATGCTAATTTGGGATTAATAAATGCGGTTGTCCTGACTTTTACACATTGCCTTATTTTTGTCATTGACAAATAATTCCAACAAAACTGGAGGCTGAGTTAAGCCTTCTTTAACAGGCACATGTGTACGTTTTATGGGTGTGCTTTTGATGGCCAGCTTAGAAAAATTAGCACAAGACTGCCATGTCAAGCTTCAGATCTGTTTAATTCCTTCTTTATCAATGCAGGAATGAATTCCTTTCTATAAAACTTAATCCTCTTTACAATCACGTGTTACAACACCAGACTTTCAAGTTCCCCTTTGATAAGCCCTGTTTTGCACTGGAGAGAATTTAAAAAATGAATTGAGGTCTTAGTACCGCCAGTTTGTTTTCTTAATGAGGAGGGAAAAAACTTAGAAATGTAAAAAATAAAATGTTGAGATATTAGCAAACGTTCTGGTGCTGTGCGAGACCATTTAGTATTAAGTCCTGATTTAGGTGACTAATACTGGATAGAGTAAACACACTTTTTTCACACGAGATTGTAAAACCAAACCAGGAAATTAAGCAAATTATTTTAACTCGGATAGACTGGTTCTTACAACCAGGCTTCCAAAATGTTGCAGAACTTGTGTTTGATTCCTACTGCAAGAAATAAAACAAAGGACGCCAGCTGCAAACTCTCTGGACATACAGAAACTGGCAACAGTAGGTGGAATACTGCAATGCTTATACAAAACCGTCTAGCTCACCTATGAATTTCATATAACAGGTAACGTTTCCACTGAAGCAGAAAAAAAAAAATCCTTTCTAGTGAACTGAAGTATGTTTTTATGAGTGGGGCACTGGGAATATTTCCACTCAGTGCCAAGAGTTAAGAATTCCAAACAAAATGCTGATTACAAAGTTATATTTGAATGTCGGGAAATTTCAACCAAATGTGCAAAGATGCTGATTGAAACTCTTGTGACCATGTTCAAAATACATTGCTTCAGTGGCTCTGAGGAATTAAAGGGTTCAACTGCCAATCGGTTGCAGCTCTGTAATTCCTAAATCAATAAATTAGACACATTACAATTTAGTCAATGTCTTTTCCTTTCCTTTTTTCCTCATTGTTTCGAGCAGTAAAGTGCTGCTGGCTCAGAAAATTACTCAAGCAAGAAAAGAAAGGCATCTCAGCTGCAAACTGTGGAACTAGCATGCTAACAAATATCATGCTCTAAATAGAACTGACTCTGTGAAGGACAAAAGGTTTGATATTTAACACTGAGTCCTGTATTTACATACTTGTCAACGGACGGGAAAAAATGGGTACATGGCTTTGTATGCTCACATTTGTACTGATGTATAATACAGTGTAATCCCCTCAACTCTTCCAAACCCAGCAGTTGGGCTTGATCAGTACTTAGATGGCTGATTTCCAAGGAAGCCCCAGTTACTGATCCTGTATGTGATGCAGCTCCCTGTGAATCAATTCTGAACCAAAACTCCATTGTGGCGCTCTGGGTATTGTGTCTCTCTTCAAGTGAGATGTACAGCAACACTCTGACTGTGAAAGGTTGCAAGGAATGTTATAGAGGGTGTTTGCCCCAGTGCCCTGATTAAACTCCAACTCAGGTAATTACAGTCCACCTCTCTAAATTATCCTTGAAATTTCAACTGGAAATGATGTTCATTACTCCCTGACTCTACTGTGGGGTAATCTGACTGTGTGCGTTTATGAAGCTAGACTTCAGTGGTAGATCAAGCAACCCATGTAGATCAGCTTGCTATGTAAGTAAATCATTTTGAAACAAAAAGTGCTATACTCATATAAAATACTAGGTGTTTTAGTATTCCCTCTTCCAAAACTGCATCGCATTGGCAGGAAAAAACCTCCTTTACCAATGTCAACAGCAGAATGATTACCTGGAGGGAGAGCATGCAGAAAGAAACAGGAAAGCCACTGTCAGTGAAGTGAGAGAGTGAGTGTGTGTGTGAAGGGAAGGGAGAGGACAGAAGTGGAAAGCTTCAGCTTTGATAAGTGCAATGAAATGCAGTGTCACTGCATTAGGGATGATATGCTCCAGCTCTCCTATTTTTTTTCCCTTTTCCATCTTTTCCTGTTCTTTGCAATCACTGCACTGGAAATACTGGCATACACCCATCTATCCCAGGCTAATTCAAGTACTGACTACAGCAAGGCAGGTCAAATGGTTAAAGCACAGGCCTGCGAATTTTGGCTGTGCCACAGACTTGGTGCAAGTCACTTAGACCACTCTGTGCCTCAGTTTCTCCATTTGTAAAATGGGGCTAGTACTACTTCCCTACCCCACACATGATGAGGAGTTGCGTGATTTACTACTGATGTTTGTCAAGTGCACTGGAATGGGAGATACTAAACTGATGGACAAAGTGTTACAACAAAGCTATTATCCTGTATCTAAGTGCAACTGAGTGCACTATAAAAGACCTCATTTGGGTTCTGAAAAGGGACTGCAAAAAGAGCAGCTTTTGTCACTGTAGATACTGTATCTGCTCCTTCTGTGCTTTCCAAATCTCATCTGCTTAGTGTGCTTTTAAATGTCATTATTATGGCCAGCCCCGCAGGGCTAGTATAGTTGAGAAGTGGGACCTGGATTCTAGTCTGCCTCAGGCACCAGGAAAATCAAGTGCAGCTATATTCTGATTCCAGGATCCTTCTTGTAGAGGATGATGTGCAAGCCAGAGAGAATGCAGCTTGCTTTTCAGAGCCTGGCACGCAGCATAATCGTGTTTTGACTTGCAGACCTGAACAAGCTTTTGTTTCATTTATTTAAATCATTTATAAAGTGCCCAAAGTCAAAACAGCCCCTTGGTAAATAAAATTAGACACTAGTGAAAAGAATGGAAATTGAGCTGGACAACCTAGTCATAGACCCCCCAGCTTCCACCCTTGACCTCCCACCTACTCAGAAAAATACATGGAAGAGGAGACATTAGCCAGTCATTAATAAATATACCCAAGCAAGAAGGGTTTACCGTGGATGCTGATTGCCACACAAGAACCTGTATGGGTGTCTTCCGTGGAAAATTCTACAGGCACGGCTCTGTCTTCTCCCTCTATGATTCTAAGAGGGCCCCACTCCCTGCCTGATCCAAACCTTGGAGTGGTGAGCAAAGTCAACACAGCCTATCTCAGCCCTGTGAGCACCACAGTCCTCGGTTATAAGGCAGCAAGTAACCACAAAGCCTGACAAGACATAGTCACTTCTCTGGTTCTAATTCAACCCGGGTTGTAGGTGCCAAGAACTTGGGGGTCCATGGAGCCTCTTACTACTGGGAAGTGAAGGGGAAGAAATGGAAAAGTGACTGTGTCGCTTCACCCAGTTAAGCCTAGCTCAGAAGTTGGCAGTGGCAAGAGGCAGTGAACAAAGGAGGGAGCGGAATCAGTTTAGCAAATCTCAATGGGATAGTTTGTCATCCAGCTTCTTGAAAATGCAGCCAATGTAAATGATGATCAGAAGTAATCTGCCTTTCCTGGTTTCCTGGTTAATCCCATTTGGGACTCTGCAACCATTCTCTTCCCTGTTCTCTGTACAGCCCATTTAAGGCTGTACAATGGACACGCCCAACAAGTAAACACACCTAAGGCCAAGGTCACTTGTAGCCACAGTGTATTCAGGTTATTACAAGTCTTTAACCAGTGCAGCTTTATCACCCTCCTCTTTTAGAGAATAAAAGGAAATGATCGGCGATGGGAAAGAACAGGGGATTTTCTTGTTTCTATGCTGTTTGTTATTCAAAGGGACAATTTAAAATCTACAACACTGCTTGGAGATGGCAGTGTTCTAGACACACACAGACATTAATGCCGGAAGCACAACACCCATCATGAGTGACTCTTCCAATGTTATGCATCCCAAGCATATTAAACCAGTACAACCCTACAGTGCCAAACCGGTAATTGTGAGCCGGCATAAAGGTAAAACGATAGCCTTGAGCCTCATTATGTATTACTGTTGTTGTTAAAGTAGCCCCCAAAGGTGCCAATCAGAAGCAGGGCCCCCTTAGTTAGTGTTAGGTGCTGTACAAACACACAGGAAGATACAGTCCCTGCCTCAAAGAGCTTACAGTCACAGGCCCCAATCCTTAACCCACACTTGCTTAAACTGAAGCACATGAGCACTCCCCTAATAATAACCTATCAGGGGAAGTATTCACATGAGTCCCAGTGGCATTGCACTGCCACGCAGACAGAGCCAGTGCACAGGCAGACGGTCCATTGAGTTCCAGCTGGATCATGAGGATTTAGTGGGGTGCAGGGCTGATGGGGGCAGGCGTTTTCTTACCTAGCTAGGAGCGCTCATCAGCATGTGTTCTGAGCCCTTATCTCTTGGTCTCAATCTCCTTCTGTTCCTTTAGGGGGCCATGTAGGAACTACAACAGTATGGAGAGCACTTGCGTGACCAGTGCACACCTCTGTCACACTTCTGAATGCCCCAAGCGTCCCAGATGGAGCCCTGAAGACCTGGATCGACAGCCACGGGTTGGATATCAGGGTTACAGCATAATTCCCCATAACAAATATCTGATTATGGAATTCACTATTAGTATATTACTGCTTCCTTATAGGAGATGGGGTCTCAGCTTGGGGGGCACCACCACCCTGCCCTTCCTGCCATGCACCTAGAGGAGAGGAAAGTGATCAGGAAGAGTCAGCATGGATTCACCAAGGGCAAGTCATGCCTGACTAATCTAATTGCCTTCTATGACGAAATAACTGGCTCTGTGGATGAGGGAAAAGCAGTGGACATGTTATTCCTTGACTTTAGCAAAGCTTTTGACATGGTCTTCCCACAGTATTCTTCCCAGCAAGTTAAAGACGTATGGGACGGATGAATGGACTATAAGGTGGATAGAAAAGCTGGCTAGATCATTGGGCTCAACGGGTAGTGATCAATGGCTCCATGTCTAGCTGGCAGGAGTATCAAGCAGAGTGCCCCAGGGGTCGGTCCTGGGGCCAGTTTTGGTCAACATCTTTATTAATGATCTGGATGATGGGATGGATTGCACCCTCAGCAAGTTTGCAGATGACACTAAGCTGGGGGGAGTGGTAGATACGCTGGAGGGTAGGATAGGATACAGAGAGACCTAGACAAATGAGGATTGGGTCAAAAGAAATCTGATGAGGTTCAATAAGGACAAGTGCAGAGTCCTGCACTTAGGACGGAAGAATCCCATGCACCGCTACAGACTAGGGTTCAAATGGCTAGGCAGCAGTTCTGCAGAAAAGGACCTAGGGGTTACAGTGGACGAGAAGCTGGGTATGAGTCAACAGTGTTCCCTTGTTGCAAAGAAGGCCAATGGCATTTTGGGCTGTATAAGTAGGGACATTGCCAGCAGATCACGGGACGTGATCGTTCCCCTCTATTTGGCATTGGTGAGACCACACCTGGTGTACTGTATCCAGTTTTGGTCCCCCCACTACAGAAGGGATGTGGAAAAATTGGAGAGTCCAGCGGAAGGCAACAAAAATGATTAGGGAACTGGAACACATGACTTATGAGGAGAGGCTGAGGGAACTGGGATTGTTTAGTCTGCGGAAGAGAAGAATGAGGGGGGATTTGATAGCTGCTTTCAACTACCTGAAAGCGGGTTCCAAAGAGGATGGATCTAGACTGTTCTCACTGGTAGCAGATGACAGAACAAGGAATAATGGTCTCAAGTTGCAGTGGGGGAGGTTTAGGTTGGATATTAGGAAAAACTTTTTCACTGGGAGGATGGTGAAGCACTGGAATGGGTTACCTAGGGAGGTGGTAGAAACTCCTTCCTTTGAGGTTTTTAAGGTCAGGCTTGACAAAGCCCTGGCTGGGATAATTCAGTTGGGGATTGGTCCTGCTTTGAGCAGGGGGTTGGACTAGATGATCTCCTGAGGTCCCTTCCAACCCTGATATTCTAGGATTCTATGATTCCCACATTGCTAAATGGGAAAGAGGTCCTGGCTAGATGAGGAGTTCCAAGAGGGTCTCAAAAAAGGGGGTGTTGGTATGGAAGAGGTTGAGAATCACAGTTACAGGATAAGTTTCAGAGTGGTAGCCATGTTAGTCTGTATCCTCGTTGTTTTTGCAGTTACAGGATAAGTATCTGTGGATTGCTATGAAGCTGCACATGACTAGCTGAGTAATTAACAACAATTTTGAGAACAGAATGATAACTGATGGCAAAGATATCCCCACAGCAATGCCAACACACCCCTGCAAACTGCATTAGCACACGGTAGTAGAAAGACTATAATTAGGAGTATTTCTGGGTGTAAGAATTCCCTCACAGCTTAAAACTGGCAGATAACACTTACATGCACACTGAGCTACACAAGCCAACAAAACAATGCAAAACTACACTGTACAATCGGTACGTTTTTAAAAGCAGTCGAGAATTATAGTGTCATTTACACTGCATGCATCATTGATGTCAGGCCTCCCTGTTCTTCGATGCATTTCTCCTGTGTCTTGCATTTGCCTCTGTGAGTATCTTTAACTACTACATTTTACGATTTAAATCTTGCCTTTGAGCTGCATTTTGAAGCAGAACTGCCTACTGAGAAAGATAACTAACAACAAAAATTCACTCACATTCCTCCTTTTCTGCCCACGCGTCCCCCCACTGAAGCCCTTAGGCCCTCACCCAACTCCCACTCAAGTCAATGACTCCCATGGGAGCTGCACCAGGTCCTCAGTGAACAAAAAGGGCTTAAGAAGTACAGTGCACAGGTGTTGTTCTGCTCCTTCGCACCAGTGCAAATTCTGCACCCAAAGAACTTCATCAAGCATTTGAATGCAGCTTAGCTGATCAGATATTAAATTGTAGCTCTCCACACATAGTAATCCTACCTGTATGCAAACTGAAGCAACTTCAAACTAGATTTTCACACTGCATTTTGATAGTAAAGCAATGGGATGTGACTGAATGGGCAAACTGAACCCAATGTATTTTCTTCACTTCCATTTCATCTCCCTTTGCTAGTTCAAATGTGTCTTTTATCATTGGACATCTGCATACGCCAGTATTATTTCTTTAACAGCCCATCTATCCTCAGCATGAAGTAAGCATTTACTATTAAAAACACACATGGTGAGGAAGGTGAGGGCTTGGGGGATTTCTGAAGTCCTACACAAAAATAATCTTAATTTGTTCACCCTTTAGACACCAATGTCTCTCTTTTTCACTTCTGATTCATTGACCTTTTGCTTGTCTGAGTCATACAGAAGATAATCAGCAAAAAATATATGACCTGAAGCTGCCGTTTCAAAGCAGTTTCCTACAGTTTGTCAAATACTGCAGTAACATCCAGTTCTCCTCTGGGTTTCTTAGAAATGAAACAGAAAAGCCATTCAACTACATGGCTGGCTGCCTTTCAGAGACAAGCCCCACTGCCTTGCTTGTGGTTTCAAGTACTTTTTTCTCCAGTTTGTGGGTACTGTATTCCTGACAAGCCCAGAAGCACCACTCGTAGAAAACAGAAGGAACTATGGCTCAGATTTTTAGAACTGCTTGCACAAAAATACATGCACAATTGCACACCTAATTTGCATACACACACTGTAATTGTGCATGCAGATCTGGTATGTGCATGCACAAAGAGCAATTAGATCCATAACTAGATATATGCGTTCACAAATACCCAGTTTGCAGAGACCAAGGATGGTTCTTGAGGTTAAGGCGTTGTACTGGGACTGAAGAACTCGGGATTCAGTTCTTGCCTCTGCCACAGACTTCGTTTGTGCTCACAGGTAAATAATGTAATGTCTCTTTACCTCAGCTCCTCATCTGTAAAACTGAGATAATACTTTCTTTTCCCCACCCCTTTGCCTGTTTAGACTGTAAGCTCTTTAGAGAGGGGCTATCTCTTCTGATGTATATGTAAAGCACCTAGCACATTGGGGTCCTGATCTCAATTGGAGTCTCCCAGCACCATTGTAATGCACCTAAAATAATAACTACAAGTGTCATCGTGGTAATTTTGAATGTAAATAAGGCTCATCAATTGCCAACATATTTTTGCTCATTCTGTTCTGAAAATCTAGCCCTTCATATGTGTTACCCATAAAATACTTTTGAAAATCACTTGCTAATATCAGAAGTGAAAGAGTTCTGTATTTGTTTCACACTACACAACTAAAGGTGTTTCTTACCCTCTTCTTACCCTGTTTCTCAAAATGACGAGAACGGGTGGAGTTTCTTGGGTTTGAAAACGAAATGGACATTTTGTCATCAGTGCAGAATGATGTACCCAAAGGTTAAACCTATGCTCACAAATGCCTGATCTTAGATCATTTGGCTTAGTCAGTTTAGTGATAGTTTTCACAGTCACTGCTGCAAGTCTGTGACCAACACCTCCCCACCACAACCCTGTTTGTAAAAAAAATTAGAGTCGCCTTTTACTAAGTGCTAACTTCAAGTACACAAGGAGCAAAATTCTATCCATTTCAGAATTCCCCCCGACTCCACACCTCTGCAAGCAGCTTGAAATCACATTTTCCCAGTGAAATACAAGAAAAATGACTTACATCATCCGACCTTTGGTTGGTCAGTGATCCTGAGAGCAGGATGCTAATACCTAGCAATTTTGCAGAATTAATTAACCCTTTGGAGCTTTCATGTGTATCTTCCCCATAGCCACAAATACACCGCAGATTGTTTACAATGCACCATGATATGTAGAGCAAAGACTACTCGGTGGGAAAGCAATGATATAAACTTTTATGAACCGTCAGAGTGGCCCATTGAAGCAGAGAGCAGATCCTCACCCTGTGCGCCATGTCACAACGCCACTATCTCAGCTTTGGCCCAGACCCTACAGGACTCATACCACCTCTTTGCCATCCAGCTCTGCTCATGGGCCAAGGGGGAGCAATGACTCTTCCCCTCCTCCGCCCATCTCCAGCACCTGTGTACTCACCCATGCTATAGCCCCTATAGTACACTGCTCCGGTGACACTTGGGGACATTAAACCTGCCCTAAAAGGACACCTTAAAGTCTTAAGGGTCCCTTAGCATCAGAACGCAAGAAGTCCCCAGATATCCAATTCAGCCCACGTAATGTAGAGACCAGTCTTCTGCCTTTGTCTGAGCTTTTTTCCCTGTACTCAAGACCACACAATTGTGCACATAGTGCATGCTATATACCAGGGGTAGGCAACCTATGGCACGCGTGCCAAAGACGGCATGCGAGCTGATTTTCAGTGGCACTCGCACTGCCCGGGTCTTGGCCACCAGTCCCGAGGGCTCTGCTGCTGGCCTGGGGTACTATCTGCCGGCCCCCTTCCAGCTGGGGTTCCATCTGCCGGCCCCGCTCAGCCTGCTGCCAGCCCCGGGTCATGGCCACCGGTCCCGGGGGCTCCACTGCTGGCCTGGGGTACCGGCCGCCGGCTCCCTGCCAGCCGGGGTTCCATCTGCTGGCCCCGCTCAGCCCGCTGGTGGCCCCAACTCCCAGCCACCGGTCCGGGGGGCTCCGTGGCTGGCCTAGGGTACTATCTGCCAGCCCTCTGCCAGCCGGGGTTCTGTCTGCCAGCCCCGCTCAACCCGCATGCCAGCCCTGGGTCCCGGCCACTGGTCCCAGGGGCTCCATTGCTGGCCTGGGGTACCGGCTGCCAGCCCCGGGTCATGGCCACTGGTCCTGGGGGCTCTGCGGATGGCCAGGGGTACCGGCCGCCGGCTCCCTGACAGCTGGGGTTCTGGCCGCCGGCCCTGCTCAGCCCACTGCTCGCCCCAAGTCATGTCCACCGATCCCAGGGGCTCCGCTGCTGGCTGGGGTACTGGCCGCCGGCCCACTGCTAGCCAAGGTTCCATCCACCGGCTCTGCTCAGCCCGCTGCCAGACCCAGGTCATGGCCACCAGTCCCAGGGGCTCTGCTGCTGTCGTGGGGTACCGGCTGCCGGCCCCCTGCTAGCCGGGGTTCCGTCCACTAGCCCTGCTCAACCCGCTGCCAGCCCCGAGTCATGGCCACCGGTCCTGGGGGTTCCATCCGCCAGCCCCGCTCAGCCCGCTGCTGGCCCCAGGTCCCGGCCACCAGTCCCAGAGGCTCCGCTACTGGCCTGGGTTACTGGCCGCCAGCTCACTGTCAGCTGGGGTTCTGTCCACCGGCCCCCTCAGCCCGGCCACCAGCCCTGGGTCCTGGCCACCAGTCCGGGGGACTCTGCTGCTGGCCTGGGGTACCAGCCGCTGGCTCCCTGCCAGCCGAGGTTCCGGCCACTTGTCCCGCTCAGCCCGCTGCCGGCCCCGGGTCCTTGGCCACCAGTCTGGGGGGCTCTCCTGCTGGCCTGGGGTCCCGGCTGCCGGCCCAGGGCTCTGCAGCCGCCCCAGTTGTGGCCCTCTGGCCCCAGCCTAGGGCAGTGAGGGGTGCAGACAGGGCCAAGAGGGGGTGCAGCTCAGCATGGATCACATGGATTCTTATTACTGGCACACAAAACCTTTGATTAGAATGAATAAATGAAGACTCAGCACACCATTTCTGAAAGGTTGCCAACCCCTGCTATATAAACTGCTCTCTAGCCCCATAGATGGGATAAAAAAATAAGAAGAAAAGTTGGAAAACTATCATTTGTAAAGACCACTAGGTCCACTGCTTCCTTATGCACTTAACACCAGCCCATTCTTCTGCTCCCAAGAACCTAATCCTTTAAATTCTGTCTGTGTAAGCACCATCTCTTCCCACAAACAGGCAATCCAAGGCACCACACATTTCTCTCATAGCCTTGACAGTTTGGCCAATATGGTATTTATGTCCACATGTAAAAAGGCCAAGGAACCCATTATTTCCCCCTACTAAAGAGTATTTCTTTTGAATCATGTAACCGCTGTGCCCAAAACCGGGTTTCACACTTTTCTATACAGTGTTTTCATTGATCGTTTGCTCATATTTTTCCAATTAAATTAGCAGTTATGCTTGTGTTTCACATTGCTCTGTTCTATTTCTGTTCTTTTTGGACCACACTTTGGTGACTCAGAAGTTCGAGAGATAAAGCACACTGACCAGATGGTATATGCAGGCCCACAGGTTTCCATAAATGTCAGAAAAAGGGGGAAAGATGAAAACTAGGAAAGCAACGGGTCCAGACTGTGGAAAAAGGAAGATGACATGGGTAGATTTTGCAGTCATGGTTCAAAGAACACTGACCTCTACCTTGGCAGTTGTCTGCATTGTAGATTTTAATGTCTTCAGTCTAAACTGTATTCTCTTGATGTTGTTTTAACTAATCCAGGTTGTATCACTATAATCTAATAATGAACCTTACTGTGAGATGGAGATTTTCAGTATCCAACAGCCAAACCACCGTGGCTATGAAGCAAGTTCAAATCTGGTCACTCTTTGAGGCAGTAGTAACAAATCCATGCTGCAGCATGGTGCTAAGGAGGTCGGTGCTGCTGGAGATGGCATCATTTAAACGAGATGTAGAAACCGATGCGCAGATCACACCTGGTCACAAAATGGCTCCTTTGGGAAAGAATAGAGATGCTAATTTTGGTGCCCTGCTCAAAATTCCCAAGTCAGGCATCTAAATTCTTCCTCCCTAAATTTCCCTTTTGAGTGGAAGGGATGTCTGCTCAGAAACCGTTTCTGGCCTTCTTGCATCCTTCCACAGGGTGGGAGATCAAAGAGCCATAGCCTGGTGGGGGCAAGGCATGGGGTCATTTGCTTGCAACGCCCCCTTCACCTGAACCCTTCCATGGGGCTAGGGGGAACAGCAACAGGCTGGAAAGCAGCAGAATCTTCCATTCCATCCCTAGAGTCCTCCATGGAGTTGGGGAGAGAGCAGTCCCAGCCATGAACAGGGGCTTGAGTCCAGGGCAGAGAGAAGAGGTAGGAGAGACACTTGCCCTTTGGACTGCTTCCCAGTGGCATCTGTGCAGTGCAGAGGGCTGGCTGCTCTTGTGCATACCCACTGAAATGCCTTGTCTGGCCACTGGTGCTTGTGTGGGTCTCTGACAGGAGTGGGGGACGAAAAACAACCCACCCAAAACAAAGCAAACATGGTAACAACAAAAAAGAGCAGGCGTTCAGAATTTAACAAAAATACTCAGATGTGATTTTTGCTGCAATGAGCAAAATGTGATGCTGGCAGCATCCCTTCACATGGTTATTATCCTTGTAAAAAACCTGCTGCACTTTGTTGAGCTTTGAGGGGCATGTTTCATTCCTTACTGATATTCACCTCCATCCCACGCAGACCTCCCATTATTTCCCTTTTTTTATGATTGCAAAATCATTTAATCAGCAATGCCGAGCTGGGAAACAGAGTTCAGGGAAAGTGCTGTGCCCAGCAAGTCTAAAACCTGCACCCAGATCAGGAAAATGTGCCAAGCGGGCCCCAGTGACCCGGGGAGAGGCAAGCACAACCCAAATTGTTGCCAACTCTCACCATTTTATCATGAATCCGACAATGTATTTCCCTTAAAGCCCCACTCCTGGAAGCAAAGGGTTACGGGGAAATTGCAGCTTTCATTAAAAAAAAAAGTACGTTTCAAACCCTCACAGTGGCGGTAAAATGCTGAAAATGTGACCTGAGGGTGTCTTAAAGGCTCAAAAACCAGCAGGCAAAAAATAATAATATCTAGCTCCAATACAGGGCTCTTCACTCCGAGATCTCAAAGCAAACCCAAACAGGAGCCTCATTTCTTTTTTTTAATCTCATAATTTTTTTTTTTTTTTAAATCTCATAAATTTAAAGCAAATCACATGATTTTGCAGGGGCTGACACATAATTGCAGTACACTGAGGCTGGCAGTGCGGGATTTCATATAGGTTGATTGATGCCGGGATTGATGGCATGGGTGTGTCAAGGGATTCAGTGCGCTGGGCAGTGAGGCTGGCACCGGCATGTCAGGAGATTTGGTTCATCAGGCGGTGATGTTGGCACAGGTGTGTCGGAGGCATTTGATGCGTCATATTGATATTGGCACAGGCGAGCAAGAAGCAGCGTTGCCACCTGGCTGGGTTTTTGACTGGCCCAGCCAGTTTTTGTGCTGCCGTGTTGGTTTAATGTGCCATTTAGTTTCATTTTCCACTTGCCACACGTGAGGTAGCTCTGCCGTTCACACTCCCGTGGGCTGAGTATGGAAAGAAAAATGATAAAATAACAGAAAAACGTACCGGGGGGGGGCAGGGGTCGAGTGTTTTTAAATGACTGTAAAATCGTCATATTAATTAGCGTGGGGTGGCACATGGACCCTTTGCTGGTGGGGAAGGGAGAGACCAGTAAGCTGAGGGCACGTTGGTGTGGGCACACACACAGCGACACACCGCACCACGGCGCTGGTACACGGGGGGCAAGGCGCTGGGCCACGGTACTGGCAGATGCAGTGGGGTGCCGTGCCGTGGCATTGGCAGATGCAGCGAGGCGCCAGCCCATTGTATTGGCACATGAGAGGCAAACTGCCAGGCCTGGCGTTGGCACACGCGGTGAGGTGCAGGGCCATGACATTAGCACCCGGGAGGCGAAGCGCCTGGCCATACCACTGGCACATGGGAGACACGGGGCCAGGGCGTTGGCACACAGGGGGTACTGGCCTGTGACGTTGGCACACACATGGGAGGTTCTGGGCTATGGCTCAAGCACAGCAAGGTGCCATGCTGTGGCATTGGCACACAGGAGATGAAGTGCCTGGCGCACAGGAGGCACCGGGCCATGGCCATGGCACACGGGAGTCACTGGGACATGGCGATGGCACAAAGGGGTCGCCAGGCCATGGCCATGGCACACGGGAGTCACTGGGACATGGCGATGGCAGAGGGGAGATGCCGGGCCCTGGGGGTGGCACACACAGGAAGCCCCGGGCCCTGGGGGTGGCACACACAGGAGGCCCCAGGCCATGGGGGTGGCACACACAGGAGGCCACGGGCCCTGGGGGTGGCACACACAGGAGGCCACGGGCCATGGGCGTGGCACACACAGGAAGCCCCGGGCCCTGGGGGTGGCACACACAGGAGGCCACGGGCCCTGGGGGTGGCACACACAGGAAGCCCCGGGCCCTGGGGGTGGCACACACAGGAGGCCACGGGCCCTGGGGGTGGCAGAGGGGAGGCCCCGGGCCGTGGGGGTGGCAGAGGGGAGTCCCCGGGCCCTGGGAGTGGCACACACAGGAGGCCACGGGCCCTGGGGGTGGCAGAGGGGAGGCCACGGGCCCTGGGGGTGGCACACACAGGAGGCCCCAGGCCATGGGCGTGGCACACACAGGAGGCCACGGGCCCTGGGGGTGGCACACACAGGAAGCCCCAGGCCCTGGGGGTGGCACACACAGGAGGCCACGGGCCCTGGGGGTGGCACACACAGGAAGCCCCGGGCCCTGGGGGTGGCAGAGGGGAGGCCCCGGGCCGTGGGGGTGGCAGAGGGGAGTCCCCGGGCCCTGGGGGTGGCACACACAGGAGGCCACGGGCCCTGGGGGTGGCAGAGGGGAGGCCACGGGCCCTGGGGGTGGCACACACAGGAGGCCCCAGGCCATGGGGGTGGCACACACAGGAAGCCCCGGGCCCTGGGGGTGGCAGAGGGGAGGCCACGGGCCCTGGGGGTGGCACACACAGGAGGCCACGGGCCCTGGGGGTGGCAGAGGGGAGGCCACGGGCCCTGGGGGTGGCACACACAGGAGGCCACGGGCCCTGGGGGTGGCACACACAGGAAGCCCCGGGCCCTGGGGGTGGCACACACAGGAGGCCACGGGCCCTGGGGGTGGCACACACAGGAAGCCCCGGGCCCTGGGGGTGGCAGAGGGGAGGCCCCGGGCCGTGGGGGTGGCAGAGGGGAGGCCCTGGGCCCTGGGGTGGCACACACAGGAGGCCCCGGGCCCTGGGGTGGCACACACAGGAGGCCCCGGGCCCTGGGGGTGGCACACACAGGAGGCCCCAGGCCATGGGGGTGGCACACACAGGAAGCCCCGGGCCCTGGGGGTGGCAGAGGGGAGGCCACGGGCCCTGGGGGTGGCACACACAGGAGGCCCCGGGCCCTGGGGGTGGCAGAGGGGAGGCCACGGGCCCTGGGGGTGGCACACACAGGAGGCCCCGGGCCCTGGGGGTGGCACACACAGGAGGCCCCAGGCCATGGGGGTGGCACACACAGGAAGCCCCGGGCCCTGGGGGTGGCAGAGGGGAGGCCCCGGGCCCTGGGGGTGGCAGAGGGGAGGCCCCGGGCCCTGGGGGTGGCACACACAGGAGGCCCCGGGCCCCGGGGGTGGCAGAAGGGAGGCCCCGGGCCGTGGCACAGCCAGTGTCTCACTCCGTGTCTCCCCCGCCAGCGCCCCCCGCCCCCCATCTCGGAGAGGGGCAAAGCCCCCCCGCTCCGGGCGCGACAGGCGGGGGCGGCGGGTTGCAGGGGGGTGGGGAAGAGGCGTGTCCACGTCACTCATCCCCCCCCCACACACGCCGCGTTCCTCCGCCCCTCTCCGCGCGGCTGATTGGCCGGCGGCCGGTTAAAACGGGGCACCGCTTCCCTCCCTTCCTTGCGGGTGGCTGGAGACGGCGGCTGCAGCGGTAGCTGGTGAGTGGCCGACCGGGCCGTTGGCGCGGGCGGGAGAGCCGAGGCCGGCCCCTCAGGGCGCGCCTAGTCACAAGCGGCCCCTCCCCTTCCCCCTGCCTACGTGCGGCGCGAGCCCGGCTGCCGCTGAGCTGTGGCGGGTGAGCGCGGGGCGGCCGGGGCTGGGCGCGCGGGAGAGCGGGGCTCGGCAGTGGGCGCGCGCGGGGCTGCCCGGCCGTTGGTGGGGGGGGTGGGCGCGCGCGGGGCTGCCCGGCCGTTGGCGGGGGAGGCAGTTCCTGACGCGGCGCGTGGGCTCCGCGGGCTGGGGCGGGGCGCCTGCCTGCCCGCCTGCCGCGCCGCGCACATGGCCCGCGGGGCCGCGGTGACCTTGAGCGCAGCCGGGGCCGCCGTTTGCGGGCGCGGCGCCCGGCGTCCCTGCCGCGCTCCTGGCCGGGCAGTTCCCGCCCCGCTTCTGCCTGGGCCTGCCCCCTCCCCCCCCCCCCCCAACCTCACGAGGCGGCCTAGGCCGCGAGCTCCCCGCAGGGCGGGGGGGTCACCCTGGGCCTGCCGCAGCCCGTCACCAGGTGTCTGGCCCCGGCCCCTCCTTGAAACGGGGCGCGTCCCGCGGCCTGGCCCCGGCGCCTGCGAGGCTGCCGCCCGCGGCTCCGTGGGCCGGAGGCGGCCCGAGCCCCCTGTCTAGTGTCCACGCGGCCTGGCGCTGCGCCGGCTGGAAGACGGGCCTGGCGTGGTCTCGTGGAGCGTGGCAAAATGGCTCCTGTCACAGCCGGCATCTCTCTCTCGCGTCCTGAGGTCGACAAGAGAGAGGCGTTTTGCCATCTCGTGGCAGGGTGGTGGTGACGGGTAGGGTGGTATTATTATTTCACCCCCTCCTTTTGTACGTCTGCAGCTCTCCTTTTGGACTGTCAAGGGAAGTCAGGGCTGGTGAGGAGCCTCCTTAGCCTGTGGCCTCTAGGCTGTACTAGTGGCACCTTGGAGACTAACCAATTTATTGGAGCATGAGCTTTCCTGAGCTACAGCTCATGCTCAGATTGGTTAGTCTCTCAGGTGCCACTAGTCCTCCTTTTTCTTTTTGCAAATACAGACTAACGGGGCTGCTCCTCTGAAACCTGTAGGCTATACTAGCATTTCTGTATATTGCAGTAAGGACAGCTGGAGGCAGTACTAGTCCAGGCAGGCTATAGCTGTCTAACCTTGTCAGAGCAGGTCTAGGTCACCCTGGCATTTGACTGACCAAAGTACTTCCACTGTTGCTGCACTAATGTGGTGGCGGCATTGTGTCACGGCACAAGATATTTGCTGTGCTTCTTCCCTAGAAGTTGTGGAGTCATTCACTTGAAAGGTGGGGTACCTTCAACAGTTATCTAGGCGGCGGCGGCAGCAGAGCACTGCCTATAGGGTGGGATATCATGTTTGTAGGAAAACTTCACTACTGACTTGGCTCAGTTATCTTAACTTGGCTTCATAGTTCATGTAGCACTTATAGGCCAGTACATAGGGACCTATGTTTGCCATGGGTTTTTCCACTTGATGGAGGGAAGTGGCTAAGGGTAATGTCCAGTTCTGGACTTGAAGCCAACTGTGGTTTCTTGGGTGTCTAGCAAAAACCTGGATGTACACCCCCTGGATTATCTGTTCATATTTCAGTGGCTTTTAGGAGCTCCATTTATAGACCAGTGCCTATTGTGCTAAATGCAACAGTTTGTATGCTCTTGGGGTAGAGACCATCAGTATAAAGCATTACAGCAGGTAATATAGACCAAAAAGAGTACAAGGAGATGGTGAATGACAGATGGTCCTATTGGGAAATCCAGGACCAGATGCTTGTAGCATCATAGCTAAGGAGGGATTTAAAGGATAGTGAGGTAGCTTTCTTGTGGGGAGCTTCTCCCAAGAGGGAGGGGGCAGCATGGGAGAAAGCATGAAGGTGTTTGAAAATATAAGCAAGTGAAGAAGGCTGGCATCACTGGCCAATCAGAGGCAGGAATGAATCACTTAATAGTGAATCATAGAACTGGAAGGCACCTCAAGAGGTCATCTAGACCAGTCCCCTGCACTCAAGACAGGACTAAGTATTATCTAGACCATCCCTGACAGGTGTTTGTCCAACCTGCTCTTAAAAATCCCCAATGATGGAGATTCCACAACCTCACTAGGAAATCTATTCCAGTGCTTAACCACCCTGACAGTTAGGAACTTTTTTCCTAATGTCCAACCTAAACTGCCCTTGCTGAATTTTAAGCCCTTCTTGTCTCTATCCTCAGAGGTTAAGAAGAATTTTCTCCCTACTCCTTGTAACAAGTTTTCAAACACATAAAAGGTTATGTCCCCTCTCTTTTCTCCAGACAAAACAAACCCAGTTTTTTTCAATCTTTCCTCAAAGGTCATGTTTTCTAGACCTTTAATCACTTTTGTTGCTCTTCTCTGGACTTTCTCCAATTGTCCATATCTTTCCTGAAATGTGGTATCCAGAACTGTACACAACTCCTCCACACTGATTAGGCCTCTACTGGAGTGGAGCGGAAGAATTACTTTGGTCTTGCTAGCAATACTCCTGCTAATAACATCCCAAATGTGTAGTGGTTTTGTTTTGCAACAGGGTTACACTGACTCATATTTAGGTTGTGATCCACTATGACCCCCAGATCCCTTTCTGCAGTACTTCTTCCTAAACAGTCCTTTCACATTTTGTATATGTGCAACTGATTGTTCCTTCCTAAGTGGAGTACTTTGCCCTTGTCCTTATTGGATTTAATCCTATTTACTTCAGACCATTTCTCCAGAGACTGAGTACAGTAAGAATAGGATGTGAAGGATTTGAGAACAAAACTAAGCAGTTATGTTTGTGATGGAGAAGGAGGAGCCAGTAGAGGGTTACAGAAGGGGGTGAGATGCTCAGAATGATTGAGGAAATCCTTGCAGCTGGTGTCTTGAATGGGATAAGACTGCAGGTGTCAAAGCCAGAGAAGTGGATGTTGTAGTAATCCAGACTCTCATCGTACCATCTCTTGATAAGAGATCTAGCTGTGAATGGATAGGCAATCTGCAGAAAGAATTCACAAGATTTAGATGTTCTGGATGTGGGATTGGTATAGGCTAATCAGATTTTTGGCCAGTGTGCCTCATCTCAAAATGGAGTTAAGATGCTTCAGTTCCACAGAAGGGTATTAGTGCTGATTGAGTGTACCCTTAATGCACAGCTCATGTTACATTGATGCACAGTCTACATGAATTTACAACCCATTCTGATGGGAGAGCTGCTCCTGTCAGTGTAGTTCAGCTCCACAACAGGCAGTAGATGTGTCCATGGTAGCAGCTCTCCTGTTGACATAGCACTGTCTAAACCAGGAGTTAAGTTGGTGCAACTATGATGTTCAGGGGTGTGAAAAGTTCCCATGAAGTTACATCAACTTATGTCTGTAGTGTAGACCTGGCCTGAAGCATGAACAGTCTTTTGTGGATTATTGTTGTGCACTGGCATTGCTGGAGTTAACTTGTGATTCTTGAACCGGATGCAAATATATCTGGCTAAAGGGAACAGGTTCTATAGGCCACCACATGGTCACTTAGTGAGTTGTCACTTATGCATCCTAGGGTTCTTTAAGATCTAAGATGAGACATCTGGGGAAGAAACATCAAGTAATACTTCCTATTTTCTATAACTTATTAACTAAGCTAAATTATTCTCATTCAAATTAAACGAATGAATTTGAGTCAACTTATCAAATAAAACTCCTTGTCAGCTTGGGAAGGCAGTATGTTTATCTGTCAGCCCCCAATAATGAGGGTATTAAAACTTGTACTAAATGATAGCAAAACTCTTACTAAAAACTGTGCTTGCTCAGTCAAGCACTCAGGAAAGGCCAAAATTTGCCCATGCAGCCTTAATTTGGCTCCTTGTATAAATGCACTATAATCACATGCTGTTTTTTACAGCACACCTGCCTCATTCTGTGAATGAGTAGTTTAGAAGTATTCTCACTTAACTTATGGCCTAAAGTGACATTTAATCTGCTATCCAAACCTGGCAGCAGATACTAGATTAACCTCCTCATGGTTGTAGGTATGGTGCTCTCACTATAGTATCTGAGTGATTCACAAAACAAACTCAGAATATCCCTTTGAGTTTAGGTGCTGGTGTTCCCAATTCAGTTGGGGAGCTGAAGTGCAGAGTTTATGGCCAAATTATCAGAAGGTTTGACTAACTTTAGATGCCCAATTTGAGACACCTAGGTCCTGAACTTGCACTATATTTAGGGCTATAAAAACAGCATGTGACTTCAGGTGCTTTTGCAGATGTGCTGAATTAATGGTCACCTGTGAAGTCTGGTTTTAAATGACTTGCCCAGCATTGCATAGAAACACTGGCATATGCAGAGATAAATGCCATCCTGGAGAACTGGATTCTAACTAGCTTACCCATAAGACCATACTTCTGCTCTCCTACTTTCAACAAATGAAGTAGGGTACTATAGACAACCACCTCATTCACTTCACAGCCTTGATTCCCAGGGCACTATCTATCATACACTGAGTGATACAGGGGTCATCTAGAAAATTAGAATTGATACAGTCTTTAATTACATGATGTGTGCACAAGGGGAGTCAAATTAAGGTTACAGAGGCAACCTTAATTCTCACACTTCCTAACTCAAGTGCTGACTCCTCATCCTTAATGTTCTTTCAGTTTAGCATTTAACCCCTAATCTCTAACAATAAAATCCAAAAATTGCATCATGTGGAACCACTGACGCTCCACCCCAGTTGTAACATCAGCAGGGTCAGCGCAGTCCTTTTATGCTAGCTGAGTGACTGCTATGGTGGCAGGCTACTATCCTCTAGGGACAAGTCACTGGAGGGATCATGCTTTGCCAGTGTGCTTCATGTTATCTTCTGACAGCAGAAGAATGACTCTTGGATTTAATTCCAGTTTCTGTAGAGACGTTCTAATGGTTATGGGGGACACACCCACCTCCCTTCCCGTTCTTCTCCACTGTTAAAACAGCCTGTGCCTGATGCTGTCTGGCCTGGAGATTTCAGGCCAAATGTTTAGTTTGGCAAAGTTACAAGCAACTGAAAATGGGGTCTTATAATAGAAAATGCTTAGGAACATCTGCACCTGCAATTCCCATTGAGAGGCTGATAGAGGAAGAGTCAAATAACTTCCATGCCTAAAATTTATTTAGGCTACAGCTCTATCAGGTAAATGATTAAGGATAAAATTTCTGTCAGTCACAGGTTCCATGACTTTCAGAGGCCTCTGACATTTTCTGCTTGAACTGTTAGCTCCATGCCTTAGGGTGGCAGAGGGTCCCCCTTTATTTTCATATTCAGACAAGTAACAGGCTTCTGCAAACTTTTTTGTTGTCCATGACCTGTCTGAATTTACCAAAAATAACTAGGACACAACTTAACCTTAGTGATAAGTCTTACCTTGCACTCCCTTCCAGAGGGCATCATGAGATGTTCAGTACAATGCAGGACAACACAATTTGCTTATTACATTCAATTAGCAAAAAATGCCAGGGTTGTGAAACACTTCCAGCGCATAAGATGTGCATGTGTAATCTTTGGAACAGGTTTATTTAACCTTAAGTTTAGTTAGTTGGTTCTAGATCAATGATTCTCCACTTGGGGTACACATAACCCTAGCAGAGGTCTTCTGGGGGGTTGGTGGGTACATCATTCACCTAGATATTTGCCTAGTTTACAACAGGCTACATAAAAAGTGCTAGCTAAGTCAACAAACTCTAAAATATTAGACAAAACAAGTTTTGGGGGTTTTTGTCCCCCCAGTAATAGTGTACTGAGACATGTATTTTTGTCTGACTTTTTTTGTAAGCAAGTGGTTTTCAAGTGAGGTGAAACTTGGGGTATGCAAGATGAATCAGACTCCTGAAAGGGGTACAATCTGGAGTGGCTGAGAACTATTCTAGGTGTTGGAAAAACTATTTTTTGGTGCCATTCTGGGAGCCCACATGCTCACTGCCAGGCACTGGACTTCAAAAGAAGTGTAGGGATGCTTCCTTAGTATGCTTCCACCAATAAAATGTAGTGGGGATGGACTTGATATCTAGATCAGATGGTGGCTATGACTATTGTCAATCACTAGGAATCCAATACAAAAACATTGGTATTTCCCCTGCCATGGTAATCCCTTCACTAAAGTGTTTAAATATTGGATTTGCTTTTCTAACAGTTCCAAAACAAAAGGTGATTTAAGACTAACTACTCGTCCTGGCCTTGGCTATAAGGATTACTTGTTGGATGGGAGCTTGTGAATATATTCTAGTTTTTGTTTAGCAATTACAAAGGTTACACTTAAAACACATAGCTTCTTAGCTATAAGGTCTAGTTAATAAAATAGATGACTGAAACTTTAGCTTGTTTCTTGAACTTGAGGTCTGGGGACTTTAAGAGACTGAACTTGGGAGTTTCCCATTAGAGCTAGCTGAGGTAATCACTGTTTCCTCCCTTCTTCCCCCACACCAAGTCTTCAAATGGGGAGGGGATGTAGTTTGGTTAGGGCACGGCATCACTGTTAATACTGACCTTAGCACCACTCCAGCACACAAACCAGAACAAATATTGCACATTTAGCTTCACCTGGATTATCTTGCAACTCATGGTATTTGGCAAAACTGAATAACTACATTGGTGGTAGTTAAGATGAAGGCCCAGAAATACTTCATATAGAAAGAAGCTACTTCTACATAATCACTTACAAACTTTTTGCCATAGCTCTAAAGTGGTATAACACAGTATTGCATCTGGCAGATTTAAGTAATGCTGGTGAGCCTGATGTGCATGATGTGTACATGCCTTTTGAAATTTTAGGTTTCAGTCAAGGAGTTGGAGGGAGCTAGTTCAAGAAACTATGGATCATGCTCGATCAGCAATCTCCAACTTGGTAAGATTTCCTGTCTAGTAATGTTGTTGTAGTCTGAACACTGCTTATGGTGGAAGTTAAGATAGGAGCAAGTAAACACTTGCAGGAATAAAATATTACATGTCAATCTTTAGATACTGAGTTTCTTCCTATCTTAGCTGATCTTAGGCCATGGCTTTTTTCAAGAGTGAAGTTTCAGGTTGAGCACCCAAAAGCCCGTAGTCAAAGTGACCTAAATCTGAAATCAGAAGGTAATTGTTCTTCCTTCTTCCCCCCACCCCATGGTGTCGAGTTGGGCATATGAAGTCACTGGTCACTCTAACTAGAATATATTGGTGGTGGGAATGGAGGAACCACCATCAGCTAGAAATTGCCAAAATGATATGATTTTTTTTAAACCTAGTTTCACCAGGAAAGCTAAAAATGGCCAAGATGTAAGACAGAGGGAAACTGACTTCTGTGTAGAATTCATACAGACTAAGGGCTTGTCTATACTGCCAAGTTGTTGACCCAACTTTTCTTTCGTGGGTTAAAGCCCCACCCCTGAAAGATAAGCTTTGCCACTGCAAGTGGCAGTGGGAATGCAGCTTTGTTGGCAGGAGCACTCTCCTGAAGTCTAATTTTTTTTTAAGCAAAAGGACTCTAGATAATTGCCTTTGCATTCACCTAGAGGGAGCAGTAAGTTGAATTTTGTGGGTCTTATTTTTTCCTGCTGTTCGTAGAGACTGGTAGGGGGCAGTGTGGTGTGAAACAGAGCTCTGATAAGGGGGGTGATGGTGGGAGAGGAGTTACTTAAGCACCAGTGTGGACACAAGAACAAATGGATATAAACTAGCCATCTGATTTAGGTTTGAAATTGGGCAACTGTCTCATCTTCAGAGGAGTGAAGTTCTGGAACAGCCTTCCCAGGGGAGCAGTGGGGGCAAAAAACCTAACTGGCTTCAAGACAACTTGATAAGCTTATGGAGGGGATGCTATGAAGAGACAGGCCACATGCCATTGTAGGCAATCCATGACTGCCAGTAGCAAAAATCCCCAACAGCTAGAGACTGGACACTAGATGAAATGGGCTCTGAGTTACTGTAGAGAATCCTTTCCCAGGTGTCTGCCTGGTGGGCCTTGCCCACTAGCTCAGGGTTTAACTGATCACCCTATGGGGCTAGGAAGGAATTTCCCCAGGTCAGATTGGCAGAGACCCTGGGGGGGTTTGGCCTTCTTCTGCAGCCTGAGGCATGGTTCACTTGCAGGTTTAAACTAGTGTGAATGTTGGAGTCTCTAACTTTAAGTCTTTAAACCATGATTTGAGGACTTCAGCAACTCAGCCAGAAGTTAGGAGTCTATTACAGGGGTGGGTGAGGTTCATTGGCCTTGCAACATCCAGGAGATCAGACTACAGTCAGAAGGGACCATCATGATCTAAAGTCTAAGTCAAAACATGAGTTCTTAGTCCTGTGCTTGCTCTAGAGCAGGTGTGGGTGTCAACACCTAAAACAGAGCTGCCTTAGAGGTTTTACTTATCAGCACTTTATCAAAGTCCTGAACTCCCTTTTTCATTAAAAACTTTAAAAGATGGCTGACATTCTTGAACACTATCTTTAACTAGTAGGTTTAGGTTGACTGCAGAGTTAAATGTGAAGATCCCAATTTTGTGGGTTTACAGCAAACATCCAATCTGGTGACTCTAGACAGATCTAATCACTAACTAGTTAAACCATTGGCTTTTAGAGTGGGTCCTACATAAATAAGATCTTCTACATGTATTCTGGAATGAACACAAATCCCAGATTGTAACAAGCAATATAGTAGGCTTTTTGTGTAGTATCAAGTCATATTTCTCACTCATCTGTCTTCTTTCCAATTTAGTTTGGAGGTGGGCCGCTGTCATACACCCGTTTCAGTCTGGCTCGTCAAATGGATGGAGACAGTAGTCATGTGGAAATGAAACTGGCTGAAGAGGAGGAAGTTGGAGAAAATGGAATGACTGACCATGTTCATAGCCGTGTAGCAAAACCCAGGAATAGTAGGAGAAACCTCTGGTGCAAGGTTGCTGCAGGAGGCCTCCTCTTCTTAATTGGTAAGATGAAAGGAATTCTACAAAGTAGAAGTACCAAGACACACTATGCTGTTATAGTGATTCTTCAGTGTGCATCTTACAATAGACCATCTAGACTACAGTACAGTAGAATCTGTTAAACTCCTCAGGCATGGAGGTTGTTCATAACTGAACAAAACCGTATGGTTCTTTCAGAAATTTATAACTGAACATTGACTTAATACAGCTTTGAAACTTTGCTGTGCAGAAGAAAAATGCTGCTTTTAACTATTTTAAATTAAACAAGCACAGATGGCTTCCTTACCTTGTCAAATATTTTTTAAACTTACAGTTAACACAGTTCTGTACTATATTTGCTTTCTGATGCCTGATTACATACTTCCAGTTCCAAATGAGGTGTGGTTGACCCAGAGTTAAGAACTGACTGGAGGTTCTATTGTACCTCATTCCTGGGGCTGATGGTGTGAATACCTGTTTATTTTGCTACAAATCTGGAGTTTAATGTTTATCAAAGCAAAGAAGGGCAAGCAGTATTATGAGGAAACTAGTAAGTGTTTCCTCAGCTAACAGAGGAACAAAGCTACAATAGGTGCATTAATGTTGGAAGAAGATCAAGTAGGTCTTAAGGAAGATGTGGACTTCCTGCTTTAGTACCCAATAACTAGTTTTGTTACAGTAATACAAACTCAAAGCAAATGCAGCTAAATAAAACCTGAATGGTATTGGAGACCCATTGTATAAATTTAATCAGTAGGGTACAGGATACTCTATCCACATTGTATCTTAAAATATAGAATCAGTTAAGGTGAAACTTAGGAAAGCTGGTACAGTTTATAAACTTCCAAAGCTTGCATAGGAACAGGTTAGTCTCCCAATAAAACTCAACTACTTGGAATACAGTCAGGGGCTTGAGTTAACACTGCATTGGCTCGGGTTTTTTAATGGCTTTGTAGTGTATAAACATCTTTTTCCCTAGGGTTTCTGATTGGCTACTTGAGTTACCGTGGGAGAATGCAGGCAACTAGCACTTGTTCAGATGGAAGTAATGCATGTGGAAACCCTGCCATTACACCTTCCCCAGAAGATAATGATGAGTACATGGAAGAGCCTAAAACTGAACGTGTCCTTTACTGGAAGGATCTCAAAATGATGCTGTCAAACAAGCTGGGAGCTGTAAACTTTAACAATGCCAGGTAACATCCTTCAAAGTCCTAGTCAGAGCTGTTTGTTTCACATCCTGAGTCTCTCGCTAATCTGAAACCACCTACCTGTTCCTGTAGAACAAGTGTTAAATAACTGAAGACTCTTGCCACCTCAGTTACAATCGTGAGTGTGATCTAGGCTAAAAAGTTAAGTGGCTTGTTCACAACCTGGCATTGTACTAGGTAGCTGGTTTTCAAACTGTGCCTTTACATTTTCCTTCCATTCCAGGAAGCTGACACCTTGTGAAGCTGGCTCTGAAACAGATGAAAGTCTTGCTAGCTATCTTCATGGTCAGTTAACTGATTTCAAACTGGATAAAGTTTGGAATGATGAGCACTACGTTACACTGCAGGTCCAGGGCAGGTATGTTAATATGCCAAAGACAGTAAGCTGCTTTTATTCTTTCAGGCATGGATCTTACTAGTTCAACCATAAAAATATTCAGCTAGAGCAAATGTTTGAGGTCTCTAACTCTCAGGCCAGCTAACCTTGTTTGAGGGGAAATCCAAGCCAAAGTCTCTCTTGGCTTCACTACTGCCTGTGGTAGTGGCTACTGGGGTGCCTCAGAGTCAGAAAACTTTTTTAAAAGCCTGCCTTACAGAAGTAGACAGAGTTAGTAAAAATCTGTCACAATGCTAAACTGTAGAACTAAGCTTGTCATAGAATAATGACTTGCTTTTACCAAAGTAGTGCAGGAGTCTTTAGCCTCTTGAGTTGTCAGTTAATACAGCCCTGTTTCTGTTGGGACATCCTATAGATCCTGTAGCTATAGTCATAAACTTGTCTTGGCCTGCAAGACCCTATCAGCTCAAATCCTTAGTGTTATGGGAAGGCATACTTGGAGAGTGGGAAAGCAGTAATCCTTAATTTCTACACTGCTCACATATGTGAACTTAGGCACTTAGTGGTCCCCTAAGTATCCTAATTCTTTCTCCACTCAACACTTGCATACAAGCACCTGTCATCCCTTTTCAGGGTTAATGACTCCAAACATCACCACCTAGAAGGTCATTACTATAATCTAAATGTAGGCTTTGTGCAGCTTGGCTTAAACTAGCTTTATGGGCCATATATACAACTAATGCTTATTGTATACATTGGGGAGTAGCATAAGGTCTCACCATTTCACTTAAACATAAATGTCAGATTTATACTTCCAAACCATATTTCTATGGTAAAACTATTTTTAAGCTGAATAATCAAATAGTAAATGGCTAGTGCTAGCAACTTGCTAATCTGCCATTTTTAGAATTGGTACTTTAGCTCTGCTTAATGCTGTTTCTTGCTGTCTAATAGCTCACCAAATAAAGTGACTATTGAGTCTTCAACTGAAACTGCAACAGATGAAATTACTGATGGGTATGTGGCGTACAGTGCAAGGGCAACAGCAACAGTAAGTTACCTAGCTTTGAATAGCAAACTACTTTTTAAAAGAACAAGTCTGAATGTGCTGAGGATAACTGACAAGTCAGTTAATCTCACTTGTGGACAAGTCACTCTCTAGGACTGAGACTTGAACTGTTAGTGGCTCCTTAATACTTCATTCTTAATTATTCTAAAGTGTCTGGCTTCCACCCTGAGACACAAGACTACTGCTTCACTTACAGCCAAGCAGACCAGGATATGGTGGTTTGGAGTAAAACCACCGGTTATTAGGCAGAACAGCTCTGCAGAATAGTCCCTCCTGAGGCTTACCATTGAGGACATGGCCCAAGTATTTCCAAGCTCCAGCCCATGAAGCAAGAGTTCTCAAAGTTAGAACTTGAACTTACCATCACACCCACACCTAGTAAACTAAACTCTGGTCCTGGATTTTATATTTACTAATAGGTGTAAATAACACTTGGCTTATCACCAAGATGAGCATGTCTGTCTAAACTCTCTCTCATACCACTTATGGTAAGTGCCCTGCAACTCCCCTTGTGAGTAGAGGGATCTCCATAAACCCATTTCAACCCCCCCATCACCAAGGCCTGCAGTAGCTGGTGGCTGCTTCCCGGCTAGGGGCCCATCCAGGAACTCTTCAAGAACAATCATAAAGTAAGACTGGAAGGGCCCTCGAGGTCATCTGGTAAAGTCTCCTCCTGTGCTAGGGCCAGGACCAAATACCTAGACCATCCCTGACAGGCTTGTCCAACCTCTTCTTGACTCCCAATGATGGGATACCCCAACCTCCCTTGGAAGCCTATTCCAGCACTTAACTAACTGTAGGTTAGATATTGGGGAGGAGGAAGAAGTAGCCTAGTCTAACTAAATCTCTCGCTGCCTATTACTATTGTCCTACCTTCACTGAAGATGGAGAACAATTGATCACCCTCTAACAGGGGGAACCTCTGCCCAGAAAGCTGGTGGTCTAACAGCTGGGAGTTGCTATAACTTGAACCCAGATAATTTGCTGCTGAATGCATGAGACTTGGTTGAAGCTAGGACATTCAAGTTGCTGCATGAGTTCAGATGTCTTATTATCTTCCTGTAAATAAGACGAGTGGTCCAGGCCCCATGGCTTTAGAGAGATTTAGGTGAGTTATCAATGACTGCTGCAACTACATCTTATTTGTTCCAGGGTAAACTAGTCTATGCTAACTATGGCCGGGCAGAGGACTTTCAGGAACTAAATAAGATGGATACCCCTGTAAATGGATCTGTGGTCCTTGTTAGAGCTGGGAAAACTTCTTTTGCTGAGAAGGTAAGTAACAGCTCTTGGCTCCTATTCTGAATAGTGTGTTCATAGATCATCTAGCTAACTTAGGACACTTTTTAGTATTTAGAACTGTCATCTTCTGGTTAGTCAGATCAGCCTTTAGCTTAGTCCAGATGTATTTGAATGCTGCAGGGGTTGGGGAGAGGAGGAGTGTACCTCCTTGACATGTGAATGGGCCTGGCAAAAATTGTTCATGCTGCCACTACTTCTGGCCCACAGTTGCAGGAAGGAGTAGCCTGCTTCAGTTAACTCAGTTACAGTGCAAGAGAATAGTGAGTACTCTGGGCCCCCCCAGTAGGCAATGTAAACCTCATCACTTGCCTAGTGACTAAACACTCTGGAGTTCTTCTCAGTGGGGCTGGTAGCATTGCCTATAAAGACTGAGTGACGCTTCCATCAGAACAGCCATACTGGGTCAGATCAATGGTCCATCTAGCCCAGTAATCTGTCTTCTGCTGGTGGCCAATACTAGCTCCTTCAGAGGGCATGAGCAGAACAGGGCAATATCAAATGATCCATCCCTTGTCTATTCCCAGCATCTAATGGGAAGAGGATTTCCAGGGTCTCGTAATGCCAGAAGACCCTGTTTTAATGGCTTACAGCTTAGCCCAAACAGTTGAAGTTCAGCAGAAACTTTCCATGCCACCTTGTCTCAAGTGACCAACTTCAGCCACTCATGAGACCAATGAAACACTTTACCCCCTAGGAAAGAAACTGACCTTTTTTGAGATACTCTAGTGGCTCCATATTTGGGAGCAGGAACTTAAAATTTGACAGGAAGGTGGCCTTGGTCAGTGTGCCTTTTGCCATCTCCTGCAGAAGCTGACCAGACTTGGTCCATTAAGGTATTGAAACTCTTGCCCATGCTCTCTAGAATCTCACTAGACCTTCACAGTTAAATTGGCCAAAGATTCTGTCCATGTTGGGCATGCTCCAGTCTTGGGATGAGTAGAGCTCATTGTAATAGCAGATTTGAGCTGCTCCAGGCACCAGAATGGAGTAGAGGAGCCTGTCTGTTTAAGCTCCAGGCAGCATAGAAGAAGCTGCTCCTGAAGTGGAGAGGAAAAGCACTGGGATGGGCTGAGCTGAGTGCCCAGAGAAGGAACCTGGGACTGAGTGGTCACTGGCCCAAGCTAGATAAGGGAGTGGGGAAGGAAGTAATGGATCAGGAGCCAGAGATGGGGAAGATACAGGACAAGGAAGGGCAGGTCCATAGGCTAGGGGAGAAATGGGTAGTCTGCCCACTCAAGCACACCAAGGTTGTTCTTGTAACCTTAATTTTGCCCCATGTGGGCATGTAATTAGACTACCATAATGAGCCTGTTTTTTCCATAGAACACTGCTCCAGGGTGGATAGTACTCAGTTAATGAGCAGCTAGTAACTCCTTAACTTAGTTATCCTATACTCTTCAAACCTTACTCTGAAGGTGGAAGTTCAGCATGGGCTTTTCTACAGCACTCATCTGTATAGTGCTTCTGCAAATTCCCCACCAGGCTCTCAATGCAAGCACCCAAAAAATAAAACCAACAGTGACCACACAAGACTGGGTTAAATGATATGCCCAGCATCACACAGGAGCTATGGCAGAAGCATGGATAGAATCCAATTTTCCAAGCCACTTAGCAATAACTTGCATAAGAACAGCCATGCTGGGTCAGAATAAAGGTCCATCTAGTCCACTGTCCCTTCCTTTCCTGTAATCCCTTACACACATTTGAACTTTTTCAAAAAATGAAAACAGGAGTTCTATATTAGACAAGTCTCCTTCAGTACATAACCCTGCTTCATCTCCAGAGGAGGTCTGTGCTGGACACTGAGGCAGCAAAGTCCCTGTGTAACAGTCTTGACTTATGCTAGTATGTGAACATGTATGGACAAGAGGTCGCATTGTAAAGTTGCACTAAGCAACCTTGATTCTCTCCTTTAGAGTCCATCATGTAACACTAACATAGCACAGACTCTTCAGCTTAATCCATTTCACCTTCACTTCCAGGTTGCTAATGCTGAAGGCTTGAATGCAGTAGGTGTCTTGATATACCCTGATCCTGCTGATTACAAACTCCCTAATGATGAGGTTCTCTTTGGACATGTAAGTACTACTGGTGAACACTGGTTGGCTTCCCTCTAGAAGATGCAAAGGGAGACTGCATAGCATGCTTGCCTAGAGAACACAAACATGCTGTCTCTTGCATAATGCCTCTAGAAATGATTCTCCACTTATGTAAACTTAACCATAATGGTTCCTTGATGCCAGGCCATATTTGACAAAGGACAGCTGTAGTTTTGCAAATACAAGAGTGGCTGTATTCAACAATACTGCTAGGTAGACCTCTAGCACCTCACTCTTACAGACCTTAAACTATTATGTGTATCTTGCATATAACACACAATCCTTCATTTACAGGCTCATCTAGGAACAGGTGACCCTTTCACCCCTGGCTTCCCTTCATTCAACCACACTCAGTTCCCACCAGCTAAATCTTCTGGACTCCCAGGCATTCCTGTCCAAACAATCTCTAGTGCTACTGCAGGAAATTTGTTCAGGTAATAATGCCTACAGGTGTTCTACCAAGGGTCAGTAACTCAATTGGATCCCTATGAGTAATCAATGAAATTGCTAGGAGGCCTTCTAAGCAGAGCTCTCCTCCTGTCATCTAACAATGTGTATATTGAGCTACAGCTTGTACAGTTTCATCAATATAGGACTCCCAAATTCTTGACTGTTTCAGCAAATGGAGTCTTGTATCCACTGTTCCTGATATCTTTTATATAAACCTTGGCCTATAGCATTGCTTAAATGCAGGCTTTAAACAAATGTCTCGATGTGAAAATTGTGGTATGCTTCTCAGTCTGAGGTTTGGAGTTTCCCCAGTATTACACCAATGGAGTGCACTCTTAATCCAGCATGCAGTTAGCTAAAATCTGGAACTAGTCTTGCCAGTGTCACTAACTTCCACCATAGTAAGGCTCTGAGGTGCTTAAAAGTGACAATGAAGTAAAAGTACCTGATTTTTTTTTTCCCCTCCCCTCCCAGGAAAATGAATGGAGAAGTACCCTCTGAAGAGTGGAGAGGTAGCCTCTCAGTTTACAAAATGAGGTCACAGAACACCAAAGTGACACTTGAAGTAAACAATCAAATGGTACAGAGAAAAATTCATAACATCTTTGGCGTTATCCAGGGTTTTGATGAACCAGGTAAAGCTTTGTTACTAAAATCTCATTGAATAGGCTGGCCTCATTTAGAAGCCAGTTTAGCCTGTAACTGGCATAACTTACATGGGAGAATGGGCTGGGGGAGTCCTGAACTTCAACTTCTTTGGCTTACTGTTGAATAAGTAAAGTGTGTAACAAGTCCTTATTACATGGAAATCTTTAAGCAAATAGCTACTTTCTCTTACTTGGCCACTGGATAACAGGCAAAATGAAAACCTTTCCCCATAACATAGTATCATTGAAAATCAAAGGATAAATGTGGGAGAACTGATTTGTATACCACTCATGGGGAGTAAGCATGCTACTTCCTGAATTGGCCTGCCTCTTAATGATACTTTCCCAAGTTCTCTAGCTAAGTGGTCTTGCACCTAGTAATAGTTTGGTTAAACTTGCCCATTGTCTACACACATTTGAACCAATCCAACTAAAAGGATTTTAAACCAATTTATGCAAACCAGTGCATGTTCCAGTTTATGGTTTAGGCCCTGTTCATAAGTCTACAGGTCTGGTAGACTAGTTTGTAATGCCAAAAGACCCCATCAGGATCTGAGCCTCACTCTTCCAAGCGCTGTAAATACACATGACTACTTGCTCCAAAGCACTTGTGAGACTGATCACACAACCATGAGAGTCTGCAAGAAATGCTCAACATTGCCAGACTGCCAACTGGATGGGACTCCACTTTGATGCTAGGAAATGCACATCCCTGCATATCAATGGGAGAAGGGACTTGGTCTGGGCAACACCACTTCAGGTCCCAAGTGAACCCATGATCTTCCTTGGACAAGCAAGCCTACCAACATCTGGCACACCCACAGGTTTCTGCATTTAGCAGACTCCTGAGGATATCAGAGATCCTACAAAATGTGGCCAGGATCAGTTCCTCCCTACTGGCACCATGGCAGAAGATAAACACCTTCCTGATCTCCCCTGCCATATCATTTTGTCATGAGGGGATCTGTAATAGCAAAAGTACCTCTGAACAAGGCAAACGCCATCAGGTAGTGAAGTGGATGTTTCTTCCCCAGAGAACCAGCAATGAACTGGTGTACATCTCTGTCAGGCAGGGCAGCTCCAACATCCCTCATTGCAGTGATCAGTCATGCCTTCTCATGTGCCTGGACACCATGGTGGGGAACATCCTGTATAACACTTCCTGCTGTCATCAAGAAGCAAATCACCAGGACTCCCACCAACCAGATGTTGCCACCTACCTGAGCAGCTCACTGGAAGGCAAATTTGGAAGAGATGGGGGGGGGGGGGGGAACTTTGCTGTGGACACATGCCCACAAGTGGAGAAGCATATTTGGCTGCTGTTAGACATGGTGCAGGGAATGCCAGGAGCTGGGAGTCCTGGTGCCACAGGTGAAGCATGCAGAGCACAAGCATCATTCCAAAGCTAGAACGTTGTTGGAGAGGACCTGAAGGATGCTATCTGCTGCCAATACATAGAAAACCTAAAATGGAAGCTGAACCAGGGCAAGACAGTCAAAGTGACAGGCAAGTGGGATGCCAGCAGCCACTTCCTCCCTGGGGGCAGCTTCACCTAATTTTTGCTAACTAGGTTCATCCACAGAGCCCAGCCCAACTGGATTCCACTGAACAGCCATCTCCCATGGGAATGGGACAAGCCATGCAGGAAGCACAGCTATGCAATGAGACTACCCCACATCCTGTGTAGCTACAAGCCCCATTCCAGGTCCTAGCAGCTACAGCATAACACCATTCAGGATCACCTAGTCAGAACCATCCCACCACCTGTAGGGAAGGTGGACATGAACACCATCCCTGGAACCAACTGCAGCCAGTCCTCAGTGAGGACCAGAAGATGATGGTGGCCTTGAACAGGACCCTGGCCTTCTGCTCCATCTGAGCTCAAAAGGTGGAGAAATAAACAGGATTCAAGGTTTTGGCCAGAGCAAAGGGTTACCAGGTTCAGGCACATGCACTGATCCCCAAAGCCCTGGGCATATGGCACCCCAGTAACAAGCGACTGAGAATGCAGAATCAGTCAGTGCATTCAGCTGAATGCACTAACTCATGGTGTCGGACACCATCAGGTGATCAAGGAACATCTACATAATGTCCTATCACCAAACATCCTCAATAGCAGGAAGGTTGAGCTGGAGTGCTGATAAGCACATTGGGGAAAGTAATTGATATAATCCATGAGGGAAATTTTCTAAATGGACAACCACAAGTACTCATTTCTCTTTGAGGGACAATTTTCACTCACTACTAGATTTGCTTTCCACAACCAACTCTCTAACTTTTTTCTTGAGTGATGTACCTAAATACTTGGATGCTACTACTGAACTGTGTTTAAATTTATTCACCTAAATTTGGCATATTGCTGATTATGTACTATATATATTTTATGACTTTGCATTTGTGGATAATCTAAGCACTATACCAGATGTAAAGACCTTTTTCCTTAGCCTGGCTAATTTTTTTAAGCTAATCAGAACTAGCATGCATAACAAAAGAATTTAGCTGCCTTAAATCCTGCTACAAGGAACCTCCAACAATCTTCCTCTATTGTACACTTGGCTCTGAGCTGAATGTCATTTCAGACATGACCAGACTCTGTTCATGAATGGCCCTAATGCTGAGCTAGTGAAGAGCCTTCTTAAAATTCAGTCTTTTTTCCCTAAAGGTTGCATGCAGCTTGCCAAAATGTTTACTCTTCCATATATCACATGTAGGAAAGTGTTTTGCCAAAACATTTTGGTTCTAACTGATTTCTGAAATAGTACAGCTGCATCTCATCACTCCTGCCCTCTTTGCAGATCAGTATGTTGTGATTGGAGCCCAACGAGATTCCTGGGGTCCTGGAGCAGCAAAGGCTGGTGTGGGAACAACCATGCTGCTGGAGCTTGCCCGTGCAATTTCTTCTATGGTAAAAACAGGTAAACCATGAGACAATTAAGCCCAAGTACACTTTCTGCTTGGGTGGGGGGGGACAAAAAACCTTACATAAGGTAATGGAGCCCAGATCTCAATTCTTTTTCTTATTTAAAGGTGACTATAAGCCCAGAAGAAGCATTGTCTTTGCCAGCTGGAGTGCAGGAGAATTTGGAGCTGTTGGTGCCACTGAGTGGTTGGAGGTAACTAAGTAAAAGGCATCTGATCAAACCAAGATTAATCAGAGCATACCTCTGTCTGGAACTGCTTTTACTACAGTTCAAAAGTTACTGCCTATTAACAGGCATCGTGTTTTCTCCCATTTTAGGGTTATTCTGCCACACTGCACACCAAAGCCTTTGCATACATCAACCTGGATGGTGCAGTTTTAGGTAACTATTGCTCTCTGGTCAGCAAATCTACAAAACTCTAAAATTAGAACCGGTCAAAAACCATTCCAATGTGAAGCTCTAAAATGACAAGGCTAAGTGTTTGTGTGTTTTTTTCCAAAGAAGCTACCAGTGCCCAGTAATTGGAATAGCAGGTACATTGGGTGCTTTGGGTTAATGCTGCTCATGTACCATATTGTGTCTTAAAGCACTGAAAGTCATTACTGCTGCTAAAGAGAAACCACGATACAACTTTATTCCTATAATCTCATACTTGCATTGGCTAACATGTTCCGAATCTCTAACTTTTACCATCACAGGTTCAAGAAACTTCAGGGTTTCTGCCAGCCCAATGCTGTACAAAATAGTGGAGCAGACTATGATGGAGGTGAGTCCTAGTCTCTCTGGGCTAATCTGAACCATGATCCAGGTATACAGGGAAGTACTTGAACAGTAACTTTACTCTGCACCTTATTGCAGGTGAAGTATCCAGAAAATAGAAGTCTGTATGACCACATTGGTTCTGACTGGACCAAAAAAGTGTAAGTCTCCTGCTCATCTTTGAACAGTAACTTCAAAAAGCTCATCTGGAGCAACAAAGCTAATCTAACCTCTCTGAACCCCCCAAATGAATCTCCTAATAAACCCCCATATAGGAATACTGACTAGGCAGTCGCTCTAGCTTTAGCTCTAAATTTGATACTCTGTTCAAATCCTTGAACCACAGCAAGCCGTTGGGACAGCCTCCTAATCATTATGACTTCATTCCCATGTCAGTGGTGCAATAGTTTAGTACACTACTTGGTTTGGAATGTCATGTTCAAACTAGATCACATCCAATCTAGCTTTCCAGCTGTTCCAAGAACAACCTTCTAGGAGATGCTGGTGTTTATGGGACTGCAGAAACTGGCTTGCTAGTGCTCCACTTCTTTAACAGGAATCCCCTGTGCCACCTGGCCAGGTGTGGCCATCTGTTTTTAGCTCAAAGCTTCAGTTATTGTAAACATTGGATTGGGTAACCTACAGTTCTGAGTAACAATGCCAATATTTCTCATTGCAGTGTTCCCTTTCGTATGGATAATGCAGCTTTCCCTTTTCTAGCATATGCAGGAATCCCAGCCGTTTCATTCAGTTTCTATGATGTAAGTCACTTTGTACTTGTAAACCTCTGCCAAATGAAGTAAGAATGTAAATACAACTTAGCAAGGAAGCTTAACAGTAAACTTGTGATAGGTTTGACTCTCCTGATCTAGCTAGTTGGAAGAACTAAAGCTGCTCTGATAAGATGAAACTAGATCAAGTACATGTGCTAATGACATCTTTCATCTAGTAGTTTTATCATAACTGATGTCAGTGGATTAGAATCTGCCAAAGAGCACAAGGCGCAACTCCTGGCAGATTCCACTGCTCCCAGGGCTTCAGGCTTCTTACCACCTCCTGGACTAATGTGGAAGCTGAACTCAACAGTGGGGTCAACTTTAACCTCAGGGCAGCACAGCTGTAGGGTTATACTATCTTATTTCTGTACTCAGCTTCTAGCCAGTGAATGCAATCTCGTATGAGCAGCTTCCTAGTTCCTTAATGGAAGGCAAGATCAGACTGTTAAAAGTACATGGGTGGCCAAGAGGTAGAGCAGTTACTTCTAGACTAGATATCTGTTTCTGGCTCTCATCCAAACACTTCCTCAACTACTCAAGACTTAAATTCTACTCTTCCTTCAGCCATTTAGTCACACATTAAGTAGACTAAATTATGATAAACTAAACAATTCTCCATGGCTTCCCTGTGTTCCAGACACTGCTTGATCTACTTTCCTGTATGTAGATATGAGGCCTGTATATTAATGATGTGAGTTTCTAAACAAACCTACACAAGCCTCTTTTTTGAATGGAACTAGAATTCCTGTCTACCCAGATGTCCCATGTTTCATTACTATCTATAGAATTAATAGCACTGGAACACAATAACCTGCTTGTTCTACATACTATAGGAATAACTCAAAGTTTAGCTGAGCAGAGAAGTCAGTTATCAAAGTTCAAATTTTAGCTCTACATAGCCAAACTTCATCAACTTTTGATACCTGTATTAATGCTTCTGCAAATATTTGATCATGCAGTTTGCTGGAACTCTCATGATATTCTTTGGGTGGTTACTTAAACAAGAAGTTACATCTGCAGGTATTCTTGCCAGTGGAACTTGGGTATTCCTTACTTTGCAGAGAGCCCTTACATCCCTTGGTGGCTGACATCTGAGTTTGTTGGTAAAGCTGCAGTGCTGTGGAGTAGTAGCAGGTCACAGTAGACTGGAAACCTTGGCAGAGCTGCTTGCTGCCCACTTCAACCCAAAGTGGTGGGGCTGGCATGCATACAAGTAACACCTCCTTATCCCTCAGCTTGGCCTTCTGTAGGGCAGAATGAGTGTTTGGCAGAGGTGCCAAATAAGTTCAGCATGGGAGGGAAGAGAAGTGACTGCAGATAACAGGTCAGTCTAGTACTGCTTACAGTACAGCCAAGGAGAGTAAAACTCACAGCTAGAGAAACATGCTCTAAAAACAGGGTTAGAAGTAAGAATTCAGAGTGCAAATGCTTTCTGCCTTGCAGGATGAGGAAGGATATCCTTACATGGGCACCAAGCAGGACAGTTGGAGCAAACTTGCCTCATCTGTAACTCAGCTGGACAAGTTGCTTCAGACAGCTACAGAAGTGGCTGGCCAGATGGCTATTAAGATGACACATGATCACCAACTTTACCTGGACTATGAGCAATACAACCAGGAATTGCTCAACTTCATAGTGAAGATTAGCCCATATAAACAAGAGATAAAAGTAAGTTAACTAATTTTAAGGTAAGTTGTTTCTTGTTTCCCCCACTAACCCTAAACACTGAAATCTGCCAGTGTCTTATCCCCACCTGATAAGCTAGGGTTGAGAGGGTAGCATTGCCAATTCAATTCCTGGGGCTGCCAACAAAAGCCCCACTGCAGTGACTGGCAAAATGAGCCAACTACCATTAGCAGTGGTGCAGTCACATGCCCAGACTGAATACATCCTCATCTGGAAGGGCTCTTCTAAAAGGGCCTCTGAAGGGTATAGCTGTTAAGTTAAAAACTTCTTGAGCAATGTTCAGCCTAAAAAAGCTACCAATAACTCAGGCTATGCCTACAGTTCAGTTTTTCAGTAGAATTTATGTCTAAAGGTGAGATTTAGTCACACCCCTATGTGACAAGTTACACCACCATAAGTGCTGGTGTGGACAGCACTAGGTCTGCAGGAGAGCTTCTCACTGCTTTGGAACAGTAAAGCTGATGGGAGAGTGCACTCCTGTCCACTTAGTGTCTCTACACTGGAGAGCTTGCACAGCTGCATCAGTGCAGCTACACCACTGTGAACTCTAGTGTGGCCATGCCCTCAGTCTTTCAAAGTGGTCTCTGGTTAAGATTTGTACCAACTCAGATTCCCAACTCTAATTCTTCTCCCTACCAGGGAATGAATCTGACCCTTCAGTGGCTGTATTCTGCCCGTGGTGACTTCAGTCGAGCTACAGCTGCGCTGACAAGAGACTTCAGAAACACTGACCTTAACAACAAGCTCCTCTGCCGCTTGGTGAATGACCGCATCATGAAAGTAAGTATTCTGAGCTTGGTTACAAGAGTTGATTTCACTCACTCCACAAAGGAGTCCAGTATCCAGTGGAGTGAGCACTTCATGAAGGTTCAGTTGTATATCTGGACTCAATGAAAGTCCACTGGATTTATACCCAGTGACTGGTCTAGCTGTTGTGGCTGCGGGTACAGAGTACATCTCCTTAAGAGGCAGAGCTGCCCTCCTGGGTGAGGGCCTGCACTTATGAAGTGGCCATCACTTCATGCTTACTGTTGGATTAGGAAATGCCTATCTGGCCCCATGCAACTGCCCTGGTAAATCCTTAATTCACTTCCCCTAGAAACATGTCTAGATGCTGCTAGCTGACAAACACTAAGAAGCTGTTGAACCCACTTCTGAATTTTTCCAGCTCCTAGATAATCCCTGGCTTTTGGCCCCTTCACCACTTATGTCAGTGCAAGAACTGACACCTGCAGGAATTCAGTCCAATATCCAGTTCTAAATTTTACATTTCCTCTTAAGGTGGAGTACCACTTCCTTTCTCCATACGTGTCTCCAAAGGATACTCCTCTACGTCATATCTTCTTTGGCTCTGGTTCCCACACTCTGTCAGCTTTGCTGGATCACTTGAGCCTCCGGAAGACCAACCCAAGTGCCTTTAACCCAGACCTGTTCAAGAACCAACTGGCTCTGGCAACCTGGACTATTCAGGGTGCTGCTAATGCCTTATCTGGTGACATTTGGAACATAGACAATGAGTTTTAAATGCATAATGCATCAACCTTAATGCTGGGGTACAGAAACAGGGAACCCCACTCATTCTTAGTGACCTAGTGAACACTTACACTAAATCTATTTACAGGGTATTTGGAAACTTACATTTTGATCAAGTAAAACTCCAAATTTGATTTTTGATGGGGAAACTTCACCAGCAGCTGTTCAAGCAGGGATCTCAATCTATGCTCACTAAACACTACTGCTTGTGGTGCTGCCTTTCTGTCCTGCTTGAGAATAAACAGGTCAGACTGATTAAAGCAAGACAGTCTAATGAAATATAAATTCTGATCTAAAACTAAATTGGTACCTTTTTGAGTGGGAAGGTACCTTTAAAAACTCTCAGGTAGACAATGTTGGCTTTCCCTTTTGAGGTCAGTCTTAAAGTTAGTGAAGGCAGAAGATGGGCCTTTGTAACAGTTTATGGGGAAATTCATAAGTGTTTCCAGCCTCCCTTCTGGGGCTGTGAAGACACCTTGACCTCAAGTAAAACTGATTTTTTTTTTCCACACAGTAGCCCTTAGCTGCTGAAATAGGATGGCTAAACACTTCAGAACTTCCTGACTAATACATGAGTTACCATGTGAATAACCATCTTGGCTTTCCAGGAAGAGGTGACAAAGACTAACCCCTTAAAGAAACTTACATCACAAAGGGGAGGTGAAATCCAAATTTATGCCCCCTTCAGTGTCCTCACTCAGTCCCTCAGATAAAAGGGACCACATGGTAACAAATAGTTCTGGATGGCTACAGCTGACACTTCAGACCCTGTTGCTGTGAGGACTTTCATGAAATCAAGTCCTTGCTTGCCAAATTTTTGTTTGGCCAAGTAAGTTGGCAAAACTCACAGGAAGGCTCTCATTTGGTACTGAGTTATTTATTTTTTTTATTTATTTATCAGTGACAGAGTTCACTATAAATGGTGTGGTTTTTTATAGAAGATAATTATCGGAAGCAGTGCCTTCCATAATTATGACAGTTATACTGTCGTTTTTGAATAAAAGCAGCATCTGCTATTACAATCGAACATGATACTGGAATTTTGCATTCAAATATTAAAATGAAGCAATGGTCCATGAAGCTTAAATCTATTAGAAAATTACCAGTTCAGCTTTCCATGGTTTTCAGATATGGAGATCTTGCATAAGCATTTAATCTGGTACTAAAAGCGCTCATTTCTAAAGTGACTCCTGAAAAACCCTAAATTTTTGATACAAACAAATTAAAAATAACTGCAATTAAGCCTCCCTTGGACTTGCTGCCTAGCCCAGAGGTCAGGCTTCTCTCTTACCCTGCTTCAGTTGACAACCTCTGTAGTTGTACAGTGAGTGCAGCTCCATAACCTGCTTTAGGCTTTGATAGTGCAAGAAAAGCACCTCTGAGCTTGGCAGATAAGACCTTTAAGGATGCATTAATAGGGTTTAACCATAGCCCTGGCTCAACCCTTGTTAAGCCTAGGGTGTTGTACACAAATGCAGACTTGTACCTCTAAGATCAGGCAGCAATTTAATCACATGGCAGCTTTGCTGCAAAATTTCCAGTACCTTATGTATCATGAAAACCTAACTCACATTATCGGGAGCAGTGTCTTCCATAATGTATAAAGAACAAGGTAGTTTTTGCCTACCACAGTGTTATATCGGAGGCAGTGTTCTCCATATGTTGCACTAAGGGTGTATGTAATTATCGGGAACAGTGTTTCCCATAATTTTCTTATGCTTATCATGCAATGACATCTACAGAGCTTGATGGTTAGTATCTAACATGTATCCTCAAATTCCTGCAATCCTAGTTCCACTTTCCTGTGTTGCAGATGTAAATGCTAGTGTGTATTCTGTACCTGAATGTTTTTAAACCCACTTTGTATGTTAAATTGTTTCAAGTTGTGCTATAATCTATCTAGTTATGTGACAGCTGGGTCTGACTATTTAGCAAATATTAGAATAGTAAGGCTGTTTGACCTATCTGAGAAAGGTGAAGAATTGACTATGAAGGCTTGAGGAATTGATACAGTGAACATACAGTGCTGGATTTTTGATAACTCCACTATTTAGTAAGCTACATTCAGTCTCACTGTGGCATATCTAAGCACTTTGATTTTGTACTTCAATCTACCTAGCATCACTAGAGACTAGTCAGTTCAGCAGACAGCAAGGCTTTAGGGGGGTCCCCATCTGCTCACTAATCAAAGACCAAGTAGACTTCCTTGTTCCTTCCAATATGTTAGTACTTCACTGGTAAGTTCTTCAAGCCTATTTAGGTTCTATTAAATGCTGCTGTTTCTGGCTGCAGCAAAAAAGCAGATCTCCCTGCCCCATTACAATAGGGTGCTGGTCTGAGCCCTCCATGTGGGCCACTTAAATACAACTGGTCTAGACTCCTGGTCCCTGTGCTGGAGCTGAATCTGCAGAGAACTTAGACAGGACCTGTTCAGTGGCAGCTCAGGGATGGGGAAGAGTAGCTATTGCAATTTGAGGCTTAAACAAGCCCTGAGACTCCATTAATGAGCTTTGTAAGTTGGTCCTGGCCATCATAAAAGACAGTTAAATTCAAGTGCATACCCTAAAATTTTCTGCTCTGATGGCATCCACAGCAACCTTGATACTACTTACAAGGTGACCTTGTGGCACTCAGTCTCAATCCTGTTTCACTGGTAAAAGTCATGTTGTAGTTGGAAGTAGTTGCCATAGCACTTGCATGCACCTTGAATTCTTAGATTCTGTAAACTTTGCCTGCTACTAAGCACATGAATAAAACTCTGTCCTGTAGCTAGATGAGTAGTAACTCATTACTACAGGTTCCATTCATACTTTCTTGCTCTTGTACTAAAATTTGACTTTGGGATGAGATTAATTTGCTTTGTTCCTGCATTACCTGCTTCTCCTTAAATAAAACATAAAACTTGAAAGCTTCCATACTGTCTCTGAATCTCAATCTCATCAGTGACTGTAAAATACTGACCACCTCTCCTCAGGCCAGTTTAGACTCCTAATAATCCACCTAAAGCACTATGCTGTTTATAGCAGTTCACTGTCCTTTGCTTAGCACAGTGACTTATAAACAATGCCATGTGCCTAGTGCTATAAAGGCTCCAAATTCCCCAGCTACAGTCATGAAATACCTCCCCTCACTATCCAAATGCCTATGGCTATTGGATGATCTGAGTAACAAATTGTTCTCAGTGGTGATTTGATTGTTTCACATGTGGGGCTTAGTGGCTGACAGTCTGGGAGGTTCTGCCAAGAACTGACTTCCTTGCAGGTGTGCCCAGCTACTTAGCTCTAGCTACTCACAACCTCCTGGCTCCTACACAGCTGGCTCTTCCATCCATGGGCTGCCTGACTCCATGGAACAATGCAGGAAACATGCAATGTAACTGCAAAACTGCCTGGTCGGAGAAGTTGCTGAGGAATTGTGGTGCCTACCTGCAGCAAAATAGAAAATTTCATATAACTGTATTGTAGCAACTTTGGCCAAGGGGGAGAAACTAGATCAACAGCTGTTGAGTTGGGTTTATGGGGACCTGCGTGATCTGCCCAGTTCACCTGCGTGATCTGCCCAGTTCACCTGCGTGATCTGCCCAGTTCACCTGCGTGATCTGCCCAGTTCACCTGCGTGATCTGCCCAGTTCACCTGCGTGATCTGCCCAGTTCACCTCCCTTCAAAGCTACTGCTTCAATATCTGCAGATTGGAGCAGAGGTCACTGCATGAGTTACTCAGTGTGTGTGAGGTTTTCTTTGTGCTTTAAATGCTACAAGCCCAGGAAGTAGCCTGGCATACCCTGGATGGTAAGGTGGCTGAAACACATCAAGGACAGCCTTAGATTCTGAATCACTGTCTTCTTTGTGCCCAGGAACAAAATCAGGCATCCATGCACTGGATCTAGCAAACTAGGGCTGCAGTTCCACCAAAATGCTATAGATGGGGCAATTACCTGCCCAGGCTAAGACTTCTCAGGGTATGTCTACACTACAAAATTAGGTCAAATTTATAGAAGTTTGTCTTTTAGAAATCGTTTTTATATATTCAAGTGTCTCCCACAGAAAATGCTTTAAGTGCATTAACTCAGCAGAGTGCTGCCACAGTACCAAGGCAAGCATCAACTTCCAGAGTGTTGCACTGTGGGTAGCTATCCCATAGTTTCCATAAATGAGATTCAAAAGTTTGCAGTTCTTTTCCTGTCTACCTGGCCAGTGCATCTGAGTTGAGAGCGCTGTCCAGAGCAGTCACAATGGAGCACTCTGGGATAGCTTCCAGAGGCCAATACTATCAAATTTTGTCCACAGTACCCCAAATTCAACCTGGCAAGGCCAATTTAAGCACTAATCCACTTGTCAAGGGTGGAGTAAGGAAATCGATTTTAAGAGCCCTTTAAGTCAAAAAAAAGGGGCTTCATCATGTGGACAGGTGCAGGTTTACATAGATTTAATGCTGCTAAATTCAACCTAAAGTCCTAGTGTAGACCAGGGCTCAGGCTGGCAGCCAGCCTTGCCTGCCCTCCACCCTCACTGCTGGACATGGACAATGGGCTGCTGCTTCCTCCCCCTCCTGCTAGGGGAGCAAGTAGTCATGATTCTGGAGTCTAACATACTGATATCAGTGATCAGGAACAGCCAGCATGGATTCACCAAGGGAAGGTCATGCCTGACTAATCTAATCGCCTTTTATGATGAGATTACTGGTTCTGTGGATGAAGGGAAAGCAGTGGATGTATTGTTTCTTGACTTTAGCAAAGCTTTTGACACAGTCTCCCACAGTATTCTTGTCAGCAAGTTAAGGAAGTATGGGCTGGATGAATGCACTATAAGGTGGGTAGAAAGCTGGCTAGATTGTCGGGCTCAACAGGTAGTGATCAATGGCTCCATGTCTAGTTGGCAGCCGGTATCAAGTGGAGTGCCCCAAGGGTCAGTCCTGGGGCCGGTTTTGTTCAATATCTTCATAAATGATCTGGAGGATGGTGTGGATTGCACCCTCAGCAAATTTGCGGATGATACTAAACTGGGAGGAGTGGTAGATACACTGGAGGGGAGGGATAGGATACAGAAGGACCTAGACAAATTGGAGGATTGGGCCAAAAGAAATCTGATGAGGTTCAATAAGGATAAGTGCAGGGTCCTGCACTTAGGACGGAAGAATCCCATGCACAGCTACAGACTAGGGACCGAATGGCTAGACAGCAGTTCTGCGGAAAAGGACCTAGGGGTGACAGTGGACGAGAAGCTGGATATGAGTCAGCAGTGTGCCCTTGTTGCCAAGAAGGCCAATGGCATTTTGGGATGTATAAGTAGGGGCATAGCGAGCAGATCGAGGGACGTGATCGTTCCCCTCTATTCGACATTGGTGAGGCCTCATCTGGAGTATTGTGTCCAGTTTTGGGCTCCACACTTCAAGAAGGATGTGGATAAATTGGAGAGAGTCCAGCGAAGGGCAACAAAAATTATTAGGGGACTGGAACACATGAGTTAATGAGGAGAGGCTGAGGGAGCTGGGATTGTTTAGCCTGCAGAAAAGAAGAATGAGGGGGGATTTGATAGCTGCTTTCAACTACCTGAAAGGGGGTTCCAAAGAGGATGGCTCTAGACTGTTCTCAATGGTAGCAGATGACAGAATGAGGAGTAATGGTCTCAAGTTGCAGTGGGGGAGGTTTAGGTTGGATATTAGGAAAAACTTTTTCACTAAGAGGGTGGTGAAGCACTGGAATGGGTTACCTAGGGAGGTGGTAGAATCTCCTTCCTTAGAGGTTTTTAAGGTCAGGCTTGACAAAGCCCTGGCTGGGATGATTTAACTGGGAATTGGTCCTGCTTCGAGCAGGGGGTTGGACTAGATGACCTTCTGGGGTCCCTTCCAACCCTGATATTCTATGATGTACATAGCTGAACAGCTGTTGCCAAACTCCTTCCCCCTCCCCCCCAAACCCCATGCAAGGAAGGAAGAGTACAGATGGAGATAAAAGCTGGAAATGGGATTTCCTGGTCCTGTATCTGGCACAGGAATACATTTCAACAGGTGGGGATTATATATAGGAAAAATGCATTCCTTCCAGACGACAGCTGTTTTCATGTCACCTGCATAGAACTAAACATTTAGGTAAAACTTTGTGCCACTGACAATGTCCCTGTACTGATGTGAGTAGTGGAATCACGCAGGGAGTGTCTGGGACCTGGCAAACAACCACCTTGCAGGCAGGGGTTTGACCTATCAAGTAAAACCAGCCAGATCCAGGATACTGGAGATAGTTGAGGGTCTCTTCTCTCTCTCTCCCCCAACTAACATGGTTAATGGACTGTGTGAGAAAGGAGGCTAGTTAACAGATGCTGACAGTCCAGCATAAGCACAAGGAGCAGCAGGCTCAGTGGAAGGGACATGTGCTCAAGGAAGTGGCTGGTAGCTTGTAACAAAGACTCACCCTGGCCCAGAGCTGTGGTAAGTTTTGTTTCTGGCTTACTCCCCTACCGCAGTCCAATGATTTGAGTGTCTGAAATCTCATCCTTCTCCTCCCCAGGGAGAATCAGGCAGGCTTCTAGCTTGCTGTTGGGATGGGATGAGGCAGTGCCCGTGCAGTGGAAATATTTGCAGGGGGGGCCTGATCCATGCTTCTGCCCCTGCACATTCCCTGTACGCTGCATGCATAGTGTGGGGGGTGAGAGCCAGACCTGGAGCAGCTGCTATGGTGCCTGGGCTTGGGCTGGGGACCAGCTCTCCCCATCTGGCACTTGCTGGCTGTCCAGGGCAGGGCTGATGAGCAGGGATGAAGGTGGGTACCTCCCTGCCATGATAGACTGGTGTGGCCCCAGGGCACAATGAAGAGGAGGGCCCAGGCCTCCCCTTGGCCATAAACACCCTCTCCAGTGCAGGGAGAAGTCCTGGTTAGTCCAGGCCTCTGATGGCAGGGGAGGGAAAGGCCTAACTGGTCTCTCACAGGCCTGGTCCTGGTCCTGGTAGGTGTCAGCAACCAGTACAGCCTGGACTCTGCAGCAGCTCCTTTGGGGGCTACAGCTGTGACTGCTATGGCAGGTACCTGCCATGGCAGACAGGCAGCCTTTGCTCTCCTGGTCCTATCTGGTCACATTCCCTCACTAGCCAGCTCTGGTGCTAGAGCTGTTGGCCAAGACAGTAGCAGCCTTCAGCTCAACCTGAGTCCAGGGGACTTGTCCAAAGGCAGGTGCCACCGCCCTCACCAAGAAGCTCTGGCTTGTCCCTGTTTTGGCCAGGGGAGCGTGACAGGGGCAAGGTTACTAGGTTCCTCCTAGGCTCCATGAAACATCTGGCTTCCATGTCATTCCAGGGTACCAAATTCTCCTCTTTGTCAAGGTCATTTGGAATTCTAATCGTGTCCTTCGAACTGCTTGCAACCCCTCCCAGCTTGGTGTGATCTGCAAGTTCTATAGGTGTGCTCTCCACTCTTCTTATCCTAGCCTCTAATGAAAATATTGAACAGTGCCAGACTCAGAGCTGACTCCTGTGGGACCCCACTAGCTACATCCTTCCTGGCTGAGCAGATCATTGGTAACTATTTTGAGTGTGGGCTTTCAACCCATTGTTTGCCCACCTCACAGTAATTTCATCTAGGCCACATTTCCATAGTTCACTTACAAGCATGTCAGGTGGGGCTGTCAACAGCCTTACTAAAATCAGTAGTGTATCTTAGGAAGGGAGGCAGTGACCCCACGAATTGAGAAGCGCTGGCTGGCAATAGGGTGCAATGGCGTTGCATCATACATCAAGCCGCAGCCTGTTTTGAAGAGACTCACCTTGCTGAAGAGGCTGAGAAAGGGGAGAGGAGGAAGGAAAGGGTACGGCATCCCAGCCAGGAGCTGTGCTCTCTCCAAGCAACCGCCTCTCGTGTGTGGAAAAAACCTATAGAGCACAGATTGGACTCCTCAGACATCTTAAGTCTCATCAGTGACTTTCTTTCCCCCAACAGACATCCTCATATCAAGGGATGGCCGACAAAAATCAAGGTCTGTCAAGTCTACTGCATCCCCCCCATCCTTTGCTGGGGTTACTGGCTTAGTGAAGGAAATCTGGGTGCAGCGTGATTTGTTCTTGAGAGATGAATGCTGCCTGTTCCTTAGCCCTCTGATCCTCTACCCTAGAAGGTCCAGGACTTTGGCCGGGTGAAGCCTGAAGCCCCTTGCAGGGCAGCAGAACTAGCCTTTCGTTGGCCCCTTTCCATGCCCTGGGAGGGATGGACACAGCTTGTGGCCTAGCTTAAGACTTAATTCCTGGTAGCTAGCACCTGTGGCCAGAAGGGTGGGAGAACTCAGAGCTCATGGCCGATCCACCAGCGTTACATTCTACTATGATGTGGTCATACTGTGTCCCCATCCTCAATTTCTACCAAAGATCTTGTCAAGGTTCCTTCCCCACTCTGAACTCTAAGGTACAGATGTGGGGACCTGCATGCAAGACCCCCTAAGCTTATTCTTACCAGCTTAGGTTAAAAACTTCCCCAAAGTACAAACTTTGCCTTGTCCTTGAACAGTATGCTGCCACCACCAAGCATTTAAACAAAGAACAGGGAAAGAGAGCACTTGGAGATGTCTTCCCCCCACAAAATATCCCCCCAAGCCCTACACCCCTTTGCTGGGGAGGCTTGAGAATAATCCTCACCAATTGGTACAGGTGAACACAGACCCAAACCCTTGGATCAATCAGGTTCTTAAAAAGAATTTTAATTAAAGAAAAGGTAAAAGAATCACCTCTATAAAATCAGGATGGTAAATACCTTACAGGGTGATCAGATTCAAAACATAGAGAATCCCTCTAGGCAAAACCTTAAGTTACAAAAAGACTCAAAAACAGGAATATACATTCCCTCCAGCACAGCTTATTTTACCAGCCATTAAACAAAAGAAAATCAAATGCATTTTCTAGCTAGATTACTTACTAACTTAACAGGAGTTGGAAGGCTTGCATTTCTGATCTGTTCCTGGCAAAAGCATCACACAGACAGTCCCCTTTGTTCCCCGCCCCACTCCAGATTTGAAAGTATCTTGCCCCCTCATTGGTCATTTTGGGCCAGGTGCCAGCTAGGTTACCTTAGCTTCTTAACCCTTTACAGGTGAAAGTGTTTTTCCTCTGGCCAGGAGGGATTTTTTAGCACTGTATACAGAAAGGTGGTTACTCTTCCCTTTATATTTATGACAGATCTCATCAGATTTCTGTATCAGTCAGGATACCTATTTGCCAGTAGTCTTTTTTCCCAGCCCTCACTCCTCAAGAGAAGTGGCTAGTCTCCTCACCTTGGGCATTAGGAGGGTGCTCATCTTCTATCTGGACAGGGCGAGAAGCAGTGAGGCTTCCCCCAGCCAGTTTGTATTCTTTGCTGAAAGAATGAAGGGCCAGTTGATTTCCATGCAGACTCTATCAAAGTAGGTATCTGGTTGCAGCCCAGCCTGCTATGAAGCCACCGGGCCACATCCCCCTCCCACAGTGACAGTCCACTCCACCGGGGCTCTGTCCAGTTCTATAGCCTTCCTTACGGACATTCCTATTCGACATTGGTGAGGCCTCATCTGGAGTACTGTGTCCAGTTTTGGGCCCCACACTTCAAGAAGGATGTGGATAAATTGGAGAGAGTCCAGCGAAGGGCAACAAAAATTATTAGGGGACTGGAACACATGAGTTATGAGGAGAGGCTGAGGGAGCTGGGATTGTTTAGACTGCAGAAGAGAAGAATGAGGGGGGATTTGATAGCTGCTTTCAACTACCTGAAAGGGGGTTCCAAAGAGGATGGCTCTAGACTGTTCTCAATGGTAGCAGACGACAGAACGAGGAGTAATGGTCTCAAGTTGCAGTGGGGGAGGTTTAGGTTGGATATTAGGAAAAACTTTTTCACTAAGAGGGTGGTGAAACACTGGAATGCGTTACCTAGGGAGGTGGTAGAATCTCCTTCCTTAGAGGTTTTTAAGGTCAGGCTTGACAAAGCCCTGGCTGGGATGATTTAACTGGGAATTGGTCCTGCTTTGAGCAGGGGGTTGGACTAGATGACCTTCTGGGGTCCCTTCCAACCCTGATATTCTATGATTCTATGATTCTATGATTCCCATAGCGGAAATTTGACAGGCTGCAACCTGGTGTTCAGTTCGCACATTTGCCAAATGCTATCCGTCCCATGTGCAAGGTGGATGCAAGCTCTGGCGGTGCTGTCCTCCCAACTGCCTTCGATCAGCCTCTTCAGTGTCCATCTCCATGTTGAGTCACTGCTTGGCAGTCTCCTACCATGGAGCACCCATGGGGACATAATTCCAAAGGAGAGGTTGCTTACCTGTACAGTAACGTGAGTTCTTCAAGATGTTTTGTCCCTATGGGTGTTCACTTCCTGCCCTCCTTCCCCTCAGCTGCACAGTCTTCTGGGCTTTGTAGTTGAGAAGAAACTGAAGAGGCAGAGGGTCCATCCCTCTCTGTATACCAGCTCTGGAGCATAAGGTTGTGTAGTGCACAGGTGGGGGCCCACAGACACTGCTAATCAAAGTCTCCTGGTCCAGAGCTGTTGTATTAATTTGGATTAAATATATGGGCTGAATATTAAACTGTGTTAAACAAGGTTCAGTGTTTGGTATACAGAGATCTCAACATGCTTAGTACCCTGGCAAACAAACTATTAAACATTCTTTTATTAAAAGTACAGAAAAAGAAGGAAAAATAGTTAAAGCATTTAAGGGATTCAGCCGGAGCTGATAGAGGTGGCTGTGACAGGATCCATGGGGTACAACCTGAAATTGTGGGACTGCTGTGCCCCCTTAACTCTCCAGCTTGGGCTGTCTCTCACAATCCTATGCTAATGACAAGCAGTAAACCACTCCAGGTGCTGTGATCACTCAGCCATCAATCAACATGTGGACACACTCCCAGCTGAATTGCATTAATGCTCTAAGCTGCTCATGAACTGTATAGAGACACCAGCAAATCTCCACAGCCTTGCACCTTGGTAATGTACCATCTTACACTGCTTAAGACTTCCTTGGGCAGTGCAAGCTCATTAATTAGTTCTTCGCTCCATCAAAGGGTAGTGGGCATGCAACAGCCCTTGTAATCTGAGCAGATTCCCCAAGCACTTTAGACAAATTCACTGGTAAGGATAAAACATTAGAATAAGTGTATTAACTACTGTGACGGGGCAAGGCCAGATGGCTATAGTAAAGTAATGGGAGACAAATATATTAGTCACAGGCTAAACAAATCCCTGTTACCAGAATAAGCAAATGGCAGCTGCTCCAGGTCAATTAAGACACCTGGGGCCAATTAAGATCTTTCCAGAAGGCAGGGAGGACAGCTAGGTTGATTGGGACACTTGAAGCCAATCAGGGGCTGGCTGAAACTAGTTAAAAGCCTCCCAGTTAGTCACATGGGGGCACATGTCACGAGCTGTAGGAGGAAGTTGTGCTGTTGGAGAGACTGAGCAGTACATACCGTATCAGGCACAAGGAAGGAGGCCCTGAGGTAAGGGTGAAGGGGATCATGAGGAAGTGGGGGCTGCTGTGGGGAAGTAGCCCAGGGAATTGTATGTGTCCTGTTTCTAAAAAGTCAGCTACCATAGCTGATACTATTAGGGTCCCTGGGCTGGAGCCCAGAGTAGAGGGCAGGCCCAGGCCCCCCTTTTGCTCCCCCCCAATTAATCACTGAGACTGAGAGACAACAGAGATTGTGCAAGGGAGGATAGCTTCTCCTCACGTCCCTCGCTGGCTTATGATGAAAATGGCTCAGTAGTCTGTAACCCTTTTCTCTAGAGAGAGAAGGGCTACGTGGAGGGTCACAGTGAGCCTCTGAGGCTAGGGAAATCTTTGCCAGGAAACACGGGACCCACGGAGACAAGGACAGAGCTTTGTCACACTACAGCAATGGTTCTCAAACTTTTGTACTGGTGACCCCTTTCACATAGCAAGCCTCTCAGTGCAACCCCCCCTTACATATTAAAAACACTTTTTTATATATTTAATACCACTATAAATGCTGGAGGCAAAGCAGGGTTTAGGGTGGAGGCTGACAGCTCGCGACATCCCCCCCAATGTAATAACCTCGCGATCCCCTGAGGGGCCCCGACCAATGTTCCCTCTAATTTTTGACAGGCTGTGTGAGCAAAAAATTTCATCTGTGCAAATTCTTATGCTTCTGTACAGATTTTTGTGTATGCGGTGTTTCGCCGTGTGTGCAGGGTTTAGGATCTGTGTGCGTGCACACACACAGCTTAGAGGGAACAATGGTCCCGACCCCCAGTTTGAGAACCCTTGCACTACAGAAAGAGAGATTTTAAGTGATAAGTGTTGGTTATATAAGAAATAAAAATAAAACCGCAGTCTAAACTCTACAAACTAAGCAAGATTTGAATCAAGCAGTTTCTCACCCCACTAGATGTTCCAGGCAGTCTACAGTTTTTATTATACAGGTTGAATTTCCTTCTCAGCCTGGGGCCAGTCTTCCCAGTGTTCTTGTTGCCTCCTTCATAGAATCATAGAATATCAGGGTTGGAAGGGACCCCAGAAGGTCATCTAGTCCAACCCCCTGCTCAAAGCAGGACCAATTCCCAGTTAAATCATCCCAACCAGGGCTTTGTCAAGCCTGACCTGGACACAGTACTCCAGATGAGGCCTCACCAATGTCGAATAGAGGGGGACGATCACGTCCCTCGATCTGCTCGCTATGCTCCTACTTATACATCCCAAAATGCCATTGGCCTTCTTGGCAACTAGGGCACACTGCTGACTCATATCCAGCTTCTCGTCCACTGTCACCCCTAGGTCCTTTTCCGCAGAACTGCTGCCTAGCCATTCGGTCCCTAGTCTGTAGCTGTGCATTCGGTTCTTCCGTCCTAAGTGCAGGACCCTGCACTTATCCTTATTGAACCTCATCAGATTTCTTTTGGCCCAATCCTCCAATTTGTCTAGGTCTTTCTGTATCCTATCCCTCCCCTCCAGCGTATCTACCACTCCTCCCAGTTTAGTATCATCCGCAAATTTGCTGAGAGTGCAATCCACACCATCCACCAGATCATTTATGAAGATATTGAACAAAACCGGCCCCAGGACCGACCCTTGGGGTACTCCACTTGATACCGGCTGCCAACTAGATATGGAGCCATTGATCACTACCCGTTGAGCCCGACAATCTAGTCAGCTTTCTACCCACCTTGTAGTGCATTCATCCAGCCCATACTTCCTTAACTTGCTGACAAGAATACTGTGGGAGACCGTGTCAAAAGCTTTGCTAAAGTCAAGAAACAATACATCCACTGCTTTCCCTTCATCCACAGAACCAGTAATCTCATCATAAAAGGCGATCAGATTAGTCAGGCATGACCTTCCCTTGGTGAATCCATGCTGGCTGTTCCTGATCACTTTCCTCTCATGCAAGTGCTTCAGGATTGATTCTTTGAGGACCTGCTCCATGATTTTTCCAGGGACTGAAGTGAGGCTGACTGGCCTGTAGTTCCCAGGATCCTCCTTCTTCCCTTTTTTAAAGATTGGCACTACATTAGCCTTTTTCCAGTCATCCGGGACTTCCCCGGTTCGCCACGAGTTTTCAAAGATAATGGCCAATGGCTCTGCAATCACAGCCGCCAATTCCTTCAGCACTCTCGGATGCAACTCGTCCGGCCCCATGGACTTGTGCACGTCCAGCTTTTCTAAATAGTCCCTAACCACCTCTATCTCCACAGAGGGCTGGCCATCTCTTCCCCATTTTGTGATGCCCAGCGCAGCAGTCTGGGAGCTGACCTTGTTAGTGAAAACAGAGGCAAAAAAAGCATTGAGTACATCAGCTTTTTCCACATCCTCTGTCACTAGGTTGCCTCCCTCATTCAGTAAGGGGCCCACACATTCCTTGGCTTTCTTCTTGTTGCCAACATACCTGAAGAAACCCTTCTTGTTACTCTTGACATCTCTGGCTAGCTGCAGCTCCAGGTGCGATTTGGCCCTCCTGATAACATTCCTACATGCCCGAGCAATATTTTTATACTCTTCCCTGGTCATATGTCCAACCTTCCACTTCTTGTAAGCTTCTTTTTTATGTTTAAGATCCGTTAGGATTTCACCATTAAGCCAAGCTGGTCGCCTGCCATATTTACTATTCTTTCGACTCATTGGGATGGTTTGTCCCTGTAACCTCAACAGGGATTCCTTGAAATACAGCCAGCTCTCCTGGACTCCTTTCCCCTTCAAGTTAGTCCCCCAGGGGATCCTGGCCATCCGTTCCCTGAGGGAGTCGAAGTCTGCTTTCCTGAAGTCCAGGGTCCGTATCCTGCTGCTTACCTTTCTTCCCTGCGTCAGGATCCTGAACTCAACCAACTCATGGTCACTGCCTCCCAGATTCCCATCCACTTTTGCTTCCCCCACTAATTCTACCCGGTTTGTGAGCAGCAGGTCAAGAAAAGCGCCCCCCCTAGTTGGCTCCTCTAGCACTTGCACCAGGAAATCGTCCCCTACGCTTTCCAAAAACTTCCTGGATTGTCTATGCACCGCTGTATTGCTCTCCCAGCAGATATCAGGAAAATTAAAGTCACCCATGAGAATCAGGGCATGCGATCTAGTAGCTTCCGTGAGCTGCCGGAAGAAAGCCTCATCTACCTCATCCCCCTGGTCCGGTGGTCTATAGCAGACTCCCACCACTACATCACTCTTGTTGCACACACTTCTAAACTTAATCCAGAGACACTCAGGTTTTTCTGCAGTTTCGTACCGGAGCTCTGAGCAGTCATACTGCTCCCTTACATACAGTGCTACTCCCCCACCTTTTCTGCCCTGCCTGTCCTTCCTGAACAGTTTATAACCATCCATGACAGTACTCCAGTCATGTGAGTTATCCCACCAAGTCTCTGTTATTCCGATCACGTCATAGTTCCTTGACATCACCAGGACCTCCAGTTCTCCCTGCTTGTTTCCAAGGCTTTGTGCATTTGTATATAAGCACTTGAGATAACCTGTTGATCGCCCCTCATTCCCAGTATGAGGCAGGAGCCCTCCCCTCACAGACATTCCTGCCTGTGCTTCCTCCCGGTATCCCGCTTTCCCACTTACCTCAGGGCTTTGGTCTCCTTCCCCCGGTGAACCTAGTTTAAAGCCCTCCTCACTAGGTTAGCCAGCCTGCTGGCAAAGATGCTCTTCCCTCTCTTCGTAAGATGGAGCCCGTCTCTGCCCAGCACTCCTCCTTCATGGAACACCATCCCATGGTCAAAGAAACCAAAGCCTTCTCTCCGACACCACCTGCGTAGCCATTCGTTGACTTCCACGATTCGACGCTCCCTACCTAGGCCTTTTCCTTCCACTGGGAGGATGGACGAGAACACCACTTGCGCCTCCAACTCCTTTATCCTTCTTCCTAGAGCCACATAGTCCGCAGTGATCCGCTCAAGGTCATTCTTGGCAGTATCATTGGTGCCCACGTGGAGAAGCAGGAAGGGGTAGCGATCCGAGGGCTTGATGAGTCTCGGCAGTCTCTCCGTCACATCGCGAATCTTAGCCCCTGGCAAGCAGCAGACTTCTCGGTTTTCCCGGTCAGGGCGGCAGATAGATGACTCAGTCCCCAGGAGGAGAGAGTCCCCGACCACCACCACCCGCCTTCTCCTCTTGGGAGTGGTGGTCGTGGAACTCCCAACCTCAGGACAGTGCATCTCATGCCTTCCAACCAGCGGAGTCTCCTTCTGCTTTCTCGTCCCAGACATATCATCTGGTCCACTCTCCGCAACGGTACCTGTGGAGAGAACATGAAAGCGGTTAGTTACCTGTGTCTGTGTTACTGGAACCCGGACATTCCGCTTACCTCTTCTGGAGGTCACATGTTGCCAAGCTTCTTCACTGGCCTCTTGGCTCCTCTGTGCGACCTGCTCTCTATCTGTAGAGCTTTGTGCCCCTAGAAGCCTATCCTGAGTTTTGTCCAGAAAATCCTCAGTTTCCCATATGCAACGCAGGGTTGTTATCTGTTGCTCCAGACCTTCAATCTTCTCTTCCAATATGGAGACCAGCTTGCACTTTGTACAGACAAAGTGTCTGTGTCAGTGTGGAAGGAGAGAGGCCCAGTGGTGATGTCATTGAACCTCATTTATACTTTCTCTCACATGTTACTGTGACATCTTATGAACTTCCACATACTTTTGACAGTCGAGCTCACAATTAGGGGAAATGTCTAGGCCAAAACCTCTCAAAGAACTCAAGGTACTGGAAGGCAAATAACCTCACCCCCTCACTCATTTACAAAACCAGCTGAGGACTCTGCCAGATTTGATTGGTGCAGCCAATAAGCACGTTCCGACGCTAAACATGACTAACATCCCCAACATGGGAACTTTGATGTGGTCATTGCTGTCCTGTCTTCTGACCTTTTGTTCTTCAAGTTCATTGACTGTCGCGATTGTTCCTCACCTTACCAGTATTGACCACTATGGCTGAGCGGAGCTTCTCTGCACTGCAAAAAAACTGAAGACCTTTCTCAGGATGATGACAACCCAAGAACGTTTACACAATCCAATGCTTTCGTATGCGCATAAACGCACTGCGGATGGAGTGAAGATATCTGAAATTGCAAAGGAATTCTTTTCAGCTAATGACTGGCACATCCACTTTTGGGGAACATTTTAAGACCAGGCTTCTTTTCTTGTGTGACTGGTTACTCTCACCAACTCAAGCTGGTCCAAGATATCACCTCACCCACCTTATTTCTCTGGTTTCCCCATTGTCGTTGTGTGTCATAAAATTTACCCTCATTTTAGTAAAAACGTCCTACCGTTCACAAAGCATGCGAGTTTGAGGAGCGGTTTGGTGGGCGCGAGTTCAAGCAGCGCGGCTTGCTGTGGGGTGTGTCATGTATGGAAAGACCTGGGTCTTGAGGGGCATAGGGGCTCAGCTTGATACAGGGCTTAGTACATTTAGGGTTCAATAGGCACCTTCAAAGCCAGCTCACCCTGGAGAAGCCTGCTGTGGTACAAGCATCTAGGAACCTAGGCACCTACTCTGGTTTTGGTTGGGAAGAGCAGGTGGAGGGGCAAGAGCTGGTGGTGGGCTCTCCCCCCAGCCTTGTCTACACTCGGAGATGTTGCCAGTGTAGCTATACCTGCAACACCCCTAGTGTGAGCAGTTATCAGTAGACAAGGGCTTATACTGGCATAAGCTATACCAATATAACTGTGTCTACACTAGGGCTTTTTCTAGCATAGCTATGTTGGTAGAAGATCACAAGCCTAGTCAACATAGCTATGTTCGTAAAACTTCAAGTCTGGACAAGGCTGGAGGGGTAACCTAGATGCCATGGTGTAATGGTGTAGGTGAAGCCCATGCGCTGCACTACTGTGTCGGTTCCCCAGGGGTGCGCTAAGTACTGATAGCTGCCTGGCAGGAATTCCTCCATGTGGCAAACCTGTTTCTGGTCTTGGTACAACATCTGCCTGCTCCATACCAACTTCACGTGCTACTCGTGCCACGTAAACAAGGGCATGCTCTAAGTGGGTTTAATCAGTTGCCAGTGGCAGACCCGTGACTGTGGTGTTGCTAGCCAAACCTCAGCTGTTTAACAGTCAGATTGATCTCCAGCAGAAGTTCCCAGAGGTGTGGTCCACGCTCCGCTGATGGTCTCTGGGCTTGTCATGTGATGGCAGCTGCTTGGTTGCAAAATACTTCCCTGATTACCCTTCTGTCTAAGCAGAGGTGTAGTCATCATGGGGACTAGGTATGGGAACGGAAGGGGAGCCAGCCTCAGGTGGTCCACACCACGAAAGTTAGAGTGGCTGGTTCTGGCGTAGGCTGGCACTGAACGCTGCAGCTTTTTGGGAAGAGCTCTCTCAAGCCAGAGGAACAGTCGTCTTCTCTGAGCATTAGTAAACGCAGCGCCAGCTCTTGGCAGAAGGTGCTGCGCCATCAAGCTCCCAGGTCCGCTTCACATAGCCATGCGAGTGCTGTTCTCACCTGCACGGTTTGTCCCTGGAGCAGGTAGGAGCAAGGGCTAACCTCCTGGTTGCAATGTCCGTACTGTCACTTCACCACCACCACCACCCCGGCTCACGAGGTAAGTTCGGGTTTTCTAAAAGCCAATTACTTAACAGTTTCATAATGTGCTTTCAGTGTGTGAAACATGCTTACTAGCTAACCGTTTTAAGGCCTTAGGTAGGTGGAGAGCATCCAGAGCAGATGAGGTAATATTAGCAATCTGAATGAATGGAGTCTGGTTGCTTGCTCCCAAGGTCTTGTTCATTGAAGGCAGCCAACATCCCCAGTTTGTGTTAAAAAATAAAATAGAGGCAAAAGTCCAATACTGGAGAACAGGCCCCCAGGGGCTTTCAGCTAAGCCATCGATACCCATTTTCAATTACTTTGAAGTTTTGTTAAGTCTTCGAAATGATTGGCTGGCCATGAGAGGCTCACCTGGCCAGGGGCCAGGTGACTAACACGCATTCTATTTAAGTAGCTTCTTGCTGGAGCTAGAGCATGTCACGTACACAGCTGAAATGCCTCTGGGTGAAAGGTTGGAACGTGCTTATAGCAGGTCTGTTGAAGCCAAGTCCTGCTGTCTTCCGTTGAGGAAAGAGGGAGGGCAGCTACAAAGCCCGCTGAAAGTTTGCATGGAAGTATCAGCATGAAAACTAGACAGCGGCCTGCATATGCACCGGCTTTTTACTCCGTTCTAGGGCGGTTGTGCTCCGTTGATGCTCCATGGTGGTAGGCACTCTACATGGAGCTGGGGTGTGTGAGACTCACCCTGAAGGTAAGACAGACCAAGAGGGAAGAGAGGAGGTGGTAGCCACGTTCCTCAGCTGAGATGAGACCTCTATCATATCCCCCCTTAGTCGTCTCTTTTCCAAGTTTTAACCTCTTCATACAGAAGCTGTTCCACACCCCTAATCATTTTTGTTGCCCGTCTCTGCACCTCTTGCAGTTTTAATATGTCTTTTTTGAGATGGGGTGACCAGAACTGCACGCAGTATTCCAGCTGTGGAGGTACCATGGTTGCTAGATAATACTAGGAGTTCTTCGCCACCCATGAAAGGGGCACACGGATCCCATGGTACAGAGAGAGAAAGGAAAAGGGCCAAGCCACTCGCAGCCTGATGTCACCATATGGGGCCAGAATGTGCCAAGCTGATGATGTTCTCCAGAATCATCATTTTGTTGATCTAGAAGTTGATCTAGATGTTTCTGCAAACATTTCCTGGCACCCCTGGGGCCAATTCCTTGCCCCTCCCTGTCTGGACGTGGGTAACTCAGTGTTGGCCCAGTGTTTGGAGCTGCAGCGATGGAAGTGGGGCGCTAGCCCCAAGGAGCTCATGTGCTGAGGGCTTCACTCTGCCTCTGGCATAGAGAGCTGCAGGCCAGGCCGGGATGTTCTGTACCTTGGCGCGGTGGAGTACCTGCTGAGGGCAAGGCGCCATGCCTGGAGGGGCCTTACCTTTGTACAGCAGAGTGCCGGCTGGGCACTTGGGGAAAAACCGCCAGCCAAGCTGCAGGGTATGCCCTGCCTGTAGAACAGGTGTGACCAGTCTCTGTCCCTCACACCCCCACCCAGCCCCAAGGGACAGCCAGAGCTGGGAGAGGCACCTGTGGAGCTGTGGCTTGGGGCCATATGCCGTCCCAAAACACACAGATGCGGGCTCCCTTTGCCCAGTTCTGTCCTCGCACGCAAGGCAACCAGCTTGTTCCTGCTGTGCTGGGCATAAGGACAGCCAGGCTCTTACGTGGCTCCCTGCTTAGCCCCTCACACCTTACGTGGCTCCCTGCTTAGCCCCTCACACCGTCCTGGCCCTTTCCAGATGCTGCCACACAACACCCATCTCCCCGCGGAGCGCTTCCACCTCAGAGCTGGGCTAGAACTGGGGCCCCTCTCACTTCTCCCATCACCCCTCTCCCAGGGAGCGGCTTCCACGCCCTTCAGCAGCCTGGAGGGTAGGAGTGGTGTCCTGGCCATAGTGGCCCCATTCCCTGATGGAGGAAGCGGGCTCTGAGGTGTCCCCTGCCGAGCCACAGGGGGCTGGACACCCCCTCTCCCAGGGCGGGGAAGAAGCAGCAGGGGACAGAGCTGCCAGAGGGCAGCTGCCGGGCTGCTACCAGCTCGCGTAGGGGCCTGCAGCTCCCTGGGCAGGGCCTTGGCCCGATAGCGGCCAGGTTGGCGGCCCCTGGGCCTTGAATTGCTTCATGCAGACGCTTTGTTAAAACAGCCGGTGGGGGGCTCAATTCCTGACCGAGCGAAGTGAGGCCGGACCCTTGACGTGAGGGTGTTTCTCGGCCTGTCTGTCTGCACGTGTAGCCTGAGTGCTTCTGCACCCTGCAGCCAGGCCGCTCCAAAATGACCTGCCCCCGGGGCCCCAGCTCAGCCTCGGAAACCCAGCCCAGAAGGGCTGCCTGGACACGCTCTGTCCTCCAGGCGGCATTGTCACCCCACTGCTTGGACCCCAGCTGCAGCCACGTCGAGACCCCCTGGCTTCTTCACCTGTAACTAGCCCCCCCTGTCGCTGGGGGCCGGCTGGGGGGCGTGAGCCTTCTCTGGCCCCTTAGCCAAGCCTTTCAGCCTCCTTTGAGATGACTAGGGCTCTGAGCCACTACAAATAAATACAAATAGGGCATTATACTGATTAATCACACATCACCCAAATGATCTGTCTAATCTGTCCCCCCACCCTGCAGCCCTCCTGGGCGTGCAAAGGCAGAGAGGTGCTGTCTGCAGCTGTATGGCATGGCGCGGTTCTGTTCATCCCTGCAGGGTGAGGGGGTTGCTGTGCCTGCGGCCCAGTGGGTTTGGCTCACTCTGGGTGTGGCGCTGGTCCTCCCAATGGCTGGGGTTGCTCCGCTAGAGGCAGGCATTTTGGGGCAGCAGGTGGTAGGTAGCTAGCCTGGCAAACAGCCCCGGCTGGCTGGTCGTGCAGCCCCGTTCGCAGGCGCCCGTCAGCGCGGTGAGAGTTGTAAAGGGCCGAGCTTATAAAGGCGGCATTACTGATCATGCCTGGGTAGGCTGGAGCCAAGACATGCCAAGCTGGGTTCGAGAGGCGGCCGAGTTACCGCACGCGGGGAGCAGGGGAACATTTCCGACATGTCCTAGCCAGGTCTGCTCCGGGACTCCCACCAGATAATGACCGAGCCTGCAGGATCCTGGCTGGGTCCCAAGGCCAAATCTCCCACATGGCACCATCCCCGGGGTGCAGCCGGGGGAGCCGTAGTGCAGTCTGACGAGAGCCAACACACAGCATGAGCCAGGAGCATAAGGCCTGGGCCCGCAGCCTGCCCGAGGAGACCTGCTGAGCTGCGGGGTGCACGGTGTGGGGTCTGGGTGAGGAAGCCCTCAGGGATCTGGGGAGCCAGGCAGCCTCTGCCACTCAGGAGATGCTGTGTAGTGCTGAGCAAGTCTTGAAGAGCCCTCCCTCCCCTCCAACTGCATGTTCTGAACTCCCCATGAGGCCGCTGACCCGGACCCCTGTTCGCAGCCTGCTGGCCTCACCTCTCGCCCAGCCTGCCAGGGAGCCGTGGCCAGAAGTTGGGGCAGTGCTGGGGTGACAAGGTGGAGATGTCGGCCCAGCTGACGGAGCCCCGGGAGGGCCAGGGAGCCTGCAGGAACCTTTGGCAGGCTGGGCCGGGTCTGCGATCGTCAGCACTGGGGTAGCACTGTAACCGAGCAGGCTGCAGCTGGGGGAACGCTAGCTCCCCATCAGGATCCTAGCGTTTCGGCGGGGGGAGGAGTGGTAACAACGGGCCCGATCCTGCTCTCCTCCACACACAGGCTTTGGGGGCGCTGCAGGGCCATGCCCAACACCCTGAGCAGGGGGCAAAAGAAAGCTCCTTCTGTTTCCACCCTCCAGAAATTTCACAAGCAGCATTAAAACCAGACTCACAATCCCACTGGCTGCATTAGCCCCATGGCTGAGGACCTCGCCCACTGTGGCCCCAGGGTGAAAGCTGGCAGGCTGTGTGGTGCGGACAACCATCAACTTCACCCTCCGGTGACCAGCGTTGGATCAGGGGGCCCAGGCAGCTCCTTAAATTGGGGCCCTGAGACTCCAGAGGCAGGAGCCTCACCTAGGAGTGGATTGAGCTCTCACACAGCTCAGACTGAATGCCCTGCTTCCCCTGCCAGCAAGCTCTAGGCTGGGTCCTGCTCCACCCCAGTGAGCTCTGGGCTGGGTCCTGCCCCGTCGCAGCATGCTCTGGGCTGGGCTCGCTGCCGTCCCAGCATGCTCTGGGCTGGGCTCGCTGTCGTCCCAAGATGCTCTGGGCTGGGTCCTGCTCCGTGCCAGCATGCTCTGGGTCGCACTCGCTGCCGTCCTAGCATGCTCTGGGCTGGGTCCTGCTCTGTCCCAACATGCTCTGGGCCACGATCTGTGCCATCCCAGCAAGCTCTAGGCTGGGTCCTGCTCCATCCCAGCGAGCTCTGGGCTGGGTCCTGCTCCGTCCCAGCATGCTCTGGGCAGTGCTCACTGCCATCCCAGCATGCTCTGGGCTGGGCTCGCTGTCGTCCCAAGATGCTCTGGGCTGGGTCCTGCTCCGTCCCAGCATGCTCTGGGCCACGCTTGCTGCCGTCCCAGCATGCTCTGGGCTGGGCTCGCTGTCGTCCCAAGATGCTCTGGGCTGGGTCCTGCTCCGTGCCAGCATGCTCTGGGTCGCACTCGCTGCCGTCCTAGCATGCTCTGGGCTGGGTCCTGCTCTGTCCCAACATGCTCTGGGCCACGATCCGTGCCATCCCAGCATGCTCTGGGCTGGGTCCTGCTCTGTCCCAGCATGCTCTGGGCCATGATCCATGCCATCCCAGCATGCTCTGGGCTGGGTCCTGCTCCGTCCCAGCATGCTCTGGGCAGTGCTCGCTGCCATCCCAGCATGCTCTGGGCTGGGTCCTGCTCCATCCTAGCATGCTCTGGGCCGCGCTCGCTGCCGTCCTAGCATGCTCTGGGCTGGGTCCTGCTCCATCCCAGCAAGCTCTGGGCTGGGTCCTGCTCCATCCCAGCATGCTCTGGGCAGCGCTCGCTGCCGTCCCAGCATGCTCTGGGCCGGGCTCGCTGCTGTCCCAGCATGCTCTGGGCTGGGTCCTGCTCTGTCCCAGCATGCTCTGGGCCATGATCCATGCCATCCCAGCATGCTCTGGTCTGGGTTCTGCTCTGTCCCAGCATGCTCTGGGCCACGATCCGTGCCATCCCAGCATGCTCTGGGCTGGGTCCTGCTCTGTCCCAGCATGCTCTGGGCCATGATCCCTGCCATCCCAGCATGCTCTGGGCTGGGTTCTGCTCTGTCCCAGCATGCTCTGGGCCACGATCCGTGCCATCCCAGCATGCTCTGGGCTGGGTTCTGCTCTGTCCCAGCATGCTCTGGGCCACGATCCGTGCCATCCCAGCATGCTCTGGGCTGGGTCCTGCTCTGTCCCAGCATGCTCTGGGCTGGGCTGGGCTCTTTGCCGCATGGGGCGGAAGGTGCCGTTCCAATGTCCCTGCTGCACTCTCATAGGGACGCACCACAAGGCCGCGCTCAGCCATGCTTTCAGGACCGCGCATGGCGTCGCCACTCACCAGCTCTGGCCGTGTTCTCGCAGCGACGGGATTGGGCTAGGCTGGAGCCCGTGTGGCCACTGTGTGAGGAGGAGCTGCAGCCCACTGACACATCTGAGCCCTCTGACGGGCTGCCTGCCTGGGGCTGAAGAACCAGTCAGAGCTGCTGTAGGAGGAGCGCTCTCTCTCCACCGCCCCCATAGCACCCCGTACTTGCAAGACGGTGGGGGGATCGAGAAGCCCAGCACCCAGGGTGGTCCTGCCCCCTCACCCTCTCCTGTGAGCAATGCGGACAGGATGTGGACTCTGCTTCTCCTCCTCCCTCCCTGCAGCCCCTGGCCTGGGAAGGGGCAGAGGAGGATGAAGAACCCCAGGGGCTGCCCCCTCCCCGGCCAAGCCTAGAAGTGGGAGGGGACCCCACTGCAGCCACCCCTGCCCCAGGCTTTGGAGAGAGGAGTGAAGAGCCCCAAGAGGGCAGACAGCTCAACTGACGAGGGGGCTGGGGAGGGCAGCCGTGGGGTGAACAGAGCCAAGGTCTCCCAGCTCCAGCCTCTCCCCACAGGCCCAGCTCACTGCTGAGCAGCACTTGGTGCTGGAAAGAGGCCTGTCATGCAGGGCTCTCAGCCTGACACCACTCACCAGCGCAGCATCCCCTGGGGGAACTGCCAGTCTTTGGGTCAGGCCCTGGAACCTGCGACACGGTCTGCACACTCACCGGAATTTCTCCTGCAACCAAGCCTGAAGGATCTGCTCCTCTCAGGGTCTTTGAGGCCTGATCCAAAGCTGGCTGGACTCAGCAGAAAGACTTGGCCCTGCCATGCACAATGCCTGGATCCAGGGATGTGCCCCATTCCAAATCCCCAGCCCTTTAATCCCTCGAAGTAACGAACAGGGCCAACTCTGCTCTGCCGTGCCAGTGCGAATCCAGAGTGACTAGGCTGCAATGGGTGGAGTTACTCCTGATTTACCCTGGGTTAACAAGAGTGGAGTCTTGTGGCGTTGAAAAGTGGGTTGGAATTGTAGGCTGTCGCGGCCATTTGTAAGGGGTTTCCTGGTCCTGCTTGCAGGCTAGAGGGCGATCAGTCAATCTGCAGCCAGCTGGCCTAGGGTAAAGGTGGGGTGAGTTGTGCCTCACTGTTTCAGGGAGCAGTCTGCTTTGTCTGTCTCTGTTTTTAGTTCTTGTGTGTTAACATTCTGCATTCTAGGAAATAAAGTCATGGTATGTTGCAGCCTTCCAGCAAGAGTAGTTATGTTTTTATCTAACACATGTACGTGCTGTGAAACATAACAAGTCTGGCTCGATGTCTTCCAGCTGCCAGTTGGAACCGACTGTGGCAGTCAACTGCAAAGGCAGAGGGGAAGTGCTTGGGAGGGACTTGCCCAGGCTCCAGTTGCCTTGCAGGAGTTAATGAGCGTGCCATGCAGGCAGCAATGGGCAGCTCCTGAGTGCTTGGTTCTGCTCTTCAGGCGCAGGCTCGGGCTTGGTCCCAACAGCTCCCTGTTGATCTGCCACTGGATAAGGTTGCACTTTAGGCTGCCGTCCATGCAGGTGCAATCAGGCCTGCTTCTCTCCAGGCTGTTCCCACCTCCAACCCCTTGGGCTAGCGGCTAGCGGACTGAGCCCATCTCTTCTCTAACTTTCTCTCCTGTTCTCTCTCTCCCAGTAGTGCTAGCAGCAACAGGAACAGACACTGGGCCTCGTTTTTAGCGGGGGTGAAGCACCAGTGAAGAGAGGCTGATTTACACTGGCTGAGGATCTGGTCCTTGGTGGGCGCGGGTGTGGCAAGCAACCATGCCATGTAGGGAGGATAGGGGTCCATAGCTGGGGATGGGTTGGGGGTTGGAAAGGTCCTGCTGCCTCGGGCCAGGGCCCTGCCTGCCGGCTGCACCCCAGCAAATCAAAACAAAATCTCAGCCCTGAGGTTGGTTTTGCTCTGTGTTTATCTGTGTCATTGACATGCTCTAATGCTCCGTCCCAGCATCACTGGCACCTAGTGGCCAGAACAGCGCCTCACCATGGCTACCAGCCCAGCATCCATGCTAACCAAAGGGGCGCACAGCCAGGAACGAATGGACACTCCCTCTGGCTGCCCCTGCCTCTGGGCAGCATCTTCAGCACCATAACAAAGGCAGGGAGGAACAGGCCCAACAAGCAGGGACTAGGGGGGCGGAGGGCACTCAGCGCCAGGGGTATGTGTCTGTGAGGGAGAGGCAGCAAGAGAAAGGCAGCACGTGTGTTCAGCGAGCATGCCTGTCTCTCGAGGTCAGCTCTGTCTCTGCAGCCATCCTCTATGCACCCGTCCCTAGAGCCTAGTGCAGTGGGTTCCAGGCTTTTTTCATTGGCGGACTCCTTTGGCAATTTTGAATGGAGGGGCGGCCCCCCTTGGAAACCCCTCGTCTGTGTACATAGCTGAATTCGGGTCAGTCTAAAGACAGAATTCAACTGGAAATGTTGCAGGTGCAGGACAAGGCATTTGACGCAGCGTCAGAAAGTGCGCTAAGCTGTTGGCTGCTATGGTACGGCCAACACTTCAGGGTTTGGCCTGTAGGTGGGGGTGCGCGCGTACTTTTGATTGCTCAGAAAACCGGAATATCTGAACAGGATCAGAAACTTTATTTTCTCAAAAAGAAAAGGAGGACTGGTGGCACCTTAGAGACGAAAGCTCACGCTCAAATAAATTGGTTCGTCTCTAAGGTGCCACCAGTCCTCCTTTTCTTTTATTTTCTCAGTCACCTGTTGCGGACCCTTTAGACTTCGTTTGTGGACCCTGGGTTAAAAAACACTGGCCTAGTAGTGTGCCTGTCTATCCATCCCCACACACACCCATCCATCTCCATACACACCCCTCTACCCACCCATCCCCCCCACAACCCCACCCCCATTTCCCCCCAAACACATCCCCTCTATTCATCCATCCACTCATTCATCCCCATACACACCCCTCTACCCACCCATCCCCACCCCATCTCCCATACATTCATCCCCAAACACATCCCCTCTACCCACCCAACCCCAAACCCACCCATTCCCCTCTACCCACCCATTCCCCATCCATCCCCATACACACCCCTCTACCCACCCATCCCCCTCTACCCACCCATCTCCACCCCATCGCACATCCCCCACACCATCCATCCCCATCCACACCCCTCTACCCACCCATCCCCCCATCCCCCCACCCCCATTTCCCCCCAAACACATCCCCTCTATTCATCCATCCACTCATTCATCCCCATACACACCCCTCTACCCACCCATCCCCACCCCATCCCCCATACATTCATCCCCAAACACATCCCCTCTACCCACCCAACCTCCATCCCCACCCCATCCCAAACCCACCCACCCCCCTCTACCCACCCATTCCCCATCCATCCCCATACACACCCCTCTACCCACCCATCTCCCCATCCCCCCCACATCCCCCACCCCATTTCCCCCCAAACACATCCCCTCTATTCATCCATCCGCTCATTCATCCCCATACACACCCCTCTACCCACCTATCCCCACCCCATCCCCCATACATTCATCCCCAAACACTTCCCCTCTACCCACCCAACCCCCATCCCCACCCCACCCCAAACCCACCCATCCCCCTCTACCCACCCATTCCCCATCCATCCCCATCCACACCCCTCTACCCACCCATCTTCACCCCATCCCCCCATCCATTCCCACCCCATCCCACATCCCCCACCCCCATCCGTCCCCATCCACACCCCTCTATCCACCCATCCCCCCACCCCTCCATCCATTCCACCCCCACCCCCATCCATTCATCCCCAAACACACACCCCTCTACCCACCCCACCCCAAACCCACCCATTCCCCTCTACCCACCCATCTCCACCCCATCCCACATCCCCCACCCATCCCCATACACACCCCTCTACCCACCCTTCTCCACCCCATCCCCCCATCCATCCCCACCCCATCCCACATCCCCCACCCCCGATCCATCCCCATACACACCCCTCTACCCACCCATCTCCCCATCCCCCCATCCATCCCCACCCCATCCCACATCCCCCACCCCCCATCCATCCCCATCCATCCCCACCCCATCCCACATCCCCCACCCCCATCCATCCCCATCCACACCCCTCTATGCACCCATCCCCCCACCCCTCCATCCATTCCATCCCACCCCCATCCATTCATCCCCAAACACATACCCCTCTACCCACCCCACCCCAAACCCACCCATTCCCCTCTACCCACCCATCTCCACCCCATCCCACATCCCCCACCCATCCCCATCCACACCCCTCTACCCACCCATCTCCACCCCATCCCCCCATCCATCCCCACCCCATCCCACATCCCCCACCCCCGATCCATCCCCATACACACCCCTCTACCCACCCATCTCCACCCCATCCCCCCATCCATCCCCACCCCATCCCACATCCCCCACCCCCCATCCATCCCCATACACACCCCTCTACCCACCCATCCCCCCACCCCTCCATCCCACATCCCCTCCCAACCCCCCCAACGCACCCCTCTACCCCCCACCTCCATCCCGCCCCCGCCCTGCCGCAGGCCGCTCGCCACGTTAACCCCTCGCTGCCCAGGGCTCGCGCCGATCGGGACCCCCCCCCCCCGCGGCTCGGCCCCGCGGGCCGGGCGCGCTCCTCGAGCGCGGGGCCTGCCCCTTTAAGAGCGGGCCCGTGGGGCGGGCGCGCGCAGGCCGGGGGGGCCGGAGCCGCCTGCGAGCGGGGACTGGAGGCTGCGGAGCAGCCGGCCCGGGGGTCCCGCTGCGGCCGGGGAGCTGCGCCGCCAGGGGGAGCGCGGGGGGACAGCTGTGGGGTGGGGGAGGGCCAGGGGGGCAGCAGTGGGGTGGGGGAGCCCTAGGGGGTGGGGGAGGACCAGGGGGGCAGCAGTGGGGTGAGGGAACCCCAGGGGGCAGCAGCAAGGCAGAGGAGCCCCAGGGGGTGGGGGAGCCGCAGGGGGGCAGCAGTGGGGTGGGGGAGCCCTAGGGGGTGGGGGAGGACCAGGGGGGCAGCAGTGGGGTGGGGGAACCCCAGGGGGCAGCAGTAAGGCAGAGGAGCCCCAGGGGGTGGGGGAGCCGCAGTAAGGTGGGGGAGCCCCAGGGGGTGCGGGAGCCGCAGGGGGGCAGCAGTGGGGTGGGTGGAGCCCTGCGGAGGGGAGGACCAGGGGGGCAGCAGTAAGGCAGAGGAGTCCCAGGGGACAGCAGTGGGGTGGGGGAGCCCCAGGGGGGCAGCAGTAAGGTAGGGGAGCCCCAGGGGGTGGGGGAGCCCCAGGGGGGCAGCAGTAAGGTAGGGGAGCCCCAGGGGGTGCGGGAGCCCCAGGGGGGCAGCAGTAAGGTAGGGGAGCCCCAGGGGGTGTGGGAGCAGGGGTGTGGGGGAAGTCTGAGGGGGGCAGGAAGCAGGGGGAGTCAGGAGCACAACAGCTGCACCATCAGGGGGCAGGGGGTGCGCGCAGGGGAGCAGTGGCACTGTCAGGAGTTGGGGCTGGGGTGGGGCGTTCAGGAGTCCGGAGGCCTGAGCTCAGCCGTGCAGGAGGCAGGGGTGAGCCCAGGGGTGCAGGAGTCAGGGGGGATTCTGGGCCTGGGGGAAGAGTATCAGGCAGCAGGGGGGACAAGGCCAGGGGTGCGGGAGCAGTGTGCGGCTGGGGGGGCCAGGCCAGGGGTGCGGGAGCAGTGGGCGGCTGGGGGGACCAGGCCAGGGGTGCGGGAGCAGTGGGCGGCTGGGGGGGCCAGGCCAGGGGTGCGGGAGCAGTGGGTAGCCAGAGAGGTGAAGCCAGGAGTGTGGGAACAGTGGGTGGCAGTGGGGACAAGGCCAATAGCGCAGGAGCAGTCGGTGACCAGAGAGTCTAGGCCGGGGGTGCGGGAGCAGCGGGCGGCCGTGGGGGAGAGGCCAGGGGTGCGGGAGGCAGTGGGAGGCAGGCCGGAGGTGCGGGAGAAGCGGGTGGCAGTGGGAGAGAGGCCGGGGGTGCGGGAGAAGCGGGTGGCAGTGAGAGAGAGGCTTGGGCTGCGGGTGGCCAGAGAGAAAAGGCCAGGAGTACGGGCACGGGTGGCAGCTAGGGTGAGGCCAAGTGTGCGGGTACGGGTGCCGGGGGGGGTGAGGCTGGGGTTACAGGAGGAGCATCTGGTAGAAGAGGGAAGCCTGGGAGTAAAGTATCAACCTCAGGAGGAGGGCACAGTGAGCTCAGGGGTGCAGGAGCGGGGTGTGGCCCTGGGAGCCCCCCAGGAGCAGGGTGTGGCCCTGGGAGCCCCCCAGGAGCAGGGTGTGGCCCTGGGAGCCCCCCAGGAGTGGGGAGAGGGCCCGTGGGTTCAGCACCAGCCTGAAGGGGAAGGGGAGGCGAGCCCAGGAGTGCAGGGGGGCCAGCAGGGAGAGCAGCAGGAGACAGGAGGGTTTGTCAGGGGCCTGCAGGAGGAAGGGGGCCTGAGGCCGGGCGTGCAGGAGGAGGTTCTCGGGCTGGGCGTGCAGGAGGAGGCCCTTGGGCGTGGGGTGCAAGAGCAGCCTCAGGAGCCTGAGTGGCTGAGCCCAGGTGTTCAGGAAGCCGGGAGGACCCTGGATGTACAGCAGCAGCCGCAGCGGGGGAGGCGGCGAGCAGCACAGGTGTAGGGCGTGAGAGGAGTGAGCCCAGGAGCCTAGCAGTGCCATCCCTTGCCAGCGAGCCTGGAGCTGAGCATCCCCCCATAGGAGGAGCCTGGAGGGGCGAATCCTGGAGAGTCCCAGCCGTAACGCCACTGCCAGCCTGGGTGGCCAGGAGTATAGGAGCAACACCACCCTCATCGTTCACGCACCGAGCCTGGGCACCAAACAGCAGCACCCTCCCATTGCTACACAGTGAGCTTTGCACTGTAAAGCTGCATGCAGTGCTCCTGGTCACATATGCCAACAACTGCTGGAGCATGCAGTGAATCTGGCAACATGGAGCAGCAGCATTTTACTAGCTTAGAGTATAGCAGAAGCAGCAACGCCTTCAGCGTGCAGTGAGCCTGGCAGCGTGCAGTGAGCCTGGCAGCGTGCAGTGAGCCTGGCAGCGTGCAGTGAGCCCGGCAGTGTCCTGCGCAGTGCTGTGCAGTGAGCCCGGCAGCGTCCAATACAGCAGCCTCGCCGCCAGCTTGGCCTTCCTGGAATTTAATAGCAGCAGTGCCTTTCCCGTGCAGTGAGCCTGGCAGTTTATACCCTCTCCAGCCTGGCAGCTTGGCAGTGCAGCAGCTGAGGAAGGAGGTGGCCCTGTGGGTACAGTGGCAGGGCCGCATCCAGCCCAGGAGTACGGCAGCGGTGAGAGACGGTGTGGAGTCTGGAGGGCAGGAACTGGAGGTAGAAACTGACAGGTAAGGGAATGCTGAAGACCTGTGTCCCCACAAATCTGCAGCACTCTCCCTTGTGTGTTCTCGTCACATGCCCAGGGGCCGCTTGTGGAAGGGGAGCATGCGCTCACGGGAAGTGTCTGGCCTAGGCAAATAAGCGCCTAGTGAATGGCTAGCATGTCTGTGTGCAGCACTGGCCTGTGCTGGAGGGAGTCAGGACAGCTCATCTGTGTGTCATAGGCCCCACACTACTGAATTCTCTTTTAGTTTGGGCAACAAGGAGCAGTTCAAGTCCTGCTACTGTGGATTTTGAGACTGTGGCATGCAGCACAATGACCCCTTGAGTGTGTTTCCCTTCAGACAAGGTTTCCTGTAGGTTCCCTCATAGCTGGTTTCCCTTGTCTGAGGGGAAATGGGCAGAGCTCAATTTTTCTCCCAGTTACTGTGGGCGGAAACTGATGACCTGCACACTGGAGCTGCCGCGGTGGAAAGGCTCAACAAGAAAGAGGCCCGGGGCTGTCACGATCTGGGCACTGAACGACACCCATATTTGTGGGAAGGCAGAGGCCCTTGGCTAGAATAAATACTGTGTGATTGCGAACTGCTCTATCACTGCATCCCTCCCTTGTATGCGCATGCAAACTGCTGCATCTGTGCCATGTCCATGCAGGAAACCTGCAGCCAGTGTCCTTCATGCAGCCTGACACTCCTGTCCAAAGCTCAGAAAGGCTACCAGGCACCGAGCCAGATGGCATGAAACGTGATGGGCCACTGACCAGGCCCCATTGGGAAGCCCGGTCCCCCTCCCACTCTGGTGCACCATCCCTCGGACAGGAGAGGGTGCTGAGATTTCTGTCGGGCTGATCCAGAACCCAGCTTGAGGATCCCTCTTACCTAGCAGCCCCTGGCTAGTGGCTGTTTGACAAATTTGAAATCCTTCCAGCCCCACACTGGCAACTAGAAGGGGAAGGAGGGGCGTCTCAATCCCACCCAGGCTGTTCTGACCCTCCTCTGGCCTCTGTTGCTAAGGCCCTCCTCCCCTGTGGCTACCGCGACTCCAGTGCCTGAATCGGCTGGGATTTGTGCAATGTCATGGCTGCCCTGGGGATTCTGAACAGTAGGTGCAAAACTGACTGGAGTTGGGTTAATTTCACACTGCCCCTGCTTGGCAAAACTCTGAGCTGCACTGGAGCTGTCTGTCTGCAGACTCAGGCAGATGATGCGGTATCAGGCTCGGATCTGGGCCATGCTGGGGTGGCATCCTCTGCCATAGAGGCTAGAGACCCTTTCAAAAATCAAAACTTAAACCCTGCTGAAACTGCTAGCTGGACCTTCCTGCTTCCCCAGGACAAACTGCTAGCTGAGAGGTTTCAGAGTAACAGCCGTGTTAGTCTGTATTCGCAAAAAGAAAAGGAGTACTTGTGGCACCTTAGAGACTAACCAATTTATTTGAGCATGAGCTTTCGTGAGCTACAGTGGCTCACGAAAGCTCATGCTCAAATAAATTGGTTAGTCTCTAAGGTGCCACAAGTCCTCCTTTTCTTTTTGCTAGCTGAGAGGGCAGGAAGGTTGCTGCGGGAGAAGATGTTGTGTAGGAAGCTGCTCTGGGGCACTTGTCTATGTCACCGTCTCAGGGAAAGGGTTAACCCCAGCCCCAGACTGAATTGCCTTTGACACCGTTGTGTGACTCCCTTGACTTCTCAGATACTTGGGGCCATGTTGTGCAGACAGACAGGGCAGTTCTTCCCTGGGCTACTGCAGACGCACATTTACCCTCCCCACGTGCTCCTTCTCCCCAGTGCTCTGAGCCACCCGTTGGACAAAACCCTTCCTCTGTGGTAGGGAGAGGCCCTGCTGCTTTCCCTGGGTACTGCTCTATGGGAGGGCCAGGTGGGGCATGCCTCCTCTTCCCAGTGGCTGTAGGACCTCCAGCTGTCTCCCTGAAGTGCCCCCAGAGGACTCACAAATAACTCGTCCCAAGGGCTGAAATAACAGCAGTAGCCAGCCCACCTGAGAGCTGGGGGACTCGGGGGCTGGCTGTACCACAGCAGAGGTGCTCAGGCTGTGGGGTCAAGCAGCAAGGGAGCTGGGTCAGAAGGCGGGGAGGGGGACTGCATTCCCGACTCCAGAGGGCGTAGAGCAGAATTTCAGAGAGACACTATCCGCATATCCCAAAGCAGAATTTCTTTGCCTCTCTTCTCCTGTTCCTACTAATACGGCTACTGATCGGGCCATGCTGGCCCGGCTTGCTGCTTCCCTTTTACCAACCCCATGGGGAAACACTCTTGCGAACATTTCTCCTCTGACTGGGTTTGGCAGATCCCTTAGGTGTTGGGGGACTCGGGACTCCTGGGTTCCCTCCCCAGCTCTGCCGCTAGCTTGGGCAAGTCCTTGATCTGCTCAGAGGTTCAATTCACTCACCTGTGAAACAGGGATGATCATTTCTGCCACTTAGGTGTGTGCAGATGGCACGCACAGTGCAAGTGTTAACTACGTATAATTACCGTGCTGGCAGAGTGGCTGGAACATTGCTGAAGCAGACAGCTAGGGGGCTGATGATTGTCATGGTGGTGCTGGCTGCAGGTTGGGTCCCTGAAGCTCAAGGGTGTTTAGACCCGCACTTGTGTTGGGGGCCTGTCCCCCTCGGGTGCCTCTGATCTGGGTTAATCTCCCCTGCAGGGCTCTGCTTTTCCCACTTGCTTCCAAGAGGTCACTGTTCTTATCACGCCGAGCTCGATGCCAGCGCTGGGACTGAAAATACCATGGGCTGCACCTCCAGCAGCCCCACTGCGAGCAGCCTCTCCTAGCTGGCTCAGCCCTCCCTCCTCTCAGCTCTGGCATGGGTACTGCTCAGCTCCCACTGAAATCCGAGGGAGCTGCTGACCCCAGCTTGTCTGGTGTCTGGCCAGCGCAGTGCAGACCTGGACCCATCCCGCCCTTGGCCCCTCCGCTGAGGCTGCCAGTGAGGGGCTGCTGGTAGTGTGGACACCTGCCTGCTAGGAACAGCTGGAGGCTAGGTTGCTTCACAGAGGGGGGTGGACAGCCAGAGCTGCTAGCCTGGGCTGCATTCAGGTCAGCACCAGGTTCTGTGACCTGGTACCGATCCCTCGAGCTGCCCAGGCCTCACTGGCCTGGGTCTCGATAGCGCCGTGCTTTGGGCCGGGACTGGGGAGCGGGCTCTGGGTGCATGGCAAGGCGGGCAGGGGATTGTGGGTAAGGCTCCGGGCTGGCGCGCTGCCCGTCTCTGTGATTTCCCCTCTCTCTGGCTCCTCGGCAGCTGGCAGCTCTGTGGCTGCGCCCAGGGTGCTGCGTGTGGGTGTCGGGCTGAGTGACTCAGTCTGCGAGTGGAAACCCTGCGAGCGCTTTGCCCATCCTGGGAAAGGCAGCTGGGTCCCCGGGCCTGCGTGTGCACCTCGGTGTGCGGGGACTGGACCAGGAGAGCCAGACACCCAGAACATCCTGCCAAAACAGAGGCTGGCTGCTCCTGTGCAGCTGCTCCCAGCCCATTGCTGTGAGGCCCCACAGTGGAGAACGGCTCCCACAGCAGGGCCATAAATCCTCGCCTGCTGCCAGGCTGTGTTAGCTTCCAGGTGGGGTGCAGCTCTGGCTGGCCACCAGGCTGGCTCTCGCCAGGGTCCTCCTCCTGGGGAAGCCCTTGGGAGGGGTGGGGACTTGCTCACTGGCTCTCAGGTGCCCTGTGGCAGGCACCATGCCTCGGGCAAGACGGCAGCACCCTCAGCTAATGGGGATCCAGCCAGGATGCTCCATTCTGCATCCCTCCGTGTCCCCCGCCAGCTTCACTGGGAGGAGCTATTTGCTTCCTGTTATGAACTGCTGCGCAGTGTTGCTGGGTGGCCAGTAAACAGCTGCGCATTCCACCCCAGAGGTGGCTGCATGTCTGGTGAGTGAAGCAATTTGTAGCGTGTACAGCGTGTTGGAATCTGGCTGGAAGGAACCTTACAGACTCTGCTCGCTCCTGTAGAGTGGAGGAGTCCAGCGGGGAGAGGGAAGGATGGAGGGGGCGCTCATTGGCTGTGTTGCATTCTCCTGCCTGGTTCTCTTGACTTTGCTGGTAATTAACTGTGCTCTTGGCCTCTTCCATAGCAGGATCGCCTTGCCCTGCAGCTGGGACCTCACCGGGCCTTGCTCCCAGTCAACCTGGCAAGGGCAGGGTGGCTTAGATCCCCTGCAATGAACTGGTGAGAGAGAGGGAATGTCCGTGTCCATGACCACTGCTGGCCTGCCCCATCCTGCTCCTGCGGGACTCCTTGTGAGGAAGGGACATTTCCATGCACTGGGGTGGGAGCAGGATCTGGCCCTGCTTCCCCTGTGGGCCCCACAGGGGCAGCAGTCCTGCAGCTGTGCTCAAGCTGTGCTGTGCACCGGAGGTTGGCTGAGCACCCTGAGCACAGTCCTGGCAGCCAGAAGCTCTCGAGTTCCGTCCTGTCTCTGCCACAGACTCCCTCCGTCAAGTCGCTGCCTGCGCGTGCTTCAGTTTCCCGCCTGTAGCAGGGTGATCCTGGGGCTGTGTACTTGTCGGGTGCTGAGCGCGTTAATCAGTGGCTATGCCAGTGCCATTAGCGCAGGGAGCTCCGTCTCAGGCCTGCTCCCGCTCCCGCTGAAGCCAGAGCTTGCCTCTGGATCAGTCTCTGAAATAGCAGCCAGCCCTGAGCAGGCCCAGCCGCTGCTGCTCGTCCGCCCTCGGCGTTCCTTTGAGAGAAGGGTGCTGCTGGCTCCTGTGAGTGCTGGAGCAGAGCTCAGACACCACGGCACTGTCTTGGCCCCAAGCTTTCCATTCCCCTGCTGTGCAGGAAGGCCTGGATTTGGGCTTAGGTTAGAGGAGATAAAGGAGCCTGTTTATAGCCCTCGGGCTCAGCCAGTCACCTGTCTTCTGCCCCGGATAGCTCCTCTGTGCCTCTTGGCGTGGGGAGAAGAGTCCAGTGTCCACTTTACAATCCAGGCTCGGAGAGGCTGATTCAGGGGTCTGAGCTAGGTTCTGCACAGCTGTGCAGCTTCCTGTGGTGGGCTGATAGGAAACACAGGGTAGGCATAAATGGTCAGCTCTCAGAATGGAGAGAGGTAAATGGTGGTGTCCCCCAGGGGTCTCTTCTGGGACCGGTCCTATTGAACATATTCATAAATGATCTGGAAAAAGGGGTAAACAGTGAGGTAGCAAAATTTGCAGATGATACAAAATTACTAAAGATAGTTAAGTCCCAGGCAGACTGTGAAGAGCTACAAAGGGATCTCTCAAAACTGGGTGATTGGGCAACAAAATGGCAGATGAAATTCAATGTTGATAAATGCAAAGTAATGCACATTGAAAAGCATAATCCCAACTATACATATAAAATGATGGGGTCTAAATTAGCTGTTACCACTTAAAAAAGAGATCTTGGCATCATTGTGGATAGTCTCTGAAAATATCCACTCAGTGTGCAGCGGCAGTCAAAAAAGCGAACAGAATGCTGGGAATCATTAAGAAAGGGATAGATAATAGGACAGAAAATATCATGTTGCCTCTATATAAATCCATGGTACGCCCACATCTTGAATACTGCGTGCAGATGTGGTCGCCCCATCTCAAAAAAGATATACTGGAATTGGAAAAGGTTCAGAAAGGAGCAACAAAAATGATTAGGGATGTGGAACAGCTTCCGTATGAGGAGAGATTAATAGGACTGGGACTTTTCAGTTTGGAAAAGAGACGGCTAAGGAGAGAGATGATATAAGTCTATAAAATCATGACTGGTGTAGAGAAAGTAAATAAGGAAGTGTTATTTACTCCTCATAACACAAGAACTAGGGGTCACCCAATGAAGTTAATAGGCAGCAGGTTAAAAACAAACAAAAGGAAGCATTTCTTCACACAATGCACAGTCAGCCTGTGGAACTCATTGCCAGGGGATGTTGTGAAGGTCAAAAGTACACAAAAGCTTATGCTCAAATAAATTTGTTCGTCTCTAAGGTGCCACAAGTCCTCCTTTTCTTTTTGGGCTCAAAAAAGGATTAGATAAATTCACGGAGGAAAGGTCCGTCAAGGTCTATTAGCCAGGATGGGCAGGGATGGAACAACATGCTCTGAGTGTCCCTAGCCTCTGTTGGCCAGAAGCTGGGAGTGGCGCCACGTCCTGCGGCTCCCATTGGCTGGGAGCGGCGAACCGCAGCCACAGGGAGCTGAGGGGCTCCCTGCCTGCAGACGCTCCTGGTAAACAAAATGTCCCAACCCGCCAGCGGCTTACCCTGACAGGCCGGTGTGGTCAATAGCTACCGGTGTGGTGCTCTGCTCTTGTTCGATGATGATGATGATCGGCCGTGTGCGTGTTTCCTTTGTGTGCTGCCCCGGCTCTGCGCAGATCGCTGGCACAGCAGACCCCAAGAGAACCCCCAAAGACCACAGACTCCAGTAAGGTACGAAGGCACCCGACCAGATTTATTGTCAAACGAAGCACAGTAATAGTTCCCTATAGACTCTACCGGACATACTATGAATATGTGCCCCCGGCAACGGACACAGCTCAGTCAGTGGCGGGACACTCCACTGCCCCCTAGGCTGGATGACGATGTGCCCTTCCAGACCCATTCTTCTACAGGTGCAGAACAGATTACTCATCCCTCCTGACGTATTGAGGTGCAGCCCCTTTATTCTCCCCTCTTACATGTTGGTTCAAACAAATATATCCAACATGTTGTCCTTTTGACCACGTCTTTAAGATGCACCTGCCTGTTCCTTGTTATCTCTGAGGAGTGTTCTGATGCCATCTTGGCACAAGTTCCTCTTATTAGCACTTGTGTGGATGCACCTGCTTCTAGCAGCCCTCTTCTTGCCAACTTCTGTGAGTGGGGCCTGCCTCTGGCTCACAGCCCAGCCTTTGCTTTGCAATGCCTGCAAGTACTTTGGTTTAGGCTTCAGGCCTCAGACTGGGCCTCTGAAACAAGAGTTTGTTTCAGGGCCTCATCTTACTACAGCTGGGAGCCAAAGTTTGCCGACCCATTTATTGATGTCAATACTGCAGCCTTTTAAAGTTGCAAAGGCTTTGTTTAGTGGACCAGGTTGGCTTGAAAGGAAGACTAAAAGAGCAGTGCTGCAGATCTGCATGACATTTCACCCATGCGTTCCGCAAAATGCTCTGCCTTACCAGCCAATCAGAAAAATACAATGAACGATAGTACTGTAGCATTGGTGTCAGTCCGCTGCTGTGTAATTTGATCTCTTCATGCATTTCTACCAAAGGACCTCATAAGTCTTGAGCCAATATGAAACTATAACGTGCAGAATCGATGGAATCTCTAATAAAATTGAAATAGCCTGTTATCCCCACAGACATGCCAATCTACAGGGCTGCTTTGAAATAAACAAAGAACGATAATAATTTGACACTGGTAAAACAGGTGACATTCCTATATAAAGTCCTACAAAATCTATAGCTACAATAACAATAATCTATTTTCATACTAGTATTTAAAATGAACGGTGAAATCAAAAGAAAAAGGTCTGCTTATGATGCAGCGTTCAAACTTAAAGTTGTTGAATATGCAGATGCAAACAACAATTGCTCCGCTGCTCGTGAATTCTGAATCCCTGAGAAGCAAGTAAGAGAATGGCGAAAAAATAAAACAAAGACATGCCAAGAAGCAAGAAAAAATGACCAACGAGGTGCGCTTCATTTCCTGAGCTGGAGAAAGATCTAATTGGGATGTTGAATGTTGACAAGATGGGTACATTGTCACGAGAACTGGAATTCATCTGCGTGCTCTGCAAATGTCGAAAGATGACAAATACAAGTCAGTAAAGCCATCAATGTTTGTCGCATCAGCGGGTTGGTGTACTCGCTTCATGAACCATCATAGTCTCCGTCTTCATCAGCGAACATGATAGCGCAAAAGCTGCTGAGAGATCTGGAAGAAAAAATAGAATCTTTCCAAAGGCTTATTATAAAATATCGAAAGGAATATGCATTTGAACTGTAACAAATAGGAAATATGGGTGACACACCGATGACATTCGATCTCCCGAGCAACAGACCGGTAACTGGTGTTGGTGGAAAAAACAGTTTTAATTAAAACCACTGGCCATGAAAAAATCCATTTTACCGTGGTTTTATCGTGTTTGGCAAACTGATCAAAAGCTTCCTCCTGTTTTTATTTTTAAAAGAAAAAACTTGCCTAAAAACATGAAATTTCCTGCTGGTGTCATCGTACGAGCACACGAAAAGGGATGGATGGATGAAAGTGGGACTATTGAATGGCTGGAAAAAGTGTGGAATAAGAGACCAGGAGCACTTTTCAAGAAACCTGCTATGCTCGTTTGGGACATGTTCAGGGTACACAAGACGAATGAGGTGAAAAATGTGGCCAAAAATATGAAAACTACTTTGGCTGTAATACCTGGAGGCTTAACTTCAATTCTACAACTGCTTGATGTCTGCCCGAACAAACCCTTTAAAGACAGGCTATGCAAAATGTGGTCTGAATGGATGTGCTCAGGCATGGCGAAGTTGACAAAAGGTGGGAATCTTATGAAACCTGAAAGCAATCTGGTCTCCCAGTGGATCAAGGACGCATGGGTGTCCATTCCCTCGGAAATGATAGAAAAATCATTTCGGAAATGCTGTATGAGCAATGTACTCAACGGGTCAGAAGATGATGCCATAATTTAATGATGACACAACAGAGGCTGATGATGAGAAGGAATCTGAGTCTGAAGACGACACTGCCGACATCTGCAATGAAAATACAGGTGCAGCTGTGACTGAAGCTGAGTTTAATGAACTGTTTGGTGAATCAGAGACTGATTCAGACTTTCAAGGATTTTAAGACTTTTTAAAGTCTCGTATTGTTCTAAGTTACTTGTTTTAAATATCCATTTACTGATTTTAAATATTGACTGTAATTTTGAAGGTGAATACATATTTGTTCAGTTGTTATAACAGGTTTTCTGTTAGATTACATTAAAATAATTCTAGCAAAACTTTTGAGTGTTTCTTGTGATGCCAGCTTTTAAAATATAGCAGGGGTTGGAAAATGTTGGCTCCCGGCCTGTCAGGGTAAGCCGCTGGCAGGTCGGGACGTTTTGTTTACTTGGAGCGTCTGCAGGCACGGAGCCCCTCAGCTCCCTGTGGCCGCGGTTTGCTGTTGCCAGCCAATGGGAGCTGCGGGAAGTGGCTGGGGACGGCATTGGCTGGGGATGGCAAACCGCGGTCCCTGGGAGCTGAGGGGATCCGTGCCTGTGAACACTCCAGGTAAACAAAACGTCTCGACCCGCCAGCGGCTTACCCTGATGGTCCGGGAGCCGAAGTTTGCCAATCCCTGAAATATAGGGTCGGCTTATGAAAGGGTCATACAGTTTTTACTATCTTTACCTATCCATCTTGGGGGGTCGGTTTATAGGTGAACAGGCTAATGAACGAGTGTATATGGTAGATAAATTCATGAAGGATAGGTCCATCGATGGCTATTAACCAGGATGGGCAGGGATGGTATCCCTAGCCTCTGTTTGCCAGAGGCTGGGAATGAGCGACAGGGGATGGATCACTTGCTGATTAGCTGTTCTGTTCATTCCCTCTGGGGCACCTGGCCCTGGCCACTGTTGCAAGACAGGATACTGGGCTAGATGGACCTTTGGTCTGACCCAGTGTGACTGTTCCTATGCTGCTCCTGCGTGTGTATTACTGTAGGGTTGCTTGGAAGCTCTTGCTGGGCTGCTCTCGCTGCTTGCTAGCATTGCTCCCAAGGCAGCTCTGTGCACGCGGGCTTACTGGGGGCTGCCCAGGATTGTTGTGAGTTCATCGGGGAGTTATTGCCGGGCTGTTTGGCAGGCCTGAGCTGGGGGGCATGTCTAGCTGCATTGATTTGATGAGTTAGTCTTTCTGGAGCTGTCTAGTGGGTGTGCACCGCTTGTGCAATGGTGTGTGTGGGGTGTGTGCGCACTAGTGCAATGGCATGCACGGTGTGAGCACACGCGGCTGTCCGTACGTGTGCGTTGCTTGTCCAGTGGTGTGTGTGCTACTTGCGCAATGGCATGCGGGGTGTGCATGCATTTCTCGTGCAATGGGGTGTGGGGTGCATGTACACACCTGCACGCTGCTTGTGCAGTGGCATGTGGGGTGTGTGCACACGGCTTGTGCAAGTGTGTGTGTGAGTGTGCACGTACGCATGCACGCTGCTGACACACCCCTGGCTGGTCGCGTTCAAGGTTCCAGCAAGGTTATTTTCAAAAGCTGTGTCCTGTTGTGACTGCACTATTGAAAATCATTCACTGGCCAGATCAGGGAGTTAGAGGGAAACAGCCTCTGTTTTGCTTTGCAAGGGGTTTGTTTTGTTCTAGAGAGTAACACTCTTTGTAGCTTTTGTCGCACACAAAGGGCTCCTTGCATCGCTTCTTCCCCCCAGCTCCATGTGTGCCACCTCCCATCCCCCTCTATTTCAGGGACTCCCTCAGGCCCCACATTCCTCTTTCATGCCAGGGGTTGTGCCCCCGAGTCTCCCCTCCATTCCTGTTCCACATACCAGGGTCCCCTGGTCTGCCCCCGGGTCATGGGCTCTATGTTGCCTTCATTCCCTCCTCTGTTACATGTCCGGGGCTCTGTCTACCTCATGTCCCCTATTCACCCCCCTCCTTCAACATTAGTTCTTTCCTTCCTTTCTGGAAGTTACATCACTCAGGATGTCAAGAGTTTCACTCTGTGGACAAGATCAGCAGAGCTGAGTTTGGGGAGAAGAATGTTATGCGGGAAGGCGTTAATGGCAACCAGCCACTAACTGGTGCTTTGAACTGTAGACAGTTAGAGGGGGTTGAAGCTGAGGGGCGTGTTAACCGGGTGACCAGGGCTCTGTGCATCCCCACTTCCCTGTCTAGCTTTCCAATTCCCCCCCCCTTCTCTGCAGATCGGGGGAGTTCTGCCCCTTGATGCCTGGAACGTGCCGGGGCGTTTTGGAGTCAGTCGGTTGCTGCGTTCCAGCATTAAGGCATTGCAGAGAAACTCCACTGCGTGCAGGCTGGACTCAAGCACCTGCGTGCGAATTGAAATGTTTCCCCTGACCCTTAGAAACAGAGAGGCCCTATCTGAATGTGGGGAGCTGGAGACTGGAACCACCAGCTCCCTGCCTGGTGCCTAAGGGCATCTCTGCAAAGGCTGGGGAGAGGAGGGGCCAGGTCAATGCTTTCTGTAAGGTCTGCTCTAGCCCAGCTGCAAGCGACTGCACTGGCTGCAGGAGTGGCTGGGGGAGCCTCTGGTCTGTGCCACGCAGCTTGTCAGACTATAGGATCGTAAAGGTCCCGTCTGCTGGCCTGAGACTGACTCATTTATACACGGAAGGAAGGAAGTGACTTTTTCTGGGATTTGGCTTGTTTCAGTGGAGTTGTGTAGCCATTGCAATGTGAAGCCCCAAAGCCGAGGGCCGGGTGAGAAGCCAAGGGATCACGCGGGGAAATGACTGTCGGTGGGGTTCAGGGCACTTGGAGCCTACAGCTGGATAACCATATCGCTAATGTAGGGGAGTTCAGCAAGCTAAGGTATGGGTGAGCAAGCCCCATGCTTCAGGACCAGTGGGTGCAGGGTTCAGGAATCCTGCCCCTTTGTACAGCCTTGCACAATTGTCCTGCTTCACCATGAGCCTGTTTTCCCACCCCTGGAGCGTGTGTTGCTGGCAGCAGGTCAGGTGATCCAGTGCTCTGACTGGTCTGGCAAACCCTGCATGCCTAGGGCACTCTGGCTGCCAGAGGAGAGATGTGCTTGTCATGCAACTGACTGCCCAGCAGTCTTCCCCCCACCCCCCTCCATTCCCACCTGAGACTTCCCCTCTCTTCCTGGAGATGGCCCTCATAGGTGTCCTGTCACATGGTGTGCTGGCAGGTGCTAAGTGCCCTCGCTCCTCAGGGAAGCTGCTGGGACTCGAAGGCACCCGGCACCTTGCAGGATCAGAGGGCATAAGAACGGCCATGCTGGGTCAGATCAACCGTCTTTCCAGCCTGGCACCCTGTCTCTGACGGGGACCGGGACCACATGCTTCAGCGGGGATGAACAGAACAGGGCAAGCGAGTGATCCAGTCCCAGCTTCTGGCCGACTGCGGCTTAGGGACATGGGGTTGTGTCCCGGACCATCTCTGCTGACAGCCATGCATGGACCGCCATGTGCAGCTGGCGGGCTGTGAAGGGCCAGCTGTGGAGGTTACTCTCTTGAGGCAAGCCTGGGGAGGTTTGTAGCCCCCTGTGGGCTCTGGGTTTGTCTCTCTCCCTCGTGGCCTTTTGCACCTCTGCCCTTCACACAACGATCTCCGCAGAAAGCTCCTTTGTGGCTCTGTCTCCCGGGGCTGGAGCAGAGACAAAGGGGCCCTTCTCCCCCTGGCAGCGAGTGGGAAGCGAAGCAGGCGCGGTCTGGCCCCTGCTCCCCTGGAACAGCCCTGGCAGAGGGGCTGGCAGGGGACTGAGAAGGCAGCTTGGGGCTGGTGGTGGTCCAGATGTGGCTGGTGGCATGCCAGATGTTGGCATTCTAGGCTGGGGTGGGGTGGCCATTCCACATGCGCCATAGGATGCATCTGCTCCCAGGAGCAGCCCCGGCATGCTGCTTCCGGCACAGAGGCCTCCCCTGCGCTCTGGTCTCTGTTCATTCCCTGGCCTTCCTAGCTCTTGACTCCTGGTCCCCTGTGGTGCCCATTTGATCCCCTCCCCAGGGGCCCTGCTGTGCCAAAGTGTCCTTTGCCCTCTAGTGCTGCTGAGGGCAGCTGCCTGCCCAGGGGGTTTTGTCTCTCTGCTCCCCAAAGGTTCCACTTTTGGGCTGTGGAGGAGGAAGCATCTCCCACCTGCGGCCCCAGAGGACCTAGCTGGCAAAGCCCTCTGCACCGCCCAGCTTGTCGGGGTGCTGGGAGTGTCCCCCACAGCTGGGCGCTCCCCCTTGGCAGCTGGCAGCCATTTGTGGGTGCCAATGTGCGGTGGTCACTAGTCTGTGACCAGCTGGGCTGAGAGCCACCAAGCGCCGTCCATGCTAGCGTCGCCGGGCTGGCAGGCCACAGCAGCTTTGGGGCATGCCTGGCCCAGGCTAATTTGAACAGGCAGCTGGGAGGTGAGGGGACCAGAGCCAAGCCATGCCAGTGAACCCACCGGTGCCCATTGTGCCATGTGAACTGCTGGGGGGGAGGGAGTATATGTGGGTCTCTGCCTGGGCCCACTGTCCCGCCTCGTCTAGGAGGGGAGTGCGCGTCCCCCAGTGGGCATGGCTGACTGGGGTGAAGGCCAGACTTGGGCTCTCTGTGACCCTGAGCAGGTCCCTGCCCCTCCCTGTGCTCGGTGGGGGAGAGGCCGGTCAGTGCCCAGGCCGCAGGCGCTCTAGGGGCCGGTTGCCAGCTGTACAGTAGTGGGGATGCTACACGGGCACCGTCTCCCAGTGTCAGTGGGGCCGCAGGCTCCAGCCAGGTGGGGAACACGCGTAGTTGGAGCAGTGGAGGGGCTCAGGCAGTACCATGGGGTGGGGGGGGAGAGGGAATGCTGTAGATGGGACCTAGCGGGGCTTTTCCCTCTCCAGCACGTCCAGGGATGGTGAGAGAACAGACGCCGGGGGCTGTGATCATCCCTTAGAACCCCCCTGCTCCCCCATTTCCAGGTGTGGCACATCCCTCCCCCTCCCCCCACCGGGCCGCCAGGTGCACTCCCCCTCCAGTGCGAGGTGGCTGAGCGCCATGCAGCTGCGGCGTGGGCAGGAAGCCGGGGACGTGGGCTGTTGGTGCTGCGGAGCCGTTGGGCAGGTCGGCTGGTGCAGGAGCAGGTCTGAACTCCCCTGGGTGGGCGGAGAGGGGAGCTGGGGGGTTTGGTGGGTGGAGTCTGTGCTGGTCACTCGCTCATGGCTCCCCCAGCCTGGCCTTGGGCTGCAGGGTGCTGCGTGGGCTGGGTTGCTCCCCAGTGCTGCCGGGGCCAGGGGGTGTAGCAACTTCCACTCCCCTCCCTTGGGCATAGCCCTGTGGGTGCCCACGGGAGCCCCTGCACTGCCTGGCTTGTTGGGGGGCAGGGGGAGCCACCCCCCCAGCCCTCTCCATACCCACCGAGCTGAGACACCACAACCCCCTTCCTGGCATGTTCCAGGGTCATTTGGGTGGCTGCTGACGTGATAGCGGAAGCCATGGCTGCGGGGACTGGGTGGGAGAAGGCTGGAGGGATCTTCTGGCTTCCTGCTGAATGGGCCCTGGCCTTGGGCTGGCCGTGGGAGAGCCGGATGCAAGGCTCTGCCCTGAACACCCTGACGCTCCCGCTGTGGCTGGTGGGAATGGGCAGATTAGAGCTGCTGGGGAACAGATACCTGCCAGGGTGAGGCTGTGCCCGCCGAACCAGCCTTCTGCCCTCGGGGTCCCCCACCAGCCTGGGGTACTGGAGGGGGCTCTGGGATTCTCTGCTGCTTGGCAGGCCCAGAGTACATGGCTCTCCTGGGCTGGGCTGCAGCTGGAACTGCTGGGAAGGGAAGTGAGTGGAACTGGGGTAAGGGCACTTGGGGCATGGTGAGATGGGGGGCAGTGCCATGAAGCATGGTCAGGGTCCCCTCCGGGGGTGCTGCATTCGTCTGGCACCTGGCTGTGCACTCCTGGCCCACTCCAAGGCAAGCCTTATCTGTCCGGTCCCCTCTGCCCCCCTGCAGCCACCTGTGTCTCCAAGACAGTGGGTGGTGTGGGTGGCAACTGCCTTCTAGCGGCAGGGTCGGGGGTGAGGATACATACCCTGCCCTGCAGCTTGTGCCCTGGGACGGAGACCTGTGGCTTAGCGCCCAAGGCCCTGGCTTACATGTGATGTTGCTGGTACCCCCAGTGTCCATGTGTGCTGCATGGGGGGGCAGTTGGATGGTGGGTTTGAGGCTCTTGTGTCACCATTGGGGCTTGTCCCCCAGCAGCCATATCCCTAGGGCTCTCTGTCTGGATGCCCTGAACAGCACGTGACAGTGCCCTGGCCCACATGATCCCCGACCCCTTCCAAGGCCCTGTGTGCATCCAGCCCGGAACCACCAACAGTGGGCCCATGGTCCTGACTGCCTAGGGTTACACTGTCCCTTTAAGAGCCTTAATTGCTGAGCAGATGTGCACTGAGCTGGGGCCTTTCATCTCCACCCTCTGCAGCTTCATTTCCTTTCCTCTGGCCCCTCTCAGGCTCCTGTGGGTGGGGCCTCCTGCCTGGGGGATGGGTGAATAGCCAGGGGCCACCCCTGTGTAAATGCACCCAGAGGCATTTGGATCCCAGCTGGTACCAGTCAGAAACCTTGGGTTGATCCTGCCCTGGGAGAGGGAAGGAAGGAGGCCCGGTGGGGAGGGGACTGGGGTGTTCCCTGCTCCACCCTGTGGGACCTGGGCTGAGCCGTGCAGCAGCCGCATGGTGCCAGGTGCTGTACGCTGTGCTGACTGTCTGACCTGTGCACTGGCTCGCACGTGGTGAGTGGGGGCGAGACATCCCCACCTCCTGGGGGCGCTGTGGGGCTCAGCCCATCAGTGGCGCTGCGGGGCCCTGTCCGTATCCAGCTCAGGCCCCGGGGCCTCTGTGTGACGGGGGGGAGGGCTTGGGCCAAGGGGAGTTTTGTGGCGTGAGAAGCTCTTGGTGAATGTGAGTGTCGGGCCCAGAGACCCCCCCCTGCCACTGCTGGGTCAGCCGCAGCCTCCGGTGTTGCTCCTGGGAGAGGCTGCTCCTGTCTGGCCACGGGGTCCCGCTGGCCCCCGTGCAGCCTCCCGGGGGCAGATCTCCCTCGCCCGGCTGGGGACTGTCATGCCGCAGTCCCAGCATCTGTGCTGCGAGCACAGCTCCGGGGCCGGAGTGAACAGCTTGGCGCGGTGGCTGGTGCTGGCTGCCGAGTGGGATTCTCACCTCTTCTGGACACGGTCCAAAGGAGCCAGCAGCAGGGGAGGAAATGGGCCTATTAATTAGCAGCTGCAGTAATTGGTGCAGCTACATTAGAGCGTGGGGGGTGAGGGGGGAGATGCTGAGTCTGCCTAGGACTGAGGAGTTCATGGAGGGTTCTGGTTCATCCTGTACCGTGTGTGTCAGGAGCGGGGGGCCCTGGCAGAGCTGGGTGTGGGGAGCCCAGAGCTGGGCTAGCAGGGGGCTGCGGGTCAGGAGTGGGGGGCCCCGGCAGAGTTTGGGGGGGAGCCCAGGGCTGGGCTAGCAGGGGGCTGCGGGTCGGGATTGAGGGGCACCGACAGAGCAGCAGGGGAGCTCAGGGCTGGGATAGTGGTGGGGCTGTGGGTTGGGAGTGGGGGACACCGGCAGAGCTGGGTGTGGGGAGCAGACCATCTCTTCCCTCTAACCAGACCTCTTGGCCCTTTACTGCCAGGAACAGGCTGGTCCCCTCCTCTCCCTGTTCTCAAGGCCCCCGATGTGGGTTGGCTGCGCCCTGGCAGGGTCCCTGAGCGCTGGCTTGGGCGGGGGTGGCTGAGACACGGCTCCGTGTTCCTCACACGCCGGCTCCCCCAGGACTGGGAGCAGGGACAGGACGTCCCAGCTGATCCAGCCAGGGCCCTGAGTCAGAGAGGGGTTGCGTGAGAGCCCCTGATGTGGGGGGAGGGGGGTGAGCACCCACTCAGTCAGGGGCAAATGCCAGAGCGCAGCTCTGCCCCCCCTCCACCCCCCGGACAATGAGCTCATTGACTCCCAGGCCCTGGGAGCTGATGGGGGAGGGCACGGGGCCATTTGTGGACGGCAGCTGAGCCATGGCCTTGGCTGCAGCCTCCGGCCTTACAGCCAGGCTCCCCCCGCTCCAACGGTGCCCCCGTGGGCTGGGGCCCAGCTGGCTGCTCAAAGGCGGGTGGAGAGCCTCGGCCATTGCCAGCTGCGCGCACTGCAGGGAGATTGCTAGAGGCTGGGCTGGGCTGCCAAGGTAGGGGTACAGCTGGGGCAGGCCGCGTCCCAGGGGTGGGGGCCAGTGCTCCCTTCCTCCCCTGTGGTGTGCATGGGGCTGCACTCCATCCCAGAGGGGCTGCGTGCCAGGGCTGCCGACTGGCCAGGCAGAGCAGGGCTCTGGGGGCAGTGGGGGGAACAACAGCATCCATCTTGGGGGCCGCTCAAAGAGGGATCCTGATTCCTCCCCACTAGGGTCCCGTGGCCTGGCTCTGCCCCGGTGCCATGGGGAGCTGTGCTCTAGCAACCCCGTCTGTATGTTCTGCCCTGGGCAGAGCTGGAAGGGTCCCTGACTCTGGGATCCCCCCTCCCTGTCCCAGAGAATGGCATGTCCGGCCTCCCTGTTTGCATTGGCACCTGGGCACGCCGGGGGCCAGCTGCAAGGAGCCTGCCTGCCTGTCTCCACCAGAGCCAGTGAGCAGGTGCTGGGTTCGAGCCCAGTCCCTGGTCCCCTCTCAAATGGGAGGGTGGCACTTCCCCTGCGGGGCTGGTTTCCCTCTGGGGTTGGTGCCTGGAGGGGGGTGGGGGCTTTGGCATGGAGTCATCCCGGCCAGGCAGTGACTTCGCTCTGCACCCTGGTGGCTCCGGGTGGCAGCACCCTCCCTGCAGAGCGTGATGCTGTGCCCGGCTGGAGGAGATGTGCCCTGAGACTGGGACCTCTTTTCTCTCTTCCAGACTGAGCCCATGGGCTGCCACAGCCAGGCCCCGGCCCTGGACGGACGCGCTGGCAAGTCGCAGGGCGCCACCCTCTGGATCGTGCTGGGACCCCCCCTGGGATCTCGCGCCCTGGAGGCGGATGGGCCAGGATTATCGGCGCTTTAGGACTCAGCCCCCCTCAGTCCTCTGTACAACTCAAGACTCTGTGGGAGGCCAAAACGGACGCCCTCCCGGCCCCCCGGAATATCCCCCCAACGCTGCTGGAGCCCCCCTGCCCTCTGACGAGTCCCCTGGGGCAGGACCGCAAGGCCCAGACGGAGCAGCGCCCGAGCCTCAGGTAGGGCCCTCCGCTGCACTGCACTGCCAGCCTTCCCGTGCTCACCAGAGGCCTGTCCCCACTCACGGGCCGGCAGCACCAGTGCCGGCTGGGAGCGATCTTGCCAGGCCCACAGGACCAGACACTGGTGTGGATATGGAGGGGTTTGGTGTAACTGAGAACAGGTTCTGGGCTGGGGGTCCCTGCAGGGCTGGGGTTCTCTGCTGCCTGTTTCTCAGCAGGTCCTGGGCCTAGCAGGGTGTGATTGGGCCAGGCTAGCTGCTCAGGTGGGTGAAGGAAGTGCAGCGCTCCTGTTTTCTGGGCTGGGGGTTTGGTTCCCCTCCACCTCTGCCAAGGCCCCCCAGCCCCTGCCCACACCCTCCACCGATCGTCGGCGGGTTGGTGTCGGGTGCCTGGGACGGTATCACAAACTGAGTGAAGTGCGCTCTCCTGTGGCCAAGCAGAAAGGTGCCCAGCTGAAGCCAGCTCTGTGCCAGGGTGGTGCTGTACCCAGCTCTGGACCGGAGGGAATTGCCTGTTTTCAGGCTCTGGGCTGGCTCCCAGCTGCCCCCACCTGGGCTCTCCTGATGCGGCATTTGTGACTCACGCCGCATCCCTGCCTGCCAGTCGGCTTGTCCTGCTCCGTCCGTAGCGCTGCGGGCTGGGGTCAGGGCTGGGCTCGGGAGCCTGGTTCATATGTGGGTATATCTCCCATGACTGAGGGCAACCCAGCTGCTCAGGGTGTTGTGAGGGAGTTTCCTTGGGGGCCCACTCTCCTTAGGGTGGTGCCAGGGATGCTGGATGGCCAGGAGTGGAGCAGGACACGCTCCTCTGGCAGTCGGTATCGGCCCCCATGCCCAGTGTGATGCCGGGGGGTGCTGTGCTCCGGGGAATGGGGCCTGGGGGCTGAGTAGGGAGGGGCTTTCTGCAGTGCTGACCCCCATGCCCAGATTGATGCCAGGAGATGCTGTGCTGCAGACAGACGGGGGGGGGGAGGAATGTCTGAATAGGGGGCACTCTTAGGCGGTGGCAAGGGGCACCGTGCTGCAGGCAGCAGGGGGGCTGGGGCTCACCAGGGGGTGCTCACATGTGGTGCCGGGGATACTCTGCTGCAGGGAGTGGGGGGGCTCAGTAGGGGGCGTTCTCAGGTGGTGGCGGGGGGGGGGCATTGTCCTGTGGGCGGTGGGGGGCTCTCAGGCAGTGCCACCCCCATGCCCAGTGTAATGCTAGGGGGTGCTCTCAGACAGTGGCAGGGGGCTCTATGCTGTAGGTAGTGGGGAGGCTCCCTGGGGGGGCTCTCATTCAGTGCTGGGGGCTCAGTAGGGGGCGCTCTCAAGCAGTTCCAGAGTTCTGTGCTGCAGGCAGTGGGGGGTGGGGGCGCTCTCAGGGTACTGGGGACTCAGTAGGGGGCACTCTCAGGAGGGGCTGGCCCCCATGCGATGTGGGGGGTACCATGCTATTGGAGGGTCCATCTTTTGGCTGAGATTTAAAGCTGGCTGCGACTGACTGTGGTGAAAGCTGCCGCTTTTTGCAAGGGCGCATTCGCGAGCCCAGCGCGCTGGCCAGGTGCCAGCCCCTGAAGTTATTGGCTGCTTGTGTAACTTCCTCTGCAGCTCCAGCATCCTAGTGAATGGCTGACACCTTGCGCTGCCTACTACAGGGTGGAATTAGAATGGCCCCGCTGTGGGTCAGAGCCCCCATACTGCTTACAGTTAATGGAGAGTCTCCTTAGGCCTGGGTTTTTGGAGCAGGAGGGTCTGAGCTCTGTCCCTGTTGCTGCCGTGGAGTCCCGGGCAGCCATGCTGGGTGGCACAGGGCTGGCCCTGGAGCCCTAGACTGCTCCTGATTCGTTAGTGTCTTTTCCTTCCTGTTCTGTCCATGGTTTCTGCAGCTGTTGGGCAGTTGCTGCGTTTCACCCTTGTGGTGGAGACGACCTCCTGTACGTACACAGGTTTTCAAGGCACTTTGGACTGGGAAAGAGCCCTAGAACCGGATCTACGTACCCCACTCGCTCCCGCCTTGGCTGCCCTTCCGCCTCTCAGACCGGCTGCCTCCTTGAGCCACGGCCTGGCTTCTGGCGCTGCTGCGGGGTGGCGCACTTGGGGTGCGGGGAGGGTTGGGCTGTTCCTTAAAACAGTGAATCCCTTCCTGGAACCCCCCCGGCTTAGGCTCCAGGAGCCCAGGCGCTGATCCCGCTGCTGTGCGGAGGCAGGGTGAACAAACCACCTGGGATTAGTAAGGGGGTGGGAACAACTGATTTAAAGTCTTCCCCCCCCCCCTTGAGCCCATTGACAGCATCCTGGCCCCAGCGTTTGCCACAGGAACTGTTGCCCATCAGGGTATTTCCCAACCAGCAAACCCAAAGCTCAGACATAGATGGGGCTGTGGCTGGGTGGGTGAGGCTGGGTGCTGGGCTGCAATGACTCTCTGTAGCCACAGAAAATCATCCAGCCAGTGTCCTCTCCTGGGAGCGGTGTGATGGTTCAGAGGCTTTGCTGCACTTGAGGCCCAGAAGTCAGGACAGCTTCGTGGCTGCCACTGCGCTGCCCGGAAACCTGCCTCCTGCTCCAGAAACACAGGCCCCTGCTGTGCAAACAAAGGGAGAATCACCACTTGCAATACGGGGCCTGTGACACACAGTTGAGCAGTACAGTTTCATGCATGCTCCCTCCCCATTATTGGGGGCTGGGGCTGGATTGATGGTGCACAGGACAGGGACAATGGCAGGGCAAACTTCCCTCACCCAGCCCCGCCATGGAGGGACCCTATGCCACATAAGGGGGCCAGTCTTCAGGGCCCACCCAGCCCTTGGCCGCTCTGCAGTGGCCACCAGCAAGGAGAAGGGTGGTCAGGGACTCAGCTGGGATACAGCCGGCCACCCCTGCAGCTGCAAGGCACCCCACCTGTTCCCGGCCACTGGAGCCAGCCAGGGCACAGCTCGGGGTTAGCGTTCCCTGCTGGCTCCGGTGGGGAGCAGAGGGGGCATTGGGTAGTGGCTGGGCAGCCACATCTGAGATCTGGGCTGCTCTGTGTCAGGCACGGGGTCCCACGCGGCATCGGCCTGCGGGCTGTAGGGAGGATGGGGGGCCAGGACATGTCCCGTTCTCCCCCCCCCCCATGTGGATCCCCCCAGACTAATCTGCTGTGAAGATTGCCTGTGCCCTGAAACCCGTCTCCCGGTCCCTCTGCAGGCAAAGGGAGGGGCACCGGACCTGCCAGCCAGCCTCTGGGCCCTTGCCACATACAGCTCAGCATATGGAAGGGATTTGAGGGAGGCAGGCGGCTTAGGGCTGGCTTGTCCTGGGTGTGGATGGGGGCACAGGGTGGGCTGCAGCCCTCCCCTCGGCGAACAGGTTCCTCTGTCGCCCTGGCTGGCAGGAGCGGTGGCGCGTCCTCCAGCCTCTTCCGAGAGTCTGTGTCGCGCCTTGCATTGCATCCCTTCTGCTGTGCGCCGAATGCAGCCTCCCCAGTCTGCCAGCTGCTGCCTGGCGTGCCCAGACTTCCCCCTGCTCCGCACTGCTTGCCCCACAGCATCCCCTAGTGCTGTGCCGGAGCTGGGGCCAAGGCTCCGACCCACCAAGCTGGCTGCTCTGAGAGGAAGGGGCATAGACACAGTGCCGGGCATTCTCCCCTCTTCCCCGTCGCCCGCTGGTGGCTCGCCCCACACTCGGGCCGGGGCGCGGGGCCGTGGGCTTGCATGTGCCATAGCTCCCGGGTGGGCGTAGCCAGGGCTGCTGAGCCGCAGCACTGGGACTCGCTGGGAATGGGGCGCCGGGGCAGATCCTAGAGTGCTGCGCAGTGCAGACGGGTCATGGCCGTGCCCTGTCCGCCCGCCCACTTTCCACAGCGCAGAGCTCAGGGCTCCGTCTAACCCCTTTAGAGCCCCTCTCCCTGGTACCTGCATGGCCTGGCGCCTGCTCCCCCCCCCCTCCTTGGGGTTCGTACCCTCCGTGCAGGGCTCTCCCCGGGGGGCTGCACTGCCCTGGCTCTTCCGGCACCCCTTGGGAGCAGCAGTGCGGTCATTAATCATTGCTCCGGTGACACGTTAATGGCCCCTACTGTTCTGGGCGGGGGGCAGCATCCCTGGGGGCCGGGGCTGCCCAGGGCCCAGCTGGGGGGTGGTTACCCACACTAGCACCCTGGGAGCAGCGGGTACTTGTCTGTCGGCTGTTGTAGTTTCCTGTGTGTGGGACCTGGCAAATGGCCGGGTCGGTCCCCTCCCCATGGGCCCGGGGAGCTGTACGAGGCAGGGCAGCCCACCGGCAGCGCGGGGGATGGGCCTCTGACAGACACGGGAGCTCTGCTGGGGCTCAGCGGCAGTGGGTGGGGGGATAGCTCCCCTCGTGCTGTGGGGCAGATAGTGCCTTGGGGCCTGTGTGCCATATGGGCCGTGGGGGGGACTCTGGGGTGGGGGGGGGACTGTCTGCATGTGCCTTTGCTGTGCCATGGGGAGTCCCCCAAGCCACCGAGATCAGCATGGCCCACGGGGAGGGGCACCCCTCAGTGCGGGGGGCTGCGGGGACCCAGCTTCTGTAAGCCAGCGGCTCTTCACCCAGGTGCCCGTTCCCTCCCAGCAGTGGGGCGCTGGGTGCCACGATGGGATGTTGGCATGTTGTGGGGCCTGTGGCATCTGGGATCTGGGGAGGGTGAGGGGGCAGGGTGGATCCATGGAGCACCTCCAAGGGGCGGGTATGGGGGGCTGCCGGAGCCAGGGCAGTGCCGCCTACCCTTGCTGTGTCATGGGAGCAGGTCAGCAGTGCCCTCCCAGGCCGGCACAGCTCCCTTGTCGGGGGTCCCCTCGGACGGGTGGCCGGGAGCTCGCAGGCAGAGGGCCCATTCCAGGGGATGTTAAGGTGGGCGTGGGATTGGCCCCGTGTCACTGTGGGCAACTGGGGCTCCTTCTGCATGGCTCCCTCTTGCCCCCGTGTGCTGGGACCGGGTGGTGGAGTCATCGCAGGTCAGTGTCCCTTTGACTCCCGGCTCCGTGACTCGCCAGTGCCTTGTGGGTGTCACTTGCCAGAGGTGACCCAACCAGCAGGGCTCGTGGCAGAGCTGGCTCCCTGGGGAGTGTCCCTGAAACTCTGCCTGGCCCTGCCCCGGGAATGAACGGCCTGCTGCAGCTGCTGAGCTCACTGCCATGTGACCAGCCACCCGAGAGTGGCAGACTGTAAACAAACGCCGGCCGGCTGTGCCACGGAGCCCTGGGACTCCAGCCCTGGCTGGCGAGATGCAGGAGGTGAGTGGCGATGCGCCAGCCCCCACGTGCAGGCTGCCCCAAGCCCTCTGCCCACGAGCTCCCTGCCACCCGTCCGAGGGGATCCTCTGCCCGCAACCACTTGGAAGTTGCTGGGGATTTTAAATGTCCCCCACTGCCTGGGATGTGAATGGAGCCTGAAACTGACCAGGCTGGGTTGCTGGCATTGCCCAGTGTGCCAGGAGAGCAGCTTCCCCCCCCCCCACTCAAGTGAGTGACACCCAGAGGGTTTATAGTGACCAGGGCGGGAGTATAACAGACAAATCTTATCCTGGTGCTCCCCCGTTTGCTGTGTGATGAGTAGTGGGGGTTGAAGCGTGGCAGGCAGGGGGTGGGCTGTGCACAAGATACCGGTGTGGGACAGGACATGTGAGGCGGATGGTGTGAGGTGGTGTCTGGGGCATGGGGCCGGGGCTATGCGGGGGCTGGAGAGTGCCCAGCCTGCGGCTGCCTCTGGCTAGTGAATGAATCTCTGTTCCCAGTGGTGGCAGGCAGGCAGGTGGGTGTCTGGGGAGGAGCTGGCCCTCTGCCGATGCTCTTCTGGGTTGGCCGTGGGAGCAAGTTCCGCGTGGGTAGGAGCTAGCTGTGGGATGGGACATCTGGGCCCCCCGTTGCAGGGACCCCTCATGGGCACCGTCGGTAGAGGGGCTCAGCTGAATGGGCCACAGGGGCCGAGCTACCCTCTGCCCCCAGGAGGAGCTGGGTGCAGGGGACGTTTGCTCTGCCGGGCTGCAGCATGTTCACTTGGTGTTCGATAGTAGCCCCCGCAGACCCTGCTGGCAGCCGGGCAGGCGATGTGTCCGTCCCCATGCTCTGCCTGTCAGGTCAGAGCTGGCATAGCACACGTGTAAGTCATGGCTGTCTGGCATGCCAGTGCCGTGACACACATGTGCAGGCAGGATGCGCCTCACCAGCTTGTTACAGCCCCCCCCCCCCCCCCGGGGCTCTTCCCTGGCTGAGCGGTGAGCTCAGCCCTGTGGGATGAGGGGAGGAGACTGGGGAGCTGTGCTGCAGCCGTGTCCCACGCTGGGGTGCTCTCCATGCCACCTGCCTGCTAGCACCTCTGGGCTGGGGACGCCCTTGGGTGGCGTGCAGAGGAAAGGCCCCTGAGCCTGGCTCTTCCCAGCTCCCCATTGGTCATCCCCCCCCCCGGGGGGCGGGGGGACAGGCTGCCCCTCGTGCGGTGCTTCGTGCACTCTTAGCAATGGGGCTCCTGCCCTGCCTTGTCCACCCACCTCCTTCCCTCCCTCCCTCACTGCTGGCTCCCCGGCCTCAGGATGCCCTGCCTCTGCTCAGCCCCCAACCCCAAGTCCAGAGATGTCTGCCAGTGCGGCCCCCCGCTGTCTCGCTGGAGCCCCGCTAGCTTGGGCTCTAGGCTCCCGGGCCCAGGGATCTCCCATGCTGCAGTTGCTCCTAGACTCGTCCCAGGGCTGCAATGAATCGCCGAGCTCCCTGGGGCTGGGCTGGGCGGGTCCCCTCCAAACGCCCCCTGAGGTGAAGCCCCCTGTGGGGGGCTGTGGGCTGCCCTGACATGGACAGCGAGGCAGCAAGGCGAGTGTGGGGATGTATGAGAGCCCCCCACCCCCACTGGGCCGATAGCTGGTGTCTGCCGAATGTAGACAAGATCCATGGCAAGAGGGAGAGCTCCTGAGCGACCCCCTCTGGCCAAGCTGGGAGCTGCATGGCCGAGACACCTTCCTCCACAGGAGGGTGAGTCAGGCTGCCCTGGGGGAGGAAATGGGGGAGGGGGAAGCTCGCGCCACTTCACTCATAGGCAAGGGTGCTTTAAAAGGGCCGTGCAGTGACACAACAGGGATCGAACCCCAGGCTTCAGGGCAGCAACCACTCTGCAGCCAGGGGTCAGGAGGAATCTCCCCACCCCGGTGGCATCATGTGGCACAGGGATCACGCCCATGGGCACTGGCCGCCGGAGCAGCCCGGGGGCTGGACTGAGAGCATGTCTCTGTTCCAGTGGGGCAAACCCCTGCATACCTCCAGATTGAAGGTAGTCTTTGAAGTGTGGCCCAGGCTTGGGGGTAGGTGCGGGGAGGGACTACGCCCCACAGGCAGGGAGCGCAGAGACATTGATTGTCCCCAGCCATGCAGGGTATTGATGGGGCCGGGCCAAGGCACAGGGGGGGCTCCGTGCTGGGAGGGGTGCTGGCTCGCCGGCCTTGGACATGGGGCAGCTTCATAGAATCCTAGAATATCAGGGTTGGAAGGGACCTCAGGATGTCATTTAGTCCCACCCCCCGCTCAGAGCAGGACCAATCCCCAATTTTTGCCCCAGATCGCTAAACAGCCCCCTCAAGGATTGAGCTCACAACCCTGGGTTTAGCAGGTCAATGCTCAAACCACTGAGCTGTCCCTCTCCCCCTTGGACAGTGCAGGCCGCGCTTCCTGAGGGGGGTGCTCTGAGGATCACTCAGGGCTTCGACTGAAGCCTCAGCCCAGGGATAGTGGGGAGCAGGGCTCTGGGGGTAGACAGGCAGCTGTTGCCTGGGCCCCCAAGTCACCTCCCCACCGGGTCTGCCGTTCCGCTGGCCCTGGGAGGGGAAGGCTCTGTATCCCCTGGCTCAGTCCCCTGAGGCTGGCCCAGGTGGGCTGGCCTGGGGCGGGCCTGCGAACAGCCAGGCTTCTCCATGAGGAGGGACAGGATTGGGCTCCCCCCCCCCCCCCCGCAGCATCCACCTGGCCAAAGCATCTTCCCCTGCTCTGGCCGTGGGGGCCTGGTGGGTCTGCACCTGGGCTGGGTGCTGGGAGAAGGTCTGGCAGGTTTTGGGCAGGGCTGGGCGCTGGGGCATGGGTGCTTGGGGGGTCCAGTGGGTTTGCGGCTAGCTGGCTGCTGGGCGGGGGCTGGGCAGCGGGTCTGCACCTTTGCTGGGTGCTTGGCAGGTTTGCAGCTGGGCTGGGCGCTGCGGGGGGGGGGGGCGCTCTGCACCTCTAGGCGCTGGTGTCAATGGGCTCAGCCCAGGGTGGGAAGCTTGGGAGGAAGCGCCACTGGGTCAGCTGCTCCCCCCCCCCCCCCGCCCCCGGCCTCTGCCTTCTGCAGTGGTGGCTATTGCAGCTGGGCTCCCAAGGGTTAACATGCTGACCTTCACCTCCCCGGGCAGAGCTGAGATCCTGGCTGGGTCACAAACAAAGGGGAGGGTGGGGGCCTCGCCCTGCTGCCTGATTGTCCCCTCTGCGGGAGACCCAGACTGGAATGTGGGGGGTTGGGAGTGAGGGGGGCCGGCAGAGCTGGGGTTAGAGGCAGGGTCGCCCACTGAACAGTCCTGTATTACAAGGGTCCTTATTTTTTCATCTGTACAAGAAGAGGAGTTGCTGAGCGCTGCAGGAAATACCCCTGGCGAATGGGGGTGAGTCCCGCTCAGTGTTGGTATTATTAATTTGAGGATATGAGGGGGCAGGGGTGCTAAGAAAACAGTCCCTTATTTTTGAAATACAATGTTGGTGGGGAGCCCAGGGCTGGGACAGCAGGAGGCTGCGTGTCAGGACTGAGGGGCGTGGGCAGAGCTGTGTGGGGGGAGCCCAGGGCTGGTACCAGGGGCCTGGGTGTAGGGATTGAGGGGCGCTGGCAGAGCTGTGTGTGGGGAGCCCAGAGCAGAGACAGCAGGGGGGTGGGAGTCTGGATTGAGGGGCACGGGCAGAGCTGTGTGGGGGGAGCCCGGGGCTGGTACCAGGGAGTTGTGGGCTGGGATTGAGGGGTGCTGACAGAGCTGTGGGGGGGGATCCCAGGGCTGGTACCAGGGGGCTGCGAGTCGGGATTGAGGGGCACGGGCAGAGCTGTGTGGGGGGAGCCCGGGGCTGGTACCAGGGAGTTGTGGGCTGGGATTGAGGGGTGCTGACAGAGCTGTGGGGGGGGATCCCAGGGCTGGTACCAGGGGGCTGCGAGTCGGGATTGAGGGGTGCGGGCAGAGCTGTGTACTAGGGAAGGTTGCTCTGGTCTGGAATACGTTCACTTCCCTGTACTGATGCCAAGGCTGGGTTGGGCGCTTGGGTTGGGCTGCTGATGCCCAAGGTTGGGCCCTTGCAAGCAGGTGAAGGGTTCTTATAAACCAGCCCAGCCCCACACATAGGGGATGTCTGGGGTTCCCCTGTGGGGCAGGCTTGGCTTAACCAGTGATGGAGGGAATCACACCCCCTGACCCACATGGCCCGTGTCCCACACGGGCAGAATACCCCACCCCCCAGCAGGGCCTGCCTGCCTGCCCGCCCCCATCCAGCAGCTGGGCCTCTCTCCCCTATCTCCCGCCCCCCAGCAGGGCTGCACCTGAGCCCCCCAGCTCTTGGGCTGTCCCGCTCGCCCCTGTCTTCCCCCTCACACACACACACCCCGCGCTGAGCCCTGCCCCCCAGCAGGGCCTGCCTGCCTGCCTGCCCCCACCCATCAGCTGGGTCTCTCGCCCCTGTCTCCCCCCCGCCCCCCCAGCAGGGCTGCCCCTGAGTCCCTCAGCTCTTGGGCTGTGCCTCTCGCCCGTCTCCCCCCCCCCCCACGCACACCCTGGGCTGTGCCCTGCCCCCCCGCAGCAGGGCCTGCCTGCCCCCACCCATCAGCTGTGCCTTTTGCCCCTATCCTCCCCCCCCCAGGGCTGCCCTTGAGCCCCCCCAGCCCTTAGGCTGTGCCTCTCGCCCCATCTCCTCCCCACACACACACCCCGGGCTATGCCCTGCCCCCCCTCTCCCCCCCCACAGCAGGGCCTGCCTGCCCCCACCGATCAGCTGTGCCTCTCTCCCCTATCTCCCCCTCCCCCCCAGCAGGGCTGCCCCTAAGCCCCCCAGCCCTTAGGCTGTGCCTCTCGCCCCTCTCTTCGCCCACCCCCACCCCACCCCACAGCAGGGCTGCCCGTGAGCCCCCCACCCATCAGCTGGGCCTCTGTGCCCCTGTCTCCCCCCCACCCCGAGATGTGCCGTGCCCTGCCCCTCCCCCAGCAGGGCCTGCCTGCCCGCCCCCCCACTCATCAGCTGGGCCTCTGCGCCCCTATCTCCCACCCCACCCCGAGGTGTGCCGTGCCCTGCCCCCCCCCCAGCAGGGCCTGCCTGCCCGCCCCCCCACCCATCAGCTGGGCTTCTCGCCCCCGTCTGCCCCCCCGCTCATGGGCCGGGCCCCTCTCCCCCCAGCTCCGGCTCCAGGCCCGTGCCCGGCCGGGGCGGGGGGGGCCGAGCCGCCATCTTCCCCCGCTGGGGGCCGGGAGCATGTGCGGAGCGAGGCCGCCGGCCCAGCCCGGCCGGGGAGGATGCGCCTGGCCGGCCCCGTCCCCTGCCCCGCCGCCGGGCCGGGCCCGCTCCGAGCCCTCGCCCTCGCCCGGCGCCCCGCTGAGCGCAGCCGCCGGCATCCCCGCGCCCCATGCGGCAGGCGCCCGGCGCGCTCTCGCCCGGCTCCCCGGGGGCCGCTGGGCTCCGCTCGCCGCAGCCGGCCCGCGGGGCGATCGGCCGGGCCAGAGGGTCAGTACAGCGGGGCGCCGCCGGGGGCGAGCCTGGTTCCGCCGGGCCCTGGGGTAGCAGCGGGGGGCCGTATCCCCCGAGGCGCGAACCCCTGGAGCGTCGGGGGCCGGCTGCTGGGCCTTCAGGGATGGTGTGGGGCAGGGGGGCCCTCTCCTTCGGGCGCGGCTTTGCTGGTAGCCCCGCACCGTGCAGCTGCGGCCCTTCACGAAAGCCGGGGGACTGTTCTCCCCATTGAACAGCTGGGGAAACTGAGGCACAACGAGGGGCTGTGACCCGGCCAAGGTGCCCCAGCAAGCGAGAACCCGGGGTCCCGGCTCCCTATCCCGCGGGGACCTGCGAGGCGGGCTCCTCTTTTAAACGTGGGTGAGGGGCTTCTGGGTGCAGCCTGGCTTTCCCGGGTGAGAGGAGGGGGGCTGGCAGGGGCAGGGCTCCCTGCCCCGGGGCACTGTCTGGATCTGGCCTCCAGCAGCTGGGCGAGTTCAGCGCCAGCCCTCCCTACTGCTGGCTGGTGCTCAGACCCAGATGGATCCCAGCAACCATGAATCTGAGCCTTTCCTAGCCTGGCACAGGGCAAACTGCCCCATGGGTTGGCATAACTGGCAGTGTGATTCATGTCTGGACTGAGGTGCAGCTGGGGGAAGGGGGCTGCGAGCTGGGATGGCAGGAGGCTGCTGGTCGGGGTTGAGGGGCACTGGCAGGGATGTGTGTGGCGGGGGATCAAGGTACGGGGGAGTGCAGGGTGGCAGCAGCAGCAGGGGGCTGTGGGTTGGGACTGAGGTGAGCTGCCAGGCAGTGGGTGGAGGGGACCAGCCCAGGAGCAGCAGGAGGGGGGGCAGGTACAGGAGTGGGCAGCGTGTGGGGAGCTAGCCCAGGACCCTGGTGCTCTCTGGCCCCTGTTTTCTAAAGCACAGGTGAAGAACTGCCTTGGAAGGAGGCAATCGGCTTCCCGTGTGGGGCTGCAGCCTGCCCTGTCCAGCCCGGGACCAGCCCGGGCCTGGCACTGTGCTGTATCCGGGGAAGGGAGCATGCTGAGAGGGGCTGGATCCCTGGCCGTGGGCTGGTCCGTTCTAGGCAGAGAGTGGGCAGCATGGCATGGGATTCAAGGGGCAGCAGGTGCATGGATGCCCTGCTGGCAAGCACCCCAGGTGGGCGTGTGGAGCAGGGGTGTCCTCAGAGCTGTGGGGATGGGGGCTGCAGTCAGAAGACCCCGCACCCTTCCTGGGGGGATGCTAAGGTCGCGTGCAGCTGGGTCACCAGCTTGCTGCATCTACGGTCTTGGACCAAGTCCAGGCTTCCAGCTGTTTCATGGAAATGGGCAGGGCTGGGTTGTTCCTGGGCCGGGCTGGGCGCGCTGGAGCAGCACCGGGGTGTGTGTGGCCCAGTGTATGCTGTTGGATCCAGGCTGTATCCACACACCATGCCAACGAGCTCTAAGCAGGGCGAGATGGGAGCGTGTTTCCCCTGCCAATTGCCACAAATGTCTGGAGCTCGTCTGGCTGAAGTGCAGAAAATACTGTCCTGTCGTTGGGCACCGGGGCATTGGTGGGCTCCCAGTTCCCCCCCCGAGCGGCAGTTGGACCCGCTGCGTTTGCTGGGAGGAGCCTGAGCAGGTGCCGGCCACTGGCAATCGGCTGTGTGGGGTGAGGTGGCCGGCACCTGCTCACGCTCCTCCCAGCAAACGCAGCTGGGCAGCGGGTCCGACTGCCGCTGGGGGGGGACGGGGGGGACCTTGTTCCTCTTGTGTGTTGGGCGTGTCCTAAAACAACTGGCCCTGTTCACCCAGGGAGGGAGTTTTACCTAGTGGTTGAAGGAATGGGGCTTGGCTCAGAACTCCTGGGTCCTATCCCCACACTTGCCGTCCGACCGTGGGCAAGTCATTTAGGCCAGTATATTTGGAAGCAGACAGCACCCTGGGGTGCGCTCGGGGCTGCCGAGCACCCTCTGCTTCAGCCACGCTTGCTGGGAACTGGGGTGCTGGGCACTGCAGAGAGTCAGGCCCAGTGGGAGTCCCGGACATAGGGGCAGCAAAGCAGTGGCCAGCCTGTGAACGTGCCGGCTTCTGGCCTGCGGGACTCACCCGAGGTCAAAGAATGAATCCAGCCATCCCGAAGTGGTGGATCAGTGGGGGCCAGGGCCAGCCCCTGCCATAAGCAGGTGCCCCTCCATTGCCATTGGACGTCTCTCCTGGGCTGTCGCAGGCTGGCTGCGTTGACTGAGGGCTGCCCACGGGGCCTCTGGAATAAGGATGGGAAATGCCCCCTCCCCATCCCCTGCAGTCTATGCTCTGCAAAACCATTGCCACCACCAGGGCCCCTCAGCTGGGCAGGTGATGGGACCCACAAGCCTTCCTGCTTCTGGAGAGGTGGGGGGAAGGGCAGTGTGTGGGGGGTGTTGTATTGTGTAGAGGGATGTGAGCAAATTGGGAGGTGGTGTTAGGGAAGGGAAGGGTATAGGGAGTATAATGTTTAGAGGGGGTGGTGTGTAGTGGGTATGTGGAGTGCATTAGAGGGGGTGGGTGGGTTTATGATGGCAGGGGGGATGCAGTGGGGAGGGCACTGTCTGGTCGGTGGGGAGCAAGGGGGGATGGGGCCAGGGGCGCTGTCCGTGAGCGGTAGGGAGTGGGGAGGATGGTTTCTGTGAATTGTGGGGAGTGGGAGTCACTGTTCGTGAGTGGCAGGGGGTGGAGAGGATGTGGCAGGGGGTGCTGTCTGTAAATGGTGAGGAGCCAGGGGGAGGCACTGTCCGTAAGCGATGTGGGGTGTGGAGGACGTGGCGGGGGGCGGTGTCTGTGGATGGTGAAGAGCAATGGGTCACTGTGCATGAGTGGCGGGAGCTGGAGAGGACACAGTCTGTGAATGGTGGGGAGCAGAAGAGGATGTGGTGGGGGGCGCTATCCATGAATGGTGGGGAACAGGGGGAGGTGCTGTCCGTAAGTGATGGAGGGGGGAGGACATGGCGGGGGGGGCACTGTCTGTGGTCAGTGAGGAGCAGAGGGAGACATGGCGGGGGGGCGCTGTCTGTGAATGGTGAGGAGCAGGGGGGCACTATCCATAAGTGATGGGGGGGAGGGCATGGCAAGGGGGCACTGTCTGAATGGTGGGGAGCAGGGGGACGTGGTCCGTAAGTGATGGTGGGGGGGGAGGGCATGGCAGGGGGGCACTGTCTGTGGTCAGTGGGGAGGAGAAGGGGACATGGCAGGAGGGCATTGTCTGTGAATGGCTGGGAGCAGGGGGGCTCTGTCCATGAGCGGCATGGGGACACGGCACGGGGTGCTGCTCTGGCTGGTGAACCTTTTGGGCGATGTCATGGGGCAACGCTGAGCACATGGTCAGGGCTGGGCAGGTCTCATACCATCACAGCCCAGGGCCATCAGTGCAGCCAGCAGCCGGGTTTCTTGAAGGACCTGTCGGGTTCCCAGGTGTGGGGGCAGATGGCGTTGCCGGCTGGTGGCTGGGCCCAGAGAGAGGATGGGGCCTGTGCAGTTCATCGGGGCTGTCCCTGTTGCTGGGGGGCAGAGGCTGGTGGTTTGGGAGCTATGGGGGGTTGGGCAGGTCTGTGCAGCGTGGGGCGGAGCTGGTGAATAGCTGGGAGCTGTAGCCCTGTCCACACTGAGCTGGAGCCGGGCGAGAGCGGCCAAGGCCCTGCTTTGTTCCCTTGCGCAGCTGCTCATGGCTGGCGTCAGGCCGTGGGAGCACGGTGGAGGTCCTGGGGCGAGCAGAGCCTGGCCTCAGCACTACCGTGGGTTGGGGAGGGTGCTGCCACTGGGAGCCCCTCAGTTGGCTGCTTGTGGAGGGCTCCTGGCTCCGGCGTCTCCTAGCTCCCATTGTCCGGGCTGGAATCCAGCTGGGCCAGGGCAGAGATTTGACTCTGCACTCTGTGTTTAACCCCTTCCCCACTGCGCTGCTGCTCACCCGCCGTCAGGTCAGTTTATCAGCAGGGCTGTGCTCGGTTGACAGAGACCCACAGCAGTCAGCTCTGCCACCCCCCCCCAACCCCGGGAGGCAGAGCAGGGGCATTATTGGGGAAACTGAGGCACAGAGTGACTTGACCAAAGTCACTCAGGGAGTCTGGCAGAGCAGAGAATTGAACCCAAGGCTGCCAATTCCCTGGACCCCTGTACTCTTTTCCCGCCTCCCAGGCGTTTGCTCTGCTCACTAGCCTGCGCCGCCTCTGTTGCCTGGGGGCGGATAGGAGGTCTGCCCTCTGTGTAACCTGAGGCTTGGGGCCTTGCCAGCTGCCCAGGACACTGGCTCAGATGCTGGCGGGCATGTTTGCGGGTGCAGAGCTGCAGTGTGTTCACGCCAGGTTCCTGGCGCACCAGGGGTCGGAGGGAGAGACTCTCCTCTGTGGCCATGGCATGGGGCCAGTTGGGAGCCTGTGTCCCAGCCCCCCTTTGTGCCAGCCTGTGCCCCCCCAGCGTGCTGGCCCTGGGGGGAGAGGGAGTCCCTTGCATACGGGGCCGGCCTTGTTCTGCCCTTGGCATGGTGGTGCCTGGCAGCCCTGAGCTGGCCGCGCTCCCCGCAGCGCTGCCTGGGCCTGCATGCCAATGAGCCCCTCGCCACAGCTGCAGGGCGCTGTGTAATAGGGGAAGCAGAAGACCCCAGCTCCTGGCCCACTGCCCTCCCCACACACAATGTGGCTGAAAATCCGCTCCAGGCTCGGATGGGGCCTGCTCCTGCTCCTCGCCTCCCACTGCAGCTTTGGGGGTGGAGGCACTCAGCCCCTGGCAGCATCGGGCCTGTGCACACGCCTGGGGGATACCCCCATCTCTAGGAAGAGGGGCAGCGACCCTGCTGTGGCTTTGGGGCTGGGCCTCTCTGGTCTGGGGACAAGTGCGGGCCTCAGCCCTAGCCGTGCTCCTCCTTTGCCCACCGTGCAAATGTGACCTGCTGTCCCAGCGCTGTGGGGCAGGGTGCATGCAGCAGCCCTGGGGGGCTCTGGTGGAGCGGTTGGGGGTGGTGTTTGGAGGGGGGGGGGCAGGGCCGTGTGATGTGTGACCCTCTGCACCTGCTCTTAGCGTCTGTGTGGGGGGAGGGGGCAGCTGCTCTGAGCCGCACTGGCCACCTGCTGCCCTGCGTCTCGGGGCTTGAGTCATAACGCGGATGCTGCCCCAACCTCCAGGCCCATCCCCGCAGGGAAACCCTCCGCTCCAGCGCGGCTTGGCGCTGACTAGCACAGTGCCTCAGTCGCTAACGCCCACTCCGTAGTATGGACGCACCCTCCTACCAGCCTAGTGCCGCACAGCTCCCCCGTGTGCAGGGCCTCCCCCGGCTCGCTGGGCCCCAGTTCCCAGAGCGCCTCAGCTGAGGGCCGGGCCCGGACATGGGCCGTGCCCCTAGGGGGCCGCGCACATGTTCCATTAACTGTTCCCGGCTCAGCGGAGCATGGGGCGGGGGGTCAGACTGCGAAGAGCAACGCCAGCCTGTCTGTGTGCGCAAAAGGCGAGCGGTGCGTGGAAGACAATGAGCCGTGCAGGCTGCTAAGGAAGGGTCGGGGGGGGGAGGGGGCTCAGTTTTGGGAGTCCGGTGTGTGGGAATTAGTGCCAGCCCCAAAGTCTTCAGCCCACTGCCGCTGACAGCGGCCCGCCTAGGAGCTCACAGCTCCACGCCTGCCTGGCCAGGTGGCAGCTGCAGCTGCCCCAGGGAAGGGTGCCCCGTGGGGACAGAAGAGGGCTGGGCCTGGGGGGCAGGCGCAGAGGCAACTGGCTTGGCAGCCCAACTCGGTTCTGAGGTGCCTGTCGCTAGGTTTGGGGGAGCTGCGGACGGTATGGTCAAACCCTGAGCACGGCCCTGAGCGACTCCCCGTGTGTGCAAAGCACCATGGGTAAGACCCAGCCGGGGACAAGAGGAGCAGTCTGGAGCTGGGGGGCTGATCCTGCAAGGGGCTAGGTGCTCTCGGCTGCCAACAACGTGCTGCTGGGAGCAATGACACGGCAGGGAGCTTTCTCAGTCAGTGCTGGCCCCAGTACCCCAGCGTGGCACTAGGGGGCGCTGGCCTCTCAGTCAGTGCTGGCCCCAGTACCCCAGCCTGGCACTAGGGGGCGCTGGCCTCTCAGTCAGTGCTGGCCCCAGTACCCCAGCCTGGCACTAGGGGGCGCTGGCCACTCAGTCAGTGCTGGCCCCAGTACCCCAGCCTGGCACTAGGGGGCGCTGGCCGCTCAGTCAGTGCTGGCCCCAGTACCCCAGCCTGGCACTAGGGGGCGCTGGCCGCTCAGTCAGTGCTGGCCCCAGTACCCCAGCCTGGCACTAGGGGGCGCTGGCCGCTCAGTCAGTGCTGGCCCCAGTACCCCAGCCTGGCACTAGGGGGCGCTGGCCGCTCAGTCAGTGCTGGCCCCAGTACCCCAGAGCAGTGCCAGGGGGCGCTGTGCTGCAGGGACCAGGGTGGGGGGTCAGCAGGGGGCGCTCTCCCCTCAGTGAGAGCTGGCCCTAGTGTAGTGCCAGAGAGCTCTGTGCTGCAGGGTGGGGGACTCAGCAGGGGGCACTGGCCCCAGTGCAGGGCCAGGGGGCGCTGTGCTGTGGACGAGGTTATCCTTGACCCACATCTGGCAACGGGTGCTGAAGATGCGGGCCGAGGGGTATGAAACCTACCAGGTGTTTGATCTGGGGAAATCCGGCTGGGCCAAGCTCTCTTCCTCCCACCCCCTCCAGCTTCCGCAGGAGTGGTCGGAAAGCAGCCCCCCTATTCCGGAGCAGGGGCCGCAGCCAGGTGCATAGGCCCTGAAGGGCTGCAGGGTGAGGGCAGAGGAGGGCAGGGCAGAGCCTGGGCTATTCTCTCTCACGGCACCAGCGATCTCCATGGAGCTGTTGGCTGCGCCCTCAGCCAGCTGTTCTCCTGCGGGACCGGCTGGAACCGTGGGCAAGACAAGGACACAGTGTTAGGGAGCCAGGCCAGTGCTGCTCCCCCGGCTTGGACCGGGGACAAGCCCCCACACTGAGCCATCTGGCAGGTGCACGGGGCGGCGGGGAGCACAGGAAATGCCCTGCTATGGTCCTGCATGCAGCTGGGGAGGGGGAGACGTTCCCTGGCGTGACCTGGCTGAGTTCCCAGGCGGGGCTGGGAGGGGGGCCCCCAGGCTGAATCTCAGGGAAGCAGGGACCAGCCCCATCCAGCTGGCGGGGGCTGGGGATGGGCTGCGAGATCCCCTTTGCTGGTGATGCTGAGTGCCCAGAAGTGGGGCTAGCTGGGCTCACCCGGCCGTGGGGGCCAGTCTTTCAGCCGGGCACTTTGTTGGCGGTGCAGGCCTGACGGCGGCAGGGCTGACAGCTGCCCTGTTCTCTGCAGCCGTACGGGGCAGATCCTGCCTGTGTGCATGGCACACTGGGCTGTCTCCAGAGGGGGCCGTCCAATGCTGTTCTCACCCCCGCTGTCCCTGTACCCAGAGCAGCTGGGGCCAGCCCTGCTAACACCCGGCCATGAAGCCAGCCTTCACTTCTAGCTCCACTCCCCCCCCCCGGCCCGCCCATCCTTAGGACTAAAGGGATGTTCTCCTCCCCCCTTCCCACTCTGCTGTCTCATGGGAGCTCCCAGACTCTGAGCAGGCCCAGGGCAGCCACATGCCTGTGGCCACAGGGTCCCACCCTGTGGTCCCACCCTGCAGTGGCCTGCCTCCTTCCCTCCCTGGGGACATCCACCTGGCATTGTATAGCTGGCTCCTGGGAGTCGGAGTTCCCAGCCTGTGCGTCCTCCTGGCATTGTAACCTGAGGTTCCCAGCCATGCTATCCCATCCATACTGACTCAGCTCCGCAATTCCAGCTGCGTCCACACTGCAAAATGGCAGGGCTTGGACTCCAGATCCGGCAGGCCTCGGGCTCTGACCCACCCCCTGGCAGGGTCCTCGGACCCAGGGCCTGATGGGTTTGTGTGTGGCTGGAAGGGGGCTCGGGTTCAGCCCTGACTCAGAGCCTGGTCTTAGAGAGCTGCTTAGGGTATGGGCAGAGAAGAGAAATTGCTACCAAGCTGGCAGCTCTGTCAGAGGATCTATAGCTCCGTTCACCCTGTGATCTCAAAGCACTTCTCAGCCCGAGTGCCCCGTCCCGTTCCCACTGAAGTTAGTTGAGAGCAAGATCTGCCAAGCTAATTCCTGTCAGGCAGGTTTTTGCCATGATCCCCAGAGGGGGAAACTGAGGCACACAGCGGCATCGTGCCTGGCCAGGGCTGCTGACTCCCAGGCTCTGCTCTGGCCTCTGAACAGCCCTACAGTGGGGAGGGGGGATTTCTCTTCGCCATTGGGCTCCAGGTCTGTTAAAGCCAATAGCGCTTGGCTCCCCGTTAGTGGCGTGAGCCCCTGACGGCTCAGCCGAGACGGGGTTTCTCTGGAGCATGTTCTGCTTCCTTCCCTCGGGATCACTGGGCAGGAGCCTGGAACCTGGCCCTAAAGGCTCATCCCCCAGCTGCTGTGTCCTGCCCCCAACCTCTCCCCCCGTTGTATGTATGGCACCTAACCGGGGTGTTGCCAATAGAGGGGCTGGGAATGGGCCATGGGAGCTGATGGACTCCCCAAGAACGGGAGCACTGGAGGTGCATGGAGTTCCCCTGATCTCACTGGAGGTCAGTGGAGCAATGGTGGCTCTGGCCCTGGTCCTAGCCAGACGGCCCTGGGGCAGAAGAATGTGGAGAAGGCCCGTGGCGCAGCGTGAGGCTGGTGGTGGTTGGGGGTTATTGGATATGTGGGACTTGCCTGGGGGAGAAAGGGGGGATTCGTGTGACTCAGCCACCCACTGGCCCTTCCTACAGCAGGTTGTCCTCTGTGCACTCCCTGGTGGGCAATGGTTAGTTCAGGGGTTGGACTAGGGGCCTCCCTTCTCAACCTCTGTCTCTCGGTTCGGCTGGGGCAGCCGAACCGTGCACTGCAGAGCCCTGGCCACAGGCAGAGATTCTGTGCGTGGCACCGTTTGGTCGGGCACTGTGTGCACCCAGAGAGCAGACATGGGCTCACGTTAAAACCCTGGGGGCTCCTGGAGCCCTCGGAGGGCTAGTGCATGAGGCTGCAATGGGCTGATCTCAATGACGTCTGGGGGAGAGATTCCCACATTGACATGGGGTGTTTACGAACTGTTAATAGTGCTTCGCATGTGCCTATCACCAGGGTACCTGGGCCCATGAATGCCTTTCCTTGGGGGCACGCTAATTACGTGGCCTGCCAGTTGGGTTAGTAGCTTTCTCCTGATGGGAAAACTGAGGCATACAGCCTTTTCCAGGGCCAAGCAGCATTTCTATGGCAGAGCCAGAAATAGAACCCAGGCGTCCTGGCTCCCAGTCATCTTGGCTTCTGAATAGCAGGGATCACGGTGTGAGGAGATGAGCTGGACTGTGGTTCCGAGCCTGGCCAAAGCGAACGAAAATAAACCCTCCGGGGAGTGTGAACACTGCGGCTCGGATATCCAGGTCGCTGCGAGCGGGCCGAGATTTTCCTTTCCTCAGTGCAGTCTGTGCGTGGGGGAGCGGGCAGGGGGGTGTCGTGGAGAGATGCACGGGGGAGGCTGTAGACAGGGTGCCTTGTTGGAGGGCTAAGCAAGAGTGCAGGAGACTGAGGAGCTGTGTGAAATCCCGAGCCAGAGGCCCACCGGAAACAGCCTCTCCAGCCCGCAGTTAAATCTGACCTCTTGGCTGCTGATCAAAAAGTGTTCCCTGCAAATACCATCGAGTCTCTGTTCCAGCCAAGCTGGCGGCCGGGGAGAGAGGGTGGGAGCCAGCCACTGTGGACCGGAGCGGAGCGAGGGGGGTGGGCTCAAGGCAAACACACACACAAGCCCTGCAGTGTCCGGCCCGCGAAAGCAGGAACAGCCTCTCGGCTGCGGACAGGCTGCAGGGGCCACAGAGCTGGGCCACAGAGAGCGGTGCCCCTGGGAGGAGTCCGGTTTTTTGGACAGAGAAGCCTTTAAAGCGTGGCTCAAAGGCTTGCCGATGTCTCGCAGCCCCTCCGCGCGGATGTCAGATTCAGCCGTACCGTGACGCTGCGCTCCAGCTGGCCACTGTGGCTTCCCTGGGTTACCGGTCCACCGTCTGGGTTTTACGGAGGAGCTGTCCCCACGCGGTGGAGCCGAGCGTGCGTGCCTGCGGGGCCTTGGCAGACTGCCACCCACCTGGCATGACACAGGGGCAGCGGGCTGGCCGGGGTGCCGCAGAGAGCCCGTGAGGGGCTGATCTGGGGTGACACCCACGCAGGCTCCCGTGTGGTTCTCCTCTCGCCAGGCGGGATCCTTTTATTCTGTCTAGAGGTTGCGGCTGCGCTCCCCAGGCTGTGCAGGGCACACAGGGACGGCAGCCCTTCACCCAGCCCGGAGCTCCAGCCTGCCGCCAGTACCGGACCTCGTGGAACCAGTGACAGCCGTGTAATGCCCGAGGCCCCGGGGGGAATCCTGGAAGGGCCCTTCTCCTCTGACCTGGTCCCCCTCGCGTGAGTGACTGGGGCATAGAGAATAGGGGTTCCCCAAGCCAACAGCCCCTTGTTCCCACCGGTGCCCGGCGTGGTGGAGGAGAGATGCGTCGCTTCGAGGTGCTGCGCCGCTCCTTCCCGTTCCTGGCCCGCTTCCGGGTCTATCGCGTAAGTCAATTTCGGCTCGGTTCCCACGGGTGAGCCCCCTGACGCGTCGGATCTGCATCCCGGGGCTGCTCTGTCCTGGCCGCTGCATGTCATGGAGCATGAGCCGAGCCCTGGGGGGCTGCGGGTGGCGTGGCAGGGTTTTGCTGGATGGGGGGGCTGTGGTTGGGATGGCACACAACCCTGCCTGGCCCACAAGGTCTGACGCCGCCCAGAGCCTTAGCCCCTCCCCCTCACAGGGGCAGAGCTCGGACGCCCCCCACCTGACTCTACCAGCCACAGGGAGCCCTGCACCATCCTTGGGGCTCCCTGCTCCATGTGTCCCTTGCACCTCACCACATGTGTTGGGCTGTACCCCAGCTTGGCAATGAGGCGACTGACCCCCCACCCACGGGAGCTGGGACACTCTGGCCATGCCCCGGCTGGCTGCCGGCCGCACCCACCCTCCGTATTTTTAGACCAGACTATACTGCGGGGAATTTTAATTGTTGGCTGTAACCCAAGAGCTCCGGAGACAGAGCCCCAGGCCCGGGCTTTGTCTGTGGATGGTGGGGGGGGGCTGTGTTAGGGGGCTCAGATTGGCCTGGAGTGATACCCCCCCGATTGGAGGTGCTGCAAACAGAGTTGGGAGGGTCCCGGGATGGAGTGGGAGGGGGGCGAAGTGCTGGGTGCCACTGGAAGGGAGGGAGGGAGCACCCTGTCTTCTGCTTCTCGGTCATTGTATGGCCCAGCCCCCCATGGCGCCAGGCACTGCACAGACCCAGGTGGGCCCTGCCCCAAAGACCTTACAGCGGGAGGCCGTGGCCGCGGTGCTGCATGTGCCCAGAGGAGGGGTTCTCCTGGCAGCATGGGTTGTCCAAGGTTGGTGGAAGAGCTCAGCTGGGGAGTGAGGAGACGCAGCCAGCCGGATTGTAGCCTCTCCGCAGGGCAGCGTGTCCGGGGGTGGCGTGAAGGGCAGCGCAGGTGGGAGGCACATGTCTGGAAATGGAACAAGCGGGTAAAGGAGACTGGACAGGACAGATCTGCAGCGGGGGCCGTCAGTCATTGAAGAGCTCTGCCCAGCATGGTGACTGCAGGGCAGCTGAGCTCTGGGGCTGGAGGGGCCCATGGGTGTGGGGCACACAGGGGCAGCCCCGATGGCTTGGCTCAGGCCAGGCTGGTGCTTTCCCGGTTTGCCATGTCGTTTCTGGAGCGGATGTCAGGGTGCGTGGGGTATGGACAGGAGCACTGGGGAGACAGCCCATACCTCCAGGGGCAGTAGCAGGTTTCCTCTCCAAACATTAGGGAACAGTCCCCTCTGGGAGCTTGGGGCCCCTGCAGAGCCAGCCTGGGGTCACCCTGCTCTGGGAGTTGGCCCCCAAGGGGGTCTCATCGGTGCTGGGTGCGGATCAGCACAGCCATGCTGCCGAAGTGGATGGGGAAGGGGTGCCCAGCTGAGCGCTGCCCTGGGCCTGGCCTGTGACAGCCTTGGGGGGCGCAGGATGCCAGGGGGATTTTGTCCCCCTCAATGAACACAAAGATGTAGCACCACCCATGAGCCATGTCCCTGCATAGCCTCATGGGCAGCGCCAGCCTTTCCTGCCACTCAGAACGGGGGGGCAGACCCTCCGCTCGTGAGGCGGAGCTGGCAGCCAGATGGGAGAACTGGAGCTGGCTGTCGACAGACGCCGCCAGGGACGGACAGACAGATAGGCCCAGGGACACACTGGCTTTGAGGGGAAGCCAGAACCTGTCTATGGAGCAGGGCACATGGGACGTCCATGCCCATGTGCCCAGGCCCCACTGGCCGGAGGGCCAGGATCGGGGTGGGAGGGGGCACACGCTCAGTTTTATAACCCAGACCTGCCGTCTCCAGTTTCCATCCCAAACATGGGCACGGGAAGCAGATCCACCCGTGCCTTGGCTGGCGTGCCGTGCCTCGGCGGTGCCAGGGGGTGCTGAGCCCTGGTGGGCGGCGGGGTGAGAGCCTGGCACCCCTGCCAGCTGCAGTGGCCTAATGCAGCTTTGCTTTTATCGCTCTCTGTGCTATTGATAACCAGGAGCTTCGCTCGGAGGGCAGGGGGGTGACACCGATGGGCACCATCTGGCCGCTGGGGAGGGCAGCAAAACCTCCTGGCCCCTCCCCGGCTGCTCTGCCCACTCAACCCCAACGGCTGGGTCAGGAGCTGATGGCAGGTCAGCACAAGCTGCAGCTTGTTTGAAATGCTGCCCGCTGTGTGCCCTGCCTCTCCACCACCCTCCATGAACCCTGGGACTCCAGGATTTCAAACCAGGCTCCCCCCTGCCTCCCCCCCCACTTCGGGGGAGCTCCGTGCACTGCAGGGGGCACAGACTAGCGCTGCTGCTGTGCCAGCGGCTGGCCTGGCAAGCTCGGTGCTCCCATGCCAGCCCAGAGCAGCTCCACCACCTGAGCTCTCCCCGTGAGCACACGTCTCAGCCAGGGTTCCCCTCTCCCGGGCATTGCCGGTGGGCACGGGGCTTTCGCTGCCGGGGCAGGGGGAATGCAGCAGCTCCCAGCCTGCACTGATGCATCTGATCTGTGTGCCCTGCAGACGAGGAGCATGGCACAGGGAGCAGTGAGCCGCTCCCTGGTGCCTGGCTGACGTATGGCGGGGTGACGGGGCTCCCATTGGTTCCTGGTGGGGGGCACGGGGCAGGGCTGGCCTGTCCTCTCTGCACCCGGGTGGCGAGCGGCTCGTTAATTCTCTAGCGCTGGGTCTCTGGGCTGCCCTCGTGGGCACCTGCCTGGGAACGACAGAGCAGCCTCTTATACCCTTGTGGATGGCACCCGTCGTGCCCGGGGTCCCAGCCAGGGTGGGGACTGATGAGCTGGGCACTGCAGGACCGAGGACTGGGTTTCCCCAGGGCAGCAAAGTCCCCTGGGCAGTCATGCATCATGGGGTTCAGTTCTGGAGTGAAATCTCCCCCAGATGCCAGGTGCTGCCCGGACACCGGGCACATGGGGCTGGCAGGAGGAGAGGGCCTTGGCCTGCCGGGTCAGATCCCAGTGGCGGAGGAGCCAAGCCGAGCCACCAGCTGGGGTGAAGGGGGCTGCTGGGAAGGGGACTTTCATATGTCTCCTTATGTCATGTCCTGCTGAGTGGTGAGGGGGGCCAGCTGGCAGTGCTCCCCCATAGCCCACCCAGCTGGCGCCTTGGGCGGCCCTGTGCAGGCAGTGGGGTGCCCTGGTACCTCTGAAGGCCTCGTGTAGCCGCAGATCCCCTCTCCCTGTCTGTCCCAGGCTCTGCTTCGACCTCGGCAGCCCAGTGGCACTGGGACAGCCCTGCTGGCTCTGGGGCGGATCCTGTCCCTGGGCAAGGCGATGGCCAAAGTCTCACTGGCTTCTCCAGGAGCAAAATCTGGTCCCCGGGAATTCCTGTCCCGCGGCTCTGCCCGTCCCGGTTGTGGCAGGGCGCGTAGTAGGGCCAAGTGTGCCCATCCCCAGCTGCTCAGCGACGTGGCTGCTGCCGCTATGACCAGCCCACGGCCGCTGCTTCAGCTGGCGCAGCTAACGGAGACGCTCCAGCCACTATTAGCCATACAGGGCTTGGGACTGAGCAGTACATCCCACGCTAGCGATGCCCCATCGGGGGCCCAGGTAGCCGTTCGGGGGAGACAGGTTCCCCGGCCGGCGTGGGCTGAGACAGGGCAGTCGGTGCCCGGAGCCGCAGGCTGCCCCCTAACCCCGCTCTCTGGTCTCTGCAGACGCTGCCCTGTGGCATGGAGTCGGACGAGGGCACAGACTGGCTCCTGGAGCTCCTGGCCGAGGTGCAGCTGCAGCAGTATTTCCTGCGCATCCGCGATGACCTCAACGTCACGCGCCTCTCACACTTCGAGTACGTCAAAAATGAGGATCTGGAGAAGATCGGCATGGGGCGGCCTGGTGTGTATGACCTCTGACTTCCTCCCAAGCCCCCTTGCTGCTCCTCCCTCACCTGCAATCCGCGCTGCATCTGTCTCTGCTGGTCCCCCCCTGTACCTGCAACCCACGCTGCATCTGTCTCTGCTGGTCCGCCCCTGTACCTGCAACCCACGCTGCATCTGTCTCTGCTGGTCCGCCCCTGCCCCTGCAATCCGCGCTGCATCTGTCTCTGCTGGTCCCCCCCCTGCACCTGCAATCCGCGCTGCATCTGTCTCTGCTGGTCCCCCCCCTGCCCCTGCAACCCACGCTGCATCTGTCTCTGCTAGTCCCCCCCTGCCCCTGCAATCCGCGCTGCATCTGTCTCTGCTGGTCCCCCCCTGCCCCTGCAATCCATGCTGCATCTGTCTCTGCTGGTCCCCCCCCTGCCCCTGCAACCCACGCTGCATCTGTCTCTGCTAGTCCCCCCCCTGCCCCTGCAATCCGCGCTGCATCTGTCTCTGCTGGTCCCCCCCTGCCCCTGCAATCCGCGCTGCTTCTGTCTCTGCTGGTCCCCCCCTGCCCCTGCAACCCGCGCTGCTTCTGTCTCTGCTGGTCCGCCCCTGCCCCTGCAATCCGCGCTGCATCTGTCTCTGCTGGTCCCCCCCCTGCACCTGCAATCCGCGCTGCATCTGTCTCTGCTGGTCCCCCCCTGCCCCTGCAATCCGCGCTGCATCTGTCTCTGCTGGTCCCCCCCTGCCCCTGCAATCCGCGCTGCATCTGTCTCTGCTGGTCCCCCCCCCCGCACGTGCAATCAGCGCTGCATCTGTCTCTGCTGGTCCCCCCCCTGCACGTGCAATCAGCGCTGCATCTGTCTCTGCTGGTCCCCCCCCGCCCGTGCAATCCGCGCTGCATCTGTCTCCGCTGGACCCCCCCTCCCCCCGCAATCAGCGCTGCATCTGTTTCTGCTGGTCCCCCCCTGTACCTGCAACCCGCGCTGCATCTGTCTCTGCTGGTCCCCCCCCGCCCGCCCCTGCAATCCGCGCTGCATCTGTCTCTGCTGGTCCCCCCCGCCCCTGCAATCTGCGCTGCATCTGTCTCTGCTGGTCCCCCCCCCCGCCCCTGCAATCCGCGCTGCATCTGTCTCTGCTGGTCCCCCCCCGCCCCTGCAATCAGCGCTGCATCTGTCTCTGCTGGTCCCCGTCCCCGTCCCCCGCACGTGCAATCCGCACTGCATCTGTCTCTGCTGGACCCCCCCCTGCCCCTGCAATCAGCGCTGCATCTGTCTCTGCTGGTCCCCCCGCCCGCCCCTGCAATCAGCGCTGCATCTGTCTCTACTGGTCCCCCCCCGCACGTGCAATCCGCGCTGCATCTGTCTCTGCTGGTCCCCCCCCGCACGTGCAATCCGCGCTGCATCTGTCTCTGCTGGACCCCGCCCCCCCTGCAATCCGCGCTGCATCTGTCTCTGCTGGTCCCCCCCTGCCCCTGCAATCAGCGCTGCATCTGTCTCTGCTGGTCCTCCCCTGCCCCTGCAATCCGCGCTGCATCTGTCTCTGCTGGTCCTCCCCTGCCCCTGCAATCCGCGCTGCATCTGTCTCTGCTGGTCCCCCCCGCACCTGCAATCCACGCTGCATCTGTTTCTGCTGGTCCCCGAATCCACCTGCAATCCGCGCTGCATCTGTCTCTGCTGGTCCCCCCCCCTGCACGTGCAATCAGCGCTGCATCTGTCTCTGCTGGTCCCCCCCCGCCCGTGCAATCCGCGCTGCATCTGTCTCTGCTGGACCCCCCCTCCCCCTGCAATCAGCGCTGCATCTGCCTCTGCTGGTCCCCCCCTGCACCTGCAACCCGCGCTGCATCTGTCTCTGCTGGTCCCCCCCGCCCGCCCCTGCAATCCGCGCTGCATCTGTCTCTGCTGGTCCCCCCCCGCCCCTGCAATCAGCGCTGCATCTGTCTCTGCTGGTCCCCCCCCTGCACGTGCAATCCGCGCTGCATCAGTCTCTGCTGGTCCCCCCCCTGCCCCTGCAATCTGCGCTGCATCAGTCTCTGCTGGTCCCCCCCCTGCCCCTGCAATCCGCGCTGCATCTGTCTCTGCTGGTCCCCTCCTCCCCCGCACCTGCAATCATGCAATCAGCGCTGCATCTCTCTCTGCTAGGGTTCCCCCCCCCCGGATCACATGGCTTTGTTGTTGGCGCTCCAGGTTTGTTGTTGTAGGGTTAACACCTCTCCAGCATGGCTCCCGGTCCTCCAGGAAGTCCTGCTGGGCTTCCTCTCGGGGGTCTGGCTGTCCTTGTTACCCACACAACATTCTCTGTTACTCACACACTCAAGGGTACCCACCTTTACCCAGTTCCTAGGGCTCCAGGCATAACCCTCTTAATTTAAAAAAAGAAAAGGAGGACTTGTGGCACCTTAGAGACTAACCAATTTATTAGAGCATAAGCTTTCGTGAGCTACAGCTCACTTCATCAGATGCATATCGTGGAAACTGCAGCAGACTTTATATATACACAGAGAATATGAAACAATACCTCCTCCCACCCCACTGTCCTGCTGGTAATAGCTTATCTAAAGTGATCATCTGGCCAAAAGGAATTTCCTTTTGGACCCCAGTTTATATAGTGAAATTTGAGTCCTTTTTAGCTATATCTTAACCAATCATTATACTAAAATTTTACTAACCAATCCTAGCATAGTGTAACAAAATTCTCTAACCAATCCTATCCCACCACCTTAATTAATTTACACCTAGCATTTTAATTAATTATGTAAGAGACAGAAACAATTAAAGAACCAGACAGAGACCATACAGACAAACAATAGAGAAGTGGGGACCATAATGACAAAACAATAAAGAAATGAGGATTTCACAACCACAACTCTTGATAAGTGATTTCTTGACAGACAGGATGCTATCAAACTAAGTTTTCTTTAGCCATCTTAAGATCTGTTTCTTTATCTGGTGATAGTAGGTGCCATTAGGACAGGATCTCCTTCTTAACAGCCTGGTATTACATTGTTTTAATATAATTTAGATGGAGTGTGAGGATGTGACTTCCTGCTTCTTAGCTAATGGCTGCTCTTTTAATCTGGCTGCAGAGGAAGGCCTTAGGTTTTAGGCCTTACAATACGGCTGCAGACAAAGGCCTTACATCCTGGGGTGGGGTGGAGGCAGATTCCCCTCTGGAGCTGGCGGAGGGGTGCCGCAGGAGGGAGCAGGGTGAGCTCTGTGACCATCCTTTTGTCTCTGCAGGCCAGCGGCGGCTGTGGGAAGCCGTGAAGCGCCGGAAAGCCATATGCAAGCGCAAGTCGTGGATGAGCAAGGTAGCGCCTGGGCAGGGGCACCCCGGGGCACCGGGCTGAGCGGGAGGTAGAGCGGGGAGCTGGTGCAGCAGCCTGGTGTCCTGGGGGCATTGGGCCATTCACGGGTGAGAGCCCTGGCACCAGCAGCTCCATTTCCCAGATGGGGAAACGCAGAGCGGCCGCGGGACTGGCCTGAGGCTGCAGAGAGTGCCCCAGACACACCGGCGCAGCCCTGCTGGGCGCAGGGCAGTGAAGGCTGGAATTTGGCCCGGTGGCTTTAGATGCCCAGCGGCGTTGCCATCTGCTGCCTCCCACAGCCCTCGCCGCTGTCTGTGTCCCTGCTTTGAGGGGAAGGGAAGCTCCTCACACCCGCTCACCCTGAGCCAGGCTCTCTGCGGGATCCCCAGAGGGGAACAGCCTGGGCTAGGGTTGCCAATTTTGGTTGGATGAATTCCTGGAGATTTCATCACATGACATAATAAAGATTAATCTTTAAATCCTGGAGACTGCAGGCCAATCCTGGAGGGTTGGCAACCCTTGCCTGGGCTGGAGCCAGGAGCCGTTCTGCCAATTGCTGGAGAGCAAGGGAAAGGAGTGGGCGGCAGAGAGCCTGCTGGGAAATGTAGTCCTGCCGTTATCTGTGGGGCCGCACAGCTGGCCGGAAGCAGGGCCTGCGTCTCCAGGGGGGAATCCTGCGTGGGAGGAGGGGGGCCAGTTCTAGGAAAATGGAGCTCTGGGCCAGGGCTCTGTGACGTGCCCCAAGCCCTCCAAGTGCACGGGCTGCGCTGGGAGCTCATTTCCCAGCCCTGGCATTAGCTCTGGAAGAAGTGGGTGGCTGAGAGAAATTGACAGAGGCTGCAGGGTCCTTTGATCACGAGGCGGTGGATTGCAATAACCGGGCTCGAGGGCAGCGACTGGCTGCCCCTCAGCGTGCACGGGGCACCCTGCGGGTCGGAGGGTCAGTTCACTGGCTGGCTGGCTGTTTGTGGGAGCTGGCTGGCTGGGGCTGGTGCTGGCGTTGGTGAGCGCCCCTCTGCCCGAGGGGCAGGCAGGAAATTCCTTCCCCCGGTGATCAGTCTGTGTCCCCGGAAGCCAATTAAGTGTTAAGTAGCTGAATATGCATCACTGCCCGGTGCTGCGTCCACACGGTGCCCAGGAGAGTCCCCTCAGGGTGCAGCGAGTCTGTCGTCTCCCAAGGGGTGCACTCTGGTGCCAGCCACGTGAGATTGGGGGGCCCAAGGGTGCTGCCCCCTGACTCAAATAGGCGTCTCAGCCAACGCTCTGCCCGGGCACCATCCACGCTGTCCATGGCCTGCACCCTGCTTTTGTTCTTACCCACACGTCCGTGGCACTGGCCTTGTGCCAGGGCTGTGCCAAACGCACCAAGGGCGGTGGTCCCTGTCGTGGAGAGCTGGGTCTCAAGCCAAGATGATGGGCACAGACCAGAGGAGGACCCAGTAGGGTCAGCAGCATGGGACCGAGGGGTAGGAAGCGTTCTGGGGCTGTCCGGAGCATGGAGCCTGGCGTCGGCCCCGTGATAAGTGCTGGGTTGGCACCCATTCAGCAGTAGCACAGGCTGTCAGTAGGGAAATACAGCCACCTCTGGGGCAGAGCGTGGCAGCTGTGTATCAGCACCCAGCAGCACTTGGGCAGCTGGGGACAGGAAGTGGTCGAGTATCCGCATCCTGCTGAAACTCCCCGGGGTAATCAGCGCGATGGGGGCTGCCTCAGCCGGAGCGCCTGGCCACGGCTCATCTGAAAGAGGGCATCTCCTCACACCCCACTGGGGATCTGGGCTTCGTGCTAGCTTGGAGGGGGCAACGCCCCCTGCTGAGTCATTCATGCCGCTCCCTGGGGCCAGCACCCCCCAGTTTCACAATGGGGCACTGACTCGGGTGGGAGAGCGCCCCCACTGGGGCACGGCAGCACAACCCCCCAGCTCAGCACAGGGTCAGCATTGACTCCAGCTGATATGCTGTCTTCCTTTTCCTGTCCCAAACTGCTGGGAAGCTTTGCTGTGTGTGCTGTTCAACGGCTGCCGCGCTCCACCCCAGAGGCAGCTGCATTGGTGGGCTCAGAAGGGCGACGGAAGGTGAAGTGCCATGGATTCATGTGTGAGGGGCACTAGACAACAGCTGCCAAGGACAGAGCGAGAGAAGTGCCTGGAGCCTCCCCGGCCTTTGCCTCCCGCGAGGGCTTTGGTGTGATGCCACTCCAGGGGTGTTAGTAGCTTGGTCAGACCTTACAGCCGCAGGCCTGGGCGTGCACTACGGGGCTGGAGCAGGCTGCTGGGTCTGTTCGTACCGCTGTCTCCCATTCCTCTGGGCTGTCCTGTCCCATAGCAGGCTCTGACCCTGCCCCAGGGCCCGTCCCATCCCTGCCCTGGGACCTGACACCTCTGTGCTGGCTCTGCCCACGCGCCAGCCTGGGCTGCCTTTCCCTCCCTCAGCATGCTGGCCCTCGACTTCCATTACAAAGACAGGTCAGTGCTGCTGTTACGGATGGGGAAACTGAGGCGCAGTGCGGGGCTGTGAGTCAGAGCTGGGGGTAGAACCCAGGAGTCCGAACCCTCCCAATCCTCTGCTCTGACTACATAAAGGTGCTGCCCTAAACCCTCCTCCCACCGTGAGCTCTGCAGTGCCTGATGTCGGGGCCAGAGGCCGGTGTGCATAGAGGGACTGCCTGATGCTGGCGGAATCACGGGGCATTGACTGGTGGTGTCTCTCCACCCCCAAGCCCACATGCCTGTGACCCACGCCTCTGCCTGTCTGTCTGTCCAGGTGTTCAGCGGGAAGCGCCCCGAGGCAGAGTTCCCGCTCCAGCCCCAGGCCCCCTTCCCCAAGCTCTCCAGCCCGTCGCCCGCCGAGGAGGGGCAGCAGGCCCTGACCTGCCTGATCAGCGAGAGGGACCTGATGCTCTTCGAGAAGCTGGGCGATGGCTCCTTTGGCGTTGTGCGGCGCGGCGAGTGGGGCACGCCCACTGGCAAGATGGTAAGGGGCCCGGAGCACGCCAGGGCGAACCCAGTACATGGCCCGAGGGGCTGCGTGATCCCAGCAGGAAATGGGGCTAACTCAGGATTGCCTGGCTGAGGCCCTTCGCTGGGCTGAGGCAGCGAATCCAGGCTGGTCAGTTTCCCCATCGGCATCGAGTCGGGATCCCAGCACCACCATCCACCCCTACCAGCCCCCGAATCTGCAGATGGCTCTGCCCCTGCCAGGGCGCCCACCCCCTGGGTGCCAACACCGTTCCTCATGCCTGGCCCGGGACGGTCAGTCTTCTGCCCTCCACTCTGGATCTGTCCCTGTTACCACACGGGGTCATGTGGACCTAGAGACTGGACTGGGACCACTAATTCCTTTCATGCAGGGCCTGCCTTTGAGTCTCCCAGCCTGAGGCGGTGCTGGGGCTGATGCTCTTTGCAGCCAGTGCCACCCCCTTCCCCATCGCTCCCATGCCTGGGGTGTGGCAGGGGGGCTTGGGGGACTGTGTGAATACCCATCCCCTGCATGCCGGCCACTACGGCCTACCCCAGAGGTGAGCAAATTGGTCCCCTGGGGTGGGAGCTGCTGCAGGGACCTCACTGGCCTGTGTTTTCCCGCAGCTCACCGTGGCTGTGAAGTGTCTCAAGACGGATGTGCTGAGCCAGCCGGAGGCGCTGGACGACTTCATCCGGGAGGTGAATGCCATGCACTCTCTGGACCACTGCAACCTGATCCGGCTCTATGGCGTGGTGCTCTCGCCCCCCATGAAGATGGTGAGTGTGAGAGCATGCGGGGGCATTCACCCCCCCGGGCGGCCCAGTCCCAAGGGAATGGCTGGGGGGGCAACTGCGTCTCTGGTGCTGAGGGCTGGCTCCTCCAGGCGGGATGGACCCCCAGTCTTGGCGCGTGGCTGTGTGGGCACAGAGCCCTGTGGCACCATGGGGCAGGGATAGACTGGCGTGTGGCTATGTGGGTGCAGAGCCCCATGGCACCACAGGAATGGAGCCCATCCCCATGGATTGCCTCCCATCCCGCTCTCCGTGGCTGGGGCCTGACTCAACCCCTCTGCCCCATTTGCCCAGGTGACGGAGCTGGCCCCGCTGGGCTCCCTGCTGGACCGGCTGCGGAAGAACCAGGGCCATTTCCTCATCTCCACGCTGTGCCAGTACGCCATCCAGATTGCCAAGGGCATGGCCTACCTGGAGTCCAAGCGCTTCATCCATCGCGACCTGGCTGCCCGCAACATCCTGCTGGCCTCCAGCGACCTGGTCAAGATCGGCGACTTTGGGCTCATGCGGGCGCTGCCCAAGAACGACGACCACTACGTCATGCAGGAGCACCGCAAGGTGCCCTTCGCCTGGTGAGCCCCCGCCATGTGCATTTCTCTCGCAGCACCCCCCTGCCAGCTCAGTGCCTGGGGCCTGTTAGCTGTGGGTGGCTCACCCCCCCACGCCTCCTTGTCCCTCCAGCTGGGCGTCCTGCCAGCCCCCTTCCAGGGAGAGGGAAGTGGCATCCTGGGGGGCAGCTGGCTTGGCTGGCCCTCGGCCCCTGTGTGGGGGGACCCCAGAGGGCTGGAGCTGAGCAGGGAGCCCCACTCTGCCAGGCTGGATGGGGCCGCCTGCGGGGGCGTCAGTAACTCTGCCAGCCCTTCTCTGCAGGTGTGCCCCGGAGAGCCTGAAGACGCGCACCTTCTCGCACGCCAGCGACACCTGGATGTTTGGGGTTACTCTCTGGGAAATGTTCACCTACGGGCAAGAGCCGTGGGTCGGCCTCAGCAGCAGCCAGGTATCTAGCACAGCCCCATGCCACGTGCCCTGGGGCCTGCACTCTTGGGCCTGGCCCCTCTGGGTAGGGGAGACGCCCTCTGCCCCCCGCATATGGGGATTTCTGCGCCTCGCGCAGACAGCATCGCTCAGGCCCAGCTGGCATCACTGAGCTGTGGCCCCTCAGGGCCGTTCCGGCAGAGCAGGAGGGAGGGGCTGTCGCAGAGCAAGGGGGCATTGAGGCCTGGGGATCCCAGGGAGTTTTTTCAGGGGCTCCTCTCCCCTGGCGGCGCACGCACTGCACCCCTGAGGGAGCCTGCCGGGGAACGTCCGGCTTGTGCCTGTGGGCGCCTGACAGGATAGGCACTTTGAGCTTCTTCCACACCCAGCTCTGCTGGTGCCCCTCACTCCTGACCCACAGCCCCCTGCTAGCCCAGCCCTGGGCTCCCCACACCCAGCTCTGCTGGTGCCCCTCACTCCTGGCCCGCAGCCCCCTGCTAGCCCAGCCCTGGGCTCCCCACACCCAGCTCTGCTGGTGCCCCTCAATCCCGACCCGCAGCCCCCTGCTAACCCCCCACACCCAGCTCTGCTGGTGCCCCCCACTCCTGACCTGCAGCCCCCTGCTAGCCCAGCCCTGGGCTCCCCACACCCGGCTCTGCTGGTGCCTCTCAATCCCGACCCACAGCCCCCGCTAGCCCAGCCCTGGGCTCCCCACACCCGGCTCTGCTGGTGCCTCTCAATCCCGACCCACAGCCCCCGCTAGCCCAGCCCTGGGCTCCACCCCCCCCAGCTCAGCTGGTGCCCCTCACTCCTGGCCCGCAGCCCCCTGCTAGCCCAGTCCTGGGCTCCCCACACCCGGCTCTGCTGGTGCCCCTCAATCCCGACCCGCAGCCCCCTGCTAGCCCCCCACACCCAGCTCTGCTGGTGCCCCCCACTCCTGACCTGCAGCCCCCTGCTAGCCCAGCCCTGGGCTCCCCACACCCAGCTCTGGGCTCCCCACACCCAGCACTGCCAGTGTCCCTCACTCCTGACCCACAGCCCTCTGCTAGCCTATCCCTGGTCCTTCTTCATCAGAGATCCCTGAAATGGGAATGGGCTGAGACCTGCCCGATGGATTTTGGCTTGGAAGCTAGGGCATGATTTGAACGGGGTCTCCAGGCTGGGGGGCAAGCATGTTGGCCCCAATAACCCTAGGCAGGGAGGAGTGTTGTGGTTAGGATGTCCATGGCCCCTCAGTTCTGATGGCTGGCGCCTGCCCCTGGCCCACCCTCTTCGACTCCCAGGTGCCCGCTCCCGGCCTGTCCCGGGGCACCCTTCAAGCCAGGCAGTTAGATTCCTGCTTTCACTGGTGGGTTGGTGCCCGTCAGTCACACTAGAAGGGGACTCTGTGCCCCACACCTGACCCAGACAGGCTGTGTCCATCCCCACGGCTAATCCATGCAGCTCGCCCAGCAGGATTCCTCGCTGATGGGGAGGGCCGGGCCTCCGTCCCATCAGCACTGGCCCCACCCGTCCCCAGGGCTTGTCCCTCGGCTACAGAGCTGAAGGATCAGCCCAGAGAGGGAGGCTTGGTGCCCAGGGCTGTTCCCGCCCGTTACATGCTGCAAGCCTCAGGCCTCTGCCAGCGCCTCGACCAAGCCCCCGTCGGGCAGTCTTCCTCCTGCGCCTGGCCAGTCTCCGCTCCCGCCTCTGCCAGGTGTGACCCCGTCCAGCCCCCTGCCATGGCTGCCCGAGCCCCCTCTGCTCCGCCCGACCCTGACCGCGGCCTCTGCCCTCCATGCCCGCAGATCCTCCACAAGATTGACAAGGAGGGCGAGCGGCTGCCACGGCCCGAGGACTGCCCTCAGGACATCTACAATGTCATGCTGCAATGCTGGGCACACAAGCCCGAGGACCGGCCCACCTTCGTGGCCCTGCGCGACTTTTTGCTGGAGGTAGGCAGTGGGGGGCGGAGGGGCGGCTGGCCCTGGCTTGCGTGGGTCCATGCCCCTCTGTGCCACCCGACCTAGGTGTCCTCCCTGGAGCTGTGCGCCAGGCACCGAGCCCCTGCAAATCCTATTCCTGCCGGAGGAGCCGCCGACGGCCAGCAGTGCTGCCAGCTGCGCCCCTTCCTGTGGGAGCCCAAATACGGGCCAAGCTGCTCAGAACTCCGGGGCCCGGCCCCGCTGGTTTCCTGGGAGTCTGGGGCCTCGGGAGGCCCTGGGCCTAGGTGCAGAGTGGGGCCCATGGGCCCACAGGTGCTGGCTGAGCCAGCTGGAAGGAGCCCTAGAGCTCCCCCATCTCTGCCCCTCCCTGCCAGGCCCCTGCGCTGTGCAGAGCTGGGGGGGGAATGGGGAAGTGACGTGCCCCCAGGGGGGGCACGGCCAGGCTGACGGGGAGAGGTGCATGCTGGACCCGTTGTCTCCATATGGAAGCTGTGGCCAGGCTGCGCTGCCTTCCCCCCAGCCTTCAGCCTCAGCTCTGGTGGGGGACAGACTTGACTTGGCCGCTGGCAAGCACCCCGTGGGCCTTTGGCAAGGAGCGTGCGGTGCCCAACCGGGGGCACCTCTGGCCTGGAGACTTCCCCTCCCCTGCTCAGCATGGCGCTGGGAGGGGAGTGTGGCCTGGTGGTGAGAGCAGGGAGCAGGCCCCGTTGCAGATTCACTGTTAGGAGCTCTCTCGGGGAGATTCTGGCCGTAGGGGTGGCCTGTGCTCAGCGAGCAGCCTGGCCCCGTGCAGCCAGGGCAGGAAGGGTGCTGCCTGGCTCCGGGCTGGCTGGGGCAGCTGGCTCCATTCCTGCAAGTGGCTGCTTCCTGGCCTGTCACCAGCCTGGCCACGTGGGGCCCAGGACTCTGGATCTGGGTGTCTGGCTATCGCAACAGGGTGTCTGGCTATCGCAACAGAGCCCTTCTGGGCAGAGGCTCCTGCTGTGAGCTCTCACCTGAGGGGTGGGTCAGGCCCAGCCGTAACGTGGACGGCTCTGGGGGGACCCTGGCGCTGCCAGCCCTCACCCCCCGGCTCTCTGCCTTCCCAGGCCCAGCCCACGGACATGAGAGCCCTGCAGGACGTGGAGGAGCCGGAGAAGCTGCACATCCAGATGAACGACGTCATCACAGTCATCGAGGGCAGGTATCGTCTGGAGAGTCCTGGGGTGGCTCCACGGCGTCCCCCCTGCCTCCCCCCCCAGCTTCTCTCAGCCCCCCCTTCCCTGGGGCGGCTCCACAGCCAGCGCCTCCCCCCACCGCCCCCTGCTCCCATCAGCCCCCTTCCCTCCATGCGCTGAGTGCCCGTGGTTGGATGGGGGGTCCTGGCCTGTCATTGGCCAGACTTGGCTTCTGACCCCAGCTGTGTCCCCAGGGAGCACGGCCCAGCCTAGTCCCCCGGCTCTGTGTGTCCCCAGGCTGCTGCGTCGGGTGCCATGACAGGCTGTGTCTGCTCAAGGGCTGAGGGCTGGAATCGCAGGCAGGCTGCAGGTTGGGGCTGAGGAGTGATGGCTGAGCTGGGGGGGCAGGGGGCTGAGGGGTGATGGCAGAGCTGGGGGGGGGGCAAGGGGCTGCAGGGCGGGGCTGAGGGGCGATGGCAGAACTGGGGAGTCAGGGGGGCTGCAGGTCGGGGCTGAGGGGCGATGGCAGAGCTGGAGGGGCAGGGGGCTGCAGGTGCTAAGCTCTGGCTGAGGCTGCGTTGGGCGCTGTCTGCATGCAGGGTTCGGCCGCCCTGATCCCTGGGGTGATGCTGCGCTGCCCTGGGCCTCTCCCTCCGGCTGCTCCCAGCTAGCTCGGGGCAAGGCACTGCTGGGCTGGGGTGACGGGCAGCTAAGCTAAGGACCGGGAGCCGGGGCCACGTGGTGCACGGCAAGGGGCTGAGTCCTCCAACCCCCTTCCAGAGTGGGGAGAGCTGTCCAGTGCGAGGATCCTCCGTCTGCCACAGATGGGGAAACTGAGGCCCAGTGAAGGCAAGGGCTACGCACATGGTCCCCCAGCAAGTCAGTGGCGGAGCTGGGACTGGAACCCAGGAGTCCTGCCTGCCGGCGCCCCTGCTCTGACCACTTGACCCCACTCCCTGCGTGCCCTGCACACCGAGTGCCTGAGAAGCGAGCCCCAGGGTCTCTGCGAGCACCTGCAGTGGCAGGTCAGAGACCGTCCCAGCGGCACTGGCCCCGCCCGTCTCCGGGGCTTGTCCCTCGGCCAGGGAGCTGAAGGATCAGCCCGGAGAGGGAGGCTTGGTGCCCAGGGCCGTTCCCGCCCGTTACATGCTGCAAGCCACTGCTCTGCCTTTGCCTTTGTCTGTCCCCCGCAGCCCTGGGTGAGTCACTTCCCTGGGTGCTGCTGCACTTGTTAGTTTGCCCTCCCTTGTGAGCAGCCGGAGCGCTGCCCTCGGCACGCACGCCCCCGCCCCCACGGCCACTCCCGCTGCTCACAGTTATCTGAGCCGCCTGGAGCGGGAAGCCACGCCAGGGGTAAACTGGGACAGCTTCCCAGAACTGAGCAACGGTGGTGGGAAGGGGAGAGAACAGCTGCTCCTTCCTTAGCCCTAGCGTGGAGGGTCCTGGATGCCCCAAGCCCCCTGCGCGCTGGATCGGTGGCTTATGTGTGGGTAAACTGAGGCACATAGTGGTGATCGTGACCGGAATAGAGCTGGGATCTTTTAATTCCCAGGAGCCTCCTGCTTCCTATCTGCTTTGCTGCTGTTCTGGCCCCACGCTGCCCTGTGTCTGTGCTGGCACAAGGGGCAGGGGTCAAGAGCCCCCATCCCTGGGCGTTCTGGGCATGCCAGGGAATCTGGTGCTGCACATCCCAGGCCTTCATTCCCAGATGGCCCCCCAGCGGAGGGCTGGAGAGAGGACAGGGCATCTGGAGACCCTCCAGAAGTGCTGAGCTCTCGGGACCGAGCGAAGGGTTTTGGGGGCAGGCTGGGGGGCTGGGCAAGGTGGCTGGTGGAGGGGCCGAGGGCTCTGAAATGGCAGAATCGGAACCAGGTGCAGAGGGTCTCAGCATGGGGGGGGCAGCAGGACCAGGGGGCCCTGCTCCAAGACAGGCAGAGTGCAGCCCAAGGGCCATGGCTAACTGCAAAGCCCCGCAGTGTGTTTGGTGGTATCCCACCCAGGGGGTGTTTGTGCGGGAACACGTGTGTGTGTGTGTAGACACAGAATCCTGCCAGCTTTCCCCTCCAGCTCTGCAAGCACCCCCGAATCCAAGCCTGCAGTCTCCCGTCCTGCTCCTCTCGTAGAGCGAGGAGGGGGATCCCACCCCACCCGGGCTCTCCCGAGGGCAGCAGCCTGTGTTGCGGGGGCCATGCCTTTCGTCACGGCAGAGGGGATGAATCAGGCAGGACTGTGTGTCTTTAGGGACCGGCGATGACTCTTGCACGAGGGCTGGCAGTTTAATTGCAGGGAGGGATTCGTCAGCGGAGCCGGAGCGGAGGGTGTAGTTAATGCAGAACCAGTGTGTGCACGCCGCCCCGATTGCATCATGGTCTGGGGCCGGGGCTGAGCCGTTCCAGCTGCCGGAGCTGGCGGGTTTAGCCACTTTCAGGCAGACGCTCTCTGGGCCACACGCCGGGAGCACGCTGGCCCTGACGCGGGGCTCGGCTGGGCTGCCCGCCTGCAGCGAGGAGCCGGTTCGGCGCGCGCCTCGTTCCCTGGGAGACCCGACGGACCCGTCTGAGGTGAAAGGCAGGCTGTGCAGGGCCACTGCCCGGTGGCTTGGGGCTGGGGTTCTGCTGCGGCAGGGTCTGGGGGGCTAAGGTGAGCGCGGGCTGGGGGCCTGGCGTGTACTGTGAAAGAGGCCACGGGGGCTAGAGGACAGAGCCCAGGACCAGGACTGGGAGGGTCTGTGTTCTTGTTGCAGTGACCCCCTGGGGGAGCAGGGGGCAGGCACACTGCTCAACCCACCTGTGCCTCAGTTTCCCCTGTGAAAGGGGCGGGCCATGCTGGGCGGCGGGAAGGGTGAAGTAGTGACACGGGGGAAGGGAAACATCTTTGCAATGCCAGTCACTGAGTGCTGCTTTTGCCACGGGACCATTGGCATCGGTGGTTCGGACCAGTGACCGTGGGGAATCGGGGAACCTGGATGGCAGCAGGTGGCATCGTCCTGTTCCCAAAGCACCAGCCCGAACAGGCGCAGTTCGTGCTTTGCCACTGCAGCTGCGGGAGCTTCGGGCCAGGCCCGACGGGCTCGGTATTGGGGGTCACTCGTGCACCACCTGCCGCCGTGCCCTGGGGAGCTGGGACCCAGGAGATGGCCCAGCACTGCGGCAGGCGGAGGCTGGCGGGGTGGGAAAGGCTGCTGCCCGCAGGGGTGTGCTGCAAGGGCCTCGAAACCAGCCGCTGCTGGGAGATATCTCCCAACCGGCCGCCATTCCCTGTGGCCGTGTGCGTCGGGCCGGCCTTCCCTGCCCAAAGCTGGGGGGTCTAGTGGGAAGCGCACGGGACTGGGAGCCAGGAGACCAGGGTTCTAGTCCTGCCTCTGCTGCTGGTTTGCCAAGTGACTTTAGACAAGCCACTTGCCCGCTTTGTGCCTCAGTTTCCCTGCTTGTGAATGGTGGGATAACTGACCCCCACCCGCTTGCCTCTCTTTGGGGATTCTCTGCCATATGATAATCAGAAGCTACCAGCCTGTAGGGCTAAAGGGAGTCCCCGAGGGGAGAACAGCAGCTAGCTGCATGACACGAGTTTTGTCCGTTGTCAGACCTGCTCCATCCCTTAGGGGAATGGTCCCCACAAGCCCTGGAAGGCTGTACATACAGTGGGACCTACTTTAAACTCATTTGCTCCTAGCCAGAGTCCACAGAGGGAAATAGACCCCCAGTTAATATAGCAGGACCTACCTTAAAGCCCGTTAGGTTCTCTCCTTTGCTTGGGCCAGTGTGCAGGCCCCCCTGTCTCCCCAGCATTAAACATGAAGGGCTGCGAACTTCGCACCCTCGGGGCTGGGCCCAGCGTCCCGGCTGGGGGACACTAGACGGGCCCAGCGGGGGGTGTCAGAGCAGAGGGGTGGGCTCCTGGCCACAGGGCACTGGCCCCTCGGGGAGCAGAGGTGGCTGGGGTGATGGAGGGGGAGAAGGAGCGGGGAGAGCCACGGGGGCCTGGCAGAGGGCTGCCCTGGCGGGGAGCAGCCCCCCCAGGCGAGGGAGGAGGCGCTGGTGCCAGCAGCTTGCTCAGGGGTCCCGGTGCTGAGTAATATCCTGGGCCCCGGAGCGGAGCCGGGGCTGGGCCGGCAGGCAGGGCTACCAGCCGTGGGCTCAGAGGTAAACAGGAAAAGGGCTGAGTCGGGCCTGCCGTGAGTCACAGGTAGTTCCAGGAAACGCCAAGGCTCAGCCTGGGCGGGGATCCCGGCGCCCCCTCCCTCAGCAGCCGGGGGAGGGACCCAGGGATCTGCGGGGGTGGGGGGGTGCTTCAATCCCTGTCATTGACAATACCCCTGCCCCCGCCTGGAAAGCTTTACAAGGGGCTCTGTGTCCTCCCCCCCGAGACTCCCCTCCGGAGGCTTGTGGGGCTGCTGCTGAGGACGGGGTGATGTTGGTGGGCCAGTTGGGGGGGCGCACTCCACTGGGGGGTGCTGAGCCCGGCACCCCCTCCTGGCACTACGGGGGAATTGCGCTGCGGGAACTGGCCCCAGCGTGATGCTCGGGATGCTGCGCTGCCAGGGGTGGGGCTCAGACGGGGGCGCTCTGCACTGCTGGCTCCAGTCCTCACTGTGGAGCAGGGGGGGGTTCAGTAGGGGGTGCTGTGTGGAGGTCAGCGGGGAGTGGGGGGAGTTCAGTAGGGGGTGCTGTGTGGAGGTCAGCGGGGGGCGGGGCGCTGCAGGGAGCGGTGTGGGGTTGGCTGGGGCATTACGCTGGGGGGACGGGGGGTCAGCAGGGAGTAGTGGGGACTCAGTGGGGGTGCTGCATTGTGGGGAGCGGTGGGGGGGTTGGTGGGGAGCGGTGGGGGTGCTGCGCTGTGGGGAGCGGCGGAGGGTCGTTGGGGGCCCTGCGCTGTGGGGAGCGGCGGAGGGTCGGCGGGGGCCGTGCGGGGAGCGGCGGAGGGCCATTGGGGGCGCTGTGCTGTGGGGAGCGGTGGAGGGTCGTTGGGGGCGCTGCGCTGTGGGGAGCGGCGGAGGGTCGTTGGGGGCGCTGCGCTGTGGGGAGCGGTGGAGGGTCGTTGGGGGCGCTGTGGGGAGCGGTGGAGGGTCGTTGGGGGCGCTGTGGGGAGCGGCGGAGGGTCGTTGGGGGTGCTGCGCTGTGGGGAGCGGCGGAGGGTCGTTGGGGGCGCTGTGGGGAGCGGCGGAGGGTCGTTGGGGGCCCTGCGCTGTGGGGAGCGGCGGAGGGTCGTTGGGGGCCCTGCGCTGTGGGGAGCGGCGGAGGGTCGTTGGGGGCCCTGCGCTGTGGGGAGCGGCGGAGGGTCGGCGGGGGCGCTGCGCTGCGGGGAGCGGTGGAGGGTCGTTGGGGGCCCTGCGCTGTGGGGAGCGGCGGAGGGTCGTTGGGGGCGCTGCGCTGCGGGGAGCGGTGGAGGGTCGGCGGGGGCCGTGCGGGGAGCGGCGGAGGGTCAGCGGGGGAGCTGCGCTGTGGGGAGCGGCAGAGGGTCGGCGGGGGCCGTGCGGGGAGCGGCAGAGGGTCGTTGGGGGCGCTGCGCTGTGGGGAGCGGTGGAGGGTCGTTGGGGGCGCTGTGGGGAGCGGTGGAGGGTCGTTGGGGGCGCTGCGCTGTGGGGAGCGGTGGAGGGTCGTTGGGGGCGCTGCGCTGTGGGGAGCGGCGGAGGGTCGTTGGGGGCGCTGTGGGGAGCGGCGGAGGGTCGTTGGGGGCCCTGCGCTGTGGGGAGCGGCGGAGGGTCGTTGGGGGCGCTGCGCTGTGGGGAGCGGCGGAGGGTCGTTGGGGGCCCTGTGCTGTGGGGAGCGGTGGAGGGTCGTTGGGGGCGCTGCGCTGTGGGGAGCGGTGGAGGGTCGTTGGGGGAGCTGCGCTGTGGGGAGCGGTGGAGGGTCGGCGGGGGTCGTGCGGGGAGCGGCGGAGGGTCGGCGGGGGTCGTGCGGGGAGCGGCGGAGGGTCGGCGGGGGCCCTGCGCTGTGGGGAGTGGCGGAGGGTCGGCGGGGGTCGTGCGGGGAGCGGCGGAGGGTCGGCGGGTCCCTGCGCTGCGGGGAGCGGCGGAGGGTCGGCGGGTCCCTGCGCTGCGGGGAGCGGCGGAGGGTCGTTGGGGGAGCTGCTCTGCGGGGAGCGGCGGAGGGTCGTTGGGGGCCCTGTGCTGCGGGGAGCGGTGGAGGGTCGGCGGGGGCCCTGTGCTGTGGGGAGCGGCGGAGGGTCGTTGGGGGCGCTGTGGGGAGCGGTGGAGGGTCGGCGGGGGAGCTGCGCTGTGGGGAGCGGCGGAGGGTCGTTGGGGGCACTGTGCTGTGGGGAGCGGCGGAGGGTCGTTGGGGGCGCTGTGGGGAGCGGTGGAGGGTCGGCGGGGGTGCTGCGCTGCGGGGAGCGGCGGAGGGTCGTTGGGGGCGCTGTGGGGAGCGGCGGAGGGTCGGCGGGGGAGGTGCGCTGTGGGGCGCAGCGGAGGGTCGTTCGGGGCGCTGTGCTGTGGGGAGCGGCGGAGGGTCGGCGGGGGTCGTGCGGGGACCGGCGGAGGGTCGGCGGGGGCCCTGCGCTGTGGGGAGTGGCGGAGGGTCGTTGGGGGCGCTGCGCTGCGGGGAGCGGCGGAGGGTCGTTGGGGGCCCTGCGCTGTGGGGAGCGGTGGAGGGTCGTTGGGGGCGCTGCGCTGTGGGGAGCGGTGGAGGGTCGTTGGGGGCGCTGAGCTGTGGGGAGCGGTGGAGGGTCGTTGGGGGAGCTGCGCTGTGGGGAGCGGTGGAGGGTCGGCGGGGGTCGTGCGGGGAGCGGCGGAGGGTCGGCGGGTCCCTGCGCTGCGGGGAGCGGCGGAGGGTCGTTGGGGGAGCTGCTCTGCGGGGAGCGGCGGAGGGTCGTTGGGGGCCCTGTGCTGTGGGGAGCGGTGGAGGGTCGGCGGGGGCCCTGTGCTGTGGGGAGCGGCGGAGGGTCGTTGGGGGCGCTGTGGGGAGCGGTGGAGGGTCGGCGGGGGAGCTGCGCTGTGGGGAGCGGCGGAGGGTCGTTGGGGGCACTGTGCTGTGGGGAGCGGCGGAGGGTCGTTGGGGGCGCTGTGGGGAGCGGCGGAGGGTCGGCGGGGGAGGTGCGCTGTGGGGCGCAGCGGAGGGTCGTTCGGGGCGCTGTGCTGTGGGGAGCGGCGGAGGGTCGGCGGGGGCCGTGCGGGGAGCGGCGGAGGGTCGTTGGGGGCGCTGCGCTGTGGGAGCGGCGGAGGGTTGTTGGGGGCCCTGCGCTGTGGGGAGTGGCGGAGGGTCGTTGGGGGAGCTGCGCTGCGGGGAGCGGCAGAGGGTCGGCGGGGGCCCTGCGCTGTGGGGAGTGGCGGAGGGTCGTTGGGGGAGCTGCTCTGCGGGGAGTGGCGGAGGGGCGGCGGGGGCGCTGTGGGGAGCGGCGGAGGGGTGGCGGGGGTCGTGCGGGGAGCGGCGGAGGGTCGGCGGGGGCCCTGCGCTGTGGGGAGCGGCGGAGGGTCGGCGGGGGTCCTGCGGGGAGCGGCGGAGGGTCGTTGGGGGCGCTGCGCTGTGGGGAGTGGCGGAGGGTCGTTGGGGGAGCTGCGCTGCGGGGAGCGGCAGAGGGTCGGCGGGGGTCGTGCGGGGAGCGGCGGAGGGTCGGCGGGGGCCCTGCGCTGCGGGGAGCGGCGGAGGGTCATTGGGGGAGCTGCTCTGCGGGGAGCGGCGGAGGGTCGTTGGGGGCCCTGTGCTGTGGGGAGCGGTGGAGGGTCGGCGGGGGCCCTGTGCTGTGGGGAGCGGCGGAGGGTCGTTGGGGGCGCTGTGGGGAGCGGTGGAGGGTCGGCGGGGGAGCTGCGCTGTGGGGAGCGGCGGAGGGTCGTTGGGGGCACTGTGCTGTGGGGAGCGGCGGAGGGTCGTTGGGGGCGCTGTGGGGAGCGGCGGAGGGTCGTTGGGGGCGCTGTGGGGAGCGGCGGAGGGTCGGCGGGGGAGGTGCGCTGTGGGGCGCAGCGGAGGGTCGTTCGGGGCGCTGTGCTGTGGGGAGCGGCGGAGGGTCGGCGGGGGCCGTGCGGGGAGCAGCGGAGGGTCGTTGGGGGCGCTGCGCTGTGGGGAGTGGCGGAGGGTCGTTGGGGGCGCTGCGCTGTGGGGAGTGGCGGAGGGTCGTTGGGGGAGCTGCGCTGCGGGGAGCGGCAGAGGGTCGGCGGGGGCCCTGCGCTGTGGGGAGCGGCGGAGGGTCGGCGGGGGTCGTGCGGGGAGCGGCGGAGGGTCGTTGGGGGAGCTGCTCTGCGGGGAGCGGCGGAGGGGCGGCGGGGGCGCTGTGGGGAGCGGCGGAGGGTCGGCGGGGGTCGTGCGGGGAGCGGCGGAGGGTCGGCGGGGGCCCTGCGCTGTGGGGAGCGGCGGAGGGTCGGCGGGGGTCGTGCGGGGAGCGGCGGAGGGTCGTTGGGGGCGCTGCGCTGTGGGGAGTGGCGGAGGGTCGTTGGGGGAGCTGCGCTGCGGGGAGCGGCAGAGGGTCGGCGGGGGTCGTGCGGGGAGCGGCGGAGGGTCGGCGGGGGCCCTGCGCTGTGGGGAGCGGCGGAGGGTCGTTGGGGGCACTGTGCTGTGGGGAGCGGCGGAGGGTCGTTGGGGGCACTGTGGGGAGCGGCGGAGGGTCGTTGGGGGCACTGTGGGGAGCGGCGGAGGGTCGGCGGGGGAGGTGCGCTGTGGGGAGCGGCGGAGGGTCGTTGGGGGCGCTGTGCTGCGGGGAGCGGCAGAGGGTCGGCGGGGGCCCTGCGCTGCGGGGAGCGGCAGAGGGTCGGCGGGGGTCGTGCGGGGAGCGGCGGAGGGTCGGCGGGGGCCCTGCGCTGTGGGGAGCGGCGGAGGGTCGGCGGGGGTCGTGCGGGGAGCGGCGGAGGGTCGTTGGGGGAGCTGCTCTGCGGGGAGCGGCGGAGGGGTGGCGGGGGAGCGGCGGAGGGGCGGCGGGGGTCGTGCGGGGAGCGGCGGAGGGTCGGCGGGGGTCGTGCGGGGAGCGGCGGAGAGTCGGCGGGGGTCGTGCGGGGAGCGGCGGAGAGTCGGCGGGGGCCCTGCGCTGTGGGGAGCGGCGGAGGGTCGGCGGGGGTCGTGCGGGGAGCGGCGGAGGGTCGTTGGGGGAGCTGCTCTGCGGGGAGCGGCGGAAGGTCGGCGGGAGCAGTGTGGGGAGCCGCAGAGGGTCGGCGGGGGAGGTGCGCTGTGGGGAGCGGCAGAGGGTCGGCGGGGGCCCTGCGGGGAGCGGCGGAGCGGTAGCGGGGGCGCTGTGGGGAGCGGCGGAGGGTCGGCGGGGGGCGCTGTGGGGGCAGTTCAGTGGGGGCATTCTCCCCTGAGAGTCAGCGCCCCATTGTGGTCCTAGGGCTGCTGCTTGTTCCTCTGTCAGATTCGATTGGAATCTGAGGTCCCAACCAGCAGTGGCCATTGACCATCCCGCAGCAATTTCTGGGGCAGTTGGGCGTCAGCCCAGTGTCCTGGCCAAACCCCACCTGGGGCGTTGGCACACGGCTCCCCAAAATTCCTCTATTGTTTCACTGCCCTGCAGTGTCGTGTTGCTGTGCCATGCTAAGCAGCTGCCACCTTCCACCCCAGAGGTGGCTGCATTTCACTAATGGGTACAATGATTCCGCTAGGCTGGTGACAGCCTGAGGGGCAGGGCAGGGCAGGCTGCCCGTCGGCATTACACGCCCCCACCTGCGCACCTCTGGCTGGCCTGTGCACAGCTCTTCTTGCCCTCAAGTAATCCCATGGAGTCCAGGGCCAGAGAGGGCGTGTCAGACTGGGCACCAGGACGCCTGGGTTCTGCTCCTGGCTCTCGTGGGGGGAGCAAGGCAAGTTGGTCCAAGCTGGGACCTGGGACTCAGGACTCCTGGGTTCTGTTCCGGATTCTGCTACTGACTGGCCGGGTGAGCTTGGGTGAGTCACTTAGCCCTGGGTGCAAAGCAGGGACAAGCCTGGCCGGCGCGAGGAGGGCTGTGCGTCCCGGCAGGGCCCTGCGGTGCTCACCTTTCCAGAGCCCGAGTCTCTCTTGGCAGCACTGGCCATGGCTAGACGCTTTCTCGTGTCAGTAACGAGGGCCTTTTTGTTCCTTAGGGCTGAGAATTATTGGTGGCGGGGTCAGAATAAGAGGACCCTTAAAGTGGGGCAGTTCCCCCGAAACACAGTGACCTCCGTGGCAGGGCTGTCGGCCCACGACATCAGCCAGCCGCTAAAAAACAGCTTCATCCACACTGGCCATGGAGACACCAACTCCCAGCACTGCTGGGGCTTCCCCGATAAGATCGATGAGTAAGAACCACGTCCGTCTGCTCTGCTTCCCTCTGCCTTTCCTCCACTCCCCGTGGCCCCGGGTGCAGGGACGGGTGGGGGGCACGAGTCGCCTGCCCTCTGTGGACTTGGAGCCTGAGGGGACGTGGGGGGCCCGTGTGGCTGTTTGGTCTGCTCTGGCTTCAGGCCAGTCCACCCTGTCCACGACCCTTCCCTCCCTGCCCCCCGGAAGAGGCACAATCTGCTGAGGAGCCCGCAGCGAGCCTGGGCACCAGGGGGACATGCCAGGAATCGTGCCGCATGGGGGCCACATAACTGGTGGCATCTAACTTCCTCCCCCTCTCTTCGTACTAACGTGCATGGCTGATCTCCCCCAGCCCCTGCTGGGGCTTTGGGAGGGGCCCGGGCACACCAGCCCTCGGGCAGGGGCCAGCAGGAGCTGGCAATTCAGCAGGAGGCGCGGATCCCTGATCCTACCAGCTGCTGTGCCCCATCGGGCGCTATCAGCCGGGTGAGTGTCCAGACCTCTCCTGGCTCCCCTGGGCCCTTTGCCTGAGAGTTTGGGGTCATGGCGCTGTGTGAGCAGGGCGGGAGGCCTGTCCTTGAGGAACCCCTTTCCCTTCTAATGGAGTGGGCCCTAAACTGCCATGTGTTGCTCTGAGCTGTTAAACAGCTGCCTCGCTCCACTCCAGAGGTGGCTGCATTTCAGCGAGGTGGGAAGTTCTCCCTGTTGGTTGTGCATGATTATAGCATACATGTTAGTTCCAGCTTCTGTTAAAACCTCCCTTTCGTGGTTGCTCACAGATTTCCAAACCAAGTCTGTGACGTTGCCCACACTCGCTCTCGGCTCCAGGGAGAGGTTTGCTCAGTTTTGGTTCTGCCATTTTGGAATTCTGTGTGTCCATGAAAAAACCCTACATCCCCGTGTGTGACACAGAGAAACGATGCAACTACTGGGGGTCAAACTGGGCTTGTTTTGTAGATCCCGTTGAGCTCTAAGAAATAAGCTTCTTTTGGGGAATCAGGACAGTGGGTTTAAAGTCAGAGGCACGTACAGTTCCCCTCCCCCTCCCCCCCCATGCTTGTCCAGCTCTCTGGATGTCTGAGACATGCCAGGGGTCGTGCCAGGAGAGTTATAGCCTCTTGGTTCCCATTCCCACCAAGGCACAATGCCAATAACTTCAGTGGGGCGGGGCGGTGCAGAAACTGGTGACAAGGCTCAGCTCAGCAAGCCGGCTCCCGCGGAGGCCTGGAGCAGCAGCGGGTGGCTGTAGAATTATGTTCAAATCCCCACAAAGCAGCCTCTGCCCCCGCCCCGGCTGGGATTCTTAACACTGGCTTGAATTCCTCGGGGGGGCTCAGCGGCGGGTGGATCCCGTCTGAGCCCGGTTGTGGTGTGTGACCTGGGACGTTGTAGCGTGGACAGGAGCCCTCCTTTGGGGTATGGCTGTGCAGCAAAAGCTGGGCCAGCTGGCACAGGGCCTGGCAGCCTAGTCTCGCAAACCAAGGATGTGCCCAGGGTCCACGCCAGGCTGGCACCACCCGCACTGCACAGGCTGCACCGCGGTCGTGACGCACTAGCTGGATTCCGGCCAGCCCACGTCCAGCTCTCGGGCTCAGGGAGGCCGCCAGGCAGGGGGCGGCCCGGAGAGCAGGGCGGAGGGGACGTGGTGCCTGGGGAGCTGGGTCGTGCCGCCTGACCTCAGCTCACGGCCGGCATGGAATAAGTGGTGATGGCTGGGGCTGGGTACGCGTCCCTGTACACCGCTCTGCCAGTGTCCCCCAATCCCGACCCGCAGCCCCCTGCCACCCCAGCCCTGGGCTCCCCGTCCCCAGCTCTGCCAGTGCCCCCCAATCCCGACCCGCAGCCCCCTGCCACCCCAGCCCTGGGCTCCCCGTCCCCAGCTCTGCCAGTGCCCCCCAATCCCGACCCGCAGCCCCCTGCTAGCCCAGCCCGGGACTCCCAGTCCCCAGCTCTGCCGGTGCCCCCCAATCCCGACTCGCATCCCCCTGCCACCCCAGCCCTGGGCTCCCCGTCCCCAGCTCTGCTGGAGCCCCCCAATCCCGACCTGCAGCCACCTGCCTCCCTAACCCTGGGCTCCCCACCCCCAGCTCTCCCGGTGCCCCCCAATCCCAACCTGCAGCCCCTGCTAGTCCAGTCCTGGGCCCCTGTACACAGCTCTGCCAGTGCCCCCCAATCCCGACCCGGAGCCACCTACCACCCCAGCCCTGGGCTCCCCACACCCAGCTCTGCCGGTGATCCCCACTCCCGACCCGCAGCCCCTGCTAGTCCAGCCCTGGGCTCCCCAACCCCAGCTCTACCGGTGCCCCACAATCCCATCCCGCAGCCCCTGCTAGCCCAGCCCTGGGCCCCTGTAAGCAGCTCTGCCGGTGCCTCATACCCAACCCCTGCCTGGCTGCACTCTGGCACTAAGCTCCCCGCCCTGCTGCTTATCTTTATCACCCTCTGCATCTCCCCCAAGTCTTTCCCAGGCCCTGCCCAGCAGGAGCCCTGCACTGCCCTGCCCAGGTGCGGAGCATGGGGATGTGGCACCCAGGCTGACATGTACCCAGGGAGAGGGAACCTACGCCCAGGCCTCCGGATCCCTCCCTCTCACTCGCCTGGCACTTTCCCACCACACCCTGCTTGGCATGGCTCACCCAGGGAGAACCCAGCCCTGCTGCTGCCATCCCTGGGCACTGGCCCCGGCCTTGCCCTGTGCCCTGGCCCTTGGCTGCTCCTGGGGTCCTGGCCATGAGGATGGAGCTGGGGGAGGGGCTCTGGAGATGGTCTGAGTGGGGCCAGGGGAGTATGAAATCCCCTCGGAACTCAGCCCCGCAGAGCCGCCAGGGGGCGCAGCCCATGGGGTCTGGACGGCGGAGACCTCCGCTGTCATGGGAGCTGAGTGTATGGCCCCTGGGGCACACATGCACCAAGGCTGGGAAGAGGCCGGGTGGCCTGTGGTTATGGCAAGAGGCTGCGATTCTGGGGACCCCACGTCGATCCCCTGCTCTGCCACTGACATCCTGTCTGACCGTGGCCACATCCCTTAGCAGCCCCCAACCTGTACCCAGGGGTGAGAATCTGGCCCTGCCCCATGGGTGGGGGTTGCCAGCCGCTGGGGATTGGCCGTGCTGAGGGCCAGCCACAGTCAGTACCTGGGAGGGGCAAGAGTGGCAAAATGGGAGCTCCTCTGCCGGGAGGGGTTAACAGGCTGTGCTGGTCTCTGGGGCCAGCCCAGGGGAGACCCGAGTAGCCCCCCATGCCCTGCCACGTGGTTCTCCCGCCCTGGGAGGCCCTGCAGACAGGCTGCACCTTTCAGCCACCATGCCCTGAGCCGACGGAATGGGACTGGGCTCCTGCCTGAGAGGGGCAGCGTCATGTGGCCGGGTGCCAGGAGTGCCCGAGGGCCGGGCTCCCCACAGCACCGGGGTGGTGAGCCCCTGGTGCGGGGCGTGCTGCTGACCGTCCTACATGTTCTCTCCCTTCAGGCTGTACCTGGGAAACCCCATGGACCCTCCCGATGTGCTAGGCGTGGACCTGAACGCAGCCAGACCCACCCAGCTCCCGGGCCGGGCAAAAAGTAAGCCACGCTGCCATCCTGCTGCGGGCACTGCCCAGACAGTCATGCCTGCAACCCATGCTGCATGGCCCGTAATGGTCCTGGACCTCAAACTACCAGTCCCAGCATGCAATGCTCTGTGGGACCCTGGCACCTGCTGTCCCCAGCACTGTTGCCTGCTGGGACCTGTAGTCTCCACAGGCCGCTCCTGCCCCTTAGGTTAGGGCAGCTGCAGTAGGAGCCCCCGGCTGGGCTCCCAGGTCGCATGGTGCCAGGGGGAGGAGAGCATGGGTGCAGGGACGAGCGTGCCCAGCGAAGCGGGCGTGTTGCTCCTGCCGGCCTTAGACCTTCCTCCCTTCTGTCAAGGGAAGCTCTCCCCGGCGCTCGACCGTCTCCATGGCTCTATTGTGGCCGCTTGGCGGAGCTGGTCGAGTCCCGGCCCCCGAGCCCTGGCCGGCGGCAGAGCTCCTCCCGCCACTCTGCCGCCCCAGATCTCCTGCCCTTCCAGCAGGACCCTGGCTTCTGCTTCCTGTCCGAAACTGTCGAGCGGCTTTGCTGAGCTCAGCTGCCAGCCCGGAGTGGGTCGCTCCTTCCCTGCTGTGTTCAGGTGGTGCTGAAGCCCTAAGGGTCCCAGGAGGGAGGCCCCTGGCACAGGCCTGGCCTGTCGGGCCGGTTCCGTGATGAGCTTCAAATGCTTGGGCACCCTTGAAAATTTGCCTGAGGTTTGGGTGCCCAGCTGGAGACCGCTTGGCCCTGACTCTCTGCAGTGCCCCATGCCCGCCGCTCCCAGTGACCCAGGTGGAGCTGAGGGGGCTCCCGCCCAGCTGGCTCCAGTGGGGCATCCAGAGTCAGGGGCCACGTCGGAGAAACCCGGCGTTAGCTGTTCCAGCCGGATCCCCGGCCAGCTGTGTTGCTGCTCCCTGGGCCCCGGCAGTCCTGCCTGCTACCTGCTCCATTACTAAACCAGCTGCCTCCCGGCTTCCTCTGGCTTCCCTGCCTCTGCGCTCTGCCAGCTAACCCCTCCTCTCTCCTCTGGGGCCTCTCTCTTCTGCTGCAGGGAAGCCACCGCCTCGGCCACCACAGCCGGCCATCCTCCTTTCGAGTAAGTTGGGCCGTTCTCCGCTCCTGTCCTCTCTCTTCTCTCCTCACTCCTCTCTGCCAGGTACGGGGGCATGCGGGGCGCTTCCGGCCGGGGAGCTGCTGGCTCCCTGCGCCGAGATGCCAGTGCCAATGGGGTGCCTGCCAGTGCGGGCACAAGGAGAGCCCTCTTGCCAGCCAGCCCCGCGCATAGACACAGATGAGCACACGCCCTGTGTGAGCGCGGGCAGTGCCAGCTTCCCCGCATGGCCCTGCTCGGAGTGTCCCAGCCCTGCTCCCCTCCAGGGGCCAGAGGTGAGTCCATGCTCCCTGCCCCATTCAGTCCTTCGTCTCTCGGCTGAGCTGGCTGGCTGCAGCAGAGGCTGGTGGATTCCCCTGGCCTCTCCCACCACCAGACACACCCGACTGGCACACACACCCAGGCTCCCCGTGGGACCAGCCCTCGGCTCAGTGACTCAGGCCCCTCTCTGCTTCCCACCCGCTGGCGACTCCGAACCCCCCCTACCCTGTCAGGGTCCGGCTCAGGCTCTCACTGGCCTGGACTCCGCTGCATGTACTAACCTCTGGGCTGGGCTGGAGGCAGATAGAGCAGGCGGGAGGCCGCTAGGCGGGCAGGGGCTGCGGTGAGAGCTGGCACCTCCAGGAGTGTGCCCCTGGGGAGCAGAGCCCAGTACATGGGGTAGGGGGCGTTGGATGTATGCAGCGAGCTCTGACCCCAGACCTAGACCTCTAGGGCAAAGCTCAGGGATACCTGGTCCAGGAAAAGCTTAAACAGAGAGACTGAGGAGGGCAAGGTAGAGGGCAAATACATGGTGGTCCTGGGTTCGGATCCTGCATGGGTCAGGAGTGAACATTGAATTTTGGTGGCCTCCCTTCCTAAGCCCCAGTGGCTGCTTGTCAGTTTCACATGCCCATCATCCGGGAAGCCTGTGCTGAGGAAGGTGATCAGGAGCAGTCAACATGGATTCACCAAGGGCAAGTCATGCCTGACCAACCTGATTGCCAGAGGAGATAACTGGCTCTGTGGATATGGGGAAAGCAGTGGGCGTGTTATTCCTTGACTTTAGCAAAGCTTTTGATTCGTCTCCTACAGTATTGGACTGTAAGGTAGAGAGAAAGCTGGCTAGATTGTCGGGCTCTCCGGGTGGTGATTAATGGCTCCATGTCTAGCCGGCAGCCAGTATCAAGCAGAGTACCCCAGGGGTCAGTCCTGGTGCCAGTTTTGGTCAACATCTTTATTAATGATCTGGATGATGGGATGGATTGCACCCTCAGCAAGTTCACAGATGACACTAAGCTGCGGGGAGAGGTAGATACGCTGGAGGGTAGGGATAGGGTCCAGATTGACTTAGACAAATTGGAGGATTGGGCCAAAAGAAATCTGATGAGGTTCAACAAGGACAAGTGCAGAGTCCTGCACTTAGGACGGAAGAATCCCATGCACCGCTACAGACTAGGGACCGACTGGCTCGGCAGCAGTTCTGCAGAAAAGGACCTGGGGGTTACAGTGGACGAGAAGCTGGATATGAGTCAGCAGTGTGCCCTTGTTGCCAAGAAGGCTAACGGCATATTGGGCATTAGTAGGAGCATTGCCAGCAGATGGAGGGAAGTGATTATTCCCCTCTATTCGGCACTGGTGAGGCCACATCTGGAGTATTAGTTTTGGGCCCCCCACTACAGAAGGGATGTGGACAAATTGAAGCAAGTCCAGCGGAGGGCAACAAAAATGATTAGGGGACTGGAACACATGACTTATGAGGAGAGGCTGAGAGAACTGGGGATGTTTAGCCTGCAGAAGAGAAGAATGAGGTGGGATTTGATAGCTGCTTTCAATTACCTGAAAGGGGGTTCCAAAGAGGATGGAGCTAGACTCTTCTCAGTGGCAGCAGATGACAGAACAAGGAGTAATGGTCTCAAGTTGCAGTGGGGGAGGTTGGATATTAGGAAACACTGTTTCACTAGGAGGGTGGTGAAGCACCGGAATGGGTTCCCTAGGGAGGTGGTGGAATCTCCATCCGTAGAGGTTTTTAAGGTCAGGCTTGACAAAGCCCGGGCTGGGATGACTTTGTTGGGGATTGGTCCTTCTCTGAGCAGGGGTTGGACTAGATACCTCCTGAGGTCCCTTCCAACCCTAGTCTTCTACGATTCTGTGATTCTAAGCCTGTGCTCAGGAGGGGCCCAGGGCTCGGCTAGCAGGGGGCTGTGGGTCGGGAGTGAGGGGCATCAGCAGAGCTAGGGGTGGGGAGCCTAGGGCTGGGCTAGCAGGGGGCTACGGGTCAGGACTGAGGGGCGCTGGTGGAGTTGGGTTTGGGGAGCCCACGGCTGGGATGGCCAGGGCCTGTGGGTTGGGACTATCAGCCCTTCTCAGGCACATGCTAAACTGCCCTGCAGTTGCCCCGAAAGCCCCACGGCGGGAGCAGCACCATCTCCTCCTCCCGCAATGTGGATCCAGATGGGGAGGGGCCCAGAGTTCCCACCAGGGCTCCGGGCCGGGCGCAGCACTGCCTGGAGAAGGGGCCCTCAGCAGGGCCTGTACCCATGCTGGGCAGGTGCGGAGGTCACCCCATCAGTGCCTGGCCCATGGGCGTCCTGCGGTGCTGAGATCTCCCCCTCCCTGTGTTCCAGAGCCCTCGTACGACCCCGTCAGTGGGGAGGACAACTCCCTCTCCACGGGCCTCAAGCGGCTGTGCCTGAGGAAGCCGGGCCCCACAAAGGGGCTGAAGCTGGTGAAGCCTTCGGCCTGGGTGTCGGGCACCAAGGTGGGCGAGCGGCAGCCGAGCCGGGCCAAGGGCGGGGTCACCTACTGTGGCGAGGCACCACTGATCGACTTTGGGGACGAGCCTTCCCCCACCACCCCCTCGCCAGTCGGGGAGCTGGGCGCCCCCTCCCTCGCCAGGCTGGCCATGGAGGCTTTCTCCCTGCTGGACAAGACGCCCCCCCAGAGCCCCACACAGGCACTGCCCCGGCCCCTCCACCCCACCCCTGTGGTGGACTGGGACGCACGGCCCCTGCCCCCGCCGCCGGCCTACGACGACGTGGCCCAGGACGAGACCGACTTCGAGGTGTGCTCCATAAACAGCGTGGAGGGGCTGGCGGGGCGGCCGGCCTGGGCCGAGGACGAGAAGGCGGCGGGGGAGTGGGGCTCGGCGCCGCTGGAGGACAACCTTTTCCTGCCGCCCCACGGGGCCAAGCAGCCGAGCCTGGCGCAGACTACCGAGATCTTCCAGGAGCTGCAGCAGGAGTGCATGAAGCGGCTGCACGTGCCCCAGGGCCCCAGCGAGGACAAGCCGCAGATCCCGCCCCGCGTGCCCATCCCGCCCCGGCCCCTGCGGAGGAACGAGCCCGGGTGCTGGTCGGGGGAGCTGTCCCCGGCCTCGGGGGGTGAGGAAGACCGGCCGCCCCAGATCCCGCCCCGCGACCCCTTATCCCAGCCCACCTCCAGGACTCCCAGCCCCATGGCGCTGCAGGTGGGCTCCCCGCAGCAAAGGGCCAGCCTCTGCTCCCCCTTGGCCCTGGCCGCCTGCCTCTCCACCTCCCCGGGCAAGGCCATGCCCACCACGCAGAGCTTCGCCTCGGACCCCAAGTACGCCACGCCCAAGGTCATCCTGGCGCAGGACAAGGACAGCGCCAGGGGCCCCTGCATCCTGCCCATTGTCAAGGACGGCCGGAAGGTGAGCAACACCCACTACTACCTGCTGCCCGAGCGCCCGGCCTACCTGCACAAGTACGAGAAGTTCTTCAAGGAAGCCCAGAGCCCTGAGGAGCCGGCGCCCCGCGTGGTCAGCACCGCCGCCGTCCGGCCCAGGGTGCAGCAGTCCAACTGCTCGGCCAACAACAGCAACCCCGGCCCCCGGGGGGCGCTCGGGGCCTCCTGCAGCGGCCAGACCATCGTCTACGACAGCAGCGACGGCTGCCGGGCCGCCGAGAAAGTGCAGCTGGTGAGTGGCTCCTCCCGGGGCGATTGGCGAAGGGGGCCAGTGTGGGGTGGGGCCAGCTCAGGGCCCAGCCGGCGAGCGACGGCGGGGCCTTGCCCCTGGCCGCGGGGGGAGCAGCTGCAGCGTCCCTGCCCCGCAGAGTTCGCAGCAGGGGGAGAGCCCAGGGGCCAGTGCGGGAAGCTGACTCTGCTCAGCCTGGGAGAGCAGGGCTGTGCCACAGATTCGTTGCCTCACCTGGGGCACATCCTACCCCTTTGCCGTGCCTCAGTTTCCCCACTCTCCCCAGGCCCCTTTCCCAGAGGGGGCAGGCAAATGAATTGGGTGCGAACGGGCCGAGCCCCTCAGAGAAAGGAACCCTGCGCATTTTCCACGTAGCAGGCGCGCACCAGGTGGGTGCCCGACTGTGGGGCAGCGTGGGGTGCGATGCCTGTGCCCTACCCACTCAGTGGGATCCAGGCTCCAGCCCCTTTCGCCATCGCTAATGTCAGAGCCAGCCTGCCCCGCTCCAGTGCCCAGGCAGTGAACTCTCTGGGGCTGATCCTGCTTGGTTGGACCTGCGTGATTCCACCCCATGTGCCCCTGCCCCTCATGTAGTGGTGGGGCAGACACCGACCCCGGCACGCCAGGCCTGACAGTCACATGAAGGGCACCAGTGGGCTCAGCTCTGGCTGGCTGCCCCCCAGTGCCAGGGCAGGCTGCACGGCTGCCTCTGCCCAGCGAAGTGCAGTCACTGGAAAGTAGCACCCGGGGCAGGGGGAGGCCACCCTGCCTGGGAACGGCTGGTGTGACGTGCTGCCGGGAGCCCCGAAAGGGAGGGCGCTCCCGCTCTGCCCTCTGCCTGCTCAGGGCAGGACTACCCAGCCTGCGTCACTAGTGTCTCCCCTGGCAGGTTTGGGCACCACCGTGGCTTAAGTGCCCCCAGACCCTGTGCTGGGCTCTGCGCCCTGGAGCTGATCGGGCTACACAGCTCGGTCCCTCCTGAGCACAGCTTGTTGCTGCTGGCCCCGCAGCAGCCAGGCACATCGCGCTCGCGGATCCAGCCGCCCCCTGAGCCCATCCTAGGGCAGGGCACCAATAACCCCTGTGGGGGGGCAGGGCGTGAGAGTGACAAGCCGGGCTGGAGCCGGCCCCCTGACCCAGACGCCCCTGCAGCTGGAGATCCCGGCCCAGGAGGGGACGGGGGACGAACAGGCTGGGACCTGGCTGGGCTTGGATGAGCTGGCTGGAGGGCCTGGCAGCCAGGACACCTGGGTTCCGCTGGCGGCCCGAGGGGCCGTGTCTCCCGCTCTCTGCACCTCGTTTTCCTGTTTGTGCCTCGGAGATACGGAGCCGGGAGCCGTCCGTGGTCAGCAGCCGTTTGGGCCAGAGAGCAGGAGATCTGCACCAGCGCCGGACGGCATGTTGGGGAGCAGACCGCCGGGGCCAGGGGTGGGACGACTCGGACGCTTCCCTCCCCAACCCGTGCGGCTCATGGGGCGGGGGGGGTGACCCCCTTTCCCCTGGTGGAGCCCCAAGGCCAGGCCCTGTCTCTAGCGAGTGCTGCAGGGTCTGTCTGGAGCGGGGCCCAGTCCTTGCCCTTGAAGGCCTGGGGGGCCACCTGCTGTTCCAGCATGAGATTGCAGCCTCTCGCTGCTGGGGCCCACAGAGCAGCCTGCCCAGTGGGGCCTGGGGAGGTCTTGGGGGGAGCCACAGGCTGCGGGGGACGTTCTGCTACAAAGAGGGCAGCCATTCCCCGCTGACCCAGCCTGGGCATCCCGCAGCCATTGCAGGTGGGCGAGGCTCAGGACTCCTGGGTTCTTTTCCTGACACTGAGACTGTCACCCTGGCCAAGTCACTGTCTCTCCCGCCCCTGTGTGCCTCAGTTTCCTCATCTGTAAGTGGGGCTGAGGTGAAGCTGCTGCCCAGCGGGGGCGTGAGGGTGGCTGATGGTCCCAAACGGTTGGAGACTGGGTGAGCTCCATGTCACCGATCTGCATTGCCATTGCTGCTGGGGCCCAGATGCCATGAGGATGGGCACCTCAGCTGTACCCACCTATACAGATTGCGCTGGTTGCTTTCCCCCAGCATCCTTACTGACGCCCATAACGCAGCCTTTGGGTGCTGCTGAAACGTCTGGGGAGCCCAGAGGCGGCTGCTGCAGCCGCATCCCTGCCCTGGCCATATGAAACCAGCCCTCCCAGTCAGTGCCACCAGAGCCCTGGGCCCCGTGCTGCCCCAGGAGCCTGTGCGGAGGGGGATGAGCTGCCCAAGGACAGCCTGCCCACGCGCCCACGGCCGGAGTCCTGCCCCCACCCTGCCCTCGGCGTGCTGCTCTCAGACTCTTCAGTGGGGCTGGGCAGAGCTCCCAGCTCCCCCCGACTCAACGGGCTGCGAGCCCTCGGCTCCCTCCCAGCCCCCGGCAGTGCCAGCCTGTCCGGACCGAGCGCTCACGGGCTGTGTCCACAGGTGCAAGAGATGGTGCACGGCGTGACCACCGAGGAGTGCCAGGCCGCCCTGCAGAACCACGGCTGGAGCGTCCAGCGGGCCATCCAGTATCTGAAGGTACGGGGCAGGGGCCGGGCAGCTCTGGGACCCCCCACCCCGCAGGCCGTGTCCGGAGCAGTGCAGTGCCTGCAGGGACGGGCCGTGGTTTTTGGGTGGGCAGCAGGATCTGAGCCCTGGCTTGTGTGACGGCACCAAGCCTGGAGCGCCCCCGCTGGGGGTGGCCTGATCCCACCGGGGCGGGGGGGGGGTGCTGTTCGTACACTGGTTGACGCTCGATGCCGGAGGGCCCAGGAGCAGAGCTGGGCACGTGCGCCCAGGTCATGCCCCTCCCGTCCGACCTGGGTACAGTCAGCCACCGCTGGCACCGTGTCTGCCTATCAGACCCGCCATGCGGGGATGAAGAAGCGCAGGGGAGCCCCCGCCCCGCACTCTACGCATGGGCCAGGCTGGCCCAGCTCCTGGGGAATGGCAGGATTCTGCGTGGACAGCGTCCCTACCCCTCCCGCTGCCCGGGGCGCCCCCCACTCACCCTCTGTGCCCTGTGGTTTGCAGATGGAGCAGCTTTTCTGCCTGGGCCTGAAGACCAGGGGGGAGTGCCACAGGGTTCTGGAGATGTTCGACTGGAACCTGGAGCAGGCCAGCTGCCACCTGCTGGACCCCGCCAGCGCCGCCAGGCAGAAGTAGGCCACCCCCTTGCCCCAGCCCCACCCCTGCGCTGGCGTGGCGAACCCCAGGGGTTCACAGCCTCAGCACGAGCTCTCGGGGATGCCCCTTTTGTAACCCGACAGCTGGGCCCCTCCGGGGGCACCACAGGAGCTGTGGCCTGCCCGGGCCGGCCAGCCTCCATCCCGTGGCTGCTTGGTGACCTCTGCCAAAGGAGTTGCAGCTGTCGCCCAGCAGGATGGACGCCACTCTCGGAATTGGCCACGGAGCCCAGCCCCCGTCCCTGGCAGGGTGCGGGCAGAGCTGGGCTGGAGAGACGGGGGAACGGACACAGCTGTGTTTCCCCAGGGGGTGGGGCCCAGCAGGGGAGGAGCAGGGGCTCAGGGCCAGGCTCTGCCCCTGCGGCCTGCGGGAGCCCCTCCCTGGGAGCTGTGTGGGGCCCCCAGCACATGCTCCAGCCGATGACAGCGCGGCTGCCCGTGCAGGCAGGACTGGGTGGCCCGGAGCAGAGCCTGCTGCCCAGCATGGTTGTGGGGAGGAAGGGCACATTCCAGCCCAGGGAGGGACTGGCCAGGCAGCCGGTGGGGCTCAGACCCAGAGAGCAGGGCCCAGCTGCAGAGGGCCTGATCCTGTGGGGCACCCCTGTGAGCACAGAGGGCCCGCTGTGTCTCAGGATTGGGCCCCCAGCTCACCTGCTCCCCTTGTCCTGCAGGCGGTGACGGCGGCAGGCCGGGAAGCTGAGTCAGACCTGGAGCAGGCACCTGCCACCTCTGCGGTGCCTTCCCCCCACATTGGACTGAGCCGGCCAGAGCGTGGCTGGAGAGCCAGGAGCAGGGCTGAGAGCCTGACCAGGGGCTCAGGACTGGCGAGGGGCAGCCCCCAGGATCCCGCTGGGGGTCACCCAGGAGCTCGCTGAGGAATTGTTTTGTAAAGAGAAATGTAATTTTAATATATATATAAATATTCTATTGGAGAGGAACCCGGTGCCCCCCAGCTGTGTGCTGCGCCCTGCCTGCCCCTGGGCCTCGGCTAGCGAAGGGGCTCAGGAGCGGCCTCCCCTGCCCCCGGCTCCGGTGCCAGGGAGCGCAGAGCAAGAGAGCAGCACTCAGCACAGATCCTGCCCCCCTTGGACCTGGCTCTTCTCTCCCGAGCTCCATGCAGCCCCAGGCCTGGCACAAAAGGGACGAGCCATCACCCACAGGCCCCTTTCAGCCTTGCATACTTCCCGGGGTCTGCAGCACCAGGAGCCAGGCCCGGAGGGCACCCTGCGGCGGGCAAGGGCCAACGTCCCGCTGACCAGCCCTGCAGCAGGCCCACGGGCCCAGAGGAGAAGGGCAGACCAGCCCCTGCGGCCCTTCCATGGCAGGGGGTCAGCATTCAGCCTGGTGCCACCTAGCCCTGGACTGACTGGCAGAGCAGGCGGGGAGCCTGGGCTCACTCCATAGAATCATAGAATCATAGAATATCAGGGTTGGAAGGGACCCCAGAAGGTCATCTAGTCCAACCCCCTGCTCGAAGCAGGACCAATTCCCAGTTAAATCATCCCAGCCAGGGCTTTGTCAAGCCTGACCTTAAAAACCTCTAAGGAAGGAGATTCCACCACCTCCCTAGGTAACGTATTCCAGTGTTTCACCACCCTCTTAGTGAAAAAGTTTTTCCTAATATCCAATCTAAACCTCCCCCACTGCAACTTGAGACCATTACTCCTCGTTCTGTCATCTGCTACCATTGAGAACAGTCTAGAGCCATCCTCTTTGGAACCCCCTTTCAGGTAGTTGAAAGCAGCTATCAAATCCCCCCTCATTCTTCTCTTCTGCAGGCTAAACAATCCCAGCTCCCTCAGCCTCTCCTCATAACTCATGTGTTCCAGTCCCCTAATCATTTTTGTTGCCCTTCACTGGACTCTCTCCAATTTATCCACATCCTTCTTGTAGTGTGGGGCCCAAAACTGGACACAGTACTCCAGATGAGGCCTCACCAATGTCGAATAGAGGGGAATGATCACGTCCCTCGATCTGCTGGCTATGCCCCTACTTATACATCCCAAAATGCCATTGGCCTTCTTGGCAACAAGGGCACACTGATGACTCATATCCAGCTTCTCGTCCACTGTCACCCCTAGGTCCTTTTCCGCAGAACTGCTGCCTAGCCATTCAGTCCCTAGTCTGTAGCAGTGCATTGGGTTCTTCCGTCCTAAGTGCAGGACCCTGCACTTATCCTTATTGAACTTCATCAGATTTCTTTTGGCCCAATCCTCCAATTTGTCTAGGTCCTTCTGTATCCTATCCCTCCCCTCCAGCGTATCTACCACTCCTCCCAGTTTAGTATCATCCGCAAATTTGCTGAGAGTGCAATCCACACCATCCTCCAGATCATTTATGAAGATATTGAACAAAACCGGCCCCAGGACCGACCCTTGGGGCACTCCACTTGATACCGGCTGCCAACTAGACATGGAGCCATTGATCACTACCCGTTGAGCCCGACAATCTAGCCAGCTTTCTACCCACCTTATAGTGCATTCATCCAGCCCATACTTCCTTAACTTGCTGACAAGAATACTGTGGGAGACCGTGTCAAAAGCTTTGCTAAAGTCAAGAAACATTGGCAAAACTCCATTGGCAGGGCTGGGCGAGGGCAGACACTGGCTCATCAAGCACCAGCCATGCCTCTGCCCAACCTAGGGGAGGAGCGTGGGGAGAGAGCCCAGCCCAGGCCTGGTGCCCTAGGGCACAGAGCTCACTGTGGGGCCAAAGCCACCCCCGCATCAGCCCCAGGGTGAGTACTTTGTGCCCCCACCCGATTCCTCCCCAAGGCTGCTTCGCTTCCGCCCCATATTAGTGGCCTCGTCCATCACACCAATGGGACAGTGCCCAGTGACCCAAAGGGGAGGCACGCGGGGGGGAGAAGAGCCCACTGGCACTGCCTGAGAGGTGGGGAGAGTGGCTGCATGTGCAAGGATCAGGGGGCAGAGGGATTGGAGGCAGTGCCCATGGGCCCTATCTGGGAGGCAAAGAGATGGGGCAGGCCCACAGACACGAATGGGGCCAGCACCCGTGGACACTAAGGGCCAGAGGGCTGGGGCAATGCCCACGGGTATCGTCGGGGACAGTGCCAAAGGACACAGGGATGGGGCGATGTCCATGGGCGGGGGGCTGGGCCCATTGACACAGAAATGGGGGCAGTGACCATGGGCATTAGGATGCCCTTTCCTTGCGGAGGAAGCTAGTCCAGGTGAGTCCGAGGGTTGCTTGCACCTGGGGCCATTGCTGTGGCCACCCACCATTCCCTGCAGAAGGGGTCTGCCCTGGCAGCCCTGCCCTTGCCCCCCCACAGCTAGAGTGCAGGGGAGCTGCACGGGGAGCACGTGGCCCCGGCCTGGACAGAGTTTGAGACTCGCTTTGACACGCACAGCAAAGGGCCCCGGCTGAGGGTCGCCCACCATCACCTGCTGCTGCCCCTTTAATGCCCTTGAATTGGGCTCATCAGGTACACACACACCCTCCGCTAAACAAATGGGCTGCTCTAGTGAGCAGAGCAGGGTCCCGGACGCCTGGGTTCTGGTCCTCATTCTGTCTCTGACCTGCTGGGTGGCCTTGGGCAGGTCCCAGCCGCTCATTGGGCCTCAGTTTCCCCTTCTCCAGCATGCAATGATAGGGTACGGGTGTGTCCCAGCTCATCCATGCCTGTGAAGCGTGTTATGGGCCATGGTTGGTGGGCTATAGAAATCCTCCGTCTGTGCCCTTAAACCCACCCCCACCCCCCAGTACTCTCACCCCTGATCTGCTGGGCCCCAGGCTGTGTGCCACGCCCTGGCTGGATCCCGGGCCCCAGTGAATGGGGGGGGTGGGCGGGGGGTGGAGAACGGACTTGAGTCCTCACTGCATGAGTCCTCACTCCCAGCAGGGCTGGCTTAGTGCCAGGGCTGCAGACTGCCCAGGGGACTGTGCCCACCTTTCCCAGCCAAATTGTCCCAGCTGTGGAAGCAAACCGAGGGGAGGTTTGAAGGGCTGCTGAAGTGAGGGTGTATTTGCTTTGCAAGGCCAGCGCCGCAAAGGGAATGCGGAGTTCCCGCCCCTGTAGGTGAGTCAACACAGCCAGTCAAAACACTGGCGCCCTGGTCTGGCCATTAGCGTAGGGGCGGGCGTCGGGCCTCCTCGATTCCCAGGCCAGACGGCACCGGGCTGATCACCTCGTCGGAGCTGTGTAACCCAGGGCAGAGGCTTCCAGCCCGCGGTTCCTCCATCCAGCCCCTCGTTTCTGGCGGCGCAAGAGCAGATCTCTTCGAAAGAGACGTCCAGGCTTGCCGTCAAGTGCGGGCGGCTCGGCCGCGTTCCTGGGGCGCTGTTGCAAAGGTTAGTTTGCCCCGTTGTGAAAATGCTGCCCCGTGTGCCCACGTTGACTTTACCTCCCTTCCCTGCCACCAACTGGCCTTTGTTCGGCCTCCGGCTGGGGAACTTGTTCATCTTGTGGAGGAAATTCACCCGGGCCCAGATGTCCCCCACAGAGCCCCCACACCGCTGACGGCCTCCGAACAGGGCTGAGGGAGGACTTACCGGGTGCCATTCGCAAGGCCTATGCGCCACTCCCATTTATTGTGCGTGTCCGCCCTGGAGCCCAACTCCCCGCTTCTGCTCAGCCCAGCCGGGAGCAGAAACGTGCCACGGGCCAGAGTTACTGACTGTCAAACGCTCACAACAACCCGCTCTCCAGCTGCCTGATGTCACTGGCACTAGTCACAGGAGCCAGTCCAGCAGGAGCAGCCCTTTTGTCCAAGGTTAAGTGGCTCTCCTGGCTTTGTGGTTCCTTCCCTTCTGCTTGCAGCTCCCTCCTTTTGCAGCCAGCAGCCCCCCTCTCACTCTTCCTTTCACTCCCTTTGAAACGCTGTTCAGTGGTGATCCACCACAGAGAAAAGCATTCCACAGCGCACCAGTGACCTCCCCCCGTAGCAGGTTCCCCAGCCATGGGCACGGGCCCGGGTGACCCCCTACGCTGGTGCTCGAATACCCCGATGGTCGGCGTTCCTGCCACCGCCAGGTCGGACTGCGTGTTCCGTGTGCCAGCAGCGTGCTCGGTCACTGGTGCGAATACTCTTCCAAGTCTTTATTTGCAAAGAGGAATTGCTCTTTGGGTAACACGGACGCCCTCTTACAAAACCTGCCGGATTTCCCCCCCAGAGCGTCCCAGCAGCTCTGCGAATCGGGAACGCTTCAGCCCTACCCTCCACGGAGGAGATCTCCCATCGTGTTACGGGTTCTTTACGGGTCCCATTTAGCGAAGCAGGGGCGAGGGTGGCCGTGGAGAACAGCCAAAGGCCTGGAGCAGATGGAGTCTCAATCTGTAACGAATAAAAAGAAGCGCCAAGGGCTTCTGCTAAAGAAACACCACCACCAGCAGGCGTACCTAACCGTCGTTTACCGGAAGGCCTGAAATGAAGATGGCGGGACCTAGCTTGAAGTGTCGAACATTGGCCCATGGCATAACTGCCTTCACGTAGCGAGCCTAGACCCACACCTGCAGCAGCACGGAGGTGGCTGAAATGGGACATTCGCTACCCGGCTTGCGGAATAACACCCATGTGCGAAAATTTGTCCTGCTCATGCCAGGAAAATCCTGGCAGGCTTCCAAGCTGCAGACCAGTCAGTGAACAAACCCCACAGAAATCGTACATGACTAGCGACGCCCGTCCCAGCACGAGTGAAATCAGCGCGACCCGCGTTTCCTCTCGCCAAGGGGTGGGGGGAGTTGATGAAAATGAGAGGATCGTGCAATAACACGGGACAGCTGTCGGCTCTTTGTCTCCCTGGCCATGGCAAACGCATTGGACAGAATGAACCAGGCCCGGATCTTCAAAGATCCAGCTTCTTTAGGTGCATCACTCCTATTGATTTCAACGGGCGTTAGCCCCAGGACCAGCCCCTGGGGAGTGTATCACAAAAGCCAGAGCCCAGGATGCGAAAGCAATGACCACAGCTGCCAGGGAACAAGGCTAGTGAGCTACCACCCATGGGGCAGCACAGTTAGGATCCACACAAATTGCTCACTTACTGCCCCCCTCGCAAAACCGACCAGGCACATTTATACCGACAGATCCTGTGCTCTGAGGAAATGCAGCTCCCTCCGCTGAGGGTCCCTTGCTCCCTGCACACCTTGGGGCTGGAAGCCCCATAAAACAACAAAGGCCCTGGTGGGGCACTGCAGGAATCCAGTTCCTGCACTCAGCACCCACAGCTCCCGTTGGCTTTCACTGGTGCTGCAGGTGCTCAGCATCCTGGACAAATCAGCTCCTCCACGTCTGCCTGCTGGTGGAGCTCCCCAGTTCTCCGAGCTGCTCTGCCTGCTTTCAGCTAGTAAGAAAGTTCTCGGGCCAGGGGACCAGGGTACAGGAAGGAACGCAAAGCCCGGCCCCGCCCAGCGTGCTCACCTCTTCCTTCCTCGGAATAGCTCTCTGCCTCTTCTGAGGACCTTGCTGTTGGAGAAAGAAAGAGAGGAAATGGTGTGGGCTGGCATCGCGTTGTTCTTTACTCTCACTTGAGTCTAGCATCCTCCGATTGTGACAGCTTATTAACAAGCTGGGATCCTGGTCTAATAACATGATCGGTGCAGGAGAAATCAGAGCTTTTACCAAGAAGCATATGACTTGCTATACTGGCTCTGAGCAGTGACCCATTGAGTCTAGTCTCCGGGCTTCAACAGTAGCCAGCTCAAGAAGAAGGCATGAAAAACTGAGCGTGAACAGTTTTACACTGTGTAAATTTCTCCCTGTGGCACTTCAGTAGTGCATAGGCCTGGCGCTGGCCCGCTACACAGAGATCCATTTCACTGCAACCTTTTCCCCTGTCCTATGGATGTCCAAAGTACAACCATACAAGCTGAGACCCATAGAGCCAACCAGCTCCAGATTCTGTAAAAATCCTCACCTGGCCCAGTGGGTTCTGCTTGGAAATCTTGACACCAGGTGTGCAGAGAACTCAGTACAAGGGGATGAAAATAACGTAAAGGTGGAGACAGAAAGCGACCCATGCACGGATTCTCTGGAGTGCTTTTAGCTTTTGCTGCTGGCTGTTGTTAAACTAGCCAAAGGTGCATTAACGTTCAGCCCCCAGCCCCTAGGAGAATCACGCCTAAGCTGGCAGATGACAGGTGCACTCCCTGCGTCCCAGCTCCAGGAACTCACTTTGGTTTGGCAGCCTGTATCCAGCACAGCTGATCTTTGGTCTCTTCTGACTGTACTTAGCACAGAGCTGGGGGCTCCCCGCCTGCCGGCAACACCAGTCATGCAACTTTAACTCTGTATCTGGAGATGGAAATTACAGCGCAGTGTTACACAGGGAAAGGTTACAAACATCTGCCAGGAAACTGGGCAGAATCCGATGCCCCTTGGAGTCAGTGAAGAAAACACCCCATTTCTGTCAGTAGCTCTTGGATTGGGTCCCACGCGTCGCTCCTCCCTTAGCAGACAAACTGACAAAAGCTGATGTGCAGAGAAGTTAAAACGGTTCATAAGCCTTGTTTATGAGCAATGGCAAATGCCGAATCAGCCGTGTGATGCAGCGCGGGGGGCCCAATCCTGCAGTCTTTGCTCACCTAACTCTTCCATTAGAGCCAAGAGGGCATTTTAATTAACCCAGGAACTCCACCCCAAGCCCTTTCGAGTGAAAAAATGTCAAACACCGGGAACTCATATTTCAGAGCAATTTAGTGACATTATTCTCATTAGCGGGATCTGATCTTAGTAATACGCCGATCCCGCTGCAACCTGGTCTGCCCTGTCTCGTGCCTCCAGCACTTGGTGTGGACCAGTTAGTAACAGGTTGGGAATTGCACTGGGCAGGCACCCACTGGCCTCACAGCTACCCAGACAGTCAAAGAAAAATCTTAATGTCCGTGGAAAAATCACCAAAAAGCTGAGGAAGGCCCAGCCCACGTGGCTCCCGTTGCACGACGGGGGAGCCAGTTGCCAAAACTCCTCAGACGCGCTTACCACGGTCGGGGGACACTTGGCGTGAGTCCTTCCAGGATCTCTCCTGCCGCCCGTCAACGAGCTCGTTCTGGCTGTTGTAGAGACAGCGGACACCGGCGCCGTATTGGTTCGGGGAGGCTGGATACAGCATCGTCACACGGTCGTCCGCCAAACCTGCAACAACCCACCAGTTGCGCGGCAGCCCCGGAGCCGTGCAGCACAAAAGGCCTCTCTGGCAGTGCAGCCCCTGGGTTTCCAGCCCAACCCAAAGCCCAGTGAAGTCATGGAAAGGTTCCCCTGGATTTCAGCAGGCTTTGACTCAGGATCTTAGCAAGCCAGTTCCCACAAAGCTCCTCTGAGCCCCTGAACTCACATACTCTTGTGTCGGGATTTATTCTCCAGCTCACCATGCAATGGGGATATCCAGCAATACCTGGTTTCTAACTGGGCATTCAGGACCTTTGACGGCCCCTTATCACAGCCCGGGTCAATTCATTATGCATCGTGGCTGCTGCGGGCTGTGGTGATTCCAGGGTCCACTCACGCTGCAGCAACAAACGTAAGGGGGGGCGGGGCAGAGACACACCCCAGAATCATTAAATTACAACCGAGTGTAAACGGATAGAGGGACCGAGTGAAGTTGGAGCTGGGTGAATTTCCTGCTGCTGTCTCTTTCAAGCCTCTCTAGGCAATGCTTCGCTCGCAAAGGGGAGACATGAGCAAACAGTATCAATTCACCTGCAAAGGCTAAATCCCAGACAAAGTAGCCTGGTCGAGTGCTGGGCACACAGGCTGGGTGTGGCCTGTCTTTGACCTGTCTCAGATCACAGCAGGAGAGAGGGTTCATGGACCCTGCAGTGCCTCAGTCTCCCCACTGTGTACAGAGTTAATTACCAATGCTTGCCTGCCCCTAGGGGTGTTTTGAGGATAAACGAGATAAAATGGCTAAGCACCATTCTTGAGAAGACAGCCCAAAACTACAGGGGACAGAGTTTGGGGCCTGAATGGGCTTGGGACCCATGGTGAGTTGTATATCCGCTGGCAGGAACCGGGATTCTCTCTCCCCACAAGAGCTGAGCTGGGATCATTGCTTAGGGAGGGATGGGTCCACGTAACTAATTCCCTGTCATTGCAGGGGAAGAGGTACTGGGGGGATTGCACCCCTTCTCGGCTGCTGGGTCTCTATGGAGACGAGCAGGTCCGGCCCTCTCTGTGGGGCAGGAGCTTTCTCCATACTAACCCGTAACAGCCTCGTAAGGAGAAGCCATGAGTCCATCTCATTCACAGTGAAGCGAGGTGCCATGTTAGAGCTAACCTTGCTCAGAGCGTGGTGAGGACTAGATCTAACAGGCCCATCTGGCCCTGGCATTGTCAGCATACCCCACCTCCTCGGCTCTGTCGGTAGTGCCGATCCAACGCTCCATGTCGCAGAGAGCAAGGGCAGGACGGCAGATCCTTGTTCCAACCCGCTGGATCTTGCTGGGTGCTAAGCCAGGCCAGACACCTCAGTCTGTAGTTCACACGCACATGACTGGCTAGACTGTATATCCACAGCCCACGCAGATCTAGGGCAAAAACAATCAACAGGTTTTGCCTTCTACTGAGTCAACAGCAAGATTGTACTCGCTCAGGCAGAGAGAGACTTGACTAAGCTGAGTTCTTGGACAGCTCTGACCATACAGGAGACTAACTGGTGATATTTTCTGAAATGGGGTGGTAACCCGGGCCTTGTTACAGCCTCCGAATGTCGCCATTGGAACGCTCCAGAAACTCACGCTCCGAGTCTGAAAGCACCATCGCGGTCGCTCGGGGATGGTCTCTCAGCTAGGCACTGTCACTGTGAGTGGACGTAGGAATCATCCCCGGTTTGCAAAGTAACAGGCCATGGGCGCAGCCAGTCCTGAGGGGCATGTCTGCCTGGGTCCAGTACCGCGCAAGGGGCATTCCTGGGGAGTTAGCTGAACATCCAGGTGGCCATTCAGCGGTTCATCAGGGACCAGTAACTCACCGTGAAAGATTGGTCCCACTGACAGCCCTGGGAGTTTTGCCCTGGTTTCAAGAGAGCCAGGAGTTCACCCACAGCGTCTGGGAGAACCTGGGAATCTCTCACCTCGGCACAGTCTTTGCCCATCTCCACTCAGCAGCAGAAGGAAACCCTTTGGCTGCGGTGCCCATACCTGTGTTGTAGCCTCTGACCTGGTCGGGGCGATATTTGGCGGCTGGGGGCCTTCGGGTCAGATCAGCATTTCGGTAAAGTCCATCCCCGCTGAACAACAAAGCAAACCCTACATCACCCTTCCTGGCAGGAGCAGGGTTCGTCTCCACACCAGCCCCAGCAAGTTCTCTAGGAACAACTCCCGGCCTGCCAATCCCATCGCCCACCTCATACGCAGGGGGGATGGGGGCACACAGCTGATCAACGGAGAAGCACCCCCAACTCACAGAGCACAGGGCTGAGCCTATGGCCGTCTCGCCAGGAAGCAGCTATGGTGCTGAACGCTCTGAAGCTTCCATGCCTTTGCTGGCGGGGTAGGGCTGCTTTTAAGGTTTCACGGAGTGTGCAGAGAACTGCCGCCATTGAGTGTAGCCTGTTACTGAGGAGACACACACACTCTGCTTTCTCCCAGGGGAACTTGACTTTGAGTCGTATTGGACTTGTTTGGCTTCATCTAGACTAAAAGACTGAAAGCCTGTGCTGGTCTCTGGATCTGGAGAGAGTCAGCCGGGAGTGACTCTCTCATTCATTAACTTGCAAGCAAAGCAATGGACAGATCCCTTAATTGTGATCAGTCCAAAGTTCACAAGACACCCAATGCTCAGTTATATTTGTAAATCCTCAGCCTTCAAAGGGGTCGCCTGGATTTGAACTACACAACACCCTCGGGAGACAGAAGGGCACGGTCAACGGCACATTATGGTAGTTCTGAGGTTGCAATGTTACCCAGCTGCAAAAGGGTAATTGGGATTCGAATTAATGGCTCCATAGAGGAGTGAGCATACAGCACCTGGAGTAGCCCATCAGCACATTGGTCAAACCCATCTTGGTGTAATCCCATTGCATGCCGCCATCTTGGTAAAGGATGAGGACATAAGACTTGATTCCATCCGTGGTGAGGACAGCCTGGTATGTGTTTGTCTAGAGAAACACAAAATGTGCGGGTAAGGAAGAAGGGGCTGTGTTCCACAAAGTGTAAATGAGGGGGTACAAATCACTATTCAGTGAGAGGCAATAAACAGCACTAATGCTAAAGAGGAATTCTCTGTTCTGACAATGGGGCGTAAGGGTGAATCTGTGCAACTCCCGGAAAGCATGGCAGTAATAAAAACCTGACACAGGAAGCAACAACAGGTGTAATTCTCGAAATAAGTGTCACAGGCCACCAAAGAATGGGCAAGCAAACTTGGCCACCAAAAATTGTCAACATTTCTTATTTTTCATGGAAAGCATTGTTAGGATATAGATATTCAGGCCTGTCTGTAAAGGCCTGTACTCTAAGAATTTAAGTGTATTCTTATCACTTGGCTAGTTATAGAGGTATAAAAGAAAGAATCAAAATCACTGTCTGCCGGTGTAAGGGCCTTCTCTTACTGTGACAGTCTGAGGCCCTGTGCTTAGGCTAAGGCCTCTGGCTAAGCAGCAGAGGCAGCCATAAACTGGGAAGCGACCGGTCACCTCCTCACATTCCAAACTAATCACATTGAAATAAGGTGCTATTGGGCTGTTAGGATACAATCCTGTCCTGACAATGCCGATTGCCTCCAGAGAAAGGGAAGTGCCTAGAAGATGTGAAAGGAAACGTAGTTTGATAGCATCCTGCCTGGCAAGAACTCACTTATCAATAGCTGGGGTGTGAAATCCTCACTTCTGTATTGTTTTGTCATTATAGTTCCCCCTTTGCCATTGTTTGTCTGTATAATCTCTGTCTGGTTCTGTGATTGTTTCTGTCTGCTGTATAATTAATTTTGCTGGGTGTAAACTAATTAAGGTGGTGGGATATAATTGGTTAGCTAATCATGTTAACAATATGTTAGGATTCAGAGTAACAGCCGTGTTAGTCTGTATTCGCAAAAAGAAAAGGAGGACTTGTGGCACCTTAGAGACTAACCAATTTATTAGAGCATAAGCTTTCGTGAGCTACAGCTCACTTCCTCAGATGCATATCGTGGAAACTGCAGCAGGCTTTATATATACACAGAGAATATGAAACAATACCTATTCCCACCCCACTGTCCTGCTGGTAATAGCTTATCTAAAGTGATTTCCAGCACAAATCCAGGTTTTCTCACCCTCCACCCCCCCACACAAATTCACTCTCCTGCTGGTGATAGCCCATCCAAAGTGACAACTCTTTACACAATGTGCATGACAATCAAGCTGGGCTATTTCCTGCATAAATCCAGGTTCTCACATCCCCCCCACCCCCATACACACACAAACTCACTCTCCTGCTGGTAATAGCTCATCCAAACTGACCACTCTTCAAGTTAAAATCCAAGTTAAACCAGAACATCTGGGGGGGGGGGGTAGGAAAAAACAAGAGGAAACAGGCTACCTTGCATAATGACTTAGCCACTCCAAGTCTCTATTTAAGCCTAAATTAATAGTATCCAATTGGATACTAATGCTAAGTCATTATGCAAGGTAGCCTGTTTCCTCTTGTTTTTTCCTACCCCCCCCCCCCAGATGTTCTGGTTTAACTTGGATTTTAACTTGAAGAGTGGTCAGTTTGGATGAGCTATTACCAGCAGGAGAGTGAGTTTGTGTGTGTATGGGGGTGGGGGGGATGTGAGAACCTGGATTTATGCAGGAAATAGCCCAGCTTGATTGTCATGCACATTGTGTAAAGAGTTGTCACTTTGGATGGGCTATCACCAGCAGGAGAGTGAATTTGTGTGGGGGGGTGGAGGGTGAGAAAACCTGGATTTGTGCTGGAAATCACTTTAGATAAGCTATTACCAGCAGGACAGTGGGGTGGGAATAGGTATTGTTTCATATTCTCTGTGTGTATATATAAAGCCTGCTGCAGTTTCCACGATATGCATCTGAGGAAGTGAGCTGTAGCTCACGAAAGCTCATGCTCTAATAAATTGGTTAGTCTCTAAGGTGCCACAAGTCCTCCTTTTCTTTTTATGTTAGGATTGGTTAGTTAAATTTCAGAGATAATGATTGGCTAAGGCATAGCTAAGCAGAACTCACGCTTTTACCATATAGTCTGCAGTCAATCAGGATGTGGGTGGGTGGGAAATGGGAACAGGGAATGGGACTGGGGAAACTGGAATCATGTTTTGCTAAAGGGGGAAATGGGAACAGGGAATGGGGGTGGGGAAATGGGAACAGGGACACAGGCGTAAGGTTCTGTGGTGTCAGAGCGGGGAAGGGGGACACTAAGGAAGGAAACTGGAATCATGGTTGCTGGAAGTTCACCCCAATAAACATCGAATTGTTTGCACCTTTGGACTTCGGGTATTGTTGCTCTCTGTTCATGTGAGAAGGAGCAGGGAAGTGGGAGAGTGAAGGAATAAGCTCTCTAACAAGCGTTGTGACATTTTAGGTCTAAGGTTTTATCAAAAATGTTATTAAAATTGTCAAACACTTTAATTTACTGAAAATAGCTCTTTTGGTCAAGCAAAGCTTCCCATAACCACTTTGAAAAGGTTTCCAATAAAAATGTGTATAAATGCCAAATTGAAAATATATTTTGAAAAATAATTCCAGATCACCAAAAAACGGGCTTATTTCAAAGGGTTTGAAACAAAAAACTTAAAAATTGGTTTCAACATGTGATAGTTTTTGATCAGCTCCGTACGCAATTGATCATGTAACAAACAGAAAGATTATATTACTTAGGGTGTCTCAATGAAAAGTGAGCATAGGGGGCTTTATCTAGAGACCCACCTAAGCCCTCTTTTGCATAGGTCTCATGCATGGAGTGAATTTATCTTTGATAAATGTTCAAGTGAAACACTCAAAAGTTAACTTGCTTCTCCCAACGAGTGCACAGGAGTAATGGTACCACGGGTTCTGAATTCATGCCCGCTCTAAGTTCACAAACTCAGTCTATCGTAGGTCATCTGGCCCTCGTCATGAGCATCTGAGCACTTCACAGTGTTTAATGTAGGTACTGTCCCATTTTACACATGGGAAACTGAGGCACAGAGAGACAGGGACTTGCCCAAGGTCACATGGGACCTGTGTAGTGGAGCAGTAAACTGAACCCAACTTTTCCGAGTCCCAGACTAGCATCCTAATCACTGAATCGTCCTTCCTCAGAAGTTCCCCAGAACATTTGGAAATCGATCCAGACCAATCCAGAAGTAACAGCGCTCTTGAGAAAAGCTGCCGGGGGTGTCTAAATATGCCCCGTGTATCACAGGACACAGACACAATGCAGCAGCCTAAGCCTGACCAAGACTGGGAGGTACGGGGCAGGAAGCCACTTTGACAATAGCTTCCTGAAGCCCACGTGGCCACTTACCCGAGTGACAGGCTGCCGTGCTGGAAAGGCCGGGGCCTTCTCCCAGGTGATCTTAAGGGTCCATTTTGCAGAGTACGAAGTCTTCAGGTATCGCCGAATCTTGGCCTCCACGTCTTGGACAAACGGGTGTTCGGCAGAATCCAGAGTAACAAACTCCTGTGGGTTTTGCACAGGTATGTTACACCTCCAGGGCAGGGAAGTGCAGAACTAGCATTAGGCATGCGAAGGTATCAAAGGCGACCGGAACCCCCCCGGCTCACTCAAGCATTCCTCCCATTGACTAAGGACTTAAACGATGCTTAGGCCTTACGCAGACCCTCTGCAAAGGGGCGAATTTCATGCCGAGTGAGGATGGACTCAGACGTTAGGGGACCAGCAGGAACTGCTGAATCTGGCAAGGCCTGTAAACCCCACTGCTCGGTCATCTCCACAGCGGCAGGCTATTCAACAACTTGCTAAATCATACGCTGCATAATGCGAAGAAGGGCAGCCTAACTGAGCCTGCCGTTGAGCACGTCTCGCTGGGCCTCACCACGTGTAAAAACTGACCTGGTAAAACATGGTGCCAACGCCTTCGGAGAAATCCGCGTTAGCCCAAAACACAGCGACCATTGGTACTTTCTCATGGCCAGTAAATCCTCCGGGAGGTGGGTTTGGAGACGGGAACATGTCACTGTCCGAGGCTGGGAAAATGATTTGTCCATTGTCTGTAAACTAAACGACAGTATTCCTTACATTAGCTCCTTCACGGGAGAGATGAAATAATGCCTAACGAGGCACAAGGTCTGTCTCCACAGCCACGAGACACCCGCAGCTGGCCTGTGCCTGCCGACACCGGCTCGCAGGGCTTGGGCTGCGGGGCTGCTTCACTGCTGGGTAGCCATCTGGAGCCTGGGCTCTAGGACCCTGCAAGGTGGGAGGTTCCCAGAGCTCAGGCTCCAGCCCAAGCCCAGACATCTACACAGCAATGGAACAGCCCCATGAGCCCAAGTCGGCTGGCACAGGCCAGCTGCGGGTTTTCCTTTGCTGTGTAGACAGAGAGTTATGGGCTTGCTGCAGAGTCCACTGAAGTCAATAGAAAGACGCCCGTTGACTTTAGGGGTTTTGGGGATCAGACCTAACTGAAGTGTGTATTCGATCATTATTACCGCTGTTTATATTGCTGAAGTGCCTAGCAGATCCAGTCACCGGCCAGGCCCGCACTGAGCCAGATGCCATGCAGGCACTGGGGGAAAAGGGAGCCCCCACTGTAGTTTAATTTTTTACTGCTTCATTGCAAAACTTTTTTTTTTTTAATTAGAAAGTGACTCTGATCTTAATAAATCCTCTAAATCCCATGAAAACACCCCTGGCCCAGACATGGGAGATAAAATCCAAGGAATAGTTTTTCCAACCACCAATAAAAATGATTTTTATTTCTACAAAAATTAATCCACATTTGTTGAAAATGAAGAAAAAAAACCCCACATTTATCCCCGACCAGCTAAAATCTTAATACACTGTGCCAGTTCCAATAGATCTTTGTCCGTTTCCAAAGGACTGGCCAAGTGCACATCTCATTTAGACTCACGTATAGGGAATCATGCAGCGTTTTCCCAAGTGGGAACCCAATCTCGGGTTTGAACACAGGGGAGTTAAAATCCATTCTTCTTTCCACGAATTGCTTATCGGTTTCCTTTGCTCCATACGGATACAGTGGCACAGCTGTAACTAAAACACAATGATTACAAGCAGCTTCCTTTAGTTCACTCGCTGAAGACTTTCAAATATCAAAGGGACTGAGCAGATGGCAGGGGACCAAAAGACCTGGTTTGGGCAGGGGAAGCAGCGTGGAATTAAGGCGGGTTCCTTAGACCATAGGATTCGGGTCCGAGGGGACCCCGATGCTGCAATGAGTCAGCCGCAGAGCAGCAGGTGTTATTGTACGGGGGTAAATCATCAGGGGGACAGTGGAGGTCGTGTTCGGTTGCAGAAATCTGTCTCTTGCTCAGAAATCCATGGTAGGTGACTTACGTGTTGCTGACTGTCCTGTACCACTTGTAGTGGCTTCTCTGGTCCCAGCTGAAACAGACGCTGTTCGCTCCTGGTCAGACCCTGCTCTAGTATCGGACCGAAGGGCTGCTGACACAACCAAAGCAATATCTCAGGAGTTGGGAGGGGAAATCACACGCCACTCAGAACCCTCGATGTTTACGTCACAAGTTGGGTTTTTACGGCCCGTTTTCACACCTCTGCAACTTATTACAGGCACAAATGATATAACTTAGGTGTTCGACTACCTGACACGTGGCCAGATGGTCAAGTACATAACTAGCCTCAGCAGCACTCAGTTATTTGGGCCAGCAGCGAAAAGGGAAAGGCTAGGTTGGAAAGCAGGCTGTGAAAGTATTCGGAGATCAAGGCTTTACCCAAACCTGCATTGACAGGGAGAGGCCTAGTGGGGTATCGGCCATTGTTTCCGAGGTGCTAGGCACAAATAAAGTACAGATCAAAGACGTGAGTAAATATTATGAGGCTCCTATCACAAGCGCTGAATTCCTCACTTCCATTTAGGACCCGGGCCTTTCACAGAAGACACTAAGTAACCCTCCATAACTGAGCTCCACAAAACCAACATGGCTTCCACCCTGGCCATCTGCCATCCCGGGGGCCCCTGTCCCACACTGCCCACGAAACCAGGTCTCCCCACGTGCCCCAGACCTGAGCTCGGGAGACCCACGACGTGCTACTGCCTGAAATGAACCCATCTGGGGACACTAGTTATCAGTGCGTGACATACCTGTTGTTCCCAAGAAGGGGAACGGTGTCTCTGCCCGTCCTCTGGAGAGTGCTGGAGTGGTGGCACCAGCCGAACCCAGGTTAGCCCCCCGTTCTGGGGGCATTTTCCCCTTCTCCGCATGGAGGGAAGGGGAGTGGGATCCCGTGGCAGAGGGAGCACGAGAGGTGGCCAGGCGTAGCGTCGTTAGCGATTGCCCGGTACGTGCCTCCAGTCCTGGTAATGCTGCAGGGACTCCTGAGTCACTGGCAGAGACGGCTGCTTCTTTCGTAACGCCAGCGGGCCCAGTTACTGTCGGCCCCTCAGGAGAGGCAGGGACGGGCACCGGGGCACTAGAAAACAAAGGATCTGGCCGTGCAGCCTCTGGAGCTGAGGGCCAAGCAGCGGTTTCACCGGGAGAGGCAAAGGCAGCTGGGGATGTTTCCCCTGACGGGGCGTGTATTCCTGTGGCTCCCCCATCTCCTGAGGGTGAATATGGGGAGGTCTCAGCATTGGCCGAGACACCTCCTTCTCCCAGGGGCAGCTCTGCCCTGCTTGCTGGACTCGCCTCCGCAGGCTGGCCATCGGGGTTAGAGGTGGTGGTTTCCTCGTTGGCTGCAGCCGCGTCTCCCCTTCCTTCTCTCTCGCCAGCTGAAGACAGAGGAGCAGAACCCATGGCGCTGGGGCCTCCCGGTGAGTGTGAGATGGAGGGGAGAGAGGCCGGGTCCCCAAGCACTACAAAGACGGGCGCGGATGTTCCCTCACTGGCTGCCGACGTCTCCCTTGTGGGGGCTGGACAGGGAGCCCCCAGGGCACCGGACAATCCGTTTGTTGCATCGCCCGTCGTTTCCGGCTCAGCCAGGGCTCCGCTGGGAGATGCAAAGGCAGGTGGGGACGTTCCTCCCGATGGAGTGAGTCTGCCTGGCATGGTCCCGTCTCCTAAGGGCGCACGAGGGGAAGCTTCAGCTTTGGCCACGGCTGCTGTTTCTCCTGCAGGCAGCTCTGCTGTGTCCCCGGGACTCAGCTCTGGGACGGAGGGTGAGGGATTTGTCACACTCTGGAGATAGGGGTTGGAAATCGGGGTTTCTCCATGCGCCACAGATACCGGACTAGCCATATCCTCTCCGTTTCCTGAGGGTGCCGGGGCCAGGGCTGTCTCCCGAGCCGAGGATGGCTGAGGAGAATCCATAGCCAACGCTCTGGGTTCTCCGGTTGGCAGCTCGCCCATGGGAGCTGGATTCGGCTCTGCGCCCCGGGGCGAGGGATCTGTTTCACTCCAGGTGCCAGCGTGAGATGTTGTGGCTGCCTCGTTCACTGACCTATTGGCTGCTAGCTCTGCACTGGAGGGTGCAGCTACCCCACTGGCAAAGCCTCCAGAAACATTTACTCCCGCAGGCCCTTTGGCTGCTGCGGCGGGTGACGCAGACTCCAGGACTGATGGAGCAAGGGGTGTTCCCTTCACACTAGGCTGGGCAGAGTTTGCCAGTTCCTCTCCTGCCCCAGCAGCAACAGGGGCTGTCCCTACTGCAGCGTCTGGAGGGGCCTGGGGAGAACTGGGAGCACCAGAGAATCCAGCCCAGGAGGATCCTGTACTTTCACTCTCTAAAATGGACGGCTCGGCAGGGATGTCACTGGGAGCTGGGATGGCAGACGGGGCCGTTTCTCCCGACGGCGTAGGTATGGCTGTCACCGTCCCAGGCTCTAGAAAGGAATGAGGGGAAGTTCTGGCACTGGACAAAGCCCCCGGATCTCCCGTAGGTAGCTCCTCTGTGTTAGCCAGACTCTGCTCTGCGTCAGAGGGCAAGGGATTTGGTTGGCTCTGGGTATCAATCACAGATATTGGGGTTTCCTCTCTTCCTTCCGGAGCTGCAGGGGCAGTAACTGTCTCGCTCTCTGAAGCCGGGTGAGCAGAACCAGTAATGCTAGAAAACGCCCTTCGGGGGAGCCCCTCTCTCTCAGTCTCTGCGGGTCCTAATGACCCAACCTCTTCCCTCCCGGCTACAAAGGCAGGTGGGGATGTTTCCCCTGCCGGTGCAGATGTTCCTCGTCCTGTCTCGCTCTCTGACGGTGGATCTGGGGATGCCGGAGCACTAGCTCCATCATGCCCTGGGCTTTCGGTCTCTGAAACGAAGGCCTTAGCAGCAGGGGCGGCAGGAGACTGGAACGCTGCACGAGTTGACTCCGTCTCTCCCACCAATGGAGAAAGAGGCCTTCCACTGGACACAGCAGTGCCAGTGGATGCCAAGTCCTCTGGTCCCCCTCCAGTGCCGGGTGTGGCTCTCCCGTTCTCAGCAGCTGCAGAGAGAGAAGAGGAGGTGGTGACCCCGGGGAGCGCGCCAGGAACGGATCTCATTACCTCCAGCTCGGCAGGTGAGAAGAGGGTCGGGTGAGGGTCTGTTGGGCTGGAGTAGAAGAAGGCCAACGTGACGGCTGCTTCTCCTGCTGGAGTTGTGGCAACTGTCCCGTTTTCTGAAGAGGCGTGCGAAGGGTTTGTCGCCCTCGCTGAAGTCTCTGCTTCTTCTGTCGGGATCTCGGCTGCTTCACCTCCGCTGGCCCCTGGCTCTGGCGGGGAAGACACTGTTTCAGGGGCAGAATTTACATTGTCCCCATTCACCGCTGACACCAAACTAGCTGTTGCTACCTCTGCCGGAAAGGAGGAGCCGGCTTCGCTGGCGTGGTCGCTTGAAATGGCGCTTTCTCCAGGCAACGTGGTCACGCCGGCGTTGGCCGCCATGTCGGACAGGGACAGAGGAGCTTGTGCTGCCGAGGTGATTGCTGTCTCCGGGGCTGCCAGGCTTGCGGCACGGAGCAAACCGCGCTCTGCCGTTGGGGGAGACCTGGCTCCAGGGGTGAGCTCATTCTCTGGAGGAGCTGGGACAGCAGAGGTGGGCCCCGGGTCTGCGCAGGCTGGAGGAGATGAAACAAAGGCGTAAGCAATTCTAAGAAGCAGCTTGGTTATAAATCCAGCTTGGTTCGCAAACGACTCACTGCTTCTCTGTGCAGGACAATGCTACCGAACAGGGTTCTTTTGGCGCGCCCGGGAAAGGGCTCAGACACTGAGCGGGCATCAATGCTAATTCAATTAGACTTCCGTTTGCCGGGTAAGGAATCCACATAAGGTGCTTTCTCCTTCAGGGGCAGCAGGTCACACATTTTCCATTGGTTTCCTGTGTTTTCAGGCTTTTGCACACCCCCCAGGGTAATCCACCCCCAGGATTACTAAAAATGGGCCTGGCCTGGCACATTCTTCTATGAGCAAATGGCATCTTGGCAACGCCATTCTGACACCTTGGGGGGGCAGCCTGCTGGTTTTGAGCAGCAGAGCGAGCATGGCAGCCTCCCTGAATTGCCTGAACTCCTGGGTTCAGTTCCTTGCTTTGCTGCTGCTGGCAAGCTGAGGGTGGCCACCCCCTTGGAAAAGCAGGCCATCAACCACTAGTTGTGTGCCTCAGTTTCCCTCTCTGTCAGAGTGGAATAGTGACAGCCAGCTCAGAGGGATGCTGTGAGGACCGATTAGTTAATGTCTTTACAGTGCAGGAAAGTGCTGTATAAAGCCTTCAAAATATGACCCTTATCACCCATGTTACCTTGCTTACCCTAAGCCAAATTTGGGGCAAACTTCACTGCAAGGATGGGGCCCAGACTGGAACGGCTGTTTTCCCAAAACACTCAGGAGGCCAAGTTCCCTGTTTTGTCCACCTTACACTGGGGGTAGCAGAACTGGGGGACTCCCTGAGTCTCAGCCTGATCCAAGGTGCATCTTAGCGCAGAACAGTCCCAGGGAACCACGTACCAGCTGGGACTAGCCAGAGAGTTATGGTCACTCCCCCTCACCTTCTCCTGCACCGGGGGCTGTGGAGAGGGAGGAGAAGGAGTTGGCTACGCTGGCTCTACACTTACCAGAGACTCCCCCACCCAGCAGAGGACTTGTGGCCTGTTACACATTCCCTTTACCCCACCTGAGTGATGTAAAGGGAGCAAAAGGGGCTGAGAATCCAACCCAGGGTATCTTTGGTCCATCCAGGAGTCTGAATCTGTGCTTCAATCCCTCAGGTATTTTAAGAGGGGGATGATTCAGGGGGGTGAGGAGAAGGCTGGGCGTTGCCGTCAGCTAGATGTTTTAGGGAAGTTGACTTGCAAGGGGTGAGAAAGCCGGTCACTCCTACAGAGGTTAGTATAGGACGGGGGCATTTTCCAAGCAGCTGGGCTGAGGTATTGTGTGGCTAGTCTATTGACTGGTCATGGTGCAACCAGACTCCTCGCGTAGGTGGATCTGTTCAGGCGGAAGGAGCATGCAGGGTGCGGAAGGAGCGAGGTGCTGAATACATAGTCGCTCATTTGCATAACTGCTTGTACGCCAGCCAACCACTGCTCTGCGTAGCCCCACCTAGATCATTAACATCCAGGCCCCCAGCACCGTGCCACCCTCTAAGCCTTTCGATGGGTACAGTTCCAAGGGGCAGAAGGTGACATGGGGTAGGACAAAAGCTGACACTCCAGCAGACAAACGGTAGATAGGACTGGGGGTTCGGAGGGGACCTGGGGCAGGGAGGTGGAACATGTGGGTGGGTAGGGAGAGCCGGGGGGAGTGGGGGGGTATCTCTGTCCCAGAATCATTGGCAGCTGTGAGCAGCTGCCTGAGGGTGCCGGGATGGGACACACCACGGAGGGCCCCCTTCAGGGAACGCTCTCGATGCTATGTCCCCTATAGGCAAATTTCTAGGGGACCCACAGTGGGATATGGGTGCCTCTCTAGGCGGCCAGTGCCATTGCTGTGACCAGGCAGCCACCCGGGAGCCTACGACAGGAAGCCTGCAATCAAGGCTCCTGGGGAGAATGCCAGATGCCGTCCTGCCTAACAGCTGTTAAAAGCCAGGTTGCTAGATCCTGATCCTGCTGCCCTTAGCCATGCTGAGTAGCACCTTGCCCCCACCCACCCCACCCCAGACCCAGGCGTGCCCCTTGGTTCACAGGGTAACCAACAGGTAAACTGCAGCACACGGCTTATTTATTTGGGTGGAGGGGAGATTTTATGTGCATTATTATTTAAGCTCAGTACCTATGAACAAGAACAAATGGATATAAACTGGCCATCAGGAATACTGCGTGCAGATGTGGTCGCCCCATCTCAAAAAAGGTATATTGGAATTGGAAAAGGTTCAGAAAAGGGCAACAAAAATTATTAGGGGTATAGAACGGCTTCCCTATGAGGAGAGATTAATAAGACTGGGACTTTTCAGCTTGGAAAAGAGAAGACTAAGGGGGGATATGATAAAGGTCTACAAAATCATGGGTGGTATAGAGAAAGTAAATAAGGAAGTGTTATTTACTCCTTCTCATAATACAAGAACAAGGAGCCACCAAATGAAATGAATAGGTAGCAGGTTTAAAACAAACACAAAAAGGATTTTTTCACGCAATGCACTGTCAACCTCTGGAACTCCTTGCCGGAGGGTGTTGTGAATGCCAAGACTATAACAGGGTTCAAAAGGGAGTCAGATAGATTCATGGAGGATAGGTCCATCAATGGCTATTAGCCAGGATGGGCAGGGATGATGTCCCTAGCCTCTGTTTGCCAGAAGCTGAGAATGGGAGACAGGGGATGGACCACTTGATGTTTACCTGTTCTGTTCATTGCCTCTGGGGCACCTGGCACTGGCCACTGTCCGAAGACAGGATACTGGGCTAGATGGACCTTTGGTCTGACCCAGTATGGCCGTTCTTATGTTCTTATGTTCTCTGAGAAGGACATTATGGGACTTACCCTAGCTCAGTTTCCCTAGCTGTCAAATGGGAACAACAACACATCCCCGCGTTTGTCAAGTACTTTCACATCCTCTGATGGAAGCTTCTCTGCAAAGGGCAACACATGGGTATTACTCTGCCTGTCATTTGTACCTTCTTGCATATTTCCCTCTGGTTGGGGAGGTGGGGCTGGTTTATCAAAGCACAAACTTGTTGCCAGAAATCTTTGGCATTCAGTCAAAGAACGCCTCTGTAATGCATTGGGTTTACAGAGAAACACCTGGGACCAAATGCCATTTTTAAGGAGAACAGGTTAATTCACCCTCTTCTTGGGCTTGATCCTGCAAGATGCTGCACAGCGCCTGCAAACTAGGGAGCTGCCTTAACTCCTGTGTTCTCAGCACCTTGGAGGAAATGACCAGCAGATCTCAGGATCAGGCCCAAGTTCTATTCTCAACTCTCCCTGGCTCAGTTTCCCCAGCTATCAGGAGACCTACCTGTGTAAAGCAGTTGTCTCCCCTCTCATGAAAGACTGTGGTATAAAAGTGCAGGAGTACTGTTAATAAAGCTTCAGACATTACCAAGAGGCCATAGTCTCTTACAATCTCTGCCTCTGAGCCTCCCTGTCTCTGAGGCCGGGCGAGCTTGTGTCAGCAGCTTGATCCAGTTTACAGTAACACATACGAGTGAGCAAAACGCAGGACTCACCGTGTAGAATCCACACCCAGCAGCCTAAGAAGGTCCAGGGGATTGGTCTCCACATCCCCATGTCTCAGTGAAGCGCGCCAACAAGTACGATCTGCGAAGGCGGAGAAGTGTGCTAGGGAAAAGGTAGCTAATGGGAGATGCAGGTCTCCTCCCTCCGTCCTCCGGGAGCTGGAATGAAACAGGTGCAATCCCCTGGCTCCCGCCCACGGCTACTTATAGGGGCTGACAAAAGAAGGCGGGCTGCAATGATTGCATCACACCCTGTGCCCCCTCATGTTCTTCCCCCACACCACCCCCACCCGAAAACCCCCTCCCCAATAGCTTCCTGTTACTGTACATGTTCCTGGCCAGCCCCTGAGAACACACATTCCTGTCACTCTCACATGAGTGCCCGGCAATAAAGTGAAGTGTCCGAGCGTCAGCACTTGGCTTTGAGTTCCCGCCTGGGTCCCTACCACACAGGGCTGAGAAGCATACCAGGGGTGCCCATGCTACCCAACGGGCGACTGCGGACACCGCAGGAGAACATGACTGGCGGGGGCGTGGTGCCCTGGGTGGCCGTTTAGGGGCCCTGAACACTGGGAAGGGGATGTAAGGGAAGAGACACACCCTGGGGGGCTGGTTGAAATTCTGCCTGCCACCAGCCCGCTCACCCCCTTTTCTGCATCAGAGACAGGTATGAAAGCCCTGCGCCTCCAGCCTCCCCCACGAGGAGCTGCCCCTGGGGGTAGGGGGTGTCTAACCAGGCTCAAATCAACAGTAGGGCCACAGGACCCCGTTTAGAACATGGGCCAGAGGCAAAGCTAGTTAGGAGCTTAACGCCCATTGGTTTCAATGGGAGTTAGCTACCTAAATACCTTTGTGAATCTGGGCCAAGGTCTATGGTGGCCAGGGAAAACTAACCCACCAGCAAGTACCACTCTTTACATACAAGGTCTAGCTGAGGCTGCTGGGCTCTGGAGAGAGTCTGCTCTGAACTGTGCTATGCATCACATGCAGCCGGTGGGGTTCTGGCTCCTTCCTACCATAACGACATGCTACAGTGGTCCAGCGTTCAAATGGGGTGGGGGACACCTGCCTTTGGGGTAGTTCACTCCCTCCACCAGGGAGGAATCACTGGGGCCCTTCTGGAGAAGGTATTTTCCCTGTGACTTTAGCATGAAGAGAGGAACTGGAGAAAGAGGATCAGGCTCCAGGGGGGCCCAACTCTGGTGCAGCACTTGGAGTTCAGAGGGTACACGCTGAACCAGGCTGCTACCAGATAAACACAGGCTTCTTGGCACGTACCACTGGCCTCCACATCGGCTCAATGAAGATCCTTTTCCTATAACTCTGCCTGCTCGCTGCATCACTTATCGCTAATGAAACATGCTGGTAGAAGTGGGATTTGAACCCAACACTCCCAGAGAGGCGCACCAAATGTCCCTGATGGTGCCAGTGTTGAGGCATGAATCCAATCCAGCTCTTCTGGCTCTCAATCCATTTCCATACCCACTACATTACACCGCTCCCCACACTCTGAATTCACACCTAGCCACCGCCATGCCTGTCACCAAGGGGCAGGAAGCCAAGGATATAAGGGACACCACACAGCAAACCCTCGGAGGAGATGAAATTACCAGACACCCGTGCAAAAATAAAACATAGGTGCCATGCCTGTGATCACCAGGTACCACCATTCGGCCCCTACATGAGGAGCCCTAGCGCTGTGATCCACAGGGCCTGATGAATGGGGGCATGGCAAACACACCCAGCACAGCACTATAGCTGTTTGCCTCAAAATGTTTGCCTCAAAAACCCATTCAGACTTCACAGCAGCTCACAACACCGGTGAACTCACCCAACACCCAAAGAGGCGCAACCCAGCGCCTAGAGACTGCAGGAGAAGTCAGGAGCCGGTCAACATTGTCACCGCCACCTGAGAAGACATCTAAGATAAGTAGAGGTTTCCTGGGGCTTGTTGGGAGAGGCAGGAGGAGAAGAGAGGGCTAGAGAGGAATCAGACCTGAATTTGATTCCCCAGTAGGGGCACCGACTCTTTATTATGTCACATAACCGCTCTGTGCCTCAGTTTCCCCCATCAAATAAACAGAGTAATGCTACTTAGCCCCCATTTGTAAGGTGCTTTGAGATCCTTGGACGAAAGGCGTGTAAATGCAGCGTATCGAAGTATCATTTACTGTCGTAAGAGATTAGATGCATTTCCTAGCCGTAATTACCTCCAAGCGCCCAAAGTGATTGCTGCTAGGTGTCATTGCTAGTGTTGCAAGCAACAAACAATTAGTACGTTGTGTCCCAGGACAGTCTGCCAGGGAGCAGTGCCTTAGGTTGTCCCTAGAGTCGAGCATCACCCAATCGGCTGGCCAGCTGCCCTGAAACCCGCAGCACTTGGAAGGGAAATGCCAAGTGAAGTCACATCACGGTTGATGAGAGCTGGGAGTAGAAACACGCTGCTTCCAGCAGTGCCGGAGCGGTCCATTAGCACTGCTGATGGGGTCACAGATTGCAAATCATTAAGGGCTCTCCGCTCACTTGGAACAAATGCCAAGAGCAATTCAAACCCATTTGCAAAGCTAGGAAAGGGCCACATGTTACCAGCATATGAAATCTGACACAGGTGATAATGGGGAAATGGCTTATGAATGGACATATAGACAAATATCACAGTGAGCTGATATCAGTTTAGAATCATGCAAGGTTAATGAGGGATGGACTAAGATCTGGTACCAGTAAGATTGAATTCCAGCTTCCATTCTTTTTAGTAGTGCATACATTTTTCGTGCTCCTTTGAGACTGGAATTTTCCAATCTTGGCATCAGCCCAATGCTAACTTTTTTTTTTTTAAAGTGTGAGGAAAATTGCTCCCATCAGCTTGCTTCTGAGTTACGTGAGGGCACGTGGGAGGAAACTGCACTTTTCCTATTTTGTGCCAACCAGACAACTCAAACAGCAGAAACAAGGCACTTCAAACTTGTCTTGTTTTACAGATCTCATTGTTTTGCAGATCTCACTCAGGTTTAAAAAACAAGACAGTCTTGAAGCAAATCAGTTGAGGAGATTTTAAAGTCTATGGATACAAGTAGGAAATTACAAGTACACTCTTTAGGGTATAATTCACCTCTTTGCAAAGGGCCTGTACAACGCCTAGACCACCACTTAAGCCCTCTTTGGGGGCAGTTAAGAAAGGCTCTGGTGGTGTCTAGGACTTGTGCTTCTTCTCTTCACAGGGGGGAAAGCTTACCTTTGAAGAATTAATACCTTCCCTTCTCTAAAAGCCAACTAAATCCAAAGCTCCTAAATGCTGCAGCCCATCTGTCACCCAAGAAGCTTACAACCTCCTCCGCTGGCAAAGCCTGCAAGCTTCTCCAAACAGCTGCAGATAGCAAACAGGTGGGTTCCACCGGCAGAGTGCGGAAATAGTGATTTTTGCCCCTGTTGGGCCAAGGGGCCAGCCAATATTCAGGTCTTACTGGGTTGTTTCTGTTACAAGGAGAAATGGATGAGAGGATTCAGGTATTTCTTTGGCCCACTTTATGCACTACTTCTGTCACGGTCTTTTGGCTTTCGGGATCTAATACACACAGACAGCAGCCTGCAGCTAATCACTCTGCTCATGCCTGCATTTGCAACTAGTCCGAGGGAAACCCCCCCAAATCCCTTCCGCTTACTTTCATGTGAAACAAACATGTAACAAAATAAGCCAGAACTCCATCTGGTGACATGGACAATGATGCTCAGAGCTGATGAGGGAAAGCAAAACTCTGCAGCATTTTCTAAGAGTCACCTACATCTAGTCCCTAAGCCTCACAAATTGGCACTCCAGGAAAGAAATTGAATGTTCTACGGAGTGTCGTTTTAGACCTGGCTCCAGAAGCTTAGCACAAGTGGAAGGGCACAGCATGGAGGAAACATGCCAGGAGTACAATGAAGGGATAATTAAACATTACAACATGGTTTAGAGCGGATATTAGCAAAGTTATGCCATAATATTTTAAGTACCCTGGTGTGTCCCCATTAGCATCAAACTAGCACTGAGGACTAATGGTTAGTAGAACAGAAATGTAGCTGCATGCCAGAGGGAACTAAAGTCTGGCTAAAGAGGAAGCTGAGTAAAGATCTAGGGGCATCAGAACCATCCAGCAGTGCATGGCATGCACTCTTTGGTATTAGAACTATAAAGGGATTTTGTGTAGGATAAAGAAAGATTGATAATAGCTTTGAATCTGAGTCATAACAACACCTATTGATGGTCTTTAGACTAGAATCTATGTACGTTAACCACGATCTGTCCAAATGCTATTGGCGGATTTATTGACAGAGATTTCTAAACTCAACCGTGCCTTGTCAACTAGTCAGTGTTGTTTGAGCTGGGATACACAGAACATCAGCAACCTTTGAGCAAATGAATGGAGCAGTTGTTCCACTACCATTTAGATTACAGCACATCTCACTTGGCTCGCCCCATCGTTTTATAGCACTGAGCATGGTTGCCAATGCACTGGAAAGGGCTGGGTTAACCATAGATCCTGCTACGTTCTGTGTAACAGCCTTGTAAAAGTTGTGATAAGTGCCATACAGGCTGCCCAAGATGAATATGCAATGGACCCATGGACCCTAGGTGGGACCTGAACTCCCGCATACCTCAGACTCTCAGGATGAGCCTTTCCCAGGGCCAGGTGTGTGCAATACACTGACTTAATGCATCTGAGCACGTCTCTCTGGCAAGTCACTGCTCACTCAGCCAGACAAGTGCCCTGTTAGCTCGAGTGACAGGGGCCTGGGCTGTTGGTAGCCAAGGACCCAGTTTGATCCTTACTGATGACCAGGGTGTCCGTGGGCCAGGTCCTCAGCATCATTAAGGCTGGTTTGCACCACACCAACAGTGCAAATCAGCCATACAGTCATTGTAATTGGAACAAGCCAGCTGGAGATTCCCCTGGGGCAGAGGCGTGACAAATTTGAGGATCTGTTTCAGCTTACAAGTTCTGGTTGACATTACACCGTGTTTCTATCAAAATGGCTGTATCATGAATGTCTCTCTGCCTGGGGTAGCTCAGTGGTTTGAGCATTGGCCTGCTAAACCCAGGATTGTGAGTTCAATCCTTGAGGGGGCCATTTAGGGATCTGGGACAAAAATTGGGGATTGGTCCTGCTTTGAGCAGGAGGTGGGACTAGATGACCTCCTGAGGTCCCTTCCAACCCTGAGATTCTAGGATTCTATGTCTTGCCCGGTCGAGAGGCATGACTTCCTCAGCCTGAGGACAATCAGAAGGTATTTCACATTTGAGGGTGGTACTTTGGTCACAGTAGGATGCTAAAGAGTAACTGCAACCTTGGAAAACCAGTTTCATCTCAGAGTAAGTCGACACTAGAAATGCCACAGCAGCACTGTAGCGTGGTGATGGAAGAAATCCACCTCTCTGAGCGGCAGTAGCTAGGCTGATGGAAGAATCCTTCTCTCGACCCAGCGGTGTCTACACCAGGGGTTAGGTTGGCTTAATTACATCGCACCGGGCAGGAAATTTTTAAGCTGGCCTAACTTTATAGTGTAGAGCAGCCCTTACCCCTCTGATCGGGGGAGGAAGAGGAGAGCAGTGGAAAGCCACCAAAAGATGGAACAAAGGAATCCAGGTGTGGAGAGGGGAGCGTGCAAACTCCAGAGAGTGGCACGGGAAGAGGGAGCAGTGGGGAAGAAGTCTCCATGAGGGAGAAGCAACCCAGCATGTAGCAGGCTCATGGGGCAGGTGAACCTGCCTGCTTTCCTGAGCCCGGCTGGGCCCCCAAGGCCTTCCCAGGGAAAGGTGAGCTAGTGAGGGGCATTGCAGCCAGGAGGTCCGTTGTTTACTAAATGATCCATGCACTCTTGTGCTTTATAGGATGAAATAAAAGAGCAATAATGTGCCAGATTTGTGCAAAGTGTGTGTGCCTGTTATCTGCTTCACAACTGCCACCTTCTTGCCTTCTGGGAGGGTTCCGCAGTACCCCAGAGCTCTGGGAGAGGGTGTATTTAAGTACAGGGGAGTCTGAAGAGCCAGCCTGGAGCCTGGGGCTAGGCAACTGGATAGCAGGTTCCAGCTCGCAGGATAGGCTGCTAGACAAAGGGTCTGCACCCCAAGAGTGTGCCTAGGTGCCCCCAGACTGGGGCAGTGGCTGTGGCTAGCCTCCATGCAGGCTCTGGGAGGAGCAATTTGGATTCCCCTGGTAGCAGTCTACGAAGGCCAGCACACAGATCTGCGGCCAGAGCAATGCCAGGCTGAGGGTCAGTGTGGCCGGCTGTACGTCGCTCTCTCCCAGCCTGCCAGCGTAGGGGGCATGGCCAGGGGAAAGGGGCCTGGCCAGAACACTCACACTCTGGTGAGCCCTTGCGGCTGCTGGCAGCTGGCACCACCTGATTGCTTCTCCACACCAGCTGAGTGCCCGGCAGGCCACGGTTTGAGGGCACATAAAGGAGGTATCCGCCTCTTTGCGCTGCCCCCTGTCCCCCGAGGCAGGACTGGACGTGAATCAGCCAGCGCCCAGGACCAGCTGCAGGATCCTTATGCACGGATCCCTGTGACCGAATGGGGGCTCTGTTTCCTTCGGGTTAGCTGGTTACTTCTGACAGCTCCTACTGGACCCTTTGCCATACCTGCACCTTGGCCCGATGTTTCACGCCAGCTCCACTCCTCCAGCTGCCTGGTGACCTGGCATTGCCCCAGGACACCTGGGGTGACCAGTTTTCAGTTTCCCCTCCAGGCCTTAATAAGCTTCCCATGCATCTGCCTGCTCCAGCGATGGAGGGATTGGAGACTGTCTCCTCTCTGGTCAACAGTCTTGCAATCCAGGAGGCAGCCAGCATTTGCTCAGCACCCGTCTTATTAATTCCCAACAACCAGCTCAGCAGCCTGGTGAGAGAGGCTGGCAGCTACCGGCTGGCCTCTGAGCTCAAGCAGCAGCCTGTGAACTGAGCCCCCAGCAAGGTCTTGGTACAATTAACTGGCTCTCGTGAGCAGCACGCTCCTCTGAAAGAGATTGTGAACGGAGCCAGGCCTGCTGCTGCGGCAAAAGGCCAGAGCCAGCTGTTGCCGGTGGGATGTGGCTGCGTCGGGAGCACGGTGCTTTTCTCAAGCTGCAGCTAGCTGCACCGGCTGTATACCCCTTCCCAGAGCAGGTGTCAGGCATGTTGGCCTGCAGCTGAGCCTGGGCCCACTAGCTGACCTGCAGCTGCACATCCTGATTGACCGGACCCGCCCTGATTTGCTGAGAGGCGTCACCAGGCCAAGGGGCACAAGGATCACTGGAAAACTGAGCCATCTCTTCTCTCTGCTCAGCATCCCTGAGTGCCCAGGAGCCACGCTGAGCGGCCGCTGGTACACATTGGCTCCAGTTCAAACCGTGGGAATAGTCACCTTCTGAGTCCAGCACCAGAGCAAGCCCTTGGAATCTTTCCCTTCCTTTGTGACGCAGGTTGGCTTGATTATACCGGCCTTGGATCTGTTCCATGACCTGGGGTCCAAAGTTATGGAGTCAGCAGCCATCGAAATCAGTCCAGTGGGACATTGTGTGGGAGGACTAATTTCCTGGAGGTGTTCCAAGGCGTAGGCAGAGCTTCAGGATTAGGTCACGTAGCCCTAGTATAAACCCCACACCAGGACCCTGTTGACCCTGTTTGCAACCTTTCTGATAGCTTAGAGACTCAACAGCAGAGAACTCCAGAAATCGCTGGATGCTAAGAGAAAAGGAGGACTTGTGGCACCTTAGAGACTAACCAATTTATTTGAGCATAAGCTTTCGTGAGCTACAGCTCATTTCATCGGATGCATACTGTGGAAAGTACAGAAGATCTTTTTATACACACAAACCATGAAAAAATGGGTGTTTACCACTACAAAAGATTTTCTCTCCCCCACCCCACTCTCCTGTTGGTAATAGCTTATCTAAAGTTATCACTCTCCTTACAATGTCTATGATAATCAAGGTGGGCCATTTCCAGCACAAATCCAGGGTTTAACAAGAACGTCTAATGCTAAGAGAACCTACTGGTTCCCTACTCCAGTGGCCAGATCCTCCACTGCCCAGCTCCGCACTGCCAAGAATGAGGAGAGCTCAAAGGAGCCCTCTTGTAACAATCAGACACCTCCAGAAGAGGACAGCAGGTCTGAAAGCAAAAAAATAAGCAATTGAATCGACTGGTTGCATACACCGTTGTTATGTACAAATAGATATCAAATAAAGTCTGTTATGAAAGCTTGTAATGATCTCAACTTGATGGGCATTAGGAGATCTGTTTATTGGTTGTGTGTGTGTGTGCTTCCAAGCCAGCTGTTTACACAAAACCAATGTCAAGTACCCATCTATTGTCCAGCCAGGGAAAGACAATGGGCGACCATTCAAATTTATGGGAAAGCACTGAAACAACTTGAAACTGAAAAGAAAACTAGCGATTGGCTGAACAAGAAGTAGGACTGAGTGGACTTGTAGGCTCTGAAGTTTTACATTGTTTTGTTTTTGCTATGTAACAAAAAAAATCTACATTTGTAAGCTGCACTTTCATGATAAAGAGATTGCACTACAGTACTTGTATGAGGTGAATTGAAAAATACTATTTCTTTTGTTTATCATTTTTACAGTGTAAATATTTGTAATCAAAAATACTATACACTTTGATTTCAATCACAACACAGAATACAATATATATGAAAATGTAGAAAAACATTCCAAATATTTAATACATTTCAATTGGTATTCTATTGTTTAACAGTGCGATTAAAACTGCAATTAATCATGATTAATTTTTTTGAGTTAATCGCATGAGTTAACTGCGATTAATCAACAGCCCTACAAATAAACTTTTTGTTTATTTCTACTCCACTGCATATAATTCTAGACAAATTGGCAATCCTCTTCTTGGGCTGGCCAACACCCAAAGGAGAACACAGACACTCAATCACAACCTCCAGTCGCTCCACAGCCTGAGGTTCCCTGCATCCAGGGAGGGTGCTGTGAGCACAGAGAAGTGGGAGATGAAGGTGTAAATGGGGTGGAACCTGGATAGAACCCCACATGAATGAATGGATGAAATTCAATAAGGAAAAATGCAAACTACACCCCTTAGGAAAGAACAATCAGTTGCACACACATAAAATGGGAAATGACTGCCTAGGAAGGAGTACTGCAGAAAGGGGTCTGGGGGTCATAGTTGATCACAAGGTAAATATGAGTCAACAGTGTAACGTTGTTGCAAAAAAAGCAAACATCATTCTGGGATGTATTAGCAGGAGTGTTGCAAGCAAGACACAAGAAGTGATTCTTCTGCTTTCCTCCCCGCTGATTAGGCCTCAACTGGAGTATTGTGTCCAGTTCTGGATGCCACATTTCAGGAAAGATGTGGACGAAGTGGAGAAAGTCCAGAGAAGAGCAACAAAAATGATTAAAGGTCTAGAAAACATGACCTCTGAGGGAACATTGAAAAAAATTTGGTTTGTTCAGTCTGGAGAAGAGAGGACTGAGAGGGGACATGAGAACAGCTTTTATGTACATAAAAGGTTGTTACAAGAAGGAGGGAGAAAAATTGTTCTCATTAACCTCTGAGGACAGGACAAGAACCAATGGGCTTAAATTGCAGCAAGGGAGGTTTAGGTTGGACATTAGGGAAAACTACCTAACTGTCAGGGTGGTTAAACACTGGAATAAATTGCCTAGGGAGGTTGTGGAATCTCCATCATTGGGGATTTTTAAGAGCAGGTTAGACAAACACCTGTCAGGGATGGTCTAGATAATACACAGTCCTGCCTTGAGTGCAGGGGACTGGACTAGACGACCTCTCGAGGTCCCTTCCAGTCCTACACTTCAATGATTCTATGTGTTACTTAGCGCAGGGCCCTGGAAAACGTACTGCTTAGGGCCAGCCCACATATCGGAGCTGTTTACCTTTAAAGGTAGGGGGGAGGTAAAGAGAGTGCAAACAACACAGGTGAGCAGTCTAGTCTCTGAGAGGGCACTAGCCGGGCTCCTGGCTGGGAACACAGGCTCTGCCTCAGTTTACATAAGGGGGTCTTCTGTGTTTTATATATGCAGCATGATGTGGGAGAGAATCAGAACCAGCAGCTTTGCTCCCTGGGCTTGGAGGTTGGAAGAGAAACCCAACTTGCATCAGCCCTGTTATCCGTCCATCCACCCACCTGGTTCCCATCACCACTGTATCTGATGAGGCGTATCAGTGATGCTCAGACTATGGCCTAAGAAAGGACCACTGCTGGTCTGCAGAGACCTCTCTCGTGGCCGGCAGGACCATGAGAGCAGACAGAACTCTGCACGGCCGGTGCGGGACTGGGACCAGAAGGGGTCCACAAGGGAATGGTTTCCGAAGTGGTGTGCAAAATGCAATGTGCGAGAACCTCTCTGGCAGGTGACAACGGCGAGAGCTGCAGGTACATTGTCCTGTCTCCCGCTGGGAAGCTGCGCTCCGACACCAGTCTCGGTCTCGTGACAATGGGGAGTCACCCAGCCCACGCCTCCTGGATTCCTGGAAAAGGAAAAAGGCCAGCGGGGTCCATGTGCAGGAGGGGCAGAGATGTCGCAGATATGGGTGTAGCTGCTGTTAGTTTACCGCCACCGTATTGAACGTGCTCCTACTGGGACACACCAGCAGCACAATCCCACACGGGACGAAAAATAGGGTCAGTCCCCATACGTCCGCGAAGGGCCAAACATCCTTATGATTCCTGGGTCCTTGCACACCCATTGCACACAGACAGGGAAAGGCAAACCAACAAAGGGGGGAAACCAGGCGCTGGACACACACATGGGTAGGGCTGCCAGTGTGCGACTGGTGCCCAGAACATATGATGCATCCTACCCGCTCCATGGTCCACGTACTGAGCTATATGTGACCTCTCACCGCCTCCTTATGGCTGATCATGTGTTGCAGCAGCATCCAGCAGTGCCACGTTCAGCATTTCAGGCCACTCGTAGGGGTGGGAAGAACCTACAATTTAACTGAGATTTGTTTAACTTCAGATAAGATTCATGCTCCTGGGATCTGGTCAATGCTTGGGTAAGGTTTATTCCAGCCTAATCAGTTTGCAAGTCATTATAGCTTCTTTTAGGGGCTCCCCTCTCTCCACAAATATAAGAGGGTGAATTCCTCAGATCAGCATTGGAAGTTCAGCATGTTAGCCAAGGAGAACACGCACACTTCACTGAATAGGACCCCAAGTCCTCAGTTACTCCATTCCTGTGCTGGGCACAGGATGGGGGAGGGGGGCAGAACTGAAGGGGGAATGGCAGCGGGGGGGCCATCCCAGATCGCACCCAGTTGTGCCCAGAGTGGTCTTTTAAAATTATTTTAACACAGCTAATAAAGATAACAAAGAAAAGAACAGTAACTAAGCCGGAGTAGAGAACCATTATCAGATTATACAATAAAGTAAGTCCAAGCTTTTTCACGGGTGAGGGCAAAGAAGAATATAACAAATACAATTATTAACTGGTAAAGAGATTTGCCCACCCAAATCATGTGATAATGGTCATTTTGTTATGCCCTGGTTTGGGGTTCTCTGAGATCATGAAACTAGTCTTCAGTTCTATACCCGCCAGTGTATTTTCAGGGTCCATTTCTGTCCTCTTTGAGGCCCCGTTATTCTGCCCGAGCAGCTCACAGGGGCCAGAGTGTAACTGAGAATTCCTAGATTCCAAGGCAGATGGGACCATTGTGATCAGCTAGTCTGACCTCCTGCGTAACACATGCCAGAGAATGGCCCCCAGATTATTCCAGGAGCAGATATTTTAGAGAAACATCCAACTGTGATTTTAAAATTGCCAGTGATGGAGAATCCACTGCGACCCTGGGTAAATTGTTCCAGTGGTTAATTACTCTCGCGGTTAAAAACATTACACCTTATTTCCAGTCTGAATCCAGTGCTAGGCCAGGGATTAAATAAAAAAAAAATTATTATTTGATTTGGTCTTGAAATTCCCAAAATTCTGTTTTTTTGGAGTTGTTAAAACAAGGGGAGGGTTTAAAAAATTGCTCGAACTAATCATTGTTTCAGTGTGATTTTATCTGGCTGATTGACCAGTTAATGAATTACTAGTTTCATTTGCCTCGGGGAGGGGACAAACTGCTTAGCTGGGACTGGAAAAATCCAGCAAAGGACCCTGCAGAACTGGGTTTCCATCACTGCTTCCTTCATACTCCCAGGTAGCCAGGGTCAGTACTAGGGTGGGTTTTAACTATCAGGACAAAGATGTAAAATGGACTCTGCATTCATTGGGGAGCCACTGCAGAGAGTCCCTAAGCGGTGTGCTCACAGTGGCTTGTGTTGCTAAGCGGATGGGCTGCAGCTGTCAGGAGGAGCAAACTACTATGAAAAATGCAAAACAGGGGTCAAAAAGGAGGAATAATGATTGAGCAGGGGTGTGAATAAAGGGTGAGGCCATCCTCTGCCCTGCGGAGCTCCTGCTGCTAACACAGAGCGCATTGCTGGAGTGACACTCCCCGGGCGTGCCAGGATGGCTGAATGTTCACTGCCAAAGAGGAACAAGGAAGAGATTTTTCTTTTATTTATTTCCCTGCTACTGTTGTTTGGAAGGGCTGGGCCCAGGAAGGAGGCAGAGAGCTAATGACTAGGGGGGGTGAAATTCATTCCTCTCTGGGGGGTTCGCACTAGGCCTACTTATATTTTAAGTTGCCCTTAAGCCCTATGCGGTGCTTAGCATTCACTGCACATTGCCTTGGGTTGCAAAGACCTTTCTCTCTGTTCCAGAGGATGGTTGAGGGAGGCACATTGGCAGGACAGTGTGGGAAAGCTCTCACCGATGCAGTCCTCGCTCCAGCTGAGTGGTAGACAGAAGACTTTCATCTCCAGGCCCATCAGCCCACCACCTGCCAGATAACGACTCATTCTGGAAACAGACAGAGAAACATCCCGCTCCACCCCGGGGGCTGGTGGGAACCACGGAAACAACTGCCCAGATCTTACAGCCAAGAATTTATTCCAGAGAATGAAAGTGCAGGCAGCAGGGCTGGGGACACGTCCTGGGAGGGAGGTTAGCCTCTCTGGTCCCTGATGGGTGACCCGTTCCATTTCTCTGGGTCCAGGGTCAATACGACCCAAAACATAAACATAACTTGGAAAAAACAATTCCTTTTACCCTGGGCTCGCAGGATTCGCCTGCACCTGGACAGCCAACAATGCAGCAGCAGTCAGAGCCTCCACTCGCTGTTCGCCCACAAGATCCCAATATTATTGATTATATGACAGCAAGGCCTAGTGGCTGCGACTGAGATATGGTGCTAGGATGTACATATATATAGTCAGAGACAGCCCCAAGAGCTTGCAATTCAAATCATTGGCTCCTTTCATACAGGAAGAGAGGACGGAAAGGGGAAATCTCCAGACTTGACATTTTTCATCTTCACTGGGACCTTTAAAGGGCATTCACCTCTTTTTTGAATTCTTACTGACTATGGAATCTCCCAAGGGCTTTGGCCTTTGAGAACCAGAGTCCAGGAGGGTTATGGCATAAGAAAGCCTGAGGTCTCAGCATGCAGAAGAGAGATTTCTTCTCCTGGGGTTAAACCTGTATCTTCCGGTTTCCACTCCGGAGTTGAGGAGCACAGGTAGCTGCAGCCGCGTGGCCTGTCGTGGTCCCCTTTCGTGTCGTGGGCCTTGTCCCGCTCACTGTGGTACCGAGACACGAAGCCGGCGGTTCCTTGGGGGCCAGCAGAGTCACTGCTCACTTTTCTCGGACTCCTTTCCAGAGGACATTGAACTCAGTGCATGTGAACTTCATTTTTAGCTCTTGCTCAAGCTGTGGGGAAAAGCACGGGGATGAAACCCACATAGCATGAGGATAGCGCAAAAACAGTGCCCCCGTGTCCCAACCCCGCTCTGTGGCAGCAGCACTGGGCAGGAGAGGCGGGAAAATCCCCCCCAGCAGCCTCTGACCCTGTCCCTGGCAGAAGCCGTGGGAAGCGGGAAACCCCCCGTCCCCCCGCCCACACCCAGCATGCCCCAACCCTTTCCCCAGCAGAAGCCATGGGGCAGCAGGGAAAGCCCCTGCACCCAACCCCACTCTGTGGCAGAAGCACTGGGCAGGCGGGGCTGGAGAAGCCCGAGCGCCCTGACCCTGGTCCCCTACAGAAGCTGGGGGGGCAGGGGAGGAAGCCTCAGCACCCGGCCCCAGGACTGGAGGAGCTCTCATTCCCCACTGCGCCCCAGGGCCATGGTGCAGGGACAGAGCTTCTCCAGTCGTGGGGCTGCAGTGGGGTGTGGGGGAGGAGAAAGGAGCAAAAGGGGTTGCGGGGCTGCAGTGGGGGAGGCAGCGTGGGGGGGACCCTGGGTGGAACAAGGGTGAGCCCTGGTGAAGGGGCGGAAAGGGGTGGGTCTGTGGGCGGGGCCGCAGGCAGAAGGGGTGGGGAGGGGTTCCCCACTTGCTCTGGCCCAGGATCCCAGGAAACCTTAATCCTCCTCTGGACCATGGACTGCATCTTTTTACAGTGCTAGCGGCTATTCAGCCCCAACTCTTCAACCTTTGCTTTTAAAGGCAAACCCCTTGGCGGCCTACTTCATACGCTGCGTTGACATTCTGTGTTAGAGATGTCAGGTTTCACAAATCTCACCTTGGACAAAACCAGACGCCTAACCTGGGGCTCCCTGAGGTTCAGGTGAGTGGTGAGTCCCACCGATAGGAAGATGTGAGCACCAGCTAGGAATGGAGAGAGCAAATTATTATTAGGTTACCAAGAATTTCCATCCCAGTAGTATATAGACTCCCCAACCAAGATCAGAGCCCCATAGCACTAGGTGCTGTACATACTTATTGAATGAGAAGGAGCCTGCCCCAAATCTAAATAGACAAGAGCATTGTACAGATGGGGAACTGAGGCACAGAGAGACTCAGGGTCTGTCTACACTGCAATTAGACACCCACAGCTGGCTCGTGCCAGCTGACTCGGGCTCCTGGGGCTCAGGCTAAGGGGCTGTTTAACTGCAGTGTAGACAGGCTTGGGCTGCAGCCTGAGCTCTGGGACCCTCCCACCTCTTGGGGTCCTAGAGCCTGGGCTCCAGCCGGAGTCCGAATGTCTCCACCGCAATTAACAACCACTTAGCCCGAGTCAGCTGGCCCGGGCTGGCTGCGGGTGTCTAACTGCAGACCCTGCAAACCCCGCGTACCTCGCCCAAGGGAACACAGGGAGTCTGCAGCACAGCCGGGAATTGAAGCCAGCCCGATGCCTTATCACAAGATCACCCTTCCTCTCCTTTCTAATCCCTAAACCAACCCTTTGGGCCACTGTTCCCTCTAAGCTGTGGGCGTGTGCACGCCCACACAGACCCTAAACCCCGCGCACGGCGAAACACCATGTGCTCAAAAATTTTCCCAGAAGCACAAAAATGTGTACAGAAGAAATTTTTTGCGCACACGGCCTGTCAAAAATTAGAGGGAATATTGCTTTGGGCCAGCTCTGCCCTCGATTCACAGGCTCTGTGTGTCACTGTCTATCGCATCCAGGCAGCGGGTGAGGACTCCGGGGACTCCTGGACCAATCCCTCATAAGCCATTGTACCGGAACGCCCTTCCGGCTCCAAAGACAGGCCGGAACAGCAAGCTGGACATTCAGCTCGAGACCTGGCCCATGGTCCTTGGCCAGGAATCCCCGGAGACCCCGGCTGGAGAACAGACCTCCTTGTGCATAGAAAGCAAGAGACAAGGTCTCTCAATTCATGGCACAGCTGATCTGGGGGAGGGGGATTAAAAACTACAAACTACAAAGGCACCTGTGGAACGTCGGGCTTGTCAGGGGTGCAGCACTCGCTGCCAGACCTCCCATAGCTGAGGGGAGAGGAACCAGCAGGGGGCAGGGCTGGTGGGCCTGCGGCTGCCCAGATCCACTAGCCATTCAGGAGCAGAGGCTCCGAGGATGCCGCAGTTGCCATGGCGTGGCCTGGCAAGAGGATCCCTTTCTCTCGGTTGCCAGCACGCAGCCCGGCCACTCAAGCAGGGATGAGGACTTGCCCCCAGCAGTTACAGCCCTTACTTGCGTTGGCAGCTGGAGGGTGGCAGGTGGGCAGCGCTGTTTTCTGCTCTTCCGTCGTGACACCTGGGACCCAGGGCAGGGCCGTGGAGTTAGGCCTAGCGGCGGATTCCGTGGCTGTTTAAAAGAAAGCTGCCATCAGTGCTGTCTGCAGAGACATGCAGATACTGCGCTGGATGCAATGGAGGGGAGCCCAGCTCTGAAAAGCCAAGCATTTTCCTTCTTCTGTAAGTCCTGTCTCTGAGGAAAGAACCAGCATAAACCTGCCACTTCTTCCTCGGCTTCTGATACCTCCACCTCTGAGTTTCCCCTCTCCACAACAGAGCTTGTCTATATGCAGTTATTCCTGCTTAAATCTATGGGTGGGTGCTCTTATTCCAGAATAATAATGCCTTCTTTGCAAGTGGATTCAGCTACTTGGGAATAAGACACTCTGATTCTGGAATGAGAGCGTCCACACAGGGAGTTAAGCAGGCATAGTTAATCTGCTTTAATTTATACCCTAGTTTATTCTGTATTCATTTTCATGTGTAGACAAACCCACATATAGACAATGTGTTTTTCAGGGTTATAATCTGTGCTGGAATGTAATAAACTATAGCTGAAATGTAGCACACTTGTAAAGTTAGTGGTGTGCCCCTCCTCGCCCCACACAGTGGCTGGTTCACCTAGAGGATAACAACCTACTACTCCTGCCAGCTAATGGAGTTATTCCTTTACCTCAAGTGGACAGTTCAGAGTTCAAACCTTGCTGATGACCGGTGGTGGAGGAGTGTTACACACACCTTCCATCTCTCAAACCATATTAGTAATCAAATAATAAAGGTCAGAGAAATTGACAAAACTCTGTACAGAGAACCCAAGCCCAGATGGGGTACACACATCCATCTGGCTATATACTCTAGGGGAGTCTTTATTTATTAGAACTTGTAGGATGATGATTTTTCAGAACACAAATGAATTCCCAGATTCCTCCCTTGCCTCTCCGACATCATCCCCCATGCCACTGGGTTCCCATTTCACATGTTCTGCCATTCCCGGCGTGGAAGCATTTATCCACAGCACAATATGTCCTTGTTTGGGTTCTCCCAAGCCCTCACCTAGCACATGAATGTGCCCCCTTGTTATTGGTGGCTAACAAGGCCCTGCAGTGGTTACATGTCCAATGCTTGGTTTGCTTTTTTGCAGCACGCCGGCTTTTTGGAAATCATGCACCCAGGCAAACACTCCAGATACCTTCTGTACCTCTTCCCGTGCCAGCCGCACCAAGCTAGCGCAGCTCCACGGGACTAGGAGAGGAAGGTGAAATTCACTCCTCTGCAGAGGTCCGGCACAGGGCTCCTGAACCTCATAAAGCTCACTAAGATCTATTGAAAAGCCCTAAGCGGCACCTAGGCCAGGTCACGGCCCTTCTGCCCAAGGATGAAGTTCGTCCTGCAGGAATACAGGGGAATATTTACACTCATTCCATGCCGAAGGCCCTTTGTTGTGCGAGCAGCAGGAGCGGGGGTGGTGGGGGACTGGGGTGGACTTGTCGTGTGTGCTGCTATTGCCTGGCGGGATGAGCGCCGCGCCCGGCTGTGAGCTGGGGGCCAGGGCTCGGAATGGCTTGTGCGGCTGTCTGAAAAACAGACTCCCCCCCGTTGGTGCTGGCTACAGAGAAACCCATATTCCATCCGCTCGGTACCAAGGGGAAAGCCCAAACCCATCCTGCTATGCCAGCTCAGGAAATCCCAGCCACCCCTGACGCCCGTGGTCACGGGGAAGCTGGTATAAACGCTGAGTGCTGCGTTCCAGAGGCTGCGCAAGCTGCACTCAGGGCCCAACCTCGGGCCGAAGGCGGCCATTGGTGTGGCCCATTTGTAACACCTGATCTCCCCCGGAGCAGGATTGCGTTATTACCTTCTGTGGGGCTGACGCAATTGGGTCTTTCCTGCGTAGACCCAGCCGCGCCACGTTCCAATGACATTGAAACCCTGCCATCCTGATATTCAAATACCCATTACTTCAAACCTGGTTCCCTCCCGGCCCAGTCCCGACACTGCCTCTTGCTCCATCCTTGCCTCCCTCTCCCAGACGGCTGGCCATGCATCTCGGCACAGCACCTCCCTTACTTCCGGACGCTGTACCCCTTACTTGGAGCTGCACTGAAGTTCTGAGTGGCGGGAGTGGTACCCGGGGGCACCTTGCTGCTCGGTGCGGCCGCAGTGGGGCTAGCTGTAGCTGGGAATTTAACCGTCGTGCTTCCAGCTGGGACGGCGGTAGCACGGACTGTTCGGGGAACCTCTCTTCTTGCCGTGGAGCTGCCGGCCGTTGCGGCATTGGCTGTTCTGTCGGTGGTGAGTGTCTCTGTCACGGTGTCTGTTGGAGTTCCCCTTTCTGCTGCCGCGGTGTGAGGACCTGGGGCTGTGCTCTCGCTCCTTGCAGTACGCGACACGCCAGTGGGGCTGTTGGCCGCCGGAGCGGTTTCTGTGCTGGAGCCCACGCTTGATGCTGTTTCCGTCGTGGACGCGGTGACAGGCGTTGGTGCGGTGATCTCAGCAGCCCTGGTACTCACCCTCAGTGAAGGGCTGGTTTCTGTCGCTGTGGGGATAGCCCCTTGAGTTGTGGTTGTGTCTGGCATGGCGACCACAGAGGCTGTTGTGAGTGTCTCTCCTCCTGCAGTTGTCTCCCGGTGTGTGGTGGTTGTAAGATCTGCTGGGGAGGTTTCTCCTGTTGCCATGGGTGTCATGTCGGCTGGCGTGGGGACAGCCTCGGTTGCTGTGGTCAGGGTCGCTGTCTTTGCGGTTCCGCCGGGCTGGCTGATGGCAGCATTGGCTCTGGCCATCTCTGCTGCCGAGCTGGTGGTTGGTAAAGCTGGGGTTGCATTTGGTGTGGATTCCGCTACCGGTGTAGTTAGCACCCGTGGGGGGGTATCCTGTGCGGTTGTGTTTGTCCCTGCTGCCGTAGACCTAGATGCAGCTGCTGTAGAGAAGGGATAGGCTGTGCTTGTCATTGCTCCGGGAGTGGGATCCGTTCTTGGTCCGGTTGTGTTCCCCATCGCGAGGGTGACCATTGTGGTGGTTTCTGCGGCTGGGGTGGTGGCCGCACCAGCAGGGGTTCCAGCCGGTGGGAGGGTAAAATGGACACGTGTCTCTGGGGCTGCACTGGGGATTTCAGCTGTCACAGAACTGAGTGGGGCTGCCGTGAGTCTCTCGTCTGTCGCCGTGCTGCCCGCTAAGGTGGTTTCAGATGGCGTGAGGGCAGCCCGGGCTGCTGGGCTGGCCTCTGCTGCAGGGCTGGTGGCTTCGGCGGCTGTGCTTGGACCATGCTGGCTAGAGACAGTCGCTGCTCCAGTGGCCGAAGCTGCTGTCATGGTGGCCGGTAGAGCTGGGGTCTCACTTGGCGCTGGGGTAGCAGGGTCTGTTGGGGAGGGTGCCGGAGCTTCTGGGTCTGTTCCTGTGATCCCCGCCGCTGTAAATAGATGTGAACAGTCAACGGCGCAAGACTCTCGCTCTCCCAGTAATGACTGAAATCACCTCCGCAGCGAGCCCGGCAGCCCGCGCGCTCCCTTTTATTGTCATCATCCAGTAGAACGCAGCTCTGCTGAGTGACTAACAGGCTGCAAACCTCCCAGCCTTGGGAAGTTCCCCAGATGGCCAACACTCGGCCTGCTGCTTTTCCCGCATGGCCCAACGACCTCACCGCCTCTGGGGTGGGTTCCATGTTATCTCAGGTGCCCAACTTCCTCACGCTCTGGGATTCGGGGGGCGCCAGCCCCAGCCTTCCCGCTTGCTGGTGGTAGCTGGGCAGGTCCCCCCTCAGGAGCGCCCAGAACGTTTCTGGAGCTCACACAGCCACCCACCGCTATGTTGTCAGTGTTGTGTCCACTTTGTTACTGTGTCACCTCCTTACGTCCCCAAACTTGCCTGCCTGATACTTCCTCCCCCTCAGACACCTCACACCACTGAGCCAGCGCTAGGCACCTGCAACAGGCAGCCAGCAAAGAAAGGCAAAGTGCGGCCCAGGAGACTTACACCTCTGGCTGGTCGTAGCAGCGCGGGTGGCCGCTGAGTGACACCGTACTCGGAGGACTTATTTTCAATGCTGCATTTTTATGATCAGCACCTGTGTTCTCAGCCAGGACCAGTCCTCAGTAATTTAGACCCTGGTGACAGGGACTCAATTCACTTCAGAGGCTGTTTTGGGGGGGGAAACCCATTGTGCTGGCTGCAGAGAAACACAGGGCTAGCTTCTGTGTAAAGAGGGGAGGACACGGCCGGCCCCTGTGGGAATCCCAGCTCCATTTTGCATTCCTAGAAGGACCTAGAAACTGATATCACAGGCAGTTTTTAATCAAAGGCTGCTCTCCCCAAGGTCTGCTGCCTGGTTCACCAAGATACACAGACTGGGAAACAAATAAATACATAAACTGGGGCTACATCTAGGGTGTCACGTCAGCCAACAGAAGGAGCCCTTTGACCTCTTACTGCCCCGACCCCTCCCTGTGCCTCAGTTTCCCCATCTGTAAAATGGGGGTCGTGATACTGACCTTCTTTGTAAAGTACAAAAGTTGCTATGTGTTATTATCATGATGAATTCAAGAAACTGGGCCGGCTTTGCCTCTCACTGTTATACCAGTGTTAATCAGGAGTGATTCCATTAAGGTCGGTGGACCTGTGCTGGTGCCAAAGCTGTGCGCCCGAGCAGAGACTCAGCCCCGCTGGTTTTAATTAACAAAAATAACCACAATGACAGCTCTTCCTTCCTCCTCGCTGTGACGGGCTCCCTCAGAGCATGCCGCAGACGAGCGAGCTCCTGTTTAAACAATCCCTTCGGCACAGAAACAGAAAGGAAACGGAGGGGGAATTCGGCTTTCATAGCCACACGGATGGATCTCGGCTCTGATGTTCTACCCTCGTGAGCCTAGGTCGGATCGCATGTCCCGGGTGTAACATCACAAATTGCAGTGGAGTTACTCCGGATTTACCCTGGGGAGATCAGAATCGGCCCCTGCACTGGTGCAGAATTCCCTGAACGGGACGGCTGTGGGATACATGTAGAGGGAGTAACATCTATGGAAGCAGACAGAAAGATTGATGGTGTTGTAGGGCCCCTGTGGTGAAGGCCTTTATTCTAATATTCCAGTGCAAGGCAAGTGATATTCCAGACACTCGTAGTCCTGGATCCTGGCCTGGCCTCTCTGTTTTCTATCCCACCCTAGCTTCTCTCGTGGTTAATTACATGTTGCCTCCTTCAGCTTGTGTGAAGGAAACAGTAAAAGCCAATTTCTCAAAGAACAAGCAAACAAAAAGGCAGCATCTTGTCTCTAGAGTGGTGCATCAGAGATCAGGGCAGAAAACAACCCCTCTGGAATGTGCAGAATTAATGTGCTCACTGAACACTGCAATACAAATTGGTCAATATCGTAACCACCCCCTTCCCCCCTGCCCTGCTGAGATAAAACAGGTAACACAGACTTAGCCCTTACCAGCAGTGTTCGCTTGCAGGATCCACCCAGAGTGCAGCAGAAAGCCCAAGAGCAAAACCAGCCCCCATGAACCTTGCCAGCCCATCTTAGCACATCTGCGGCGTGCCCTGCCTGCATGGGCTAGGAACAGGAGTCTGCTCTGTGCTGGTAGTCGCCTACTGGGAGCCCTCACCCTCTGTTTGCTTTAGCAACATGGTTTCCTGGTTCGCTTCACTTGGAGGTGGAGTGTTCAGGTGTTTTTTTTCCGGGCACCTGACCCTGAAAGCGACTTGCTTTTTCATGAGCCAGGTCATGCCCTGTCACCAGATGCACATTCTGCGCAAATGAGGGAACGGCGAGGTTAGATTCACCTGTGCCCATAGGTGCTAGGACCAGCGGTGCTGGAGGTGCAGCCGCACCCCCTGGTTTGAAGTGGTTTCCATCATATGCAGGGGTTACAGGCTGGTTCAATGGCGCTCAGCATCCCCGCTATAGAAATTGTTCCAGAGCCCCCGCCTGTGCCCTGTCCCTTTAAGGACTGAAGGTCGGCTGAGGGGGGATTGTGGTGCTTTGAAAGGACACACAGCAGGACAGGACAGCAATGGGGTTTTTTGGTTACTAAGTTTAATCAAACGCCAGGCTTAAAACCATCCCTGCTCTGGGTGGAGCACCAACACCCCGCGCAGGGCCATCCTGAGCCACCCCCCCAGGCAAATTTCCTTTACAAAGGACTGAATGAAGAGGGGGAGGAGCGAGAGCCCTGCTCCATGCAGCACTATCGAGCCCTGGGGTGCATTTCTGGACACATCAGTATCCCAGTATGTGCCCAGCGTGGCCAGTTACGAGTGACTGCAACAGCAGTGTGGGAGCCAGGAGACCTGGGTGCTCACCCCAATTCTGCTACCAAGGCCAGGTCTATGCTAGACACTACTGCTGGTCTAATAATGTCCGGAATCTGGTATTTTGGTGACTTTTTTTATATTGGCAAAAGCCCAATAGGGCTTATTTTGCTGTGTATGCTACAGCAGCTCAAGCACTTTTGCGGGCGTATAAAAGCTGTGTCTGCACTAGAAAGCTTTGCTGGTCCTTTTCTGACGTAGACAAGACAGCTCGCTGGGTGACCTCAGGCCTCAGTTTCCCCCTCTTTAGAATGTCTTGAGCTCCTCAGGAGGGCTGGTTGAAAATTTTAGGTCAAGCCTTTTCTTCTCTGGAAAATTGGGTCTTTGACTCCATGCAAATTTTCCCAGCCCGGATCGGTGTTCCTCGACACTGGGACACTGAAACACAATGGCAGTTTTCAGCTGGGAATTATTTGGTTTTCAAAGGGTTTGGCTGAATATTTTCGGTTTGGGGCAGTTTTCGGCTGAATATTTTCCATGCTCAGTTGCCAAAAAATCCCCACAGGTTTGGTTTTCAAGTATTTTTCAACAAAAAAGTTTGAAAAATTCCACAGGGAATACAAACAAACACACCCACGCACGCCATATTTTCTGACCAGCTCTTGTCCTTGGATAAAAGGAGCGACGTTCATGCAAAATATTAGAGGGAGTGCAGAGAAACTCATCAAAGGAACTGAAGGGACCAACTTATGGGGAAAGATTAGATCTGAGACCATGCCTCTACCACAGTCTTCTGGCAGCACAGCTATGTTGGGGTGATCTCCACCCCGAAAGCTGTGCCAGCAGAAGTGCCTGGTGTAGACACACCTACCCTGGCAAACCTCTGCTTTCACTGGTCTAGCTGGTTTCACTTGGAGGGGGGTGGGGTGGAATAAGCGATGCCAGCAGAAACGCAGCTTTGCCGCTATAAGCCGCATCCACACTGGGGTACTTGGGTGGTACGGTATACTGGTATAGCCGCGCCAGCAAAACCTGGCTAGTGTGGACGTGGCTTGAGCCTGGACAAGCACTGAAGGGAGTTGATGAGACTCAGGTACTTTGGGAAGACCCACCCGAAAAGATTGTGCTGTTGGCTGACGGTTAAAGGGGAGGCGACCCGAGAGCCACCTTCCTGCGTCTGCAGGGGCTAAACAGCCAGGAGAGAGCGGTGGGATAAAGCCGGGTGATGGAAGCCTGTGGTTGAACATCGTGTAGATTTCCAAGATGGGAGAGCCAGCGAAGAGGGGGAGATGCCCTGGTTAGCCAGGACAAAGCAGGGAAGAGGCCTGCGCTGAGCAGGGCAAGGGGGGATGGGGGCTTATTAAATAATTTGTGCTGTTTCCATCTCGACTGTCTTTTTAAAAGGGGACATGGAGGAGTATGAGAGCCCCGGACAAAGTGCATGTGTGACACTGGCTTGGTACCCTTTATTCCAGTCACTTCATTACCCAGCCCTAGGGCAATGCCTCCGACAGATGCTGCAGGCAGCTGTGGCTTCTCCACTCACAGGGGTCGAGATCCTCAGCTGGCGTCACTCAGCACGGCGGCAGTGAAGTCAACGTTACTCCGATCTACGCCAGCTGAGGATCTGGCCCCGCGTTTGCCCTCTGTTTCCGTGTGAGTCATGGATCAGGCTGCCGCAAACACCCACGTCAACGTTACAAAGCTGCCAGTAACGGCTTGTCGCTCCGCCGAAGGTATTAGCAGAAGCCGCCTCACAGCGCCACCTCCACACCCCACCCCAGCTCTCCCCTGCCCGGCCCTGCCTTGCTCCCCTTCCCCCCCACACCCGCAAGCAGGGCAGTCCTTATTCCGCACCCTAAAGGGGAGCTCAGCTTCCTGCCCCACGGCGGGCGCCGAGCCCCGGGGAACCCGGCCCCGACTGCGGGCGCCGAGCCTGGGGGAAGCCGGCCCCGAGTGCGGGTGCTGAGCCCGGGGAAGCCGGTGCTCAGATCTTTTGGGGACCTGTCCCCCGGGGCTCTTTCTGGGGTGCTCCATGAGTGCGGAAGCTGCAGGGCACTGCTCGCAAAGCCGGCGGCAGCCTGTGGCCAACCAGTGAGCCCAGCCTGGGGACTTTCCCCCCAGGTGTTTACAGACATCACTTCCCCAGTGCCCCTCATGACTGAAAGCTGTTGTTACAGCGAGAGCTGTTCCTTGCACAAGTTCCTCATTCCCACAGCTGATGACAATCAGCGCTACACACGGCATCTCCCTGGGCTGCTAGCACCACTTTCATGCTTCTGGCCCTCAGGCAATCTGCAGCCACCCTCCACACCTACTGGGGGATTTTCCCCCCTCTATTTCCTCTTTCTCCTATTCAGACCCTGTAACACACAAAGTGAGATGCATTTGACACTCAGCCCATCAAGGTCATTGGTGGAGGTCACACAGAACCAAAGCGTCTGAATTGCCGGGACATTTGGGTCTGGAAGCTGCTCCTCGCTTTGTGGCTGACCCATGGCTACTGAATGGACTGAAAAGCCAATTTCCCACCATTCTGGAACTTTGGGGAATGTTCAGAACCTGCTGCAATTCAGATGGGGAAACTGAGGCACAAAGCAGCGAAGTGACTCGCCCAAGGTCATGCAGTGAGTCAGTAACAGACCTGGGAATAGAACCCAGGAGTCCTGTCCTCCACTTTACTGCTCTAGCCCATGGAAAACAACCTTCCCTCCTTTTAAGGCCTCTCAGGTTCCTCATTGTAAGCACAAAATAATAGGTACCCATAACAAAGAGCTGTGTTTATGTTTGCGTGTATCCAGGGCATAAGGTACGGCCCTTGGATAGGACAGATCTTCTCACTCCTTAAGAATTCTTCCTCGTGATGGTCACACCCTTCATGGCATTTCTAGAGCAGTGTCTGGCCCTGGCTCTGTCACCAAAGTGGGCCAGTATCAGTCTCTTTAATGTACAGCTAAGGAAACTGAGGCAGGGAGCAGTTGAGGGCAGCATTTTCAAGTGGCCTCAGATTTTGGGATCTTATTTTTTAGGGTGTCCCTCCTCGGGTGTGACTGTCAGAGGTGCTGAGTGCCCTCAGCTCCCAATAGAAGGTCAGGGGGACTGGGGCGGGTGCTCAGCCCCTCTGCAGATCAGGACCAAGATGTCATAAGGCGGTTACCAAAAACGGAGGATCTCCAAATCAATGGCCGCTTAGGATCAAATTGTCCTGTGGATTTGCTCGGGGTCACACAGCAAGTAGGACCCAGACCGCCTGCAACCACACCTGCCATCCTGTTTGTATCAGTTGCAACGGAAAGAAGAATCATAAGCACCTGGAGTTGGACTTGTTCTCTGGATGCTGGAGTTTGGTACAGACTTGGGCCCCAGCCAGGAAGAAGAGAGTAGCAGGGTCCAGAGAAATGAGAACCGACCGGGATGAGGAGCTGCAGTTCCTCTGTCTGCCCTCAGAGCGCCTCTCTCACTCTTCCTTTCACTCTCCCAGCTCTTTCTCGGAGTTAGCCGTCTGATTTCTCAGAAGGGAGCGGTGATTTGGGGATGCCTTCGTTTTCTGGGTGGTCAACCAAGGGCAGCCTGGTTTTCTGAACCTTCTCCCTTTCAGATGTCCCAAGTTGGGCCCCCACAAACGGATGCACCAAAATCACTAGTTCTGTTAATCTGCGGCCACAATAAATGCTCCCTTTTCAGACCCGACAGGCGGGGCCAGGAGACCCAGGGCAAATGAAGCAGCATAGTCCCGTGTTTTCTCTCTGCCCTTACCTCCCTGAAATAACCAATGCAACAAAACCCAGACAGGCTGCGTGTTAGCAGCACTGCAAAGGATGGCGTAGGGCTGGCAGAATTCGTTGGGGGAGCAGCCCTTGGCTCCACACTCAGTTCTCTCCTGAGCAGCAAGGCCGAGGGCCCTGGGGACAACTTCCTGGGGGAGGTGAGATGCCCCGGCTGCAGCAGACAGGTGGAATAGGGGATGGAGGATGAAGGGGGCTGAGAGTTGTATTTTTGCATTGTTTGGACCAGGTGGAGAGGACTCAGTTTGGTTACTGTGAATCCTGGACTTCAGATTTCTTTACCATGGGTGGTAGAAAGAGAGAGCCCGAGACATGAGGCCTGCTGTAAGGCTTAAGGTCTGAACTCAAGTCAGGCCCTGCTGAGATAAAGCAAAGTGAGCAAGAGCGTAGGCGCCGACTCCGTGGGGGCTCCAGGGCCGGAGCACCCACAGGGGAAAATAGTGGGTGCCCAGCACCCACCAGCCACCCATTGATCAGCTGTTTGGCGGGGGACAGGAGGCAGTGGGGGAGAGGGCAGAGCGCAGCATGCGGGGGAAGGGAGGCTCCGGCTCTCTCAGCCCCGGTCCCTGGCAGCAGGGCCTCCCTCTCCGCCCTGGCATGTTTCCAGCTCATTGGTCCCCTGGCCCCCGGCAGCCGAGCAGAAGCAGGGAGCAGGCCGCCACTCAGGCAGGCTCTCTCAGGCAGAAGCCGCTCTGTCCTGCTCTCCGCCCGGCAGCCAGGAGTCGGACGAACATGCAGATAGCAGCTCCCTGGACATACACCCCCAGAACGCTGGTTTATTTCTACGCAGCTCTGAAAGCACTCGTTTGACGCTAACCTGATCATAGGGCAGAGTCAAGAGAGCTTTGATCAGTTTTGGTAGATGTGCGGAATGCTTCTCCTGTGAACCGCTTTTGTTCAACACAAACACTTGCCTCCACCACACAATCTGCCTGAAATGCATTCCCCTCATAGACTTTTTGGCCTCAAGGGACCATCATGATCCTCTCCTCTAACCTCCTGCACATCTGCAGGTCACAGAATCTCGTCCACCCACTCTAGCAATAGGCCCAGAACCTCTGGCTGAGTTACTGAAAGGCCTCAAATCTTCATTTAAAGACTGCAAGTTACAGAGAATCCACCCTTTACTCTAGTTCAAACCAGCAAGTGACCCGCGCCCCATGCTTCAGAGGAAGGCAAAAAAAAACCACCCAGGGTCTCCACCAATCTGACCCGGAGAACCCCAAATAGGACGATCAGTTGACCCTGAGCATATTGGCAAGACTTACTGTCACGGAGTGTGGGGGAGTCCAGGCCCTGCACCCCTCTTCCTGGGATCCACTGAGACTCTCAGCCAGCCAGTAAAACAGAAGAGTTTATTGGACAACAGGAACACAGTCCACAACAGAGCTTGTGGGTACAACCAGGACCCCTCAATCACATCCTTCTGGGGGAGCAGGGAGCTTAGACCCCAGCCCTGGGGTTCCCTGTGTTCCTCTCCCCAGCCCCAAACTGAAAACTAAACCCACCCAGCAGGTTCCCTGCTGCAGCCTCTGTCCACATTTCTGGGCAGAGGTGTCACCTCCCCCTCCCCCTCCTGGCTCAGGTGACAGGCTCTCAGGTCTCCCATCCCCAGGGCACATTCCCAGGTCAACACTCCCCCCTCCCTGCTGAGTCACATCGTCACACTTACCAGGCAGACACCTGAGAAAGAATGCTCTGTAGTAACTCAACACCCTCACCATCTAGTGCCCAGCCATTGGAGATATTTGCTAACAGCAGTTGCAGGTGGGCCATATGCCATTGTAGGCAACCTCATTCTACCATCCTCTCCACTCATGGCAGACCTTCTTTTTTCCTTCTGAGGAGACCAACGTGGGAAACTTCATCTCAGGATGCAGCATCCCTAAATCCCGTACAATTTGGTCCTGCAGTGGAAGCTTCTCCACCAACTTATTGCAGGCTGCAACTTGGAATTTTTTCACCCCACTATGAAACCTTGTCCATGGAAGAGGATCCAGATCAGGGTTGGCTGACAGGGAGATTTTAGTCTTGGTGCTTTCCATCTTCCTTCTGGAGGTTTTGGTCCCTGAAGTCCAGAGAGGAAATATCAGCAGCACTGGTTACTACTGCCTCTAACACCACAGATCTGTTCAGGAGATTCCTGAGAAGACACATGCTCTCCTCCCATTCAAAGGCACCCCTGGAATCTTCCACCGAAAAGAAGATGCCACTACACCACTCAGGGAATGCTCCTAAAAGAGACCATTTCAGCATCTTTTAAGTAACAAGCAACATGCTGAACTCTGCCTTGCTTCGCCACTTCAGAACTGCTGTTGTAATGTGCGAGAACGGGCTTCCCTTGGATATTGCATCTTTACAGCGGGTTGAAGAGTTAGCCATCTAGTTCCACCATGTTTGACCAGTATCAGTAGTGGAGCTGAGTTGTCCTTGATCATATTCTTCTTTTCCTTGTGCACGTCCATTGAAAAAATAGAAGATACCAACTAACATGCCTTCCATTGGTTTGGGGGTGGCTGTGACAGCAGCTTTAGCAATCAAGTTTCAGAGGAGCAGCCGTGTTAGTCTGTATTCGCAAAAACAACAGGAAGACTAGTGGCACCTTAGAGACTAACCAATTTATTTGAGCATGAGCTTTCGTGAGCTACAGCTCACTTCATCGGATGCATTCAGTGGAAAACTAATCAATTGTCACATTCAAAAGATTTCAAAAGTAATGTGAATGTACCTCATCAAGAACATTTTTATTAATTACTGTATAGATGGCATTTCCCTCCTGTTAAGAGCCATCATATTTTTGTAACTAGGGAGGTGTTCTGTTGGAGGGGAAAAGGGAACACACCTGAACATGTGGAGGTTGTGTCCAGAAATGAGAGAGTTTGGGGAGGAAATTATTGAAGAGATTCATTGTGTAACAAAATGCCGGCTTCCTAGAGATTCCCCTGACCTGCTTACTTCATGCTCCACAAAAGGATCTACATTTTAAATAGAACAACAAAGTAATTTCTTTACTATTGTTAGAGACAAGATAGGTGAGGTAATATTGGACCAACTTCTGTTGGTGAAGAGACAAGCTTTTGAGCTTACAGAGCTGAAGAAGAGCTCGCTGGAACCCAAAAAGTTGTCCCTTTCACCAAGAGAAGTTGGTCCAATAAACGATATTACCCCACTCACCTCGTCTCTCTCTTATCTTGGGACCAACATGGCTACAACAACACTGCAAACAATTTTCTGTTGTTAGCAGCTCGACTTTGAATTGCCATGACTGGAAAAATGGAACTCCACTTTCTACGGAATTGTGGTACCGTGACATATGGACTGTCCTTGTAATGGAAAAGTTTTCACACCATGTCCACGAGAGAAGCACCACAAATAGGTTCGGTATTTAGAAATTTGCTCACCCCTTTTTAATGTACCCAGAGGAAGACGGTTCCACCCTCCTACCCCCCAGCCAGAATCTTTAGCCAGGTTCATTGAATATTAATCCTGAATAAGTAACGTAAGATGCAGTATGGTAACGTTTTTATTATGACTTAGAACTACATAAATATGCAGGAGCCAGAAATGAGGATACAGGCAGGGTTTTTTGTTTTTGTTTTTTTTTGGGGGGTGAATCTCAATTAATTGCCCAAATGGTTAACAATCGTTCATTATTCTTTTATTCCTCCTTGTCGCCCCCCTACACTCCCCCCCCCCCGCTCCTTCTTGGCTCCCCAGCAGAGGAAAAGAGCCCCAGGGCAGCGGGAGGCAGGAAGTGGGGATGCTGCTGGGACTGGGGCCCCAAATCCCGCTGCTGAGGCAGGCCCATAAGTACAGCAGGCCCGGAGATCCGTGTCCTCTGCCCTGGCAGTCCTGGGCCAAAGCAGGTTTCCATTATATCCAGGGGTTACGCTTCGGCTCAATGGGGACCGGGGCTTCTCCCCGCCCGGCGCCAAATCGGGATTAGCCGGGCGAGGGCGGGCAACTCTCACGTGTGCCATGTAACAAGTTACACAAGACAAGTGTTGCAGGATTCAATGCTGCCCTTCCGGGTCCCCCCAGCCCCAGAGATCCCCCCCGACCCCGCTCCCACCCTTCCGGGGGGATCCCACCCTAGAGACCCCCCCAACCCTTCCAGGTCCCCCCAGAAACCCCCCCACCCTTCCGGGCAGCCCCGCCCCAGAGATCCCCCCCACCCTTCCGGGTCCCCCCAGCCCCAGAGACCTCCCCACCCCTCCGGGGGGCCCCGCCCTAGAGCTCCCCCCACCCTTCCGGGTCCCCCCAGAGACCCCCCCCACCCTTCCGGGGAGCCCCGCCCCGGAGATCCCCCCCCGACCCCGTTCCCACCCTCCGCCCTAGAGATCCCCCCACCGTTCCGGGTCCCCCCAGCCCCAGAGATCCCCCCCACCCTTCCGGGTCCCCCCAGCCCCAGAGACCTCCCCACCCCTCCGGGGGCCCCGCCCTAGAGATCCCTCCACCCTTCCGGGTACCCCCCCGCCCTCTCGGGGGGGCGCCCTAGAGATTCCCCCCGATCCTCCCCCCCCCTTTCCGGGGGTTCCCGCCCCAGAGATCCCTCCACCCTTCCGGGGGGGGGCCGCCCTAGAGATCCCCCCGATCTCCCCCACCCTTCCGCGGGGTCCGCCCCAGAGATGCTGCCCCCTGCCTCGGGCTCCGCCCCAGCGGTCCCCGTCCACACCGTGGTTCTGGGGCCGCCTCCCAGGCTCCGCCCCGCTCGCTCCGCCCCACGTTGTGTAAACGGGCCCGGAGTAGCCGCTGCAGCCGGCCGGGAAGCGGGTCGCCGGGGTCCCGGAGCCGCCGCCCAGGTGAGGGGGTGGCGGGCGGGAGCAGTCCCCGGGCAGGCTGTGGGGCAAGGCGGGCTAGAGGGGGGCTCCGGGCTCCCCCGCACGCTCCCTGCCCCACAGGACGCAGGGGAGAGGGGAGCGGGTCCCTGCTCGTGCACAGACTCGAGATAGGGGGGACCCCCTGCCCCGCCCCCCCGCATCTGTCCCTACTGCCCTGTCCTGAGGCTGACCCTAAAGCAGCCCCCGGGCCAGGGCTCGCACGGGCAAATTCAGCCAAGGGGGCGATTCTGGCCCTCTGCCCATCCCAGGCTGCGCTGCTACATCCATGCCCACGGGCTCCCCAAGCCTCGGGACCTGCAGCAGCCCGCCGTGGGTCTCACTGCCCCAGCCTGGGCGCCCAGACCTGGCAGGGATGGGCACAGTCTAAATCAGTGAGAGTCAGGCAGGACTAAAGTATGAGTGTGAATTGAAAGCAGATTAACTAATCTGGATTAAGGCCCTGGCGGGAGGCTGTTCCAGAGAAAGGGCGGGCAGGAATAGTTCCTCCCTAGCAGCAACTCCGGAATCCCACCCCCGGTACACAAGCTCGGGCCTACCAGTCCCGGCTGCAGCATGGGGTGTGGAGTTTGTTCTAAAGATGAATTTTGTAGCAAGGGCTAGAGCTGCTCCAGTGTCCCCCACCCCAACCGCTCAAAAACCATCAGTTACACCCTCAAAAATGATGAAAGCAATTTAGAAATAATGAGACATGAAAGAAGCACATCGCTGGCGTTCTGGGACTATGCCTGCTGGGGTTGGAGACCCCAGAGCCCATCTTTTCAAGCTTTTCCCTGCAATCACAAAAGCTGGAAACTCCCCCCTTTCTATTAATGCAAGCGGAGAGTCTCCCATAATCACATGACTCCAGAAGCTGGGACTTAAAAACAAACAAACATGCAGACTCCCAGGAGACAGCAAAAAGTCAGGAGTTCTCTGCAGCAGTTGCCAGGTCCCAGCCTGCTGCCTCTGGCCCCGAGGGGCCTTCTGTTGGGCTCGAGCCGGAGTGTAACATGCCACGAGCTGTAGTCTCTGCAGTTTTTACACCTATTGCAGTTGAGGGTGGCTGGGGGCCAGGTCTGTCTCTCATCAGGCAAGTTCAAGATATGCAGCAGGGTTTTTTGTTTTTTTTCCACCCATCGAATTTGTGAGCTTTTATGTTCAATGGCGGGGCTGAGCAGCCACCTTTGGAGCTATGCAGGAGGAATCAGACTAGTGGCCGTGTTCCAACACAGAGGTGGCTGCCACTGCAGAGTGGGGAACTGATTCTTGCTGTGTACGGTTGATGAAGTGCTTTGGGATCGGAGTCTGTAAGGCGCTATAAGGAAAGTAAGGTATTAGATTCCTGTTGGGGGCACAGAACGCCTACTGGCAACTGCGAATAGCCCCCGAAGGCTTCAGGGAAACATACGAGCGATTGTCTTGACTGAGAAGTTCCAAGGAGAGGCCTACAAAGAGGTGTGTGTTTCTCTGCCCACAGATAGTTTCACGCCAACAAGCTGCTGCTGGGAAGGTTGGCTGGAGTCGGCTCGTCTGCAGCTGCCTGGTGTGGCTGCTGGAGACTGCATGGTGTGTCGGGGCTGTGCCCGCCCCATAGGACGGCAGCGAGCATGTCTCAGAAGAGCAGGAACCGGCGGGCACATGGCAGGGAGGACACCACGGCCAGTCCTGCTGGCTGTGGGGATACAGCGAGGACTAGAACTGCTGCGGTGCCCCGTGGTCAGCTGAAAGGCAAACGGAAGGTCCTGGCAGAGCCCAGTGGGGCGGAGGCGTTGACCGTGGCTAAGAGGAGGAGGAAGGAAGGGGAGGCGGTGGAGGGGGGAGGAGCTGGGAGCCTGGGGGAAGCTGTGCGGCAGGCGCGGCTGCGGGTTGCCCCCTCTGTGCAGGAGTTCAAGTACAACAAGAAGCGAGTGCGCCTGGTCTCAGAGAGCTCTGACCTCAAGGATGCCGCCAAGGGCGTTGTGTACTGGATGTCTCGAGACCAGAGGGTGCAAGGTACGATCCATCCCGGGACCAGGATGCAGCACGGGGGGCGTGAAAGTCTATGGGGAGTCAAAGCCCTTGTCCCCTCCCCCTTGCCCCTAGAGCAAGTTCTTGCAGTTGAGACCTTGATGGCGCCAGTTGAGATCCCTGGTCCCTCAGCTGATGCAGACAGTGCTGGGCTCCCCGTCCAGCATCATGGCCTAGTAGGATTCCTTTTGGGAAGCCCCCTCGGCAATGTTCATGGCTAGAGCGTGTGATTTTTCTCTTTACCCAGGCACCAGTTCTCCGTGGGTTTTATTTTGGAGTTCGTGGCTTTAGCCGAACCTCCGCCCCCGTAGCTCAGCTCCCCCCAAGCCGTGAGCTGGGGTGGGCTTGAGGAGAGATGGATTTGGCTTCGGCTTCGACTCTGCTAGGGGCTTTACATGGGTGGGTCAGTATCAATAGCTCCCTTTTACAGATGGGGAAACTGAGGCACATTCCGCTCATTTCGGTGCCTGCAAGACAGCTGTGAAGCCAAGGTCTCCTGGCTCCCAGTCCTGGGCCTGAGCCATGGGCTGAGCATTTGGCAGGGCTGCTCTGTAGTAATGCAAAGTGTCCATCCAATGCAGTCAGGTGCTCTCTCTCTCTCTCTCCAGATAACTGGGCTTTCCTGTACGCCCAGCGCCTGGCCCTGAAACAGCAGCTCCCTCTGCATGTCTGCTTCTGCCTGGTGCCCAAGTTCCTGGAGGCCACCATCCGTCACTTCGGCTTCATGCTGAAAGGCCTGCAGGAAGTGGCCGAGGTACCGGTTGCTTAGGAAATGCCATAGAGGGGAGGGTCAGAGCAGGGGCGGAGCGCTGGCCTAGGACACACAGTAATGGGGGCAGGCGTGCGGCTCTCAGCAATGTCCCAGTGTGAGTGAAGGGCCCGATCCTGCCAAGAGTACCGTTGCGGGATTTTTCCAGCGCTGTCTTCTCTCATGGGGGCAGAGGGGAGTTGAACTTGGAATCCGTTTCCCTTCTCCTGGCTCTACAGGGCTGCTCGCAGGCCCAACATCTCTGTGCAACACCAAGCGTTTGTCTGGAAAGCAAAGTCACGCCAATTGCAGGGACCCAGCCCACCCTGGGATCTTTATAGCCTGTCACTGTAAGCAGAGATTAGCAAAGCCACGCAAGGGATTGGGTGCTGCAAGCGAGTGACGTGGAGCACCCAACTCTTGGTTGGAGCCCAGCTGGGGTGGCACTGGGCAGCTCGGCCTGGAGGAGCAGTTATAGAAACCAGGCTCTTTGCCCCATGTTCACAGAGCCTTTCCCTTCGTTCCAGGAGTGCCAGGAGCTGGACATCCCCTTCCACCTGCTCATCGGCTTTGCCAAGGATGTGCTGCCTGCCTTCGTGACGGACCGTGGCCTCGGCGGAGTGGTGACAGACTTCTCCCCGCTCCGCGTCCCCATGCAGTGGGTGGAAGACGTCAAAGAGAGGCTCCCGGGAGATGTGCCGTTTGTACAGGTGGGGGTCTGGGCTGCGGGGGAGGGGGAGCGTGGGGCTGGGGGCTCTGTACATAGGCCGTTTCTCCATGCTGGCAGGTGATCTCAAGGCGGTGGTGTTAATAACGGGGCTAACAGCTGGCTCCCAGCTCTTTAAATAGGGGGCTGAGAGGCAGAATGAAAGCGTCGAGAGCTGGTCGCTGCAGATTGAACAGCGGGGTGCTGCTGTGGCCCCAAGATCAGCTTTAGAGAAGGTTGGGGACTGGGGTGGAACTCAAGCAGGTAATTGGCAGCAGGGCGGGGAACTCGTTCTGACGCTTGGAAGGTTTTTGAGCGTGTAAGTGTATCTTGGACGGAGTCAGAAGTTTGGGGGCAGGGAGGGAGTTGGAGGGAGGGGGGAGTGAATGAGATTATACCGGGGCCATCCCCCTTCATGGGGACACGCGGCCACTGCCCAGAGCTGGTGACTGCAGGCGCAGGGAGTAATGCCTTACAAGTACTGTTCCAGGGAGAAATTCCCCCTCACCTCAAATGCCCCATTCGTATTCCCCACGAGAATCAATCTGGGACTGAGCAGGTTCCTGGCAGATGTCTGGGCCAAGAGAGAAACACGCAAGGCCCTTTGGGGTGGGGTCAGCTCTGCTGAATTCAGCACCTGTTTTTTTGTTCAAAGAGATTCTTTTTAAATTAAAAAAAAAAATCACCGGCCGAGCTGTTATGCAGCTGAGCTCCATCTTCCCCAGACCATGGTGTGTGGAGCCCTGGATGGATCCAAGTGGGCATCTCCTCCTGCTCCTAGACTGGCCTGATTCTAGTCACTTTCATTTCCAGGCCCCACAGCCCAGCACCAGACTGCAGGGAAAGGTTAGCTTGATCGCGGGCAGGGAGGGGGAGTTGAAATTAAAAACAAAGCCATGGGAAGGTTTGGGTGGATCTAGGGCTCGGTCAGAGTGTGGGTGGGGGGGTGTCATGTTTCTCATCCCCCGTGCAGCCTGCCTATTCCCAGCTCGCCGGCTGCTTTCCAGGTTGATGCTCACAACATTGTCCCATGCTGGGTTACCTCAGACAAGCAGGAGTACGGAGCCAGGACAATTCGACGGAAGATCCACGATCGGCTCCCCGAGTTCCTCACGGAATTCCCTCCCGTCATCAAGCACCCGTTCCCGCCCACAGCCCCGGCAGAGGTAACGTCTGGAGTCCTTTAGCCGCACGCCCCAGGCGGCTCCCAGCAGAGCATCCCAAACACTAGCTAAGCTTCAAACCCCACTGGAAGGTGGGCGTGATCTCCATTTTACAATGGGGGGGGGAAGAGAAATTGAGGCTGTGGGGTGAAGTAACTTGCCCAGGGTCACACAAAGGCAGTGGCGGAGCTGGGAACAAATCAGAAATCCGAATTTCCAATTCCCTGGTGCAGTAGGGTTTAAAGGAACCTTAGCATCACCAAAAGCAGATGGAGTATCAGCAAGCTATGGCCAGGGTGTATTTAGGGGGGGGCAGGGTAGGATCTGTCTGATCCAAAGCAGCCATCAGAACCGGCCCTGTCTGCCGTAGCATCCTGGGCAGGGCGGGAACATCTGCAGCTTGGCAAAAGCCTCCTTGCGATTGTGCAGCCCATAGACTGGAGCGCCTGCCGCGCCAGCCTGCAGGTGGACTGCTCGGTGAAGGAGGTGAGGTGGGCGACGCCGGGGACGGCCGCGGGGCTGGCCATGCTGGAGTCGTTCATAGGTGAGCGGCTGAAATCCTTCGGTACCGACCGGAACAACCCGACCAGGGCAGCGCTCAGCAACCTCTCGCCGTGGTTCCACTTTGGTGAGTGGCCCCTGGAAACCCACGTAGCTCTGAAGGGCAACAGGCTTGACTGATCTAGGTAATTACCCCTTCCGGGCACAGTATGGCCTCTGGAGGGAGGTAAGTGGCCCGGGCCAAGGAGAGATGGCTAGTGAGGGGCCGTAACTCCTGTAGGTTTAATTCAGTCGCTTTCCTCACCTTGGTGACTGTCCCCTGATGGGTTAAGAACGGTATCCGGGCTGCCGGAGGGAAGAGCATTGGTCCAGGTTTCTCCCTCGGGGCTGATTGAGTTGGTCTCTGAGCCCCATGGCAGCTTGGGGGGGTACAAAGGCCTGGCTGCTGGTGTTTCATGCTGCACTGAGGTTAGCTGTAGATATTTATATGAACTGGATCAATCCCAGCGGAGGAAACACCGTGCACCTGAAGGGGGATGGGTACTGGGGCTGTGCCAGCTAATCCTATGCTGCTCTGGCGTTCGATCCCACGTGCTCAGGCCAGGCCGGCAGCATGCCAGCTCCCGTGGGAGCCGGAGAGTACAGGGCTCAGCGGCCGAACGCCCTCTCTGCTTCCCCGTCTCTTCTCCCCGCCCCGTTCCCGGACAGGCCAGGTCTCCGTCCAGCGGGCCATCCTGGAGGTGCAGAAATACCGCAGTCGGTACAAGGAGTCGGTGGATGGGTTCACCGAGGAGGCCGTGGTCCGGAGGGAGCTGGCCGACAACTTCTGCTACTACAACAGGAATTACGACAAGGTGGAAGGTAACGCGTGGCCCGCGCCCTGGGGGAGCGACAGCCTGTGGTACTCACGGTGCGCGAGAGCACGCTGGTGCGTGGGGAGTGACTGGGGGGGGGGGGAAGCTAGTCCTGCCTCTGCCCAGACCTGCTGGCAGGATTGGAGCCTCCAGCCCAGCGGCTCCATCACCCAGCGGCAGAGTCCCTGTCTTCGGGAGCCTGGCTCCCCCGGCTACGTGCTCTCCAGTCCGACCGTTATGTTTTGAAGGTGCGTACGACTGGGCCAAAACCACCCTGAAGCTCCACGCCCAAGACAAGAGGTCTCACCTCTACGAGCTGAAGCAGCTGGAGGAGGGGAAGACGCACGACCCGCTCTGGAACGCTGCCCAGGTACCAACCAGCCTGAGCTTCTGCCTCCCCTCCTGGATCCATTGGGTGTTAGCACCGAGCACCCCAAACAGCCCCAGTCCTGGTGGGTTCCCATAACAGAGCCGGCCATAGAGCACACCTGCTTCTCTGCACCCCTGGCCAGCGTGTGCCCTTTGAATATGGGTTACAGCAGATATTCCCCAGCCAAGCACGCAGGGCAGAGAGCTCCAGCGGCCAGGTGGGGCCTGCAGGCCAGAGCTTGGCTCTCTCCATTGAGGGAGACTGTGAGGAAGGTAGCCATAAAACTCCTAGGTAGATGGGAAACTGAGGCTGAGGCCAGGTCCAGGCAGGCCCCACCCCTCACTCTTCACCCCAGATTCCACACAGGTGTGTCTTGTTCTCACCTCCCTCCTCTCCCCCGCCGAGCAGCCTGGGTTCTCCTGCTGGGGCGAGGTTGCGGCTCTCATGTTGGGCTCTCCCACTCCCTGCAGCTCCAGATGGTTCACGAGGGGAAGATGCATGGGTTCCTACGCATGTACTGGGCCAAGAAAATCCTGGAGTGGACCCGCTCCCCCGAGGAGGCCCTGAAGTTCGCCATCTACCTCAACGATCGCTATGAGCTGGACGGCCGGGATCCCAACGGCTACGTAGGTTAGTGACTAGCGCATGGGAGTGAGAAACCCTTGAGAGCTTGGGGAGGGGGATCCTGTCTGCTTGGGGGCTGCCAAGGTCCCCTTACACAGGTTAAAGGGCCCCCAGTTGCCCCCACATAGCCTGTCCAGCTCCCTCTCCCTCATACAGCCCCCACCCCTGTATCCCTCCCTTGCCAGGGCTTGTAGCAGGCTCCTGGGGGCCTGTGAAGAGGTGCAGGAGGGTACAGGAGACCTGACTGTGGGTTCTGTGCCTGGCAGGCTGCATGTGGTCCATCTGTGGGATCCACGACCAGGGCTGGGCCGAGCGGGCCGTGTTTGGGAAGATCCGCTACATGAACTACGCCGGCTGCAAGAGGAAATTCGACGTGGGGCAGTTCGAGCGCAGATACGATCCCCGCAAACTGGGCCAGTAGCCCTGCCGGGGGCAACTCCTGCTGAAAGCAGGATGGCTGGTGCTTGTGGAGGGTGGGGGGGGTTCTATGCTGGGCCTTCCAACGTTTTCATTTCCCCTAAATAACATTGAAACCTCTGAGCCTCTGAGACGAGAGCCAGCAGGGACTCTGCTGCCCTTGCCAGGGTGCTGCTCAACCTCTTCCCTACAGGCCTCCAAGGCAGCGGTTTGGGCATCATGCCGGGAGCTGGGGCAGCCAGCCCAAGGTTTTCCCGGGATGCCCCCAGTTTTCTCTGGCACAGCCCCAGATGTGCCACCTCCCCCTACTAGCCGGGGACAGCTCAGCAATTATGGCAGCTATAAAAGCTATTTGATATTTCGAGGGGGGACAGGTTCGCCAACCACCCCAACTGCTGGGGGAGGAGAGACAAGTCTAGCCCTTGCATGCAGCAGGTAGACAGGCCTGGCTCTTAGAGCTGTGGGATGGAAAACAGCAGCATTTCGCACGCTGGGCTTGTAGCTTAGCACTTCTGAACTGACTGCGTGAGGCAGGGGGATCTCGGAGCAAATCCACCGCTGCTGGCCGGGGCTCAGATGGGAGCTCCCTGGCGAAACACACTGACTTCAATGGGCTGCGTTACCTCTAGGGGCTTTCCTGCCCCACCACATGCAGACGTGGAGGCTTGTCTTATCCCAGGCAGCAAGCGAGCAGGGTTTTCAGAGTGACTGTTAAAAGCCCAGTGACTTGCAGCAGGGTCTGTCTCGTAAACCTTACCACACCCAGCCCTGGTGTCTGTGTCATTCCTGCAGCAGTCAGCAGAGTTTCGATGGGATCAGAGGAAGACAAGAACTGGGGCTGCCCAGCCCTTGCCCTAAAGCTTAGCAAGCAGCAGCTCAGCTCAGCGCGACGGTCCACCAGCCTGGGGCTGCTCTGACTGCCCGAGATGCTCTAGGGAAGGGGATAGTCGGGCACCGCTGGCTACCCCCAGCCGTTAGTGCTGCACGAGGCCGTGAAACACAGGGGCCTAGACGCGGTCAGACCAGCCCACGTTTGTTCACAAGCGTCGAGGTTGTGGCGTGTTACTACGCACTCTGCTTCGGTCCCGTTTTCAGAGCTCGCACCGTTACAAACGCAGGTCTTTGCATGTGTGCGTCTACCCTGCCGTAGCGTTTCCCCCATCAGTGCTCACATTACCCAGAACACTAGGGGGGCGCTCTTGGGTCAAAGGTAAAGCCAAGACCATACCTATACAGCCTACCCTGAACTGCACAGCATCGGGCCAGGGGTTTAATCCAACTGGAATATTGACTTGCAGGTAAATTAGAACATCTCTTCCTGCATCGCTTGGCTTTCTGGGCTGGTCACCCATCCACATCGTAACCAGGCCTGATCCTGCTTAATAACACACCTACAAGTTGAACCTCTCTAATCCGGCACTCCCTGGTCCGGCAACATCCGTAGTCTGGCATAGGGGCTGGAGCACCCCTGGGGAAAAATTAGTGGGTGTGGAGCATCCACTGGCACCAAGCTTCCCCCTCTGCCCCCCTCCTCCCTCCCACGCCTCTGTAGTCCCAGCCTCGGGTAGTGAGGGGCATGGGGTAGTGAGGGGTAGTGAGGGGTAAGGCTGGGACCATAGCTGGGGGTGGCTGTGGAACCCGGAGTGAAGCCCCATAGCCAGGACCCTGGGTTGGCAGCAGGGGGGCTGGTGACCAGGACCCTGGACGAGGGGCTGGCGACCAGGACCTGGTGCCAGCATCGGAGCCCCTGGGTGGGGGGCCAGCAGCCAAGAGCCTGGGTGGCAGTGGGATCCCCGGGCAGGGGGCCATGCTGGGCGCAAAGCCTGGGGGTGCTGCAACACCCTCTGCACCCCTACTTCCCCCGCCTATGGAGATCCGCTGGCACTCTGCATTGACCTCCCGTGCTTCGGCAAATTCTCTGGTTCGGCACCGGTCAGGTCCTGAGGGTACCAGACCAGAGAGGTTCAGCCTGTAGTTCCCTGGTTTCCAGCAGCAAGTTGGCCTCGGTTTTTTTTTTACTTGTCCATCACTGTGTTTTTAAATTAAAGGCACACAAACAGCAGGTGAGCGGCACTCTGGGGAAGTCAGCACTGGTGCTTTCCTGGCTCTTATGAGCAAGATCTTTGTACTTCTTTCTTTCAGCCAGCTTTAATAAACTCCAATACAGTTGAGGTCAAGCAAGAGCAGCCAATGATGCGTTTATTAACTTAGTTTATTAGGGACGGCATTTGTTGTTGTTATGCTGTACAATAATACAGCAGAGAGGAATCCAATTGATCATCATGTACATTGTACCATGACCCTTCTCTGTATTTACAAAGAGCTTGTACGCACACAGTTACGCTTATTTACAGTGGTAAGTACTGTAATAGCTTGGCAAATGGGTCAGTAGCAGCTTCATTAGTGTTGTGCATCATTTTGCATTAAAACCCTCCGCTGTCTTGAATTCCCAGGCGGGGTCCCCGTCTCAGCGAGAAAGGTCCCACTGTGAAGGGGGACAAAACCCACAAATCCACTCACTGTCTTTCGAAGTGGAATCAGTGCTTCTAGAAACCGCCCAGAAACTTAGCCACCAGGGAAACACCCCACAACGTTAAAGTGCTTCAAAACAAAACATAGAAGGTCCTGTTCTTTTGGGTCAGAGCCGGCACATGGGAGGGAATCGGTTCGTCAGCCATCACCACCAAGGGTCTGGACAGTAGTGCTAGGTCTCAGACCAGGCACGGCTGACACTAAAGGAGGGATTTGACGGCTGTAGGACAGTGAGAATCATCATCCTGCAGTTCATAGGACGGGATCGGCTTTTTTGTCAGCCACAGCGCGTGCAAAGTTCGAAGCCAGCTGGAGTTTGCCAGCCATCAGTGGCATATAGCGGCGTTATTAGGCTGAAAGCTAGGAGGTGGCACTGGGCGCCCATGTGACAAACAGGAGGGCAGCTGATCGCTGGGCTGGGCATTTAGAATACAGCTGGGGGGGCGGGGGGGGATCAAAGTATGCTCACAAAGCAGACCCTGACTGTCAGTTCTCAAGTTAAGGCACATGCAACAGGTCAGTTCTGGGCAAGCTACAGATGCCCTAGGCTTTGATCCCACCATCCTTCTGATGCAGAAATGGGATATTAATGCTAGTGTCTCTGCTTTACCTGGACTTTACCACCTCTAGAGCTCCTGCACTCTCAGCTCTGTTAAACCACCTGCCAAAACCCAGGCCTGCCCTGTATAACCACCTACCCTTGCTGCCTGCTCCGTGGGGTAACACCCTTGTCGCAGTTGCTCCTTGGCTTCCAGATACCTTTAGTATTGAGATCTCTCACTGAACAGTTGATCTGAACCTAGTTCCACCATCAGCCTCAATGCCCACCTCCCAATGCCCTGCACCTGGGGAAACAACAGCAGTCCCACCAAGCTGCTGCTTTAAGAGCCACCCAAGTTCTTGTCTGCCGCCCCCCAGCAGGAGAGGAAGCAGCAGCTGCAAGGAAGCCAACCTACCTACACAACTGACAAAAGTGTGTTGGGGGGGGGAGGGCGGGAGGAGAGGCTGCTTCCTCGAGTGCATCCTGTCTGAAACAGAGCCCAAATGCAGCCAGCCTTCCTCTGCCCTCAGACGGCCCTGGCAGTTTTCCCTCCTTCCAAGGGCACTTGCAGCCTGTTTCACTTCGGCCCCAGCCTCTGCAGCTCTCCCAGGGATTCACCGCTGGCACGAATGGGGCCAGGTCCACAAGAGGCTAGAACCCCAGCATTGCCCTGCGCTCAGCCTGACGTGCCAGCCACCAATCAGGGCAGGAGCTGAGGGAGAGTCGCCACCATCACCCCCACTTCCAGGCAATACACAACCTCCCCACCTCTCGAACAGCGCCTTTCGATGTACACGACTGCATGGAGTGCCCAGACAAAGGCCGCGCTGAAAACGGGGGCACACCCATCTTCCATAAACCGGAGCCGAGATCAGCCGCTACCTGCAGAGATCACAAGCCCCAGTGTGCAAAGATGTCCAGTTGCCGTGTGCAGCCCCGAGAGCGCACTGAATACCCGAACGGGGAGTTGCTACAGGCTGCATCTCCATATTGAAGAAGGAATCTGCAGGCCACATTGTAGACTCTCTGGACACTCCCCTAAATCACACCAACTACCAGTACGCTGCTCATCTGTGCCACACCACAGAACTCTGCCCAGGCTCAGCTGGGCATCAGGACATCCCGTACCAGGAACTAGCATGAAGGGCTGGAGGAGTGCAATTTGTCTATGCTGGACAGTCCAGCCAGGCAGAAAATGCCTCCCGTACTGCTGGCAATGGACACTAAGGGCCAGATTTTTAAAGATGTGTGGTGCCGTGCTCCCATTGAAATCAACACGAGTTAGGCACCTAAATAGCTTTAAAATCTGGCCCTAAGTGACCAGCTCAAACGAGAGCAGCTCATTTAAAAGACAGGAGCAATTGCCTTTAACAGAGATCAACTTAAAATAACCCAATATACACAAAGATCAACCCAACTGAAATGATACACTGAGAAGAGGAGCTGGCTGTGGGCACCTGCTCTCGAGGGGGGGGGGGGGGAGGAGGGCTCAGGATGGCAAATAAACAGCTTTACACCTGCTAGGGGGCCTGATCTCAGATACCAGCTCTGAGGAACGCTGGGCCAGGGGGCAGCCAGTGGGCACTGTGGAAGACCACATGCTTTGTAGGCTCTCTCTCCACACAAACACACAGCTCAGTAGAACAAACTGGTTGAGGCACTGAGTGAGGAGCATGGGGTACTGGGGAGAAGTTCTGGACTGGGCTAATCTCCCGACTACAGGGCGCTCCACATCACAAGGCCAGCTCTACCCAGTGCGCTTGGGGGTGGCTCCTTTACCAGGTTATTGGCCGTCCTGCTAAACATGCTCATTACTCAGTCACTCCAACGGGCACCCGATCCAGGGAGATGAGAAGTGCAGCTCTCATCTTAAAGCCAAGGGAGCTGGCTGAAGCGTGGGGCTGCTCAGCAGCTGCACTGTCTGCCTCCCCGAGCGTTCGATCCAGCAGGTACTGGACTGCTAGCGGGAGGGTGCCTGTGACAGGAGAGACAGGTGCATGTCACAGAACAGCATCAGGGGATCCCAGCACAAACTGGCAGGCCCGATGCACCAACGCCAAGGTCTGGAACAGGGGCACGGCCAGAATCCACTGCAGAGAGGACACCTTATGCTGAGGGTGCAGCATGGATGGGAGAAAGGCTCCACTGAGACCGACTGTGGCTTCATCGAGCTCTGAAATAGTGGGGGCGAGTGTCATGTAGAGTCATCTGAGTGCCCAGCACATGGCAGAGATCCAGGCCCCTGCCCCTGCCACGTCTCCCGTGGTCCCAGATGTTTGCTTCTAGCTAAGACGCCTGTCTACACTTCACTGGCCTGAGTGAGGATGGGGTCCTCACAGCGCCACAAGGCAAGCTGAGCATTCAAGGCTACAGGGGCGGGGCGGCACCATCGCACACACAGCCTGCTCTCCCAGGCGCTGGCGGGCGGGTTCCCCCCGGGCCTGGTGCAGGAGCCCCTACGCCGCCTGGCACCCAGGGATTGAGCTCTGGCTTTGTTCAAACTGACCCTTGGTCTCGGATCTAAGCGTAACTGCTCAGTCCCCCCAGCAGACAGACATGGGCGAACACTGCCCCCAGTCCAGGGGACAGGAGCACTCGGTAGCCACACTCGTAGCAGTTCAACTCCTGCCAAGATCAGCAGAGAGAATCCGGCTTTAGACCTGCTGCTTCCTCCGGCTCAGCTAAGGTGTTTCATCTCCCCATGCTGGGCATGCAGCTGTCCCATTGTCTGTGGCCTCCCCGCCTTCCGGCCCGAAGAGCGAGAGCCCCCTGTTCACCTGCTGCATGGCACAGGGCGATCTCCTGGCACCTGCGCTGTGGGAAAGGTGGCAATCACGCCTCTGGGACGACAAGCCCAGCCCTTCACCCAGCAGGTGAGGGCTCCGTCGGCACCAGGCACAGTCTGAGGAACCGAACATCAATAGCGGAGAAAGTGGCTGATCCCAACAGCGACTGGCACAGATCTCTCCTCCAGCCTGCATGCAGCTAAAGCAGGGCCGAGCCTAAGGGAAAAATCAGATCAACTCCATTGTCACCTACAGTCCGCGTGCCCTAGCCTGATCTACCAGCCCAGCAGGTATCCACCATTAGTGACTGCTCCCACCAGGCAGAGGACAAGGCGCTGTTTGCTGCTTCATCTTCCCTCCGCCCCCAAATCAAGTCATATCAGTTCTGAATAAGGGACTGTTAAAAAGATCACGTCAGCAGCAAAGGATATGGTGTGTTACAGGCAGAGGACTTGGCAAAAGCCCCTTCTCTTTTGCCCCAATGCAGCAAGCCTAGGGAGCAGCAGGACTCCAGTTACTCCCCCTGGAGGGCTGAGCTGGACAGGAGCTTTCACCTCCTAACTGGTGGGAGCTCCCCAAGAACCTGCTTCAGGGAGGACAGCGCAGCTCCTGGCTAACACAGTCTGCTGGCTGAGCTCCTCCCGAAGGGATCAGGTGGAGCACCCAGGCATACAATCGCTCATTGCGCTCCGAGTGTGGAACAGACAGGATTCGCTGCCGGACCCTGTAGGAAGGCAGCAGCGTGTCCACCTTGGCAGGGTCACGACTGCAAGAACTAGCGTCCGGAGTCCGCCGTCCCCAACACCATCGTGTAGAGAGAAAAGAAACCAGCTCTCTTGAAACAAACCAAGCCGATACCGTCAGTGCGAGAGGGCCAGCTGCTCTGAGATCTCCCATGATACAGCCCTCCCACAGGCTCCTTTACGGTGGAAGAGTCAGGTTAGTCCCTAGTTTAGTCTCTGGTGATGAAGGCCACACACACAAATACATCTGCTGGTCTCCTCTTCCCCCTCCGCCACCACACTCATGTTGCGGCCACTGCCCCTGGCGGCTGCTCCTCCTCCTCGTAGTCAGAGATGTAGGACTCCATGCTCTGCTTGGCCAGCAGCTCTCTCCTGGCATGCAGGCGCTCACACCGGGGGCAGCAGCCCGATTTGAAGCAGGATTTGTGATAGCAGGCCTTGCACTCTGAGGGAGGGAGAGAAAGCAACACCATGAGCACAGGCATGCGTCGGCATGCTCCCCCTTCCGGGCACAGCCTGCCCATACCCAACGGGAGGGATGCTAAGTCACTGACAGGGACAGAGCATGTTGAGATCAAATCTCAAGGTGTTACAATTCTGACTAATTCGCCTCTTACGTGGTTCTTAAACAAAAAGATCTTTGGAGTAGGGATGGTGCCCACATGACTGGAAAGCGCCCAGCCCACCGCATGCACTTGGAAACTAAGTAATTTGGGGCACTTCACTCAGTTTTGGACAGCAATGTTAGGTCAATTGCACTTTGCATCTCATCCCTTTCCCAAAGGTTTCTTGCCCTGCCAAGGAAATGGTGACCCTAAACAAAAGGCCTTCACTGAAAACACTGGCGGCAAGAGAGAGTCTAATTTTAAAGAGACGGCCACATTTGTAGATTGCCAAGGGCGGTTTGGATGGCTCAGGAGACTGGAGCCAGGATACGGTGCTATGGTGCATGTGGTCATCAGCAAAGGTCGAAGTGACCAAAAGCAGTTATCAACTACAGGGCGTGGGGGCTTCAGTAAAATGATTGCATAGTCTCAGTCCAGCGCCACATGGCCAAAGCGCTGTGGTTACCGGACTCCTTGGCTGATAACCTTAAAGGCACCAAAGTCAGAACGGCCATGAAGATGGAGCCCTGTGCCCAGTGCACACTCCAAATACGTGTCATGCATCTGACCCAGTTACAAGCTGTAGGGCAGGCTGCAGCCACCCTGGAAATGAGTTCGTGCACCCCCGCTTAGCACACTGCCCATCTGTGCAAGCGTAAGTGTGGGCAGCTATCCCGCAGTGCGCTGGGTGCAGTGCACTCTACTGGCCACCCCCAGATACACAGGCACGGTTCTGGCCACGCTGCAAGGGAGCACATCAAACCGGCTAGAGAGAGTCAGCTGTGTGCTGATCCAGGTCAGAGGCGTAGGCTGAACACGGGTTGCTGCCAGGTGGCTGGACAAATGTTAAACAAGCAGCATGCAGAAAGGCCATGCTTGGAGGCAGCTGAGGCACTCGCTGTTACAGCCTTGGACAAACGCTGCAGAGCAGTGATTCCTGACTCTGCCTGGTCTGTACTGGCTCAGTCTCCAGAGCAGTCACGGGCCCGGCCCAGCCAACTCCCAGGGCCAGCAATGGCTCCCAGCACCCCGCCTGCCAGAGTCACACCTTCACACGTCCTGCACTTGTTCAGTTCGAAGGGGAAGATGATGTCCTCCTCTTGACAGAACTCACAGATGAAGCCTTTGGCTTGGCACAGCTGTAACAACAGAAGGGGAGAGGAGTGAAGAAGAAACGCCCTGGAAAAGAGGCAAATGTGCCCGATTTCCCTGGCAAAGTCAGAGACATCTCGAGCCAAGAGTAACGTGGAAATCAGAGGCTCGTTCCATTGCCGGGATGCGACGACACCAGCTTCTAGAACAGCATTTGTGCAGCTGGTCTCTCACCCGCTACAAGCTAGGCTGGGCTCCACGAGATTCCAACCTTTCCAGGGGCCTGGAGACATGGTCTATTCGAGATGCCCTAGGCCAAAAGCGTACCCGTAGCACAGGAGGCTTGGCTGATGGCACTATCTCAGAGCAGCAGGGCTGCCTGTCTGCTGGGTGGTGGTGAAGGAACCGGGCGGTCTGCATCTCTTAGATTACACACATACCAGCAAGCGCTTCGGGGCAACGCCCATTTCTTGCTGTGTACATGGGCTGTGCCAGAGTATTGTCAATGCTACCACAAGACAATGCAAGTACAGCGGTTATACCAAAAGACGTACCATAAACACACCCACAACAGTGTCATCTGTGCAGTAGGTTGCACTCACAACCCTGCTAAACCAGTGGCAGTCCAGTTATTTTTGTCCCCTTTGACTTCCCAGTCAGATTGGGAGTTCCAGGAAAAGGACCCTCTCAGTTTTGGACTGAAAACTCGGAGGCCAATGCAGCCTCTCTGGTCTTTTGCCCCAAACACGTGTCCACAGGAGGTGACTAGCACTGTTGCCTTCACATGGGTGGCCCACACAGCCAACAGCTGCAACTCAAGGCGACCCATTTGGAATGTCCCATCTGGAATGTTTTTAAAGACAATTAGTGAAGTCACCCATCACACTGAGTTTTCATACAGAAAATTAAGGCCATATCTACCCTACAAAAAACACTTTAATGAGGAACCAGTTACACCACAGTTGCCAATGACAGAGTTAAAACACGGTTTCATCTTGAGTGTACACGGGACCCTGAATTGGCGACAGTCCTGGAGAAATCAGGGCTGCAGCAGGGCTCAGGGCAGCGGTTAGGTCCCATCTACACTAAACAATGCAACAGTGTTCTAACCACCTCAAATGTGTTGTAGCCAACTTCCCACTGTTGTTTTTGCAGTGTAGCTCAGCCTTGAGGGAGGAGATGAAAGCAAACGTTACATCTCAGGCCCTGCTGGGATCCATCTCCAAACCTCACCTCATCCCTCCCCACATTTAAGCTGGGTTTAAATTTCATCTCTTAAAATCAAATTCATTAGAGAAAAGGGAATAGTTAAAACAAGCACAAGCACAGCAACATGATCGAATGGATCAGCAAAGACAGGGTTAATAAAAAAAATTAGACACACTAGTGCCCCCCAAATTCCTCTTCCCCTGCAGACTGGAGCATCCCTTCCTATTTCTGTTTGTTATCTGCAGTCACAGCTGCCTGGAAACTCACAACTTGGTATTTCTTCACCCAGACACTCAGTCTGTTTTAATGCAGGGCTTTTGCATCTAAACATGTTGTTAGAGTGACTGTTTCTGTAAGATCACACATGTCCAGCCCATTTGGGAATGAAGTGGAGGGAAATGCCCAACTGTTCAGGCTGCCAGGGATGCAGTTCACATGCTGTTCCCCACAGCCGTGGTGACGGTGACCATAGATCTCTTAGCCAGGCTACATGGGGCGCTGTATGCCAAGAGGGGAGGTGCTCTGTACGCTGGATACCATTACTGTGACTATACAGCATCCTCCAATCGGAGGATCTCAAAGCCACCCCCTGCAAAGTAGGGAAGTTTCTTGTTTTTACTGGTAAGGAAACTGAGGGACACAACTTGGTCATGCAGCAAATCAGTGACAGTGTTGAAAGTAGGACGCGGGAGTCCTGACTCTCGGTGCTCTCCTCTAACCACCAGTCAAGCTGCCTCCCCATCCTGAATGTGGCAAAGCACATCCCAATGCATTTCAGAGGGAATACAGCCCATATTTGTAAAGCAGAGATGGAGACAGCAATGGGTGCTTTGCGGGTTATGGGAAACTGCAGCTTCTTCCTGAAACTGAACCAATCAGCTGTGTTATTCTTCAACACCGATCTCTTGTACTACGGAAACGCCTCTGCACACACACAGGATAACAACCATATGAGAAACTAACTGGAAGAGGGTAACAGCTAACACAAAATGGGGGGGGGGGGGTGGAGGGTGAGAAAACCTGGATTTGTGCTGGAAATGGCCCAACCTGATGATCACTTTAGATAAGCTATTACCAGCAGGACAGTGGGGTGGGAGGAGGTATTGTTTCATATTCTCTGTGTATATATAAAGTCTGCTGCAGTTTCCACGGTATGGATCCGATGAAGTGAGCTGTAGCTCATGAAAGCTCATGCTCAAATAAATTGGTTAGTCTCTAAGGTGCCACAAGTACTCCTTTTCTTTTTGCGAATACAGACTAACACGGCTGTTACTCTGAAACCTGACAAAATGTATTTGCCCTCAGCAGCTGTTCTGGAGATCCTGCTGCTGCCTTTATAAAGCCAGATCCCGCTCCTTGGCTGTTTATACAGTAAAGTCTAATCCAGTAATAATAAAAAACATTCTAGTGAAAAAGATGATAAAATTACCCACCATGCATCTCTCAACGTGCAGGGTACCTGCCTTTATGAGCTCCGTCAGGCGGGGAACTAGCTCCCCCTTCTTAGTGGCATTCAGGTCATTTAAGGAGTAGAGGTGGAGATCCTCCGTCAAATGACCTGGCACCAAGTCAAAGGAATCCAGGAGCCTGCAGGGGTGGAGACACCAGAGCTTAGCACCACACATCAGCGAGCGAGTGCTCTACAGACTGAGAACTACGGTGACTTCACTGGGCCAATGACTCTGTGCGACCCACTGCTCGGCCTCCCCACCCCAAGCGGGCACCACCACTCTCTAGAGTCCACCCCCTCCACGCAGGGCCCTAGGAAACCCAGCAGTAGCGTCTGCCTCCCAATTTATTGCTGCACGCTGTTCTAGTTTAGGAGGTTCTGTCCCAGCCGACTCCTGCACGTCCCACTCAGCTGCAGGGTCCCCATTAGGGTGCTCGGGCTGCTCCAATCCCTGATAAAGCCGCTGTCCTTTCCCCTCTACAGGGGCCAGGCAAGCCCAAGTCTAGAGAGCAGCCAAGTGAAAGAGGCACCCAGAGGGCAGAGCCTGCTACGACAAGGCACGTGTCTCTGCTGACTCTGAGCCATCTGAGAACCTCCCAGGGCCTGCTGGGTTTTTGTGCCAAGCGAGGGGCAGCTCATCGCTCAAGTGACCCCTCACGGCCACTTAGCCCGACTCAGTCACTGTCAGCCAGAGAGGTGATAGCTGCCGCGCAAAGCATCACGGTGAAGGGTGCAGCGCCTTTGGGAAGTGGGGGATCCCAAAGGGACGCAGAGGAAGCCCAAGGGGAGACCTGGTCCCGGTTCACAGGGTCAGTCTCAAACACTTCTTTCTCTAACAAACGTCAGCGGAAGGTAGTCGCACACCCAACTGCTGGGCCCATCTGTGCCTGGCCTGCTCTGAGTGCTGCATGCATTGAAGCTTCTAGGTGGCCTGCCACAGCGCTGAGCGTGGGAGAGACTGGGGTGAAGCGGGGGGACTGATCGCCGATGCTGCTGAACATTTTGCCACGATCCTTGAAAGACCCCACCCTGCAGAGGTCTGGGCAGCAGCTAACATGTCAAGCTGCCAAGCGACAGCCAGCCAGGAGAGACTGAAACCGATGCAAGTTAAATTCTGGTTGGGCCCTGGTACTCACTCTTTAGCTAGTCGGCAGGTCTTAAACATGTTCTTCAAGTGAAACAGCTGGATTCTCAACAGCTGGGGAAAAAACAAACACACAAGTATAAAGTTGTCATTAAACAGAACTGCAGGCCTCAATCAAACCAAACATTCTAGTCTGTTTCAACTCATGCTCTTGTGAAGCTGTTTCTGCTGACAGCCAGCTTTGGGTTTCTGGGCACTGAAGCAGCTAAATGGCTAGGATAAAACCAGGAGGGCTAGCAATCCTCATATTTCAAGGCATAAACTGAAGCCCAGCTGGAGGTTAGGAAGAAATTCCTCTCCACCATGTACTATTGCACAGTGAACAAGATGTGCAATGGAAACGCATTATGGGAGTTTTAAGCCTCCCTCTGAAACATCTGCCCATCAGCCACACTCTGACAGAATAAGTCTAGAGAAATCCTGACTGGGCCTCAACGAGTAACAGTCTCTTCCCTCCTTAGTTCAGATCTTCTGGAACATCAGATTCCTCACGTTGCCCACCAGGCCCCTTAAAGGGACATTACAAGGAATGACAAACAGGCAGGTTTTGCCAACAGAAAGGTTGCCTGGAGCTGGACACTTGCAGAGGTTCCTCTAAGCAGGCGTGAGGGGCAGTATTTCCAGTGGGTAGAGCCCAGGACTGGGTGTCAGGACTAATGGCTTCTATTCCCAGCTCTGCCACCAACACGCTGGGTGACCGCAAGCAAGTCACTCAAGCTCTCTGTGCTTCAGTTTCCACAACTGTAAAATGGAGAGGATACCTACCCACCTTTGTTATATGCTCTGAAAGCTATGGACAAGAGGCCCCATATAGAAGGGTAGGTAGCAGCAGCAGCTAGGTATTCTGGCCCACTAATGAAAGAGCAGGAGATAGCGTGCCCCGCACAAGGCGCCGATGCCCCCACCCTGAGAAACCCCACCCTGTGGGTCTTCCTCCCTGAGTCACGGATGGGAGCAACACCTGCCCCTCAGGAGAAGGCTGAACTCGGTCTCCTTTGGAAAGCACAGGACATGGCCTTACCCTGACTTGATTCAGAGCCTTCACCTTCCGGTACAGAGCGGCATTGAGGTCCTGCACACTGAAGAGTGGGTCGCTCCAGATCTTGCTCAGCAGGTCCCTGGAGAAGTTGCTGACGCAGTACTTGCTGAAGTCCCACTTACGCAGGATGCGGCTGGGAATGACCATCTGGGTGTTCTCGTGGCAGCACTGGCAGAAGTACTTGCCCAGGTACTCACAGTACCGCAGCCGTTTGATGTAATCTGGCAGACCGGAGAGGGAGTTGAACCTCCGCCCAGCTGGCCCAGGCCTTGCCCAGCTCGGCAGAGGGGCTCGGGCTTTGGGCTCACAGAGTCCCAGAGCTTGGGCTCCAGCCTGAGCCTCTACACTGCAGTTAAACAGCCCCAGCATGTGAGCCCGACTCAGTTGACATGGGCCAGCCGTGGGTGTTTAATTGCAGTGCAGACATACCCGAAATGGCCCCACAGACAAGGCACCTTTTTCAGCTCAGAGCAAGGCATGCTGGGGTCTGTGGTCTCCCTGCAGTCTAGGAGGCCCAGATCGGCCTATGAATCACATGTAGCCATCCCTGGCTATACAGTTAGGGCAAGCTATTGCTTCAGAGCCCCTACTGGTAACACACAGCAGGTGAATGCTGTATCAAGGCAGCTGTCTGTATGAGGCCCCCTCAGCCCAATCACCTCTGGGATTTTGATGTAAAGCAGCTTCACTACATGAACTGAAGAGGAAGGATCAGAGCAGACACTAGCGGACCAATCCAAATGAGTGAAGCCACCCTCACCTACTTGACGCTGCTCAGTGATGAGACCAGGGACTTTAATACCTTCAGAGAGGCAGACTGGCCACCCCTTACCTGCCCTGCCCCGCCCCATGGCCTCCTGGGGGAACAGGCTGTTCCATCCACAGGGCATCATAGCACACAGGCTCCCCTTTTGACAGCCTGCCATGGGAAATGCTGCCAATCAGGGCAGACTCATTCACTGGGAGATGTTGGAACTCCCCGACCCCTTTTCTGCTCGGCTTATCCAGAACACCCCGTCCAGTTATGGGAGAACACTTTATCCAGCTCTCTGGAATCCAAACCCGCCGTTTGAATCCGGACTCGTCACGGAGGTGTCTTTCCTGGCATTCCACGCCGCTTACGCCTGAGGTGATCAGGCTCAGGAGCAGGGGCCGGGGTCAGGGCGCCCCACAGCTCCAAAATACATCACCGTAAATCAGATGATCTACGTATTCCGAAACAGATTCACACGTGCCCATTACATGCAGCACTGCATCACACTATGACTGGCTTCCCAATTTGGTGAGCCAGTCCCTGTCTGGCTCATGAGCCGTCCACGCCCTAGGAAGTGTGCTTGTGAGCACAGCTGCAAGCCTATCACCCATTCCTCTTCTTCAGCTACTAGCTACATGTTAGTTACAAGTCCACTTGTGAATTCAGGCTCTGTCCATTGGTAACTCCGTTCCCCACTTCTGTCTTCTTTCATTGTTCATGCCAGGCCTGAAAGCTGCACCAGCTTCCAAGGCGCCCTGCGCTGAGACCCCCACAATCCCCCAGCTCATTGGCATCTGTACCTCCCCACATTTGACTCCTCGTCTCTATTGTCCCTTCTTGTCTCACCTGCATGCAGCACCCGCCCCCCCGCGCCCGCCCTTGGGGAGGCTGAGTTTCCTGTCCCGGGCAGAGTTCCAGCACTCACCGGGGTCCGTCCGGATGCCACAGCCTGCACACCGGTAATTCTGCTTGGCTACAGCCACCTTCCTCCTGCCCAGAGAGAAGACGTGTGTTGGAGCTCTCTCGTGGCTCAGCAGGGCTGCTGGGCAGAGACCACTAGGGCTTCCCCTCTCACCCAGCAGCTGATTGCCAAGTGGATCTGCTGAGACCATAAGCTTAGAGCATGAGCTCTCGGGGCCAGGGGCTGACTTTGCTCTGTGTCTGTACAGCACCTGGCCCGTGACTGGGCACCTAGGGGCCTCAATCATACAGATAAATAATGAGCCAGGTGGCTGGATCGGCCTTGAAGCTACCCTGTGGTTTCAGCAGGATATGGCAAAAGCTGCAAGAGCCAGTGCCCAGCTACTGGCGAGGGGGGGATGGACACATCTCCCATCTGTGTGTGTGGGGCAGGGGCTGGGCAGCACCAACCGCAACTGCCTTCACCTGCTTGCGCCCTGTGGATCCGAACGCTCCCCGCACGCCCCTCAGCTGATGAGCGAGGTGTCGGCAGCCAGTCACTCAACACCAGCCAAGAGCACAAGGCAGCTGCCAGGCAAAGGAACAGCAGTTGGCACCGGGGTGCAGGCATCAGCGACAAGTGCCAGGGAGTAGTGACATCTCCTTGGCAATGCACATACGGACAACAGCTCAGCAGGGCAGGGGGGCCCCTCTCATGCCCCCGCTATGACGCAGGCAGGGGATCTATTGTAAGTGCAGCCAGGAATGTGGGTCGCAAATGTCCTTTCAGTGCCATGTACCCTGAACACCACCAGAGGGGGGCTGGACACACAGGGCCCTGGAACAGCAGTGCTTGGGGGCGTTTTGCACTGTTGGTGTGTTTTTGGAGGTCCTACAGTAATTCTATCACAGAGCAGTGAGTGCACAGTGACAAAAGGGGAAGGGCAGGTCTCATTTAACACACACACAGCGCCAGGCTTGGAGGCCTAGTGGTTAATATCGCACCAAGCAGGGCTCAATTCCCAGTCCAGGTCTGAAACAACAGGAGCTTGGAGGGGGGCAGAGACGTCATCTCACGGCAGGAGCAGCAGCCCATCCAGATGGCTGAAGTGGAGCTACTGAGCTGTGAATGGAGTGACTCGTCCAAGCCTACCCAGCTGGAAGGATGCAGAATCGGGGTGGGAAGAGGAGAAGCAGAGAGAGGGATCTTAGGGGCATGGAGAGCCTCTGTGGGACCAGAGGGGATGGGCAGCCCCAGGGCAGCCCACGCAGCTCCTTACGTTGGGGCTGGGTGAATATTGAAGATGATCTGCGGCCGAGGGGGAGCCCACTCCAGGTTCCCGCGGACCCGGATTCGGAGCTTGTAGATGTCGGCGTGCTCTCCGTCGTCAGGCGAGATGGGCAGAGAGTCCGGAATTGGCAGGAGCTGCAAGAGGCAGGTGAGAGGGTCAGACTCCGGACTTTACTGCAGAGGCCTACGCCGGTCTGCCCTGCTGGGCAACTCCAGCGCCATCCCTGGGGAAACTGCCTGTGTGCTTGTCCCGCACCCCCACCCCACCCCCAGGAATCGTAGGACTCCCAGGGGAGCTGGAGAACAATTCCCGTCCAATCCGAGTGCTCTGCTGCTGGGCTATCACGGCACGTACAGTAGCATGCTTGCTCTCCCTGCATGTCCGGAGGCCTGGTACCCCTTCTTCAGAAGTGCCGAGAGCCTCTACGGTGGCGGCGGGGGTGCAGTGCTCTGTGCTCAGCCTGGCGCTTTCACCCTGGCTGGACCTCCCCTCCCTACTCTCCTCCACACGCTTCCCATCACCCCAAGTCTCTCTGTATCCCCCATGCTGCAAGGTTGTCCCCAGACCATTATGGGGCGCCGCTCCAGCCTCTCTGTGAGCAGGGCACGCTTCATGGGCTCTCACCGAAGTGAGCAGCCGGCATGTCAGTGCTGGGGGTTCACTGGGGCATAGGCTACATTCCACAAAGCATGAAACTCTGCACTTGTCCCAAAGAGAAGGACACCCCAGAGGGGAGGCAGCAGCCACTCCAGGGGGTACCAGAGGCGTCAGGTCTCCAGGATGAGGATCACACCTGGGTTTGTAAGGGCCGAGCAGGTCTGACAGGGGCAGAGCTCACGCGGGGACAGAAACAGTTATGAGGGAGAACAGGGCAGCTTCCAGGCTGCATAGCACCCCAGAGAACCACCCTCAGCCCGGGGAAGGCAGCGGGCTCTGGGGTGACCTTCAAAGCCAGGGGGAGCAGAGCTGGGGTCATTGGGGATACGGAGCCCCTAGATCCCTGCCAGGGCAGGATGAAGTCATGTGCTAGCAGAGATGGCCGTGGGCAGTAGCACCGTGACTGACTGGGCTCTATGCTCTGGGGCTCTAGGCCCAGCTTTGACTTGGCCACTCTCAAGCTGCCGCAGCCTTTGTTGAGTGCAGCGGAGGGGAGCAGACTGGCTACTCGACCCCCTGAGCAGTCTGGGTGAGCCCGGTGATGACCCGGAGCGCAGTAGCTGAGATGGCCTCTGCCCCGTGACGGATTGATTAGACGGACATCAGGGACGGCTCTTCAGCTGCACCCCCAAGGGGACTTGCTTGGGAACTAGAGAGCAGAACCACACCAGCCAGAGGACAGGAGCCCTGCAGCACAAGGACAACAGAACATGCCCCACAAGCCACCCGGAGTTAGAGAAAACCAAGCAGGTGACAGTAAACCTCCTGGCTCAGGCGGACAAGACTGTGCTGGGGCCAGTGGCTGGGGGCCAGTCTTTATGAGTAGTCAGAAAGTCAAACCCCACAATGCACTGCTGCCCAGCAGGACCACTGCTCGGCTTGGGGGTGGCAGGGCAGCGATCCGTGACACAGCGGGGATTCTGTGTAAGCCTGCGGTTCACCCACACCAGCTCCGTGGGGCAGCACTAGTGCATACAGACCTGCCATTTACACCACACACAGTGCTGCGGGGTTCTTAGAACGCCCCCGAAACCCCCTCTACTCCCGTCACGGGGCCCCGCTGGCACTCAGTTGGAGATCAACTCCAGTACCCCACAACGGAGCGGTTTGGCAGGACTGGCAGCGTCTACCTCAGCAGAGGCCTAGGCACTAGAATAGTGACAGCCTGTGGGTTGGGATTGAGGGGCCTGGGCAGAGCTGGATATGGGGAGCCCAGAATGGGAGAGGCTGGGGGTCAAGACTGAGGGGCTACATGCGGTGCCGGGTTTACAATGGTTCCAGTGGCTCCATGGAGCCGGGCCCATGCTCAGAAGGGGCCCCAGCCTGCTCCGCTTCCACTGAGCCCCAAGACCCCACTGGCTTCCCCCACCCACCACTTGCTCCTCTTGACCTGCTCGCTGGCCGGCCAAGTTCTCCTCTCTGCCCTCCGGCCCCACCCCTTGCTCCTCTCAGCCCCCTGGCTGGACCCCAGTGCACCTCTGGCTCCGGGCAGTCTCTGCTTCCCACCACTTGTGTGGCCCCACCTATCTCCCTGGAGCTCAGCTGATTGAAACTGGTGCAGAAGCCTGGCCAGTCTCAGCCAGGTGGCAGGGGTGGGGCAGAAAGCCAATATGGAGGGCTTTGCTGGGCCCCTCTAGACAAGTGCATCTTGAGGGAGCCTGGCTGGGGCAGGCCCTGGCCTGGCTGATCGCGCCACTCCCGAAGGGACGGAGCGATTTCCAGCCCTGGGACCAGCCCTGGCTGCACTGCTGGCTCAGCCCGGCAGACCGTCACCTCCCAGCAGGCCGGTGAGTGCAGTCGGGAGGCAGGGTGTGGGAGAGTGGGTTGGGGGGGGGGAGTGCTGGGCTGTGAAGGGGCAGGGAAGATCTGTGTGTTGGGGCAGTAGGGAGTGGGGCTGTGGGCGGGCTGGTGTTGTGTAGGGCACTGTGCATTTGTGGATGGGTCTGGCGGGGCGCTGGGCATAGTGGGTCCGGGGTGGCTCTGGCCAGAGGGAGTCGGGGGTGTTGGGTGGGGGGGCTGTGTGGCTTGGCACGGGCCTGCCCCCGAGGGGAAGGGGCATGCTGGCAGCACAGGGCTGGGCAGGCCACTGTGCATCTAGCAACTGCCGGTTTGTCAATAGTGCCCTTGCATTGGGTGGAGCGGGGCCGCCCCTGCCATGCCATGCCCCATTGCCTCTGGCTGGCCTCTCGCTCCGGGGACTGACCTCCCCAGGCCAGGCTCCATTGCCCCCATGGGGGTCCACAAACATGTTTGGCACCGGGCCCACAGAAGGTTAATCCGGCCCTGGCTACATGAGAAAGTTTGCACAGCACCTGCCCATGCTGTAGGGGCTCTAGCTGCCACTGCGGTTAGCATGGAGATCGCTCGCTTTCTAACACGTCCTCTAGCCGGTCCCAGCGGAGGGTTCAAACAGCGACAACAACAAACTCCACGATCAGCTGAGTTTCCCACGCCCCACACCGAGCCACGCGTCACCCCACCGTGGGGCAGCCACAGCCATGCTGCCCCATGCCACATGGGGGGGGAGGGGTTCGTCCCAGCGGTTAGTACACTCAGTGACTTGCGCCCCACGCACACGCAGGCTCTCCACTCCCAACGTACCCGCCGGAGCTTTTTGGAGAGCTGCCTTTTCTTATACCACTGGCAGCGCTTAAAGAGCTTTTTGAGAGACCGTCTCGGGCCCTGCAAACCAACAGCAAACAACCCGTCAAGGCGCTGTGTGGGCAACACCCCTGGGCTGCTGGTGAAGGCCGAGGGCCACTGCTCTTGACTCTGTGCTGCTTCCAGGTGCTGATCCTTGGCTGGTCCCTAGATCTTCCCCACCATCCCTGTCCTCCTGCTCTCCCTGTTCATATACAAGGACAACAGGAGCCAGCAGAGTGCAAGGCACCCGCCTGGCAGCACTGCAGCCAACTGTGTGGAAGGGACGCAGCTCTGGGAGTACGTGAGGGACGTAATCAGTGCCTTCCCTCCTCTTTTACAGCCATGGCGAGGTGGAGACCGGCTGCAGCCCTGCATTCAGGACTGGCAGAAAGCACCAGATATGAGCTTCGTGCAAAGGATTCCCTCGCTGGTGGAGGCAGTGGGTTCTCTGCCCTCTAGACTTAAACGAATCCCCTTGATTTCACATCCAGCTTCCGTCCTTGCACACCCAAACAGCGCCCTCTATGCATCAGTGCGACTGCCCCAGCGAGGCCCCTCCCCACACACCTACCTTCTGAGGGGCATCCTGCTCTGGGACTAGCCAGTCCAGTTCAGAAGCGGCTGGGAGCTGCATCCCTTCAAACTGCTTCAGCAGGCCCATGGCCACAGCCTCCGCTGAGTTCGAATGGAGGAAGGAGTGGGATCTGCACAGCAAGAGAGGACGATCAGCACCACAACAGACGGGGCATAACCCCCCACCCCCAGCCAGGGTGCAAAGGAGATCAAAGCCTGGGTCTTCTGACTGGTGACCCTCCCAGCCCCACTTGTGAGAGTCTGCACTAACAATGACGACTCCTCTTGGAAGATATTGTCTCAAACTACATACAGGAATCACTTGTCCCACGCTGCTACCTCTGGGGTGGGACGCACACAGGGCCCAGCAATTTGGGACAGGGCATCAAAGAAACTGCAGGGGAGTTGGGAGGTGGAATGGAACGAACGAAGTTGGAATCCGGACAAGACATGGGAGAACACACAGTATAAAGTGACGTGATCTTTGCCAGCAGGGCCTAGTTTTACTTGGCATCTGACAGTCAGAGGGGGCCCTGCCACCAGCCCTCTGGAAAGCTGCCAGAGATTAACAGACCAAAGAGATTTCCAAGGGACTGTGATGACCCATCCTCCACCTCAGCTGGGAATAGTAATGAGGCAGCAGATTGCTCAGTCTCCTAGGGAGGAGGAATGCCTTCAGCCACTCAATAGTGCCTCCTCTGGCCAGTTTAGGAGTAGCATTGATGGGGAGTCCTGTCCAGCTCCTAGTTGTAAGGATGGTGACTGCAACACAGGACTTCAAGTAAGACGACAGGAATGGTGTGGTGGGAGATTGGGGTGAATCTCAGGTCTGACTGGGAGCCTGGTGGGGAATGTATGTGTCCCCATCACCTTGGGCTGCTTTCCTAATTCACTGTGGTTCCTGTTCTCAGCCCCTTCTCCTTCCGCTAACCATTAGCTTATAGAGGAGTCAGTGGCAGAAGAGGCCTATTCGTGTAGAATCTAATTCATGCCCAACCCATGCAGGATCGGTCCCTCATGCAGGGATTCCCAAACCCCTCAGCATTCAACTTAAGTTTCCATTTGCCCAGCTTCCCCACAGGACTGTCCCCAAAGCTGAGCATACTGAGCCCAGGCGAGGATCAAAGGCTCACACTCTGGGGGGGGGGGGGGGAGATGGACGGGAATGGATGGGACGTACATGGATTCCGAGGAGAGGAAAGACTTCCTGCTAGACGCTGCATCCCGCCTGATGTCCGCATCTGCATCAAGAACAGAGAGGGCGGAGCAGAGAGTTACTCCTATTTTAAACAAAGGCTAAGTAGTTTTGCATTAAAAACCATCACACGGTTGTAAAAGCATGTGAGCTACAGCACCTATTTCTACCAGGGACAATAAGCAGCAGCTAGAAAGTCACCTGGTCAATCTACCGGGGAGAGAGAAGAACCTGTGGCTGTGAGATGAAACTACAGTGGGGTTAGAGTGGAAATGTTACGGTCTGTACAGGGCACACACTAGCTACCAGCGATTACAGAACTTAGAGAAATCCACACACATACAAACTTGGGGCTAGAAGGGCAGGACACTGGCGTTAGTTATGAAATTTAGTAGCTTATTAGGTTTTTTGAACAGCATTAACACTGCAAGGGACTGGCGATGGGACACAGGCCATTCACTGCTATTGTTCTGGTTCAAATCCAGCCCGGATTGTACGCCGATGGCTTGTCAGCAGCCCATTGGCGTGAGTTGGAGGCCTGAGTTCATCTCCCAGTGGACACAGGTCAATGTCAAAAGAACCACGTGGCAGTGGTCAGCAGCCTTGCTGGCCACCCTCTGCTGAGGCACCCAGGATCAAACAGGCCACAAAGAAGGATCAGTTTCCTCCCTACAGGGGAGGAACTTAAATCCAGGTGTAGCATCTGTGCATATTGCTACCACACTGCTCACACTGCCCTCTTCCAGATTTCTAATAAATACTGACCATGGACCCATAGCTGGGCTGGGCTACACCACAGCTAACCCTTGGCCAGGATAACAGTTGACCACTTATCCCTACTTTTTGCTATCTGTCCATATGCCAGTCCTGATCTATGGTGGCATTTCGCTGCTCATCCCCGGACCTTCTCTAGTGAGGGACTTTGTCAAAGACGAGCTGAGAGCCCATAATAATGATGACCACGGTTCTCTTTTATTCAAGGTTCAGTTCACGTGCTCAAAGAATTCTAGGAGCTGGTCTGGCTGCCACCATACAAGAGTGTTTAAACATGGTGGAACGTGGTCACTAGACGCAGTGTCTCTCCCGACACAGCCACTCAGCAATTCAGTCTCCTTGCTTTCGCAGCTTTGCGGGGTTACACTGAACTGGGAAGTGAATGCAGCAGAACTCCTCTGGGGTTTGCCCCCAGCCCCAAGAAGGGGGCTGGTGAAACATCTTGACACTAAAGATCAAATTCAGCCCTAAGGTAAATGGGTACGATTCCCACCAGTCATGAGAATAATCCTGCTTACACCCAGACTGGATTTGGTCCCGTTATCCCTGGAAACCCAAGTCAGCCTTAAAAACAATGTTGACTTCTGCATCTCCTGTCTGTATTGTCCTGCCAAGCCCACGAGCCGCATGAGGCATGACTTGGCTAGGGAGGCTTGGACTGCCCTATGGGTGGAAACTTGAGTTTTAACACCAAAGAATTTACAGAAAAGGGGAGAAAATATCATAGATCAAGGCAGGAAAGAGGCCAACCCGCAAAATCCATAGGGACCCCATCGAGGAGGGTAAGAGGAGACCTAGAGAGGCAGCTGGGTCTGGTTAATGGGTGTGTAGTTGTTGGTTCGGCTCTCAACTCCTCTTCCCCCATTAGGCTGGATACTGAAATATGGGAGCTGCTTGCTGATTGCTGCCGGACTCGTCAGTTTCAGTCCCGGCTCTGAAGGAGGGAGCAGGGAGGCACAGCAGAGGGGCAGCACATCCTGGTAGGGAAACTCAAGAGTGACCAGCACTGGAATCTTTTCAGCAGGGAAGGTGGGATTCTCCATGGGACAGTCCTTGGGAAGGGAAAGGGTGTGAGGCTTTCCAAAGGATCAGGACAGTTGTTTGTATAACCAGAGGGTACGACAACAAAGGCCCTGATCACAAATACTCACAACCTAAGAAACAGGAGTGCATCTCAAGAGGTGTTAAATGCTGGGCTAAATCGTAAGTGTCTCCTTCAAGTATCTTTCTGGACTTGAGTCAACAGAGAGTCCGGGATAGAGGATTAGCCATAAGTGGGAGTCAGACCTTTAGCACCAGGCAGTTACCAGTCTGATACCCGCTGCAAGCAGCAGGTGCACTCAGGACTAGGAAACCCATGTTATCTACAACCTGGTACAACCGAAGGTTTGCAGCTACAGAGAGAGAGGAAGTGGCCTCCCCACACAGCAAAATTGCTGCCCGAATGGGAGAGGAAACCAGCCTCTCTCGGTCCTTATGGAATGGCTCAGAGATCCCAGGCTAAAACAGACCCAAGCAAACAGGGGGCGCACACATTCAGCATTGTCTGAGCATTGTAGGGCGAGCACATGCAGCGAGGGTGAGCAGCGTACAGCAGGCATCTCGCGGGAGGATTCAAATCTGAACCCCACCTCCCCAGCAGGCTGAGGTGCCAGAACTAGGACCCCTCTGCCCTCTCTCCCCACTCCAAATACGGTATCTTCCAACCTAGGTGTTTCCTATTCAAATATGACATGCTTTGGACACTGCCACCCAAAATGCCTCTTTTTTGAGATGGGGCGACCAAATCTGCATGCAGTGTTCAAGATGTGGGAATAGTATGGATTTACAGAGAGACAATATCCCTTTCTTAATGATTCTATCCCTTTCTTAATGAGTCCCAGCATTCTGTTCACCTTTTTTGACTGCTGCTGCACATTGAGTGGATGTTTTCAGAGAACTATCCATAATGACTCCAAGATCTCTCTCGAGTGGTAACAGCTAATTTAGACCCCATCATTTTATACGTGTAGTTGGGATTATGCTTTCCAATGTGCATTACTTTGCATTTATCAGCATTGAATTTAATCTGCCATTTTGTTGCCCAATCACCCAGTTTTGTGAGATCCTTTTGTAGCTCTTCACAGTCTGCTTTGGACTTAACTTTCTTGGTAGTTTTGTATCATCTGCAAATTTTGCCACCTCACTGTTTACCCCTTTTTCCAAATCATTTATGAATACGTTGAATAGTACTGAACCCAGTACAGACCCCTGGGGGACACTACTATTTACCTCTCTCCATTCTGAAAACAGACCATTTATTCCTATCCTTTGTTTCCTATCTTTTAACCAGTTACCAATCCACGAGAGAACCTTCCCTCTTATCCCAGGACTGCTTACTTTGCTTAAGAGCCTTTGGTGAGGGACCTTGTCAAAGACTTTCTGAAGATCTAAGTACGCTATACACACTGGATCCCCCTTGTCCACATGCTTTTTGACACCCCCAAAGTATTCTAGTAGATTGGTGAGGCATGATTTCCCTTTACAAAAGCCATGTTGACTCTTCCCCAACAAATCATGTTCATCTGTGTCTGACAATTAAGTTCTTTACTATAGTTTCAACCAGTTTTCCTGGTACTGAAGTCAGGCTTACCGGCCTGTAATTGCCAGGATCACCTCTGGAGCCTTTTTAAAAAACTGGCGTCACATTAGCTATTCTCCAGTCATCTGGTACAGAAGCGGATTTAAATGATAGGTTGCATACCACAGTTCAAGGCTACAGAGGGTGTCAGCCTTTCACTAGTGCTACATTGGCGGAGAAAAGCTCTTGGGATAGTACCGTCACTTTAAAAGCAAGGCCCCAGCGCATGAAGAGTCTGGCGCCTTGGCGCCTGCGTCCCTAGAGAAGGCTTTTAACACCTCTGATCAACAGAGCTATTGTCTTGGAATCGCAGCGGGCTGGGAGCTGTAGGGAAGCTACATTTTAAAGGACAGCTAGTCTCTATGCAGTAGAGTGTTCTAGTCTCCTCTCTCGGGTTACAGTAGTTATGTGGCCAGTGCTTTACCTTTAATGGCTGCAGCACTTTTAAACTGAACCACTGCTCTGCTGTTTCACTTGCCAGGCCAGACACACCTCTGTTGATGTTCTAGGTACATCGTAAGGTGGCAACACAGAGCCTGGGCAAGCAGCCAAGCAACTGAGACCTTTGCTACATTTTTCCCACTTGTCTGCCATCCACTACATGCATCGCCAGCTCCTTTCCCTTTCCCGCTCAGATGACATTATTGATTGTTCCCAGAGGCCCTTGCATGGAGAGCGTGCAGAGAAATTCTAGAGAGCAGCTGACAAGGAGCCAGCCACCTGTACAGAGCCCTGGGACGGGAAATAGCAAAAGCACAGTAGCTGGTGGATTGAGCTGGGGGCTGGTGGTTTGGTGTCCGGGCTGCAGCCTACCGGCTTGTTGCAGCGTGAACTCAGTTTTAGCCGCAGCTTTTGAGCCTCTGTTCGCCCTGTGGGCCCATGACGGGCCCAGGCGAGGCCCACGGACAAGCGCACACACACACAGACACGCACGCGGCGCAGTGCGCTCTGGGCTACTACCTGAAAACAAGGAAGCCATTGACACGGACAGGCCGTTCTTGGACATTTGAATCAGGTTAGATCCATCGTTACCATCTGCATAATATGGTGATGACAAAACATTTCGCTTCAGTGCTCGGCCCGGCCATAGAAAAAGGGTATCAACACAGAGACAAGAGAGCAGAGCCTGCTGGCACCCTTTGGGAGACATCCAGGGACAGCATTCAAACACCCTCCTCGGACTGCAATATCAAGTCAAACCTCTGAGCTGCAGGGGGCCAAACCGGGGTTATGCTATTCACACCCATGAAGAGAGGAGCAGGAAGATGGAGGGTGTCCATCGCAGGGGTCTTTGAACCTCCCAGTCCATCCACCATTGTCCCAGGTGAAGACTGGAGAGTGCTTGGTTAATGCACCTTTAAAGTCAGCCAGAAGGGGCACTGCTGAGCAACAAGGAGTGTCTATCCTGACCAGTGCAGGAGGGAGGTGAGGGACAGGGTTCAAGGCCAGCTCTCCTGCAGAATAGGCACTGACTGTGGGTGCTCCAGCCCTGGAACACCCATGGAGAGAAAAATTGTGCTGCTCAGCAGCACCCACCGGCAGCCAAGCTCCCCCCACCTCCCAGTGCCTCTCACCTGCTGGCAGCCCCGCGAAACAACTCCTCCCCGCCGCCAACAGCTGTTTTGCGGTGTGTAGGAATCTCCGGGAGGGAGGGGGAGGAGTGGGGACGGGGCGCACTCAGGGGAGGAGGCAGGGAAAAGGCGGGACAGGACAGAGCAGCGGCAGCGACTTGGGGGAAGGGGTGGAGTGGGGGCAGTGAGTGGGGTTGGGGGGAGGGCGGGGTCGAACACCCCCCAGCTAGAGGGGAAGTCGGCGCCTGTGTCCTGCAGGGAGCACTCTGGGCCATGGGAGCCAGCCTGACTGTGTGTGGGCAAAGTACCTTGGAGGTCAGGGTCTGTACACAGCCCATTGCCCCTGCTACAGAAAGACAGAGTTTAAGAACGGTAGCAGACAGTCCCCAGACTGACTCGTCCAGTCCGTGGCTGGGTCGAGTGGGAAGAGCAGGACAGCACAGGTGGGCATTCAAATCCTTTAGCTCCCCAACCTCAGCCTGACCGTTCCCAGCCCGGAGGATTTTACCCATGAAAGGGATCTCTCATAGGAAGCCAGCGACACAGCAAACGAGGGGCTTGTTAAGACGCTAATAGAGCTCCCAGAGGCAAATCCTTCAGCCTTTATGTGCGCACAAGCCCACCTACCCAAAGGGAATCAGTTTACTGCAGTCCAGGGGTGGAATCTGGGGTCCCAGCTCAACTCACAGTTCAGCGTTACTCGAGAATGGCAATCTCTAAATGCAAAGGGACGTGCTCCTCCCCACTGACTTCAGCACAGTTACCCCAAGGAGGAGATTGGCCCCAAATCTCCATCTGGTACAGCTGCCCCATCTTACCTCTTATCTCGTACTCCTCCACGTCCTCCGCTGAGCCTGAGTCAGACAGCCACATGGAGTCACGGGAGCTGAACTGGGACTCGCTGTCTGTAGCCACGAAGCCTGGAGGGGTAAAAGGCAGAAGGTCTGAGAGAGCCCCAAAGTCAGCAGAGGTAATTTAAGTGCGACACTGAGGACTGACAGAGGAGTTGGCTAGGGCGGGTAGTGCTGGGTGACGGGGGTGCCAGCACGGACCCAGAATTAAGCTATGTCCTACACTTTGACACCACCATGGTGTGTACATGATAAATACCCAGACAGACCCAGTGACAGCAAGCCCTCCACACTAGAGTCACCATCTATTCAGAGCTAGTGTAATGTGAATTCTCACAGCCCCCTGGTGCCTGATTCCTGTCTGTCCCTGCGATGGTGTAACGAGCCCCTGCTCTCCCCAGCCTGGCCCCCAAAGCAGCACTCACTGTCTGAGCCCACCTCCCGGTAGGCAGGGAGCACGTGTTTCTTGCGGATCTGCTGGCGCCGGATGCGAATCTTCTGCTTGAGCTCCTGGATCTCCTTATCACTCTCCTCTTCCTCCTCCTCCAGCCGCCGGTTCATCACATTGCATTTCATCAGCTCGATGGCAGCGATCAGTGATTCAGAGATGCTGAAGTGAGCGTTTTCCTGGGAGGCAGAGGCCAAACCATTGCAAGAGAGCCGGGAAGTTGAGGTTCTCCGCAATGCAGCATTACAACATCCCCTACACCCCACAGTAGAGAACCTACCTGTAGAGAAGGCTATCTGGGATTTCCCACAGTAGAGGAAGACTTCTCTAATAGGCGCCGACTCCATGGATGCTCCAGGGTTGGAGCACCCATGGGGGGAAAATATAGTGGATGCTGAGCACCCACCGGGAGCCCCCCTAACAGCCCCCCCAGCACCTCCGGCGGGCCCCACCAATTAGCGCCTCCCCCCCCCCTCCCAGTGCCTCCTGCCCACCACGATCAGCTGTTTCATGGCATGCAGGAGTCGCGAGGGGGGAGGAGCAAGGGCATGGCGCACTTGGAGGAGGGAGAGGGCAGGAAGAGGTAGGGCGGGGCATTGGGGGAAGGGGTGTATTGGGGGCGGGACCTGGGGCAGAGCCAGGGGTTGAGCACCCCACAAGCACATTGGAAAGTTGGCACCTCTGACTTCACTTCCTAATGAACCCAAGGAATCCATCCCCTCCAGTCAGGCCAGAAGCCTTCTTGAGTCCATAGCCCTGTGCACATGGAGTGCCCTGTTGTAATACTCTGCCTTCACCTGGTGTTTTCTGAGTGCTTCTTACTAGGACAGAGGTTCTCAAACTGGGGGGCAGGCCCCGCTCTGGGGGCACGGAATGTATTTTGGGGGAGCGTGAGAAGCTTTAGGGGACCAAAAAAAAAAACCCCCAAAACACCTTACTCTGAACATTTTACCCACAGCAACAAATAACTAGCAAAGTGGATTCCTCCAGACAGGTCAGGTCCTCAGATGGTGCCATGCATTTGATTCTGGATGGCACGATGCATTTGGACGGATTTCGGTTACGCTTGCACAGCATTATACAAGTCGCGGCTGACTGTACGGTGCATGTATTTAATTGTGACCATCGATCTCAATCAGCTTTGCTTTTGCTCCTCTCACAGTGAATCACTGGCGCGGTTTCAATCAATGCCTCGCTGTTCGTAATATTTACTGAGAGCTGCATGTTGATTTTTTTTTTTTTTAATTGGTATATGTACTGGTGTGCCGGGCGGGGGGGGTAAACTATTACACACACAAAGAAGGCGGGGGCGCGATCCAATACTCTTGAGAACCACTGTGCTAGGAGACCGGCTGGATCCAGACAGGAAGGAGACAGCTCAAGATGGTCACCTATCAGACCCCACTTCAGAGTTCTTGAGGGATGATGCCAGAACTATTCTCTCTGACAACTCTGGCTCGACCCCCATAGCTCATGGGAGCGGTCTGACTGGGGACCCAAGCCCACCAACGCAGAGAGAAGCCTACTGGAGAACAAAGAGTCCTGGCTGGCTTTCAAAGGACTCTCTCGGGGGCAAAGGGAAAATCCAGACCGAGACACACTCGGACACATGAAGCTGGAAGGGTGTCTGAAGAAGCTAGGCCTGCCTGGGTCGCCATTACAGGATGGTAGGACGTTAGGGGTGACAGATGTGTGTCGGGTATTTTTAAATCCTTTTCTCTGCCTCTCATGTTGTATTCCAACTAAGAAAAAACACTTGGTCTTAAGGAGGCTGGGGTCACTCTCATGGTCACAGGTGCCCAGCACAAAGAAAGGCAAGGGCGTGAAACCCAGCTGGGCCTTCAGGGCAGTTGGTGTATGCAGGGCCCTGTGAGCGAGTCCCAGGCTAAGAGGGGGATTCCTCCCTGGGACAGGCGAGAGGGCTAGAGGCCCATGACGGAAGCTGGGTGCACTCAGGAATGAGAAAGGGGATAGAGATGCAGCTAGCCCTGCCACTGTGACAGCCCCACTCTCCAAAGTTCCACCATCTGCGGGTCACACAGCACCCAAAGAGAGCAGCTGGCTTTGGTTTTTCCCAACTCAACACTAGTTGCAGATTGTGGCTCTGCACAGTTAAACAGCAGAGGATCACATCAGCCAGGGAACATTATGGGGCTTATAGAGAGGAGCGTCACTGTTCCTTACCTGCACTCGGAGGGTAAAACGCTCTGTGATCCTTACACCTGAACCCCACCACTTCCCAACTGCCTAAGGTTGGAGCAAACAGCGGACTGACTTCAGGGAAGACAGCAGCGGAGGGAGCCCCAGCAAGCTGCGATAAGCTCACGCTGCACGGTAGCCCCGAGCGATCAACACCAAAGAGCAAACTGAAGTGTGAAAGTAGACCGGCGAGTTCTCTGCGCAGCTCTAAGGCTGGAAATGCTACGGCACTAACATTGGCTTTTCGGTAGGGCTGCTAGCCAGTGGAACCGGAGTCACTGACCCAGCAACCAAGGAACACATATCCCCCTGCATCACTCCCCTGCTATCTCCTACCTTCTCCAGGTCTGCACAGCTGCCGAAGTCCTGCTCAGACAGGTAACTGATTAGGGACTGTCCTTCCGAGGGTCTTCGGAACATCCCTTCCCCCGAACTCAGGTACTGGCCAGCATCTAGGAAAGCAAAAGAGAAGCAAATGAAGCAGGGGCATTTTGCAAACCCACAATGCTAAAGAGTCAGAGATCAGAGCAGGCACGATTCCATTACATGGCCCCAGGGAGCCCAGGGACATGGGGCGTCATACTGGCCTTAACACAGGTACTGCCAGACTAGATGATGCGTGGCTGGAGCCAGTCGAGCATCCAGCCCCCGAGAGTGACCACCCTCAGAGTATTCAGAGGAAGGGGCAAGATCCCCACAGTAGGCAGATTGCGGAGGGACAGCTGATCCCAAAGTCTCATCCTAATCCCTACTAGTGAGAGATCACAGCTGCTTACCTTGGGCCACTCAACTCTCCTCCCCAGCCCCTACCAGCCACTCTTAGATTTAGAGAGACGCAGAGATTTCAGAGCACTGGCCTCACGCACAAGACACCACACTCGTGAGCAAATCCCCACGTGTGCACAGTCAAAAGCTGTCCCGCAAACGTACAAGGACTGAGCACCCGAACCCAGCCGTATTGGTGGTTAACCCTTTCTGCTCACCCCCTGCTCAACTCACCGTACTCCATGTAAAGGGAGCTGGGAGTGCTCACTTCGCTGCTCTGGGTGGAACCAGAGACATGACCCATCATCCTTGAGGCGTCACCCTGGGATTCTTTAAGAGAGACAAGAGCAAAGATGCTCGTCAATAGCAGAAGGGTCCATCCGGGTGATTAACCCCAGCCCCCCGGGACACAGTGGAAGGGAGCAAATGGGACGTCACAAGAACATACCATAAAAAAATATAAAATAGAAAAGGAATAAAAGTGGGGAGAAAAGAGTTAAGTCAGCTGGTCTCCAGGGAGAAAGGGGGCAGAGAGCTATGCTGTATCCAGGTCAGTTCCAGGAGGGGGCAGTCCTGGGGCGAGGGACTTCAGGCAGCTAAAATGCAAATTGGCAGACCCACAGGCAGCAATTACCAGCTTGGCAGGATTCATCTCCAAGAGCTGCTCCTCCCTTGGATCGGCAGCTCCTCCAGCACGCAACAGGACCGCCAGAGAGGGTCAATGGGACAGCGTGCAAGAGCCTGGGAAGTGCAGAGTTCATTTGTTCCGCCAGCTAATGTGGCAGGGGACAGGGGCAGAACTACAAAGGATGCCCTGCTCTCTTGCACCTGTGGTGGCAGGGCTGGGAAATTAACTGAGCCTGTTTGGAGCACACTGCGCCTCCCAGCCTTCAGCAGCACTCCCTCTGACAGAGAGGAACCCCCAGATGGTCCTGCTGGGCCACAGGGCGAGTGACCAGGGTAAGAGCAATGGGATCCTGGGGACTCTGCAGTCCTGGAGGATGCCTAGGACAACGTTGGGGGGGGGGGGAAATCAGCAGAAGGAGGTGATCTCCAACTCCCTCTAGCCTCTGATTATAGCTGGGGAGAATGGAGTCTTCCATGCACATTGGAGTCCCTGACTTTGCAGCAGCCAGGGCTTAAGGACTCCGACCGCTGCACTTGGCAGAGCACGGAAGGGATGTGAAGGTGACCTACACGTGGTGCACCCGGCGCCCCACCCTCCGCACACACATGTGAAGCAATTCACGTCCTCACAGGGGCAGAGCTCTTTGAGGGATTGCCTCTAGCCAGCCTAATCAGACGTGAACACCTGTGGGAGGCTGCAGCACCATGAGCCAGCCCCTGGGATTGGATGGGCTGCTGCAGAGACCAAATGACTTGAGGACTGATTGATCTCAGAACGGAAGCCCTCGGCTGTTGCTGGCATGAAAATGATGACTGAACACACACACAAGGGAACAGGGGAGAGCAATGGGACTGACATGTGTGATGTGGAACATGCAATAGCTCCAGGCACTGGGAACACGGAAGGGACCACTGGTGTCAACTCAACCAGCAGAGCAGCTCGCACTGCCGCACAAGCAGCTGCTGGGCAAGCTCCCCCCATGCTGCCCGGTAAGCACACTTTAACCCCTGGTGTGAGGGAGCTCAGTCTCCAGAGACTGATCGGCGCCAGCTGGGAAGTAGCTGCCAGGAACTGGGCTGAGACCAAATCATTTCCCTGAGGCCACAAAACAGCTTTCAGGTGATCAGACCTGACCTGGATGGGGTTTGAACCAGTGCTCTCGGGGAAGAAGCTCCACATCTCATTGCAGATCCCGAGAACTCAGCAGACCACCCCTGCTCAAGCACAAGGTTCCAAGAACTCATCTACCACAGAGCAAAGAACCTCCAAAAACTGGCACAGAAACAGCCTCAGGGCCACTGCCTGGCCCAGTGCATGGAACCGATCTCCAAACCCAAGGGGGGCTGCCAGTTCTCGGAGCAGCAGCAGCGTAACTGGACGCCAACTCACCGGTGGCGCCTCCTGCTGGTTCATCTCTGGGAATTAGCTCACCAGCCTCCGGAGCGCCCTCTTCAGGCCAGTGTCTCGCCTTGCTGCTGGCTCCCGTGTCCCTCCCAGGACCCTGGTGCCCCTTTCACTGGGTGCTGACCCCTGGCAGTACCCCACAGTTCTGGGTCCTCCCCTCCCAGGGGAACCCCCCACCCACTATCCCTACCTCGCCTCAGTCATAGGCTCCTGCCAGTCACCAGCTAGACCCCGCGCCCTGGGGCAGACTGCAGTATGAGCCACTCATCACAGGCAAGGTTGGGTTTGGACCTGCTGCCTCTGCCTACCCGTGGCTGCCCCTTGCAACCCCCGTACCTAATAGACCTGCCCAGGCCTGCAGCCTGGGGCTTTCCTAGGCCAGAGCTCCCCGGCTCCCTTGGCCTTTCCCTAGCCCTGCTCCAAACTAGGTCCTCTATTCAGGTCTCTGCAGCCAGGTCCCTCCCTCTCAGAGCTAGAGAGAGAGTGCTCTTCTGCTCCTGGCTTCCCTGGCTTTTATAAGGCCCGCTGGGTCTGTTTGGGGCGTGGCCCCCAGCTGCAGCTGCTCTGCCAATCAGCCCAGCTCTTCCCCTGCCCCAGCCCTCTCCCAGGGCTGTCTTAAACCACTCTGGGCCCAAGCCGGTGTCCACCCCGCTACAAGCAGCGCCACTAAACAGCAAGCTGAGGCAGGTCTTCTGAGAGCCCACAGCAGCCAGGCACCTTAACCTGCCAGCTCCATGGAGAGCAAGAGGTGCAGCAAGCAAAGTTGGGAGGGGACAGAATCTTGCAGAGATTCCGTGGGAACAGCTGGCCCGGCCTGGTGCATCTGCCAGTATGCCCCACCTGGGACACCTTTGCAGACTGCTCGGATACTATCCTCAGTATTTCTAGCCAAGGAACTCACAGGGCTTTGTAAACATTAACGGTTCAAGCCTTCCTATGTCCCAGAAGGAATTATCCCCATTTTACGGAGGGGAAGGCGACCCGAAGCATACAGGTGAGTGGCCTGGTTTGCCGAGATACTGAGCACCTGCAACTCTGTGTAAGTCAGGTCATAAAACAACTTTTCCTAGTTCATGCAGCAAATCCGAGCCCAGAATAGAACTCAAGTGTCTGATCTGAGCACTACACCACAGCTGTAAGCAGAGTGCTTGGTACTGAGAGCACCACGTCCCCAGGAAATGCTGCTCCCAGCTCGGCTAATCCGATATCCTTCCACTGGACGCTATTCAGCAGTATGGGCCATCCCTCCCTACCTCTTAGCCCCGCACAAGGCGTACGATCTAGCCTGGTTTCCAAAGCGAAGGGGAGAGGATAGGAGCCAATCCAGGGGCTTATCGGAAAACGCCACACAGTGCCATGCAGGGAAGCCAGGGGCAATTCCTGGTCCAGCATGTTGTTGGCCTCAAACCAAGCAGGGATCCTCATTTAGGTCTCATGCATAAACCTGGGGCTCCCTCAAAGTGACTTGGAGAAGGAGAGGGGAAGGAGCCATCAGCGACTTGGGGAAGGAGAGGCTTTTCTAAGTTGACACCAATGTGATAATGGAAATCCTGAACGCAGTGCAATGATCACTGATGAGGGGGTGTCTACTGGCTCCCAAACCTGCCACTGGATCTTCTATTATAATGGTGATATCCCTGAGGCCTCCTGGGCAGACAGCAAGGAGGAAGAGGAGAGCATTACGGAAAGAAGAGAAAACAGAGAGAGAGAGAGAGAGACTGGTTACTCACCAAGACAGGAGCCCCATTTTCTACCTGAAGGCAGCACCTCAGCCCTGAAGGGGCATCCCCTTGGGAACCAGCCTGGCCTCCCAGTACCCACCCACAGAGGCCCCAAAAGGCCCAGCACTCACCCACACAATGGGGAGCTGTTCAGGGAACGTATGCACCCAGTCTATTCTCCCAACTGAACGAGACGAGGGTTCTACCGTTACAACACAGGGCTGTCCCTGCATTCTGGGACCCAGTCCCCAGCCAGGCCCTATTTGTAGTCCGAATGAGACCCTGGAGAGAAGGTTCAGGGAGTCCCTCTGGGAGCGGCTAGGCTAGCACCATAGTCTTAGCGAGGCAGAGAGAGATGGGTAAGCCAACACCTTCTGCCAGCTGACCAAGGGAAGTGAAGCTAGACACCAAGGCAGGCTGGACGTTCAGGGCTGGGTCCCAGAGCTCTGCTGGGGGAGGTAGGAGGCTTCCCTCTCCGTCTCTGGGAGTGCAGAGAGCTCTCTGTGCAATGGATAAGCCAAAGGGCAGAGGCCGGACTTCCCCAGCTAGCTGCACATGCAATCCCTCCTTGCCTATTCCAGGCATCGCCCAAGGCCAGTCCAGCAGCTAACTTCAGGTCCCCAGGCTCCACTGGAAGAGAACATTGCAAGGCCTTTAATTAGCTCGTTCCCTTCCTCCTCGCCCAGTGCTCATATCACCCCTTAACGGTGCACAAAACCGATGGTGATGCCCACTGAACTCTCACCCCGAGATCAACGTCCCACCCACCGAATCCCTCCCTAAATGCCGCCCCACCATTACCAGGAGTTTTCCCAGAGGCCACGTTGGTATCGGAGTGCGAGCGTGCATGGCTTCTCTTGAGGATCCCCTGGGGGGTTGATGTCTGCCCCTCTGAAAAGCTGGACCTGCGCAAGAGGCTCATCCCCCTGCTGCCGCTGCTCGCACCCTGGTCCTCCAAGGAGGAGATGGACTCCGGCTTCTGGGAGCTGCTGGATGAGAACAGGTTGGAGCTGCTGCTCTTGTTGCTGTTGGTGGCATTAGTGCTGGTGCTGCTCTGGCTGCTACAGGCCCGGCCCGGTCGCCCCAGGTTCCCAATAGCCAGATACTCCGGCCCATCGTTGGCGTCGCTCTGGGCGTCGTCCTGGCTACCCGCCCAGGGGTCCTCGCTCTGGCTGGTCACGGTGCTGGTGCTCATCTCGCTGACCGAAGAGAAGGAGTCTCTGGGGGAGGTAACACTGAGCCGGGGGAGGCCAGGTGGGCCCTGAGGGGACCTGTCCTCAGGCAGCAAGAGGGATACGTTGTACAGGGCATTTTCCAGAGGCGGGCTCGTGCTGCTGCACACGGAGGAGCTTGCTGGTCTCCTGTCTGGACAGAGGCAGGAGGGAGAGGTCACACACAAGTGCACCACAGCCCAGATGAGGGCAACGAGCACTTGGCTCAACACACTAACAAACCCAGCGCAGGAAGGCCCGGCCAAGGGATCGCTGGTTTTATTAAAAATCCCTTCCTCCCCACCACTCCCATTGGTCTCCCAGGCATGTGTTGGAAGCTGAAAACCAAGGCCCATGTCCTCACTGAAGCTTAATTTCCATCCAGTGCACTGGGGTGTTATTGCAGGGTTGCTCAGGAAGGCTGGGACACACAGGAACGCTGGTTTACTGTTGTTGGTTGGTGCAAGAGGGCCAGGCACAAAACCTACCATTTATTCTGTGGTACTTTTGGGAAGTCCTGGCATGCATATGCACACCCTGGTGTGTTATTGTCAATTGCTTGGACAGGCAGGGCTCTGTGTGGCCACAGGAGCGTAACTTATCGTTAATAAATTAATCTATTAAAACACTAGAATATAAGAGACTAATTCCTGCTAGGTAACAGGTAAAAAAAAAACAAAAAAAAAACCAGCTTAAGATTTAAAGTTGAAATGCAAGAAACCTATGGACTAAGGCCTGTCAGATATTTAGCTTAGCCAAATTAGGCTTTACGATAAATTAGCCATATTATAAAGATACATTAGCATAAGTAAGTTAATAATAAATGTGCTGAGCTTGTGTCTATGTTTGTATGCTGAGGTTCTGAATAATAACTGCTGAGTTTGGATGATCCCGACTAGAAGAGATCAGTAGACACCACGAGATGACCCTTGGTAGCCAAAGTGAACTGTTAGAGATTTCCTTAAGATAACTGCATGTTACTATGGTGATAAGGGGACATAAATGTTACTAAGTTGAAAGAGGAACTATCCAAGTGGCCTATCACGTGACAAGTCCCCCAGTATTATTAGGGTGACAGTCCCAAAGATGGACATAAGGGGTTTTAACCCTCATGCATATTAATAAGTTTTGGTGGGCATATGCATAACTTCTTATCAGTATAAGCTGGCAGATGGCTGGAGGTCAGTTTCCTGACCCTCCACAGGAGCCGGACACTCCACCATTCTTCAGGCTTCCAGAAGGAGAAGCGACTGTTATTGGGAATGTAGGGGCTGGACGTGGTTTTCGCTAACCATTGCAATCTATGCACAGTTATGTTAATTGGGCTGTTCTATCTGAGAGATCCTTGTTCCCTCCATGCTTCTCAGATCTCCAACAATGATGCAACCCCACCTGGTGGTGTTAGCCCTAATGTTTCAAATGCTGGAGGAGCCATGGAGCTCCGACTTTTGTCTAACACTAGAGTTTAAAAGGGGTTATCAATATTAGTCAATCCCATAACCAATCAACACTACCGTAGTTTACAGTAGGATTGCTCAGGAAGCCTGAGTGACACGCACATGTTATTACAGGACTGCAGGGCCTGGCTTTTGAGAAAAGATCGATCCTGAACTATGCACTCTGCAAACAGACCCTGTATAAAAGAGAGTGGGTCACATTCTGAGCTTCCCACGTGCAGCAGGAACACAGAACCCCCACTCCTATTACCTGACATGCTGGTGGAGGCTGGTTGGTGCAGACTGGAGAAGGATCCGAAGTACCTGTGTTGTGTATAGTCCATAGGAGGGATACACACAGAACCAGGAAGGGCTGTCAGGCTTTGACTCTTCGTCACAGGCAATGGGGCCTCACTCCTTCTGAGAAACTGAACAGATGCAGCACTGTTAATAAACCAGAGCTACAGTGTTAAGTGACAAAGGGAAGTGGACTCAGAGCCCTGAAAGCCACAACTGTTGAGTCAAAGAGGAATCAACGAGGAGTGCCCAGCATGAGTGCCTGTTACTAAACGGGGAGGACAGCTGCAGCTCTGGTGTCAGGTGGGATGCTGCCAGCTCTCTACGATAGGGTGAAAAAGCCATAGTAAAACAGGGAACCAGCCCATTGTTCTCAATTAAGCAGCAGGCTCCCATGTGGAAACTACCAGGCTCTCAGTGTGATGATCCAGGGCCAGCGGAGGGACCTGACGCACACACAGCCATCAATCCTGCTGTTCCATCCAGCAGAGAGAACACAGCCACAGTTTATTAAACAGTCACCAGGACTTCTCATCTGGAGACCTCAAAGCTCTCTGCAGAGAACACGGGGGGGTAGGGGGGAAGACGACCTGTTCACCCTGTTGTACAGATGGGGAAACTAGCAAAGGGGTGAAGTGACCAGCACAAGGCCACAAAGGAAGTCAGTGGCAGCAGAGGCACAAATAAAACCCAGCTCTCCTGGCTCCAGAACGCTTCTTCTCCCCAACAGACTGTATACTTCAGTCCATTGGTGTCCTCCCAGTGGCAGTCCTGGTTCCTGTTACTATGCCCCGATTTGAACATGTAACACACATCACATTCCACCTGTAATCCCTAGGAAACCCACACACCTAGAACTTCAAGGCTCTTTTCAGAGAATTGACTGGTTCCTACCACCCCCCACTAAAATGTGGCTCTTGGAAGCCAATCAAAACAGGACATGGCCCAGTGTGTGCCCTGAATGTCCAACTCCATTAAACAAAGACAGCCCCATGCCCACTGCAGCCCATCTTTAACATCACACAGGCATCATTGGCAGAGAAGCCAGCTCCTAATCAGCTGTTTCCCATTTCTCTTCTCGCCCCTTCTGCGAAGAACCCCAGCCAAGGAGTAAAAGCCTCCTCCAAGGGGCTGCGTGCGCTCTGCGTGAGACACTGTGCGAGGGAGTCACCATTCACCAAGGAGAGACGGACACAAAGCAGGGGCTCTTCTCACCATGGACGTGTCAATCTGAGCCAGAAGTCTGGGGTTGTTCTGTTCCACAGCCTCCAGGCACTGTAACATGGCTGTGACGTGGGCATCACTGAGCAGGAAGGCAGCATCTGGAAGGAAGTGGCAGCTGAAGGTTGGTCACGCTGGTGAGATTCATGGCACCCCGCTGCTGCCCTTGGCAGACAGGGATTTGTGGTGTGATGCAAAGGGGACTATGCAATTATTTAATACATGACACTGGAGACAACCTCCCAGTCCCTCCCTGAGCCAGAGCCTTGGCCAGCTCCGTTGCGGCAAGACAGAACAATTGCAGAACAGTCTCTCTGCTGCCATGCTAGCTAGGATAAGATGACAATCATCTGGGCATAATCATTTGGGATCAGGAAGATCATGGGCCCACCTCATGGCCACGGCTGTCCTAGTATCTATTATCAACAGGCCAGGGATTCTCTCACATGGCTGAACAAGAAGTAGGCAGGGCTGGGCACTGCCGGGTCAGTCAGGTTCTCAGAGAGTACCTGGAAAGTGCCGTAAGCCGGCTGAAGTCCATGGAAAAAGGGCCAGTGGCGGACATAAAGCCCACTGATATCCATTGGAAAGGTGTCAGTGACTAAGCTGGTACCCAGGGCTCAGGGTCAGAGTCCCTGGAAAAGGCCGCACTCCAGATCCAGTGGCCAATCCTGAACTGGGATCTTCCTGTTTGAGGTTATTGTTATGCCAAAGCCTTTTGGTTCCTTTCTTTGAATTAGAGCTGGTGGGAAACAGTTTTCCTGTCCTGCCAGAATTTATCATTTAAAACCATTTTCCCCTCTCAAATTGGGATGAAAAGTCAAAAAGTCTCCAATTTTTGCAAACCAAAAATCTGAAAAAAATGTGGATCAGGTCACACCGTTCCATTTTCTACCTTTATTTTAAAGCACGTCCCCCCGCAAATAAAAGTTAAAATTCTAAACAAGTCATTTTGAGTCAAAAATGAAATTTTTTGTTTAGAAAATGTCAAAATGGGATCCTGACAATTCTGACCAATGCTTGAAATGGGCAACTCACCGAAACTGACCCTTTCCCGTGAAGAGTTTGGGTTCTGACGCATCGGTATTTTCCAACAAAAAAGCTTTCCATCAAATACTTCCCAGCCAGCTCTAATTTCAACCTAGACAGACACAGGGCGGCTCAGGAACAAAACCAGACCTTGTATCCCTGCTGCCCCCACCTGCTTAGAGGCGGGACCTGGCATTGGACATTGCCAGAAACGGGCTCCTAGACTGCAAGGACCACTGGACAGATCCCAAGCAGTGCTATAAGGAATCTTAATCCATCCCCAAATTACTCGTTATGGAATCCCTCACATCCTGGCATCCTCTGGGCTACAGAATTTCCTACCCTCCCCCATCCCAGCATTCTATGTGCTACCGAAGCCTGTGTCCCTGGCTGGAGAGAAGGGCATGCCTAGATGTTCTCATGGGGGGAAGGAGATTGTCTCCACGGTGCTGTTTACCTGTGTAGAATTTCCTGATGTACTGTCTGTTCTCAAGCAGCGGTTTCAGCTGTGCGGAGAGGCAGTGGAACTGCAGACTGTGCTGTAGCCACAGCTCTGCTATGGCTCGACGACTTACACCATCTGCGTTTGGCTGGCCAGTCTCATGCAGGCTGATGAACTGGAAATGGACACCACACACAAGTCAAGTCAGACAGAGACTAGTGGGCTCACGAGAGCAATGCACCAGTGTCTGCTAAACCTGGAAAGCCAATCTTAGGTTCAGTAGCGGACACTGGGCCATCCAGCAACTTCCTATCACCAGGCATTGACTGACGGCATACAGTTGTCTTGCAGCAGCACTGTAACCATCCACTCTTGACAGACGGGGGGAGCTATTGACCAAGCCAGCACATTTACAAGGGAAACAGCTGCACTGGGAGGGAATTGCGCAACAAAGGTCAATAAGAACATAAGAACAGCCAGGCTGGGTCAGACCAATGGTTCATCTAGCCCAGGGTCCTGTTTTCCAACAGTGGCCAATGCCAGGGGCTCCATTCAGAGGGAATGAACAGAACAGGCAATCGAGTGATCCATCTCGTCATCCACTCCCAGCTTCTGGCCAACAGAGGCTAGGGACACTCAGAGTATGTTGTTCCATCCCTGCCCATCCTGGCTAATAAACATTGATGGACCTTTCTTCCGTGAATTTATCTAATCCTTTTCTGAATGCAGTTATACTTTTGGCCTTCACAACATCCCCTGGTGATGAGTTCCACAGGCTGACTGGGCCTTGTGTGAAGAAGTGCTTCCTTTTGTTTGTTTTTAACCTGCTACCTGTTAATTTCATTGGGTGCCCCCTAGTTCTTGTGTTATGAGGGGTAAATAACACTTCCTTATTTACTTTCTCCACACCAGTCAACATTTTATAGACCTCTCTCATAGCCCCTCTTCGTTGTCTCTTTTCCAAGCTGAAAAGTCCCACTCTTTTTAATCTCTCCTCATACGGAAGCTGTTCCACACCCCTCATAGTTTTTGTTGCCCTTCTCTGGATCTTTTCCAATTCCAATACATCTTTTTTGAGATAGGGCAACTAGATCTGCTCGCAGTATTCAAGACGTGAGTATACCATGGATTTATACAGAGGCATTATGACATATTCTGTCTTCCTATCTGTCCCTTTCCTAATGGTTCCTAACATTCTATTAGCTTTTTTGACTGCTGCTGCACACTGAGCGGATGTTTTCAGAGAACTCCAAGATCCCTTTGTTGAGTGGTAAAAACTAATTTATACCATATATATATATATATATAAAATTGGAATTATGTTTTCCAATGTGCATTACATTGCATTTTCAACACCGAATTTCATCTGCCATTTTGTTGCCCAGTCACCCAGTCTTTTGAGATCCCTTTGTAACTCTTTGTAGTCTGCTTTGAACGTAACTAGCTTGAGTAATTTTGTATCATCTGCAAATTTTGCCACCTCACTGTTTACCCCTTTTTCCAGATCATTTATGAATATGTTGAATAGTACTGGTCCCAGTACCAACCCCTGGGGGACACCACTCTTTAACCCTCTCTATTCTGAAAATTGACCATTTATTCCTACCCTTTGTTTCCTGTCTTTTACCAGTTACTGATCCATGAGAGTTCCTTCTCTCTTATCCCATGACTGCTTACTTTGCTAAAGAGCATGTCAAAGGCTTTCTGAAAGTCTAAGTACACTACACCCATTGGATCATCCATGTCCATATGTTTGTTGACCCCCACAAAAATTCAAATAGCTTGGTGAGACATGATTTAACTTTACAAAAGCCATGTTGACTCTTCCCCCAACAAATCATGTTCATCTATATGTCTGATTATTCTTTTCTTAGTTTCAACCAATTTCCCTGGTGCTGAAGTTAAGCTCGGACCACCTCTGGAGACTTTTTTAAGAATTGGTGCCACATTAGCTCTCCTCCAGTCATCTGGTACAAAAGCTGATTTAAATGATAGGTTACATACCACAGTTAGTAGTTCTGCAATTTCATATTTGAGTTCCTTCAGAACTCTTGGGTGAATACCATCTGGTCCTGGTGACTTATTACTGTTTGTTCCAAAACTTCCTCTATTGACAGTTCCTCAGATTTGTTACCTAAAAAGAATGGCTCGGGTGTGGGAATCTCCCTCACATCCTCTGCAGTGAAGACTGATGCAAAGAATTTGTTTAGTTTCTTTGCAATGGGCTTGTCTTCCTTGAATGCACCGTTAGCATCTCTACTCTCCAGGGGCCTCACTGATTGCTTAAAGAAAAGGAGTACTTGTGGCACCTTAGAGACTAACCAATTTATTTGAGCATAAACTGATTGTTTAGCAGGCTTTCTGCTTCTGATGTACTTAAAAAAAATGTTTGCTGTTAGTTTTTGGGTCTTTGGCTAGTTGCTCTTCAAATTCTTTTTTGGCCGGCCTCATTATACTTTTACACTTGACTGTCCAGAGTTTAAGCCCCATCTTTGACTTGTTCTGAGGCCTAGTCTTGCCACTTAGCAACAACATCATCAGAACTGACGAAGCATTCCTGATCTGAACCACGGTACGGTCCGATTGCTGTATTCCCTGCCCTCCTAGTGCTTATCCCCATCTCTCAGCGTGTTTGGTCCCAGCTGAGGCCACATGCTCTTTGGAGGAAGGACATGGTCCTTTGTCTATCAAGAGCTATGCAGATGAGCCCTGCCATATATGTGACCTCAAAGCACGTGACACTGTTCTGGGTTTTGTATGAAGAGTTTAGGACAAAGCAGGGGCAATTAGTGCCAGCTGTGGTGGCAGTTAGTGAAGGAGCTGCAGGAATGAGAGACCAAAAACCTGTTTCTCATAGACAACAAGTCATCCGTGGTCTTGAATTGAACTCTGTCAAGCCTTCTGGGATGCAGCTTGTACAGAATACGAGGCTGCATACTTTTGATCATCCCCCTTAGTTTAAGGGGCACTGAGTTCACTCACAAATTAAACATGATAGAGGGATTATAACAAAATGTCTCCTCCCTCAATCTGTCAAACCAAGACAAGAGGATCACTCCAAGGAAGCGAACTCCACTGCCAGGGTGTCCCAGCTGCTCCATGGCAGGCAAACCGCAGCCTAACACTTCAGTCACTCAGTTCATCGTAAGAATCAAACTGTGCAACTTAGTCACTTTTTGCTGGCCAGGGAAAGCAACAGCCTTGAGATCTCCAAGCCAGCCCTGTCCTCCAATCCCAAACACGCCAGAACTCACCTTCTCCACGTGATGAGCAGAGTGTGGGCTCAGCCAGCGGATGTCTTTCACAAACTGCCAGTAATCTGTCTGCCTGCAGTACACCTGCCCGGAAAACGCACAGTTAGACTCCGCCTGATAAACCCCGCCACAATAATGACAGGTGCTGAGAGACCAGCGCAGTTCATGCGACCTTCGGCAGCCTCTCGTGAGGTCGCCGCACCGCTCAGCTGACAGCACGAGTCACTCGCAGGCATTGATGTGGGTGAGAGAGAAGAAGGGTGTCCTAGGGGTTGCAGCATTAGGGACTTGGGAGACCTGGATTCAATTCCCGGCCCTGTCACAGGCTTCCTGAGTGACCTTGGGCAAGTCTCTCTGTGCCTCCGTTCCCCATCTGTGACATGGGGATAATAGCCCTGCCCTGCCTCGCCTCACAGGTAGGTGGGGTGCATAAACTCATTGCTTGTGAGGTTCTCAGCTCCTTCCATGATGCGAGCGACAGAAGTAACTTATACACACACACATATGGAGGGGAGGGATAATGGACAGACACACATACCTTATCTAATTAACCCTTTCCTAACACATGCAGGACGTGAACGAGTCAGCCATGCCAGTAGGACACCCATTGCTTTCAGTGCCAGCACATTCCACCGAATGACTGAACTGCGGAGTAACTTCGTATTTCCCACCCCGGAGTGCAATAATCTGCTGTAGGAGACACAGGGCAGGAGATAAGCAGCGGGACCCGGGATCTGCATGACCCTAGAGCCAGCTCTCAGGCCCCACTGCAAACATGAGTGGTGAGCAGCTTATTGAACTACCCCTCTGCCTGCTCTTGCAGCAAACCATTCCTCACGCAGCTGGCCACAGGAGCGACACTCAGGCACAGGGCTGCAGGAGCAGCGCACTGGTACTGTCTGGGTCTCATCTTGCTACACAGCCCACCGGGGCCCCTGAAGAACCAGCAGTAGATGTCCCCTGGCACTCAGCAGCCCGGAGCCTTTTTGCAAACAGGCACAGGGAGCAACAAAACAAGAGGGGGCGGGGGGGGGGGGGAAGGGGAAGTAAAAAGAGAGGAAGCATATGGAGAGGAAAAAAGGCAAAGCATAGCAATTGCATGGCGGTCTGGTGTGAAAGGGAGAGGGTTATTCATTAATCTACTGCCAGGGGGCCCAACAAAAGGAGGCGGCTGGGAACTAGCACCTGGACCGCTGCTCACAACCCAGGTGCCAAACACTCTGCCAGACGCACCTCCTGCCCTGCCAGATGGACAAGGAACGGCCCAGCTGTCCTCCGATTTCCAGCGGGCAGAAGAGTGCAGGAGGAAAGCAGCTGGAGGAGAGGACTGGCAGTGAAGAGATCCCACCTATTTGCAGGCTGGGCTGGCAGCCTGGGCATATTTGACCCTTAGCACATCGAGGGCGAAACAAAGCACAATCCAAGCTGGGAGGGCAGAGTCGTTCAGAGTCCAGCAAAGCAAAGCAGGAGAGAGGAAATTTTGCCCGGCCACACCAAGGGGGCTCATTGCAAAGTAACAACCTTGTTAGCTCCATGCAGCGCCAAGGTGACGCCACACCAAAGTAATGGGGAGCGGATCACCATTCTGCCTGTTGGGAAGGCAGTGCAGGTTATAGGCTGCAGCATGAGGAAGGTGAGGCAGTGCGGGGAACGTTCCAAATAAATCCTCCTCTCTACACCAGCCCCAGGGTGACAGAGTGCACAAGGCAGAGAGATTCAGGCGTGAAATCAGACCTTTCTCCCCCTTACCTCTGCCTGGTTACTTCATGGCCACCATCACCACCTGCTTCGTGCTTCTGTGCTCTACTGCGCAACCCAGGGGAAAGGGCTAATTTTAAGGCTGAAACCTGTGTCTTAAAGGGACAGTGTCCCATCTCCTTGCAACAGGGCCATGGTTAATTTAAGGGGTGACCTTTCATGACAGGAAGGAGGGAAATGAGGACCCTGGCTCTTCTGGATTAAAGTGGAACTCTACTCCCCTACACCAGCCCTGGGAACACAACTGTGCGACTGAATCAGAATTATTCCCCACAGGCTCAAGGAGAGTACAACACTCTTGTAAGGTCCCAACCAAAGAGAGCTAGTGGGCTTGGTTGCTCAGAGGCAGAGGGAAATGTTCCCCAAATTCCAGCTGCTTTCAAGGTAAAGCAAATCTGGGAATGGGGACATTTGAATGCTGTTTGCAGTGTTAAGCTGCATGCTTGCCTCTCTTCACTTGTTCTCTTGAAATTTTTGCCAAGTTCAACATTGCACAAGCCGCTGTTATCAGTATTCTCTTTCTTAACAGCAGCATGGGAAGAGCTTTCTGACCAGACAGCAGTGCAAAAGGAGTCTAACTTCAGAGAGGGACAGAGGCCAACACAAAAACATCCTGGCAAACAAAGCAGCAGAGATTGTGTGTCTTCTAACATTGCAAGCCATCAATGGGCTCTCCTGCACTGCTAAGCAGCTAGGAAGCAGGCTTGAAATTTAATGCAGCATGCTGCTAGGATGGCATATTTCATTTGCTCTCAGTTGAGGTCTGTCTCTGCTTTCTTTGGAGAGGTTATCCCGTTTTATTAGTTACGCTTCTTGTTAAAGATCAGTTGCAAAGGAAATATTTTTTGTTTATGCCATGTGCTACTGCTTTAGGAGAGGTATAAAAGTGGCCTCGGTATTCCCTCCCACCCACAACAACATGTTTTATCTTAGAAATATCAAAAATATCAATTGTTTTCTTCCCTGAGTTTTGGGCTTTTTTTTTTTTTTTTGAAAACTAGACTATTAGGTTTCAGAGTAGCAGCCATGTTAGTCTGTATCCGCAAAAAGAACAGGAGGATTTGTGGCACCTTTGAGACTAACCAATTTATTTGAGCATAAGCTTTTGTGAGCTACAGCTCACTTCATCGGATGCATTCAGTGGAAAATACAGTGGGGAGATTATATACACAGAGAACATGAAACAGTGGGTGTTCACTCTAACTAGAGTGATCAGGAAAAATGAGCTATTACCAGTAGGAGAGCGGGAGGGGGTGGGGGAAACTTTTGTAGTGATAATCAAGGTGGGCCATTTCTAGCAGTGAACAAGAACGTCGGGGGGGGGAGGGGGATAAACAAGGGGAAATAGTTTTACTTTGTGTAATGACCCATCCACTCCCAGTCTCTATTCAAGCCTAAGTTAATTGTACCCAGTTTGCAAATTCATTCTAGCAGTCTCTTGCTGGAGTCTGTTTTTGAAGTTTTGTTGAATAATTGCCACTTTTAGGTCTGTAATCGAGTGACCAAAGAGATTGAAGTGTTCTCCAACTGGTTTTTGAATGTTATAATTCTTGACATCTGATTTGTGTCCATTTATTCTTTTACGTAGAGACTGTCCAGTTTGACCAATGTACATGGCAGAGGGGCATTGCTGGCCCATGATGGCATATATCACATTGGTAGATGTGCAGGTGAATGAGCCTCTGATAGTGTGGCTGATGTGATTAGGCCCTATGATGGCGTCCCCTGAATAGAGATGTGGACACAGTTGGCAACGGGCTTTGTTGCAAGGATAGGTTCCTGGGTCAGTGGTTCTGTTGTGTGGTTGCTGGTGAGTATTCATCTTCTGGACCCATGGAAAAGAAGCCCAACCAAGAAAATAACAGAACCCCACTAGCCATCACCTTCAGCCCCAAACTAAAACCTCTCCAGCGCATCATCAAGAATCTACAACCTATCCTGAAGGACAACCCTTCACTCTCACAGATCTTGGGAGACAGGCTTGAATAAAGACTGGGAGTGGATGTGTCATTACACAAAGTAAAACTATTTCCCCTTGTTTATTTCCCCTCCTCCTGCTCTTGTAAACTGCTGGAAATGGCCCACCTTGATTATCACTACAAAAGGTCCCCCGCCACCGTCCCCACCGCCTGCTGGTAATAGCTCACTTTTCCTGATCACTCTCCTTACAGTGTGTATGGTGACACACATTGTTTCACGTTCTCTGTGTATATAAAATCTCCCCACTATATTTTCCACTGCATGCATCCAATGAAGTGAGCTGTAGCTCACGAAAGCTTATGCTCTAATAAATTTGTTAGTCTCTAAGGTACCACAAGTACTCCTTTTCTTTTTTTAGAGTATTAGGGTGAGAGTTCTCAGCCCTGGAGACAGAGTTTTTATTTTATATACAATAAAAATATATAACCCCCAGGGCTGAAAAAACTCCCACCCTAGTTCTCCAGTGTGCATGTGTGTAGATATAATTTATTTTCAACTGGAAGCCAGTAGGTAGGGTCACTGTTGAATCATTCCCAAAAAGTGCTTCTCCCCTGGTGTGTCAGGAGTCTGAATGAAACAAGTGTGACCAGAAAACAATGTGGAAGAGTCAGATTCAATACCCCCTCCCCAGCTACTATCCATTCAGTCTCTTGTGATGTCGCAATCCCAATTTCTCAAAGGAAAGTCAAGACCTGTTACTTCTAATAACAAAAAACAAATGGGAAAAGAACCTTCTTCCTATGTAATAAAAGCACCAAAAAAAAAAAGGGAGGGGGGGGCACTTGCTCTTGCTAAGTAGATCCAACATCTAAACTGCTCACAGATCCTTGGGCATGAACAACCCCCAGTGCACTGAAAGCATTCAGTTATTCCAACTGTGTAATCAATGAATAACAGGGTCTGTCTGAAGTGTGTTTCCTTAAAACAAGTACTATGCATCTAGCACAAATCAAGAGCCAGCAGGTTATTTCGAGGTTTGCTGATCACCCACCCAAGTTCATTTGCACCTGTGCCAACAGCGGGCAAATATTCAAGAAGAAACTACTGCAGGGTGGAAATGGTAAGCAGAGGGGTAGACAGTCTCAGGGCTCTGTCTGAATGCAAAGAATCTTTTTGGGGGCAGGGGCAAGGAGGGAGAGAAGAGGCTGGCTTTAGAGCAGCAATGGTAAAGGGAATGGATCCAGATAAGCCAGGGGTTCTCAATCTTTTCCTTTCTGAGGCCCACTCCAACAGGCTATAAAAGCTCCCTGGCCTACCTCTGCCAAAACTACTGGTTTTCTCCATATAAAAGCCAGGGCTGGCGTTAGGGTATAGCAAGCAGGGCAACTGCCTGGGGTCCCATGCCACAGGGCCCCCCCGTTAAGCGAAGATGCTTGGGCTTTGGCTTCAGCCCCAGTGGCAGGGCTCAGGGTCCCAGGCTTCAGCACCATGGGGGGGCTTTGGCTTTCTGCCCTAGGCTTCAGCAAGTCCAACGCTGGCCCTGCTTGGAGAACCCCCTGAAACCTGCTCGTAGTCCCCCAGGACCACTGATATAAGCAACAGCAGCCAGGAAACAGTGAGGGCAAAACAAGAGAGATCATGTTTGTGTGAAGTATGGATGCAGGACTCAGAGAGTGATTTATTATCCAATAATCAAGAACGTTAAGGAATAGGGCTTCTCCTCCCAGACCAGGCTAAGAAGCTGCAACCCTGCCCAAGACCCCACATTTTAGTTCCATGTTACCAGATTGCCTCATTACAAATTCAGCATAGTCATTGCTGGGGGATCCAACAGGCAGAAACAAATGGGTGCGTGGGGCCAGCTTTTCACAGCAGAGATCACCAATGCTTAGCAAAACGTGGCACAAAATGATAGGAGAGGTGAAGTGACAGGCACCCAAATCCAGTAGCTGCAGGGGTTTTCCGTAGTGTGATGAAGCCTGAGGCAAGACCATTCCCTGGGTTGATGGCTTCCTATGTTCAGACTGACAATTTACCCATATGAGAGGATTTCACTGCATTGTATAAATATTAACCTTCCCTATCCCCTTCTGAGTAGGGCAGGATCATCACGGGAAATATGAGGCACAAAGAGAGGAAATTACTTGCCCAAGGTCAAACAGCAAATCAGTGACAGAGCAGGAGATAAAAACCCAGGAGTCCTGACTTTCAGTCCTGTTGCAGAAAACAATCCCGCCTTTAGAGCTTTAGCCTCTGCAAACTTGATGCTAATAAAACCATCAGCCTGCGGCTTCAATGCAAATAAGGCTCACTACAGATCATCTCACTCGTGACTTCCAGAAGTCACGGACCAAAGGACTGTCTCAGTAATCAAAGCACCACCTGTTAGAACAGCAACGTGGTGATAAACGCCAGATTGCCCCACATGCAAAACCCTACCTTGTCGTGGATGAGCCCGTGATAGAGGATGCTGTGCATATCCCTGCACAGCCGATCCAAGCCGCCATACTTAGACCAGACGTTCGGGTTGTTGCTGGACACCAATCCCTCAACTGTGGTCTTCAAATTGCCCAGCAGTTTCCAATGCTCCTTCCTGCACATGCAAAAGAACACACAGTGCCAGTTAGTTCCCCTCAAATCGATCAAAGTTTAGTGGCCTGACAACAGAATTAAATGCTGCCCAACTGGGCTCTGGTGAAATTAAAACCTTTGGGTAGGAGATCTAGAAGCCGGCATGGCATGGGCATCTGTACACACACTGCTGGGCTGTAGGCCTCCTGCCCGAGGGTTTAAGTTCACTAGACTCTAGCTAGTGTATTGACTGCTCCACTCATGAATATGCCTGCACAGTCTACTGAACGCAAGATGTTGCAGGCTTGGAGGGAACCAATACAACAGAACATTGCATAAGAAAGATGGATGCCAAAGCTGACTCAGATTCTATCTGTGCTGGGTCATGTTTGCATGCTACCTCCCTCTAATGCTGATGCTATCTACAGATCTCAGCCCTGCATGCAGCCCTCAATGCAATCTAGTGCTTGAGCACTTCCAGGGGGGGAGACTGTCTCTTCTACACAGAAACACCATGAGAGGGGAGTTCAGGATGGTATCTGCTGATCATTCAAAGGATATGCAAGTCTAATGGGAATTTCCTAATCCAACTCCAGGATCAGGTGACTAAAACATAATAATTATACAGTTAAATAGAAGATGGGTAGGCTAAGTCCAGCTCTACAGTAAGGACAATATCAAGAACGGCTCTCTCAGTCCCTAAATTCTGTATTGAGTCCAAGTGGAGATTTTTAAAAAAAACTTTTTAATGAAATTGTGTTCCAATCCAGGTGAATGTAAGCCACACATCCTGGGTAACTTACTACTTCCACAGTGCATCTCACAAACACTGAGCACCTCATCACACCCCCATTTTACAGATGAGGAAATGGGGACAGGGAGGTAACAGAAGTTGGCCACGGTCATGCAGGAAGTCAGTAGTAACTTCAGGAATGGAACCCAGGTGACTTGACCCCAAGATCCCCAGCATTAGCCCCTAGACAACTCTGCCTGAGAAATATAAATCCCTAAGTAAACAAGAGACAACTGTACTGAGGAATATTTGTTTGATGCATAAAAAACTAAATAAAAAGACTAGTCCCAAAGGCTCAATCAGTTCATATTTAGCCCTCAAATGATATTCTGTAAAAGCAATCTTTCATAGAACTATACACCAACTGAAACGCTGCCACAGACATTTCAGAAATCCCAACAAACAGGTCCCTGCAGGGTTTGTAACCCAGGCATTACAGCACATGCTAGGAGGAAACTCTAAAAGTGAAACTGACCAGAAAACAAGCAATGAAGTGTTCAGAGTAGCAGCCCTGTTAGTCTGTATTCACAAAAAGAAAAGGAGGACTTGTGGCACCTTAGAGACTAACCAATTTATTTGAGCATAAGCTTTCGTGAGCTACATCCGATGCACCCGATGAAGTGAGCTGCAGCTCACGAAAGCTTATGCTCAAATAAATTGGTTAGTCTCTAAGGTGCCACAAGTACTCCTTTTCTTTTAGCAATGAAGTGATTATCTATTCTCACTGCCTAAGCTGATTAAAATGTAAAAAGTGAAAAAGCAGGATAAACAATGAAAAATATATTAGATTTCTAACAGGCTTGCATTTTTAATGTGAGGCAGCATTTGCAGCATAGATATGGACATCTGTTTTAAAAAGCAAAATAATACTGATATTTGAACCTTTGAAAATAATTTTTTCTCAGCCACAAATAGTGTTTTTGTTGGAACTATTACATTATCATCTCAGCACTGGTTATGTTTACAGTGAATCAGCAGATGAGAGAAACACTCAGCTCTCTTCCAAGCCTTCTCTGACAACCCCCAATTTTTTTTTTGAAAAAAGGAAGACTGGTGGCACCTTAGAGACGATCACATTTATTTGAGCATAAGCTTTCGTGAGCTACAGCTCTCGTTGTTTATTGTCAGTTTAAATTGCTGAGGGGGCCTATTCATTTTGCCAAGGGCATTTGATAAGGAACTCAGTGACAGTGCAGTAATTCATCAAGAATTAAGGGCAGGACCAGTTGCTTCTCAAAGACATGCAAAATAACAAGCTCACACAGCATTTGAAAGGATCAAGATCGAACCAGGATGGAGGAGTTCATCTTACAGTAAAAACCTCTACTCAACACTAGTGCTCCAATGATCTGCAGAACCTGTGTCAGAGGATTGTGCCACAGAAATTCCCCAAAGATCTTAAAGTGACGTTAACAGCCAATGTGAACAACTCTCCAATATCACTTAATGCAAGCTTCTTTCTTTCGTAGTACAGTCACTTGGCAGTTTTTGTAAAGCATGCTGAAGGACTGTTCCTAGTGGGGTGAAACAGTAAACAGGATAAAACGTAGCATGCATGTTAATACACTCAGAGCTTCAAGATTTCCTGCTGGTTGTATTTCATGTTTCAGGGTGCAAGCTGATGGCGTTGGAGAGGCAGGACGGCATTCTAGCCCACCCTTAAAACGTACAGAGCTGCACAACTCCCCGAACGCCTCAGATCTATGCCAGTGCCAGAGGCAGAACATTAGTCCAGACAGACCAATAGTCTGAGCTGGCACAGGAATGCCTATGCACAAGATACGGTTACTAAATATTACACAATACACAGACAAATCCAGCAACTTGAGTGCGCATGTAACGTTTGCCCCCACCCTAACCCCCTGATTTTACATTTGATTCTCACTGGCCCCCAAGCTGCCTTAAGAGCAGCCTAGCTGTCAGATAGTTTAGCCCCAGCTTCCAAAAATTATTAAAAGAAAACAGGACCTAACTCAGCTGGGACTCTGGGGAGAGAGCGAATTCTAAACCAGATTCCAGGGCCAGCCTCCTTCTTTGGATCCTAACTGGTTGGCTCATTTAGAGACAGTAAAAAGCTTAAAAAAGCACCCCACCAACCCATTCTTCTAAATTTACACAGAAATTTCTGTCTCAACACACACCAGGTGAGCCTGCTTTGCATACTGACAGGGGAAGGAAGCAGAGGCCTCTAGCCACAGATCTGTGCTAACCTAGCAGCTGCTCTGTCACCTCTGGGATATTTCCAGGCCTCAGTCAGATTGGGGAAGTGGGAGTGAAAGCGCAGCCAGAGTCTGAATTTAGATCTTACAGCTCGTGATTCCAGGAAACTCCCTTTTAGTTGTTATTATTGTGCTATAAAAAGTATCCAACACGCACATATTGCAGGGGTGTGTCCACTACACATCAGAGCCTTGGGAAGGTGTTTAAACCCCATGCCCTTTTTATGCAAACCTGCCTTGGCACATCTTTTCCAAAGGTAAAACAACTGCATTCCAAGGGAGTGGAGTCACTGTTCTCTGCTGACACAGAATTCGTCCTTGGAGTTTTGGGGTCGTTTTGTTTAAGGCACTGTGTCAATGAACCAAGATACACATAAGAAACCACAATCAGCTAAACAAAAACAGATGTAAAGGGAAAGGTAGGAAGTTATTTGGTAGAAAGATGAAAGAGAAATAGGCATTAAAATCTCTGATCTCCTGACAATGATTTTACAGGTTTCAGAGGGGTAGCCGTGTTAGTCTGTATCAGCAAAAAAACCCGAACAAACTCAAGGAGTACTTGCGGCACCTTAGAGACTAACATTAATTGATTAGTCTCATTACAGTTGGTATGGCAACACCTATTTTTTCATGTTCTCTGTGTATATATATCTTCCTACTGTATTTTCCACTGCATGCATCCGATGAAGTGGGTTTTAGCCCACGAAAGCTTATGCCCAAATAAATTTGTTAGTCTCTCAGGTGCCACAAGTACTCCTCAATGATTTTACAGTATAGCACTTTTCAACCCAAAGCACTTCACAAGCTAGACATGCAAGAATCTGCTCATCATTGAAAATGCAGCCACCTCTGGGTTGAGAAGTGTCATCTCTGTAACGGCACACAGCAACACTGCACAACAGTTTAAGATAAGAAATTAAAAATTCTACAGCCAACAGCAAATGCATGAGGAATTCAGAGAGGCAGAACTGAGCTACCCACATTGGAGTTTGGTCTGGACCTATAGGATAACACTCCTAACTCCTGTAAGGACTGTAGTGTCGGAGATTTGCTTCAGAGTCTCATTTGCTGAGCCTGGCAGGAAGGCCTGGGGAGTGTTGCAGTGATGGAGCGCTTCCCCATTTGAATGGGTTTCCACTCCAGCTTCTCTCTACTCTCCCCCCTCTGACAGATGTTCAGAGCAGCACCAATAGGTGCCAGAGAAAACTAAGCCCAGCCCTATTGGGTCAAGGGCATGGGGTGTTGAAATAACCCTAGAAAATTCCCAGGGGACTCCCAGCCCTCTGAAAAAAAGCCATCTACTTCCTGAAAGAGGAGGGGAACTTTACCTGGGTCACATTTCAGGAGAGGACTTTCCCCTTTAGAAATCATACCACATTTAATGCATATTTTGTGATCAAGTATCACAGCCAGCCATGCTCCCCAGGCAAACAGCTGAGCAATTCTGCAGAGACTCATACAGTTTGCTCTCGGTTCAGCCTGTTCCTGAAATCGTTTGTTTGTGTAGCTGTAGCCTGCTATCAGGATAACTGGTGTGTTCTCACAAATAGTGAAGGAGGGAGGCCCTGTAGGTGACTTGGCGTGAGCAGGAGGGGAGAAAGCAGACTGAGCTGGAAGAATGGCTCATTCAATCAATACCAGAAAAGCAAACAAATTTCTCAGAGCTGTAAAAGCATTCCAACCAGATCTGGGAAATGACACATAAGAAAGTAACGTCAAGTTATCTAGGCAAGACTCCTGAATGATCTCACTCCAGAGAGAGCAGCAGAGAGGGGTAGGTCAGGAGGCAATGATACAGGTTTGATATCAGGAAGCAGGTAAGTGGACTTCGGTCTCTCTGCAGCCAGCAGTGTTTATTATTTATATACAGTACTATGGCATTGCCACAGTGACTAAAGAATATTCCTACCCTAAAGAGCTTCCAACTTACTCCACCAGTCACAAGATGACGGCACACAGTGGGATATACACAGAGTAAAAACTGGGGGCCAAATTCTTAGCCTGTGTAAACTGGTAAAGCTTCATTCAAGTCAGACCTATGCTGATTTACAGCACCTGATGCTACAGCTCAAGATGTTTAAGGAAAGGCTGGATTCTTATTTCCAGAGCACCACAGGTGTACCCAGCACTGTACAAGAGATGATCAGCTAATCAGAATGGGTATTTTTCTAACAGCTCATTGTTACAGCCCTGGCTGAATTCCCACTTGGGACACACGCCAGGCCGCTGTACTGGACTCATTTGTTGGATCCTGTGTGCCTCCAGGCCCAGCTGGTCTGAGCAGCACCAAGATGCTGTCTCTAAGGCTTTGTCTACACTACACAGCTTTTAGCGACACAGCTGTGTCACTAAAAGTCGGGCACTTTTGCAGACAAAATATTTCCACCCCCAACAAGCGGTGTTCACGTTGTCGACAGGAGCTGCGCTGTTCAAACTAACACTTGCCACGGCAAAACTTTTGCCTTTTAGTGGGGGGGGGGGTTAGCACCTCTGAACAACAAAAGTTTGGTCGTTCAATTGCCAGCCTTAGTCTGGCCTCTCAGACACGCTCCTGGGGTGCAGATTACTTGTCTGTTAGCCCTCATTGGGATATGGGACCCCCACGGCTCAGATGCCCTGGGCCCCAAGACCAGTGCTGAACCCCTAAGTCTCCCCAACAGCTTAAACACACCCCTCCCCACAGTCCCACCTGTGCAGAAACGTCTACAGGCACCATGTGACAGCTGAAGCAAAAGAATGCACAGGCTTTGCAAAGGACCATCTAGACCAGACACTTCCCTCAGACACCGCACCAGACACATACCTAGGCAAAACCAACCAACACCTGCATGCAAAGCCCTCCCTCCAGTGTCCTCACCACTCAGGGTGCCAGGACCTCCTGCACCCCACTTCTCCTGCTCAGCCTTCCTGCTGTTAGCTGATGGATGGAGGAGGAGAGAGCCCCCAGCTCAAGATGATGTTCTGGCCCTCTCTGTCAAGTGACCCCCAAGCAGCTTCAAAATCCCTGTCAGGCGATCGGTTGCTTAACTCCAGGCTCACCTCCCAAACTGGGTCCTGGTCTATGCTTAAAAAGATAGATCCACCTAGCACAGAGGAGGACAAACTATGGCCCGGGGGCCAGATCCAGCCCGACAGGGCTTTCAGTCCGGCCCGGCTTTCAGTCCGGCCCGTGGGATTGCCAGCCCCGTGGCACAGTGGGGCTAAGGCAGGCTCCCTGCCTGCCCTGGCCTCGTGCTGCTCCGGAAGTGGCCAGCACCACGTCCCTGTGGACCCTGAAGGAGGGGGAGGGGGGACGGAGGGCTCTGTGCACTGCCCTCGCCTGCAGGCACCGCCCCACTGCAACTCCCATTGGCCAGGAATGGGGAACTGTGGCCAATGGGAGCTTCGGGGGTGGTATCCACCGGCGAGGACAGCGTGACAGCTGCCTGCCCCGCCCCGCCCCACCCCCAGGAGCCACTGCAGGACATGTTGGCCACTTCCGGGAGCGGTGCGGCACGAGGGCAGGCTATGCACTGCTGCCATCCTGGAGCCACCTAAGGTAAGCGGCGCCAGACCAGAGCCCACACCCTAACCCCCTGCCTTGAGCACCCCAAACCCCTGCCACACCCCAACCCCCTGCCCTGAACCCCCGCTGCACCCCAATCCCCTGCCCTGAGCCCCTTCCTGCGCACCCTGCACTCCAATCCCCTGCTCCAGCCCTACGTTCATGGCCCTGCATACAATTTCCCTACCCAGATGTGGCCCTCGGGCCAAAAAGTTTGCCCACCCCGACCTACCAGGTCACTCATGGCTGTGAAAAATGGTTCTGCCCTGAGCAACTTATTTAGGGGGTCTACCTAATCCCCCACATAAATGCGGATGGGTCAACAGGAGATTCTTCCATCTACCTAGCTACCCCCTCTTGGAGAGGTGGATTTTAAAGTTTTATTAAGATGATGTTAAAATAAAAAGAAAACAGTAGAGTTTAAGAGTAGAAGTTTCTGGTTATCAGGGAATAACATATAGATTATCAAGAGGTGCGAAGTTTGGTAACTACATCAATGGAAAAAACCTTCTGTCCATCTAGGAAACATCTACTCTACATTGGCAGCACCATGACCATAGCTATGCTGCTGTAGCATAGCCATACCCTGGGAAAAGTTGTTCCCATTGTCTGCAGCCTGCCTGTTCTTCTAGAGTGGACTCATTTGAATGGAGAACCATCTAGGCTGGTGACTCTTGATGGCTTTCCTATTGTTAGCCTCTCTGCTAGGTGTAAGGATTCCTTTTAACACCTCCTGGGTGTCCCAGACTACAGTACAAAAGCAAAGGGCACGGAATAGGTTATTATCAAAATGGCACTCACAAAACCAAATGGAGTCTGCAGATGGATATAGGAAGGGAGGGAGGGAGCGATAGCTCAGTGGTTTGAGCATTGGCCTGCTAAACCCAGGGTTGTGAGTTCAATCCTTGAGGGGGCCATTTAGGGATCTGGGGCAAAAATTGGGGATTGGCCCTGGTTTGAGCAGGGGGTTGGACTAGATGACCTCCTGAGGTCCCTTCCAACCCTGATATTCTATGATTCTATGATATACAGACATATACTAATGTGTCACATTATTAATATTCCAAGTGGGCACGTGCAGAAAGCAAGACTCAGTAGGTGGATGCTGGAGCCTTCTAGCATTCCTGTACTGAGATCAGTTTAAAGAGGGTTTTATTTTATTTTAGAAACTACTGTACTTAATTACAAATATGAGGAAGGATCCGTAACAAATCAGAGTCTCCTCCATCCAAGGGAAAGGCAGAAATGCGGTACAGCACTACAGAACAATCATTACAACTACTTTCATGCAACCCTGTATTGTCTTATCAGCATATCATTATTTAGGTAAAAAGAAAAGGAGTACTTGTGGCACCTTAGAGACTAACCAATTTATTTGAGCATAAGCTTTCGTGAGCTACAGCTCACTTCATCGGATGCATACTGTGGAAGCTGCAGAAGACATATACACAGAGACCATGAAACAATACCTCATCCCATCCCACTCTCCTGCTGGTAATAGCTTATCTAAAGTGATCACTCCCCTTACAATGTGTATGATACTCAAGTTGGGCCATTTCCAGCACAAATCCAGGTTTTCTCACCCTCCGCCCCCCTTCCCCTCCCCCCCCCCACACAAAATCACTCTCCTGCTGGTAATAGCACTCGTTATTCCTAGCCTGATTCTTGCTTGCATATTTATACCTGCCTCTGGAAATTTCCACTACGTGGAATTTGGAAATTGCTATTTCATGCATCCAAAGAAGTGGGTATTCACCCATGAAAGTTTATGCTCCAATACATCTGTTAGTCTATAAGGTGCCACAGGACTCTTTGCTGCTTTTACTTGAAGTACGTAATTTATAAAAGGGTGCTGTCAGGCTGGTTCAGCCCTGCTGACTGAACCTGGACACCTGGGTTCCTAGCTGGTGCATTATCATCAGTAACAAACACTCTTACAGCCAGAGGCCACACTGAGTCACATCTGTGCCCTTCCCTTGCGACCAGTAGGGTTTCACAGGTGTAACTGAGGCCAGAATCCAGCTCTGCAGCTGGAACTCAAGTCAACAATGCAGTTGACGATGCAGGAGTCAGAACAGAATCTGACACGCTGACCCAGGGCTAAGCTGGATACACAGAGCTAGAAGGAGCAAAAATGTATTTTTGTCAATGAAGTCAGCATAGTGACTCAGAACACACTCATGGAGCTGTGCTGCTGAGTAAAGAAGGATTTTTTTAAAAAACAAAACAGTTAAAGTTTCAGAGTAGAAATTTTAAACTAGGTTAAATCAGAGGCATATGTGTCCTTTAAGCAGCAAATGTGCTGCAGGAGCCATCATATTCAATAAGGAGAATCTCGCAAGTACATGGCTGCTTGAACACTGTTCTCTGCCCGAGGAAGTCATTTGATCTGTCTTGACACATTTCAGAGATCAGTTTGTGGGCACTGCAGCGGGACAACACCATGCTCGCTGTCACTTTGTCTCAACTTTAGAGGTGGCCTGCAAAACAATCATTTAACAGTGTGCTTTGAACTCTGTCGTCTAGGAAACCAAGCTGCAAACACAGGAAGTTTTTGTGGGTCACACAGCCTGCTCCTTACACAGGCATGGCACTTCCGGAAGGGGGCGTGGAGAAGCAGACTTCTGTCATGTTATTGATACCAACAGGGAACAGCAAAAAAAAAAAAGTCAAAGAAAGCCTATTCTCCTCAGCTCAGGAAACAGGCTCATGCAGGACCAGCCACAGAGGACAGAGGAGGCCCGCTGGGAAATTATGCCTCAGATCTGCTGGCACTGTACCTCTGATACTCAAATTGGTAGTGAAGCTGGAAGCACCATGTGCTCTGTACTTTACCTGCAAACAGCACACACACCTGCACACACACACACGGGACATCTTCAGTGAAGTCTTTGCTCTCTTCTCTCCCCAAAGACAAATGGAGAAAAAAAAGCAGGCAGAAGATCACCCTCATCTGCTGGCCACAACCTAACAGGTCTATGACCCTAGGCAGGATGCTGAACCTAGCAAAACCTTCTCCCTCCACCTGCAATATCAATCATGTACCATATTCAACAACTACGTCAATCAAATGCAATGACAGGTAGAGCGGAGACTTGGACTCATTAGCAACGAGTGAGATGATGCTGCACAAGGCACATGCCAGAACCCTTCCTAGCACATACCATTGCATGTACATTGCAAACAATGGAGCAAGCCACCACAGCGCTAGCTCCAGAAGAGACAATGCCCTCTTCTTTCGATGGGGACTGAAGTGAACTCTGGGATGCCCACCATGGCATTATTTGTAGTTCATTCACAGTCACATGTACCTGCTTTCGAGGACTCATAACAGTCCCAAGGAGAATCACAAGGCTGCACTGTGATCCATCTTTATCTATATATTTCTAACATACCATTTGGGGATTGCTACATCCCCGTTTATTCCATAGCATGGGAATTCAACACTTCAGGCTCTGAGCTTTCATTAGAAGCAAGAAATGTTGTTTCTGTCCCTCCTGGTCAGGGAGAAAATTCAGAAAAATGTCATCAATGCAGGGTGTCTTCCAGAATCTCCTGGAAGTGTGAAACAATAGCTCAGAGATGTGGGAATAGCCCCATTCATCTCAATGGGTTAACTTTCAAAACCTAGATTACAGTTTAAATGGCAGTTAACTTTTTCACTGCTGATAATATTAGCAGACACATCCAACTAATGGGCTTATCAGAAACTACCTCCAAACACTTGCCCCAGATGCCAACAGCCTCAACTGTCCCCTACATATCCACTAAAGCATCTGTCAGTTTCTATAACCCAGTTCTGCATTGCCAATCCAAAACTCAACAATACCATGGGGATTGGATTGACCAAATGGAATTTATTTTCAAAGTAAATAACGTAGAAGGCTTTGTGTACTTGACTGATTAGACTAATCATTGTCATTACATTAAAAGCCTGCATTATTTTAACTTAACTACCAGCGTATGGCACCACAGTGCTGCAGAACCAAGGCCCACCTTGCAGCGGAGCACGGGAGGCCTTGCTCTGACAAGTATTTAGGTTAAGGTTAAGGATTTATTTTAAACATCTAAAATAGGCAACATTTCCAAAGAAAAACACAACCAGTTTCCAGGGACCGAACGAGACGTAATCCCAAACCAAGACCCTGACTAGACACTGGAAATAAGGGTCATCATTAGAATAGGATGGTTGATCATCCAAGGACAGCTCGTAATAAAATAATGAGACTTGCCAGCTGCTGTCTTTGGAACCTAGGGAGCATCAGGTATTCAACTCACCCGTGCAGACAGCTCTGGCCAGACTTCTTTAGCCCGGACTGCTCCTGACTCAGCCAGAGCATTTACACAGGGTGGGGCAAAGAGCATGTGTGACACAAACCAGGCGGGGGTCAGGGCAGGCTCCGAGCTGAGCCAGACTCGAGGGACATTATGCCTGCCCTTACACACACCAGTCTTATGTTGCCACATGCCATGCCCCAGTTACAAACACACACAACTGGCTCTCCCCCACGACTGACCCTTGCTATGTGCCAATACCACTAACCCAACCTGTGCCCCCAGCTGTGAACCGGATACCCCATCGCCACCCCCCCACCCCGCCGTGCCCCCGCTACTCCACTGTCCCCCTCATCCCGCTGCTCCCTGCCGCCCCCAGTTATCCCATCACCGTCCCCCACCCCACCGCCCCCCGCTACCCCATCACCGCCCACCACCCACGATGCCAGTTACCCCATCGCTGCCGCCCCCAGCTACCCCATCGCCGCCCCCCACCCCGCCGTACCCCCGCTACTCCATTGCCCCCCTCATCCCGCTGCCCCCCGCCGTCCCCCAGCTACCCCACTACCCCCCACTATTCCATCGCTGTCCCCCACCCCACCCCACCATCCGCGCCACCCCATCACCACCCCCGGTGCCCCTGTTACACCATCGCCACCCCCCCACTCCTGCCGTGCCCCAGCTACCGCACTGCCCCCCTCCGCCCCCAGTTACCCCATCGCCGCCCCCGCACCCCACCATGCCCCCGCTACTCCATTGCCCCCCTCATCCCGCTACCCCATCGCCGCCCCCCGCCCCCGGTGCCCCTGTTACCCCATCGCCACCCCCCCACCCCCGCCATGCCCCCGCTACTCCATTGCCCCCCTCATCCCGCTGCTCCCTGCCACCCCCAGCTATCCCATCACCATCCCCCACCCCACCGCCCCCCGCTACCCCATCACCGCCCACCACCCACGATGCCAGTTACCCCATCGCTGCCGCCCCCAGCTACCCCATCGCCGCCCCCCCACCCCGCCGTACCCCCGCTACTCCATTGCCCCCCTCATCCCGCTGCCCCATCGCCGCCCCCCGCTACCCCACTACCCCCCACTATTCCATCGCTGTCCCCCACCCCACCATCCGCGCTACCCCATCACCACCCCCGGTGCCCCTGTTACCCCATCGCTGCCGCCCCCAGCTACCCCATCGCCGCCCCCCCACCCCGCCGTACCCCCGCTACTCCATTGCCCCCCTCATCCCGCTACCCCATCGCCATCCCCCAGCTACCCCACTATTCCATCGCTGTCCCCCACCCCACCATCCGTGCTACCCCATCACCACCCCCGGTGCCCGTTACCCCATCGCCACCCCCCCACCCCTGCCGTGCCCCAGCTACCACACTGCCCCCCTCCGCCCCCAGTTACCCCATCGCCGCCCCCCCACCCCGCCATGCCCCCGCTACTCCATTGCCCCCCTCATCCCGCTACCCCATCGCCGCCCCCCGCCCCCGGTGCCCCTGTTACCCCATCGCCACCCCCCCACCCCCGCCATGCCCCCACTACTCCATTGCCCCCCTCATCAAGCTGCCCCATCGCCGCCCCCCGCCCCCGGTGCCCCTGTTACCCCATCGCCGCCCCCCCACCCCGCCATGCCCCCGCTACTCCATTGCCCCCCTCATCAAGCTGCCCCATCGCCGCCCCCCGCTACCCCATCGCCGCCCCCCGCCCCCGGTGCCCCTGTTACCCCATCGCCGCCCCCCCACCCCGCCATGCCCCCACTACTCCATTGCCCCCCTCATCAAGCTGCCCCATCGCCGCCCCCCGCTACCCCATCGCCGCCCCCCGCCCCCGGTGCCCTTGTTACCCCATCGCCGCCCCCCACCCCCGCCATGCCCCAGCTACCCCATCGCCCCCCCCTTCATCCCGCCGCCCCCCGCTACCCCATCGCCCCCGGTGCCCCTGTTACCCCATCGCCGCCCCCCACCCCCGCCGTGCCCCAGCTACTCCACCGCCCCCCCCCTTCATCCCGCCGCGCCCCAGCTGAGAACCAGCTACGCTACCCCCGTCCCTGCTGCTGCCGCCGGTCACCGCCCCCAGCGCGCCCCCACCTGCTGGCCTCCTGCTCCCCGCCGCGCCCGATCTCCATGCCGGCCGGCCGGGGCCCGCCTGCCTCAGCGCGGGCGGCCCCCGCCAGCAGCCTCCATCTCCACCCCCGCGGCCGGCTGGAACGGCGGCTCCCAGCACGCCCCGCGACAGGGCGACTACAGCTCCCAGCATGCCCTTCACACGGCCGCCCCTCCCTCCCCTCGCACGAAGCGCCTCGGAACTGTAGTTCCCAGCATGCCCCACGCCGACGAAACTACAGCTCCCAGCATGCACTGCGGTTTGAGTCTCGTCTGAGCACGCGGGGCAGGGACCCAGGGTCTGCAACACTGAGCTGTGCATGAGGGGGGATTAGCTGGGCGCGGGAGGGTGTTTGCAGCGGGGTCTCTCGTGCCTTCAGACTGTTTGCCCATAGTTATGTAATTGCCCAGCGGAGATACTTGCACAGAGATTTTCAGTTTTGCCAGGAGGATTATGGGACAGGATTTTCATTTCAAATACAAAAACTCTATCGCTGCTGTATTCAGAACGGTCAGTCCACGGCCGGTGCTACTTCAACCAAAACAGGACATTTCTCTCCCGTTTGAATTGCTACATGACTAAATGCTTGCAGCTAAAACATAATCCACCCCCCCCCATGGTTTCCCATGCTTCAGCAACACTAATCATCAGACTAGTGAAGCAAGCAACTTTAGCTGACACTGATTCTCAAGACCCTAGCCTAGCCCAAAACCTGAACTATAGACAATTCACTGGATGTAAGAGATCAAAAACTACAAACTAGGTTGCTACAGACCCCTGAATATAATTTTCACACTAACAGGTTGTTGTATCCAAGGCTGGCTCTAGGTTTTTTGCAGCCCCAAGCGTGCAACAGCCGGAGCGAAAAAGCACATGCTTGCTTTGCTGGTGCCTAGAGCTGGTACTCCCTGTATCATAGTGAAATGTGCAAGACTCAGATATCTGCCTACTCAATATAGAATGAGTGATCAGAAACTAGTGGTGGAAACAGAGACAAAGCCCAATGCAACCCAGAGTGGAATGACTGTACAACAACTGTAACAGCAGAGAGAGACATGTAAAGACATTTTCTGCTCCACTGCCCCAAGTACGAGAGAGCATGGGATGAATAATTTCACAAATTATCAGAAATATAAAAAAATTTCTCAAAAGTGATGAGGGAAGCTGTGCATAACTCTGGGGGAAAGGAAAAATATATCACTACCACCAGATTGGGAATAATCGAATGATCATAGGGGATAAACTCCAAATATGGCTGTGAAGTTGCTTGATGTGCTATAGCTCCCTCCCTTTCAGAGACCCAAGATTTCTGTATTTTTATTTTTTCAGTAACTCTTGTTCATGTGCGATTATTATGTTTTATTTATTTGTATTCTGCTAGCATCCAGGTCACACTAGCCACTGTCAAGGCACATAGGAAGACTCAGTCCTAGACCTGAAGAGTTTATATTCTAAGAGTTATTGTGTTACTTGTTGTCAAGGTTCCTTTCCCACTCTGAACTCTAGGGTACAGATGTGGGGACCTGCATGAAAAACCGCCTAAGCTTATTTTTACCAGTTTAGGTTAAAACTTCCCCAAGGTACAAACTATTTTACCTTTTGCCCTTGGACTTTATTGCTGCCACCACCAAGCGTCTAACAAATATATAACAGGGAAAGAGCCCACTTGGAAACGTCTTTCCCCCCAAAATCCTCCCAAACCCTACACCCCCTTTCTTGGGGAAGGCTTGATAAAAATCCTCACCAATTTGCATAGGTGAACACAGACCCAAACCCTTGGATCTTAAGAACAATGAAAAAGCAATCAGGTTCTTAAAAGAATTTTAATAGAAGAAAAAGTACAAGAATCACCTCTGTAAAATCAGGATAGTAAATACCTTACAGGGTGATCAGACTCAAAACATAGAGAATCCCTCTAGGCAAAACCTTAAGTTACAAAAAGACACAAAAACAGGAATATACATTCCATTCAGCACAACTTATTTTATCAGCCATTTAAACAAAACAGAATCTAACGTGTATCTAACTAGATTGCTTATTAGCCCTTTACAGGAGTTCTGACCTGCATTCCTGCTCTGGTCCCAGCAAAAGCAACACACAGACCAACAGAACCCTTTGTTTCCCCCCCTCCAGCTTTGAAAGTATCTTGTCTCCTCATTGGTCATTTTGGTCAGGTGCCAGCGAGGATATCTTAGCTTCTTAACCCTTTATAGGTAAAAGGGTTTTTCCTCTGGCCAGGAGGGATTTAAAGGTGGTTAGCCTTCCCTTTATATTTATGACAGCCTGTATCACACAGCCTCTTTTACATTATTCCACCTGAGTAAACATCCTGTCTCTAAGGGTATGTCTACAATGCAAAACAAAACAAAAGGCAAAACCTTAAGTTACAAAAAGTTACAAAAAGACACAAAAACAGGAATATACATTCCATTCAGCACAACTTATTTTATCAGTCATTTAAAAAAACAGAATTTAATGTATATCTAACTAGATTGCTTATTAGCCCCTTACAGGAGTTCTGACCTGCATTCCAGCAAAAGCAACACACAGCCAGAGAGAAACTTTTGTCCCCCCTGCCAGCTTTGAAAGTATCTTGTCTCCTCATTGGTCATTTTGGTCAGGTGCCAGCTAGGTTATCTTTAGCTTCTTAACCCTTTACAGGTGAAAGGTTTTTTTCCTCTGGCCAGGAGGGATTTAAAGGTGGTTAGCCTTCCCTTTATATTTATGACACTTGTCATAAAATTTAATATTTCCAAGTGATTTGAGAGGCTACAGGACTCTAGATGCTATTGTAATACAAATAATAACACTCCCTAGAAGGCACTCAAGAAAGAGACTAGAACTCTCACAATGCCATAGGGATTACTGCTACCAGCAAAATATGGCTTCCAGCACATTTTGTGAGACAAGAAAAATGTTACACAGGCCTATTCTATTCTCATCCCTTCTGTAAAATTTGCAGGGTGCATATCACAGGCAGTACCAGAGCATCAGTATATTTACTGATTGTCACTGTAAAAATATTGTGGAAAATTGAAAGTAATTGAAACTGTTCCTGTGAGCAAGGGTTATATGATCATGCCCAGTGAAACTGACTATAAATGCAAATGAAACTGATAACTCTGGTTTCATTGTTTAAACTGAGAGAAATGCAAAACAGTGTAACATAATTCTGGGGCTCAAGCCTGCAACCTAGTCCCACTGAAGTCAACGAGACTGCTCATGTCAATAAACTCTGTAGGATCAGGCTCTTTTGGGGGTATCTTTCCATACAAACTATAAATAGACACCTTGTAAATAATAAAATGTTGTTTTGTCTATATTAAATAATAAAAACAATGGAAAAGATAAACTACAAAATGCAGAGGTAAAGGAAAAGACAGATGTTTTATCATGAGATGGGGAGTTTGCTAGACAGGGAGATCCAGAAAAGACTACTCCAGATTATAAAAACTAGAATAAATGTTATCATTTGTCCTTTGGAACAAGCTTTGGTGTATTCGCCATCCCTTGATGTCTTTAAATCAAGACTGAATGCCTTTCTGGAATATACGCTTCACACTGGAATCAAGTACAAGTTATTGGGCTCAATACAGGGGTGAAATTCTCTGGCTTGTGTTACACAAGATGCCAGACTAGATGATCTAATGCTTCTGAACTTAAATAGTACAAATTATGAATATGCTTTCATCATTCTTTGGGTGAGTTTATTGCATGGCAATTTTAACTCTTCTTATTGAGAGTTTCACCTTGGTGTTTATACATCAATTTATAAGCAAGACACCTTTCAACATAACACTATGGGTTAGATTAGATACAGAGATCTTTAGGAAAGGGCTGTTTCAGTACCTTTGAAATCAATGAAAGCCTCTCATTGACTTCAATGTGCTCTGGATCAGATCTTAAAAACCCAATACAGGTCTCAATGAAGTGGGAGCTGAACTGGTTCCTACATTCTCATTCAGAGGCTTTTTGAAGTCAGCAGGGTGAAATGTATCCACACTGAAGTTAATGTGAGTTTTGCCATTGACTCAATGGGATGAAGATTTCATATGAGGAGTTTTGACTGAGTAAGGACTTCAGGATTGGGCCCAGTTTTATAATTTTTTTCACAGTATCTTCATCCCCATAATAAACTAAAAAGATCTTAATTCTGCAGATTTAAAAAAGCAACAAACAACTACAAATTGATTGGAATGGGCTAATATCCATACACATCAACCTAATTCCAGTAAATGTAAAAGAACAAACATTACTATTCTCAATAGCATTGCCAGAGTCTATGCTAAGGATGGTTTGGGGGTGGAAGAGACCATAGAAATACAGTCTGGGATAGAGCTAAACCTGTTATAAGGTTAAAGATTAGTTCTCCATCATTATAGCAGCAGCACTATGCAGTTCCTCTTAGCTGTCACTTAGGTAGCCATTTGCACACTCATGAAATCTAGATATAAATCCAAGACCTAATGTTTGCTTCACCCCCTCAATGACCCCTGAAAGACTTTGTCCATTTCAGGGCACTGAGAGGATGAAGTTCATTTTCCTTCAGATCAAACCTTTGTTCAATTTTCTTTTGTATATGTCCAGCTTTAGACAGCTGGCCTCCTGGTCTGGATAATAAGAGCCATCAATAGCTGTTGTGCAGTCTGTCTGAGTTTTGTGATTTCCATCTGTTATCTGGGCAAACAGCTTTTGCCACCTTTGATGCTAACTTATTTGTCATGGGTTTAACAAAGCATTTGTATCTTAGTGTTGATGAATGCTACTACCAGCCAGTGCCCCATCCCAGCACCATATCAACACAGAAATCGGGTCTACAATTTTACATAAAATATATGACATTTAGTAATATTAACATTAGTACTTGGCTTGGTAATTCTATGGCACCATCCATTTTGAGAATATAAATGAACTTTTCAAACATGAATGAATTAAGACTCACAACCCCGACTTATCATCAACCACTTGAAGAAGGTAAGTAAAACATCAAATCTGTGGCCCCCAAGACTTCACATCTATCACTGTGCTGAGCACATGAAACTTCACAGTAACAGCAGAGACTGAACTCAGATCTTCAAGGAACATGGGCACCATCACCCCCACCAGAGCTAAAGGAGATTCTCTATTAGTCATTAGCTATAGAGGACCTATCACACACAACTGAGCAATCCATTCACTAGAAAGAAGTGGTGTAAATACACACTAGCCAATTCACAACAATATTATTAAATGGATTAAAAACTGGCTAACTGATAGATCTCAAAATGTAACTGTAAACGGGGAATTTTCATTGAGTGGTGTGTTTCCAGTGGGGTCCTGCAGGGGCTGGTTCTTGGCTCTGTGCTATTTAACATTTTTATCAATGACTTGGAAAAAAACCATAACATTATCACTGATAAAGTTTGCAGATGACACTAAAATGGGGGGAGTGGTGAATAATTAAGAGGACTGGTCACTGATTCAGAACGATCTGGATAGCTTGGTAAACTGGGAGCAAGCAAACAATGTGTATTTTAATATGGCTAAATGTAAACGTATACATCTGGGAATAAAGAATGTAGGCCATAGTTATAGACTAGGAGACTTTATCCTGGAAAGCAGTGACTCTGAAAAAGATTTAGAGGTGATGATGGATAATCAGCTGAACATATGAGCCATCAGGGTGATGCTGTGGGCCACAAGAGCTAATGCAGTCTTGGGATGCATAAATAGGGGAATCTCAAGTGGGAGTAGAGAGGTTATTTTACCTCTATATTTGGCAATGGTGTGACAACTGCTGGAATACTGTGTCCAGTACTGGTGCCTACAGTACAGGAAGGATGTTAATAAATTGGAGAGGGTTCAGAGAAGAGCCAAGAGAAGGATTAAAGGATTAGAAAACCTGCCTTGTAGTGATAGAATGAAAGAGTTCAATCTATTTAGCTTAACAAAGAGAAGGTTAAGGGGTGACTTAATTACAGTCTACAACCATGTACATGGGGAACAAGTATTTAAAAATGGGCTCATCAATTTAGCAGGGAAAGGTATAATGTGATCCAGTGGATGGATGTTGAAGCTGGAGCATGGACTAGAATCCACATACCTTGAGTCCAAGAGTCCTCTAACCTAACCACTAGACAAATGCCTATTTTCATGATAATAATTAATAATTAATGATTCATTAGTTTAGCAAGATTAATAAACCTTAATAGAGAGCAATGGGGATATATAATATTTGCATGCACACAGAGGTAGGTATATATAGAAGTGCACTGGGTTATTTAGCTGTGTGTTAGGGCACTTAATTGGCCACACAAGGATATTTGCACTCGAGTATTCAGTTGGGATCAGACTGGGGCAAGGGCACATGGTATTTGGGCAGTTTAATGACATGTGGGAGTAGTTGCACTGAAGCAAGGAGATCTTTAGTTGCATGCAAAGGCGTGTGCTTGGATTGGCGGTATTTAATCATTCACGGGGCATTTGCACAGGGTCTTTAGTCGTATGCGAGGGTGTTTACACATGGGCCCCTTGGGAAGTCACTAGCCTACTTTGGGTTGGCATTCTCCTCCTGACCTGCAGGGGGCGTACTGAGGCTGAGACCACAGGTCTTTCCCGGAGGAACTAGACCTCCTGCGCAGACCCCCTCGCGAATTATTGAATGCGCACGCGCCCGCGCCCGCGCCCGTCTAATCGCGCGAGCGCCTGCGAGCCACAGCTCCGGCTGCGGGGTCGGATGTTACCGCGCGTGCGCAGAGTGGGCGGCCGTTGTCTCAGTCAGGGACGGGAGGCGGCTCTCAGCTCGGCCATGAACGGGTTCCGTGTCGGGGCGACCCCTTTGGGGTTCTCCGCGGCGGCGGCGGCCCGGAGCGCCAGCAGCGAGAGCCTGGAGAAGATCGACATGTCGCTGGGTGAGGAGAGCCGCGGGCCGGGCCGCCTCGGCCCCTCCCGAGGCCGCCGCCTTTGGGGCGCGGGCCGGGGCTGGGGGGCGGGGAGTCGTTCGGACCGAACCATGTGTGACGGGGGAGGGGACGCGGACGGGACAGCGTGTGACTGGCACGGACCCGACCACGGACAGGGGCGGGGGGGGGGGCGCACTGGGCCGGGCCCGCTCGGTGAGTCCCACTCAGGCCCATTGGCTCAAGGGGGGGGGGGGGAGGCAGCCTTCCCCCAAGGGAGGAAGGCCTGGTCCGGCATGCCCTCCAAAGGAAAATATTCAGGGAGGGGGACTAGGCCCAGTGCAGTGAGCCAGGCTTGTGCCCCCTTTTTTGTTATTATATAAAGGCCTGTTTTTGCCCCCCATAGAAGGTGTCATAAATATAAAGGGAAGGGTAACCCCTTTTCTGTATACAGTGCTAAAAAAATCCCTCCTGGCCAGAGGCCACATCCTGTTACCTGTAAAGGGTTAAGAAGCTCAGCTAACTTGGCTGGCACCTGACCTTAAGGACCAATAGGGGAATAAGATACTCTCAAATCTTGGGGGGGAGGCTTTTGTTTGTGCTCTTTGTTTACGTGGTTGCTCTCTCTTGGGACTGAGAGAGGCCAGACAAATCCATCTTCTCTAATCCATCCTAATCCAAGACTCCAATATTGCAACCAGTAGAGGTAAGCCAGGCAAGGTAGATTAGTTTATCTTTTGTTTTATGTGAAAAGAAAAGGAGGACTTGTGGCACCTTAGAGACTAACCAATTTATCTGAGCATGAGCTGTCGTGAGCTACAGCTCACTTCATCGGATGCATACTGTGGAAACGGCAGTCTCTGTGTATATAATGTCTTCTGCAGTTTCCACACTATGCATCGGATGAAGTGACGAAAGCTCATGCTCAAATGAATTGGTTAGTCTCTAAGGTGCCACAAGTACTCCTTTTCTTTTTGCGAATACAGACTAACACGGCTGTTACTCTGAAACCTGTTTTCTGTAACTTTAAGGTTTTCCCCAGAGGGGGATCCTCTGTGTTTTGAATCTGAATATCCTGTAAAGTATTTTCCATCCTGATTTTACAGAGATGATTTTTACCTTTTTTTTTTTTTTTTTTTAAAATAAAATCCTTCTTTTAAGAACCTGACTGATTTTTCCATTGTTCCAAGATCCAGGGGTTTGGGTCTTTGATGATTTTGTAAGCAATTGGTTAGGATATTATTCTCAAACCTCCCCAGGAAAGGGGGGGTGTAGGGTGTGGGGGGATGTTTTGGGGGAAGACATCTCCAAGTGGTTCCTGTTCTTTGTTTAAAACGCTTGGTGGTGGCAGCATATTGTTCAACGACAAGGCAAAGTTTGTACCTTGGGGAAGTTTTTAACCTAAGCTGGGAAGAATAAGCTTAGGGGGTCTTTCATGCTGGTCCCCACATCTGTACCCTAAACTTCAGAGTGGGGAAGGAGCCCTGACAGAAGGAAAGTTGCTGTTTGGATCTCTAACCTTAGCAATGGCCAGCCTTGCCTATTTTTGGTGCTTGACCCATTGGCAGAGCCTCAGAAATACAGGTGAACTCACCATTGAAGTGGTCAGGGTATTCAGGCTTTAGCAAAGTGAGCTTTTTTCTTTTTCTTAAGGAGACTTTGGATTTAATTGCAGTTAACCAAAACAGCTGAGTTTAAGCACTCTGCCTAAAAGAATTCATATCTTTTCTCAATTCAGTTTTACTTTGAATCTGTGATGTCTTAATCCTGTTAGTTATCCAACCATCAAGTTTCCCAAAATTCTGGGGAGAAGACGACCTGACTTGTTTTATGTAAATGAGATTTTCTTTGGGGGCGGGGACGACAACTTCATGTTGCCTTTATGAATATGAAGATGCAAAAAACTTCTTTGCGGGTCACCTTAAAATATGAGGGTGGCTACAATTTGCCCATTTTTATTGCACATCAAGTGGGCTTTGCCAAGTGACTAACCCAGTCCTTCATTTGGGCGAAACTTATAAAACACTGGTTCAGGGCTCCCTTAAAGGTAGGAATGTGGGAGGATAGGGGGTTGATTTTTGTGTATAGTGTTTTATGATACACACTGATTCTGGGGAGATACTTATTTTGGTTGCCTAGTTTGTTTCATTCTGGTCTCACTTTAATGTTTTCTCTTTGGGTCCAGTTTTTTATCTGGTAATGATTTACTATGGGTGTGTCAATAGCAATAGTTTACAGAGTACTGCTAATGTGCCATCATGGGGTGACACCTTGTTTGGAAATTATTCTCCTCATATTTTCCCTAGTCATCAGTTTAATTTCTTACTGAGGTAATTTACATGAAAATAGAATCATTCATTCCAATTGTCCCTCACCTAAAGGCTTGTAATCTGTTGTAGGGTTGACAGGATCATGGATTATATGAAATCCCATATTTGTCATGGTGTCAGAAAAGTTGTTAATTGTCTCTGCTCCAACACCAATAAAGCTTAAAACCCTTTCTGATGCTCACATATTATGCTGCTACTGATCTGAGGCTGGGTTTTTAGTTTGCTAATTTATTTTGATTATTCCTCTGAACCATCAGCAATTTTTAATCTTTGCTCAGTCTCCCTCACTAATGAAGGCAGATTAATCTGATCATGGTCATACTCTTATTTTTAAATGTATCTCCAAAGTGCACTGTTAGGGAATTCACAACCTTCTCTGTAGCAACAAATGGTCGTGTTGTAAGAATCAAGCTTACTTTTAAGCATGATGGAAGACAAAATTAGTTTTTTTTCCTAGATTGATTTTATTTTTTCCGAAGGAAGTCGGTGGAACAGATTGCAAGAAACCATTCAAAATGAAGTGGCCAATTAACATGTCTGCAGTCATAGGATGAAGGAGAGTTAGTGGATTAGAGATTATTGTAATGAGACACAAACCCCATGTCTCTGTTGAAGACCAGGTCTGTCCCGAGGGCTAATCTACACTAGAAGCACTACATCCTTGGGCATAATAACTATGTCTCTGTGAGAGGTGGTAACTGTTCTCCCGCCAACGTACTGCTGCACACAACAGGACTTAGGTTGATATAACTGACATCGCTCAGGGGGTGGCTTTTTCACACACCTGAGCTATGTACATTATATTGATATGAGCAGTAGTGTAGACAAGCCCTTAAAATGCTGTATTGGTGCAGTTGTAGTGCTTAAGTGAAGACGCTCCTACACAGACAGGAGAGAGCTCTCCTGTCGGCGTAGTTAATCTACCTCCTTGAGAGGTGGTAGCTCTGTTGACAGGAGGAGCTTTCTCATCGACATAGCGCTGTCTACACAGAGGAGTTAATGTCGGTATAACTATGTTCTTCAGAGGTGTGGATTTTTTACACCCTGAGCAATGTAGTTACTGACAGGTCTGTAGTGTAGACCTGGCCTGAGCCTTGGTCTACACTAGGAACTTATGTTGGTATAACTACATCCCTCGAGGTATGGAGCGACATAGTTATACCAACCTAACCCTGGTGTAGACAGGGCTTCTGTTGACATAGCTACTGCCTCTTGCAGAGGTGGAGTACCACAAACAGGCGAAGCTCTCCCGTTGGCATAGGCAGCATCTTCACTAACCGCTGGAATGGTGCAGCTGCCCCACTACAGTGCTGTAAGTACAGACAAGGCCTGAGTTCATGATTCTTGATGAAGAGCTCTATGGAGCTCTAAAGCTTTTTTCTTGGACCAATTTCTGTTGGTGAAATAAGATATTATTTCACCTGCTTAGTCTATGTGTTTTCAAAGATATTCTTGAATTGTCAGTTGTTCTGCAGTCTAATATGTTGTCTTTTTTTTTTAAACTTTAAATTTCCTAAAGTGATGTGGTAGGTGGGTCATCTGCTTTAAAATGTGTTTAAAATGGACTAAATAAATGTTTGGAAGCTTAAAATTCCAGTGCTAACTGGGCTGCTTTGTATGAATGTCATAGTATCTTGTCTTTTTTCTGATTAAATATTGTAACATGTAGCATAAAATATATAGACCAGGCAGTATTATAGAAGTAATATTTCTGGAATATTGGTATTTTCTGACTTTGTATGATTGATTATACTGTGTTCCCGGACACTTCATTTGAAACAGATTTTTTTTTTTGAGAAGTAGATTTTTCTGGTTCCTCCATACAGTTAGCCCAAAAATGGTATGCTTGACGTATTTCCAGCTATTAAAATGATCTACAGAACTTGGGTTACTTTAATAGCTTCCGCAAATAGCCACTATATATATATATATATATATATATATATATAAATGCATTCCGCAAAACATTGTATAATGAGGCTATTGTTTTAGGAGAAAGTTTAATTTAAATTATTCAAACGGTAGCATGAGAGTAATGCTGTGAAGCCCAGAGTAAGGCTTTTTGAATATTGTTGCCCTTAAAAGAATGGAAAAAATGAAGATTTCGTATATCTATGCTGAATACAGTAGTGCAACTTGACTGTAATAGTAACTTATCAATGTAAAAAATTGTACAATGCAGAAAAACTGGTGCCACTCTCTGGGCACTACTAACTGCTGAGTCTTTACTGGATAGCTTAATGTTCATTATTGGTCTTAGAGAACCTAATGCAAGAGAAATACTAGAAAGAATAGTGAGTGGCAGGTGACATCCCCACCAATAAATCTGAAGGGCCAAATAAGTAGCCCTGGCTCCATCTTTACTCTCCCATTGAGAATTATTCCTAAAAGACTGACCCTGGGAGTTTGCCTGAGTAAGGGCTATAGGGCTTAACTGAAAGCACCTAAGATTTTATTGCTACTTAAAATACTTAAGTCTAAAGTGTATCATAAAACCTTTATTTTTACAGATGATATAATTAAATTGAATAAGAAAGAAGAGAGAAAGCAGTATTCCCCCAAAATGAACAGAAGGCTTCAACAGAATGGAACTCGACAGTTCAGGATGAGGGGGACCAGGTGGGGAATCCAACAGCAGACAGGTATGTACTTTACAAAAATACAACACAGTTCTCATAATTACTGTGCAGTGAAATGTCACCTACTAAGTAAAGCCATGTAGCAACATTTTTTGTACTTTATAAAAAAGTATGGGTTGACTTAATAGTTCACTCAGTCTCTTCCAAATGCTGTCATGTGTGGAGTTTAAAGTTATAATTCAGCTCTAGTTTGTGATCCGCTTAAAAAAGTTTTCTGTGTCAGTGCTTCCACATGGGCTCAGTGTTTAGATTTCTATGGAAAAAAGGAGTTGTGGCTGTACTGCACCTCTTCCAGGAGTCAGAGAGTCTTGCTCTTGGCTCGGCTTTCTCCTGGAAGTTGTATTGACAGTATATTGTGAACTACATCCCTCTAACCCTCTTCTGAGGAGTGGGAGAGAGGGATATCACAATGGTCAGGGTTTGTAGGTGGAGAAACCGGGAGTCCTTGCCAATCCCTAAAACTTTCTGTAAACCAGAACCAAACTGTTACATTAATTAAGTTGTATCTACCTATCAGACCTTTCACAAAGGCAACTGCTATCTACATATCTTGCATTTCAGTACCCTACTCCAGACTGGAATACTGCCTCTATGCAGCAAGCCTGCAAAGTGAGACTTAGTGAAATCTGAGTTCTTTACTCTCCAGAATGCACAAAAGGACGGATCAGAGTGCTTGAGAGAGAAGCTGCTCCAGCTCCTCCTTTGTTCACAAGATCTTGCCATGTCTCACTTTGCAGGTCCACAGTGTTACAGTGGACTAGAGGTGTAGAGAAAGAGGGCAGTGAAGAGGAGGTAAGGTGTACAGTTGAAAATTTTAAGCCTACATTATCTAATTCTGTTAAAGATTTCATTGGTAGTGATGAATGTTTCCAGTAGACTGTATTCAGATGCTCCTGAGGCACTAACTAGACATGTGGCTGTGACACTGGTGGTTTGAAAGGTAACTATTTGTACCTTCTTAGCATTGTGGATAATGGAAGCTATACGAAGTTAAACTGTCTAATTCTAATGAAAGAATAAGCTTTTGATTAATGATGCACTAAAGCGAATTATGAGGCATTTAAAAATTTCACTTGCATTTTTTCATTTTGTAGCAAGTAATTTAACTTAAGCTCGCAGCTGTCTCTTAGGGATACAGCAGAATTTTAGTAAGAAACTAAAGGAGACAATTGCTAATACAAAAATGTTTGATGTGTGTTTGATTTGTTACTTAAGTATGTATAGTGTGTGAGTAATGGGTTATGTGTTTTAGCCCCAAAACATAGGCTTTGTAGGAAAACCAAACCTAACTCATAAAATTGATTGTTAGTTTAAAATAAATTTTGTTTGGAAATCTTTAAAAATGCACCTCTGCTGTGTTTGTAGCCCAAATATTAGAATAAAGTGCATAAGAAGGAGTAAGTATCTTTGACTGGAAATTGATCATAAATATACTAGCCTCCTTTCACTGACCAAGCTGTGCTAAATGAAAAAGTTAACAGCAAACATGAAAATTAGAACAGAAAATATTACAAGTATCTTAAATGGCACTTAGTAATGCAGATTGGACTTTTAAATACAGTTACGTTGACAGTCCCGTAGTCTCTTGGGGAACTACTCTCTTTGGCTTGTATTCACTATTACTAGAGCTGGCTTAAAAAAAGCAAATGTCACAGAACTTTTTCAGATTTGAAATCTGTCTCTCTCAAAAAAAATCAGCTCTAACTGTTCTTTCCTGCACAACTAGACAGGATCACCTCTAGTGGGGAAATGAGCCCTACTCATTTCACATGGATGCTTTTTAAGGCTCTGAACAGTTCTTCTCCAAAGCATATCAACAGCTACTCATTTATTGACTCATTGTTCAGGCATTGATGCACTGTTGCCATTCACTGATCTTGTTTTGGGGGTCTTTATTCCCAGAATATTAAATATCATATCTCTGCCTTGATAGAGCAATAATTGTTTTTAATTCATCTTTATTGACACTGTTAAATTGAACCAGCAGCGCCACTGTCCTGTCTTGGGGTCTGAGTGCACCCCCACAGATGTCAGGCCTTGAGCCTATCTCTCCTGGGGTGGAATTGTGCAATTCTCTCACTCTTAGGTTAGGATCTGGGTTACGGCCCCTTTGGATATCAACCAAGACTACTTCAGTGGGTCCAAATTTGGGAGCGTGGGACAGCAGTTGATCAAAGTGTCTCACAAACAACTTCTTCAAAACAAAGCATTTATTCTTCCACCCAAAGGTACAAAGTGCACAGGGCTGCAATACAAAACAAGAGTCCTACACACATTTCCTTAAACTTAATCTCTCTATCCAGAACTCAGGCAGGTCCGGCTTACTCCCCATTTCTGAATTGGGAGAAACACACTTCCGGCTTACATTATACTCTTTCGGTCTCTGAGTGAGTCTTCCCAGCCTGTTCGCTTTTTCACTGACACACTAGTTAGCCTCTCTGGCCATTCACCGAACTGTCTGTCTGTGTATCTTTCAGCTTCTATAAGGATTTAATTTACTCTTTGATGTTAGGCTCAGCTTTGGAAAGGGCAAAACCATTGTTATGTCAACACACCTTTGAAGCTGTATACCTGAGGCTCTTCTTTGTCTCATTGTATTACTTTTCTTGCTTGGCTCTTTAACAAACGTTTTACAGGTTCCTTTGATTTAACTCTCTGCATTCAGACAGTTAATTGAATTGAACAGTGAAATCAAATCACACAATATATAAAAAAAAATTAGACCTTATTCTCATTTGTCACATCTGGTTCTTGGGTATTTCTCATTGCCTAGGTCCTTTGAAACCAAAATAGGAACGTATTGACTAAACATTTTCTTACTGTGAATTCCTTAGTAACTTGAATCTAGTTCCTTTTTTGCTATGCTCTGCTGCAGCTTATATGGCCTTTACTATACTTTTTTTACCCCCAATTCAAGGTATTTTACACATTTGTAAAAGTTAGCGTGGATGCTCCCTCATACGTCTGTTTCAGGCCTCAGGTTTTTTACTAGGGTAGCCTGGATCAAATGTGTAAGGAGTGTTCACTGTGTAATTTAGAAATGTGTTTAAATATCTTGAATTAGAGATATGTGTGTGGGGAAAATATCGTGAAGAAAAGCCTCATATGAAATGTTGCCAAGTGCCGATATTCCATGTCCAGTGTTGTACTTAATACATCAGGCAAAGTTCATCTCCAAAGCTGCATCAGATGCAATAATCAACAATATAATAATTAGTGCTCAAATTGAAAATGATTGTGAAATGCAAGTTTTGAGATGAGTAGGACAGTTCATACATCCCAGACCTGCTATTTCAAGCTGGCAGACTAAGAAGAGCTGCTGCATTGATTATACTCACTTCACTTTTTCAAAGTGATCTTCACAACCATGAGGACTGGAAACTTTAAATGAAATCTTAGGTTCTGGAGCATAATTCTGAGGCAAGGGGTGGATACTGTAAACTGGAACTGTGGAATCATGGAATACATGGAACCTGGTGAATGATGCTGCAGCAGATCTTTTGCTATTCATGGGCAGAATAGCAGAAATGAGCTTCTGGAGGTCTTTTAATGTGCTGTCAAACTTCTTCAGAAGGACATCAAGGATAGAGGAGCAAGAGATTGGGGGTGGGGGGTGAGCAGAAGAAGTTAGTAGAAGACAGTCTAAAAAATCTTCACCCATTTTTTTTTTTTTGCTTTCCATACCATTTCTAATAGGAAGGAAGTCACTTTGAGACAATCCTCCATGCCTTGGTCAGATGTAACTACAGTACTTTAGTAGCTCACGAAAGCTTATGCTCAAATAAATTCGTTAGTCTCTAAGGTGCCACAAGTACTCCTTTTCTTTTTGCGGATACAGACAGACTAACATGGCTGCTACTCTGAAACCTACAGTACTTTAGGTGCTGCTGACCTAAAATGAAGGGATCTACCTCTGGTTTCTAATGTCCAGTCCATTATATACTGAAAAATCTGTCCTTGAACATGTATATAACAGTCTGTGTTCCCCTTTAAAACAGAGCAAAAACAGAGCAAGGTTTGGTCATTACTGTAGAAGGGAGACCAACTTGTGTTCTCAAATCCTATTAATCTTGGTCTTCGCAGGGTGTAATGCTATTTAAGAATATGGTTAAAATGTGGTTCTGTCTCACTTATAGCACAAAACCAAATTGTTAGAATCCTGCTGTGGAGCCTGCTGTTGCAGCTGGGCCCTCCAGGATGGTAGATGTTGTCAGTGTAGATCGCACCTGAGTGTAATTCCTGTTATATAAGCTGGGACTTTCCAAACTGTTGTTGCTTGCTGTATGATCAGAAAGTTGAAATAAAAATATGCCATTTTGTGCTGTTTGGCTATGGTCTGATATAGTTACTGTTTATAGACCCGGATGGGGTGCTGCTGGTTCCCTGGAACTCTGCACCCAACAGTGGAATCTTCATCCTACAACACTGTTTCTGGACAAATGCCATAGAGTAGGAGTAGTCTATTTTTTGTCAAGGTATAGTCAAGTTCCAGACTCCAGAGAAGAAAATAATTTTTACTTATCATTATTGTGATTTTTAAAAGATTGCAGGGTCCATTCAAAAGCATCTGGCAGTCCGGATTTGGCCTATTGATTGTCTCTGCCATAGAGTTCTCAACACGCTGGATCAATGAAGTGCAGGAAAACTGCATGGTCCATATTGGGAGTTGGTTCAGTTATCTTCTTGGTTTAAGGCCAACCTTGAACTGACTTATGTGATGTAGCATCATTATCTGTAACATGAGGCTAATAGCTTTTGCTTTAAGACAGAGGTTCCCCAACTCTTTTGTTGTGTCCTCTTCAGAGATTGATGTCCCGTGCATGTCTCCCTCTTTTTAAGTAATGGTACAATAGGGGGTGGGGGTACTCACCATGTAGCAGTTAAGGAAGCCTTCCATTCTCTATAGTGGTCAGGTGGCCTTGGCTGCCAGGACCTGGCTCCTTGCCTGTCCCCCTTCCCCCTGTGCGGGGAAGCAAATGAGACCATGCTGAAGGGCCGGGGTCAGGAGGGGAAGAGAAGGCTGCAGCCCATGAGTACTGCCCATCCCTCCACCAGACTCAATACCCTACTGCCCCGGGCCCTTCAGCATGGTCCTGTCTGCTTCCCCTGCACAGGCCCTATCCATTAGGGGATGTGGATGGGGCTCTGTGCCCTCAGGCTGTGCTGAAGGGCTGGGGCCAGCAGGGGTCTCTGTCTCTCAGGGAAAGGGCAGTATTCCCAGGGTGCAGCCTGCAGCCCCCCACTCAGAGTCCGTGTCTGCCTCCCCAGAAGAGGGTGACTGCCACTTTGTGGCTGCAGCAGAGGGGGAGCAAGATGGGCAGGGAGCCTGATCCTGGCGAGACAATCTGCATAGAACCCCACCCACTTGTTCAGCATCCCCCCCCCCATAACCTTGTTGTACCCCCTTAGGGCAGCATGCCCCATGCTTTGAAAACGTCTGTTTCACAGCTTACATTGTAACTGAGTAGCTAGCAGTCACTGAATATCATGTGCCCAAGGCTATAGGCTATGGTGTCTTTCTGAAACAGTTTAGTAGTGCTTCTTTTTTCCACTGTAGGTTTCAGTAAGAACCGTTTGGGACGCAGAAGGAGGGCAACAGGGAAGAAGCGTCCCTATGGAGTTATAACTGGCTTGGCAGCGAGGAAAGTGCTAGGTTCACGTGGAGGGATTAGTCCTCTGAACAGACAACCACTTAGTGAGAAGGTAGGAATATAATTTTTGTACCTTGTATAACTGTCTGTGCTTGGCAATGGGAGAGTTGTTCCTAAAGTAAGAAGTGAATAATTAGTGTGACAAGCAGACTGTAAAAGATTTTAGAATGACTAGTTTTTAAAATATCTAAATGTATTTATAGTATAATGGTAACACAAGTATCTGGTAAAACACATCTGTGTTAAATTAGGTATTGCAAATCTTGTCATGATAACATGTCCAAGACCAGTTCTTTGAAAGATTTACTAGACCTGAATGCATTTATACTGTTACAACAATGTTTCTAGCCCTTAACATTACATTAAAATGTTAATTTTAAATGCTAACTCTGAATACTATCTAGCTTTTCCTTCACCCTACTTCAGATCTGACTTCAGTTTAGAGCTATAATCCCAAACACTTAAAGCCAGAATATAATGCTTTGTATCATATGAAGTGAAGGCATTTTGGAATAATCATCTCTGAAGTGATTAAAATCCTAGAACAAGTATAGGTGGGGGAGTAACAAAAGTAATCAGAATGTGGCTGTTAACCTCTGCTTACTTGTGATGTGCAAAAGTTAAGAACAGAAAAAAACTGCCATATGAAACCTGAGATTCTCTCTACAATGGCATACAGAACTTGTATCTAGTTCTGGTAGTCCATGAGGTAGCAGACTCTAAATCTGTTACTGATTGCTTGGTCTAGCAGAAATAGTCTGGCACAGGTCCAAGACTGAATATACCAAGTCTTTGACAAATGTAGTAGATTTTTTTTTTTTTTTTTAAACTTAACAGCAAGGTTCTAATTTTGAGTTGACTTAGGCCAGGCGGTGTGCTCGTCTCATGTGGCAAGTATGCTAGAATATGGAATTCATCAAAATTATGGAAGTGATCCTTGACATCACAGTGGATAGTGATATTCTTAAGGATTCAGGCAGCAGGAGCAGCAAGCTAATTATAAGAGGAAGGGAAGTGTTTTACACATGGAGAATCAACACTAAGGAAAGTATGGTTGAATTGATGTAACATCTAACAAAGTTTGCTGAAACCATGGTGACTCTTTAAGGATCCTAGAACTGCTTGTAGTGTATATTTTCAGAGGTATACAAGTTATGCTTAAGTATATTCTCTAAATTACAACTTGTAACAAGGTCTTGGACAGATGGTCAAATTTAGATTATGACTACTTTTTTTGGTGAGGGAGGGCTTGGAGGAAGGGAATAAGTAATCTTAATAACAAAGAGGTAATTCTCTTGATGGTGTAAATCTGTCCATCAGCTTCAGTGAAGTAATCCATGAGACATTTAGATAAGTGGTTTTCAAAGTTTGGGAATGCATGGCACTGAGTCGCCTTGCTCAGCACCCAGGGACCCTGGTGGCCATCCAGTAAAAACTAGTAGTCCCTACCTGTTCTGACACCGTGCTGCGCCCCAGAAGCGGCCAGCAGCAGGTCCAGCTTGTAGGCAGGGGGGCCATGGGGCTCCGTGCACTGCTCCTGCCCCAAGCACCGGCTCCACACTCCCAGCCAATGGGAGCTGTGGGGGCGGTGCCTGCAGGCGAGAGCTGTGTGGAGCTGCTTGCATGTCTCCATCTAGGAGCCGGACCTGCTGCTGGCCGCTTTTGGGGTGCAGTGTGGTCCACGGTGCCAGGACAGGTGGGAAGTCTGCCTCTTTGCTTTGACCGGGAGCCAACGGAGGTAACCCTGTGCCCCAGTCCCCTCCACCAGTCCTGAGCGCCCCCCCCCCCGAAACCCAGAGCCCCTTCCTGCACCCCCCAACCCCCTCATCCCCGGCCCCACCCCAGAGCCTGCACCCCCAGCCTGGAGCCCTGTCTCTCTCCTGCATTTCTGCCCCAGCCCAGAGACCCCTGCCACACCGTGAATCCCTCATACCTGGCCCCACCCTGCAGTCCTCACCCTAACCCTCTGCCCCAGCCCTGAGCCCCCTCCCACAACCCAAACCCCTCGTTCCCAGCTCCATTGGGTCACAGGCATCAACAATCTTCTTCAAGATTCTTCTTCAGTCTTCTTCAACTTGGACGAGTTGCATCCGAGAGTGCTGAAGGAATTGGCGGCTGTGATTGCAGAGCTATTGGCCATTATCTTTGAAAACTCGTGGCGAACGGGGGAAGTCCCGGATGACTGGAAAAAGGCTAATGTAGTGCCAATCTTTAAAAAAGGGAAGGAGGAGGATCCAGGGAACTACAGGCCAGTCAGCCTCACCTCAGTCCCTGGAAAAATCATGGAGCAGGTCCTCAAAGAATCAATCCTGAAGCACTTGCATGAGAGGAAAGTGATCAGGAACAGCCAGCATGGATTCACCAAGGGAAGGTCATGCCTGACTAATCTCATTGCCTTCTATGATGAGATTACTGGTTCTGTGGATGAAGGGAAAGCAGTGGATGTATTGTTTCTTGACTTTAGCAAAGCTTTTGACACGGTCTCCCACAGTATTCTTGTCAGCAAGTTAAGGAAGTATGGGCTGGATGAATGCACTATAAGGTGGGTAGAAAGCTGGCTAGATTGTCGGGCTCAACGGGTAGTGATCAACGGCTCCATGTCTAGTTGGCAGCCGGTATCAAGTGGAGTGCCCCAAGGGTCGGTCCTGGGGCCGGTTTTGTTCAATATCTTCATAAATGATCTGGAGGATGGTGTGGATTGCACTCTCAGCAAATTTGCGGATGATACTAAACTGGGAGGAGTGGTAGATACGCTGGAGGGGAGGGATAGGATACAGAAGGACCTAGACAAATTGGAGGATTGGGCCAAAAGAAATCTGATGAGGTTCAATAAGGATAAGTGCAGGGTCCTGCACTTAGGATGGAAGAATCCAATGCACCGCTACAGACTAGGGACCGAATGGCTAGGTAGCAGTTCTGCGGAAAAGGACCTAGGGGTGACAGTGGATGAGAAGCTGGATATGAGTCAGCCGTGTGCCCTTGTTGCCAAGAAGGCCAATGGCATTTTGGGATGTATAAGTAGGGGCATAGCGAGCAGATCGAGGGACGTGATCGTTCCCCTCTATTCGACATTGGTGAGGCCTCATCTGGAGTACTGTGTCCAGTTTTGGGCCCCACACTACAAGAAGGATGTGGATAAATTGGAGAGAGTCCAGCGAAGGGCAACAAAAATGATTAGGGGTCTAGAACACATGACTTATGAGGAGAGGCTGAGGGAGTTGGGATTGTTTAGCCTGCAGAAGAGAAGAATGAGGGGAGATTTGATAGCTGCTTTCAACTACCTGAAAGGGGGTTCCAAAGAGGATGGCTCTAGACTGTTCTCAATGGTAGCAGATGACAGTAAGAGGAGTAATGGTCTCAAGTTGCAGTGGGGGAGGTTTAGATTGGATATTAGGAAAAACTTTTTCACTAAGAGGGTGGTGAAACACTGGAATGCGTTACCTAGGGAGGTGGTAGAATCTCCTTCCTTAGAGGTTTTTAAGGTCAGGCTTGACAAAGCCCTGGCTGGGATGATTTAACTGGGAATTGGTCCTGCTTCGAGCAGGGGGTTGGACTAAATGACCTTCAGGGGTCCCTTCCAACCCTGATATTCTATGATTCAACTGGGTCGTCAGAAAAAGAGTTTGAAAACCACTGATTTAGATTGATATCATTAACTTTGAATGAGTTGTGAAAGGGCACCATCTAAATAACTATTACTTGGATATTTAATTCTTTTTTTATTTTTAAAGAACACACAGCGAAACTACCCAGTCTTGAAAAGGAAAATGACCCTTCAGAGGCCTTTTGAATTGCAGAGAAAACAAATGCCAGCTCTCAGGAGGCCTGTCCCATTAAACAGGAGGTGAGATTTCTAACTGCTGTTTTGAGATGCCTTTTCCAGCTCATCCCTTCGATAATGATGAGGAGTTCTGTTTCTGGCAGTGCTGACTTGGGACCAAGAGAGCTAAGACTGGCAGCAGTAGTAGGATAGAATCTTGTACAGTTAGTAGCCCTCATGCAGTACCCTGATTTGTGTTCCCTGATGATGGGATCAGTTGTTTCCTGGAACTGTTAGGGAGCAGCTCTCTTCACTTACACCTGGTACTTACCTTCATTTAATATGCATGTAGCTCAAGTGTTCCAGCTCTATAAAAGTGGTTAATACATGGAATCTTAGGTGCATACTAAATATTAAACCTTGTCCCATAGCTACTGGTGTGAATCCCATTAATTGTCTGGCTCACTTAAGAAATTAAGAATGGCCATACTGGGTCAGAGTAATGGTCTATCTAGCCCAGTACCCTGTCTTCTGTCAGTGACCAGTGGCAGAGGCTTTAGAGGGAATGAACAGAGCAGGGCAATTGAGTGATTCATCCCTCGTTGTCCAGTCCCAGCTCCTGGCAGTCAGAGGTTTAGGGACACCTGAAACACTTATTGTTTCACCTTTTGAATACTATGTTTAAAATTGTAGACTTTCCATTGAGACTAGGGCCTTCTAATGTAAAGGCTGCAAGAGAGTAAGTAACTTGCAGCGTAAAATGTATGTTGTGTAGTCTCACTCTATTGTGAGTCAAATGACTTGGGGGTTTGTCCATCCAACTCTTGTATGTGGACAGGGATTCTCTGGTTTCGGCCAAAATAAACCAGGTACTTCTACTGTCCTGTTCAAGTGGAAATGCTAAATATGTGGACTGTGGAGTCATGAGATGCATAAGGCTAAATTTTTGTTTTAGGGTAGAATATTTCTCAGACTACTTTCTATTTCTATCCAAATATTGGATGTATCACACACTTCATTAGAGAGCTGGGCTGGTTCCACTTAAGGAAATCAACCTAATCTTTGTTCGTCAATTGATTTCCTTCCTCCCCTTCCATATCGCCCCATTTTGTTCAGGAGTAAGTAACTTAGTAGATGTTCTTGGAGGTCTCCAGATTTCCATCATTAAAAAAAGAAAAAATCTGCTACTGTCTTCCAAAATGGTTTTGGCAATTAGAGCATAATAACTTGGTAAAACAACTTCAACAATTTTATTATCATTCATCTCTCACTTAAAAATAGGCAGTTTTCTCTCTAGAGGGCAGAGCTAAATTAAAAGATTGACTTATATTGGTATACTAATCTCTCAAGGAACACCATTTAAACAGGACACATTGCAGAGAGGCACAAGACCGGAGAGCTGGGAATGCTTGATTTGAAACCAGTTTAGACAGATTTGTGTAGATTTTGGCAAGCCACTTAACCTCTTTGCACTGAATCTCTGTTTCCCCTACGTAATTATTAGGTTTTGGAAGGATTAATATTTGCAAAGTACTGTATATGGTGTGTTGCTTGCTGTTACAAGCAAGGTAGCCAAGCAAGTGTGGGACCCAGGGTTAGTCCCTGCCCATCTCCACATGGGAGAGGTAACTTACCCTCATTTTGATGCTGTGACCAAAGCAACGAGTTTGCTGTCTACCTGCTAATCGTCTACAGGGTGCATTTGCCAACCATCCTTGCTACCATGTTGTCACAGACTCACAGGACCCATGCTCTCTTGGCTCCGTACGGTCTCTGGGAGGAACCTCCTTCAGTGTGACAGCCCTCCTTGGGGGGTCACATTCTCAGGGGGTTAAGCCTTAGGCACTGCCTCCTCCTGCAGCCACACCTCTGAGCCTTCAGCACACCAGTCTCTCTCTGTGAGCCTCTCTGAGTCCATTCACTTTGGACCTGTTGGGGGGCCTCCACATCCAGAGGGAGCAATGCAACCCTGGGAGAAAAAGGGGAAGTCAGTTGTCAGCAGAGGAAAAACTGATGTCTAGATTGATGGTCACAGAGACGCGGGAGTACGCAGCTTTGAGCAGAACAGATGGGCTCTCCCAAATCAACTCTGAGATATGAGGATAAGCTGGATGTCCCTGAGCTATGAATAGAAAGGTTAAACATAGGTAAGGAGGCATGCATCTAGGACTTTCATTGTTAGCCCATTTTCCTAAATACCTTTTGAGGAATGAATAAATAATGCTTTATTTTGAAGACACTGTTTCTGTGCTCATGCAAAGGTTCCTGAAGAGAGAAACTCTTACAGGTGTCGAACCTAAGTTACCCCTGTGTCATTAACATGCTTGGGAACCAGGGGGACTGTAGGCCAGAGATCCAGTCTGAGTGTGTTTGGACTGGGCGGTTCCATTCAAAATGAGGTGCAGGAAGCCAGGCCTATCACCTAAAGGGAGCACCTGAGAGAGAGACTAAAAAGTGGTCTGAGGTGCGGTTTTCCCTGTAGTCGTGACAACTCCATGTGTCTTTTAAAAGAAAAATGTAGATTTAATAAACCCGCTCTATCCCATTTAAATATTTAGTTGGGACAAACAAAGTTGAAAGGCTCAGTCTCTAAATGAAGCTAGGGTGTGACTTTTCTTAGTGATGCATTGGGGAATATGAGACTTTTGCTTCTTTACTCCATTATCCACAGTATTCTATTTTTCTCTAAAAATTGGCTGTCCATAGACGTTTTTGATAATGATATTGGTTTTATTTTGTAAAATGTTACAGGAGTAATATACCATCCACTTTTGCCAGAATTGGAAATAAACTAAACCAGCAGAAAGACATGCGTCAAGCAACTTTCCTCTTCAGGAGGGGGCTGAAGGTACAGTAAAAATTTTCTTAAATAAAATGAATACTGTGCACTAGGTTCTAAAATGAATGTAATTTTCTTCCTCAGCCCCCCATTTGATGGATCAGACTATCTAGATCAACTCTGAATAAACTCATTTGATGTGTTTTATTTGATCTCTGAAAAGACAACACTTCCAGTGATCTTGGAACCATATATTTACCATTCCAGGAACAAACCTGGTCCCATCTTGAGTTAAAGATTTCTTGTAGAGCAGTATGTGAGTCTTTCTGTACCCCAAAAACAGCTGAATCATTCTGAGGTGCATGGAATTGGGGTGTGTATTTCAGGATAGTGGCAAGCTTGCAGCTGCTTCTTGAAGGTAAATTGTTTAAAGGTATGTATGGGCTTTTAAAGTTGCCTTTAGTTGAAGGATGGAAAGCAGTAAGCTTCAGAATTGCAGATTTGTTTAGCCTTAAATCATGAATTGATATAGATTTATATGGTTTAACAATAAATATGTATAACCATCAGCCTCATAAGTAACAGTCAAATAACTAAGAATGTAAAGAGAAGTGGTTTTTAAGTTTTTCCTTTATATGTTTGAGCCCTAACTGCAACTGGCACTGCATGGGTACACATGAGCACCACTTACTTCAGTGGGGTTCTGCACAGATGCAGGGGTCAATGTGGAGTCACTTGCTTTAGTGAGGATTTTTCAGACTGCAGCAGTGGAGATTAAAAAACACAATCCAAATGTGATAAAACTGCAGACTGGTAGGGGGATTCAGTGACATTAGATACAGAATCTCTTATAGTAAGTTTCTTTTCACCACATCCCAGTTTGTGAATCTCTCTCCTCTATTCCAACCCTGTGTGTGGGTAAGTTTCCACCCTGTCTGGTCCTTATGACTCTGGATAAAATCTCTCTCCTCCGTGTCTTGTCTTTTGGGTTACATTTTTTGGCAAATATATTTTATTTTAATCCCTTAATAAAAATTGCCTATGCTCTAAGGGAATATGAGTTTCTGGGGCCTAAGGTGACTGTCCGCAGTTGAACAGTTGTAGGTCTGTTTTTGGTACACATCTTTTGGATGTGTTCATAGATACTTGTTTTAAAACCTCACGCTGCCAGATCAGGAAGTGTAACAGTATTCAAATCCTGTACACATCTTTCTGTGTTTTCAGGTGCAGGCACAAGTGCAGCCAGTAGAAGAACTTCTGGATAATCAGGCAACAAAGAGAACTCGCCAGTAAGTGTCATATTTCAGCTGAAGAGCTACAGTTAAGGGATTATTCATTTAAACTGCTTTGCTTTAGTCCTGCTGTATCCAGAGTACTGTAACTTGCTCCTGTTGTGGCAACTGGAACCTTCTCTTGTGGGCTTCTGAGTTGAGTAGTGACGTGAATTTGGATGATGTACTATGTGTTTGGTGGGAAACAGTTTTTTTCATCCTTTTCTCCCTTCTTCCCGCCTACCTTCCTGCTTTTACAGCAACTCTTCGTTTAACTGGAAGGATCACTTGCAGAAGATGCTCCCAGGAATGAGGGATCTATTGCCAATTTCAGAGCTACTAAATAAGCTCTGCTCCCAAGGCTCTATCATTTTAAAACTTTAATTTAGGCTCTATATAGGACAGCAGTTTCTCCCCTCCTGTCGATGTAGCAGCTACTGTACCAAATTTATAAATCCAGAGCCTGTAAAACAGTTTAAAATCAGTGAGACCAGCCATTTTCCAGGCCTACGTGTGAAAAGGGAGATAAGATAGACATGTCTCTGAGGAAAGACGGAATCTCCACTTCCCAGGCTCTTCATGGATAAGCAAAAGGGATTGCTGCAAGCTATAGTAGGAAGAATAGACAGCTCATATGAGAGCAGCATGTGTCACAGAATTTCAGACTCGCTGTTGGATTTGATGGACCTACCTGGTCTTATCTGCACTCAATATTTTCAGAAACTTCCACCATTGCTCTAGCAATTATTGAAATGCTAGGGTGGATTATGTGTTGGTACTCTTCACCAATGTCATCTGGAGCTGCTCTGAATAGTTGGACAATTTAGTGGCTTCAAAGGCCTGTGCTCAGTCTGCTAGTGGTCCATATAGATGTGTAGCTTGTGCCTGGTTGTATGTAGTCTTGGTATACCACCCTATACTCTGAAAACTCTAGAGTTCTGACAGACTTTTTTAAAATAGTGGCTAGTCAGGAACGTGCGTTTCATGTGAAGCCCAAATGGTACACTGGAATTTCAGCCTGCATAAGTGATTCCTATGCTTTCAAACTAGATGGCGAACTTCCACCACAAATGGAGGAATTCTGACTGTATCTATTGACAACCCTGGAGCAATCCCATCCCCAGTGTGAGTAGAACATTCCAAACAATCTTCTTCCTTCATAACTCCAGGTATTGTGTCTGGGCCCAGTGTAGCAAGTTCTTCATACTTACAGTTCCCAGTGGCTTGAATGGGAGTTCTGTCTATGGAAGCTTTGCAAAATCAGGCCCTTTCTGTTTCTCAATCTGTGTTCAGATAATGTGTAATTGTTGGAATGCACTTTGAGGTTCCTCAGTTAGGAGCTTGGTGTGGGCTTAAATTGAAAAGTTTTTGTGGCAGTTTAGAATTACTAAGTGGATAAACTTTCACCTACACCTTCTACCCCATCATAACTAGGCTGAGTTCTCCTTCCCTCACCAAGTCTTGAATGACCGAATGTCCAGGAATTGGTACTTGAATCCTCCCTAGTTTGTAGAGATAACTGTAGAATTGAGTTTAAATCAGACAGACATTCTTGTGTTCCTTTTTGTAAATTGGACAAGACAGCTGTATATTAAGATTCTTAGTGTTCAGCTTCAGAACTCTGAGCAAACCTTTGGTCAGAGGTACCTATCCTCAAAAGGGAACTGCACCAGCCTTGCTCTTTATAGCTAAATCTTGTAAAATTGACAGTAAAGAATCACTATATATCAATAGTGCTAGAGGTTTAAAATAAATATGCAAATATTTAATTTTAAAATACTGGCTCTCTTCTTCTTCCCTCCCTGCTTTTTAGCCCATTTAATCTGCGGATAGATAGTTTTCAGTGACAGGATGAATGGTTATACTCTGCCTCCTTGAAATCAAACATTCCCAACTATCCAGTCAGTGTTTCAACCATATTCTAATAATTCTTCCTTCTGTTGCGGTATTGGCAGTTTACTTGGAGGTGTGGTCTCCTGTCTTTTCATAGTACATCTTTGTAGACAGTAACACCTGATTATTGTTACATCAACCTTTATTCAATGTACCATTTTAAAAATAGTCTTCTTTCAGTTCCCAGAAGCCACGGTTAACTCGTATTCCTATGCCCCCATTTCTAATGAACAAGGAGCAACCAGAAGAGAAGAAGATTCCCAAAGGAGTTACTTTGCAGTTTGATATCAACAGTGTTGGAAAACAGGTAAAAGCTGTTTCCTAACCCTTACTTGGCGTGATTCAACATTATAAATAAAAGAGGTGTGGGGCTCCTTGTTAATAGACTTGTCTCGGGCTAAAGTAGGGGACTTGTCGTTAGGCTTATTGATTCTGCTTTCAGTTTTGGCATTAGTTTGCTGTGTTACTCTGGACAAGTACCTAACCTCCGTGGTCCTCCTATTAAAAAATCTGATTAATTCAACTTCAGATGAGGATTGAAAACAATGACTCTTCAGAAACTTTTTTGCATATGTATAAAATTGAAGAAAATCTCCTTGGGAATTTAGTTATTGTTTTTTGTTTATGTGCAGTGCCATGGCTCCTGAGTCTACGGCAGAGGTGGGCAAACTACGGCCCGCGGGCCACATCCAGCCCATGGGACCATCTTGCCTGGCCCTTGAGCTCCCGGCCGGGGGGGCTAGCCCCCAGCCCCTTCCTTGCTGTCCCCCCTCCCCTGCAGCCTCAGCTTGCTGTGCCGCCAGCGCTTTGGCGGCATGGCTGGCTCTGGCCGGGTGGCACGACTGCCAGACATGCTGCTCTGAGCGGCATGGTAAGGGGGCAGGGAGTTCTGGGGAGTAGTCAGGGGACAGGGAGCAAGGGGCGGATGGGGTGGAGGTTCTGGGGGCGGTCAGGGAATGGGGAACAGGGGGAGGTTGGATAGGTGTGGGAGTCCCTGGGGGCCTGTTGGGGGCAGGGGTGTGGATAGAGGTCAGGGGACAGGGAGAAGAGAGGGTTGGATAGGCAGTGGGGTTCCGGGGGGGGGGGGGGCGGTTAGGGGCAGGAGGTCCCGCGAGGGGGCAGTCAGAGGACAAGGAGCAGGGTGGGTTGGATGAGTGAGGGATTCTGAGGGGGGAAATGGGAAGGGGTGGATGGGGGCAGGGGCCAGGCTGTTTGGGGAGGCACAGCCTTCCCTACCCAGCTTTCCATACAGTTTTGGAACCCCGATGTGGCCCTCAGGCGAAAAAGTTTGCCCACCCCGGTCTACAGAGTGGAGCACATCAAAATCTGACATTTTAGGAAAACAAAATTGTGCCATTTTATGGCTTAGGAATTTGGGCTTTTTGTATCTAACAAATTTGCTAGACTGAATTACATCACTCTACAGTTATGCAACAGCTGTGTCTTAAGTGAAAAGGAAAACTAAATAAGGGGTGGGGGTGAGGAATGACATTCAGAATATCAGGAAATACAAAAGTACAAGTTCAGACTGGTGGTAACTCGTCAATGTCACAGGTGGTGAAACTAAAATCATACTGGGACAATACCCCATAAAAATGTCGTTGTTGTTTTGTATGACTTTCAGTGATTCCAGATCAAATCTTGCTTTGTGGGAATCGCATGTAATGAATATTGCAAGTGTTCTTGTGAACAAAGTGCAATAAGTGAATTGTTAGCTAGAATAGAATCCAGTTTGCTCTCTCAACTGTGTGGAGTCTGAAAACAACAGGAGTGTAAAATAGTAAAAACCTGTATTAGTCACTGAAGTTCGCAGATGTAATTTAATATGTATGGAGAACAGATCTGTGTAGTAAAAGTTCTGTTTTCAGCTTTACTGACCTGCATTAATGTTCTTGAATCTCATATAAATAGAGTTAATATATTCTACTCATCTTTTTTTAAATACTGCAAAAGAAGGAAAACAAGATAAGTTAATCTTCAGTATTTGTTTCCATACAACCCTTAGATGCCTGTTTCAGTATGGATGAAAAAAAATCTGATTGAGCAGAACTAGGCAGGGGTGATACTCATTGTCCTAACTTTGGTATTGTAACAGATCAGTCTGATATTTTGCAAGCTCTATTATGAAATGATTTTGTTTTACAGACTGGAATGACTTTGAATGAGCGCTTTGGGATCCTCAAGGAACAAAGAACAGCCCTGTCTCAGAACAAAGGAAGCCGTTTTGTAACAGTGGGTTAGAGGCTGTGGAAAGGACACATATATAAAGACTCCACCGATCTGAGAAACTGGGATGAAAGTGGTCAGAAGAGTATAGCATACGTCACTGAAGTTCTCCAGACTTTTTGTTAGGATGCTGACACAACTAAATATCCTTATTGATTTTACTTTTAATAGTAAAAAGACACAATGACTTAGAGGGGCAACTGATCGGCTTGGTAAGTGGTGTTGTGTTCTGATCTGAACAGATTTTGTGTAACCCCAGCTGGTGATCAAGGCAATAGACTTATTTCAGTTCCCCTCACAGCCCAAGTACAAATGGCAGGCAAAAGTTAACTATTTTTGTTAGTGACATTCAATATCTGCTCCTCAAATCCTGCTGTAGTGAAGATTGTGTCAACATTTCCATTACAAACCTCTCTTTTCAGAGGGGCAGAGAGTCTGCCAGAAAGCTTCCCTCCAGATTGCAGTTTGGCATAAAGCCTGAGTGTGAGTATTTCTGTTCAAGACATAGCCGCCTCCTTTTCCTTCATAGGGGTTTGGTTGTAATTCTTTGTGCTTTTGACACAAGTTGTTTTTTTTCCCCTTGGAGATTAAAATTTTTGCATCGTCATTTGAAAAAGTAAAACCACTGTCAGAGAGGCCAGATACTTAACAGGCATGAAGACTATACTACTCATCCTTAAAAGTGGTCCCTCAAAGTCAGGGTTGGGCAGTGTGGGAGAAGCTTGTACTGCAGCTGTTCATATTGTATCTGCCTCCTCAGTAAATGGAACTTTCTCTTGCATTTTGTTTAAACTCTACCCTTCTGTTCCTTTGTTAGGTTTTCACAAATTTAATGCAATATTTTTGTTTGGTGTCCCTTTTATAAGGGTAAATACTGACTTTCATATAAGAAAGGGTAACAAGCTTGGTTTCCTAACCCTCCCAGACTCTGGGTTTTAATGTCATATACCTTGCCCCTAAATGGTTTTCTCAGTCTTTTAAGAAGTAGCCACACAGATAAACTATCAAATGGCACCTGTTTGTATATACCAAAGAGAAATCCAGGATTAGCCTGATCTGAAATAAAGTCAAATATCTTGACTGCCATTGAAGCTGGGGAAAAATTGCTGGGAGAAGAGGCCTACATTTTGCAGAGACTTAAGCACATGCTCAACTTTATGTACATGAGTAATCCCACTAGCTTCAATGAGACTGCTAGCATGCGTAAAAGCTAGGCATGTGCATAATTATCTGTAGGATGATGGCCAAATTGGAGCATCCTCACTGTGCATTCACACCCTTAAGGGAAACAAAGCACCTGTTCAAAATTGTACAGGTAAAATTACCTTTAATTCCATAAACTAGTGGATTTTCAACTGTTTCATAGCAATGGGACTTGGATATAGCCAGATAAAAGGAATTGTTGGCTTGCTGCATCCACAAATGTCTATGGTGCAAAGTAGTTTTAATACTCTTGCTTGGAAGACTATGGATTCAATTATTTAAAAGTGGTTTCTTTGCACTTTTTCTGAAATTCCGAGTAAACATGTTGTTTACCCAAGAGTTTAACATTGAGAGCATTTGACAGTGGAAGGGCTTTCTTTCATGTAGCAGTTTTAAAGTCAAAATACATCTTTGACACTGTTCAGTACTTAACCCTTTATTTTTAACTTTGAAAACGTACCTAGCAAAAATTTCATTAAACTTCATGAATGTTAAGGTTTTTTAAATTACCAGTAGAAATTTTGTTGAAAAAAGTCCTTCTGTTAGAATTTAGGTAATGTGGTATGAGTCATCCTGTTTCAGTGCATACATTTCCTGTGTACCAGGATACAACAAAGATGCAAAACATTGATGCAATGCATCATGAAAAGCTAGTTTGTATTTAATGAGAAAGATGGCTTTACACTGTACCTTTTGATATTTTTTTGGAGAAGTTACTACATTTGGATCTATTCTGAAGCTTGTTGGTTTTTTAAAATAAAATGTTACAGGTTTCACATTTTGTGCCTGCTTATAAACCTTTGGCCAGTACATTGATAAATTATGCAGATTTTGAATATCACACAAAGGAGAATTCAGTACTGTTACCTGTAGCTCTTAAATGTTTCAAGAAACATACAGAAGGTTAACATAAAGAAATCTGCACTCTTGAGTCAGCCTACGTCCTGAGCTGTGACAAGCACTTCTTGCTGCTGTATGGTATGAACTCTGAATTTCATTTGATGAATATGTTAATTAAAACTGACATTTGAGCCTTCTATTAGCAAGTACTATCTACCTGAAAAGTGATGTAGTCTGTGACACACTGCCAGTTGAAGATCCATCTGCACATAAACCACTTTTCATGTTGCTTTAGTATCATTCACTCACTAATCAGAAGATAAACTTTAATCTAAACCAGCATTACAGGATCAGCATGTTTGTCCCTGACAGATTCCCATTCAGTCTCAAATGAGGTCACTTTTCAGTGAGATGCCAGCAAGAGCTTAGATTTGCAGTAAAACTGCCACTTCTAATTCCTGCTGTAGACAAAACATAGCCTTTAGATAGGGTTGATAAAATTTCAACTGTAGTGAGTACTTGGCCAGGCCCCTGGATTATCTAAATTCCCTGCTTTTCCATTACCAGCTAAGGCCTGAATGATGAGCTTGCTCAGATATTATCTGAGGAGACACATGCATTGGCTTTTATTGCAAAGTAGCATATCTGTCCTTCCTGAAAGATCAAGGTGAGCTCTTGTGCAGACATCTCAAATTATAGTGATGAAATGAGTCATTTATTTTTGACTTATGACTGGGATAGACCTTAAAGGAAAAAAGTGTTTTAAAGGGTTGCCACTTATCCCTAGTTCACAAAGAAACACACCTTATTCACATTCAGAATTCCCACCAATAGAAGCAGGCTGGGAGGATGTAGTTGAGTAACCTAATCCAATGCCTTTGCCTCACCTGAACTGCCTTCCCCCCTTATTTTTTTTAAAGCTTGTGGACCAAATATCATTAGGTCAGTGGAAGAAGTTACTTGCAGATACCTATAGGTGCTAAACAAGTATGTGTTGAAACTTATCTTCCGGTGTTTTTTTTCTTTTTTTTTTGAAGGGCTGGAATGACTGTGAACATTGGATTTGAACATTGATAGAGCAAAGGTTTAGGATTTGCATCAAACTAACACCTGTTGCTTTTCTGTGTTAAAACCTGGGCAGAAATCTTTGCCTGTGAAAAAAGGGATATGTAATCATTTCTCCAGTACAGAGTTGCATTAAATTTGTAATTCCAAAAATAACTGCAGCCATATAAGGACAGTGAGTTTTGTAGTGTTTGGGAGTTAACGTGCCAGAGGCAAAGAATCTTGTAGCAAAATCCCTGCTCCTCATCCATAGCCTGAGAGAGCAGCCTCGTGCAAAACCTAGGGTCTCAGAGATTGCATGTTCATATCTAAGAACTATAAAAGACCTGCAGATGCATATTGGCATAAAAACACTAGGACATAATCTCAACTATTGTAAACCAGCAGAGCTCTGCTCGTTCCAGTGGAGCTGTACCTGTTTATACTTGAGAATCTAGCCCATGACTCAGAAATACTTTCTGTGGCCTAAATCTATACGAAACCTCATTGTTAAATCAATGTACTCTCAGGACATCTCTGCACTATGGACATTACAGCTGCAGCTATGCTAGTATAGCACCCTCGTGAAAAGGCTTTCTAGATTGGCGGAACAACCCTTTCCATTTATGTAGGTAACCCCTTCGGCAAAGGGCAGCGGCTGCCTTACTGGAGTAATTCTTTTCGTGTCTCAGCAATATAGCTAGGTTAACCTAAATGTGAAGTGTACACCAGCCCTGAATCAAAATGGGTGAGTATGTCTGAGTGTTTTTATGACTAGAGAACTGCACCGACAGCACCGCTCCTGGCTTAAGGCATAAGCACTATCGGTTTTATGGCTAGGACCCCAACACTGGGGGTCAGGAGTACCTGTTGGCACCTCAGTTTGTTTGAAAGAAAAGCTTTAAACGTCTCTGCTTTGGTTACTTTTGCTTAGCTATGCTGTATGCAGCCCCCGTGGCCTCATAGCTGGGAGAGGGGTGAAGTGTCCTCTTTTGTGTCTCACTGAATGGTTAAGTGCAGGGCCTATCTGCTTAGGGCCCTCTGCAGCACCGGTCTCAGGGAGGCCTCCACCTTGAGGAGACAGAAGAGTGCAGTGGACCAGGCCTGCTCGGCCCCCCAGGTTCCATGCCTGAGGGGCGGACAGAGGTTCCCTAGGGTGCCTCTCAGGGAGGAGGAAGGACGGGATCCTCGGCCACTCGCGGGGGGGGAGCAGAGCCCTAGGAGCCCAGCCGGGCCGCGAGAGCGCCTGACTGATCTGCCGGCCAGCGCCGAGGCTTGATGCAGCCGTGCATGCCCCCTGCATGCTGTCAGTCTCGGTGTAGTGGACTCCGCCCTCGTCCTCCGGGCATGCGCGCTCGTTTCCACAGCTCAGGGCTCCGCGCCTGCGCACTGCCCAGCGGAGCCGGAGCTCTGTGGCGGCGGCGGCGGCGGCTGGGGGAAATGGCGGCCGTGGTGCTGGTGTCGGTGGAGAGCAGCTCGGGGGTGATGCCGGGCGGGAGCCCGGCTGCGTGTGGGGCTCCCGCGGGTCCCTGTGGGCCGGGTTCGTGGAGCCGGGCCCTGGACCGGGCCCTGGAGGAGGCGGCGGTGAGCGGGTCGCTGAGCCTGAGCGGCAGGAAGCTGCGGGACTATCCGCGGGGCAGCGCCGCCAACCACGACCTGAGCGACACCACGCAGGCCGGTGAGCGCGGGGCCGGGGCCGGGTGAGGGACCGTAACTGCCATCTTCCGCGCGCCACACCCCCGCCCCGCCCTGCCCCCAGCGCCGCCCGGGCGGGGCCCGCGAGCCAGGGCTGCTCGCCCAGCCGCCGGGTCAGTGCGGGGAGCCCGGGGCGCGGGCTGGGCTGGGCTCTGGAGCAGGGGCGCGGCCCGCTCCGGAGTCGCTTCGGAGTAGATGAGCTGCCTTGCCTACTGCAGCCCTTGCGCCGCTCCCCCCCCGGCCTGACTCTACGCCCTCGAGGCTTGGAGGAGTCACGAGTATCTTGCCAGCCCGATGAGCTGTCAGGCTCGCCAGGGCTGTTCGGCTTGCTTTTATGTGTCAAGGCGTTGATGTCCCTTTTTAATTGGCTAGACTTAATTTTTTTTTTTTTATTAAAGCTAATGTTAAAATTATATAACATGCCGATTAAGGAAATCGTGTCTGAACTAAAGTAGCAACAGGTCCTCCGAGCCCCACTGCTGAGTATTGTGGTTTTATAATCTCACGTTGCTTTAAAAAGGAAAAAAACAACAACTTTTTTTCTATGGCTGTGGGAAAGCTTCACACTGACGAGTGAAACTGACTGCACTGTCAAATGTGTTAAGTGAAGCACCTGTAAAAATCCTTTTTGCTCTGTTCTCTTTCAGTTACAATAATCTTAGATGGAAAAGGAGGACTTGTGGCACTTTAGAGACTAACCAAAAGTGACCTGTAGCTCACGAAAGCTCATGCTCAAATAAATTGGTTAGTCTCTAAGGTGCCACAAGTACTCCTTTTCCTTTTGCGAATACAGACTAACACGGCTGTTACTCTGAAACCAATAATCTTAGATGTTACTTGTAGCCAGAGGCAAAACCTTTTCAGACAAAAATGTTTGTCTTGTACATGTCTTTTTTGGATAAAATAATGAAAATATTGGATGGGAAGGGCATATCAAGGAATATTATGTAAGGAATGCTTATGAAGTTATTACCTGGAATGTAGAACTTGTGTTTTCTTAAAGCATTATACGGGGGAATTTTCCCTACATTTATTTTACTGTCTGGTTGTATAAAGAATATCTCAGCTAATCTTGGAAGGCTTCAGCCATGCTATTAGCCTTCAACTTCAGTTTCTTTTATGTATTCATTTTTGTTCATTGTTGATATTTGAGCTAATCTCTTCCTTGTTTCTCTGTAAAATTAGTTTGTGGTGCCTTGGTTCCAAGGACATTAGCTAAAAATAAACTGTACTGTGTTTTATTTTAAATAACTTCCAAATCTATCAAGTACATTCACAAGTGTATTGGCTGTGTTGACAGGGTGTTAGTTTATTTAAATCTTTCCATTTGGTTCTTTACATGGTTTAACTTTATAGTCTGTATGCCATATCGTATTTGGGAAAAAATAATTAAGGATAATTACAGATAGTAATAAAAAAGCCATACTGTTCAGGAAAAATCTGGCTTGTTTATTTAATTAATATACCTCAATGGACAGATAAAATGTTCCTTGTTTTATTCATACCATAATAATCTTGTACGGAAGAGTATGTAAATATAATCAGAGAATGAATGCTCAGTTGTCTAGTATGTATGTATAAATGCGACTAATGAATAAGGTTGAAAAATCTGTTAAGGGGTTGTCCTTTTTATTGTTTAAAATGCTGTTCATTTATTGTACTTTTAAAAACAATTATGGGAATTCTTGTTTCCACAAGTGTTCCCATCTATTGTGATTAATATTTGCATTGTAATTGTTCAAGAACCGTAAATGCTAATAAATAGCAACGCACACCATACACTTCATGCATCGTCATAACAATGAGCAATGAAACTTTCTAAATAGTGAATGGAAAGCTGTGTATTTTCTTTTTTCCTGAGTGAGAAGCTGTGCTTAAATCTATTTTGGGAAGGCCACTACAGGTGTCTTCTTCCATTTTTGGTGGAACATATTTTATGATGATTCTTTGTTTTGGATGAGGCTTGAATATGGGAGAAAAATATCATACAGCTGTTCCTAACATCTGAATATCAGTTGCGCACGCAGTATAAATTTATTTCAATTTCTGTCTTTTCCGTCTCACATCAATTTCCTTTGGGTGGAAAGTCGTACTTAATTCTATTTACAGTCATGTGGAGTCTACTTATATATAGTACTCATAGTTTGCTGGGAGCACCATGTACCTAAAAAAGACAGTTTTGTACCTTGAAGATGTACAGCTAAGGCCCCCAATCCTGAAAAAAACTTACACATGTACTTAACTTTAAGTGCTGTTAGTAGTTCCATTAAAATCAATAAGACTAGACTACTCACATTGTATAAAGATAAGTACATGTGTATGGGCTTGTCTACACAAAAGTTTGAGTTTCACTATACTGAAAGAGATAAAAGCAGTAAACCTGCCTCGTGTGGATGCAGTTATACTGGTATAACTTATTACCATATAGGAAGAGGAATAATCTATACCAGTATAAAGCACCATATCGCTATGACTGAATCCACGCTAGGGGGTCGTACTAGTATAACTATATTGGTTTTAAAAAACCGGACCCCTAACTGACATAGTTATACCATACAAAAACTGTGTGTAGACCAGGCCTAATCTTCACGGGTTCAATGGGCTTGACTGCAAGATCTGATATAAGTGAACCTAAAAAAGAAGTCGGGTCAGTAGGGGGAGTCTTAGGATGTAGAGATTACAGCTATAAGATCAAATTTACTTGGATAGTCAGTGTAAGTCTTGAAATTGGTATTTTTATACTGTAAATGGGAAGAAGTCCTAAAACAAATGTATTTTACTACTGCTATTCTTTGTGAAAAGCAAGGTTCTATGAAACTTTGGCTCCCTAATTCACTTTTTAAAACCCTGTTGTTTCTCAAGCAATGTTAATCAGAACAGTAGATGCAGTTCGTATAAAACTGTGAATTTATTATATTTCCCAATTCTGTACATGGGTTGGGTGAATGTCATAGTGGTTTTATGTTAGTGTAGTAAATGCACTACATTCACACCAAGTCTTGAGCTAAAAAACACCTTGGAAACAGAAGTTAATAAATTTCATTACTGTACCTGCTTTTAAGCAGTTCCAAGATCAGCTATACTCAGGCAGTTAACATTTTATTTCCTAACATCCAAAAGTAAACCACAAATAAATAATGGATGTGATGGCACAATACTACTTTGGTTAAATTTTCTCTCACTGTTTTATGTATTAAACCAATACTTAAGGTAAAGATATTTTGAGACTGCTACCCTACCAGATTGTTTGTTTGTTTTTGTAACATTTTAATAACTTTTCCAAAAGAGATGTTGTGCTTCCACAGAATAAACATGGGTCCCTTACCGGTAGTTTGATAGGTTTTTGGGGAGTAAATTGAAAGCAGATGTTCCTATTTACTTATAAAGAATAAACACTGAAAATTTTTACACTCTGAGATTCTTAATATACTGTGTAAACACAATAACATATTGTCTTTCAGTGATTGTTCAAGAAGTTTTGTCTTACCTTAGAAGTAATTGCAGGTCATGCCCAAACTACATGTGTAATGACACAAGTAATAAGAAATGTCATTGAGTGTATTATGTTACTAATTTGTAAAGCACCATAATTTTGCATGCCGTTTTCAAAACATAATTTAGCCCATGTGATTGCAATCTCTGTCCCACTGTGTCTTTGCAATTTCACTTGCAAACAGTTGACCAGATATCCAGTAACATCTGTCCAGCGTCAGGGCCACCTTTTAAAATGGTATATCATTAACAAAGTCAGGGAAAATATTTTGGTAATATAAGAAACAGGACTAAAATGTTAGCAAAACACACTTCTATACATTATAAGGTTACATACACTGAGGCGGATTAATGTAATTGGCTTCGTTCTACAGCTGTTCTATAGGGTGTCTTCACAGTAGTTTTATCAGTTGCTGACATTTTAGATGAGATTATCTAATGAAATATAACGTGTCTTGAGAAACTCAGTATGGCTCATGTAGTTAAGAAATGTTGGCAAAAAAAAAGCCACAAAACCAGTGTCATAACCCTACTAAAATTAAATAATTGTTTTAAATAAAACTCCTTTGGGTTATTATATCATGAATATTCATTTCATAATACTGTTCAGTTCAGATGAGCTCAGATTGGGAGGAAGAAGTGCTGGATCTCTACTCAAACTATGTTCACAATGCTAAGCTTATGAGGGTATAGCTCACCAAATCCGTTCCCTGACATTGCACAGGCGTGGGCATTGGTGCACCGTAGTCTCTCCTGTTCTCTACTTTTGGCAAATGATAGTTTAGTTTCCTGATGGCTGTAATACTTGAGTCTAATTCAGGCAGGGTGGATTGACTTAAATCAAAGCAATCTGAATCAGTGATTCTAAATCACAATGTGGAAAACCTCAATTTAAATAAACAATTTAAATCAATGTTTCTGTTTGTACTTCCTTTATTTTCTGAAGAAAGGTGGATTCTCATTGGTTGATGTGACCATTAAAACATGCTGATTTACTACTAAATCAGAGGTCTTCAATCTGTCGGATGCCCCTCCCCGGGGGTGTGGAGTAAAGTTCTAGGGGTTGTGGCTGGGGCCGGGACCAGCCCCCACAGGGTGCGGAGGGGGAGTACTGCATAGTTTCGCTTCTAGCCCCTGCTGCTGGCTGTGTGCTGGGGGATCTGCTCCCTGCCAGCCCAGGGTCCCGGCTGCGGCTGCAGGCCTCAGCCCTGTGGCTGAGGGTCCGCTCCCAGCTGTGGCCCCAGCCTCAGCCCCCTTATCCTGGTCCGCATCCCCCCGCTCCTGGAGCCATGGTCCCACTCCCAGCTCCATAAATGGGGGCACAAGATAAAAAGTTTGGGGACCACTGTATTAAATCCTTTACACTAGATTTGGTGTATCTTTTTGTTACCTTGGAGAGTTCACTGTAACTATATACATTTATTTAAGCTATTATATAGCTTAATATTTTCAGGCTTATTAATTGTATGTTTTTTAGTGTGTTAGAAAATGGTGAATGGTATAGTGCTTATTTACTAGATAGTTAACTTTTTGCTAATGTTTTGTGTTAAACTGCATTAGGATGGTAACTGGAATTTAATTAAACACACAAAACATCACACAAAATTAATTTTTATTAAACTAAACAAGTCCTACATGAGCTATTGTGCCATATTTATGAATATTGAACTTAAACGTTAGATTTACCCCCCCCATTCTTTCTTTATATAGAAAAGCAGCCTTTACCTCATAGTTTTTGATAGAGGCTCAAGCATTCAGCATATTTATACGTTTTAAGCTGATATAGTATAGGTGTAGGCCTTAACATATTTTGTATTAAATTCAGATTTCATTTTAAATATGTTTATTTTTAAAAAGAAAAATTTCTTATTTCGATAACAAAATAAAAAAAATGGAACAAATTCTGTTTTCTTTTAAATTTTTTTCCAGTAACAAACATTGTTTTTTATCCACCCTGAATCCCAGTTATTGGGCTCAACCTAGGGGTAACAGGGCGGGTTTTAGTGAACTCTGGTGTGCAGGAGGTCAGACTAGATGATTTGATGGTCCCTTCTGGCCTTATACCATATAACTCTTTAAAATCCAAATATCTAGATGTTTCTGCTAAAATGAAATAGTTTACAATATTGACAATTTGAATTGTCTTCATTAGGCTCCCTAATTAGCAATCCATTTGATGAAAGTACTTCAGACTCTTGGGACCAAACGCACCCACCCATCCCCAGCAAGACCTGAACACTGCTTTGTTCAGAGATTCTAAGAGTGGTTGTGGGAGAGAAGAGATGAGGAAGAAGCCTACTTCTTCACCCAAACCTAGCAGTTTAGCAACAATGGCTGCATAGCCTTTGGACAAGACTCTAGCTATTTGAATATGGTCACATTGGGATCTGATCTCCAGTTGCTATCAACAGGGTCTCTAATTGTGCAAAGTGCTTGCTCCCCAGTCTTTGCTTTCTGTGATGCTTCCAATTTCTGGTGCCCTGGATAATGTCTGAACTCCAGACATGACTGCTGGATCCTTGGTCTTGGCTAACAGAAATAACCCAGGATAATGTTTCAGTAACGTTGTCTTAGTTCTCTTAATTTCTCCTTTTTTACACTAAGTGGTATGTGAAGAGAAAAGTGAAATGTGAGGTTTGAATGTACACTGGCACATTTATTTAATGAATCCTGATCATATTACTGTTTACTAGAGAGTTAAGCTTTGCGTTACTGGTCTAAACTCTTTGAGGCAGAGGCAATCTTTTGTGTGTGTTTGTACAGCGGCTAGCACACTGGGGTCCTGGTCTCTGCCTGGGCCTCCTAGGCACTATTGCAATACAATAATAAATAATAATAGTCTCACTTCTGTATATTGTTAAACTGACCTTTTAAAAAAATCTAGTCTTCTAATAAACTCCTCTCCATTTCCCAGTTATATTTGATTCTAGGCTGTCCTTTAAGATTTCGTACCACTATATATCAAACTGGTTTTTCATGATCAAGTACTTGCTATCTACAGGCATGCTATAGATACGTTACTGGAAGTAATGGGACAACCATGTTGGGGGGGAAAAGGTTGGGGGTAGTAAAACTGGTATGAGAATGCTTTAGTCCTGCAAGCATGTTGAATGGGATATCAAGAGGATAGGAAAAAATTGTGTGGATGTTCCTATGGTGATCAGACATCCCAATATTATTAGGACTGTCTCGAAATTAGGGACTTTGTCTTATATAGGCACCTATTACCCCTCCCCACCCCGTCCTGATTTTTCACACTTGCAATCTGGTCACCCTTGATGTTCCCCTCATTCTATTTCCAACACCCCTTCCTCTTCGATTGAACTTATGCTTGAAGGCAGCAAATTTATGTTAGTTACACGTTGAATATTTACGTTATTTTGTAACCATTTACAGTTAATCTCTTGTAAGTTTCTTGATCAGCACATTGTTTTACAGTTTATATGCTCTAGGTTTTGGGCCAATGAGACTTTAAATGGAAAAGCTTTTCTTTGAACTGAGTTGAATTCAGTGGCATTCTACTGATGACAGACTTGGCTCCCATGTGCTCCCATTTAGCAAAACAAATTATTTTAAGCAAGTAATTTTAAACTGATGGTTTAGCTCTCGACTGAAGCTGACATAATTGGTTTCTTCAATAACAGAAAACAGCAGTAAAGAATTAGAGGTGTGTGGCAAACTTTACAAATTATATTGAATTTGCTAAAAATAACAATGTGATGTGATAGTTTACAAGGTGTAACTCTATTCAGGGGTTCTTCTCTTTAATAATTAATCATGCTGGAATTTCATGCTTTATGATATCAGCCAAACTACCTGAATTTGTAGCTATGCATTTACTTGAAGATTATGGGCTGTGCAGTATACTTTCTCCTTGAACCATTGGTGTTCATTATCGACATTCATGCTATAAATGCATCTTAGGGGTTTACAGTTTGGTTATGTGGGCTAAAAATTGAGTTAAAATATTTCTTTAGATCTCTAAATTATAGGTATTTAGAGAAGCCATTTAGTGGTATCATACAGTGTTCTTTTTTATAAAATAGCTTTGCATAGTGTCGACAAGTGTGTTTTTTTAATATATCCTTGTGGAAGTGGGGAAAGAACACCCTGCTTCCACTCTGAAACAACTTTTTTTCCCTTCATGCCATCATCTTCCTTTCTACCTTCAGAGGCTGGGGGTGTCTTTAAGGAGAGAGAATTATGATCCTTCACCAATCAGTAGTGTTACTGTTATGTAACTTAAAGCATTTACTCCTCATCCCACATAGGATAAAAGCATTGACCATGTAATGCTCTCAAAACTTGCCTGCTCAGAAGAGAAATAGTTTAATGGGAAATGAGCTTCTCTTAGTTTTTGCAGAAAAGATATTGGGTTCTTGAGATTATAAAGTCAAGCATTCAGACTTAAGGAAATGCCAGAATTAAGGTTGCCTATGCAACCTTTAATTCATATCTCTTGTGCATATGCGTTATGATATGGTCTTTAATTACATGATCTCATACTGTTTTTTGCACAAGATTCCTGTCTTATTCAGTGTATGGGAAGACAGTCCTTAATTAACAAGCAGCTATTCGATATTTTGTCTTCACCTCACGTTCAGTGTGTGGCTGTAGACTTTATTTACTGCATGCTATTCAAACCTTGCGCTGAAAACAGAATTATTCGTTTCCTTGTCAGCTTTTCTCTGGCACTCATCACTATAGTGAATGCTTCATAAACATTAATTTATTCCACAGCTGTGAGATGCTGAGGGTATTATTCACATTTTACAGCTGGGGAGCTGAGGCACAGAAAGATTAAGGTCAAATGTGTTTACTGATTTTGAGTGCCCAATCTGAGATGCCTAGGACCTGATTTTTCAGAATATGTAGAATTAAATAGCACTTAATATGTCAAAGCCCAGCTCTGAGTGCTCAGCACTTCTGCAGATATGACCCTCGGATATTAAGTGAGGCACCCCGAAAATAGGAAGCACATAGTTGGTGAATACCTGTGAAAAGATTGGTTTAAGTGACTTATCAAGCATCACATAGAAATTCTGTGGCAGAGGCAGGGGTAGAATCCAGTTTCTCAGGGCAACATTCAACTGCTTTGACCATGAGACCATCCTTTCTCTACCTGTAATCCCCAGCTGCATTCACTGCACACCTTCCAACTTCTGCAACAAATGAGCCAGGTGTGTTACAGACAACAGCCTACTTCACTACGTAACCCTGATTCATCCCCAGAGCAGATTTGCATATTGCACAATGAAGAGAAAATACAGTATTGAATAGCTGCTCATTAATTGAACACCATCCATCCTGTGCACTGAATGAGGCAAGGGTCCTGTGGGGGGAAAATAGTATGTGACCATGTAATTAAGACTGTATCATAATGCCCATGCACAAAGGGGGGCTGCATTAAGGTTGCACAGACCTTTCTGCCTGTCTTCTGCTCCATCCCCTGCATTCTGTCCTTGTTCCAATCCTGTCTTTTCCCCACTCCTGCTTCCTTGTCACAGTTCCGTTCCCCTTGCTTATACAGTCCCAGTCCTTAGGCTTCTCATACCAGTCCCAGTTTCCTTGCCCAGTCAGTCTTAGTCTCCCTGCAGAGTCCCAGTCTGCCGTCCTCCCAGTGTTGTGTCTCTCCCCCTCCTCCCATACAGACTAGTTCTCCTCTCCTGGCTGTTCATCTGATTTGTCTGCCCCTGCCCCTCTGGCCTCCAGTTTTCTGTCCACCCCCCAATTTTATCAAGTCTATAACCCACATTTGAATGCACTTATGCAGGTGGGGGGGGGGGGGGAGATTTCACCAAAATTACTTCCTGCTGAGTATTTTGGAAAACACATGGCTTCCCAACCCGTAAATGCAAAATATATTTCCAATAAATCGAGGCACAAGGGTTGCCAAATCAGTACTCCAGAGGGCTGTAAGAAAGCATGCAGTATTTTAGATTCATAGGAATTACTGGCAGATGTTTCATATCGTCTCTTTGATTTTTGGTGTCTGAACATAAAATGTCCTAGTTAAAGACAATTTAATTTACCTCTAGTTCTGTAAAGATAAATATTACTGGTTCATTGGTGTGTTATTAGAGTGAAGTTGGTCTTTCATGAAAACTAGAGGTTAATGATATCTGACACTTCTGAGTTTTTTTAAATACTGTAAAAGAACATGTTAGAGCAATTCTTTTCTTACCTCACACAATTCCAGAAATCCTGGACTTTGCCTTGTCTGTTTCAGTATGTGGTAGGGAGGGAGGGAAATTAAGTAAATATAATATTTTTACCTTTTCATGCTGTTATAATCTGTGAATGATTTTCCTATGTAGTAAAACCCTATTGTCTGGGGAAAGGTGATCTTTTTGTTTATATTCAGAAGTAATACTGTTGCTTTGAGAGTTGCCTCAGTAATCCTCATTTGTGGGAGCTGTGCACTTGACTTTAAAGTGGGAATCTGCAAAAGTAATAAACTCAAACCACGGTAGCTGGTGAGTACCTTTATTTTCTTGGAGTGAGAACTCGTTAAAGCCATCAGAAATTATGCAAAATAACACTGGCTTATACCTCAGAAATGGATCCTTATTTGTTGGCAAGAAAATATTCAGATTTTTATTTTTGTAAATAGTTTGCTTTTCATTTAGTATGGTGGTTGTACCTGATCATGATGTCACGGCATCTCATATATTCTTTTGTGGCTGTATAGTCTGATCTGCCAGGAGCAAGGTCATGAACAGATGTCACATAGGAATGCGTGGACTTCCCTTGAAGACTCTGAATGATGCTTGGCCTTTTTTCAGTCAGTTTTTTGCATCAGTCTTTCTCAGATTACCTACAGCCTTTATTGATAGTTGCTCTTCATTCAGATCCATCCTTGACTGTGTCTTCAAAGTTATCAATATTTGTGCTGCACAAGTTGAGAGTCTGCTTATTGCTGTATTTAAAGCATTTATGGTGACCACCTTTTGTGCACTTTCCAAGTTTCAGTTCTCCATAGAGGACATATTTCGGGAGCCTCTCATCACCTGTTCTGATAACATGACCTGTCCATCTAAACTGAGCTTTGATAACTGTTGCCTCAGTGCTGTGTGTGTTGCTCTTTCAAATTCTCAACAGTCAACATATTAAAAGGTGAAACAAATTGCATGATTATAAAGAAATTTGGTAGATTTTTTTTTTAAGCCAGATAATTAATTTTTGGGTGGTGATGGGACAAGTGGAAATTTAACCCTGCTTAATCCATTATTATTATTTACCAGGACTGTTGAATTTCTTCTAGTCGAGTCCCACCCATTTCCAGCCCACCTTGATTATCATACACATTGTAAGGAGAGTGATCACTTTAGATAAGCTATTACCAGCAGGAGAGTGGGGTGGGGGGAGAGAAAACCTTTTGTAGTGATAAACACCCATTTTTTCATGGTCTGTGTGTATAAAAAATCTTCTGTATATTCCACAGTATGCATCCGATGAAGTGAGCTGTAGCTCACGAAAGCTTATGCTCAAATAAATTGGTTAGTCTCTAGGGTGCCACAAGTACTCCTTATCATGGTTATGATTACAAATGGTGTGGGAATAAGGAAGGTTTAGACTACCTTAATTATCTTATACTGATGCTTAAATTTGCTAGTTCTTCAATGAGTGGGAAAAATCTTTCAATGTAGAATGAGCAATTTATGCTTACCATGTTAATCTTGGTTTTCCTTAATATCGCTACTAATTATAAAACTATTTTTTGCTGCAGGGGTTTGCCGCCTTAGAGTTTATTGCCTCCTGTTTGATTTTTTCACTGACATCCTAATCCTGAGATTGATATCAGTTATTTCTCTAATGGCAAACTGGTGTTATGGGCACAGGATTATTTGCTAAACAACCGAGGAGAAAGCAAGCAGCGCTGAGAAATACGAAGATGATGATATAACAATAGAGAGCACAGAAATACTTATTCAGTACATTTTTAATGAAAATATTTATTGTCAGTAAACGGTGTGAAACATCTATAAAGGGGTGGACAACCTGTGGCTCCGGAGCCACATGCGGCTCTTCAGAAGTTAATACGTGGCTCCTTGTATAGGAACCAACTCTGGGGTTGGAGCTACAGGCACCAACTTTCCAATGTGCCAGGGGTGCTCACTGCTCAACCACTGGCTCTGCCACAGGCCCTGTCCCCACTCCACCCCTTCCCATCCCCTCCCCGAGCCTCCTGCACACCACGAAACAGCTAATCAGGAGGTGCAGGGAGGGACGGGGAGGTGCTGATCCGTGGGGCTGCCAGTGGGTGGGAGGTGCTGGGATGGGGTGGAGCTGATGGAGGGAGGGCTGCTGATGTATTACTCTGGCTCTTTGGCAATGTACATTGGTAAATTCTGGCTCCTTCTCAGGCTCAGGTTGGCCACCACTGATCTGTACCCTCCAACCCCTCCACGCACACAAAATGGCGCATATGGGTCTGCCTTCTGAAGTTTCTGTTCTCCTTGAGGATACTGTTTTTGATTAAACATGAGTTTGCTGAGCTCCATTTTCAGTAAAAGGTGCCGTCATGTCATTTATCATAGGACTGCATTAAACTACAAGCTTCATACAATGATTAAAGCCACATCTGTTTTACATCTGGTTTTGGTATGTTCTTGCAATTGTTGTGAAACATTTTTCCAAAGATTTTTGTGTTGAAGGTAGACTCTCTCAATTTATTTTTAACTCCACTCATACAGTATTATCTAACTACATCTATACATTGTACAAAAATGGTTTGAAATAAGATGCAGAGAATTTTGGTTACAACTTTGTCAGTGTTTGAATACTGAGTAATTCTGTTTGAGTTCTGGTTGAAAATGTTAGGATCTTTCTATTCTCTCTTTTTAGATCGGGGTTAAGAAACACAATTCTGGTTTGGAATATCGGATTCTTGAATCTGTATTTTCATACAGATTTTCAAATCTGTAGAATTAGAGGTGGATTAGATTGTCTATTGGTTTGATTCAGTATGGCAGTTGCTCTGTTCCTATAAAGTCAGAAGGCTTTTCCCCCTTTAATAGCTTCCTGTTTACATAATATATCAATTTGCTTTGATAACTCATTTATAATACTCAAAGATATGGTTTTGAGAGTCACATGACATACACGGAATAGTGCCAAAATTTTTATATCTGTATTGGGTTTGGCTTTTTGTATTTTGACAGAATTAAAAGTATAGCACTGGGGAAAAGGTTAGTAGCAGAGGCCCGAAGTATAATAGATTGTTGAAGCACATCTGCATTTCAGTTGTTTTGAGAACTCTGTGGCTGATTGTGATATGGTATAATATATTTTTTTAAAATTTACTTGCCCCTATACCTTTTTCATTTTTAAAAATCTGGTTTACTCCATCTTGTTATAATTCTATTTTCATATGCCTTGCAAATTGAAGCATGTATATGGTGACCATAATGAAAAGTCTGTTATGAATGCTGTAATCTAGTTTTACCCTGGGTTTGCATCTTGTAGGTTCGTTTAAGGGTATAATTTTGTGGCCACAAACGCCTCCACACAATGTGTTTTCTAAAAACTCAGTATTTCAGAAATTGAAAATAGTGTTGGATGTAGTACATTGTAGGTAATCCTGCTTTAATGCTCTTCCTACTCTATTCACATTTCGTGTTGTCTTTACTTGATGTGAGGTCATCTGTCAGTTCATCGATTTCATATAGGCCCAAGTGCAATAACAGTAATGAAATAAATAATTAGAAATAGCTGTTCTTGCCAAAAGCTTTATTCCCTGTGAAGTTAAAATGCTCTGTATGTTTTTGTATAGTTTAAATTGCTTTTCTGTACCATTTTATACTGCTCAGAGGAAAGAAAAGAATTGTGTTTAGGGCTATTACTTAGTTAATATTTGTACAGGACTTTGAAGTTGTAAAGTGCTGTATAAGTGCTAAATTGTTTTGAATACCTTCTAGTGCAGGATTTGAGTATGAATGAAGTACTATGGCTGTGCACTAGTATGTAACTGTCAGTGTTCCTTCCCTACTATGAACTCTGGGGTACAGATGTGGGGACCCACATGAAGGACCCCCTAAGCTTATTCTTACCAGCTTAGGTTAAAACTTCCCCAAGGACAGATTCCCTTTCTTGCCTTGGGATCGCTGCCACCACCAAGTGATTTAACAAACAGTCAGGGAAAGGACCACTTGGAGTCCTATTCCCCCACGCCTACACTCCCTTTCCTGGGGAAGGCTTGAGCATATATCCTCACCATTTGGTTACAAAGGGACTACAGACCCAAACCAAAGGGACTACAGACCCAAACCTCTGGGTATTAGAACAATGGAAAAATCAGTCAGGTTCTTAAAAAGAAGGATTTTATTTAAAGAGAAAAAGGTAAAAGAATAATCTCTGTAAACTTAGGCTGTTAGTTAACCTTACAGAGTAGCAGAAAATTCAAAGAGCACAGAGGAACCCCCTCTAGCCTTAGTTTCAAAGTTACAACAAAACAGGGATAAACCTTCCTCTAGCAAAGGGAAAATTCACAAGTTGAGAAAACAAAGGTAAACTAAAAGAAAAGGAGTACTTGTGGCACCTTAGAGACTAACCAATTTATTTGAGCATGAGCTTTAGGTAAACTAATACGCCTTGCCTGACTGTTACAAGTTTGAAATATGAGAGACTTGTTCAGAAAGATTTGGAGAACATGGATTGATGTCCAGTCCCTCTTCGTCCCAAGAGCGAACGGCCCACAGAAAAAAAAACAAAACAACCCCCAACACAAAGCCTCTTCTTCCTCCCCCAGATTTGAAAGTATCTTTGGTCCCTATTCGTTCCTTTGATCAGGTGCCAACCAGGTTACTTGAGCTTCTTAACTCCTTACAGGTAAGGAGGAATTTTAGGCTGCCCCTATGGTTATAACTTTTAAAACATGTTATCTTTTCTTTTATAAATATAATTTAAAATGGGGCACCTTGGTTTACCTGTTAAATTTTAGCTAATACAGTGTAATTTATATGCATTTGCTCTGAAGTGCTACTCTAGAAAAGTGGATTAGCTACCATTTAAAAAAAAATCAATAGAATATTTCTGCTAATATGACACACAACTTCCAATTAGTTTTAAAAAGATAGTTTCATGTACTATAACTGCCTTGAATCTTGATGCCAAATTTTGTTGTTTTTACAGTTGTATTTTCCTATTTTTGAAACATGTTTCTTCTCTTAACGTGTAAAACAAGACTGGAAATTGCAAACTGACTAACTTAAACTATACAAGGAAAATAGGGAAACGGACCAAACACAAAATGCTGTCAGGTGTGCAAAGTTAAATGGAAAACATTCTTATTTCAGTTTTCGTAAGATAGATGTTACATCTAACAGTAGTTAGATTTTCAGACAGAAGTGTGACTTCTGAGTTGATTGAAACAACGAGGAGTCCAGTGGCACCTTAAAGACTAACAGATTTATTTGGGCATAAGCTTTCTTGGGTAAAGAACCCACTTCTTCAGATGCATGAAATGAACATTTGAATTGACTGTGTCCCTTCAATATACAATTACTTTGTTCAAGCCCTGAATATATTGAACGCTTAATAACTGGAAGTGTATATTTTCCAGTGATAGTTATGAAATTTGTGAAAGTGCACCAGATTAGGTCCAGGGACAGTGCCCTGTATAAAGGACCAATCTCCCAGCCCTGTTAGCTCTTGGGAATGGGTAAGATGATGTGATTTTCACCAGGGAGCTTGGGTGCTCCATCTTTTATATTATCCTCTGGCTAGAGCTCTGGGTGTCTGATTCAATTTAGGCTGAAAGTTAAAAACTTGGCCTGCTCTAGCTGCTAGAAAGGAGACTTGTCTTCTCTCCTTTCCTACCTCTTGCATTCTACGTCCTGCTGCTGCAGGGATGGAGGTAGGGTCTCAATTCTACTCCAGTACCTCTACTCCATAAAATTACTCTGTTTGGTTCTCCCCACATGAATAACTTCAGTGCTTGCTTCTGCAAAGCTTTCCCAAACAGCAGCAGCATGATATTAATGTGGTTCTTGGCAGTTTTCACTGCTGCCTGCAAGGATCTGAATGGCAGTCTGGAAACTGACAAGAGTCAAATTAATTTCACTGTGTTCTTGTTAGGTAAAAGAAGAGGCACTGAGCTACCTGTCTGCCGATTGAGGAAGTCAGCACTACATCATTTTAAAAGCAGTTAATATGTGAACTGTTGTCTTTAACAATAAGAATTAGTAACACTGCTCTCACTCCTTTTTTTTAAAGGTTCAGTTGATGAGAAGCTGATAGCTTAAGGCGGCCCCTCTCACTAATCTGAGTATACTGTCAAACTCTGAATATGTTGGTGCACTGGAGATCTTGTGTCTTTCTATTTTTTGTACCACATCAAGAGAGAGAAACAAAAGTTCATATTCAATATCCTTGTAGTCAAAACAAACTGAAATGTCTGAATTTCATCTCTCTCCCCATTGACTTTTTTTTTCTGGCTGCATAAAGAAATCTTTTACCATTGTATTTCCTGTTTCTACATATCTTCTTCCTTCTCCTCATTTGACTGGCACATCCTGCTTCCTGGCTGCTAATGCTGAGGTGATCTGTGGTCGTGTCTGATACGTTCAGAGAGAAAGGTGTCTACCTCAAAAGCCAAACAATGATCATACAAACACATCTAATTACAGGCTTGTATTCTGTAGTTTTGAGTCATACCAGGAAAAATGAATAAAATCACAGGTCACTTTCCTTCTTTTAAAGCTGAATTTTTAAAATTTTGTAGTACAGAAATTAATTTTGCTACTACCGGTAGTACTAGTTTGTTAGAACATTTTGGACACTTTTATGTTTGCTACTTCACACAAAACAAGAGTTTGAAGCAACACCACGCATGATGTAATCGCATACAATTTTACAGACTAAACAGGGTCAGGGCTGATCAATACTTGGATGGGACACTTCTAAGAACTATCCATGGATTGCAGGCTTTTGTGGCTAATGAGGTGGCACTTTTTGTTTGAACCAATGCCTCCCATATGATGATGGAGCACAAGGATACTGGAGGTGTCCTTTCAGGTGCGAGAGGAAAACAACTTGCACACAACAGTGCCTTTCATTTAAGTGTCTCAAATTGGTTGACAAAGGTGGCCGTTTTAGAGCTGGGGAGATTGAGGCACAGGTTGCTTAATGAGATGTCCAGGACTGTGCAGTGAGTCAGTGACAGAACTGGGAATGGTACCTGGGTCTCCAAACTCCCCGTCCTATACTTTAGTCTTTGGGAGGCTTAAAAATGTACTGGGTATCTTCTAACCCCACAAGCAAATACAAACATTGGGACCCACCTCCCAGGGGATAGGGCAGGGGCGGGCAAACTCTTTGGCCTGAGGGCCGCATTGGGTTTCGGAAATTGTATGGAGGGCTGGTTAGGGAAGGCTGTGCCTCCCCAAACGGCCAGGCGTGGCCCGGCTCCCGCCCCTGTCGTCCCCCGTCCCCTCCTCCACTTCTCGTCCTCTAACACCCCACCCCCCGGACTCCTGCCCCATCCAACCCCCTCTGCTCGCTGTCCCCTGACCGCTCCCAGAACCCCTGCCTCTGACTGCCCTCTGCCGCCGCATGCAACCCCCCCCTCCTTCCTGACTGCCCCCCCCGGGACCCCTGCCCCATCCAACCCCCCTGTTCCCATCGCTCTGACCTTCCTGACCCCTATCCACCACCACCTTGAACTCTCCTGCTCTCTATCCAACCCCCCTGCTCCCTGCCCCCTTACCGTGCTGCGTGGAGCACTGGTGGCTGGCAGCGGGGCTGCACCAGGACAGGCAGCTGCGCCACCCGGCTGGAGCCAGCCACATCACTGTGCAGCATAGAGCACCGGATCAGGCTGGGCTCTGCAGCTGCGCTGCCTCAGGAGCTCATCGCCCAGAGCATTGCGCTGGCGGTGCAGTGAGCTGTGGCTGCGGTGGAGGGGGGACAACAGGAGAGGGGCCGGAGGCTAGTGCTCCAGGCCAGGAGCTCAGGGGCCAGGCAGGAGAGTCCCGTGGGGCCAGATGTGGCCCACGGGCCATAGTTTGCCCACCTCTGGTCTGGGGCAGTGCTCTGGTGAGAAGCTAAATTTGTTTCCTTCATATTACACACACACACACATTAAATTGAAACCACATATTGGGTTTTTCTAGCTAGAGCAGGGGTGGGCAAACTATGGCCTGCAGGCCATATCCGGCCCTCCAGCTGGTTTAATCTGGCCCTCGAGCTCCTGCTGGGGAGCAGGGTCTAGGGCTTGCCCTGCTTCTGCACTCCAGCCAGGGAGCAGGGTTGGAGGCCGCTCCGCATGCATGTGCTGAGGCTTCTGGAAGCAGCAGCATGTCCCCCCTCCAGCTCCTACATTAAGGGTCAGCCAGGGGGTCAGCCAGGGGGCTCTGCGCGCTGCCTCTGCCCCAAGCACCACCCCTGCAACTCCTATTGGCTGGGAACTGCGGCGAATGGGAGCTGCAGAGGCAGCGCCTGTGGATGGGGCAGTGTGCAGAGCCACATGGCTGCACCTCCACATAGGAGCCGGAGGGGGAACATACCACTGCTTCCTGGAGCTGCTTGAGGTACGCGCCACCCGGAGCCTGCACCCCTGACCCACTTCTGTGCCCCAACCCCCTGCTCTAGCCCCAGAGCCCCCTCCCACACCCTGAACTCCTCATTTCTGGCCCCACCCCAGAGCCTGCACCCCCAGCCAGAGACCTCACCCCATGCCCCTACCTCAGCCCTGAGCCCCCTCCCATCCTCTGAACCCCTTGGTCCTAGCCTGGAGCACCCTCATACACCCCAAATCCCTCATCCCCAGCCCCACCCCAGAGCCCGCACTTTCAGCCAGAGCCCCCTCCCGCACCCTGAACTCCTCATTTCTGGCCCCACCCCAGAGCCCGCGCCCCCAGCCAGAGCCCTCACCCCCTCCTGCATCCCAACCCCAATTTTGTGAGCATTCATGGCCCACCATACAAGTTCCATACCCATATGTGGCTTTTGGGCCAAAAAGTTTGCCCACCCCTGAGCTAGAGGGTGTTTTCTGTTCTTTGCTAGGGTACTAAAGTGAAATTTTCACTTGAGCAGCAAGAGTGAAACAGTTGCCTAGAGTTTTGCTCACCATGAGAGCTTTTCCACTTTGTCCTGGTCAGTGAGAGAGTAAAGATTATTCCTTCAGTGTTTTTGTAAAACTGACATCTTGACCATTGTTCACAAAGATGTTAAACCCTGATGTTTTGACCCAATTCCAATTCAAGTAATTGCATTCAGCCTACTGAGCACTGCCATCCCTGCCGTAAATGGAATACAGGGTTCTTCACTTCCTGTACTAAAAGTTTTCTACAGTGTTTCTGTTCACTGTTAAAATAGCTGTTTCTGCTCTGAAAGCAGTTTCAGTTTAGTGGGGATGAATGGATTCTTGTTTGTAGTTTTGGAATTTATCAGGTGAAATGCACTGTATAAATATTAATCTGTTGTGTTTCTGTTCTTGCTTTAAATTTCATTTTCTGGTGACTCCTTTACAAGTTGTCTTTATTTGCTTTATAGTTTAAGGCTTGTTTGATGTACCACAGTTAGTAGTCAGACATTATTTTAATAGAAATAGGTTTGTGCTTTTAGTGAGGCTATGTTAAACATCTTTGAATTGATCTAATCCTTTACTTGTGGGAACAAAAGTTCAGTCATATTTCAAGTATAAGTTAAGAATGTCACTCTTCATTTCATATGTCCATTGTTTATGAACAGTTTTGTTCATAAAGCATCTAGTTAAATCTTCTGATTTGCTTAACTTTCCTTACCCTTATCTGCTTTCTCAGTGTCAGATCTAGTACTTCCACATTTATTTTTAAATTTTGATAACATTAATCTCTTAAAATGTTATGCCTGCATATGTTTACAAATGTTGCCTTCTAAACTCTTGCATAGTGGTGCAAATCATCTTGAGTACGTTTCCCTTATGCTGCATATGGTCACTGGCTTCTTCTTTACTTCTCAGTACAATTAAAGCTTTTGGAGTTGGTTTAAAACGTGAAATTACCTGGACCTTCACTAACTCAAAGATTACCTCTCTTTCCATGAAGAATTCTGAAAGCTAAGATCAGTAGAGACATTCCTATTAAATCTACTGATTTAAATTCCAGGATAATTGTTCTGGCGTATTTTTTTCATAGCATTTTTGGTGTTAGAACTCACTTCCCTGTTGGTCCACCAGAGCTTGAGATTGTTGGCCTCCTCGTCAACCTCCTCCTGGTTCTGGCCGAAGTCTCCATCTATAATATGAGGAGGAGAATGTTGGACGAGAGGGTGCTCTGCGACTGCGGGGCCTATTTCTGTTCCTCCCTAGTTTCACGCATCCGGGCAGAGTTCCACTGGGCAGCGTCCGCTGGCTCCCTCGACAGCTTTGAGGAGCAGTGAGCGCTGTCTGGGGTTCTCTGCTCAGCATCCCCGTCCGGTATTCTCATTTTGAACCTCTGACCTTCACTCTGCTCCCTGTTTTTCATTAGTTGTCCCCCACAATCAGTTGTCCCTGGGTCCAGTAGTCCCTCCCGCTAGGCTGGGAGAGGGGCCTTTAGCAGTGGGTGGGCTTGCGCCCGCCTACCTCCCAGGTTTTCCAATTTTTTTTTTTTGAGATTGTTCGCTATCTGTTTATACAGGTGTCTGTCTGAATGAGGTTTTGGATGGGACTTGAATTATTTGACAGGTTTTAGAGTAGCAGCCTTGTTAGTCTGTATTCGCAAAAAGAAAAGGAGTACTTGTGGCACCTTAGAGACTAACAAATTTATTTGAGCATAAGCTTTCATGAGCTACAGCTCACTTCATCAGATATGAAGTGAGCTGTAGCTCACGAAAGCTTATGATCAAATAAATTTGTTGGTTTTGTCTCTAAGGTGCCACAAGTACTCCTTGAATTATTTGAGTTGATACTGAATCTAGGATTTTTCTGTTTACTTTGTAGTAAGTTTTTGGTATTCACTCTCAGTTTTTAAAGTTGTGTATGGGTTTAGAGGCTTGTACAATGAGCATGTGTTTGATAAATGCCAATATAGCTGTCCTTTCCTACTGTCCTTTCATGTCTGTCATGTGACATTTTAGTTAAACAAAGTAAATTTAATAGGTTTTGTTGAATAACTTCTGCTTTGAAATGACAAGTAAAAAACAAAAATTCATCTGGTCTAAATATAAGTTGCTGTCATTGAAGTGATAAGTCTTGTTTAGCCTAAAGTAACTTTTTTGTGGGTGGGGGGAGTTGTTCATTTACTGCACACTTCCTCTCTCTTCTAGCTTAATTCCATAGCTCACTTGTAAATTGAAACCTTGTTTTGTTGCAGCACAGTCTAGTATTTCTCTAGCAGTGGACCTGCAATGGGGTGTCAGGTTGCTGAGGATCATTAGTATGTTTTTCTAGAGTCATTATACTGATGTCATATTTTGGAATGCATGAACTAATTCCCCTCCGATTTTCTATTTCAAGAGTGTTACTCTGGGCTTTTGTTTTAAAAAAGTATTTGAAGAATTGTATTTTATTTTATTTCTAATTTGCTTTTATAACGTTAAACTAGAATAGTAGTGAAAACAGTACTCATGAAAGGTGCCTGATTGACAGCTATGGAAACCGAAGTCCTTTATCTACAGAGCAAGCAGAGTATGGACATAGCCCATGTGTCTTTCCTCTCATCACTCCAAGTGTGTCAAAACCTTGACTTCAAGGGAACATCTTTAGCAATGAGACTAGAGTTCTCATTTTCCTTATTCTTCTATTCCTTGACCCTTTTATGTTGAACCAGTTGTTCTAATTGCAGTCATGTTTTTTGTGGCTTGGAATCCTAGCTGAAGTGACACCATCAACCCATTTCACATGGGGCATCAAACAGCTCCAATGGTAACAATTCTGTTCTGAGCTTGATTTCTCCCAGAGGTGAAATCAGGCCTTGAATCATCTGTTCTCCTAAACAAGGATTTTTTTTTTAAAGCCCACCATCAGTAATGTTTTAAAAAGGAGATTGTCACTGTTTGTGATGTATGCTGCTAACTGTTCATTATAATGTTGGATGTTTATGAAAGGATACAGTGGTTCTCAACCTATTTATCATTGTGGGCCGCATAAGCAACTCTCTGTGCATTATGTGGGGCTCATTCACGCAATATATATACTACTTGTATGGCCCTGAGGATGTCACACGGGCCACACATGTGTTTTGATTGGGCTGCAGGTTGAGAACCACTGGGATAGGTGTAAGTCTATTCAGTGTTTTATTGAGAATGTAGCAATTATTTTGATTATAGCATTTTAAAAAAATTTAAATTTAAATTTTAAAAATTTAAAATATTCTGTATGAGGACGTGGTACTAAACTTTGGGAGCTGACCCCATAGTTTGTTGATTACTGCATAAATCTGTCCTTGTGTCCTTTAGAATGAAGGGGACCTTTATTGCTTCCAGAGTCTACATTTATTTGATATGCTTTGGCAATTGCCTTAGTTATATCTCCTCCTCTGGACATGTCTCTGTTTGACACAGGATATTCTTCATACATATCCTATATTGTTAATTTATGTCTCATCATTGAAGTGGCTTGTATTATATAGATGACTTGGCATACTTTCAGCTTTTTGTAGCATTCTGGCAATAATTGTCCTGTTAGAAATGGCAGCATTGTGTATGTAAAGCATAATAGGCTCTATTTGTTAAGAATGATGTCAGCATGTGGGATGGCCTCAAGGAGTCCATTAAAAGAACATAAATAAGCCTTTTGACTGCTAGGTTTTTTTTCACTCCGTAAAATACCATATTGTTGAAGACATCTGCTAGTGTCTGCAATGGAATGAGACAGATCTGGTGACCGAGTTATGCAGACTGATAAGCAGTATCCTATAGTGTCATAATTGTGGAGACACCCGGGTAGCAGCCACATAGAGCTACATTCTAAAACTAAGCATTAATGCCTGTTTTTTTTTGTATAAATACATGGTCCTTTCATGTAAAATTTCACAGTTAGTTTTTAGGACCTTTACATTTGCTATGCAGTCCTGGATGGTTTCTCTTCATAATTTTTAATAGGAAGATTTTGGAATTTGGTTCTGGCTGAAACTTTTCCTTGGCAGTCTGACTATCCATTGTCGATTTTAACATCTCCTCAAAAACATATGTGTTTACACAAAATGTGCATGTGAAAAGAGCCTGACTTTTGAGCAAACAGCACTCTAACCAGTTGGGTAGAGGTGAAGTGTTTACAAAGGGGGAGGGTTAATCTGGGCCATTCAAAACACCATTGTGGTCTTCAGTGTATTAAGGCTGAATTCAGCCTTAAAACACTGATTTCCTTGTATTAGGGAAATTGCATCTTATATCCTCTAAGAACTGAAATATGTGGAAATGAGTTTTAAAAACCCACATCATCTCAATCATAAGCATATTGGTAGTGATTATGGAGTGACTGCCAAGCCCACCCTGCCCTCATATCATCTTGTGGTCTGGTGCAGAGTCATGGGGGCAGCCGGTCTCTTGAGGTGGGTCTGGGGAAGAGAGGAGCTGTAGGAACACATAGGAAATGATAATGTGGTTGGGGAGATGGGGCGGGGGTCTGGATGACGTGAGGGGGATTCTCGGGATAGAGTGGCCAAGGGAGGGGCAGACATTTAAGAGCAGCCCAGGCCCACAGAAGGAGAAGTCAGGAGGAGATCACTGTTTGTCATGTGAGACTTGGAGTGCATCCACTTATTAGTATTCATTCTATAATACCTTAGTTGTGCAATGGCTCTGCGCGTATGAATTGGAAAAATAGGTCCCTGCTCCGAGGACTTTGTATTCTAAATAGGCTAGGAAGGGAAAACACGTGCAGGAGAGATGAGGTGGAAAGTATTTGAAGGACAAGGGTTACATTTTAAATGCAGATTTTCATGTCAAGCATTCTAGAATTGAGGTGTTCAAATCTATTTTAGAAAACCTGATAAAAGTTTGTTCAATTCTAAACTAATGCAATTGCAGCAAAACTCTTACCAACCAAGATGATTTTAATCTCCTTCAAGTTTTTGATGTGATGGTAGTTTAAGGCTAAAAGAAAACTGAATTTTGCAGTAATAGGAACTTCAATTTGGTATTCGTTTCCAAATAATTTACTCCTTGAAATTCTTGGCTAAAATGACATTATTAAATAATTTCCCTCCCCCCACCACTTGTTTTTTATATTTTCTTTATGAGAAAGGCTAAGCACTTGTCTGCATGCAGAGTTGTACCAGTTTAACTTAAGGTATAATTTTAAATCCATTTCACTAAATGGATCCAAAAAGCTATGGACATACCTCTCATTTTGGTTTAAACTAGGCTTATTTCAATATATCTTAAATAGATTAGGAATAGATTTAAGACAAATCAAAATAAGCCACTTTTAAACCAAAATAAGAAGGTCTACAACGGGGGGTTGCACTGCTTTAACTAAAGTGTTGCAAGTTTGTGTGTAGGGGAGGTCTAAGAGCTTGTTTTCTTGAGATGGGTGTTTTACAGTCATTTTATGCCCAAGTAACAGCAAATAGCAGTGAATAACAGGAAGGACTGCAGGTCAGCCTTCCATCTAAGAAAAGAACCTGTTCTCTTATATAATCAGCCTTTGTGAACCTGAGACCCCGGTTCATTTCACAGTGAAGCTTTCTTTCAATTTACTTCTCCTAGTTCATCTTATTTTAGCTAACTTGGCTCAGTGTTTTACTGCTGTATGAAGACAAAAAAAATCATCAGACTGTTGGCTAGGAGCCATATTCAGTGAGGGAAAGGAATGAAACTATTAAACTAGGTTTTTCTGGAATTCCATGGGAGAAAGCTCCAATTCCTGGAGGTACAGCAAATATTAAATTTTGTAATTTCAACCTTCATAAGGAAAGGTTAGGGTTAATCTGTGCTCTCCACTACTAATACTCATCTCCACATCAATTAAGCTGTCACTGTTGTATCATTTCAAGACCTAAAAAACATTTTCAGGATGGTCTGATATGTCACTCTGCTCAGATACTATAGTGAAGGGCAGCAGCTGAAAGCCCCAAATTAGAATTTCACCTGTAAAATTCTCCTATTGTATCCTGTTCTTTAGGTAGCCCACTCCTGAGGCCCAGCTTTCAGATCGTCCATCTTTCTTGTTCAGAAATCTCTTTTGGTGCTACTGAACTCTGCACCCTAATCATTTGAAGGGGTTGTTGCAGTTGAGCCTGAAATGTTTTCTTTGCTCCACCCACTCCCCACCCTTAAAGGATACATGCTCCCTGTGCAAAACACACATCCCTAGGGAGCAAAAGATTGGGATTAAGTCCTGCCCACATCCATAAAATAATTGTGCTAGTCTAAGGAAAGCTGTGTGTGTGTTGTTTTAAATGTGCATGTAAGGGAACCTGAGTGAAAAGTAAAATTCTGCAGAACTGTTCAACTCATCCAGGTTGCTGGTTTTCCTGTTCCAGGGCCTACTGAAACATAAGCAAATGATGTCTAACAACTTTTAGCAGTTTTCTTTTCCTTATAAGGACCACAGTTCAATACCCTTGCCTGCTGTGCTTGCCAGCAGTTATACAGTTGCTCTAGCTTTGTTATGTAGATCCCATTCAACCTTTCTTCCTTCAGCAAACAGGAAACAATATTATTTTTTGACAATGGAAAACTATTATTCCGCAAGGAAGAGAAATAGCATTTCTCCTGAGTTATGTTTCTGATTGGGATGTTTACCTCTTCTACTATGGGTATTCATATTGATGGCTGAATTACTTACTTTGTGAACAGCATTCTCCACTTTCAACTACAGCTTATCTTCAAACTGCGTTATGTATGTGCTATAAAATATATGTTTGTGACATATAGTATTTAGTATTTTTCACGGTAACACCCATGAGGTTTTCACTAATGTGAGGTTATACCACAGAAAAATCTACATTAAAATGATTAAAAACAACAAAAAGAAGGAAAATCAGAGTTAATGTTGAAACTGCATCCATGTGTTACTCTTTTGGTGTTGGATATTGCGGAGTTTTCCATAATAACGCTATGTAAAGGACTGTATCTATGCCTAATTGGATGAGACTTCTTACCTTTATTAATTTTTGTACACCGTGTTGGTTTAATAATGAGTAGGTCTGGTCAGAAAACAAGAATTCCACTTCTCTCACACACACAAAAATGGAGGTTTTGAAATTTGTCTTTGTTCTGATATGAAATGAAGCTGAGACTTTTTGAAAATTTTTATGAAAAAAGAGAGAGATCCTCCCCACAGAATAGGCAATCACCCAGGTGAATGCCCTCACCACTGCGCTACTGGATATTCAGGTGTGAGTGGGTGTCTCTCAAGGTCATAGATACAGTATGTTAATTGTGAAAGGCAGCATGGCTATATGTATGAGACTTGGGTTTGCCATATTAGAGACAATGGTCTATTCCCAGCTCTGCTTGAAGAGATGGTGCAACTTCTTGATTACCCCACTGGGACAATGTTGCTTGCCTTTCTCCTAAGATAGGAGTGTATGGTTTTGCTCAACAGTGGCTGTGGAGGGCACAGAATTAACACCAGTCAGCAGGGTGCTGGAACAATTTTTATAGTGGGTGTGCTGAGAGCCATTGAACCAACCTGTAAACTCCGTATATAATGGAAACCACTTCAAGCCAGGGGGTGTTGCTGCACTCCTAGTTCCAGCACCTATGCCAGTCAGAAGAACTAGCACTAAAACTCATAGTTTCCCACGGTTTCCAATTCAGCATTCCTTCCCCTGACTTAAAGGAATAGCTATTTGTGTCTTGTCTGGTGTTCAGGCTGTGTGGGCCAGGGAGCATTTTCTATGTAGTGGAAGGTCAATGAGGTCTAGAGCATGCTTAGTGTAAATAGAATATTCAGAGATTTTAGCACAGTGGTTACCAAACTTTTTACTAAGATGACTTTTGTTCATTTTGTGTTTGTTTGAGGGTTGTTGGTTTTTTGGATCTGCCATTACATATATGCACCCTCTTCACCAGCACTGCAATCTAATCCCAGCTCATTGTGGAGGAGAGGCCCTGAGCAGGAAGTAGGGGGTCAAAGAGTGAGCCTGCCCCACAGCAGCGGCTCCTCTCCTATGGGATTAGGCTCAGCTTCCTGCTTCAGCCATTGAACCTGGCGCATGGGGTCGCAGCACCACTCAGATTTGGCCTACCATCTCTCCATGATGTCAAAAGCTGGGACAGGAGCTGCCACGGCAGAGAGGGCCTCCCCTCTACACTGGACCAGGAGAAGTGCATGCTTGCCTAGGGCCCAGGGATGGGTTACTCTAGCTATAGATTTGGTGGCCCATCTGTGACGCGCTGGTGGGTTGGAACCCATCATTTGGGAAACACTGCTTTAACAGCCAGAGTCTAGCAAGCTGCACATGTACAAATGATTATTTTTCAAAGGTTTATGATTTAGCCAAATTATAAAAATCACTATTTGCTCTGCCTTTGATAAGGTAAACCAGCAAATACTTATTTAAAATCTAAAAGTATATATGTGTTAAATTTATGACTGGCACACTAGACAATACATTTTTAATGCACTGTAGTATAGAGGACTGATCATGGGACTTGGAGCTAGTCACTACTGAGTTCCAATTACAGCATTACTGCAGTTTCCATTTGGACAAATCACTTACACTGTTTTACAGATGAGGAAAGTGAGGCAGAAAGGTTAATACGTAAAGCCCATAATGCTGTAGGTATCAGCATGTTGGAGGCATATGATTACAAAATGCTAGTCCCCAAAAGCAGCTAAGGCATAGTTCAATCCAATCTTCCAGCAGAGAGAGAACTATCTTAACCAGGTGGTGGGGGCTGGCTACCATGTTTTCATCATGTTCCCCAGCACAATTGTTCCTACTGTATAGATGGTCTCTTAGTTTCTGAGTAGTGGGAGGAGGTATTAGTATTTATTTGAAACAAAAAGCTGGTATTAACCTAACTATAGCAGACCTGACAGTCTTCTGTAATACTGTACTTTGAAGATATAAAGTGCTGTGTGCTTATTACTAAATTATATTTATGGTCAACACCTATTCATAAATGAGCCAGTATAAAATTGTTCTAATTAATTGAAACACGAGAGAAATATAATTATTTCTAAATTACACATTGCTCTATTCAGCACCTAACTGTGTTGTAATTATACAATATATGCTTGCAGAATAAACCACTGAAGTCACTAACTTTGTGGTCAGATTATTACTAACTGCCTGCAGCAGGGTTTCTTGTTCCTTCCTCTGAAACAGCTAATACTGGCCACTGTCAGTGACAGGACACCGATCTAGATGGATCACTGATCTGAACTAGTATGGCAATTTATATATTCAGCAGGGCTCTGTGCAGAGGCAGGGATTTGCCCATATGGAGCAGCTTGCAAGATTGGGGCCTAAGTTTACAACCCTGCTTGTAGTTAGTTATTTTTTGCCACATACAAATATCAGGTCCAAAGCTCCAGCTGTTCTAATGTGGGTCAGATTTTGCTCCTAATGAGCAGAAACTGTTTCCATTAATACTGATTACTTTAAAAAAATCAAATACAATAACTCAAAACAAAACATTTTTTGTAGAATATTCTATAACAAGAGTCTAAATGGAGGAGAGAGAAATTTAAAGCCAAAACAAATATTCCAAGTTAACACTTCTGTTTCTCAGTTGTCCTTCAGGATTTACCAATATTGGAAGAGTGCCCCAAATGAATAAACATCAATATTCCCATTACCAATATTAGCCGTTTTAAAAGGAGATTTAGTAACAGGTATTTGTGCCCATTTCAATCCTCCTTTTCTATGGTCAGTTCACACATCAGGGATTTATATGTAACACCCGCCATCTGCAAAAAGAGCAAGGAAATTGTTCCAGCCAAAACAAGAACACAATTTCTACCACAAATAGACCAGGTGTGTGAATCCTGTCTTTCTAACACTGTGAAACATCTACAACTGAAAATTAAAAATGAAAGACCATTTGTCAGTTTGTTACTGAGACATAAAAATTCTGCGTTTGAGAAGAACATTGAGTGTGACTACTGTTAATGTATTGCAGCATGGGTGATGTGTAATATTGCACTCAGACCTGTGCAATATCTTGGCAAAATGAGCTGAACTAAGAATGAATGAATGGTTAAACACTGTCAGATTCTCCCAGTCATGCCTTGAATTCCATTTCAAATAAATGTCAAGAACTTGCAGAGTGTCTCATCCTAAATGATGTTAAGTGATATGTCTAACCTTGGTACGAAAGCACTTGAAGAAAGTTCATGCTTGTGAGGGATTGGTGGGGAGGAGTTGAGTCAGGGAGAGAAATTCTGAATAGACTGAAGGTGTTAGTGTTAGATTTTGCTTTTAAAAAATAGGCGTTAATACTGAAAATATTGATGCAGTATGAAGCAAGCAGGAAGAAATGAGATCAGTCCTCTTGTGTCAGGAAATCCTCCACATGTGAAACTGGATATTGTCAGTTGAGACCTTCCTAATGCTTGTAAGGTAAAGGAAAATGTTCTAGCAGATTGAATAGCTCTGACTGACTCTCACGAGTGGGTGAGTTCAGAGACCAAAAAACAGTGTCCTCACATTTGAGACCTACCAAATCATGTTTATAACATTCAGAACAGTAATCTCCCATTCTCTTACACAAGAGAGAGGAATTGGTGCCATACCATTGGATATATTCATCCTGTTAGGATTATGCACTCCTTCTTTTCTGTTTCATATTCTTATAAAAATAATCCATAAAAATCTTATTAAGGACACAGTTCACTGTACCCAATGATCCTCCAAGGTGGTAGAAAGAATTAAAAATAAACAAAAAATCCATGTTTATTTACAACTGGACCAAAAAAAATTGATGATTTCAGTAATGGATTTGATAGTTTTGTTCTAAAGATACTGTATCAAAGTTGAACTGTCAAACATCAAGATATTCTTCAAAAGGAACAATTTGTGACCAATCTAGAGGATGTTATAACCTAGGAAGGTAATCCCCAAAGGAGCAGGCTGGCTGTTTGGGGAAATGGTCACAAATGAGTTTGTTCAGATCAACAGTTGAATTCATGTACAGAGTACATCAATTAGTGCATGAAAGTTATACATTAATGTTTTATGAGAAGCTGGTAACAGTAGGGTCTGTTCCTAATTACTGTCACCATTGTGGAAATATTGAGTCAGTCATGGTCTTAAAAGATGTAAACACGAGGGAACCAAAGTTATTTAATGTAGTTCCAGACTTTGAACATGTAATTCCTCACAGAACTACTATACTGTGTTTCCTTTTCGATGTTTGTTCATCCTGCTATTTCCCCTGTTCCCTTGTACTAGCCATCTACCATATACATTTTGGTTGCTGAAATGATAGCTCTTGTCATCTTACCTTTATTGTTTATAGTGTCTATAGCATTGTGTCCCTTGGGTTGTTCACTTTAGACTAGACCAGTGGTTCTCAGACTGTTGGTCAGGACCCCAAAGTGGTTTGTGACCCCATTTTAATGGGGTCACCACTACTGGTTTAGACTTTCTGGAGCCCGGGGTTGGAGCCCAAGCCCAAGCCCCACTGCCTGGGGCTGAAGCCCGAGGACTTCAGCCCTGGGCAGTGAGGCTCAGGTTACAGGCCCCCTGCCTGGTGCTGAAAGCCTTTGAGCTTTGGCCCCCGACCTGGGGTGGTGGGGCTTGGGTGAGCTCAAGCTTCAGTTCCTCCTCCTGGGGTCATGTAGTAATTTTTGTTATTGGAAGGTGATTGTGGTGCAATGAAGTTTGAGAACCCATGGACTAGACTTATTTGAGAATGCTTGTGAACTGCCTGCCATACTGCTGCATGTATGCTTGTATGCTGATGTTTTAGACAAAGCAGACCATCCTCTTGCCCTTAGAAGCGAATCATCCTGCACTAAAATATTTTGGTATCTTTATGCCATTCTTCTTTGAATGTAGTGAGAGCTTTTATCTAATATACGTGAAGCAACTGTAAATATATTGTCTGCATGTCACATGTAAAATTGGATTTTCTGCCTTTCAGGACAAGACCCTGATTAATATGGAAAACACTATCAGTCTGACCCTGTTATGAAACTTTATTTTTTATTGATATGGATAGGTTTTTATCTTTCACAAAGAACTTAGTTTCCAAAGAACATTTCCTTTTTGCTAAAGTCCCACATGATCTTCCCAGAAAACTGACCTATTTTTAGCAACCTACAAGATCCTGTTGTACGGCAGATTAGAACAGCAATTCTAATCCATGAAAGGTCAACCTGAATAAAAGTAATTCCCATTCCAAAGTACAGTAGTCCATATTTAACTAATACATTCACTCTCAATAATTGTTGAGCAGTTGCTCTTTGATCTCTTGTAGAAGAATTGATGGGTAGTGAAACTTCACTAATTTATATCAGTGACTGTATTTATTACATATTATTGAATTTTGTCAAATAAGGAAGTGAACAAACATTAAATTAGGTAGAGATAATGCATTATAAAATATATTTTGTTTGCTTAATTTGACTATTGTCAATTAATAAATGAAACTATTGTATTAGTAGAAGTATTATAGTGTGTCTTGTAAAAATATTGAGGTCTCAGTAATAACAAGGCCTTCCTAAAACACTTTGGCATTAAAAGTTTTGCTGAGAAATGGGGAGCCAGCTGTTTGTGTGAATTTTGTGATGTGCAGATTAGAGGTGACAATGAAATTTCTGCAGTCTCTGTTTCTTTAGTGCTACTTCCACTTTATTTTTATGTCCTCTTCAGCAGAAGAAGAATATATGAGATTTTAGGACACTTTTTTCCCCCAATAAAATCCCTTAGCCTTTGTCTGTGTTCTTATACATACACACTTTTCCCTTTTTGAAATGTACCATGAAGTGCTATGCTGCAAATCAACTTTAATACGTGTATGACCAGTCACTTCATTGTTCTTTATAACTCTTCTCTCCTGTTTTTGCTAGAGCTATTCTCTTCACTTAGGGATTTTGTTTTGTTAAATTGTTTCCGAATAGGACTACTGTATTGCCTAAATGATTTATTGGTCTGATTGTTCCAGACGGGGGAGGGTAGTTTTCAGAGGAATCTGCCAATTAGACTAATGACGCCACCATACAAAATGCAAAATTCCACTTAATTGACAAAGCTAAGAAGGTGGGGGCACTGAGCTGGCTTGGATTAACTGGAATTTTAAATGAAGAGGTATTGTATGTACATTTGTTGGACCTTCATAATTTGCACGTGAAACACTTAATTTGCAGTTTTCACATTCACAAATGGTCATTTTGATTTTCTGCTATAACCTTTCCTCTGTCAGGCTCTTGAGGTGCTCGGTCCAATTAAGCAGTTCCTATTTTACAGTCATCTTGGACTCTTCTTGTGGCAGTGCCTTTCTCCCCTCGCAATATATGATGTCTTTCTGCTCTTGCCTAGGCTCTTTCTAGACTTTCTGTAAAGCAAGCCTGGAGCAGAGGATGGCAAACTGGTGACTTCCATTTGAGTAAAACTGCTGCTGCCCCATTAACTAATCTTTAATTAATCAGGCCTTCTTTTGATGATTTAGAGTCCATGCTTCTACCTCAACTCAATTATGTTCTGAAGATCTTGTAAAAATAAATCCAGTTGATCAGATTTCTATTGAATTCCTACTGTGCTGAGATATATAGAGTTGTAAAAGTTACACTAAATTTAGGCAAGCCTTGTTTGAAAAATGTGAAGCCTTTGCTTTACACATGCTTTGGTGGCTCTGTTATGCTAATTTATATACAGTTTACTAACATTGAATGTATTTTGCAAGATTCCTTATTCTTCACACTTAATCGTGCTTTTGCAATGACTTCTTCCTTCAGAAAATACGGAAACAAAGCTCTTCAGAACATCAGTATTCTGTACTGTTTATTCATATGCTTGTGATCTGAACAACAAAATAAAGCCTGTTTTGATTTGTTTTAAATGCTGGTTAGTAAAATTCAAATGCAACCAAAATCAATCGAGACTTCTTATGTCAGTTGTCAAACTCATTCATTCCATTGCTGCCTGGCCTCTTCTGCCAGAAAATGAGACTTGTTAATTGAGAGAGCTGTTTCCTTTTTAAAATGGTTAATAAAATCTTCTTGACAGCACATCTGTGTGAAGGAGGGAAAGAAATAAATGTGTGTTGGAAGGAGTTGAGTGTGTGATTGAGATAATGACAGTGGGATTGGTGGCGGTGGTGGGTTTGCCCAAGAAACATGAACAAAGTCTTAAACCTTGTAGGTGACATTGATTTTGTAGTAATTATTTAAAGGAACTAGAGTGGACATAAGCTATTTTAGCTTCTGGAATGAGTGGATATTTAAACAGGTATCATGTTTGTATATCTTTTAATTATACTCTGCGCCTATTTCTTGTTTGAACTTTTTTAATAATTGGAGGCAACTTGACCTTCCTTTCTTTTCATATGTTATGAATGTCACAGTGCAGTTGTGCTTTAGCATATGGCAAATTTGTGTATCTAAAATATTTTTAGTGTACTGCAGATTTTAGTGATTTCTAATAACATAATTGGCTATCCTCAATGCCCAGTTTATGGTATTTTTCTGTTGTGTTGAGATACTTTATTTGTTTGGAAATAGCTTTTCTCATGTTACGTTTTAGTACAGTATTGGAGCAGAAGGGTTCCCAATGGGGATGTGATAGTTTTGGGTAATACAGAGTCTTATGTATCTGTAGCAGTTATATAGTTTTTGCCAAGTTTTCTTTCTTGTTTGCTATCATTTTTCAAAAAGGAATGCTATCGTGAATCAGACAAACTGTGGGAGAAAAGAACAAGAACTTTTGGAAAGGGAAATGTCTAGAGCAGGGGATCCCAAAATGTGGTTCTTGTAATCATTGGTGGTACATGAGCTTGATGTTCCATCATTCATTTCACAGCAATTTTTGAGAAGGTGGTACGTGCACCAATAAAGTTTGGGAGCTGCTGGACTAGAGCATCACTGGGAGAGGTCTTGTGCTGAGTCTGATTGCTTATGGCATAAAGACTTTTTGAAATTGTGTGCTATGACGGTGCAAGAAGCATAGAGAAGTTTATTTGATTCCATTAGCATCTACAGGTGCTTGAACATCTGAACTGTTCCAGGTGTTGAAGAGCATGGTTAATCCAGGATGTATCCACTTGGGTACAGAGTCAACTATTGCATACAATGAGATGTGTTCAAGCTAGTTCAGTCTGATTTTAAGGAATCTTAGCTGTGAATTCTCTCGCCCTTGGTAGCAGAACCATGGATGGAGAGAGTGATGGAAGAAGGAAGGCAGGGACAAATAAGGAGTCTTTCCTGCTTGAGTTTCAGCCTGGTTTTGGAGGGGCTGGAAAAACTTTGAGCAACAACCTGTGAATTGGACCTGTTCCTCACTGTAGAGACAGCTGTTCCATTATTGTCAATTCCGTTTGAGAAAGTAGGGTGCCAACATCTCTTACTTGACAGCTGCTCAAGAATTTGTTTCTTGACTGAAAGAATGTCAGTTACCACCCTGTATTGAATCTCCCAGCTGAGATGGCGGGGGAAGGAGGAATGTTATTGATAAAGTTAAATAGTAGTAATTCTCACAGTAGCTGGAGTCTTCCAGTTTTGTAAACCGCAATCAATCTAGCTTTAGTCCTGGATATGATGCAAACAGTGCACTGGTTGCCTTGCTGGTTGATCTTTCTCATAGTGGATAACCGGATGTCTTTGCAGATTATTTTAGGTCTATCAGCATATTTTGATACGATTGAAGACAAGCCTACAGGAATGGATGGAGTTGCTAATTTGTGACTCCTATCTTTCCTGACATGTTTATCCCAAAGATTCACTTGCAAGCCTCTTCAGGGTTCTACTTCGTTGCCCCAGCTGCCCAATGAGAGGCTGTTAGGGAGAGACTTGTGGGGTGTGATACCCCTAGCATTGTTTCAGTTTTATTGGACCAGGATGTGTATTTGAGTGATTCACTCAATGTCTGATCAAGATTAGGATTTAATATGACTGATATCGTAGCTCTCCGATATTCAACCTAGTTTAAACTAAGGTTATGCTTTTAGACTATGGGAAGCAGCTGAAGGAAAGGGCAGCAGTTATTCCATTATTCCATCTCCTTTGATTATGTGAGTGTGTGTCTGCCATTTGTCACTTAAGTTCACAGTCTTGGTGTTTTAATTGTATGTCAAGCTAGCAGATTTGTCATGACTTTTCTTTTTCTCCCATCTGCACATCATGAAGGCTGCAACATTTTAGATCTATTGTGGCCTTTGCTACAGTTAGCCATAATCATACCTTGAGATTGGATTACTGAAATGCACTCTACATGACGTTCTACCTGAAGACCATTCTAAAACTTCAGCTTGCACAGATGTAGTGCCTACTTAAATAGCAGTGCTTCCTTTGGAGGCAGGGGATGAGGGGGCACTTTACTCCTGGACTCTATGACCTGAACTGGCTTCCAGTTTTTCTGGGTACAATTTTAAGTAATGGTTTAGATGTATAAAACTCTAATGAGTTGGGTCCTGTCTACCTTAGAAGCCATCTCTCATCATAAGATATGCACAGTTGAGATAAGCAGAGGCACACAGGCTAAACAACCTCCAGGTTCAGCCCGGAAGAATCTGATGGCAGGGCATTTTCAGTAAGGGGGGCCCCTCTACTTTGAAAGTGACCTTCACGACACATTGCGAGGCCTATCTGATTTGCCAGGCTTTCAAGAATAGACTGCATTGTTGGGTGGGTTCTGTGAAGGCTAAAGAAATAGGAACTGTTGGCCCTAATGTGGATAAAAAAGTTGCTATGGTTCAGTTTACCTTGTAAGCTTCGTATTCCTTCTTTTAACCTTAGTGTGACGTGACTTTAGGGTGGGCATGGTTTATAATTCACAATTAATACATAAAATGATGTTAAATTTGTTTTTTCTCATGCACGATAATAGTTTGGGCTGACTAGAGAGCTCTGCTTTGGTAAATGTTTGCCCTTGTTTGGACATTGAAGAGGTGAAATGTCATGCAGTTTGTTAAACAGGCAGGTTCTCTAAAGGAAATTAGGACTGACACTAAACAACCTCTCTTGGCTTTGGTAATACATATACATTATTGTTAAGGGTTAGGGTGTATAAGGAAGCCATATGTTCTGGGCTATGTCCTTTGGTCTTTATAAACACAAGATTTTCCTTTTTCCCCCTTAAAAACAAAAAACCAAACAACCCCAGAAACTGTAACTACGGTATGCATCCGATGAAGTGAGCTGTAGCTCACGAAAGCTCATGCTCAAATAAATTGGTTAGTCTCTAAGGTGCCACAAGTATTCCTTTTCTTTTTGTAACTACATGATTTGTCATAACACACCTTTTACAGGCTTGATGCTGGTGACCATTATTATATTATATTTATAGCACCCACAATGTGCAAAGATACAATTCCTGACCCAAAGAACTCAGTCAAAGGTCATTTGGTGATTGTTTCTCTCTTCTTTTCTTTTTTTTTCCCCTTCCTCCAGATTTGTCACGGAACAGACTCTCGGAGCTTCCTGCAGAAGCTTGTCATTTTGTTTCCCTTGAGAGCCTTAACTTGTACCAGAACTGCATTCGTTATATCCCAGAGGCCATCCTGAACCTACAGTCTTTAACATTTCTAAATATCAGGTACCATCACATTTAAATCTTGATTTTAATATCCATGTTATAGATTCTTGCAACCTTTGGAGCATTAGAAGATAACACAAACCTAGTATATAACCTGTGTGTCTTGATATTACATGCCATCAGATTCACCAGTCTGGACCAGTCTCTACCAATTACCTCAATGAGGAGACATCAGATAGTAGTAATCTTAATTTTTGGCACTTCTGGATTCATGTTAACTACCTGAAATCTTCTTGTGCATGCTTGCTTCAAATCTTGGCAGCCACTGCTCCTTCTTTGTGATTTCAAACATATCCCATCTGGCCAGTATTGTAGATTTGAGGGCATAGGAAAGATAAATTGCCTACTTGTCCTCATTAACTAGTCTGGATTCCTTTTGCTCTCTCTCCATTTTATTTTTTTATGCAGGTCTGTAATGTGAAAGGATTTGTTTTTTGTTTTCTCTTCTTTCCTATGGGATCTTTAAATGACAGCTCTTGAGGTTCTGGATGATAAATTAAGTTTTCTGGGTACTATAAGTAATGAAAGAGGAAAGATGATCTCGTGGACAAAGCACGGGATTGGGACTCAGGAGATCTGAATTCTGTTCCCAGCTCTACCACAGGCTTACTGTGTGATCTTGAGCAAGTCACTGCACCTTTGTGCTTCACTTTCCTCATCTATAAAATGGTGACATCTACCTCATAAGGGTATTGATTGATTGATTGATGTTTGTAAAGTGCTTTGAGATTTTCTGGTGGAAAGTTCTATAGAAATGAAAGGGTATTTACTATTATTAGCATTAGTGGTACAAACACCAGCACCTGTTCATTACATGTTCTTCTTTCTCCTATTGCTGTGTGAAAGACCCATGTAAATGGCTAAAAGCCTGGCTGTGTGGGGGAAATGGTAAAAATAACTATACTCAAAGTCTTGTAAAAAGAAAAGGAGACTTGTGGCACCTTAGAGACTAACCAATTTATTTGAGCATAAGCTTTCGTGAGCTACAGCTCACTTCATCGGATGCATACTGTGGAAAGTGTAGAAGATCTTTTTATATACACACAACGCATGAAAAAATACCTCCTCCCACCCCATTCTCCTGCCGGTAATAGCTTATCTAAAGTGATCACTCTCCTTACAATGTGTATGATAATCAAGTTGGGCCATTTCCAGCACAAATCCAGGTTTTCTCACCCCCACCGCCCCCCGCCCCGCCCCTCACCACACACACAAACCCACTCTCCTGCTGGTAATAGCTTATCTAAAGTGACCACTCTCCTTACAATGTGTATGATAATCAAGGTGGGCCATTTCCAGCGCAAATCCAGGGTTTAACAAGAACGTCGGGGGGGGGGGGGGGGTAGGAAAAAACAAGACAACATACTAATCCACAGAGACCTCCCTACCAACACTACAAAAAGAAGGATTCTAGGTGGACTCCTCCTGAAGGTCAAAACAGCAGACTGGACTTCTACATAGAGTGCTTCCACCGACGTGCACGGGCTGAAATTGTGGAAAAGCAACATCACTTGCCCCTCAACCTCAGCCGTGCGGAACACAATGCCATCCACAGCCTCAGAAACAATTCTGACATCATAATCAAAAAGGCTGACAAAGGAGGTGCTGTTGTCATCATGAATAGGTCGGAATATGAACAAGAGGCTGCTCGGCAGCTCTCCAACACCACTTTCTACAAGCCATTACCCTCTGATTCCACTGAGAGTTACCAAAAGAAACTACAGCATTTGCTCAAGAAACTCCCTGAAAAAGCACAAGATCAAATCCGCACAGACACACCTCTGGAACCCCGACCTGGGATATTTTATCTACTACCCAAGATCCATAAACCTGGAAATCCTGGACGCCCCATCATCTCAGGCATTGGCACCCTGACAGCAGGATTGTCTGGCTATGTAGACTCCCTCCTCAGGCCCTACGCTACCAGCACTCCCAGCTACCTTCGAGACACCACTGACTTCCTGAGGAAACTACAATCCATCGGTGATCTTCCTGATAACACCGTCCTGGCCACTATGGATTTAGAAGCCCTCTACACCAACATTCCACACAAAGATGGACTACAAGCCATCAAGAACACTATCCCCGATAATGTCACAGCTAACCTGGTGGCTGAACTTTGTGACTTTGTCCTTACCCATAACTACTTTACATTTGGGGACAATGTATTCCTTCAGATCAGCGGCACTGCTATGGGTACCCGCATGGCCCCACAGTATGCCAACATTTTTATGGATGACTTAGAACAACGCTTCCTCAGCTCTCGTCTCCTAACGCCCCAATTCTACTTGTGCTATATTGATGACATCTTCATCATCTGGACCCACGGAAAAGAAGCCCTTGAGGAATTCCACCATGATTTCAACAATTTCCATCCCACCATCAACCTCAGCCTGGACCAGTCCACACAAGAGATCCACTTCCTGGACACTACAGTGCTAATAAACGATGGTCACATAAACACCACCCTATACCGGAAACCTACTGACCGCTATTCCTACCTACATGCCTTCAGCTTTCACCCTGACCACACCACACGATCCATCGTCTACAGCCAAGCTCTGCGATACAACCGCATTTGCTCCAACCCCTCAGACAGAGACAAACACCTACAAGAACTCTATCAAGCATTCTTACAACTACAATACCCACCTGCGGAAGTGAAGAAACAGATTTATAGAGCCAGAAGAGTTCCCAGAAGTCTCCTACTACAGGACAGGTCTAACAAAGAAAATAACAGAACGCCACTAGCCGTCACCTTCAGCCCCCAACTAAAACCCCTCCAACGCATTATTAAGGATCTACAACCTATCCTGAAGGATGACCCAACACTCTCACAAATCCTGGGAGACAGGCCAGTCCTTGCCTACAGACAGCCCCCCAACCTGAAGCAAATACTCACCAGCAACCACATACCACACAACAGAACCATTAACCCAGGAACCTATCCTTGCAACAAAGCCCTTTGCCAACTGTGCCCACATATCTATTCAGGGGACACCATCACAGGGCCTAATAACATCAGCCACACTATCAGAGGCTCGTTCACCTGCACATCCACCAATGTGATATATGCCATCATGTGCCAGCAATGCCCCTCTGCCATGTACATTGGTCAAACTGGACAGTCTCTACGTAAAAGAATAAATGGACACAAATCAGATGTCAAGAATTATAACATTCATAAACCAGTCAGAGAACACTTCAATCTCTCTGGTCACGCGATTACAGACATGAAAGTTGTGATATTACAACAAAAAACTTCAGATCCGGACTCCAGCGAGAAACTGTTGAATTGGAATTCATTTGCAAATTTGATACAATTAACTTAGGCTTGAATAGAGACTGGGAGTGGCTAAGTCATTTCGCAAGGTAACCTATTTCCCCTTGTTTTTTCCTACCCCCCCCCCCCAAGATGTTCTTGTTAAACCCTGGATTTGTGCTGGAAATGGCCCACCTTGATTATCATACACAGTGTAAGGAGAGTGGTCACTTTAGATAAGCTGTTACCAGCAGGAGAGTGGGTTTGGGGGGGGGGAGGTGGGAGAGAACCTGGATTTGTGCTGAAAGCAGCCCAACTTGATTATCATACATATTGTAAGGAGAGTGATCACTTTAGATAAGCTATTACCAGCAGGAGAGTGGGGTGTTAGGAGGTATTTTTTCATGCGTTGTGTGTATATAAAAAGATCTTCTACACTTTCCACAGTATGCATCCGATGAAGTGAGCTGTAGCTCACGAAAGCTCATGCTCAAATAAATTGGTTAGTCTCTAAGGTGCCACAAGTACTCCTTTTCTTTTTGTGAATACAGACTAACACGGCTGTTACTCTGAAACCAAGAAAGAGAAGTATTTAATTGCAACTTCTAATAAAGTACAGGGAATTTTCCTTTGAGTACATTGCTCTGGTAGCTTTTAAACAGTTTTTTACAAAACATAAATACATATGTCTACCTGTAATAAAAATTAATTTCCTGACCTGTAATATAACCGTGTTGTAGCCTATTATTGAAGTTCAACTCTATACTGCAACCTGCATTATTAAAACCAATGTTTTAAGAGGTATGCAGAACCCCTGTTCACAAACTAGTAATGGTACTAGTTAAGAAAAAACAAAAACATTTTGCATTATATCTGGTGTTACCCCTTTGCCAATTACTTTTTGCTTATCTTCCTTTTTTGCTTTATGATGTGCATTGTAGGAATAGGATGTGAGTCAGAGATGGATTTCCTATTGCTGTGATCTCCAACAGGTGTATTTCAAATTATTATCCCTTGATACCAGCTGCCATTAGTTCATGTACTGCTCAGGAGTAGGATTTTGTAGTGGGAAATTTAGACTCCACACACGAGAAGAACAATGCCATATTTTAATAAACTTGAGTTTAATATCTTGTTAAAATCTCCTTAAGGTAACATTAACTTTTCGCTAGTTTTCTAGTCATTTTCCAGTCTGATTGCTTCCGTTTACAAATAAATCATAGCATTCTCGTTTTATAAACCAACCTTTTCCTGTCTGATTCATTCACTGAGGTTGCAGTCCAGTTACATGACCTCATGTTTGCTTTGATGGTCATAAATTGTGATGTGTCAAATACTGCATTGTAACATGTCCAAATTCATTGTGACAAGGATTTCTTAAATGTTTATCACCATGATAATTGGCCCTATTACAAATTAAATAATTAAAACACACACTTAACATTTCTACTGAGCAAGTAATATGCTGATTCTACCCTACGCTGTTCCCCACATGCTAATGCGCAGTAAAAAAAAAAATAAGAAAATGGTATCTGCATGATGCATAAATATGACGAGACTCTGAAAGAGGAAGTAAGCTCCAGAGCCTAAAAGTCTCCTACAAAAATGCCCTATCTCCCCATCTGCCAGGAGTAGTACCAGATTCAGAGCTTCTGTTTACAACACATCTTGATAAAGCAAAGGATAAGAAAGATGTGTAAAGAAGAAACTGCGAGCTACCAGCTCACCTATAAATGTGTGTCGAAACTGACTTGATGCTCTTACATCCTGTCAAAATAGAGTACGTGATTTGGGGATTCTCTTATGTTGTGTTAAAATTGGTAAATGGTCTCTTCCCGTATTCTGACTTTTTTTTTTCCTACCCAAAAGTCGAAACCAGCTTTCAACATTGCCAGTACACATGTGTAGTCTACCGTTGAAAGTTTTGATAGCAAGTAATAATAAGTTGGTCTCACTACCTGAAGAAATTGGACAGCTCAGACACCTGACAGAGCTTGTGAGTATATACTTATTGTTAATAATTGCTGTTCAGTCCTTAATTTATAAATCATTTGCTCTAGTGGGTTTAAATTTCATTGAGATGAAATAGCTTTATTCAACTGAGGGAGGAAGGATGGTCCAGTGATTAGGATACTAGTCCAGGACTCATGAGACCAGGTTCAATTCTTTGATGTGCCACAGACTTCCTGTGTGACTTTGGGCAAGTCTCTCTGTGCCTCAGTTCCCCATCTGTAACATGGGGATAATAGTACTGCCCTGGCTCACTAGGGTGTTATGAGAATAAATACAGTTTAAAGGTTGTGAGGTGCTCAGATACAACAGTAATGGGGTCTAGATAAATACCTAAGATAGAATCAGAATGGAACTTTGTTTAAACAAATACAGTGCTACTAAGACATCCACATTAATTTATCATATATTCTGCATTCCAAGTAAAAGTTCCGTGTGGGTGAGTCCAGCTCCCTGCCATACACATATTATCCTATAAATAAGAGTATACAGTCCTGTAATAGCTAGTGTCTGATGTCCCAGGATCTCTCCGTATCTGGTAGAGACAGTTGCGAGTGGTGATATATATGGCCTTATTTGTTCATAGAGTGTAAGACCAGAAGGGATCAATAGATCATCTGGTCTGACCTGCTATATATCACAGACCATTTATTTTTGCCCAGTTACCCCTGTGTTGAGCCCAGTAACTTGAGTTAGACTAAAGCATTTCAGTCCTCAGGAGACTAACTGTTGTGTGCCACAGGCAGAGAACAGGAAAGAGTTAGGTGCCACTAATGCCCACGCCCCTGCAGTCTCAGGGAATTGGTTAGGTGGGGTATGCCCAAATGATCCTAGTAGGTGATCTATGCTTTATGGATTAAAGCAGTATTTTAGATAGAAACCTAATCTCATTGTAAAGACTTCAAGTGATGGTGAGTCCACCCCCAGCCCTGGTTAGATGTTCCAGTGTTTAATTATCCTAATTGCTGGGAAATTGCAGCTTATTTTAAGGTTGTGCTTGTCTAACTTCAGCTTCCAGCCATTGGATCTTGTTATGTCCTGGTCTGCAAGACTGCAAATCCCCCACTAGCCGATAACTTTTCCATGTAAAAATACCTGGACACAGTGGTCAGGTCACCTCTCACTTCTCTTCGATAAGCTGAACAGATTAACCCCCGTAAGATTCACATCATAAGATCCATCTTGAAGTGTGGACACCAGAACTGGACACAATATTCTAGTATTTGTAATGAATGCCTGAAAGCTCTAGCTAGAAATGTTGCCCTGATACACTGAAGTTCTACTGTACTTACTTCATTTTCCAGCTGTCCTAGAGTGGATCTGGGCTGGCTCACTCACTTCTTTAGCTTTAGCAACCTTTGCCAAGTTACAACAGTCAGACAAGGCTGTTGGATGTCAATTGTGAGGAACACCCTAGCCCTCGGAGGTACACTTGACATGGACATCAGTTTTCATGAACGTGTCTATTGGATGAGCTTTACAGGTCAGCTGTCCAAACCTGATACCTTAGGCTTGAAATTGGAATTTTATTTCTCCTAGCCTCCCCTGCCTCAGCAAAACTTATTTTAAGGCAGTCTTTATTCTTCTTGTTGTCCTGATCTTAGGGAGTGATATTTTATAGAGGTAGCCATGCCACCAGCTACCCATCCTGAGACATGTCGCCAGTTGGTCTGCAATGGCTTACTGAATATTTGCAGGTGTCCTGCGTATCTGCAGGACATTCCACTTATCTGCCACCCAGGGATATTCTTGGTGGGGATTGGTCGCTCCTATACAGATAGCTATCTTATTTTTTTTCAAATACTTCAGCTTTTAATTTAGTTTTTCAGTGTGTTTATGAAACTTGTGGATTTAAAAAACAATCTAGTCAACTTGACATGTTGGAGACAATTGCAATGGAATCTTGATAAGTGTGTAACTCATATTTGGGAATGGCATATAATTACAAAAGTACGTGTATTCTTTAATGGGAGAGACAAGGACAGCAAGGTAATATCTTTTATTGGACCAGCTTCTGTTGGTACAAGGGACAAGTTTTCAAGCTTCACAGAGCTCTTCTTCCTGGAAAAAGTAAGCAGAGCATCTGAGCTAAATACAAGGTGGGACAGATTGTTAAGCATAAGGGATTCGCATGTGCACGTTTCAGGCCTACAAGCATATATTCTTTAATGATATACTCTGAGTATTCCTCGTGTGTGTACATTTGAGATTTTTTTTAAAAGCTTGGCTCTCAGTAAAAGACAAATAGTGAGAAGTGAGGTGCACTGGTAGAGCTAAGGGCTACACCACATAGCTCTACTAGAGCTTCTCACTTTGTTCCCTGGCTGTCTGCTGCATACACCTGCTAATGCCCAGATGCGTGTGAGGTTAATATTATTTTTGGGTGAGTTATTTAGTCTGGGCTGGCTTTTGTACTGGCAATTTAGTATGTATTTTATCCTTTTGTATGTTCTAAATGTTGTTGTAAATTTGCGTAGAGGTTTTGAGATAGGCCCTTGAAAATATCCAGATAAAGTACATGGCAGGTAGTGTGTCTCCAGGCTCTCCTGCTTCAGAGTCTGTGGAGGAATGGGAAATGGACAATCTGTGGAGGAATGATAGAAATGTACACTAACATGCTAGTTTGCTAACTTACTATACATGGAAATATCATTATACCTTCACTTTTTCCATAATGTGTCACTTGTCTAAAGAGCTTTTATGATCTAGTGTCATTTCTCCTGGGTTCATTCTTTTCTTTGCTCTGCTGTTGTTGGGACACTGAAAAAATTATTTTGTGCTTCTGTTTCCCCATCTGTAAAATGGGGATAATTAATACTTAACTTTGTCACAGTGCTGAAACTTAATGAATGTTAGTAAAGCACTTTGACAATCTTAGGTGTCATAAAAGTGTTTATTTTTTTCAAGTTTATAAATAAAACACTGCCTGTCAGGGTTAATGTACATACACCTACAAAACCAGAAGGCAGGAATTGCCTGCTAGCATTGGGATTTATTTAAACAGGCTGACAGTATCAAAGCAAAAAGAAAAGGAGTACTTGTGGCACTTTAGAGACTAACAAATTTATTTGAGCATAAGCTTTCGTGAGCTACAGCTCCTTCAATGCATCCGATGAAGTGAGCTGTAGCTCACGAAAGCTTATGCTCAAATAAATTGGTTAGTCTCTAAGGTGCCACAAGTACTCCTTTTCTTTTTGCGAATACAGACTAACACGGCTACTACTCTGAAACAGTATCAAAACAGTGTCTCACTTCGTAGTTTTGTTTTGCAGGATGTGAGCTGTAATGAAATACAGACAATACCTCCACAGATTGGCAGACTGGAGTCTTTGCGTGACCTGAACATCAGAAGAAATCATTTGGTGCATTTACCTGAAGGTGAGATCAGCGGATGAAAGTCTGTCATATGTAACAACTGAGATTTTTGACACTTTTATTCTTTTTAAAGCTTGTTTTCCTAAGAGCTAGTAGTAAGCATATTGTTTATTATATCTACTAGATTGAATGTTTGTTTTCTATCTCCAGAACTTGCAGAATTGTCTTTGATTCGATTAGATTTCTCCTGCAATAAAATCACAACAATCCCTGTTTGTTATCGGAACCTCAGGCATCTTCAGACAATCACACTAGACAACAACCCGCTACAGTCACCCCCTGCACAGGTGAATTATAATTTGGAATTAGAATGTCTGCTATTTTCACTAGAGGATGTAAAATGAGATTTGAAACTGAATGGTTTAAAACTTTCTTTTGTGAACAGTAAGATTTTAAAGAACCTGTATTTCTCTAGAGACCTTAAAGAAACCCATGGCAGAAATACCCTTCCACTTCCCTTAATTTAGTTCTGCTGCTAGTAGGTATGTGGTTACTGTAGGAATTCCTTTGTTAACCTTTTGAATAAAAATCTCATTGTACAGTATAAGTAAAATAAGCAAGTGGCTCTAGATCAGAGTAAGCTTTGGGGGAGAAGAAGAGCTATGAACAAAAAACATTTTTGAGCCATTCTGCTGTTGAAGTAGTGAACTGGGAAACTAAAAGTGCAATGCATTTTCATTCATTTTACGGCAGCCTGCCCAAAATGCAGCTTGCAGGCTAAATACAATGTGGTCAATGGCTGACTTCATCTTTAATATGTATGTATAGCTCTGGAGAATGACCTGCTTCCTCTGAATCAGAGTGGGAAGTGCTGTGACTTATAGTTTCCATAGATTCTACCTCCATATTAAAGATGAAGGGAGTTAGAAGTGACTTCACTTGATTCAAATTAGGCCTGTCTCTTGGCAAGCTGCCATTGCCACCTAGGTTGGTCAAGGTTTGCATGCCTCTGCTGTAGTTCCAAGTTTTACCCCTTACAAATACATATAGCTCCTTGTTCAGAGAAGATCATTGACATGATAAACCATTATGAGCAAGTTTACAGAAAGGGCTCCACAGAGTCCAGATGTTTTTGGAAAAAGCTTCCAGTTTTTTATTATACATATATTCTGTGACACTTCAATGCAGTTGTTTGTAATGGGGGAAGGTTCAAAAAATGGATGAAGAGCTGTAAGGATGTTATAAGCATTTATTTATTGACCTTTGAGTAATACATTATTCACAACAGCTAGTTAATGTCTGTACAGCGCTTTGATGAAATAAAGTGCTCAATATGTTTATGGATTTCCTTTTTTGTAGATATGCATAAAAGGAAAAATCCACATATTTAAATACCTGAACATAGAAGCGTGCAAGATCGCTCAAGACTTGCCTGATTATGATAGGAGGCCCATAGGATTTGGCTCTTGGTAAGTTTGTGCATATTCTGTTTGATGTGGATTGGGGAAAACTTGTCTACTCTCCTGAATTCAGAAGAGGCAGAAACTAGATCCACTGATTGTTGGTTAGTGTACATTTCACCAATAATTGTGGCCTTGAAGAACAATGTGGTGTGTGTCACCCTGTGAGCCGTTCTAGCAGGAGTCCAGTCAAGACAGTTTAGAAGGAAAAATGAAGTAATATCACAATTCAGCCAGTGCTAAAGGGCACACACTCTTGAGGGAAAAAAAAAGTTTGGTGTCTTCAGGCTATGGTAGAAGGAAGTTCTATTTTTAAGACATTAATCTATGTTTTTACTGAATAAAATCTTAGGGTTTTCCCAATATCTACTACAGTCTAACATTGTTGTGATTTTTAATCTTTTGTACATGATTGTATAACTGTTCTGCTGTAACTACAGGTATAAGTGCTGATCCCACCCCTTTAGTAAACTGTTTTATTCTTGGCAGGCTTTCATTTGGCACAAATGCTTAATACAGTAACTCAGGAATTAGAAAGAAGAAAAGGAGGACTTGTGGCACCTTAGAAACTAACACATTTATTTGAGCATAAGCTTTTGTGAGTTACAGCTCACTTCATCGGATGCATTCGATGAAGTGAGCTATAGCTCACGAAAGCTTATGCTCAAATAAATTGGTTAGTCTCTAAGGTGCCACAAGTCCTCCTTTTCTTTTTTCGAATACAGACTAACAGGGCTGCTACTCTGAAACAGGTATTAGAACAGTCAACCACATCAGCTTCTAAATTAAGATGTCTAGTGAAAAGTAGGAGTACACTATATATTTATACTACACATTTTAGAGAAAAGCAAAGTAATGAGGTAGGAGACTAACTAGAAGAAAAATAATATATTCTCAGTGATCAGACAAACTAACACTGAGCCAGAGGAAATATATATCTATAACATGCACCATGGGCTGAACACGATTAATAAATAAATCTAATAAGCCAGTGCAGTTGTACCAAAGGCCTATGAAGGAGACTTTATGCCAACAGACAGCTCCTCATCAAGTCTAGAATCCACATTTGGTAAGCACCTTTCCAGATGGGGTCAACATGAACGCTTTCTGAAAGTCACTTGTCTCTTTAGAGAGTAATCACACCTAGCACAATCAGGTGCTATTTGAGACAAATAAAGTTGTGGCATATAAATCAGAGTATGTGATTCTAGCTTGTATGTGACGCTGGTGAGGCCGCATTTGGAATACTGTTTAGATTAAAATTATTTAGGTCTTTTGTTAGCTAAATTTATAATGCTGTCTTAGTTTCTTATTGTAATAAAGTGCATATTGCAAAAAAGAAGCTGATACAGGGATCTAAGGAGCATCTGTATTCAGAAAGGCTAAGGAAATTAGGGCACCTTCATTGTGACATAAATTGCCCAGTCCAACCAACTGTATCTAAAGCTATTGATCTCCATTGTAGTTTTTCTTTTGAAAAGCATAAGATCGATAAGTAGAGTATGTGTTTATTGAAAAGATTTTCATTTCATGTAATGAAAGAATTCACATATTTTTCCATTATTCACAGTACCAATATAAAAGCTTGGGCAGAACCCACTCACAGTGCCTCCTCCAGATGGTCAATTTTACTTCAAGCATGTGTGGACTGGCTTGCTTTTGTCCATGTCTCCATCCCTGCCAGGCACCATGAAAGTAGATATATCTGAAGTGGATAAGAGAGATGGCATAGAACTCTTTGTTGCTCATGTACTGATTATATCACTTACCAGTCTCTTTTAGTGGCTCCCACAGTGGCTTCACATGCATATTGAGCAAATATGTGTGGAAGACAATAGATTTCTGTAGGAACCAACATAAAGGAGCCAATGGAGAAGATGAGCTGCTGCCCAAAGTCAGAATTTCTTCTAGAATTTCTGAGATGAAAGAACAGAACAACTCCTGCACAATACAGTGTAATCCAGTTAATGCCCATAGGCAAGTCAACAGAGCTGTTGGTCAGCGATTTCACAGGCTGTTGAAAAAACTAAAAATAATCAGCATATATGTACCTGACCTTTGTCTTTTGCTCTGTGGAGGTTATATAGTGACCCTGGGCAATTTGAAAAAGCATGGAATTAAACCTGAGTTGATGTAAAGCTGGTTTCAAAGCTAATGTGACAGTTACCAAGCTAACTGCATGACAGTCCTTTCTCAGGGTCTCACTGAGTGCACCCCAGCAGGTGTCAGGCCTTGTGGCTTTACCTTCTGGGGTGGAATTTTGGAGTGGACTTCTTTGAAAGCGTGTGCCTGCGGCTGTCTTCTCTCTTAGGCTATGTGTGCCCTGCAGCTGGGAGGTGTAGTTCCCAGCTCGGGTAGACTTCCATGTGCTAGCTCTGCTTAAATTAGCATGCTAAAAATAGCAGTGTGGCTGCATGGGCAGCTGCTCGGATTAACTGCCTGAGTACGTACCTAGGATCTCAGAGCGATTGTACCGAGGCAACTAGCTCAAGCCACCACGCAGGCGTCTACTGCCACACTGCTATTTTTATAAAAAGAAAAGGAGGACTTGTGGCACCTTAGAGACTAACCAATTTATTTGAGCATGAGCTTTCGTGAGCTACAGCTCACTTCATCGGATGCATACCGTGGAAACTGCAGCAGACTTTATATGCACACAGAGAATATGAAACAATACCTCCTCCCACCCCACTGTCCTGCTGGTAATAGCTTATCTAAAGTGATCATCAGGTTGGGCCATTTCCAGCACAAATCCAGGTTTGGTGGAGGGTGAGAGAACCTGGATTTGTGCTGGAAATGGCCCAACCTGATGATCACTTTAGATAAGCTATTACCAGCAGGACAGTGGGGTGGGAGGAGGTATTGTTTCATATTCTCTGTGTATATATAAAGTCTGCTGCAGTTTCCACAGTATGCATCCGATGAAGTGAGCTGTAGCTCACGAAAGCTCATGCTCAAATAAATTGGTTAGTCTCTAAGGTGCCACAAGTCCTCCTTTTCTTTTTGCGAATATAGACTAACACGGCTGTCACTCTGAAACCTGCTATTTTTATGCATTTCTGCTTGAGCTAGCACATGTACATCTACTCAAGCTGGGAATTACGCCTCGCAGCTGCAGTGTAGACTAGCCTTGGTCCTTGTTGCATTTCCTGCCTAGACCAACCCTCAGCTCTGGTCTGACTTAACCTTTGCGTTCAAGTAGGCAGCAGTACAAAACTGAAGAGGGAAACAGTCACATACAGTATTCATAAGAATAATGCAGGTGTCATATGTAGTAATTTCACTGAAGTTTTACACAAATGTAAAATTCTCTGATTAAGTGGACAAACTTGTAGTGCTGCTAGTGAAATCAGAAGCACTAAATCATTGTAGATTCTGCCAGGAGAAAATTTTGGCTTCTTTATCTATAAATATTTCTAACTGAGAATTTTGCTGCTGGCCCACACTGCCTTTTTTTTTTTTTGGACTCATGTAAAGTTATCCTAAACACAATACCAGTGCTCTCTCCTATGTTTTACCCAGGTTTTAAAACTATTGCTTTATTTAATTGTTACTACCATTTTCAATAGAGAACTGGTTCCCAGTCTTTCAGACAATTGTATCTGTTTACCAGAATAAGATATTGACTGTACCGATCAGTGTCTTTAGACTCCTGTTAAGTTATGTGACCTTTAACCTTTGGGCTGTTCTAGACCAATCTCTTAGCTGTGTGACTGAAATGTGGAGCACTCAAGCTCAACATTGGATCATGCATAACTGAATGGAAGGGAGGCAGCAGCAGTGCCTCACAGGAGCCTAGCACTAGGTTCAGTGTTGAGGTAGGGAGGGTGAGTCTGGAATGCAAGACATAAAAGTTTGAAGTACTGATACATGGGTCTCTGGAGTAGGAATCAGTTGTACTGATTGTTTTGAAAGGGTCTGGTAGTTATATTCCGTGGATAGAAAGGAGATTGAAGTATATGCATGTATTACAATGTGACTTCAGAACTCTGACTGCGAGGGATGATCTCTTCATGTCAGTGCACATCTTGTTCCCCTTATTTTTATGGATTACATTTATTTTCATTACAAAAAGGTACTTTAGACACTGCATTTCAAAGTGATTATTGCACTTCTCAGGTGGTTAGCTACTCTACTTTCAGCGTCATGCCTTATGCATTGGAACCCAAGCATGCTGTAAAAATGTACTGCCCACTGTCTTGTTGCTTAATTATTGCTGCTTTAGCCAGCTAGTCAGTGAGGAATAGGATCTGCAGTCTCTGAGGATTTCTTAAAGGCTGTTGTCTGTAATGAACATATAAAGCCCTGAGCAGTCAGTAACCCTCTGTTTTCAGAAGTAGGGGAGAGCGTAGGAACTGTGAACTGTAACTGAATTTCTGAGTTACCAGACTGTCTCAGTGATGAAGTATTTTTCAAAAACTGTAATTGAATAGGAGGGATAGAATATGAAGAAAATGTAATCCAAAAGGAAAAATACTGTTTGATTTTTAACTATTGAATTTTGATCTTCTTCAATTTTAAGTGCTTGTTCAGTGCAAAATTGGTTTCTCTTTAGATTCTCGGAATACTGATGTAGTCATGATTAAAATGGAATTATTGTAGTGTGTCATGTGGGAACCCATTTCTCATTTTATTTTTCCTTTTATAATTTCTAAAAAAACAGTGGTTTTAATCCAGTATTTCGATGTTGTGAATTATTGGTTTGAATGTGGTCACTATGTAGGCTGTTACATGTGCTACCTGAAGTTTTCTTTCCCCAGCTGGTCTTTAATTGAAAAACAATATTACTATTGTCTGTATAATTCAGAGTACTTTGTTAGGATTTTTTTTTTTTTGCCTTAAAAGTAGATTACAGTGTCTTATAGCTATGTATTCCTGGGGCCACTGTAGGCATTGTTAACTCTTTCTATAGAACAAAAGGCATGACACAGCTAATACATTTAAAAATCCAAAGGGTTTTTTTTTTAACTACACTGAGCAATTTCAGGATTATTCTTTTCTCCTCTCACCCAAAAGAAGTGAGGTGTGGTTCCCTTCCCATCTTTGTTGCTGAAGGATCCCTAATGTGAATATTAACTTTGTTTAGCATCACTGAGTTCCATTCTTGCCTTCATTCCAGATACCATCCCCAGACTTTAGTACATGACTTAAATCTTTTACAGACTCAGAGGAACAAACATAGTGCTAGATCCTGCACATTGGTCCATAGAGTCAGAGCCCCAGTAGCTTAAATGAGGCTTTGTATAGGGTTAAGGGTCTGCCTGTGGATGCTTTTGCAGATGTGTACATAAAAATAAGCATATTTCACTTTTGCAGCTCTTGTTCCCTCGTCCTTTATCCCTTAGTTCCTCTTTGAGTAACATCCCTATGGGCATTCCATTTCATGTGTGCTCACACCCCTTTCTCCTTGAATTGGAGATTTTAGGTTGCAGTGTCTGTTCAGCCCGCACACGTGTCCTATGCTTCCTCATGCCTCGCTCTAAGGCTATACAGCGCTGTGTGAGCGAAACACCCGCGGTTCTTTCTCCACTGCCTTGGCCTGAGATGGAGCATTAGTATGCGTTACTTTGAAATCTCTTAGCGTAGTTACCTGTCTTTATTTTATTGTTTAGTTATTTTATTTACTTTTTATTTACGGATTTGGGAGATCTTTCTCTTGATCCCTTTCCCGTTTTGGGAGGGGGACCTTCCCCTGCTAGACGTCATTGCCCTGGGGTATGCCAGGATCTCTGGGCTTCAAACAGTGCATCTGTTGCCAGGAGTGCATCTTGGTCAGCGACAGCCATTCCTGTTGTATCCGCTGCTTGGGAGAGTCTGATGTCCCACAAAAGTGCTCCATATGCTCTGCATTTAAGGGTGAATCAAGAAAAAATTGGAAGCTAAAATTGAGACTCTTAATGATGGAGCATTCCCTCCAGTTGGCCTCAGGTCCAGGCCAGGAGATACACCCTTCCCCCTCCGGACATCAGTTGCTGAGTGAACACAGTGCCCCGTCAACTTCGTCACGTTCACCTGGATCTACCCAAGGTAAATCCATGAAGAAAACCCATACAAAACTGAGTCATTCTCCACAGGAAGAATCCACCTCAAAAAGACCTCAGTCACTGCAATGCAAGACTGCTGCAGAGACCTCATGTTCCACCCTGGGTATGTCTGAGGCTGCAGACCCTCTCAGTACTGATCCTGTGTATAGGGCTCCAGGCTCTGCAGAGAAAAGGGGCAACAAGCATGCCTTGATACTGGGACCTTCAGTGCTGCACAAGCAGGATACTGCAACATCAAAGCTTTCCAACTCTAAGAGAATGTTACCCAAAATTCCTTTGGTACCATCGACATCTAAGACTGCCTCAGTACTGGGAAGATGTTGTGCCTCTCATATGGTCTGAATACCTCTCAAGGCCTCACATCAGTACTGACTACGTCAACTAGAGCACAGTGGTTCTGAAAGCCGGTCCGCCGCTTGTGCAGGGAAAGCCCCTGCCGGGCCGGATCAGTTTGTTTACCTGCCACGTCCGCAGGTTTGGCCAATCGCGGCTCCCACTGGCCGCGGTTTGCCGCTCCAGACCAATGGGGGCTGCGGGAAGTGGCCCGGGCCAAGGGACATGCTGGCTGCCCTTCCCGCAGCCCCCATTGGCCTGGAGTGGCAAACCGCGGCCAGTGGGAGCCGTGATCGGTCGAACCTGCGGACGTGGCAGGTAAACAAACCGGTCTAGCCCGGCAGGGGCTTTCTCTGCACAAGCAGCGGACCGGATTTGAGAACCACTGAACTCGAGTGAACTTACCAGAGCAGTGTATGGCCTCAGTACTGACAACAGTCCCACTCTTCAAATCCACCTGGTACCGCAAGAGTTCAGATTTTCAAAGGATATACTTGTTTCGGAGGAGCTGGAATCTCCTTTGTTAGTTGGTACCGAAAGGTTCAGTACCGAGACAAGCATGGTCACTGAAGTGGGACCTTTTCTTAGTACCACTTGACTCTCCAGCGCCTTCAGAGAGTGTTGGGACTCCCCCACTTGAAGAGGAGGAATTTTCCTCCAATTCAGATATTTCAGTCCAGGGTTCCCTGACACTTCAGACAAGGAATTTCCATCCTGACACTTTTGTCAAGAGTGGGGAGTTGTACCACAGATGGACCCCTGTCCCCCCAACCTGGTTTGAGAACCGATGGATACCACCCCCAGTGCCTTTCGGACCTCTCCAGTGGCGGTACTGGGTTTCTCGGGCTGCAAATCGTCTGCAATTGTCACATGCCCCTAGTCTCTCTCATACGAAGTATACAGGGAGATGCTCCCGTACTCCAACTGCTTTTCTTCTGTTACGTCAGGCACAAGAATCCTTTGAAGAGCAGGAGGCCAGGACAGATCAAGAGGTTTCTCCCCAAACAAATATTTCTTCATCTTCCCCAGATGAAGCGGTTATGCCTCTCCAACCAACTATGACTGATGACTTCAGACACGTCCGAGAGTTAATGAAGCACATTTCGGATTCCCTCCAGATCCCTTGGAAGAGGTCAGAGAGTCATAACATAAGCTCCTAGATATCCTCCAATGGATTCCCTCCACCTGAGTTGTTCTGCCTCTTAATGAGGCTCTGAATCCTGCCAAATCCATCTGGCAGATCCCTGCAATGATTCCACCAGCTTGTAAAAGGGCCCATGAAAAATATTATGTCCCAGCTAGAGACTCCGAATTTCTGTTCACCCATCCAACATTGAACTCCCTGGTTGTGGAGGCAGTGAAAAAACATGGCAAACAACATTGTGCAAAGACCACACCATATGATAAGGACCAAAAATGCCTTAATCTACTCGGCAGAAAGACCTACTCATCTGTGACTCTTCAATTTAGCATCACACACTATCAAGCTGTCATGGCTAAATACAGTCATTCAAGTTTTACCAAATTCACAACCTTTACTGAGCATTTGCTGGCTGAGGAGTGTGACCAGTTTCAGGCTATTATTGACGAGCGTCAGCTGTTAACTAAAATAAAGCTAAAGGCCTTATTGGATGCAGCCAACACTGCTGCTCTACAGCAGTAGTCATGTGGAGGGCTTCCTGTCAATACCTCGATGACTGGCTGGTCATGGGCTGGTCCTACAATGAGGTTTTTGATGCTGTAAAGACAATGAGATCTTTGTTCCCCAATCTAGGGTTAAGCTCAACATCTAGAAATCCCCTTTGAGCCCCATACAAAGAATAGAGTTCACAGGCATTCATTGGATGCTACACCAGCCAGGGCTTATCTTCCTCTCCAACAGATGCTCAATGTTAGGAAATCTTCTCAAACATTAAATCAGCCTACAGACATCAATAAGAAGTTGTCTTCAATTACTTGGACATATAGCAGCCTTCACCTTCAAAGATGGAGTCTGTCACATACCATTACAATGTTTCCAGGGCTACCTCAAGACTGTTTATACTCCAAACACAACTTGAACAAGTTATTGTCGGTTCCTCGCCAGGTCTTAGTCTCCACTCAAGTGATGGAGGGTCCTAGACAATGTCTGCATGGGGATTCCATTTGTTCAGTCTCTTCCCTCTATCATCATAACAATGGATGCATCTATGATGAACTGGGACAGTACTCTTGGGGACCCTCACCATTCAGGGCAAATGCTCTGCCCAACAGAGACAAACTACATATCAACCGCCTCAAACAGAGGGAACTCAGGAATGCCTGTATCTATGTCCTGCCTTTAATCAGGAAAAAAAACATAAAGATTCTCATGGACAACATAGCTTGTACGTTCTTCATCAGCTGAGAGGCATGGGCCAGGTACCCTTCCCTTTGTACTGAAACAATAAAGCTCTGGAACTGGTGGACAGTCAACTGCAAACTTATTTCAGCAACTTGCCTTAACTACAAACAGGTTAGCAGACAAAAGCAGGCACTTTTTCCAGTACTATGAATGGAAGTAGGATCCTCAGATTCTCAATAACATTTTTTGAACTTGGGAGTTCCAAAAATAGACCTCTTTGCCACTGTGACCAACAAGATATGCAAACGCTTTTGTTTAAGGGGCGGAGTGGTTTCCTCTCTCTTTAGAGATGCCTTTCTCGTTCCATGGACGAGGCCTTCCATGTGCATTTCCTCCAACACTCCTGATTCTGAAAGTGATCAAGAAGATCAAGCATGACAAAACCAGAATTGTATTAGTAATCCCAACAGAGTTCAAGCAGATATGGTACCCTTACCGGATTCACCTAGCCCTCTGTCAAGCTGTCAGACTCTCATCCATTCCTTGTCTTCATTCTCAGGATGCCAGCTGCATTCTTCATCCCAACCTGAAGATACTTTGCCTCAAAGCTTGGCTTGTCAATGGGTCATGAGGCATTAGTTGACTTGTTCTAAGGAAGTGCAACAGGCATTGCTGAACAGTAGGAAAGATTCCACGAAATACACTTACCTCCACAAGTGGAAAAGATTCAGCATGTGGTGTGTCCAGAAGTGTTGTACCTGTTCATTCTTCCCCCTCGATCATCCTTGATTACCTCCTAGTGTTGAAAAAGTTAGGATTCTATATGAGCTCTATCAGTGCGCACTTGGCAGCGGTAACAGCCTTTCATTCAGCAGTTGAGGGATTCTAACTCTTCACCCATCCTGCAACTGTAAGATTCTGAGAGGATTGGGAAACTTTCTCCCAAGTTTAGAAACGCATTCCTACCTGGGATTTGAATGCAGTACTTTGATGCCCTATGCCCCCGTCTAAGCCAACGGCTACCTCTTTCCTCATTAATTTATCTCAGAAGATTTGTCTTTCTGGTGGTTACCACCTCTGCTTGTGGGATTGGAGAAATAGGGGCTGTAATGGCAGATCCTCCATTTACAGTGTTTTTCAAGGACAGAGTTTTGTTACATCCACACACACAATTTTTACCTAAGGTGTCATATGAACTTCACATCAACGAGATTATCCATTTTCCCCCCAAAGACTCATCAGTCCAGAGTGAAGGCCTTTTTTACACACTCTGGATGTTAGAAGTGCATTAGCCTTTTATTTGGAAAGGGCTAAGTCGTTTAGGAGGTCAAGCAGACTGTTCGTGACTATTGCTGATAGATCTAAAGGCACAGCGATTTAGAGACACTCCAGGTGGATTTCTGATTGTGTCCTTTTGTGCTATAACTTCATATATTCAGCTCTTTCAAGGGCGTTGGCCCATTCCATAAAATCTGTAGCTACTTCTACGGCATTACTCAAGAATGTTTCTGCTCTGGACATCTGTAAGGCTGCCACTTGGTCTTCCATATGTATCTTTTCCAAGCATTATGCAGTGGTCCAGTCTTCTAGATCAGATGCTGCTATTGGAAATGCTGTATTGTATTGTGTTCAATCTTGGACTTGGTTCCAGAGCCCCCCGTGCAGCTGGGGGAACTGTTTGGTAGTCAATTGCAGTTGAGCACCCAGAGGGACACTACTCAAAGAAGAAGAAGTTGCTTGCCTTGTGCAGTAACGAGTTCTTCACTGTGTGTGTCCGTATGGGTGCTCTGTTACCTGCCTTCGTTTCCCTCTGCTTTGGAGTTTCCTCTGGGGACTTGGCAGTGGAGAAAGAACTGAAGGCAGTTCACCTGTGTAGCCTTATGTATCCTCAGAGCAGGGCATAAGGAAGCATAGAGTTGCATGCCTGGCCTGAATGGGTACTGCTACCAAAAATCTCCCGTCAAAGGCACAAGTGGTATAAGCACACTTGAAGTGCAGCACCCACAGGGACACACATCTCAAAGAACCACCATTATGGCACATTGTGAGTAATCTCTCCTTGGGTATGTCTACACAGAAATTAAAAAGCCATGACTGGCCTGTGCCAGCTGGCTTGGGCTAAGGGGCTGTTCAGTTGCAGTATAGGCATTTAGGTTTGGGGTGCAGCCCAGGCTCTAGGACCCTGCGGGGTGGGAGGGTCCCAGAGCTAGGGCATCAGCCTGAGCCTGAATGTCCATCGCAATTAAACAGCCCCTTAGCCTGAGTTCCAGGAGCCTGGGCCAGCCATGGGTGTCTAATTGCAGTGTAAACATACCCCTTGTGTCTAACTAGGACTGCAAACTCCTCAGGACTGTAGCCTGTCACTTTTTTCTGTAAAGCACCATGACTCTATGGTGCTGCATAAATAATAGTAATAACAGTCATTTAAAAATAATTGTTTCCTGGATGAGGGATTTTTAAACAGAGGGACAACTAGAGATCAATACTAGTGAGAGAATGACCTACAATTAGCTATGCTTGGGTGGAGCAATCAGCTTCCTGAAATTCTTTCTAGTGTATTATGCAGTAATTGCTGTTTGCTGCAGTTTTCCCTCAGGCATCAAGTGCCAGCAGGACAGTTGATCCGTTGTGAAATGCTATCTGCAGTGGATCAGACAAGTCCCATTGTTATACTGCTGCTGTAGCTATCTGCAGCAGTTGCCAGATTCAACATCTGTGATGGCCACGCTGCTGAACTGTGTAGTCTCTGTACCCACTTAGAGCAAGAAAAGCAGCATACAGCCCCTTATGTTATGGTTTATATTTTCATCCCTTCATTGCACATATGTAATGTCTGTGTCTAGGCAAGTCGTTGACAAGTCAATTTAATGAGTGAAAACTAAATTTGTATATCATTCAAGTGGTGATATATTTCATTTGAAATGTGTGGTGTATTTTATGGAGTATTTTAGATTAACTATACATCTCTTTTCTGTATCATGCATTAAGTATACATTTTGATTGTTGTCATACTTCTCCTAAAAGAGGCGCATGCTCATTCCTATACGTTTCTATGTATGTGTAATAAATGTATGGTTGTGTGATTCCCTATGGGGAAAAAGTGGTTTTGGGGTTGGGAAGAGTCATTCAACTAAAACACCTGAGTAACATAAAATGAACTGACTTGCTAAAGGAGAATTTAATAGGTCAGTTTGCCAACAAAAAAACCATTTGTCAGAATTGTTTGGGCCATAAGCTTAGATCAGCTCTTGAAAGCATAAGGCAGCTGCATCATGTCAGCTGGCTAACAGATGGGAATGTTTGTAGTTGGAAGAATATACCCTCTTAGAAAGTATTATGCATGGTGAATGCCATGTGACAACTTCTAACGTGTTGTGGACACCGCTCAGCTCTGCTTAATAGTTAATTCCATTTTCAGCTCTGTCACGAGTAAGAATTTTTCAGTGACATTTATGTTATAGTGACTAAAATTATCTGCTTGACAGCCATGAGGAACTGTACTCCAGTCGTCCGTATGGAGCACTAGATTCTGGTTTCAATAGTGTGGACAGCGGAGACAAAAGATGGTCAGGGAACGAAGTAAGTGTAGTTGCTTTATTTTTGTTGGGTGGCAATACTTGTACAGGAAACAAATAATGAAGGCATAGATTTGGAAGAATATTCAAGGAGTGATGCTTATGTATAATAAAAAATATAATTTCCATAGTTCACAGATTACTGTTGATTTCCTGGAAAAAGAATTAGCACCATTTTTATATTAAATGAATCTTTTGTTCTTTTACTAATATTTTTTATTGAAACATTTTAAAAATCAAAATACAAGTGTAAACCCAAGAGAAAATACAGAAGAGCACTTTGTAGAAATGAATTAATATAAACAAGTGATAAGAAAACTTACAAAAGATGAGCTACTTATTGTATTATATTAGCATAGCTTATCTTTATCCATTACTCAAGAGCTTCTGTTTCATTAAAATAAAATCAGGTAAACAGATTTTAAATGAACACAGATTTTCCAAATAAGATTTTATATGTAGCTTTTTCAAATGGCCAAATAGATTGTCGCTTTACCATTTAGAAGAAGCAAGACCTGATCTCCAAGGAAGAAGGGTACTGGGAAGAAGAAACAGGAGCCAGCTTCTTCTGTCCTCTTGGGGAGGCTGTGCAAATGGCTGCAACCCAGGCCTGGGGTGCTCTTGCGAACTGTGATCCTAGCCTGGTGTTTACAAGGGCCTTCAAAATCCAGCCTGGAATGTTTTTAGCATATGCATTCATTTCAGAGGGAAAATAAATTTAAAACTATAGACAGACTCTTCATGGAAGAGAGGTCCTAAATCGACCTTATTTTAAAAACAGTACATTTCAGTTGTGTCTCTTTTAAATTAATAGTTTTAGGGAGCAAAATGCAGCAGGACAGATGGAGTGGAGGCTCAAGTTAGAAAACTAACTGAAAGATGATGCTCAGGATGAGAGAGTGTTGTTTTTTTTTTGTCTGTTTTATAAAGCCTACAGATGAGTTCTCAGACCTCCCTCTGCGAGTGGCAGAGATCACTAAAGAGCAGAGACTGCGAAGAGAGAGAGAGTACCAGGAAAACCGAGGGAGCACTGTTGTAACTAATGGTGGAGGTAAATAGCAGTCTTTGATAGCTAATTATTCAGCTGGTTGTTATAACTGAAGCTCCAAAATGTATATTTGGCAGTTATAGGTAATTTGCTGTTTTAAAGGAAAGAAGTGGTGGGGGCTTAATATATTTATAATTGCACACACAAATTACATTTAAAGAACATTATTAGGGTTCCAAAATCAAGCACTGAAAAGTTAGAAAAGACCGAAGGTAAGGTTGCTTGTGCAACCTTAATTCAGCCCCTTTCTGCGTATGCATTATGATACCATCTTTAATTACGTGATCACATGCTGCTTTTTGCATGATATTGACACACTCATGAGTCATCTGCAGGATTGGAATCTTTAGATCTGGAGCACAGACCTCTGCCACTTGAGCTGACAGAGTAACTGATAACTGTAGGAGGTTGTCATCCTCTGTGAGGACCAGCACTAGAGGGGGATGGGACACTTTGTCTGTGGTTTTCACAGCTATTTGCTAGCAGCAGAGGAATGGTGAGACTCAAGAATCTTGGGTTCCATTCCAGGCTCTGGAGGGGGGTGTTCTCTAGCGGGCACAGAGCCTTCTGTGTCTCACCGGCCCCCCTCTCCCAGTATGACTCCTTCTGCTGTCTCCCCTCCAACCCGTGCCTATCACAGGCCTGTCTCTTCTCCACCCCTGGCTTCTTGTGCCGGTTCTATTCTCTTTGTCTACTCAGTCAGTTGCCACTCCTCAGATTTGGTAATCCTGGGCTCCTTTTCTCTTCTCTGAATTCTCTCTCTCTTCCATCTTGGCCTCCAAGAATATCTCTTCACCCATATTCCCCAGCTCATTCTCCCTCCTTAGGTTCCTCTTCTATTCTGTGTTTCCCCCAGTTTCTTGTCCCAGTCTCTCTCTTAGTCATTCCCAGTTCACCACCACCACCTTGGCTCCACATCAGATGTCTCCCCCCACCCCACTGGTTCTCAGTCCCAGTCTTCCTCCCCAAGCTCCTCATCTGATCTCAGTCTTCTCCCAGTCCCAATCTCCTTTCCCAGCCAGTCCCAGTCTTCCCACCCCAGTTCTCCATCCACTAGTCTCAGTCTCTTCCCTCTCTCCACCAGGTCCTTGTTCTAATCTCTTCCTTCTACTGCAATATATTTTTCCCTAGCCTCATTCTCATAAACGGCTGAGCCATTTTGTCTGAAAATTAATTTTCTTCCCCCTGTGGTAGACACCCAGCATGCAAAATTTCAGTAAAGACAGTTTGGCAAAGTTATGAACAACTGAAAACAGATCTTACATAGGAAGCGTCTCGCAGCCTTAGTACCAAACAGTGCTACCAGCCCTGCTTATGGTATCAACTTCTTGTTAACTGGTTTTTCACACACATGGTCTTTCATAATGCTTTAGAGTTAACACAGCTGTTAAATAATATTAATGGAGAGTGAGATAAATTAAATTTAAATAGCTAAGGGAGAAAAGAGGTTTTCACTTAAGATTTTAAATGAGGTGGAGATTCAATGAGGCAGAAAGATCCAGGGAAGCTGTTTTGGATGGCTGGAGTTTCAGAGGAGATGGTTCTAGCACTTAAAGTAGCCAGATTGTGTGGTGAGGCAAAGGAGGCCTGTTCTAGACAAGGAGGAATGGGGAATAGAGAGTGATAATATACGGGGGAAAGGCAGGAGCAAGTTTTTGCAGGATTTTAAAAACAAGGAAGCAATAATGTTTGAAGTAGGTAATCTGAGTTGAACTAGTGCCTGCCATTTCATCCTGAGTGATATCCTTTTCAAAACACCTGCCTCTAGACTCCCCTCTTAATCACCTCTCTTTCCCCATGTCGTCTTCATCTGTGCTAACACGAGCTTTCTGATAAGAGATGATGAAGTGTGGGACATGAAGACCTAGTGTGGAAGGGTGGCGGGGAGAAAGGGAGATGGAAGTCCTCAGGGTATTTTTGACTCTGGATGTCCGATCTGTTAGCACAGTGCTTTTCACTAGGCTGTTTGTTTAATGTCATGACACTTGAAATCCGTGGGCAGAAACCTACAAAAGCAGTGATGAATAAAAAATGCCCCAGATAGCAACATGGCCATGGGCAGAAATGAGAGCAGAACTGTACCCTGTACTTCATACTCATTTAATTTCAGTGGTTCCCTGATTTTAATTCCTTCCTTCCTCTTTGGTTAATAAAATGTCTGTAGCCTGAGTTGTTTTTTTTTTGTATTGCTTTCTTTGTTGTCTGTTTCTTTACCACATACCTTTTTCATATTTAAAGCAACCTCATGCAATTAACTTGGTCACGCTATTCTCTGTTTTATTGTCATCAGACTCTGTCTAGAGTCTGACATTTCATATTGCGCAAGTGTTTACCTAGGCTCTCCTCAGCTGCCTTTATTAATGAGGAAGTATGCAGCTAAGTGGAGCCTAGATAAATTAATCAGTATACTCTAATGATATGTTTGTTTGGTTGTAAATTGCTTGCTTCTCAGATATGTCCATGATACAGAAGTAAAAATTGTAGCCAATGGCCTTTGTTAACAATGAATTGGGAAGTATGACATTGTTTTTGCAGTAATTAAGAAACTACATATAATCATATCTTTTAAATTGTTACATTTGGAATATTTTTCCTCATTGATTTTAAATCTGTTTAAGATTATTTCAAAATCTGACATTTAACAAATATTAGTGAACCAGGCATAACTCAAAAGATGTCAGCTTAAGCTTTCCCAGGTGGAGGAAAAGTGAAATCAGACGTTAGTTGCTGAGACTGCTGCTATGTTTTTTCTACCACTGCTCATCTAATTTTGGGTGTTTCCTTTGTGTATGTGTGTCTAGTGGAACATGATCTGGATCAGATTGACTATATTGATAGCTGTGCCACTGAAGAGGAAGAGGAAGAGGTGAGGCAACCCAAGTGCATGGAGTCAGAGAGCCTCAGCTCACAATTCATGGCATATATTGAACAACGGCGAATCTCTCATGAGGTGGTGCTTTTATTTAAATTAGTTAAGTTCATATACCAATGAAAGTCTTTGTGATGGTGTTAATATTTCTTGTCTGTAGAGGTTTACTTTGGTACACAATGTGACAGCTGGCTTGGAGCAACAAGCTTTGCCTTGTGGAGGATCTGAGTTTGAGTCCTGAGCTGCTACAAACTACACTTGGCTCAGACACTCAGAATGGTTCTACGGGCAGCTGTATTGAGTTCTGTTCAAAGGCAAAATTCCTGCAGGATGTGGGGGGAGTAAATGGGGTTCCCAAAGGAACCCTTCCCTCAGAAAATATTAAAGTTGATGCTTCCTATACATGCTTGCACCCAGGCAACCACTCATGTCTCCTTCATTTGGTAATACCTAGTAAATGCTGTCTTGTTTGAGGTCAAAACATAGCAAATGTCTTGCTCTCTGCCAGCACAAGGACTTATTATAGGGATCTTTCAGCTATGTTAATTTGGTGGGGCTTTCCTATGGATTGTAAATTAAATGCCAATACATTTACCAGACTGGGCATCCCTTGTAATTGCAGATTTTAAATGAAAAAGAGGATTTGCTATAAAGTCTGATATTTTGTAATAGATGATGGCTTGCTCCATGTTAACATCTTGAGTAATGCTCTGTAAAATCACCAGGGATACAAACTGGGAATGCATATCCACAAAGTTTTGAGCAAAAATTCCGTGTTTAACTGTGTGACACAGTATTTTTATGAGGTCAATCCCAGGATACAGTAAATGGGCAATAAATAGGGCTAATTAAAGTTTGTTAAAAACCTGTTAGGAGAATTGATTACAAATGGCTAAAAACTAAGCATCCTTAGGTTATAGCTTTTTTTTTGTCTTAAAAACCATATTCTTTGTCGTCATTGCAGACAAACCTGAACAATGTACTTTTATTTTCTATCCTTGAGTGGCCTTCTGTTTTAAAGGCAGTCTGTGGTATTTGAGCTGGAATGGCACACTTCAGAAATCTGAGCGATCTCACTAGTCCAGCAGTAGCATTTTAAGTTGCATTGTGGGTCAGACCACAAGCACTCATTTCACCAGAATGGGTTGAAGAGCTTCTTATTTGCTTTCCCCTAATTTGCTACATATTTTGTAGTATCATTTGTTACTATTTGCTGCTTTTACTGCTCTTTTTCTAGTTCCTAATGATAGCATTGAGGGGAGGGGTGATCACTCCGACACAGTTACAATGCAATTGTCTTGAGACCTTGATTAATTTTAGTACCTTGTGATCGAATATAGATTAGTGTGCACTTGACCAAAATTCCATGATTGTTTCTTTAAAACTGTATGACTCCCTGCAACTGGAAAACACCTTTCTTTTGGTTATCACATCTACTGTTATACGTAAGGCAAGAGAAACTGATCCCTGCTGTGACCGTCTGGACACAAGGAAGTGGAAAATTGTAAAGGTTCTGGATAAAACAAAAATTAAATTCAGGAAGCATTAAGCAATGTGATATTTCCTTCTCTATGTCATGCTAATCTAAATTCATCCCCCTGTGTGTAGGTGTAAAGGAGTCTCAGCACAAAGGTAATCTTACATACTGCATAAGCAACCTGTTTCAGATAATCTTTTACCTTGCTTGAAGCACTTAAGCAATACACATTGTGCTCAAATTAAAATGTATCTATTCCTTCATAAGTTGTTTTAATGCTTTGAGGAGGTAAAGATCTTTCTTAATTTCCTTTATTTTATTTTGTCAGTATCTCTTTAGGAGTCCTAAATTGTGTCCTTATTTTTGTCCACTTTGTCATTCTCCTACTTACATTAGTGAAATCTGCAGTGACCCAGATTTCCATTGACAATATATTGATTCTGCAAGTGCCACAAACACAATATCAAGTCAAGGGGACAGTGTACCGTTTGAAATGTTCGTTGAGAAGTGAATTTTATGGAGCGAGATTAGTGATACAAAATAAACTTTTCTACAAAATTAAACAACCTCTTAAAAATTAATAGTGAAAATGCATTGGTTCATCCTAGAGATAAACTAACATGAGTACCATTTTAATTTATAAAGCTCACCTATTTATTTTTAATTCTAACGGTAAAGCAACCAAAAACATTTTAGGATCTCACTTTAGTGGGTTTAATCTATTTTAAGGGGTAGATAACTATATTCAGTATATCAGTGCCCACTTCTGTGTATACTTGATCTTCCCTCAGTGAGGGGGCCAGGTAGGGGGAGGAACTAGATGATCTCTTGAGGACCCTTCCAGGCCTACATTTCTATGAATCTATGATTCATCTGTATGTGAATTAGTACTAACAAGTTAGCCCTGAATACCTGTATTTGGCAATACCGATGGATTTTGAGATGAGTTTTATAAAACTGACCATCAAGGGCAATATACTCCTGCTCCCAAAAGGATGACTGACTTAATATCCAAAACTGAACAGCCAGTGTTTTCATTCAGCTCCTCTGACTTTCTCCTAACATTTTCCTTCCTGTCTCTCTAGTTTGTCTATATGGTATCATCACAGAACACCAGCTGTTGAATCTTATTGTCTGAAAGAGCCTGGAATAGAGTATGCTAAAACTGTAGATGTGTACTTTGGTCTCCAACACCATACAACTTATAAGTTACATTAGTTATTTTATACATCCACATAGCCTGCTGGTTCTGTTTTTATACTATAATTTATCAACAGGTATGCTTAATTTTGAAGTTCAACTTTCAATGAATTATATGCAAGGTACAAAAATGATTCTGCATCATTTCCAGTATCTTCCATGGGTTGTGTTTTATTTTGTTTCTTTATCAGACATCTTAATGACCAGTAATCACACATTTGGATCTAGACAAATTGATGGAACCTACACCTAGTTTGGTACAATAGAAATTCATAGACTTGCACATACAGCATTCTGGATACATTACTAACTTCATTGTCTTCTGTTTTGTTTTGCTTAGGGCTCACCAGTAAAGCCAGTACCCATCAGAGATTTTCAGAGAACAGAAGATACAAGACGATACTTGCATCAAAATAGGTAGAAGAACCTGATGAAAGTGCCTTTATTCATGATAGTGCCGGTGGCATCCATGATACTTTATAGATGTGTAAGATAGGTGCCCTACTCTGAAATATTTACGATCTACATGATAATTCGAAACCAACACATGATTTCACTCTGAAGTTGTGGCTGATATTTATACCTGCATAAACATTTCTCTTCTTTTCATAAGTAGACCAGATTGGCAGAAGAGCATACATTTCTCTTGCTAAATACTGTAGATTGGGGAAATTGTAGCTGAAAGTGACATTACAGATTGCATTGAGTGACATTGAACAGTGGATGCAGTTTTCTACTACCTAGTCAGAAATGTGCAACACTTTACAAACGGGATATTGTTCCACTCCCAGGAACTTACAGTCTAGTTAAAATGAGGAATGATGTGGTAAGGTGACAAAAATATTGCCTAGAGTACAAAAGTTCACAGGTTTAACTAAAGTGACTTAAAAATCTATCTGCTTAAATTCCAATACGTTTAAACTGGTTTAACTCATGCTAATATCAATTTTTAGCTTAAATTGGCAATTTATCAATGCAAGCTAAATCTATATAAATTCTGAATTTAAAATAAATCAGTATAAGCAAGGATTAAAATGGTTTAAGTGAATCTATATGAGGCATTTCCATGGTTTAGTTAGATCAGTTTTTAAATGAAACAAGTGCACTTTGCTAGTATAGACAAAATCTCAAATGCCATGGAGGAAGGGAGATTAGAAGGAAAGGAAAGCAAGGATTACATCAATAAAATCATATGTTTGTTTGGAATGAATTAATGACGCAAGCTTCTTGAGGGTTACACAGAATTTTTTGGATAGTCACGTTTGGAATAGTAAGGTTTATACTAGTTGTGGAAGAAGTGTGTGTTAAACTGAGAGTTGGTGAGGATGGTAACATGGTGGGCAGGATAAAGAGTATTTCAGGTTTAGGGAGTCAAATGGAAGGATGCCCAGAGACAAGAGCAGAAGGAGAGGAGATATAATTCAGTGTATTTATAGTGCCTCATTAATGCAGTTGAAGTTAAGGTTCTGTCATTTTTGATAGGTCACTGAGCGGTTTTTGCTTTTGGTTAAAACTGGGTATGCAGGGACTGAGCAGAAAGTTGTTGGTTTTGTTTTTTGACTTGCAGGATAAAAATCGTTTTGGCTATATATAGTAATATTAGAGCAGGGGGTCTCACAACAAACTTTTGGGTGGCATCAGAGTGCGGCCACGAACTTTTTCTGGTGGCTGCTCTGACAGTGTTTCCTAAAATACTTAATTAACTTTAGAAAAAACAAATAAATATGCACATACATGTGTCCAAATCATTTGTAATTTATGTAGGTTTTTTTGCAGACTCCATAATTAAAAATAATGTACAGTTACCTATTCTTTACTGGACCTAAACAGAACAGAAACACAAATAAGGTGCTTTGCATGTTTTGCCTTTTTTTTTTTTGGTTGCTCTTTTTTTAGACTTACTTACTCAGCCCTGGCAAGCTGGGGGACAAATGAAGCCCTGGATGGGGAGGTGGGGGGGGTCAAAGGAGGTGGGGGAGGTGAGCCCAGGGCAGGAGCCTGGGGCCCTGGTGCACAGATAGGGACTGGAGGAGGCAGCGGGGGCCAGAGGGCGATGTGTGGGGGGTGAGCCTGGATTCCTGCAGCTGGGGGATGGAGCCTGTTGCTGTATGGCCAGAGCCTGTCGCCCACCATCCCAGGGCTTAAGCCTGAAGCCTGAGCCCCACCAGGAAGGTGGGAAACTCACGCTGGCCGCCTGCTCCTACAGTGTTTGTGGCTCCAGAAGGGGACGTAGATCATCCCCTGCTGGTGGCCCTGGGGAAGGGTAACCCCTCACCCAGGAGGCAATGGCCACAAGAGAAGCCCCTGGTGGCCGCATTTGAGAAACTCTGAGTAAGACACACACTGGTTTTGGATACTTCACTCTGTATGCCCTAACTAGAAGCAAATTTTTGAAATGGAATTGGCAAGTCCCTTAAATTGGACCTATCTCTTCTGGCTATTATAGGGAAACTGAAACTAAGAACAGGAGATTTTTTTTCAAAAGCTGTTAATGTACATGGGAAGCAACTACCCCTCATAGATTTTTCTAAGGAATTTTGATTCATGCGGTTGGTGTGCATGTTCAATTAGTGTGTCAGCTGTACCGACATCATAGATGGTAACTAATTCAGCATGTGCCAGCATTCCTTACCCTGTCGTGTCCACCAGTAAACTCTGAATAATAGAGCAGCCTGCCATCTTCTCCACAAATGATGACTTGGTCTGAAAGACTCTTTTTACCCGCCTTTTGATTTGTGTTTTACATGGAAATAACTTACAAGACTTCACAAACATTGGACTGCATGACACAGCTGAAGAAAATAGGACAAGACAAGTCTAGTTAGACAGGAGAGACCTTCTATTTACGTATACAAATCTTGGCAGTCTGCAATGACAATAAAGGAAATTATATAGTTCAATAGGGTTCAGATGATTTCAAAGTGTAACTCGGGGCAGCAGCCGATTTTTAAGCAGAGGCTTGTAATCCAGCATCTAACTAAATTGCAGCACATTCTTATTACACTGCTGTGAAATAGAATTCTTAATAAGATACTAAAAAAACAGACCATATTGTTGTTGCTTCCAAAATTAAGGAAAAATCACCGTGCAAAATTAATCAATATTTTTTTTTGTATAATGAAGTTCATAGTACTGGAATATTTTGCTTGTGCCAACCATGTAAGCTCCCACAACAATTTTCTGTAAATGCCTTGGCAAGAAGCCTCCCCCCCCAAGCACACTGGAGCCATTAAAGCCCTTGTAAAGCTAGACGTAATTCAGACTTCATCTTAAGAGTAGCTAGTTAAATACAGCTTGCACAAGCGTGCAGTCTGTAAAAAGTTCCTGATTCAGCAGTGCTATGTGCTACTTAGATCTGCATATGGAGTTTGCGTTTTGTTGCTCGCTTGACACAGTGCTCTTCCTGCCAGCCAACACAGTAATGGGTGCATCATGTATAGTATCCTACATATAGAGCTTAATTTTAAAAATAGGCATCTTAAGTTGTGTACACAAAATACATCCTTGTGGAACATGTACAGTTACCCATTTGAATGCAGTTACCTGTTTTGCCCATGCAACTGCATATTTTGCGTGCTCAGTTTTGTTTGTACCTGAGGAGGTATGTCTTGCGTATATTACTTAAGTGCCTGTTTTAAAAAATATTTTGCCTTATGTTTTAAACCAGAGAACAATTCATAGTGAAAACTCAGATGCTTTTTGCGTATACCTTCTTTTGTTACTGACACAGTTACTGGACACTTAATTTAATTGATTCGTTTCAAGTTGTGTTCTGTTCTCCCTCACTTACAAGCAAACAAATTATTAGCTAAGGTCTTTACAGATGTCTGTTTCTGTGTTTGTATATGAGACAGAAAGGACTCAGATGGAGTTTGCAACACTGACTGTTAAAAAATAATCTTTTGATCAAGGAACTGAGCAGATTTGTTCTAAAAGTGTGAGAGAGAATAATGAAGTTCCTCACTGACTTTTTTTTAACTAACTTTTTTTTTTAACTTCCCAGAGTTAGCTACACTCCAAAACCCAAGAAGTCAGCGTTAAAACAGAAATTCCGTCTTTTTGCACCTTTTAAAATCGTTGCACTCAATAGTGATATTACTAGAGTGCTTTTATATATATATTACAACAATTGTTAGCCTAGCCTTAAATCTGAACTTCCTTGCTTTGGTGTCATCTTTAAATTTAGTCTTGAATGTTATCGGAAGTTACCTGTTTACTCATTTACTTTTATAAGCAGCTGATAATTAGAAAAAAAGTTACATTTGTTTGCCATTTCTATGCATCAATAACCAACCTCCCAATCTGTGTTTACTTTCAGGGATACTGATGAATTACGAAGACCAGAAACACTAAGCTTGATGCAGGACAGAGAGCGACACCAAGGACAAAGGAGTTATGTGGACAAGGCAGAGAGGTAGTGAAAAGAAGCATGTGATTTCTGTTTTAAAATCAAGTATCTCCTCAATAATAGGCCTGATAATTGCTTCTTGATATGGGGTTGAACTAAAAAGGTCTTAAAGACAGTTAAATAAGTAACTTACTGAAAACTGTCAGATAGTGGTTATTAAGTTCTGAATATAGTTCTGAGATAAGCCAAATTTCACACTATTGTCAATACACTTTCAGCTGTAAAAGGACTTTGGTTTTGCACTGGAACTGTGACACTAACTACTGTCCATTGTCTGTGATATAATAAGAAATTATTAGATATTGGATCATTATTGCTGCAGTTGGATTTAACAACTTGTGTGTTAATTTACAAAACATAGTTATTTATCCAGTGTTGATTAGGATGTCTTATCATTGTTGACCGTTGGTGTGTGAAGAATGATTTAATTAATGAGAGAAGTATACTTATTCTCTGTATGGCTGTCTTTTTGTTTATCAGAGCCCCAGCTGATTCATCTTACCTTCTGTCTCTGTCCAGCAACCACAATCAGGTAATACACTGTACACCTTTGCTTTATTCTTTTGAGTGTGTTTCTCTTTTATGACAAACTAACTTGCTTTTACCCACTTGATCCACAGAAACATGTGTTGCAGCTCTGTAATCTCCCCACTGCTCCCTTTGCACCTATCTTCAGTCTTGCAGCTTAATGCATTTCTTTTGTTATGCAGTGGATAATTATTTTGTTCCAGATCTCTCATACAGATGCTGAACTTCACCGAAGGCGAGAGCACGTAGTGGAGCGCACTCGGAGAGAAGCCCAGCTTGCAGCACTTCAGTATGAGGAGGACAGGATGAGGACGAAACAGATCCAGAGGGATGCTGTGCTTGACTTTGTCAAAGTAAGTCATTTTAGTATTTACTTGATGTCTAATATGTACCTTTCCTGGATCCTCCACAAATTGAATTGTGTGGCTTATTATTAAGGCTGCCATTTAGTCATGGGTATTTTTAATAAATGTCATGGACAGGTCACGGGGCTGTGAATTTTTCTTTATTGCCTGTGAGCTGTCCATGACTTGTATTAAAAATACCCGTGACTAAATCTTAGCTAGGGGGTGCTGGGGGGAGTCGCTGCTCTGAGGAAGAGACGGCTATAGGGGCAGGCCGGGAGGAGCCGCTGCTCGGTGGCAGGGGGAGGAAGGGGGTGCTGAGCAGTAGCCTCTCTGGCTGCCCCCAAGAAGGCCACATCCCCGTCGCTGCTCCAGCCGCCCCTGGGACCACTGCCTGAGGCCACCGAGCTGTGGCTGCTCCTGCTGTCCCCAGGACCATTGCTTAGGTGGCTCCGGGGCCAGCTGAACCGGCTGCTGCTCAAGCAGTCCCTGGGGCCAGCTGCCCAGGGCCGTCCAAGCAGCGGCCGGTGTGGCTGGCTGCGGAGCCGCTCCAGCAGCGGCCAGTGTGGCTGTCCCCAGGGCCACCTGAGCAGCTGGCCGCTGTAGAAATCATGGAGGTCACAGAATCCGTGACTTCTGCGACCTCCATGACAGAGACAGAGTTCTAATTATTATTTAACATTGGTATATCACGCCATAAGTGTGTTTTACAGAGAGAACAAAGAAATAGTCTCTGCTCCTGGAAACTTCCAATCTAAGTTTTAACTATAGCTTGATGCAGGGAGAGATGATATTAAGGAAATGAGGAGAGGGAGGTTTACAGTTACGAAATGTCTTGTTTTCACAGAGGGTGCATTATGTTCATCACTTTTCTCACTAATTTAGATTTGATAAGGTTAGCCTTGTTGGAGAAATTGTAGAAAGAAGTAGGCTTTGAGGAGAGATTTGGAAGATGAGGACGTGGTTGTACAGATGAGAGGGGACTGTGGTCTAACCAATTTCCGCACCTTAGATCTATTTTTGTGTCCGTGATTAGCTCAACCCACTGCTGTTATGATCCACATTCAGCTCTAGCTATCACAAAGAAAATGCTACAGTTATACTTTATGATTAAGGATGACCTGCAAGCGAAGAAGATTGTCATTTTGTGTCTTTGTACTGTATGAAGCTACTTTAAGGAAGGGATTTTAGTGGACCGTTCAAAACTCTGGTTTCTATTAAAACCTGTTTAGCTCAGACTCTTTGCAACACTTGGGAGAAGAGCTGTCTTTGTTAAAGATGCAAGCCCCGCTCCCTTTCAGACTTGATGTATTTCATATCCATGCTTTTGTGCTAAAATTCCACAGAATTGTAGCATATATGATTGTTAGCAATGTCATGTCATTACAACTGTTTAAAGAGCTTACACAAGTGCCCAAAACAATTGACTCTCATAGAACAATCGTTGCTAGACTTAAAGAGAACTGAATGAAAACATTGTTGTTCATGAGCAATTAGATATCTTCAGCTAAGTACTTCCTGTTCGGGAAAATATTTTGGGCTTTTTGTATAACTTGAATATTAAAATGTTTTAAAAATGAAGTAGAAGTTTTAGATTGAGAATATTCACTAAGTTTAGTTTAGTGAAAACTTGAAAGTTCCTCAGTGCCTATTTTATTTAAAATTAAGGCTTCCAGTGTTTTAAAACACCTCTAAATACTGCTCTTTTATTCCTGTTATCTAATTTATGCTTGCCTATCAACTCCTATTAACTCATTCCTTTGATTGTTCTGCAGCAAAAGGCATCCCAGAGTCCTCAGAAGCAAAGTCCTCTGGATAGTGAGGTAAGAGCAGCAAAATGTATTAATGTGTGGGCTGACTTTATCACTGATTTTTAGAACCCTCTGTTGAAACGGTTTGTTGCTTGTGATGTAACCGTCAGTGGTTAGTTTAAAGAAAACTGTGCAGGAGCTAAACAACAACAATTCTTCTTTTTGTTGCTTATTGTGGAATATTTTCCCTTCCTTTTCATGTATGATTCCTCTGTGCTCTGTGTGTTTTGTTGTGTTGCTTTTGGGTGCTTTTCGTGTTTATATATAATACACTTCATGTTACATTTAAGATTCTTCTTGAAGCAGTGCGGCAGGTTAATTAACTTTCTATTGGAAGTACTAACGTAAGCACTTACTTGTTCTGTGTTAGTCATTTCTGTCCTAGTGTCTTCTCTTCCGTTTCTTTACATATTTCATTATCATTAGATTACTAAGTACCCCCTGAAAATGAAGCATCAGAACTTTTTGTGTTACCAGTAAATAATACCAGCTTTGGTTTTGCTCTTCTTATTACCTAAATTCTAATAAATTATAAATTAAATTATACTTGAGTTTTTGGGGTTTTTTTTCAAATGGTCTCACATTGTGCTGACACAGATCCTGGCTTAAAAGCAGACCTGATCTAATGGCATTTGTTCATTTTTCCACATCAAAGTTCTGCAGAGTAATAAAATAGCTTTTTGTCCTATTGAAAGATAATTTTAGTTGGCAGTATTAATCCGATCGGAAGCTGTAATGACTACAGTATGCAGAAAATTAGTTGAGAAGCATTTTCCAATTGACTATTTCATGTGAAAATTATGCAAACTGGACTGTTTTAAATAGTTTTTCCTCCTTTCTTACTTGATCTTCTGATTTTTAATATTTTCTAAGGATTCCCTTGCAATTCCATAGTAAGGAAAAGAACAGCAACAGAAAATAAAATAATTCGTTCTTGAATTGGTACGAATACATTCTAATCCACAGATCGTGTGACTACATATTAATGCATTTTCTATTGTTTAGTTACACATACTATATTGCGTTGTAAACAGTATAGCAAAATTGCCCCAAAATGCTATCAAGATAAAGGAACTCACCATATTCCAGAATGTTTGTGTGAGTTTGTATATTATGTCATTGTGTTTGTATGTTTCTGACATTCCTCCATCTCTCCCACCTCCTCAGTGTCCTTTTCCATCCAGAAGGTCTCAGCACACTGATGATAGTGCCTTGTTAGTGGTAAGAACCCTGCACGAAATGGCCTGTTTATGTGACAGAATCTAGAACATAGAGTTAGCATGATGTTATGATTCACTCAGATTAGATAGATTTGTTAGAGCTAATCTGAATAGCATAAAACATGATGATCTTCTCTGCAAAGTGATTTTGTTATGAACTCTGATACTACTGAATTCACATTTGCACTGCCTTCCAGCTGCTATACATCCAGTGTTATTGCACTGAAATTTTCCCATGTTTGCAAAAGCTAAACATTTTAATAAGAGTGTAATGATATAACTGTTGCTGGAGAACAGTTTCTAAAATGCAGTGTTACCTGAAGAAGAGCTCAGTGTAAAATCAAAAGCTTGTCTCTCTCACCAACAGAAGTTAGTCCAATAAAAATATTACCTCACTCCTTTGTCTCTTGTGTTACCTCATTAACAGTCCAACTTTAGTACATCCTTCTATTTGGCTCACCTGCACGTTACGTAACACTTAGTTTCACAACATTAATATAAAGCTTGGAGATGTGTCCTCCTGCCTTATCTTGTTTGCCTACCAATCATTGTCTGATTTGTTGGATCTAGGGTCTTAGTCATCATAGACTATGGTAACAGAAGAGGAAGTTCACAAGTCACAGATTATTCTTTGCTTCTGTTTCACTGTTTATTGGTGGAAGTGTGTATAAAATCACCAGTTCTTGATGTTTTAAAAAAGTTTAAACAATAGAGCTACTTCATTCATGTTTTATGCTATTCCTTTCATAGTACCTTAGAGAGATTCATAGTAACTAAAGAGTTGAGTTAATGCAGTAGTTTTCTCCTTTCATCGCCTACAGAAAATGCATCAGATCTGCCTGCCATTGCATGACTGCATGCCTCAGATTAATTTTTTTATTACATATCCTTCAGTTCTCTGCCTGAGTTTTCCTGCGTACAGCAAGGTTATCAAGTGCAGCTCAGGAGAATTGAAACTTGATGATAGAATATATTTTACTTATTCTTGTATAATCGGGGAGCAGGGGACGGGACTAAACAGAAAAGGTTATTTTTCTTCAGTTGTTGATATTCAGTTTTTGTGAACTTCAGGTGTTTGGAATATATTTATAAGGCATATTGTAGGGAATCTTTTCTATTTGATGTTGTTGTTCTATTGGTGAGGTATTAAATTAATCTACTATATTTTATATGCTGTACATAACCACATGGAGATTTCAGAAATGGGACTTTCATCACTGTGGACTTCTTTTAATATCTTCACTCATGTTCACATCTGTATATGTCACCAAGTAACAGGCAGGCTAATAGGGAATTTTTTAAATCAATTGGTTTCCCCATTCTGTTTCTTTTACTATTTTGCAGAATTATTAAATTATAATAATTCAGTACTCTTTGCCTGAAAATACCAGTTCTGATGAACTGTTCATCATGTTCTGCAGATTGTTTTGTACTGAGAATGATCATACCTATGCCTTTTGATTATATAAACCAGGAAAACTTTTTCTAATGAGTAATTGAAACATTGAGCCATGGAAATTTCATAAAATGTAGCATGTACATTTATAAAACAGTACTGTTTCTAAAAAAGAATAGATATTTGCTATTGGGCAAGTTATCAGTCTGCTCCAGAAGAGTTGTTTGTCATTGGAGTTAAAACTACTTTAACTCTAGTTAGGCTTCATCTGTCACTTTCACCTGCTTTAGGGATTGGAAATGCAAATTTATTTTTCTTTCACAGCTAGCTTTTGTACATTCCATACTTCTTCCACTGATATGCAGAGAGCATTACATGCTTCATTCCCACTTCTTGATAGCTGTTCTTTCCTTTATATTTATTTCCTGAAATGTGTCTAGGTGGACTTGGGAAGAATAAACATTACTTTTATTTTCTCTGCTTTAAAAAACTATGCATGATTATATGGATCTTAGTGAATTTGACCTAAGTAATTATTGTGCACTTCTGAACTTGCAGATAAATTTTATTTGAAAGTACCTAATTTTATTCTAGTGGAGACTCTAACAATTACTCTTGCTTTATGGGATTAGTGTTCTATTTTAAACACAATGGAGTTTTATGTAGAACTATAATAAAGGCCTTTTGTTTGGCATTTCCCTCATTACGTCAGAGCTCTGCAAACTGAGACGTTGCTTTTCTTTTGTTCTAAACCAGCGGTTCTCAAACTTCATTGCACCATGACCCCCTTCTGACAACAAAAATTACTACACAACCTCAGGAGGGTGGACTGAAGCCTGAGCACACCCAAGCCCCAGCGCCCCGAGCGGGGTGATGGGTGTAGGCCTGTAAGCTGAGCCCCGCTGCTCGGGACTCAAGCCCCTGGGTGTGGTCTTCCACCCTGGGTGGTGGGGCTCAGGTGTCGGCTTCAGCCACAGGCCCCAGCAAATCTAACACCAGCTTTGGTAACCCCATTAAAACAGGGTTCCGACCCACTTTGTGGTCCTGTCCCACAGTCTGAGAACCGCTGCTCTAAATAATGGTTTCAGCTGCTTGTAAGGAACTGAGAATGATCATACCTATGCCTACAGGTTGATTGGAAAACTTTGTTTGTTTGCTTTTCCCCCCTTTATGCTCTTCTTGCATGTGCAGAAAGTGGTAACGGAAAAGGTACTTAAGTTTGCAGCTTTCTTTTGAAGTCTCACACCATATATTCCTTGGGCCTCTTTGTAAATGTTGCCCTCCATGAGAATGGTTGCTGTAAAGATAAACTTTGCCTAATTTTGTGATCTGTGAAAAGCTGTAGACTTTCAGCTGTAGTTCTTCATTTTGTTTGTACACTCTCCTTTTATAAAGGTCTGTTGTCCTCACAATGCACAGATACACATACTATTCCTGTAAGCACTAACAGTAGTACAGATAAGTTGTATATTTCTTCTAAATGTGTGTGAATTAAGGTGACTCCATGACAAGTGGAGTTAGGCCATAGTATCGGAAATGTGCACACTGTGATGAATTTCAATCTTGCTGATTCATTTCAGCTAGTCCGACTAAAAGTTTGCTAAAAAATGAGAGTGAGAAATCGGTGTTCTCTGAGTGGGATCAAAGGGGGTTGTTATCCATGTGTCAATTGTACAGTAGAAACAAATCCTGCTTGCCTTACTCACAAAAGTAGTCCCATTGACTGTAACTGAGGTTACTTGCATTGACAATACCAAGGTCTCAACCTGTTCTGTGACCGCTGCTTTTTACTGTATTTGTCCTCTCACGGTTGCCTGGGCCCTCACCCTGTTTGTTGTATTCACCTGTCATGTCTCATCTTATACTTGGATCATATGCTCTTTGGGTCAGGGACCATCTTTTCATTGCGTGTACACACCTAGTACGTTGGGGCCATGATCCACAATTAGGACCTGTAAGCACTACGGCAGTGCAGTAATAATTGTGTGAGTAAAGTGAGCAGGATTTAGCCATATCGTAACTTGTATTTTTGATTTTTCTAACTATCAGACAGAGGGTGTCCTTTTCAGTATTTAAATACTTAATTATTGAATTCACCCATAATACAGACATTAAATTGTAATATCCTGATTCATCTAGGGCACAGTTCTTCTTTTGAATCTGCTCTGTACAATCCCTATATGCTGCAATTAGTCCTAGTGAGGGGAAGTTCTTGTGATTTCAGTAATAAGAGTTGAGCATGGAGGCCAAGTGAAAAGTTTACAGCAGTATATTTTAGGAATGAATTGTTGAGCCTGTCACCAAGACCAGTATCCTGGTTCCTTTGTCTTTGAATCTCAAGATGGTTCTTCGTCTCACTTTACTTCCTCCTCTTTTTCCTCTCTCTTTCCTCTGCTATCCCTGACAGAATGGCTTTGAGCCTCTCTTTGTGTTTGAGATTGACAATAACACCGCTACCATTAAAAGAAGGCCGGGGACTCTCAAACAGGTGAAGAGCATGCAGTGTGTTACTGTTGTGGCTGTCTTATCCTTTTGTGTACCACTGTTTCCTCCCTCTTGCCTGCTGATGGGTGTGTGATTTGTGTATAAGCCCTTCTGTTAGCCTGTGTCAGGGATGACTTGATCTTTTCTTATAGAAACAAAGTGTTAAGTTAATGTTGTGGGCCTGCGGAAATCCCTTTCTTTAGGCATTATTTAAAAGCCTGTGGGTTCTTTACTTGTTTTGTCAACTGTGCCCCAGGCAAGAACCAGGCTTCACAACACCCCTTCTCCTCCCCACACTATATTAATGTGGTGAGGGAGTTGTTTTGTGAGCCCCTAAGGCTACCAAGATACTTGTGCTCAAGGCTGGTCCTGCAAATACCTTCTGTAAGAGATGACTTTTTACTGTCTTTTTTTCGAAAGGGGCAGTGTGGTAAGTCATGTTAAGATTTCAACAAACAAGTATGTGTGCATTACACCTAGATGGTTGTTGGAGGTAGTAACCTTTTGTTGTTTTGTATATGTTCAAGTATTATTTGAAAGCAGTTTTGTAAAGTACTGGTCCCTTCTTTTCTCATCCAGCTCCTGAACTGTGCTGCTTTGAGTATACTCTCTAATAACTTGAAGAATATAGTCTAGTTCGTGCCACTTAAAATCTAAGGGCACAGTTCTGAGTTTGCATTTCATGTGTGCAGGAAAATGTAGGACTGGGTAGAACCACAGTGAAACTGTTGTGCCTGATCCAGACTCCCCTATAACTTGCTGTGTTGACACACTACAGGTCCTTTGTGTGTTGAATCATGGGCAAGACTTAGCAGTCAGGGTGTATAGTCAGTGTGTCTTTATGTCGACTCTCCTTTGTTTTCTAGCAGATGATGTAGGCCATAGCCTTTTCATCACACTCATTGCACATATTTGAGAGCAGTCGTAACAGCTGAGGGATCCATAGCTAGCCAGCATAAGGGCACCAAATATTGCTTTTCGAGACTTTGGTCCCCAAGCTGCACCTGTTGGTTTAAAAACTTCTACCAGGAAAAAGCAAGAACCACTGTGTAAACATGAAGCGTAGTTCATCTTCTGCCTCTTTGACATCTATTAAAATATGATGGCAATTTGCTCACTAAAGCATTGAAAAGCTTCATTTCGGACATCTTCTCTGATAGCTTAGTTTCTGTCTCTAGGATTTTATTTACCTTGCTTGCTTTTAACTCACAAATATCACTTTTTAAATTTTTCATTGTGAAAATAATCAGATGTTGGTGTGTGTTTCCTTATAGGCACAGTACTGTTGTGCCTTGGAGCCAATCAAGTGATGTTGTTTTCTGCACATTCATGAAGTTAATAGGAAAACAACCTATTCAATTCAACATGAAATTTGTATTTTGAAAGTGTACAAAAATCTGTTCCTTCTGATTAGTGGCTTCTGTGTCAGTTAGTGTGGTGACCAGTGCAGTATATGACTGAAGAGCTTTCTACCAGTATGATTGTTCTTAGTTCTGCTTTTGATGTGATTGTGTTCTTGTTTTAAATGAAACATCCCATCTTTCAAATTAATGGACTAATATTTTTGAGGATAGAACATTTTAATTGTATTTTAGATTAATCAAATAAATTTTCTGGCATTTTTATCTCTTCCCACTAATACCTTTGCAACACTTGAACATTTGTAAGTACCTGCCCTTTTTAATCTTACTGGTGCATTTTGCCCGGGCACATCCTGTCAACTGTTCGCTAACGTTGGTACTGCCTTCTTTCTTTCTGTGTTCAGTCGCTGTCAGGGTTGAATCAAGAGGGCTATGCTACCACCCTGCCTAATGCCTTCAGATCTGTCAAGGTATCTCTAGCTATTATTCACCAGTAAAGCCAACAAAAAAAACCTCAGATCCACAATTCTATTTTAATATGTGTTAGTCTGTCAGCTTCTAATCTGAAATTAAGAGGTTATGAACTTGACTGACCTGATTAAACTGCAGTAGGTTTTACGTTGCTTTAGCTTTTGGTCCTGTCTTCAGTGAGCCTAAACCATGCAAACATGTCAGTAGCTAGCAGGGTTTCAATCCCTGTATGGACTGATTCTTAGATTCTTGTTGCCTGTCACCATTTCTTCTATTTTATCTCCCCTTAAGACATCTACTGACTTGTAGCTTACTGGAAATGTCATTGCTTTTTTTCTTTACAAGTTTACTCTTACCATAAATCATGATTATCCTGTACATCGTCATCTGCTATAGAAACTTTATTATATTGAACAGAAAAAATCTTAATCACAAGAAATCATTAATCCATCATTAACTCATCTTTAATCAGCACTTTCATTAGTTCTAACTACAATATTACTCCGAGGGTGGGCAGGAGAGTGAAATTCAATTAATACTAATTTTGCTCTTGCAAAGATTTAGAGTGGGCTGTGTATTCGGATCAAAGCTGCTGTCTTGCATGTTTTGCATGATATTTAATTGAAAAACAGGTCATGTCCCTGTTCCCACCCTGAAAAATATTCAAACACAACACTGCCGCTGTCCTTTCCGGAAGCAATACCTCTTTCACCATTTTATTCCTTGAAGAAGACGACTTCCATCAGTTCTACAAAATAAGTGCCTATTGTATATCTTTTTTTAACAATAGGCTGTTTTTTCCCTTATTTTTTTTTTTTCTGAAATGTGTCTAGGTGGATGGTAACTTCTGAAAAGCTAGTCGTAGCCTGTCTCAATAAGGATCATTAATGCTGTTTTACTTATTTGTCCACAGAGTGATGACAGATCTACTATATCACCAGGTTCACCTACTACTCAAACAGGTAACAGGAGAGAGGTGCAAAAAGTCTAAAAAGAAGGGCTAAAATAGGTTAAATTGCTTGCTTGCATAAGTAGACTGTTAAGGATGTCATTCCTATCCATAAGCTGGACTGCTCTGTCTGTGGGTCTGATTTGTTGTTAAGTTCTCTCTTGAGTCACAGAAGTAAATAGAGCACAGAGCTGTTGGCACCTTCTGTGGGAAGTGGTGGGGCTCCACATTTTCCAGGCTCTGGCATTGGCGTTGCCCTAATGACACATTAAATACAAAATGGAACAATTTGTTGGTAAAAGTGCATGGAATGTGCTTAGCATGCAAGTGTTCTTGAAGATGCCTCTTTCTGCCCTATGCTTTTATCATGCATGGCTGTAATTCATCTTGTCATTAGGTTATAATTTTATTTTGTTCTTTTAATTATTACAGTGCTGAACCCATTTCCTATTAAACTCGTAACCTTTTTACTTCTTTCTTCTCCTCTCCTTTCCTGTGCCTTTCCACATTTGTTCAGTCCATCTTTCCTCTCTGTATCCTGGCCCTGCTGCTCCTCCTTCCTATAGAAACCCTTCCCAGCGACCTGAGAGTTTCCTTTTCCGAGCAGCTGTAAGGGATGAAATTAACAAAGGTAGGTTATAGAGCTGGAGAAGCTAGACTGTGTTACAAAGTTATATTAACTTCCATGTTAACCACTTTGTGCACAATTGAATTATCTTGGCGGCAGTAGCTTTATTCTCAGGAAATTAGCTTTAGAGACCTATCTGTGGACACCAGTCGCTAAACTTTCTTAGAATAAGCCATTATAGTCCTATTTGTAATAAGTCGATTTGTAATAAGTTGTATTTTTGTCTTGGTAATAAATAAATTTAGCAAATATCAAAGAATATGATGTGCAAATTTGTGGTGTGTGTGTGTGGGGAGATTAGTGTTGTGCTCTCCTGGATTTATACTTTCACCTATACAGAGGCTATTGTAATGCTATTTATTAAGCCCCTTGATAGTGACAAAGGCAGCTTTATAGACTTTGCATTGTACTGTAGTACATACCAGAATTCATACCTTTGTAGTAAGACTAGCTGAAATGTAGCTTTGTACAACTTTCATCATCTAAAATTAATCCTTTTTATGCAAGTGTTTATTGGGCAAAAGAAAATTAACAGCATCTAAGCCTTGCTTAGATTAATAATCAAATGAAGGAAATCAATTTGTGAATAGCAATGTACTATACCCAAACTTGCGTACTGTGCATGTGTAATACTGCATTAAAGGAATACCTCCCAATCAAACTCAATTTGTCACTTTCCTGCATGCTGGTTTTTCTAGTTGTTGCTTCATCTCCCTCTTCTGCCTCATGTCCTCCTAACGATTCTACAGACCCTAGAGCAAGGCAGAACTCCAAGCAACGTGAGGAAGAGTTGGAACTAACAGAGCAACTGCGGAAGGTGTGTACTAGCAGTAACTACTGTACAAGCATTTTAGCAAATTCACTGCAAGTACGCGACAAATGTTTCTTCATTATTTTGGACTTGCTTCATTTAACCAGTGCCAACCATAGTGTTTTGGATAGATTAAATGTTAGTAACTTCACAATCTAAAAATCCAGTTGGATACAGTAGTCTTCATCTTCATCCTGTTGTGTAATGTCACTCCTCATACACTGTCAAGTTGTCCACTCCCACCTGATTGCCAATGAAGCCAGCGTTCATCACCCATTTGTTTGAAGACTTAAAGAGCATCTTTGTGCTTTCTCCCAGGCTGCCCCTCCCAGTTGGGAGGAACTCCCTGTAAACATCCGTAAAGCCACCTCATTGTCCTCTTTCAAAACCCTTCTTAAAACTTTCCCTTGCCATGATGCCTACAAAAAGCTTGGTAATGGTTAGGCAGTTGGTATGCTCAGACGACTGCTAACTAATATCATGTTTCCTTTTACTACCCATCTGTCGGTATCCACCTATTGTCTCCTGTCTTATACTGAGGGCTTGTCTTCACTACCAGGGAGATGATGCTGCTGCAATCGATGCAGCGGGTGTCGATTTAACGGGTCTAGTGAAGACCTGCTAAATCGACAGGAGAGTGTCTCCTGTCGACGCAGCACAGTGAAGACACCAGGGTAAGTTGACCTAAGCTACGTCGACTCCAGCTACCTTATTCACGTAGCTGGAATAACGTAACTTTGGTCAATTTACCCTGGTAGTGAAGACAAGCCCTTAGAGGGTAAGCCCTGAGGAGCAGGGACTGTCTTTTTGTTCCGTGTTTGTACAGAAATTAGCACAGTGGAGCTGTGGTCCATGACTGGCACTACACAACCACAGTACACATAATAAATAATAAAAATGCTATGGTCTGTTATGCTGCTGCGGTGTTTCACCCCAGCGATGGCTGCATTTCTGTAGTGCAGGAAGTGACTCTTAGAAGTGTCTGTAAAGTGGTTTGGAATGTTTTGGGATGAAAGCTACCTAGAAATGTAAAAAGAAAAGGAGTACTTGTGGCACCTTAGAGACTAGTGAGCTGTAGCTCATGAAAGCTTATGCTCTAATAAATTTGTTAGTCTCTAAGGTGCCACAAATACTCCTTTTCTTTTTACAGATACAGACTAACACAGCTTCTACTCTGAAACCTAAAAATGTAAGTTATCGTTGTAATTGTTTGAGACTTTGTCAAGGAATAAGACTTCTTACCCATTCCATAAATGCTGATCCTAATACAGTAGTGAATATAAGCACTTCACCGGAATGGATTTTTTTCTTCCACTCATGAACTTAAAGCAGGGGTGGGCAAACTTTTTGGCCCGAGGGCCACTTTGGGGAATAGAAATTGTATGGCGGGTCATGAATGCTCACAAAATTGGGATTGGGGTTTGGGCTCTGGGGTGGGGCTGGGGATGAGGAGTTTGGGGTGTAGGAGGGTGCTCTGGGCTGGGACCGAGGGGTTTGGAGGGCAGGAGGGGGATCAGAGCTGAGGCAGGGGTGCGGGTTCCGGCTGGGGATGAGAGGTTTGAGGTGCAGGAGGGTGCTCCGGGCTGGGATCAAGGGTTTGGAGAACGGGAGGGGGATCAGGGCTGGGGCAGGGGGTTGGGGTGTGGGGAGAGGCTCAGGGGGGTGCAGGCTCTGAGTGGCACTTACCTCAAGCTGCTCCTGGAAGCAGTGGCATGTCCCTTCTCCGGCTCCTACACGGAGACACGGCCAGGCGGCTGCCCCATCCGCAGGCACTGCCCCTGCAGCTCCCATTGGAGCGCGTAGGAGCCAGAGTGGGGCCATGCCGTGGTTTCCGGGAGCTGCATGGTGCAGCCCCCAGCCTTGTGCCCTGGCTGGAGCACCAGAGTGGGGCTGAGCCGCGTGGTGCGGCACCAACCCAGCACCCCAGCTGGAGTGCCGGAGTGGGTCCAACTCACATGATGGGGCCCCGACCCAGCATCCTGGCTGGAGCACAAGAGCAGGGCAGAGCTGCATGGTCCAGCCCTGACCCAGCGTCCAGGCTGGAACAGGGCCAAGCCGCGTGGTCCAGCCCCAACCCAGTGATGAAGCGGGGCCCAGCTGCTGGTGCAGCCCCCAACCCAGCGCCCCGGCTGGAACGCAGCTTATCCGCTGGTGCAGCTCCCCAACCCAGCGCCCCGGCCGGAGCGGGGCCGAGCTGTGAGGTGCGGCTCGCGGGCCGGCTTAAAACGGCTTGCGGGCTGGATCCGGCCCACGGGCTGTAGTTTGCCCAGCCCTGACTTAAAGGAAACCATAACCCAGCATGTTCTCTAAATAATATTTTGTACTGATGTAGCTCTAGCTCCTTTGATCTGTTGATCTGAAAGGACTTTGCATATTTTGAGCCTCACAACCTACTTCCTAGTTTTAAGTGTAAAACCAAACTCATTTTGCAGATATATAAACTGAAATACAGAAGAGTGATTTGCCAAGGGTCATACACTGAATGAAATAGGCAGGCTCTAAGCTTTGTGTAGCTCGGAAGCTTGTCTCTTTCACGAACAGAAGTTGGTCCAATAAAAGCTATTACTTCTCCCACCTTGTCTCGCTAATATCCTGGGACCAACACCGCTACAGCTTGACTGCAAATGATATATTGAATGAGACCAGAATAGAACCCGTGAATTGGAACCCTGTTCTCTTCTCGTGTAACCACTACACTTCATTGCCTTTTCCTGCTTAAGATAACTTAAACTGATTAAATGTAGTAGTTCAGTTTTCCTTTGCAGGGAAAATATTATCTCTTGCCTCTGGTGAGTACATTCCACTCCTACACTTTAAGACAACTATTTTCATAGTACATCTACTCTCTGAGTACCTGGAGGATGTGGAATATATTTCTTGGACCTTGATTACTCACCCTGGGATTTGTGGTTTTCATCGATTTTGAGTAACGTTCTTTTTATCTCCGTTGCTGGATTTTAATTCCATATGCTGCACTGTGAAAACTCCATTTGTCTTTTAGCTCAGTAGCTTTCAAACTGTGGTCAGTTGTGAATCCTGGTGGTCCACAGAATGAAACCTTTTGAGAACCAAGCCCCAGAGAATTAAGAGGGTTGTTGATCCATGAGAGGTTCTGCTCTTATGAAATGTGCTGCAGAATAAATAAGGTTGAGAAGAGCAGCTGTATTTAATCATTTAATTGTATTCGTATTTGCTTTGTATGATACATAATTTTCATTCTTTTGTAGAATATTGAGTCACGGTTAAAAGTGTCTTTGCCCAGTGATCTTGGAGCAGCTCTTACTGATGGAGTTGTTCTCTGCCACTTAGCCAATCATGTGTGGCCTCGATCTGTTCCCAGCATCCATGTCCCCTCTCCTGCTGTAGTAAGTATACAAAGATGTAACAGTGTGTTGTAGTTGTCTGGGTCCCATCATAGTGTTTCATAGTCCATGTGAGGACTACATGTAACATCTCTTTCTGATGTTGGGCAGAGATAACAAAATACCAGTCTCCTTTGCCTAAGCAGAATGTGTAACAAAGCCATAAAAAACTAGTGACATTTGTGTTTGTCTATTTTACATAGTTACTTCTAACACATATTTTATTAATTGAACTACTTATAGGACTTGAGAACTTTATATTTTAGTAAAACAAAAGGCAGGATTCAATATGAGAACTAAAACAGGGTATTTCAGAGGGTCAAAAGGTCTTAAAAACAGAAAAGGACAGATAGCTGGGATATATAGCATTTAAATGGATGTGTGGCAACACAATACAGAAAACATAAGAAAGAAATAGGGAATCGGAATTCCATCTCAATTGACGTGAATAGACTCCCATTCCTGGATCCACTTAAATTACCATCAACTCTTTCTCTTAGGAATTTTGATAGGGCATATTGATCAGGTTGTTCAAAGTCCCTGGAGCACAACGCAGATAAGCCCAGACACACACTTGTGGGAACAGTAGGACAAGAACTTAATCTTTGTGTATTCTGGGAGTGTTTGTAGCAGGAAGTACACCCAGCAATAGAAATTGCTTAAGAAGATACTTCTGTGTTACCTGACTGCAACATTTTGGACAGTGCTTTAGAAGTTTTGGAAAGTAATGCAGGAAAAGTACCTGTATCTATAACTTCATCAACGGCAACTAAAAATGTGTACCACCAAAATACCACATGTGGCTAGAGAAGATATGAGAATCAGGAAATGAAGAGGAGTCACTTACAGTATTGATCCTGTTGTTGTGGCAAGTTTGTTCATTTCGTTGGAGTCTTTTTAGGCAACCTAAAGGACAACTTGAAGATCAGTGGAGCATGGGAAATTGTCTGCCTTCCCTTACTGCTTGTAGCAAACTCACAGGTGTGCTTCATAAGTTAAATTCCAACAGAGCTATACAAGACACCACCCCCTGTGGGCTCTTGCCTACTTGAAATATACAAGTGTATTTTGAATATATAAGTGCATTTTGCTCTCATAAAGGCAGATTTTTTGCTTGTTACAGTTTTAAAACAAGGTGAATGACGATATAAATAAAAAAAGTAAACCAAAGGGAGTCACTGGGGAAAATGTTGAAAAATGTATGTTAAGTTTTGCTTTGACTTATTTTGGAGACAGTACTTGTGTTAGAACTTGAACTGGCACTTACAGCATTGTGTACCATATCATTATGGCTTGTCTTCTGTGGTCTTGTTTGATCATGCAGATGTCCCCATAGTTTAGATAACAGACTAAACAGATATGATGGCATTTTAGGCAGATTACAGAATCCTCGAGAAATGGATGTCTATAGCTGCTATTCAGTAAACTCACTTCATAATGAAGATATTCTCTGTGCCCTGTCCTCTGTGGAATTGGATGGTTCCAAGTCTACATTGTGAGCTAAATCATGGCTTTGCCACAAGCCCTGAGTAAGAGGCAGCATATAGTTGCAGTGGCCTGAGAGTGGAATGGGGTTATATTGTGACTCAGCCATAATATGCTCTCTGTTTTTCCTCATTACTCTAGTAGAGGGAAATCTGCATCAACCCTTAACCTGGCACAGATTATTTACCCCTCTGTACCAGATCAGCTGTGCTGTCTGGCACATTGAGGGTGTGGAGCCGAAGCTCCACCAGCTTACCACCCACCTGCTTAGAGGGGGGAATATTAGCCTCACAGAAGCTGCCCAGTCCGCTGTTACCCACAATGTGGGTAACCAGCACAAGGGAGAAAAGGGGCATCTTATGTCTTGTTTCTGTTTGTCTAGTCTGTTTTTTTTTCCAGTAGTTAAGGTCTGTGTAAAAGTGTTGAAGTTTACCAGAAAATACCCATTATTCAAGAAGAATCTGATAAATACAATTTAGAACTCTGCTGTTAACCACATGAAACACACTTGTAAGGAACTTAGGCAGCAGTTTCCATTTTCTCTGGTTTCATCTGGCTCTTTTTGTACCTCTTTAACTGAAATACATTTTAAACCTGTATATAACTTAATAACTCAGAATAGGCTCCAGGTTGGTTCACATCATAAAATTACTCTGAAATTCAAAGGTCACCGTACTGGAGCGATGGATGGATGTTTTATTCTAAATGTATTTTTAAGATTAGGTTATTGCAGCCACTCAAAATAGACACCAAATGTGCAGCCTATTTTATAACACTTTGTGTGTATATTTTGCACAGATCAAAATACTCTTTCCATTAAAATGTTCATCTCAGCACTTCATGAGTTAGCTTTTCACTTCATGCCTGCCTTTCTAAGGAAATGTTGAGCTCTGTTTTGAGTTAGATAAGCTTATGTCATCATAATGTGTTTTTGGACTGCAGCTATATTAGTCGTTTATTTAACCCAAAAGCTTTATTTTTAAAAATCCTGCCAATTAAAAACTTTGTATGCCTTCTTCTCCTGTTTCTTTGCAGCCTAAACTAACAATGGCAAAATGCAGACGAAATGTGGAGAATTTCCTGGAAGCTTGCAGAAAGATTGGTGTGCCTCAGGTAAATCCCCTCCTATTTCTGTATTGTGAGGTATACTGTATTGTATACTACTTTACAAAAGAGATCTTTCTGAAACCTTTGGGGACAATGCAAATGTGTCAAGTTTAGTACTGTAGGTTCACATGTAAGGTACATATAACTATGAAGAGCTGATTTGATTTTGCATTGTTTCAGGAAGCAAAATAAAGTCGCAATAATGGTTTGCAAAGAGTACTTTTCACTTACTGTGATTGAGATAAAGTTCATATAGTTGGATTCACTCTGATTCTGTCAAGCAGAATGAGGAGGTGCATTAAGAATCTAGTTTTGAAAAAAGGTCATTCAGGTTTCTTGAGACCATATGTTGGGTGTTAATCCAAGAGGCTTTAAAATTTTTTTTAAAAGATACAGTTTTGAGTGTTTTTTCCCCAAGTACCAAGGTTTCTGTTCTGCCTTCAGAGCAAAGCCTACTGCTCCATTATTTTATGTGACCACTCTGATTGTCTAAGAAGAAACCATGATATTGGTCTGTTCTCTGCTGGGTAGTCATCTGTGCATAGATCTCCACTCCTTGTGTTATATGTTCTTGCTCTCAAGCTCTAGTACCTTCTGGAATTCCTCTTCACCTTCCAAAACACTGCACATTTGCTCTTGGGGCAAGAGCGAAGAGATGGAAATATATATATACAATATAGCACATCATAGTCCAACTGTCTTTTCTTTCTCTTTCCCTCCTTCCCCACTTCACTTCTAACACCAGCTGATCTCAGTGCAAAGGTTACTTTGATGTTTTAATAGCTACTTGCTCTGTTTTGCTGCTGTTTTTCTCTCTGGTGCATTAATTGCTATGTTTCCTTACATTACAAAGTAAGTGATAGAACTCATGTTGCAGTTTTGCTTCATGTTTTTTTTATCCTGTTTGCTTTTGGAAAGACTTCTCTGAAAGGGAAAAATGGACCCAAGGACTCATAACTACTTCTAAAAGTGATTCCTGGACAGTCACTGCTAAAGCAGTATTTGCCTGGATTAAGTCATTGATAGCTTCACTTCCAAGATGTATTACAGCTGATTGCCTTGAGCCATCAAAAATGTAGGATAAAAACCTTATTTAGCTGCCCATTAATCTCTTAAGGCTCATTAGTGCATGAGGTTGGACCCCTACAGTGAGGGACCCACTGTTACTTTGGAGTGCTGCACTAACTAGGTGTCCTGAAGTAAACCAGAATCACTCACTTGGTCAGTCTCACTCAGAGTGAGTTCACATTCCATGGAGTTAACGGGAGAGGACAAGTGAAATAGTAGGTCATATCTACTACACTGTTCAAGTCTGTGCACTGAATGCAAGTCTATGGTATGGACTCTATTATGCTAGATCTGCCTTGGTACATGCAGGTGCACAGAGGCAGACAAGACTGACCTACCTAGAATCTTATTATGTTCTCATTTCTCCTGCATTGAGCTTCAAATTAGAGTTCCTGAAGAACAAGGCCTTTGTGAATACTTAGCTGAGTGACTCCCCACCTGAACTCTTAACTTACCCTCACATGTCTCCTCTGCCCCTGAGCAGAGAAGGTAGGATGTCTGCATGAGAATGCCAGTCTAGTTATCATTATTGAAAAAATGCCTGTGTGTGCCTCCTTTCATTTAAATTCTGAGATTACAGAACTAGAAGGATGTCTCCAAGTATGGACCTATGTAGAAATACTTACCTTTTAAGAGGGCAAACTAGTTACCTGTAATTATTGTTCTCTAAAGGTAGTATCTTGCGTAGAGCCACACTCATATTCCAGTATTCCAGTGGAATAGTTACAAAAGACTGTGTGACTTAGCGGTCTTGGATCAAAAGAAACTGACAGTTGGACACTATGATATGCTATATTCGCACCTATCCATCATTGCTTACAGTTGATGCCTCTGTTGAAGGGAGGTGAAAGGTCTGGAAATGTTGATAATTTTAGAACACTTAAGCCATGTGATCAAATATTCGGTATCTATGCAGAATACTACATTCAGAGATCAATTACAGGTAAATAATCTGCTCTGTTTGTGCCGTTTTGAATCATTTCACTAATTAAAAAGTATGGATTAAGTATGTAGAACGTGAAGACTCATATACAGCCAGTGGTAGATTAAGAATACCTTATCCAATTTGTTTCTGACTTCCAAGATAGAACTGTTTTGAACTAAGACTTATGACAACTGTTAGCTGTTTTATTGAAGAGATTTTATTATATATTTAAACTAGACAGATTGACACACTACTGAATGCAAAATGCATATAAGGAGGCAGTTCTTTAGAACAGGAGTCTTGCATATTCCTTTGTGTGAATTAACCAGTTGCATTTTACTCTTTGAAATTGTTGGATGTATTTGAGATATCAGATGACTGACTGCTTCATGGATACTTACACGGTTGATCAACTGATTCTGTTTTTCTGTCTGTTTTCCCTTCCTGCTCACACACTTTGGACAGGACAATCTTTGTTCCCCTTCTGACATTCTTCAGCTAAACCTCAGCGTTAAAAGGACAGTTGAAACTCTTCTTTCCCTGGGGACAGAGTCAGAAGAATCCACTCTTGTCTCTCTTCCCATCCAGCTTGGGGGCTTTGCGGCATTTTACTGTACTCTAATGCTAACACTCTGTATGTTCTATCGCTGGGTCTTTTTCCTCTAGCTGAAGGATAGTGGTGCTGCTGAGTTGCTACATCACTTCAGCGATTGGTAAAGGCTTTGTTTTTGTCAAGAACTGTTTGGATAAGTGCAGTGCATTCTTTCTGATAACCAGTCAGAGTTGACATGTACAATGTAAAAATGCTCTTTGGTACACCCACCTGACAATCTGTGACATTGTTACAAGTTTGTATTTGTGTGATGTTTAGCAAGCGTTCTGCTTACAAGGGGAGGCATTATTGTCCAGTGGCTAGAGTAAGGGACTAGGATTTAGTGCACTGGGTTCTAGTCACAACTCTCTTGAATGGCTGTGTAACATGGGAAAATCACAGCTCCACTGTACCTCAGTTTCCACAGTTGTAAAATGGGAATACCACCCGCATTTATAAAGAGCTTCGAGTTCCTCTGATGAAAAGTGATCCCTACATGTGCAAAGTATTGTTTTTTCTTTACATGTCACTGTGCCTTGTTATAGCTTAGTGTCTTAGGAGACGTGACCCATGATTCTTTTTATCAGGACTAGAGTGTTTTTTTACAAGCCTGTTTCCTTAACCCTTTTTGCTAAAGTCTTGGATTTCCTGTCTTGTTAGGTTCTGAATAGTGTCTCATTTGACTAAGGCGCTGTCTACACTACAGAGCGTACAGCGGCACAGCTATACCGCTACAGCAGTGCCACTGTAAGATCTCCCGTGTAGCCGCTCTTTGCCGGCAGGAGAGAGCCCTTCTGCCAGCGTAATTAATCCACCCCCAACCAGCGTCTCCTGCCGACATAGCTCTGTCCACACCAGCACTTTTGCCGGTGACACTTATGTCAGTCAGGAGGTGTGGTTTTTTTTCACACCCCTGACCAACCAAAGTGGTAGTGTAGACAAAGCCTAAAAATAGGCACTTAGGCTGACCGTGAATCCTGAGCCGCTTCACCTTACCAAGGCTTTTGTCTACGCTGGCATTTGCCTCGTTAAAACTTTTGCTGCTCAGGGGTGTAAAAAAACACCCCAAATGACTAAAAGTTTTAACGATGAAAAGCACTGGCGTGGACAGCGCTTCGTTGGTGGGATGAAGCTGCTGCCCCTCTTTGGAGGAGCTCTCTCCCAGCAAAAAAGAGCAGCCACACAGCTCACCTGACAATGGCACGGCTGCAGCGACACAGTGGACACATAGCCTAATACATCAAGCCTGGAGTTTGGAGAGGAGTTGAACTTTTTCATGCACACTGGGAAAAATCTGGTTCCTGGTAAAAGATGAGCTATCATGGGATATTACTGTGGTCCTCATAGCAAACTTCTGGAGCAGCCACTTGATTGGTGTGAGTTCAAACTCAACCTTATTCCATAAGTCTCTTCCTCCTCCTCATGATCAGAATCTTTCCATCATAGAATTGTGGGCTAAAAGCTCTAATAACATATTCACTCTTCATTGGTTTGCAAAACTCAGGTAGTTTTCAGAATTTTTCAGCTGCACACTGCATTCTTTTGCTTTCATGCATTCTCAGGGAGACTGTGATCCATAAATCGGATGTTAAAAGGAGCAGACAAAGTCCATCCAACTTTTTCTTTTGACACCAAACCAATTATCTGCCTTTTTCTGTTGTTTGCTATTGTTTTAATGGGACTGTCACGTGAACTCTATATTAGAGCCCCATTTCCTTCAGGGTTTGTCAACAAAAGTAGTTAGACACTGATCCATTCTGTTCCATTATTTGCAGAGCCGCTACATGGAGCTCACTCCTTACTTTTTCTTCTGGGCACTGTTAGCTAGCCTGGTGCTTCTCAATCAGTCGTCCTTCAAATTTCTGTAACTTGTACTCAACCTGCCTCTTCCCGAACTAGACGAAGAGCTTCCGTGCTGGGTGCCAATGCACCCCTGCCCTGCGCCCATGTGGGGAAGGGAGTTACTATTTACTGTGAAGCTTGGACTCCTTTAAAAATCAATGTCATGTTGGCAGGAGTGGCATTTGGAGCCGCATAAGCTCTGTTCCAGGTTAGACCAACCACAGTAGTGGCAATGATCAGTTCAGCTGCAGTCCTAGCCCAGTACATGGATTGTTACCCACAAAGGCTGGGACCCATTAGACTAGTTTTTAATCCAGATTTGGCACATCTCTCCTGCTAAATTATTAAATGTTTAGACTGAGTTCCCATTTTACCCTCCCACTTCAGGGCACTCCTGACGCTGTGTGCAAGAGACCATGTCTCCCCAGTGTAGATGTCCTTTTCTGAATGTGTTTCAATGAATTCTTCTTAATCCTAAGAAAATATGGTCAACCGTTCTTAAACCCATCTTAGCTGCTGCAGTCCAGTGTTTCAGCAGTAGTAACACAGTAGTAAGTCTGAAGCACTGCATCATACATAGCTGAGTTGCAAATGCTGTAATTGCCATTGAAAATGTTTTTTTAATATGCATGGTCTGCTGAGCCTTGTAATAAAAGTTGGGCTAACAAACCTAAGAGTAGGTTAATGGGAGTTGCCTGCCTCCTTTTCAGATCACATTGTGATTTGACACAGAACATTCCTGTCTGGGAATTCTGCCTGAGGAGAACGTGCTTGTTTTCCCCCACAAAAGGCAGGATTACAGTTATTTTAAAAAATTGACCGTTGGAGCTGTTTTTGCACTGTTTACTGGTATGGACTAAAACTAACTCAATTGCCTATATTAACTTCTCTTAATGAACACTGTGATTAAAAACTGAAAGGGTTCACAATAACGGTGCCTTCCAGTTTTAAGCCTTTTTGTCTATCTCTGTGCTATGGATTCATTCCAAATCGTTTCCCTGTGTTTATATATTTTTAAAAGGCTGAAATCCACAGATATTTTATTGGTAATTGTACTTCTTTCTAGTCTCTTGTTTATTGGAACTTTAAAGGTGTCAGTCTGGTACCTGTCTTACCTCAAGAATTTCAGGGTTGCACTCAAGGTCTCCACATGAGGAGTCCAGGCTCTGATCACTCACACATTGCCAAGAATTTGAAGATTTTTTTTTTAAGTCTTCACAGAAGATGCAAGCAGTGTAGAAAATCAGCTTGCCATGTGCATATGTACAGAAATGTATAAAGATTCTCCAGGGGTTTATAGAGTGACCAAATATGGGGTATCAGTTTTTTTTTTTTAAGTAGAAATGCAAGGACCTGATTCTGCATTTGACTCTACATGGTTGAACCCCTGCATGAAGCCTCACTGAAGTCAGTGGGATTCTGCCTGAGCACAGGCAGAGAGCCTCTGTGGAGTTGGTTGCAAGATCAGGCCCTAAACTCAGATTATACACACAAAAATACAATTCCGTAAATGCCTTGAAAGCTCATTCCACACTAGATATTTTTAAATACTACGACTTAATAAGGGTGCTTTTCTGAGGTGACTTCTATTAAAAAAGAGTGTCTGAAAGATGAATAACTGATAGGTCAAGAACGACCCTTTTTTATTCCTATCTTGAGGATATTTGCCTTTAAAATATTCCTGGTAATTCTTCATTGTATTATTTTTAACAGTAAGAACAGCACTTTTAACAGGTATCCTTTTTAGGGCTGTCAAGTGATTAAAAAAATTAATTGCATTTAATCGCACTGTTAAACAACAATAGTATACCATTTATTTTAAAAAATTTTGGTTGTTTACTACATTTTCAAATTTATTAATTTCAGTTACAACACAGAATACATTTATTTATTTATTACGAATATTTGCACTTGTAAAAAACAAATTATTTTTCAGTTCACTTCCTACAAGTACTGTAGTGCAATCTCTTAATTCTACATTTGTAAGTTCAACTTTCATAATAATGTAAAAAACAAACAAACCTGCATTCAAAAATAAAACAGTGTAAAACTTTAGAGCCTACAAGTCCACTCACTCCTACTTCTTGGTCAGCCAGTAACTCAGACAAACAAGGTTGGTTAAAATGTTTAGGAGATAATGCTGCGTGCTTATTGTTTACGTCGCCTGAAAGTGAGAACAGGTGTTTGCATGGCACTGTTGTAGCTGGCGTTGCAAGATATTTACGTGCCAGATGCGCTAAAGATTATATGTCCCTTCATGCTTCAACCACCATTCCAGAGGACATGCTTCCATGCTGATGATGGGATCTGCTCGATAACGATCCAAAGCAGTGCGGACTGATGCACGTTCATTTTCATCATCTGAGTCAGATGCCATCAGCAGAAGGTTGATTTTCTTTTTTGGTGATTTGGGTTCTGTAGTTTCCACATCAGAGTGGTGCTGTTTTAAGACTTCTAAAAGCATGCTCCACACCTCATCCCTCTCAGATTTTGGACAGCACTTCAGAGTCTTAAACCTTGGGTCGAGTGCTGTAGCTAGAAATCTCACATTGGTACCTTCTTTGCGTTTTGTCAAATCTCCTGTGAAAGTGTTCTTAAAACGAACATGTGCTGGGTCATCACCCGAGACTGCTGTAACATGAAATATATGGCAGAATGTGGGTAAAACAGAGCAGGGGACATACAATTCTCCCCTCAAGAAGTTCAGTCACAAATTTAATTTTTTTAACAAGCATCATCAGCATGGAAGCATGTCCTCTGGAATGTTGGTCGAAGCATGAAGGGGCATACAAATGTTTAGCATATCCAGCAGGTAAATACCTTGCAATACTGGCTACAAAAGTGCCATGCGAACACCTGTTCTCACTTTCTGATGACATTGTAAATACGAAGCCGTCAATGTAAACAAACTTGTTTGTCTTTGCGATTGGCAGAATAAGAAGTAGGACTGAGTGGACTTGTAGGCTCTAAAGTTTTACACTGTTTTGTTTTTGAGTGCAGTTATGTAACCAAAAAAAAATCTGCATTTGTAAGTTACACTTTCACGATAAAGAGATTGCACTACAATACTTGTATGAGGTGAATTGAAAAATATTATTTCTTTTGTTTATAATTTTTACAGTGCATATATTTGTAATCAAAAATAATATAAAGTGAGCATTGTGCACTTTGTATTCTGTGTTGTAATTGAAATCAATATTGAAAATGTAGAAAAAATCCACAAATATTTAATAAACTTCAATTGGTATTCTATTGTTATAAGTGTGATTAATCGCGATTAATTTTTTTGAGTTAATCGCATGAGTTAACTGTGATTAATTGACAGCCCTAATCTTTTTTGAAGGCCAATCAATCATGCATATAAACAGGACCCTATTTTGCCATAAAACAACTTGTGTGCTCTTCTGTTTTCTTCTTTCGCATGGCTTTCTGCTGTGTGTCTAGTAGGAAATATCAGACCAAATGTGTGGTGTGTTGTTTTAAGAGGGTTTTCGTGCAGATAATATATCTCGTGCTGTTGAGAAGAACTGCTATTAAGCATGTGGATACTTCCCAGATTTATTGCACAATATTTCCAAAGCACATGCTAGTATCTCAGTATTTGTTAAAAGCTTTAAAAAGTGTGTTTGCGTATTCACATCTGGTAGCTGAACACGACAGTGTTGTGAGGACTTTCCCACATCCCTGTTGTGTTACGGAAATGTAAACACCATTCCTGTTGTACTCTTGATCTGTGATCATGTTTACTAGATTGAAATAAAGGCCCCACTCCCCAGAGTCAGTCCAATTCTGATTTCATCAAGTGATATCATTTGAGTGGGGTAAGGGCAAATGTGCGGTTTCCCTCTTCTCACCTGTCCCCAAAAACTGTCCTTATTTGTACATATATTTTTCATGAGTGCTGATGAATAAACTAACAAAATGATTGTCCAAGAGTTTGCTGGTTTGTTACCTTGTACTTTTGTTACATTTACAGCTGGCTTATCCATAGGTAAAGATTTACTTCCATAGATATTTTTGTTTAGGTGTCCATACCATTCCATATTTCAGTCTCTTTCCGCTTGTTTAATTTGCATTTTTTTTCTTTTCAGTTAAGTGGTTTTCATCCCTTTTCTTTGTTTTTGTCTTTTTGTTGTGTTTGTCCCATTTAGGAGCGATTATGTTTGCCTCTGCATATTTTAGAAGAGAAAGGTTTGACACAGGTAGCAGTGACAGTCCACGCACTTCTGGAGCTTGCACCCCCAAAGCAGCAGCATCACCACTTGTCTGCTGCGTAAAGATCTCCAGGACCTTTTGGTTTCCCTTGGCTAAGCAGAAGAACATGAAGACTTTACTGCTGGTGCAGTGTATCCAAACACACAGAGCTCTGCTCTAAGAAGGAAATTAGCTTCTGTGATTCCTGACAGGAATGTTTTGCTTCATTTCTCCACTTTTTTTGGAGATCACACCAGTTTCCATTTAATTTTTTACCAATATTTTTTCCCCTTTATAAAGTGAGGTTTTTTCTTGGGGAAAATTCCTTTCTCTGGTTGTTGAGAAGCATCTGTTAAAACTGACTATGTAGATTCAGGGGATTTATATATACAGTCTGAAAAGCTGTAAGATTCCTACTAGGATGTATTTCCAAAGGGGATGTTTCCATTGCGACACAGTGATGGAGACTGCTTGTCCTCCCCATGAGTCCCAGAGAGAGTTTTCCCTGCTTCTAAGAAACGCCAGCTCTTTCCATTGCATATAAAGATCACAGGTTAAGACTGTGTTTTGAAGCTGATGATACTCAGTTTCTCAAAGCAAGACTGAAACGGATTTTTTACTCTGGGTTGGCATGTCCTCAATATTAAAATATAACTATATAGTGCTGTTGGTTTTTTCCCAGGGAAACCCATACTGCTTGTTACCTCCCTAAGGAACAGACATGGCAGTGAGAGATACTAAGCCCTAACCCTGTTCAAATATTGTTATTAAATCAAAATATTTGCTGGCTTTAAGCTTCGGTTGGTTATAAATCTATCTTTGTATTGGAATCTTTCCCACTTCAGTGGAAAACATCTTACCACCCTTCATGCCCTCTCCTACCCATCATGGGGACTCGGTTACTAAACAGTAATGTTAAATTGGTCTATGGCTCGAATTGCTGCAAATAATGATTGAAGATTTTCCTATGAAGAATCATGTACCTATTTTCATTCCACTGCAAATAATCATGAGCTATGAAACCATCCATTAGAGATCTGTTATCCAATTCTGTTTTCAATTGAAAACAACACACAGCCACCCCCTTACACCAATGAAGACTCCAGTTATGTAGGAACAAATTATTGTAGGAAAGAATGAGATTATTGAATTCCCAGAGTGGTTCTGTGTGTTAGCTCTGCTTTCAAAGTGGCAGTCTTTTGCAAAAGGAAATTTCTGTGGGTGGGTTTGACAGAATGTGTTAATAAAGTATGTTTTCTTGTAGTTCATTCAGTGGTATAAACTGCCTTTTGTCCCTTCTGCCTACCTCCTTTTCCCCAAAAAGTGGACATTCAAAATATGTGAACAGGAAACTGAAAATAAGGTTTGCATGTTACTTTAAAGGTGACTGACAAAGTCCAGACTTCTGTGCTGCCTTGGCCCCCCTGATGAGGCTGGGTCACATTCAGCTCTGCAGTAACTTTTATATATAGTAATGTTTTAAAAATCCTTTTCTCCCACAGTGAAATCCTTTTGATATTTCCTGGGGTAATCCCAGAAGACACCTCTGCCATTATCATGGATTGCACAGGGTGTGAATGAGACTTCTGGTATTTGTGGTGTTCCATTCTGGGGTATTGTTAGTGAACCAGTAATACCAAGAGGTTTTCAGAAGGGATGAAGTGGGCAGAAGAAATGGAAAAAAGGTTAGTTAAAAGTTTTCTTTGCTGTAATAAGCCTGGTCATGGGAACACTTAAGCACAGAAGTCTGGGCTTAGCTGAATTTTCCCTTTGGATTTGTCATTCCATTCTCACTCTGATTTGTTTGCCTAATAATTATTTCATGGGTAGCTTGTGGTAACTGTTGTCCCAATGATTTCGCATAAGGACGTATTTTGCTTCATATTGGTGTTGACACCACTGATCACACCATAGGTCTAGAAAAACACATGAAGGATATTTAAAACTAGAGTCGCACGGTTGATAAGGGAAAATATTTTCATAATGTGTAAGTGGCTGTCTTGGTTTCTGGAAGATCTGAGTATGCCAGTAACGTGCATCATAAAAAGGAAGAGAGCAGCTCTCTACAGGTACACCTTCCCCCAGCAAACGGTGTAGACTGTGTTTCACAGTACCGTGTTCCAAGGGAAGGCTTGCAACGGACAGAACTGGTCCTTGAAGGATTATGTGGCAGTGAAAGGAGAATTTTTTTTACTGCAGTCTCTGCCATTTGTTGAATGGGGGATGTAGATTTCTGGCATCTCACCGCTGACATTATAGACTAGTGGTTCCCAAACTTTTTCCTGACCTCCCCCGCCCCCATCTCCTGAAGCAGTGGTGCCAGTTCAGATATTTCTTGGGAGGAGGGCACATTTTTGCAACCCTGGGTTGCCCCACAGCCAGCCCTACTCTCCCCCGCCGCCCACTCCCCAGGGTACCTGGGAGGGAGTTGTCATTGCAGTGTGGAGCAGGCAGAGCACACGGACTGGGCACCCTGCCCCATCACTGGTGGCAGCACAGACTCCCCGTCCCTCCTTGGTGCTGCAGCTCCCTGCCAGGCTGGGGGGCTCATTTCAGCACCACCACTCCTTGGGTTCTTCTGCCAGCAGCAGAGACTAGCCTCTCTGCAGCCAGCTCCATGCACCCCAGGATGGGACCATGAGCAGCTTCCCTGCCTCCCCTCCCTGCTGGCTCGAGGCTTCCAGCAACGCCAAGTGGAGATGCTATGGGTTCTTGCTGGAGGGCCCAGCAGGCAGAGCGGGACTGGATGCCACGCATGTCCCCTCCAGAGCCCCTGCCTCCCTCACACTGCTCCTTACCCCTCTTCCCTGATGGCTCAGAATATTGCAACCCACTGTGGGTTTTGACCCCCAGTTTGGGAAACTCTGATATAGACAATTCTGCCATAGACCATAAATGTTTCCTTATGGGTTGTCTACAAGTCATTGTTAAAGGGGAGTAACAAATTAATCTGACTTCTCAGTACTAGATACTTTTTATTCTCTGTACCTGGGTATTAGGTTTTGTTTAATAGATCGAAAGGAGGATGCAATATTTAGATTTATTCACTGTAAGAAATCTGTTAAACTTAATGTGGAATTGTGAGAGTCTTGTTATTTGCTCCAGCCCAGCTTCCCGGACTTACGGAAACTGACTTTAACAGCATTCATGTTGGTAGAAGTTGGACATTTCATAAATGTTAATTTTTGGAAAACTAACAATTTGGAGTTTGAGTCTGACTTTCAGTAAATGGCCACTTCTCAGTGTGTGTTGTAAAATCAGCCACTGTTGCACACACGTGTGTGTAGCCGAATTTTACATCAGCAACTATGCTTGTATGCCTGGTCAGGTGTATGCTCCTATTTCCTTTACAGTTCTAAACAAACATTTCACTCTAGCAAGTACACATTTGTGTGGTCATGTTAGTTTGACTCTTTAATTTTGTGTTTTCATGCTGGCAAACACTAAACATTGACCAGACATTGAGGATGAAAATCCAAATCTGAAATTTCAAGATATGGTTTATTCTTGATGGATTATACCAAAAAACACTTCTGGTTTCTGTTGTAATGAAATGGGATGGGATTTTTTGGTATATTTATGTGCACTTTTTGTTATAGCCAGTTAAAAAATATTTTAAAGAAAACACATTGGATTTCATTTGGTGTGCTAAAGCTAGTATCAATTGTAGTCTTTCCCTTTTGGGGCGTTGGTGGTGGGGAAAAATCCATTTCAGAGTTTAGCACTTGCTAGTATGTTTGTTCCTTACACAAGCCTTGTTAAGCACTGAAGAAAACTGAGGATCGATAATGTTACGAAATAGAAATTGAAATGGCTCTGGCACTTAATGGTCCTTGATGGTGTTGGAATGATCTGGTCAGGAAATAGGGGATTTTGATTTCTCCTTCTTGGGAGCTAGTGACAGGGGAAACTGGTTAGGAAAGCCCCTTCCTTGCTGGGTTATTAATTTCTAGACAACATTTTACAGCACTGAGAACTATTCTGTTGCTCTTAGCAGTAACGTGGTAACTGGTGATTTTTGTACCCTTTTATGACTTTAAATGGTTCTTTGACATTTTTGTTTTAGAAGCAGAGGAATTCTAAGGTGGATTTAAACATTTAAAAAAATCTTTTGTATAGATATTCTGTTTTACAATCTAATTTTGTTTCTGAAAACCTTGTAAACGTGTAATTAATAGAGTAAAGGATTTTAAAGCTCCCACCTATACTTGTATGTCTGTAAATACATTCCATAATTTCTAAGACTGTTAAGTATAAATATGCCAGAATATTGTGTACTTTATTTTAAATTGCCTGTATGCTGTTAGTTGTGTGAACTTCTAACACACTGATAATATAAAACCAAATACTTGGGTAATTTGAAATAAAGTTTTAAAACCTACATGAACTGAAATATTTCTTCCTCCTTATATTTTTATATTTGAATCAGTGATTGTCAATTCCTGTGTATCAAGTGTGGATTTACTTTCTGAATTGTCATATTTATTAAGAGGACGGAATTTTTTTCTGGTCATCTTAGGAGCCTGGTATAGAAAAAATTGTTCTTTCAGTATAACGAACAACCTCCGGGCCAGAGTAGGAGACTGCGTATGTTTGCACTCAGTACGTTTCTTTCAGCAGATGTAATCAGAACCTGTTTCTCTGCAGCTTTTCTAGCCCCTCCCCCTGAGGGTAACTAGTGTTCCTCAGAATCAGCTGCCCTATTCATTCTTAGAGGTTAGTGGTGGAAAAAGAAAAGGATTACTTGTGGCACCTTAGAGACTAACCAATTTATTTGAGCATAAGCTTTCGTGAGCTACAGCTCACTTCATCGGATGCATACTGTGGAAACTGAAGAAGACTTTTAGGTCACGTGGGCTGTGAGCCACAGCCAGTGCACAGTTGCTCTCTGTATTACGTTCTCATGTTATTTATCCTGTCTAGTTTTAAATTCTGAGAAGTTTGCACCAGTATTCCCCTCAATAATAGGAAAGTTTTTCTGATGGCACAAAATGTTTGTTCCTCCTTTCCTCCCTCCCTCCCTCCCTCATAACTAGAGTTTACAGCAAACAAGCGAGAGGCCTAAAAGTTGCTAGCAGCCACAGAACTTCCTGCCTTGCTTCATACATGCTGCTCTCCCTCCCACTCCATCTCCAGTTGGTCCACAATGCTACCACATCAGCTGTGTCCCCCACTCCAGGTCCATTCTTTTGATCTCTTGACCAACTCCCTCTTGACTTTTGCATCGGTTTTCAGGCTCCGTGTTTTCACCTTCAAGACCCTGTACTGCTTAGGTCCGACCTCCGTCTGCTCTGCCCCATCCTCATGACTTAATCACCCCTTGTGTGATCTTCTCTGTCAGTCAGTCATAGAGCTTAAGGCCAGAAGGGACTACCCACCAGATCATCTAATTTGACCTCCTATACCACAGTCCATTCTCCATGCTGTCTCTGGCCCTCTATCCCTGGCATCTCTTCTTGACTGCCCTATGAGGCCTGCACCTGTTGCTCTGTGTGCCTCCTTAAAACATACTTCCTCCAGAAGGTCTATTCCCCCTAGTCTTCCACAAGGAGAAGTTTTAGGTTTGGATGCCTGATCTTCCCCTGCTAAATCCAAACAAAAATGGTGACTCTACTAAGAACCATGCTGGACTCCATCTTTCACTCTTGCAGCTCTTTGTTGCACTGTATTTCCTTCCATTTTTACATGTAAGATTGTAAGACTTTCAAGGCAGGTGCTTTATCTTCTGTCCATCTAGCATCCATCTTATTGTTGGGGATGTAGACAAGTGGTGGAGAAGCGGTCCCTTAGAGTTCACAGGCAGAGTTGGCTATAAATTAAAGACACAGGGATGCACCAGTTCTAGATTGTTCTAGGTGAAGCGTTGACAACCTTTTCCCAGCAATAGGAAGTCTTCCTCTCCTTGCACCAAGAACTTCTCGGCTTCATTTCTTTTAAAACCTTTTAATTTTTTGATGAACTTTAATGCTGAGTAAAGCAACAGAATTGGCAGCCCTGAAGAGTGAAGTTCTCCATTTTTATCTACAGATGAGTATTGCAGGTAAGCAGTAGTGTAATCTTCCTCTCCGTGTCCTGTTCTTCACTTGAACCTGGGGAGCCATTGCTGGGCTGAGAGAATGCAGTAGTGGACCCTCCGTTTGGTCCTTGAGGTCTCTGCTGAGTTGTAACAGTCTGGATGGCTGCCGTGTGGTGGTGGTTTTGTGCTGTAGATACCTGTCTGCTGAAAACTACATGGAGACCTTCCATGTCATTTTATATAGGTCGCCTAAAAGTCATTGTATGGTAACTTGCAGCTACTTACTAAAGTAGGCTGAATTTGATCAAGAAGCCTAAAAATGACACTGCGTGTTGTCCCATGATTAATACCATCCTGAGCCATTCAGCCACTACTTTGCTGTATGACGTTGGTTAAGCCGCTTCACTGGGCTTCAGGTTTCACATCTGAAAAAAGTGGGTAATACCCATCTCAGTAAAGAACTTAGAAATTAAGGGATTTCCTGACCTCAGTCGTCTGCCCCAGTCACCGATTCTGATGTGGATTCTGTTTCCATGGCACCTGTGTAATAATAATTTAATAGCAACAAAATTACTGGCTGCTTTCTGAGATACATGCAGCCTTATCCGTTCATTTCCCGGGTTTCTAACAGTTGTTGTATTTTTAAACTCTGTTTTATTTTTACAGTGCAAATATAATAAATATAAAGTGAGCACTGTACACTTTATATTCTGTGTTGTAACTGAAACCAATATATTTGAAAATGTGGAAAACATCCAAAAATATTTATATAAATGGTATTATATTATTATTTAACAGTGCGATTCATCACAATTAATTTTTTTTAGTCGCTTGACAGCCCTAATTCAAATCACTAATATGTGCCTGCAATCTTAATTCCTGCCTTTTAGTTGGTGTGGGCATTGGGTGTTAAGCTTATTAACATCTTTGTCAATGGAAGACAGTCACCAGAGAAAGCAGCATGTTCTGTGCACAGCAGATAGGTACATGAGAGTGCAGAGGCCAACAATTGTTAAATAGCTATTGTATGGACTTGAACAGCTTGACTCTGCAGCTGTTTCATGGCACAAGGCACCTAATGGCTGTAAAGCATATGGGTTTGTTTACGGATCATGGAGAAGCTCGTTATATCTTCCAAGCTCCCCTGACTACAGTATTTAATTAAGCACCTTTAGTCGCTATTGATGCTTAGAGGCGAAACAGTCTTTTAGCCGAGTCAGCATATCCTTTCTGCTCTGATGCAGTATATACTTCCCCCCAGTTCAAAGAGCTACACTGCTTCATTTGCTCTCTATTGGTGATACTTGGGCTCGCTGGTCCGTTGAGCCATAAAGCAGCAGCATTCCTTTCATCTCTCCAATTAAAATTACAAGGTTGGAATTTTTTCCAGCAGAAATTGGAGGGGTCGTTTTGGTTTTGACCCTTCTTTGCTGGAGTTATAACCTAGCAACATTTGGCTTTGACACTTGAGGGAAACCTTAGCTTCCCCTAAGGAGATTCACTCTGACATATCAGACAGTCACCGTGAGGGAACTGACGCTGTTAAGTCCCCACAAATCTACCTTGAGGCAAATCTTCCAAATATGGAACTTAGTTGGAATCGTTCCACAAACCCGCATCACTAATATTAACCCTCAGACCCAGAACTTCCTCCCCTCCAAATTACTGGGAAGTTTCCAAAGTCCAGGCCTGTGTGTAAAGCAAGTGTGCAGCCACAGAACATCCGCTCGTATTCGTGGCACCTGGCGGCCCCCGGGTGCTACTAGCTTGCTTTTTGCCAAGCTGCGCGCACCTCCAGGTTCTGATGCCAAACTCCACCAAAATGGCTACATTTCTGGGCACCTCAGCTTGTCCACTTGCCCATTTGACTTTCCTCTGGGTCTGTTTCCCAGCAGGATATCATCTCTGAAGCTGGGAAGGCAGCTGCTTTGAGGGAATTTGTAAGAAGCCCTGTCGGAGCTTGAGCTCTGTTCCTCTCCTGTTAGACCTGGATGACAGTAACCTCCCCCTGCAGCCCTATGACAGTGTTTCAGCCCTCTCTGCCACAGCCTGTCCCAGTTCTACCTTCCAAACAGTGGAGAATGGGTAGGCAGCCGCCCTGGGGGGCTGCTAAGCATTTGGCTAACTGGAAGAGATGCTTGATCAGATTTATGTCCTTTAAATGTATAGAGGAGGTCTGAACTTTCTTAAAATTTTCCATTTTTCCATTAGAAACATTAGAAAAATATGAATGTAAAGGCTGATCTCCCATGCTTTTGGTGGACCTCTTGCAGCTCCTTGTGTATTGTGAGCTCTTACGCTCAGCTGAGAGGCAGGAGTGTTGTTAACAAAATCAAGTGTGTTTGATTTATAAATGCTAACAAGGGTAAAACTCCAACTTCTAAGCAGTCTGACTGAAGACCCTTTCTCCTCTCATTTGCTTAATTTTCACTCTTCAATTGTATTAGTTTTCCAGTTACCATGGAGTCTCCTAGGGTATGTTTGATAAGAAACAGCAAAGTGTGGGGAGAGGATGGATGCTTTTTTGATGAAAACCATTCAGGGTCCATTTACCCACCATAAATGAACATGAACCCAATGTTGTTGTTCCTTTAACTGACATGTAAAATTTCCTCCTAATTTCAGAAACAAACTGTTATAATTTGAGTGGATTCTGGTATTTATGCATGTTTTCCCTTTTGAGAGATAGTCAGAACCATTTCACTAAAAGTGATAACTGGATAATTTCATAACCATCATTACTGCTCATTTCCAGTTTGCATCATAATTCACTGCAGCTGGGTCACACAAATGGCGTCTTTGGATGTAATTTACATCTAGCACCTGGCATGTGATATCACTGGCTTGCAGTATACCCCACTACAGTAATCCTCAAGGATCAAAAACCTTGCAAGAGCCAGGGCAGTTCCACTGGATTCATGCTAAGGAACCGGAACCCAGAAGTGAAGCTTCGGAACAGACAATGTCCTTAGAATGAGAAGTGATTTTTCACTCAACGTTATTTTCATGTGCTGTTGCCCCAAAGCAAGCGAAGGCGCTGATCCCGACTCAACATTCTGCCCATGCTGTGTTTCAAACGTCAGCTGTTTGTGCTGTAGCTGTGTCTAAACGTGTGGCTAGGATTTTTTTTACAACAGGAAAAGTGCATTTCCCCTCCTTTTCTAGAACTCAAATGTCTGAAGGGATTTTGCTCAAACTTCACAAAAAAAAATCACCTGTCAGCACATACCAAGCCTGGAAAATTTTAGCCTCAAAATGAAATGTTTCAAAATGTTCTCAGCGCATGGAAAGGGGGAGATAAAATTAAACTTAACTGCAGTGGTTGCTATGAGGCGCCTGCTGCAGACGTGTGACGTAAACATCATACAAGAGTGGTGCCCATTCTTACCCCAGTGTGGAGTAAGGAAGACTCATTTGGGATCAGTGACTGAAAAGGGAGTTCTTCCTGATAAACTGGAAGAGTAATGATGCCAATGATTGTAACTCCAGCTTGCCTGGAGTGTGTGAATTTTTGGAAAGCTACGGACAGTCACTTCCATGATCTATTAAGGCAGAATAAACTACAGGCTCCAGCCACCACTGAGCTCTCAGAATTCAAAGCCAAACAGCTTTGCCACTTGCAGTTGAAGTAATTTTGCTTGATCTTAAGAGAACTTTTGGCACAGCTTGACTCTTCAATATGAATGAATTTGGACAGCTACACACGCTCCTGATACAGCTCTTAAATGGTCTCAGAGTGAAAACAGCCTCATTCCGATTCTATATGCTCTGATCCGTGTCTTTCAAAGTGTGGGAGTATTCAAAAATCCCGACCCCCCTCGGCGGTTTTACACCGTGTAGATAGCGCTCGTGGCTGTTTCCACTGTGTACACTGATTGCAGTACAATCTCATTTAAAAGGACTTGACCCACAGCGGGGAGAGGACTCTTGGATAACAGAGCAGAACTCCACCTTCCCCCGACCCCCAGTTCTTTCAAGGTAACAGCCAGGCTGTCATCACTTCACTGCACTCTGGGGTTTGAGAGCAGCAGCTCTTGGGCACCAGATGCCAAAGGATGTCTTGCTCTGTACCAAGGACATTCCATTACCACCCTCACTAGGGCATGATTCTTTCCTTACCTCCTGCAGGGCTATAGTGACTTCTGGCAGGAGGACTGTGAGAATGGAAACACAAACACTCCGTGAACAAGGCTCCCTCTACACTGAGACTCTTCAGCAGTTCTGCTACCATTGCTCTAGCACTGGCATTAAGAATGGAAGCGCCACCCAAGACCAGATGTGAGTGACTGCCACCAAGCCGTCTAGACCTGCTCTGAGCCGCATTAGCCAAAACGGTGGTGAAGGACGCATGCCCCCAGATGATGCTAGCACTTGGACGGCTGCCAGCGCAGTGACGGGGAGAAGTGGTGAATGTTCTGAGTGCAGAGTGCCTCTAAAACAGCTGCATTTTCAAGCCTGTGAACAGTGTGAATTATACCCAGATGACTAATTAGTTTAAGGCTGCAAAAAATCTTGAGGGCCATATTGTTCCAGCTTCCTGTGCTCTCAGGGGAATAACGTGTGTGCATAGCACAGGGCAGGTTAAAAATCTTAGTAGCTGGTTGCTAAGCTCTAGAGTTACCTTGAGCTGGAGAGGTCAGACCTTTGTGCAAGAAACTTCATCTTAAACTCCTTCCTGTCAAGAAAACAAACTCGAGCCTGGCCCAGAGCCCTGGCCCTGAACTCTGCTGAATGCTTTATTTCTTACTCTGTGTACACAAGCCAGTGCTCCTCCCCGATGAGAGTCCAAAGCTTCCAGGGCCCTGTGAGTCTAATGAGAGCAGGATTCTATAGCCATCACTTTTTCTTAGCTCCAGCTTTTCCCTTTTTCCCTTTGTCTTTGCCATTTGTCTCATCCTCTTTAGGCTTCTTGATGGCCTTATAGGGGCCGATGTTGTGGCGAACCATTGTGCCTCTCCACCAGGCCTGTAGCTGGAAGCAGGAAAGAGGGAGAGTTAGTTTTCCAAAGCAAGTCAGACACTTCCCTGTTCAGAGCGGCTGGTCTTGGGGAAGTCAGCTGCCATCGCAACATGCCGCCCCATCGGCTCAGTGCTGTGGGAAAAGGGACGGGCTTTCTGAGATGTTTAAGTAAGAAAATTACAAGAAAATCCAAATTGTGAACTTGAGAGTGCCAGGGAATACTGCTCTGCGACACGTTCTGATCTCCAGCCTACTCCAGAGGCACCCACTGGGAGTGTCTGAACCTGGATCCCACCCTAAGTCTGCTGTCCGCCAGCTTCTCCTAGGCCAGCAGCCCGGTGTCAGCTGCCAGCGTTCTCCTCAGCATAGAGCTGTTGGAGCGGGCTCCATGTGCACCAACCCTTTGCCCTGGAAACATTCCAACTGTAAGTGCTTAGCTACTAAGGTGATGGGCGCTACAGAAAACCCCTCGATAGACTTCCACGCAGTCTAGACTATAGACTAGCTGCTTCGTACGCTAGCTTACGGGCTGCACCCGGTTCAGCTGCTAGCTCAGTGTGTTATTCAAGTAAAAGGCTAGAGCAGAGGAGACCCCAGTGAGTCCTTCCAGCAAAAGCAGAAAAGGCCAGACTCAGTGTTCCGGATTTTGTCTGCCTTATATTAGAAATGCTTAAAACCCAACCTGTCCTAAAGAAGCTAACAATGGGTCCAACTCCACCTGCCTTCCTTTTGCAGGTCATGGTTAAATATTCGTCTCTCATTAGCTCTTGGGGCCGCATTTTCAAAAAGTCCCATGTGCACACGCAGTTGCCCACCTAGGCTGGGACTGCACGTGTAATTGGTACTCCCAGCCCCCACTGTGTCCGACATGCCCGTACTTGTTCTCAGCAAGTACTTCAATGCTACTTTCCTTAGCCACATTAAAAAAACCCAGCACCAGTGACCCTGCAACACACCCCGTGAAAGGCCAGTGTGAGGCAGTTTGAAAGCAAGAAGGCTGCCAGGTACGGTGTAGACTGTGGCACCTACTGTAAAGGGACCAATGTCCTAAGCTGTAGCAGGCTGGGCTCCTCCCTTGCACTTCCTGGCCTGCGTAGTCACTAGGTTATGGGATAGTCTGTGTGCTGAGCACGCACAGAGCATTTGTGGGGTGAGGTTCTTGCACTGAGGGCAGGGATTACATTGCAGCCCTCCCTCTGTGGCATCATCCTTGCTGCACACATGGTGTGATGGACAAAAGGCCCCCGAATCTTCACTCTGGGAGCCAAGACTTTTCCCCTTTATTTCCTTCCTGATTCGGTCGGTGGCTATTAACTGTGTGGCTGTTCTACCCAGGGAGGGACTGGAAGGGTGGGGAGAACAAACAGCAGCTTGGACATGCAGCAGACACCTCTCTTCTCCTCACGCAATGGAAGCGCTTGCTAATCCCAGGCCATGCTGGCCAAACCCTTTATTACGTGTTGCTGACTGAAAGGAGCCACTTCGCATACAGATCATTAATGAGCCATGTCACTGGTAGCACTTTCCCTTTTACCTTCTTGACGCTCTTTAATTCCAACGCATCCTGTTCTACCTTTCTTCTTGCTGCCTCCTTTTCCACCCGATCCTCAATCATGACTTGTTCGAATAACCGGCACTGCAGAAATGCACAGAGACGCTCTAGAACATGCTTCGCTTAGAAATGGACTGAGGGCATCATGATGACTTTGAATTCTGGAGCTCCCTGTACAAGGCTTGTCCCTCATAGCTACTCCATGGGGGCTGATGTGCAAACCACGGGCCTTTCTCCCTCGGTTCCTTTCCCTGTGAGCTGTCCCAGCTCTGCAGTGCAAATGCTGCGTATAACTGTGTTCCCCATCGTAAAGCAGTAAGTTGCCCCATTAACTGAAACCTTTCATTGCCTGAACTTATCAAACCCCCTGATGTTATGCTGCAGAAAGTGTGTCTTGTGCAGCTTCTCGTGGAACAGGTGTTGGTAGGAAGTCACCCCAAGCACATGGGGATGTGGTAGAATGATTGGGACATAGGGATGACAACTGACCTAAGTTTTACATGCAGAATGGAAGAGGAGTTGCTCGATGGGGCAAGGAGTTGAGTGTCCTCTAACTCCACAAGCAGGCGCTTAGAACTCAGTAAACTTAAGCTATGTGCACGCTGCCCCGCAGTTCTGACTACCGGGGTGGGGACAAATAGTGTGCACTAGCGTAACCCTCTTCAACAGGACTATGTTAATGTGAACTAGGAACCTTTTTTTAACTACTTATTTAGGAAGTTTTTACATGTTTACAAATCCTTGCCATGTAAATATTGGAAACAGAACAATCATTTCCACAGTGAGCTTTTGTTGAGAGAGATTCTGCAGGAATATTGTCATCAGCGCTTTCTGTTTAACAGGGTGTTACCATGGTTCAGAGTGAGCATCATTACAACACCGACAATCTGTCCTTTTCTAGTGATTTGATTAGAACTAGGAACCTTTTAGTTAACGCCCACAGGAGGGAATTACGCGAGCGCTTCGGTGCCTCTGCTATTCCTGCCCCCAGAGTCCGAACTGTAGGGCAGCCAACAAGCTCTCAGAGAGAGCCCTTAGTCTGCAGCAGCCAGCGGTCGCCGGCAATGAAAGCAAGCGTGTTAAAATTCCACGAAGCCCCTCTCCCCTGGCCTAGCAATGGCTTGTGTGACCCAAGGTGAGGCACACATTGGGAAGGGAGTTTGTCCTCCCTTGCCCCTCACAATAGCCATTCAATTACTTGCCACTCTCTTACATCCAAAACGGTCATAGGAAAAACAACAAACAATGGCATTTCTTGACCAAAGTCACCTGTAGAGAACAGAGGATTTATGCCCCCTGTGGCTCCCTCCGGACACCACTTGCTGGGTTGTTCCTGCCCGTTCAATTGAACAGTTCCATGGTTACTCAATCTTTTCTTCCCCATAGTTCTCCTCCCTTGTTCTGGGTGAATGAAAAGAGTGAGGGTGGGGAAGTGCCCAGGGCCCAGCTTTTGGGATGCTGCCTGGGCAGTGACATGCTGGTTCACTGAATCCTTTAGTCCACTGCTGATCTCATACCTGCTTGGCAAGTTCCTGCAGTGCTGCTAAATCATTTGCCTTGGATGCTTTTAGAGTGTTCAGTTCTTGCTGTTTAGATTCCGTGTCCTTTTCATACTTCTCCATCCAGTATTCTAGCTTCTCTTCCAACTTCTGTTTGGGAGACACTGACATTTAGCACAGCGGACAGAATGCACCAGGAAGGATTAGTAATGCTACTGAAAACTTTCTATCGTCTGCTCAGTCTGCCGTCTTTCTGTAAGAGTAACATTGACGTTACACAGCACAGCAATTCCTCAGCATACCCCAACCCTTCAAAGAGCCAAAATCCTGGAGCTAGTGTTGAGCCACTCGTGGTCTGCAGCATAGGCGCCAACTTCTCCCAGCACCGGTGGGTGCTCAACCCACCCTCCACCCTGCCCCGACTCCACCCCTGCCCGCCCACATTCCAACCCCTTCCCCAAAGTCCCTCCCCCTATTGGACTCCTTCCCCAAATCCCCACCCCGGCCCCGCCTCTTCCCTGAGCGCGTTCCCCCTCTTACCCCTTCCCAGCACTTGCCACCGCAAAACAGCTGTTTCACAGCGGCAAGCACTGGGAGCTAGGGGGAGAAGCGGGGACACTGCGCGCTTGGGGAAGAGGCGGGGTAGAAGTGAGCTGGGGTGAGGGGGCCGGATGGGGAGCTGCTGGTGGCTGCAGAGCATCCACCAATTTTTCCCCATGAGTGCTCCAGCCCCGGGAGATATTTTGGGGGAAAGACGTTTCCAAGTGGTCTCTTTCCCTGTTCTTTGTTTAAAACACTTGGTGGTGGCAGCATACTGTTCAAGGACAAGGCAAAGTTTGTACCTTGGGGAAGTTTTTAACCTAAGCTGGTAAGAATAAGCTTAGGGGGTATTTCATGCGAGTCCCCATATCTGTACCCCAGAGTTCAGAGTGGGGAAGGAACCCTGACATGGTGGTAGTGGTGGGATCATTTTGAACGAGAGATGGTGATCAGCTAAACCCTGAGCATGTGGGCAAGACTCACCAGCCAGACACCCAGGAAAGAATTCCTTGTAGTAACTCAGATCCCACCCTATCTAGTATCCCATCACAGGCCCCTGGGCATATTTACTGCTAATAGTCAAAGATCAATTAATTGCCAAAATTAGGCTATTCCATCATACCATCCCCTCCATAAACATATCAAGCTTACTCTTGAAGCCTTTTGCGTTCACTGCTCCCCTTGGAATGCTATTCCAGAACTTCACTCCTCTGATGGTTAGAAACCTTCGTCTAATTTCAAGTCTAAACTTCCTGATGGCCAGTTTATATCCATTTGTTCTTGTGTCCACATTGTTACTGAGCTTAAATAATTCCTCTCCCTGCCTGGTATTTATCTCTGATATATTTATAGAGAGCAATCATATCTCCCCTCAGCCTTCTTTTGGTTAGGATAAACAAGCCAAGCTCTTTGAGTCTCCTTTCATAAGACAAGTTTTCCATTCCTTGGATCATTCTAATAACCCTTCTCTGTATCTGTTCCAGTTTGAATTCATCCTTCTTAAACATGGGAGACCAGAACTACACGCAATATTCCAGATGAGCTCTCACCAGATCCTTGTATAACGGTACTAACACCTCCTTATTTCTACTGGAAACAAATCTTCTAAAAAGACAGGTTTCAGAGTAACAGCTGTGTTAGTCTGTATTCGCAAAAAGAAAAGGAGTACTTGTGGCACCTTAGAGACTAACCAATTTATTTGAGCATAAGCTTTCGTGAGCTACAGCTCACTTCATCGGATGCATACTGTGGAAACTGCAGAAGACATTATATACACAGAGACCATGAAACAATACCTCCTCCCACCCCACTCTCCTGCTGGTAATAGCTTATCTAAAGTAATCACTCTCCTTACAATGTGTATGATAATCAAGATGGGCCATTTCCAGCACAAATCCAAGTGAGAAAACCTGGATTTGTGCTGGAAATGGCCTACCTTGATTATCATACACATTGTAAAGAGAGTGGTGACTTTGGATGGGCTATTACCAGCAGGAGAGTGAGTTTGGGGGAGGGGGGGGAGGGTGAGAAAACCTGGATCTGTGCTGGAAATTGCCCAACTTGATTATCATACACATTGTAAGGAGAGTGGTCACTTTAGATAAGCTATTACCAGCAGGAGAGTGGGGTGGGAGGAGGTATTGTTTCATGGTCTCTGTGTATATAATGTCTTCTGCAGTTTCCACAGTATGCATCCCGATGAAGTGAGCTGTAGCTCACAAAAGCTTATGCTCAAATAAATTGGTTAGTCTCTAAGGTGCTACAAGTCCTCCTTTTCTTTTTGCAAATCTTCTAAAGACTCTCTACAGCTTAAAGGAAGGGAACAAGGGATGCTAAAATTAAAACCTTACTTAATACCTTACATTTCAAATGCTTTAACTGCTTTTCCTCCTTTTTCTGTATCTTTAATAAAAGGTTATAAAGGATTTTAATGGCATGTTTGCCATGGTACTAAGCAGGCTGAAGTCTCTATAGAGCAAACCCTGAACCTTGTCCAATGCTGTTTAATGTTAAACAGTTTCAGGGTCGTGTTAACACCTTTGACTCTTTGGGTCCTTTCTTCTGTATAAAGTAATACAACAGACATTATGGATCGTGGGCAACCTGAATTAATATAATAGACATTATGGATTGTGTGCTACCTGAGTCTATCAAAAGAGTTGTGAATTGACATTTATCCTACCCAGGCTAGGATAAAGCAAAAACAGATTGATGATTTCTATAATGTCTTTCCTTGTCCCCTGTGTCCTACTTTACACGTGCAATACCTGGGCCTGTGAAGCTGTAGTTATACTGCATGTATTAACGCCAGCTCATGATGCTGCTGGACGTCTGACCTGTTTGCAATGAATGTACTTCAACTTAAAGCCCAATCACCTGAACATCTTGTGGTGCGGGGAGAATCCACAGTATTTGGATCAACAAATCTGTCCTATCTCAGTTTTGATTTAAAATAATCCAAAATTCAGGTAACCAGTGTTATGTTTTTAGGGCAAATGGTAATTCCAATAACAGTCTTGAAGCTGGTTGAGGAGTAGATGGACATTAGCTGTTTTCCTTAAGACACTAATTGCTACCATAGGAATAAGCTCATGTGATGTTTTGTAAGTTGCTGCCTTAAGTGATAATTGAAAACATTTGAGTCACCCACCATCTGTTGCTGCCTGAGGAAATTTTCTATCTCCATGTGGACTCTAATCTCCTCATCAGTTTTGATCCTCAGCATCTGTGATCAATAAAGACAGAACGGGTCAGAGGCTATCTTGGCAGGCATGTACGCATACCTTGCGAGGAGGTGCGCCGGTGAGCGACTGCTTGTAGTGGTGAATGGACAGCACTTCTGAAAGTGACAGGCCCTTGCGCTGCAGTGTCAGTAAAAAGCCAGTTCTATGTAAGAGAGTGAACTCCAGGAACGAACGGGTCGGGGAGCTGATTAGCAGCATCAAAATGGTGATGTGGTATTGGCTGTTGAGGGAAGTGACATGGCATGGAGATGGGAGCATTGGCCCAGAGCTTCCCCAGCCCTAGAAGTGCACAGATACCTGCACTAAGGCATGTCCAGCATCATGGAAGAGGGGCACACCTGTACTGTGCATACATCACAATCAGCCCCCTCTCCTCGGAGCCAGCCCTGGGCTTGTATTGATGCCCTGGGAAAACACATTTACTAGCCTCCTACACCTGCGATCAGCAAGTCAAGTCCTTTTCCCATTCGCTGGTGCACCCCATCATATTCTCCCCTCACCCTCTGCCTTCCATACTGCTCTCCATCCTCCAGCACCTATCGCAGCATTGGTGCGGGTTCACTCGCCTCTCCTTTTCCTAGGGCTATGGCCCTGGGGCGGAGTTCCAGAAAGCCGAATCACACCGGTGGCATGGGCGGAGCCCAGCACTGCAGAGCCCAGTAGCACAGCTCACAAGACTCAGCAGCGATAGTGCGGCCAGCTCTGAGGATCTAAGGCTATGTCTACACTACAGAGCTGACCGTGGCACAGCTATACCACTGCAGCCGTGACGCTGTAAGGTCTCCTGTGTAGCTGCTCTCTCCCGCCAGCATAATTAAACCACTCCTAACGAGCGGCAGTAGCTATGTTGGCAGGAGGGCATCTCCCGCTGACATAGCACTGCCCACACCGGCACTTCTGTCAGTCAGGGGGGGTCTTTTTTCCCCCCAACGCTGACCAAAAAGAAGTTTTACCAATAAAAGTGCTAGTGTAGACAAAACCTTAGCCGCTCTTCCACTTGCATCCCTTCATTAGCGACTACCACTGGGAGCCCAGAACTAAGGCTTTGTCTACACTAGCCCTTTCGTCAGTCAGCGGTGTGAAAAAAACACCCCCGGACTGACACAAGCCCCAGTGTGAACAGTGTTATGTCAGAGGGAGAGGCTCTCCTGCCGACATAGCTACTGCTGCTCGTTGGGGGTGGTTTAATTATGCCGGCGGGAGAGCTATCCTACCGCCATAGAGACCTTCCAGCGGTACAGCTGTGCGGTCTGTAGTGTAGACATAGCCTGAGTCAGCCCTTCTCCCCATGCACTCTGCGCTGCTCTCTCCTTTGTACTCTGTTCTGGGTGCAGAAAGCCAAAAGCTGAGGAGAGGAAGATGAGGCATCGAGGGGTAAAAATATATATGTATATCGCACTTGACTTGAAGATGCATTATACTGTTAGCTCTCGCACGTGAACTGAAGGGGCTGGGGTGCTGTCTCTTCAAGATTCATCCTTTCTCCTGAGTGTTCATTAGGCACTGAAGATAGACTGTTTTTTGTTAACATCTGTTTATCTAAAAACTCCTTCCCCTCTCAAATGCTCAACTTTCATGCTTGCTTCTTGTTGTGTCATCATTTCACTAGTTGTCCAGGCACCATAGAACCTTCCAGCCTAGACAGGACCTGAACATCTCATTTAAAAAAATGAATGGAAAAGAAATCCCTTTTATCTTTAAAAACCACCCAGACCTCTTATCCATCAGGAGGCAGACAAAGCCAGGAGGCCATTTTTTTCCAGTTGCAAGCCTCCTCTAATGGAGGAGTGTGTATGGGCATGCCACACGCTGTGTATACATGTGCATAGAGGCCCTGCCTGAGGACTCATCCAGAAATCATTAAATCCTTGCAGCAATTCTACTGCTGGGTGATCTCTGCAACCTGCACCCTTGGGATGGGTTCCTGGAATGGGGGATCCTTCCAACCAGACACTTCTTCCTGTGGTATAGTTGTCAGGGTGCACGCATAGCAGCCACCTACCAGTGCTAATGGTTACAGCCATCCCATCAGCCCCATTATTTGTTGTGAGCTTGGTAAAATAATGAGCAGCCTCTGGCCTGTCCCCTCCCTACACAGCTGAATAGAAGTGGCTGGTTGTTTGAGGTCATCAACAGTGGAAACCTGCAGCTGACCAGCTCTGTCCTTGTCCTGTAATTACAGAGAACACCACCACATGGTTTTAGAGAATAGGAGGAAAACATGACCTAACGATGAGGTAGTACAATCACGACATTGCCAGAGCCATGAGAGTGTGAGGCTGCACTCGGCAGCTCTGCGCTGCCCACCGAGTCCCAGTTCTGTCTTATTGTTAACTTCAGGAGTCAAGGAGGTGGGTGAGACGGAGACACTTGTGCCACCTGTATGTAAAACACAAACATCTCTTTGCATGGTGAGTTACATGTTGGCTGTTTGGTGGCAATGCAATCTGCAGGCAGCCAGCTCTCGCCTTGCTAGCTGGAGATGCTTTACAAACAGGCCTAAAGACGGTGCTTACCTCAATTTCATTTAACAGGTCACTCTCTGCGTTGCTGCACTTTTTCTGGGTCTGGTAGATCTGGAGCTCTGTGTCTTTCTTCACATAGCGGCTCTCCATGTCTGTCTTGGCCTTCATCTCTTGAAGCTGATCTTTGAGGTATGCAATCATCTCGTTCCGGTTCTGAGGAATAGGCGGGAGGGAGGGGCATATGGGGGGGGCACAAAAGCAAGCTTCAAAATGCAAGTCACCTCCCCATTTCTTGTGCCCACTACTCCAGGTAAACTCACTTGTGTCCCACCTCACATGTTTCAAAATCATAGGGCTGAAGGCTTCACTCTCCCCCAGAGCGTTGTCCAAGTTCAACATGAGCTTCAAAGAGAAACCTAATTTTTAACCAACCGTATAGAAGGCAGCAAACAAAGAGGGAAGGGTGATTATCTATCTAGAGGTTGCAGTGACAGACAAGTCACCAGGACACCTGGCCTCTAGAGCCCTGATTCAGGAAGGTATTTAAGCACTTGCATAACTTTCAGTAGTTCCATTGATTTCAATGGCTTAACATGAGGCATACACTTAAGTAGTTTCCTGAACTGGGGTCTATATCTGGCTCTGCCACAGACCCACTGTGTGAGCTTGGACAAGTCACAACCTCTGTACCTCGGTTTCCCATCTATAAAAAAAAATGACATCTCGGTTGTGAGAGTGCTATGGTTTAATTCTTTAGTTGCACAGCATATTGGGCTCCTTGCATGGGAGTTTTCATGTAACCTGAAAAACTAAACAATTGCAAAGCAAATTTAAGAACAGGTGAAAATTGACTCTTGCTCTGTTCATATGGGCCACTACTTCTTTGAAAGCTGATCAGGGCGCACAGTATAACTTTTGTTAAAAGGCACATGGTCGCTGGGTGAGTAAGGAGTGCTGAGGAAAAGTAGCAGGCTATGTGCTATCATCCCTTCCCTGCGCACTCTCACTACAATGGAGAGCTGAGATTTTCAGCTGCAAGTTGTGTCTGAGCGCGTCCCCTGGCAGAAGGGACTCCGGAGTTGAAAGGTACTGAGCTGACGTCTGTGGCTGAGTGTGTTTCAAGATGTTTGAACGCACTGGGGAATTGAAGAATGATTCAGTTTAGGATTGGGCTTTTTAGTTTTACTTGGTTTCTCGGAGTAACCCGTGAAGATTAGAAACGCAGGATCGTAACTAAAGGAGAATTCTCTTTAATATGAAAAGCACAAGACGTGCTAAGAATCAAAAGGTCATAACAGACTAGTTTGCAGTTACGTAAGACTGAGCTTAATGCATCTGGTTCTACTTCTTGTGCCACGTGCCTTTGATTACTCAACCAGATTCTTCCTGTTTGCTTGCTGTCATGTTACAGTGGATTCAACATTCATCAGGTGAAGCTGAAACACCGAAGTGCTGGTATTATTTAAGTGATTTGAAGGCTCCCATCTTGTCTCTCAAGCACCACCGCATTCCTTAACTGTGTAAACAGGGGAAGATCCCCCAGAAAACAGCTTGCTCCATAGCACTGTGTTTAAAGGCCAGTGCCGCATGAGTCATTTGAAGGGAGTCCCTTTTCAGAAGAGTTTGGAACACTCAAAGGGAAAGTGTGCGCGCACACCCTCCCATCAGATATAGCGAGGGAAAGCAAACTGTGATATAAGGCTCAAGATAATTAGGGCCCTTGGCTGAGGTTTGTGTGTGTGTTAAAGTCATGCATCCATAATTGTTTTAAGGTTTCTCAGGCCAAAGATCATTTTACAGCCCAAATGCTGTCATATGACTTGAGACAAATGACTTTATAACAAGCAGAGACAGGACCTATTTATGCTCCATAATATACCAAGGTTATCTGGTAATGGCTTGTATTTTCTTCCGTATGAAACAATGCAGCTGGTGGGGGCGTTGTTGTGCTTCCAGCAGACAGAAGGGGGAGCTTGTCACATAGCTGCATTATCAGTGGCTTTCAACCTTTTTTCCTTTTGCAGACCCCTAAAACATTTGGAATGGAAGTCCAGCTCAAACCCTTCCACTGATAGCAACTGCAGCAGGATCACACAGAGAGTGGGGTTCACTATGGTAAGCAGCCCTCAAACCATTTTAAGGCCTTATGGATTAAAACCGACACATTGAATTGAAACACATACTTGCCCCACTGTAATTATATACACATTCTAACTACTCTTCTATAGAACAGGACTATACCAAAAAGGGCTGAAGTTTGAAACATGCCATGGATCAGGCTTTCCTTGAAGATTAGGGTCATTCTATGGTTTGAAAGAAACTTGTTTTGATTTACCAAAGAGACAGCCCTGCGAAAATGGCCAACACAGCCCAACAAAGTCAATAATAGCCTGTCCATTGACTTAAATGAGCTCTGGACAGGGCCCATGCTGAGCATGCATAGTAGGAAATTTCCTTAACTCTATACAGGTGTATACGTAAATAGAGGAATACTGTGCTTGTGTGTGCCATTATTTAAATGCATACTTGTTTTAAGGAAATTGCAAACTCCTAAAGCAAAGCCAGCAGAGCTTGTGAAGTCTGTAAGACACGTCAGTCTGGATCGTTTCTTTTCCTTTTTAAAAAGCATTAGGAAATTAAATCCAAGAAATGGTTAAGGTAACATTAAGGCTATAACCATAAGGAATGAGGAGTTGCAGAACAGGGGACAGAGCTTTCTCAGGGTCCAGACCAAGATTGTGGCGTGAACTCCCATAGGAACTAAGGACCATCACAAACCTCACCACCTTCCACTCCAAGTTCGAGGCAAGTTACCATGACCTGGCTGCTCTATGGTAAACACATGGGGGTGGGGGTTGTGAAAATTTCTGAAACAAACTACTACACTGCACACACTTCTCTTCCCTGCAAGAGGATGAGAGAACAAACGTGACAAATGTTGGTCATGCTACTTTGGGCACTTTCTAGTACTGCATTAATATTAAGGTGCTGAGCATGGTATAAGAACCTATACAGAAAAGAATGAATAAAAGCTAAGTACCCAATCAAAATGTTAACCTACTCTCCTGCACACAAAACATTATATTATTGTTTTTCTGCTAAAGGTATGTAGTCTACTATATTACTGATTGCTGCAAAATGTATACCGTAAAATCTACAGGATGTGTAAATAGCGCTGCTGGAACTTAAAAGTTTTCATTGCCTGACTTTTGGATACTGACTGTGCAACCTTAAGGTTACATAAGCACAGTTTTTGGCATTCAATAATTAATCGTCATAATCTGTATAGAATATCACCACTTCATCAATGAAAAATTAAAAAAAAAAAAGCTACAAAATATAAGTGACCACTGCAGCAGCTATAGCTAAATGAATAAATCTTATTCCTAGAGCTGAACTAAAGTTATTAATGATGCCGGTGCACAAAGAAAAGGGAAAGAACAAAAAGAGCCTTGTTAATTTCAGCTCTATTAGAAATACAGGTGAATGAGGAATCAATGTTTGCCAAAAGGACAAAATCAGTGGGGAAGAATATTTGAGACTCATTACAGAGAATTAGGAGAGAAAAACAGCAAAATAGCCCTGTGAGTTATTAATTAGTGTCTTGTTAAGAGCTAACACAGCTCAAAAGAAGAACATACAAGGAACACACTCAGAACAATGAATTTTGTTTTCTAAATCCATGATTGTACCTGCTTGCTTCTGTTTTCTCTTTCACACTCAGTCCAAAGACTGGAGACTGCCAGGGGGGGCTTTAGGCCCTACCTCCATCTATTGTCGCTGCTCAAAATGTTCCATAATCAATATGCTTTTTTTTTAATTAGTTGGCAATGTGCCAAATCATTAAAGTCTCAGTTAAAGCTGCCTGTCAGAAATTCATCAATGAAATGAATTGAAATCATTCTCCCAGGAGACCTAATCAGAGCAGGTCATTTTTTAGCAATGGGAGGAAAGCAGGATTTGAAAGTAGCTTCAGCTTGATTTGTTATCAAGGATCAAGCTATAAGGAAACCCAGGAAGAGGACTTTAAACTGGAAAGAAAATGACTGCAGGCCACACTTTGTGAGGCTGATCGCAAAGACGGAAGGGAGGTACTCAAAGATCAGAAGGTAAAGGCTGAAAAACAGAGGATCATCACCTACACCAAACGCAAAAAAGTTTAACAAAGCTGAGGCCAAAGAAGCTCCAGCGGGTGATGCGCTTTTCCTAGCGCTGGAAAGAGCTGTGGAAACTACATTAAAACAGAACAGCATGCATAAGTTGGGCTTCTAGAGCACTGACTTTGGCACCAGCTCTGCTCCTTATGTTGGTAGAGTGCATGGAGAGCATTACCCGATGGGGGTCCTGAATCGGAATGGGAGGAGACAACATGTGCTAAGAAATGGACAAAATATAATCTTCAGGTGACTGCCACACTGCCTGAGGTCAAATGAAACAACTAATTTATTTCTTTTAACTGCCAAACAGAGGTCAACATTTCTTTTAAGCTGTTCCGTTTTCCCCCTTAGGGCCTGGATATAGGCTTGAGTCCCAGTTTCAGCAACAGAAAAGAAATATCTATTCTATAAAAATTCTATATCTAGAAATATCTATCTTTTGCAGACTAGTCTCTGACCTCAGATTCCTTTAGACGTAGTGCCAAACTGAAGACACTGAAATCCTCTAGAAAAGTAATCCTCACTCTCCATTTCTCCTGGAAAACCTTTGACCTCCTGTGTCTGTCCTTCCTTGGTTCACTACCTACCTTGTAACCATTTGTTCCTTCAATATTGCCTTCAGTGGTTCCTCCTTTCTACAAGGTTCACCTGGGTTCTTTTTGTCGCCTCCTTTTCTTCCTCCTACACTTATTTATTTCATCTGCCCCCATTTGTCTCTTCTAGCACCTCTATGTTGATGACTCTCAAATCTACTTTTCACTTCAACATTTCTTCCTGTCTCATTGATATCACGTTTGAAGTTTCTGCTGTTTCCCCATACTGTACACAGTTATATCTGAGCTCCTCGTCTTTCCTCCCAAACCTTCTCTTCTCCTATACCAATACCATCCTTGTCAGACTTGCAACCATGGGGGCATTTTTCAATGGCTCTTGCTCTTCCATGCGCATCTAGGCTCTCACCAAGTCCTGCTGCTTCTTCCTCTTCAACTTTTATAAAAAGAAGCCCTTCCTCAATGCGCTTTCAACTTCAAATGTTCTTCCACAACCAAGTAATCTCCTGGATCAACTACTGCTAAGTCCTCCCCTCTGGACTCCCTGTTTTCCATCTCGCTCACCTCTAGTCCATCAAGAATACTGTCGATAAAATGACCCTCATTTGCCACTCAACCAGATCACTCTTTTATACAGATTCTCTGCTACCTCCTCCTCACAGTGTCAGATTCTTGTCCTTGCCTTCAAGGCCCTGCATGGCTCTGCCTCTATCTCTCTGGTTTCTTTTCGCACACCCCTCACTCCATCAGTGTGCAGCAGCATCACTCCCTTCATTTCCTTCTCACTCTCTCCTCTTCATGCTTTCTCCCTTATGCCTGGATCAACCCTTTATCACAGAATATTATGTCCCCACCATCTTCATTAACTCCTTCCTTAGAACCTACTTATTCTACTAGGCCTTCAAATACTAATCTCTGTGATTATTATGCCATCCCGATCCCAATTAACACCATCCTCTGGGTTTCCCACTGCATTCAGATCTGATCTGTGTCTCTCTTAGATTGTAAACTTCCTGAGGAAGAGACTATTATAGCTCTACAGCACTGATTGGTGCTTTAACAGTAATTAACGATCATTCAACACCCAGAACACTGGTGATGTAGCTATACTCGCTCTTGTTTTCTTTATATTTTTCCTGCCTGCCCCCAAATGAGAGAATGTTACATGTGTGCTCACACCCTTTCATCGGACACTGTGAACCTCCCTAGGAAGGAGAGGTCCCAGTCTGGGCATGCTCAGTAAAACATTTCCTCTTTAGCATGCTGCCCATCTCAAATATTCTTACCTGAAGTTCTAAATCCTTTTCTTTCTTGACATCTTGTAGCTGTTTCTGGAGGGACTTTATCTCCTTCCTTCCTTCCTCCTCCCTAGAGGAAAAAGCAAGAGGGAAAACCTACATTCCTTGAACACAGAATGAGAAAGTAGGGTTAGCTTTCCCCAGGAAGGGAACTTCCTCCCTTCTGATGCAGTGTTGCAGCTTACAAAACACAGCCCTGCTCCTCCTGCTTGCCCTGAGAGCTTGTAGGTTGGAAAGCTCCCCAGGACTTTGCAGTACCATAGGGTGAGCCATCTTTCCTTGGTTGGTTGGCAAATAGGCAATTTTCTGTCCATTTTAAGCTTCAGGGAGGCTATGTATCTGAAAGTCAAACTGGGATGTGATTGTAGAGCTGATGACATGGTAAATAAATCCACAGTGCAGTGATGTGTGCATAGCTCACGTACCACTGCTGAGCCAGACAGGTGGGACTGATTGGGAGAATGAAGCAAGAAATGTAGAATTCTTCCAACAGAAGCCTGTACAGATTCCACAAAGACTTGATTTATTTGGTTGAGAGGATGGAGGAAAGAATCTTACTATTTGGGGACAGCTTTTATACTAAAATCCCACAAATTTCAATGTAGGGTCATGTCCCTAATCACTGCCCATTTCCAGATTACACGGGCTTTAGTTTTTCTATAAGACTATTTTTGTTAAGGGTGAACTGAAAAGTATATTTTAAAAAACAAACCTGTTCAAATTCTCAAATCAGTAAGGGGAGATGTATGGACACCAAAATTGACAAAGATGTTTACATTTTAAAACAAAATCACGGTCGTCTTTGGTGCAGGCATACATTCTGTTGTTGATGGGCAATTTGAATTTTTTTTTATTTGCACAAGCTTCCCACTTTCCCTTCACAAAAGAAGAAAAAAACAGAATCTGTGCCTTAACATGTATAGCCGGTAGCTTTCCAGCTTGTGTTACCGTGGCCCTTGTCACTCCGATTTTTTCCTAAGGTTTTATGCTTATAATCTAATATCCACACAGGGCCATGGGTGCATATGGCACTTTATTCATTAAGCAATTTGGCAAGTCCCTGCCCTGAAGAGCTTACACTCCAACATACATTCCATAAGACTACTTTTAGACGCACACGTTGACAGTTAAAAATCAAACTTAGATTTCTCTGTAGATGTCCAGAAATCCGGGGGGTTCAGGGCTTTTGTATATACTGTAATAAATAATCTCTTTGTAACATTCCCTAGTCCTCTTTAATATAGTACTGTTTCAAACAGCACTACCTTAAAGCGCACTAAGGAACCCTTAGTGTCTACACAGACCGATTGATCCACAACATATTGGTGCGCTTTAGAAATCACACCTCTTTAGTCCACATTACTAAGGGTTTAGACAAACCCTTAGATACATGTAACCATTTCTGGGGTTTATTGGTGTTGGGATGTTTTTATCGATTGGACAAAACCAAAAACCAGAAGCCATGTTCTACTGGAAGACATATAGGGCTCACTCCAAAAAAGCGCAAAGGAAGGTGAACCCTTAGCACTGATTAGACACATCTAATGGGTGGAGAATAAACTGAGATGCCATTTTCAGGTGTAGTAATTTGTCCATTTTCTGCTTGAAATATCTGATGGTTATTCCACAGACAATCACCACTCATTTTAATTCTGCCCACTGCATGGGGAAGCAGAATAGATCCCTCTAGTTTTAGATAGGGGACAACTGTTGTATGCAGCAAGTATCCATTTGAGGAAATTAGACACTTCACACGTAGGCCTCTTCTGCACTGGGGATTTGCCTTGATCACAGCTGTTGGTGACCACCACTGTAGCTGCTTAAAGCCACGGTGTGCACGACTGGTGCTTACATTTGCTTGAAATCAAGGTAAGCTTCACCCATGCAAATCGCAGCATTGCCTCCTGTTTGCTACACAGAGCAAAGTGGCCTTAAAACAGTGGAAAATGCTGGTGGTGAATTCCCATCATGTGAGAGCTGCCAGCTTGGCTGATACACCTGGGATTGAACTGAGGACCTCCAGAGCCAAAAAGCACGACCTACAGCTTGAGCTAAAGCTCTGTACTTGGGGCTGTAACAGACTCCTATTTGCTGAAGATCGCTACAGAGGGGAACCTGTAACACACTCACCAGTGGATTACACTTATTCATAGATACCAAGGTCAGAAGGGACCATTATGATCATCTAGTCCGACCTCCTGCACAATGCAGGCCACAGAACCCCATCCACCCACTCCTGCGAAAAACCTCTCACCTATGTCTGAGCTACTGAAGTCCTCAAATTGTGGTTTAAAGACTTCAAGGAGCAGAGAATCCTCCAGCAAGTGACCCGTGCCCCATGCTACAGAGGAAGGCGAAAAACCTCCAGGGCCTCTTCCAGTCTGCCCTGGAGGAAAATTCCTTCCTGACCCCAAATATGGGGATCAGCTAAACCCTGAGCATGTGGGCAAGATTCACCAGCCAGATACCCAGGAAAGAATTTTCTGTAGTAACTCAGATCCCACCCCATCTAACATCCCATCACAGGCCATTGGGCCTATTTACCATGAATATTTAAAGATCAATTAATTGCCAAAATCATGTTATCCCATCATACCATCTCCTCCATAAACTTATCGAGTTTAATCTTAAAGACAGATATTTTGCCCCCACTGCTTCCCTTGGAAGGCTATTCCAAAACTTCACTCCTCTGATGGTTAGAAACCTTCGTCTAATTTCAAGTCTAAACTTCCCAATGACCAGTTTATATCCATTTGTTCTTGTGTCCACATTGGTACTGAGCTTAAATAATTCCTCTTCCTCTCCGGTATTTATCCCTCTGATATATTTATAGAGAGCAATCATATCTCTCCTCAACCTTCTTTTAGTTAGGCTAAACAAGCCAAGCTCCTTGAGTCTCCTTTCATAAGACAGGTTTTCCATTCCTCGGATCATCCTAGTAGCCCTTCTCTGTACCTGTTCCAGTTTGAATTCATCCTTCTTAAACATGGGAGACCAGAACTGCACATGGTATTCCAGGTGAGGTCTCACCAGTGCCTTGTATAACGGTACTAAAACCTCCTCATCCCTACTGGAAATACCTCTCCTGATGCACCCCAAGACCGCATTAGCTTTTTTCACAGCCATATCACATTGGCGGCTCATAGTCATCCTATGATCAACCAATACTTCAAGGTCCTTCTCCTCATCTGTTACTTCTAATTGATGCATCCCCAGTTTATAACTAAAATTCTTGTTATTAATCCCTAAATGCATAACCTTACACTTCTCACTATTAAATTTCATCCTATTACTATTACTCCAGTTTACAAGGTCATCCAAATCTTCCTGTATGATTTCCCGGTCCTTCTCTAAATTGGCAAAACCTCCCAGCTTTGTATCATTTGCAAACTTTATTAGCACACTCCCACTTTTTGTGCCAAGGTCAGTAATGAAAAGATTAAATAAGACTGGTCCCAAAACTGATCCCTGAGGAACTCTACTGGTAACCTCCCTCCAACCTGACAGTTCACCTTTCAGTAGGACCTGCTGTAGTCTCCCTGTTAACCGATTCCTTATCCACCTTTCAATTTTCATATTGATCCCCATCTTTTCCAATTTAACTAATAATTCCCCATGTGGCGCGGTATCAAACGCCTTACTGAAATCTTGGTAAATTAGATCCACTGTGTTTCCTTTGTCTAAAAAATCTGTTACTTTCTCAAAGAAGGAGATCAGGTTGGTTTGGCACGATCTACCTTTTGTAAAACCATGTTGTATTTTGTCCCATTTACCATTGACTTCAATGTCCTTAACTACTTTCTCCTTCAAAATTTTTTCCACAACCTTGCATACCACAGATGTGAAACTAACAGGCCTGTAGTTACCCGGATCACGTTTTTTTCCTTTCTTAAAAATAGGAACTATGTTAGCAATTCTCCAATCATACGGTACAACCCCTGAGTTTACAGATTCATTAAAAGTTCTTGCTAATGGGCTTGCAATTTTGTGTGCCAATTCCTTGTCTAAGGTAACTCTCTGCTGATGGAGGCAGCTCTGCCATCTCTGTGCTCCCAATCCCCAGTAGCATAAGAGGAGGCAGGGGGCATGTCAGTAGCATTCTGGTGGCAGGACATGGGCAGGAGGGGGCATTCTCACTGTAGACAGGGCAGTAGGCCCAGAAGTGACTTCTCTCCCTAAATATAATGTAGTAAATGTTTATGAAGTACACAGCAATGCTCAGATGGAAAAAGCTGTGTTCTCTTGTATACTGTAAGTGAGAACATGTACTCGGGAGCAGTGGTGATTGAAGCTGGGAAAATGCCTAACACAACCCTAACCTGATGATGGTGGTGTAGAAGTTAAACTTCTTCTCCTCTTCTCTCTGCACAGCTTGCAACAGGCTCTGAAACGTTCCTGAAGTCTGCATTTCCTGCAAAGTGTCTGCAATCACATCACTCGCATACTGCCTGCCGACAAGAACGAGGAACACAACAGCAGCTTAGACAAAGATGTTATTTTCTGGCAATTCAATGCCTGGCTCAAACATACAGACCCTGTTATTGTTCACTGCTAAAAAAGTTACAGTAACGTAATGTCCTGCTTCTCTTCTGTTCAGGTTCTTACACCAAATCCAAGGCTTTTCGTCGACACTACAAAGTTTTGCTGGCATAGCTATAATGGCTAGGAGTGCGAAAAAAATCACTCCCCTTACCCATGCCAGCAAAACCTTTGGTGTAGACAGAGTTAGGTTTCCCACTATAACTCCCACTTGTGCATCTGGAATATTGTGTAGAATGGTGGAGGAGTTACGTTTATGCCTTAAGAACATACAGTGTGGTTGAGTTATCATTTAACTTTTATATTACAGTAGCACTAAGAGGCCCCACTCAAGATGGAAACCCATTGTGCTAGGTGCTGTACAGAAATTTACACAAACATGGTCCCTGCCCTGAAGAGCTTACAATTTACCAGCATGTAGAATTTCCTGATGAATATGTGATTACATTCTCAGTGGCAATTTTGCATTCATTTGGGAATTTTTTTGCACTGAATTTCCTTGAACTCATTCATTTGACTTTGCTGCTTAATTATACAGGCCAAGATTTTCTAATATATGCACCTAATGTTAGACTCCTTAAATCAATGAGCTGCTATGTGCTCAGCACTCTTTCAAATCAAGCCATCTAATTAGGAGCCTAAAATATGGGCTATCATCATCTTCCCTTTTTTAAGAAAATCTTGGCCTTGGTGTTCATTAGCTGTTCTGTAAAGCAGGATCGAGTGCACAGTAGTAACAGTGCTACAGTGACATCAGATGAGACATTAATTGACTGAGCTCAAGAGACAATGCTCAGCCTGTTAAACTAATTTCACTAATAAACTAATATTTGCTAGAGAAACCTTGATTCCAAACATTCAAACACCAGTACTGGATGGCTCCAGGGATGAATTATTGAAAGGTCATCAGTTTGGATTCTATTAAAGTGACCAAAAGTCATTAACGCTAGGCCATACTTTGCAAACCTTTGAGAAATTAGTTGGTAGTGTCAGTCCATTCCCTGATGGATAGGTATCCTAGTTCCCAAACCACAGTAAATGGCCTCCTTGCTGTCAGTCTAAGCAGAAGCCAGGGTCTTGAAGACTAAACTCCCTATTCCGTCCAGGTTAGGGTTGAAGTACATTAGCAAGGAGGAGAAGGGAAGCGTATACTGCTGCTATCTGTTCTGGAGAGAAATGAAGGACTTCACAGTCTTCAGGTCTGTCATCTGCCACCTCTCATTAAAAGCCACAGTCCTCTCTGATCACTCACCTATCAGCTTGAACTTTTCTGAGGTTATCGGAGGACACAGCACTCTGTTTTGCAGCCCTACTAAAAAGATGATTGGCCCTTTTTAGATCTCCACTTGTCTCCTGCAGCTGCTGCCCCAGTTCTGTGAACTTCAGTGACTCAGAGGGAACTGTTGGCCTGTTCTCTGACTTTGCTGACATGAGCTGTTCAAACTTAACCCCCAACTCCTTCTGGCTCTTGGTGATTTCACTAATTTCTTGGGCATCAATCTACAAGGGAACAAAAGAGATTTATGTGCATAAGGGACAGAAGAGAAATGAAAAACTCTGCAATGTTATGTAACAGAAGAGGAAAAAGTTGATTAAACAGTAAACTAGATTAGAATCATGCCTACAGCCATTGATAGAGTGTATTAAATTACACACCAAAGAGACGGGAGTCTGATATCCAAAATAATGCAATCTTTACTTAGTTATAATGTATGCTTGATTTTTGCAAAGACCTTTATCCCTCCTTAACTTTAAGCACAGGAGCATAGGCCCATTGAGGTCAATGGGACTATTCAAAGTGTGTAAAATTAAGCATGTGCAAAGGCTGGTGCAGGACAAGGACCAAGGTGAAGACTGAGGAGAGAGGAAGGGTCACCCTGTCGTCTATTTCTCATTTAATTGCCACCAGCATCACCTAGAGCTTGCCTGCCTGCCTTATTTCTATATCAATCACTGTGCGTTGTGCTGCCTTCTTAATAGAAGTGTAAGTGCTGGGTGAATGTGTTTGTTTAGCGGTTTTGTGTGGTGGAGTAAATACAACAAGAATCAGGAGGGGAAATTCAAAATATTGGCCGCTACCTTCGTAACAAGCTATATGGAAACATTTTGGATATTTTAGGGCAGCCTAAGGTGTGAGTTGGAAAACAAACAGAGATCCCCTGCTGATGTAAATTATCATAGCTCCATTGAGTTAGGGCAGTTAACCAGCTGAGGTGTGTATGTGTATTTGTGTGAATAGGTATATAAATTGTATACACTAAATGTATACAGACAGGTGCAAATAAAAAAAATTACTTTAAATTAACAATATTAAAATAGCTTGAATCTCAATCTCTTAAGTGACTGAACTCCAGAAAAACCTGAGCGTGGCAAAGAAACTGCTTTAATGTAATGTAGTATCTACAGGCACTTTGACAGGTACCTTAAAATCCCTGGGATAGTTCAATTACTAAAGGATGGAGAATTTGTAAAGTGCATGAGGTGCCTTTTGTTCAGTCAGCTAGAAGTTTATTTTTGTGGCACAGTGTAGGAGGCAACTGCACTAAATTCAGCAAATGGAAACACTCCATTCGTCTGGGGGGACACATGAAATGGAGCAGTGCGCCCTAGTCATTGATTGAGAAAGTTAATGAATTATCAGCTGACACTGTGATTAGTGTTATATAAAATGTCATAACTATGATTGACTTCTACAGCTGCAATAGCATGCCTAAGTGCTAGGCAGAAGATAGGGTCCCTTGAAATGAAACTGACAATTTACAATTGAAAAATAGAGGATGGGATACAGTGACAAAATCACAGAGCAATGGAATTAGCACATAGCTGTTCTCTATATTGGGCGTGACTTTCATTGACACTATCACAAACTGAACGTGTGTGTCAGGAGGAGAAAACCCCCTAGAATCCTTAGGAATGTGTTTTCTCTGTGAGCGTTCACTGCTAATACATCAGAAGCTTTCCTCACGCTATTCAGTGAATGAGAATTCATATCTGGGAACAGGTGGATCTAGTCCATAGATCTCTTTTCAGGGAAGGAGTGCCCTCTACTGTATGGCTTAAGCATTAGTCAGGCTCTGAATCTAGTACACACTTCAGATTCTGAGTATTCTTTAAAAAGAAAAGGAGGACCTGTGGCACCTTAGAGACTAACAAATTTATTTGAACATAAGCTTTCATGAGCTACAGCTCCTTCAATGCATCCGATGAAGTGAGCTGTAGCTCACGAAAGCTTATGCTCAAATAAATATGGTAGTCTCTAAGGTGCCACAAGTCCTCCTTTTCTTTTTGCGGATACAGACTAACACGGCTGCTACTCTGAAACCTGAGTATTCTCTGTCACCATATAATAGACTTCTTGTTCTTGAAAACAGATAAGAGACAAAGGACTGCTATACAAAATTAAATTTTACTTTACTCTTCCTCTTTCTTTCTCTGCTGATACTTTAGGCATAGTGAGTAGAATAAAAAGAAGCCGCATTACACCAGATAAACTAAGTTCCAGTAGTTTATGCCACCTCAGTCATAATGCTTCAATTATTTCGAGTTCCTTACTCATAAGGAAAAGTTTCATAACTGCTCAGCCTGGAAATTGGCTGCTGCCTTCAGTAAACGTTCAGATTCTTGAGGTGATAGCAGATATGAAAACTATTTGCCTCTCAAGGTGGTTAGGCCCACTCTTGTGTCCTATCACCTCATTCGCCACTGTACCATCCCCTGCAACTGCCTCCTTCTCCAAAAACATCTCGGCACTTCCAGTAGGCTGCCTCTAATGCATGGAACACCCCTCTGAGCTGCCCTCTCTTTCAAATCTCCCCTCAAGACCCACTTATGCTGTGATGCCTAATATGAAATCAGCCAGTTAATGTCTCTAGATTGAGGGGCAGTTGGTTAGTTATAGATCTAGGGTGGAATTTTCAAAAATGTTCAGTGTTGGCCCAACTCTGTTCCCCCTAAAGTCAATGGGAGTTTCATGAGTGACCTCTGTGGGAGCAGAATTACATCAGAATTGAGTGTTTTTGAAAATCCTGTTCTTTGCTTTTTAAAAAGAGAATGCATATAGGTATATACAACTTAGCTATGCTTGATCGTTTTCCTTTCCCTACTCCTTTGCATCTTGACTTTTATCTTAGATTGTAAGTTCTTTGGCATAGGAATCATGTTTTTGTTTATGTTCGTGCAGTGCCTAGCTGAATGGGACCCCAATCCTTATTAGGGCCTCTGCGTGCTACTGAAATATAAGTATTAAAATCAGTCTACAGCTGAACAAGATGATGCATTTATAATAGCCATACTGGGTCAGACCAAAGGTCCATCTAGCCCAGTATCCTGTCTTCTGACAGTGGCCAGTGCCAGGTGCCCCAGAGGCAATGAACAGAACAGGTAGTCATCAAGTGATCCATTCCCTGTCGTCCTTTCCCAGCTTCTGGCAAACAGAATGTTCCTTCTCTCACGGGCTGTGGGGCACTTTACAATGAAAATATATCAACATTTATTTTTAAGAGGAGTCAAAAGAAGGTAAGAAGTTGTAGCATAAAGACAGGAAGGAAAATCAGAGAATTTAAAAAAATTGAGGCACCTACATTGCTGATGTCTGTCCTGCCTTCATAGGAAACTGGCATAATATATCCAAGAATAGCAAGCTGATCAAGACAGTCCTCCAGCACAGCACAGATTTGCACAGCTTCCAGAGGGGAGAATATTTCCATCTTTTTATTTGCCATGTTCTTGCTAAAAGGAACAAGCACAGCATGTGACGACAATGAGAGACAGCGTGGAGTTCGTAACAGCAGTTTAAGTAATAGTAGATACTTAAATGGCCTTAAATCTGCAGCCTTTCATCTCTTTTCTATTTTTTGCATAGCCTATCTTGCACTCATTACCCCAAACATCATGCTCCCCTAAGGGCTGCATTTGAACATAGTGGGAGCCTTAACTCACATTAACAAAATAGTTTCACAGCCACCCTCATCTTAGTTATGTTTGGGCAGCCTGAATCCTACAGCGCAATGCTCCAAATTGGGTCAAGTGGCCTGGCCCCCCCCAGCTCAGATTGGAGCATTTAGTACTGAGATTTGTAGACTCCCTATCCATATTCAAAATGAAGGTGCCTGCTAGCTATGTTGAACTCCATAGGCTGCACTTTTGCCAACTTATGCTTTAAACTGTTCCTCATCATTACCTGGAATATTTTTGGATCATCCCATTGACCTTAATACGAGCTGCTGGGAACTCAGCACTTTTTGAAAATCAGGGCAAGAGCCTACGTATGGACTGAGGAAATTAACTTTCACCTCCTATTTTTGAAATCTTGAACAAGTTTATTTCAATTCAAATGGAAAAAGTATGTTCATATACAAATCAGCATTCCCATGCCACGTTTGCAAATCAAACAACACAGCATTAGACTACACTGAAGCTAAATGGAAATTGACCAGCCTATTTTCTTTGTCCAAGCTGAGCAAAATACATAAGTAAACATCACCATAAACAGTGAGAAAAGTATGTTAGTAGCTTGAAAAGTAGAGATTTCAGTTTTGACTTTGTCATCTAAACTGTAACATAGGTAAAGACATTTTTATTGTACATACACAGGATTTTTAATCATACTATCCCTTTTAACAATAAAACAGGAGGAATGTGTCTTAGATTTAGCTTTTTGCAGCCAGTGGGTTTTTTAAAAGGCAAAATAAACATGATTGTGCTGAGATTCTCATACAATTTAAACTATTAATTTGTGCAGGTTATTTTTAAAGAAAAAGGAACAAATGCCAGTCAAGATCTTATGCAAACTTTATTTTTGCTAAGTAAGTTTCCAGAATTATTATTTGGTATTTGAATAGAAGCTTCTGGTCCATGTTACAACCCTCTTTCCCACCCCCACAAACCTCCACCATGCATGCGCACACACACAAAAGAGATTGTGTTTGTACAGCAACCTAGCACAATAGGACCCTGATTCTGATTGGGCCTTCTGGGTATTACAATAAAGTCTAATAATAGAAGTCTCCACTAGTCCTTCTCTGTCTGCTGTTGGACTTGGGCCATGTTTAAAATCTCTTGAACAAACACTCAAAGTCTGCAGAACATTATAATCCCAGTCTGCAAGCACACTCTGGAAATGGATCAGACCTGTGATTAATAGGGTTGAGGCACTGTTATGCTCTATGAATTCTAAAGAGGTTTAGATTCAGCCATACTCTGTATCTGCACTGCAGTTAGAGTGAGTTACTTTCTTCAGCAACTTCCTGACTTGAAGAAACTGTAATAATTTAATATTAGAATGTGAAATTAGTTTCAAATAGGCAGAAGATGAATATAATTTGTTAGCTCAGGCCTACCACATTTTCAGCGTCACAAAAGGTGGGGTGCAGTAAAAGGACCCTCTATTTTTAATTTGTCTGTTTCTTGACATTCTGTTTCATGGAGTATGTTCCTTGAAGATATTAATCCTTTCCAGAAGGTTTAACTAGCTCCTGATGGCATCTTCAGTTTGACTCTACAGAATCATAGAACTGCAGGGCTAGAAGGGACCTCAAGAGGTCATTTAGTCCATCTCCCAGTATTGACGCAGGACCAACAATATCTAGACCAGCGGTTCTCAAACTAGGGGCGCCGCTTGTTTAGAGAAAGCATCTGGCAGGCCACGCCGGTTTGTTTACCTGCTGCATCTGCAGGTTCGGCCGATCTTGGCTCCCACTGGCTGTGGTTCGCCGTTCCAGGCCAATGGGGGCTGCAGAAAGCAGCATAGGCCAAGGGAAGCGCTGGCTGCCCTTCCTGCAGGTAAACAAACCAGTGTGGCCCGCCAGGGGCTTTCCTTGAACAAGTTTCCCTATTTTGAGAACCACTGATCTAGACCATCCTTGACAGGTGTTTGTCCAACATGTTCTTAAAAACCTCCAATGATGGGCATTCCACAACCTTCCTTGGAAGCCTATTCCAGAGCTTAACTTCCCTTAGAGTTAGAAAGTTGTTCCTAATATGTAACCTAAATATCCCTTGCTGCTCATTAAGTGGATGGCTTCTTATCCTACTTTCAGTGGACTTGGAGAACAATTGATCACAGTTCTCTTTATAACAATTCCTAATGTAGTTGAAGACTTATCAGGTCCCCCTTTGGTCATCTTTTTCTCAAGGCTAAACGTCCAGTTTTTTTAACCTTTCTGCATAGGTCAGGTTTTCTAAACTTTTAAGCATTTTTGTTGCTCTCCTCTGGACTCTCTCTAGTTTTTCCACATCTTTCCTAAAGTGTGGTGCCCAGAACTGGACACGCTACTCTAGCTGAAGCCTTACCAATGCCGAGAAGAGTGAAACAATTCTCTCTCATGTCTTAGCACGCTCCTGTTTATACACTTGTAATAGGCCATACCTTTCTAGCACCCCCTTGGGGAGAGGGTGGGCACTGCTGCTGCCTCTCAGTCTAGGCTCAGGCCTCCAGCTGTGCTGTTCAAGGCAAATTGCAGGAGAGAGGGGAGCTAAAGGAATCCAAACAAAAAGTCTGTTTGCTTCCACAGCCCACAAAAACCAGCGTCCTAGGCCTTTGAGAAGTCAAAGGAAAGTACCAGCCCTTCTCCTTTCTGAGAGGACCTGGGAAGCCAACCCATTTCCCCAGTCAGTTACCCCTGCTGCCAGGAAGCTCTGAGTTGCAGTCCTGCTTCTACAAAGTACCACCCTGCACTTTGTCTTTAGTGTTTTGACACAGCAGCCTCCTCATATGAAGCTCTGACCACCACCTTCTTCATTCATTTTTAGCCAAGTTTTGGTTTTTTAAATATCCTTCTACAGCAAGGCTTTTTTGCACTATTGCATTTCCCTGACATTCTCACTAGTCCCTGTAGGGAAAAATCTTTGATTCTGGGCTGACTCAATTTTTCATCCAGAAACTTACTTTCTATAGAATATTTTTCACAATGCCATACAACAGTGATCACCATCCCGTAGATCGCAATCAACTGGTCGATCCTGGAGCCTCTGCCAGTCGATTGCGATCTCCGGCCACTAAAAGTCTGGCAGCATAAGGGCTAAGACAGGCTCACTGTCTACCCTGGCCATGCACTGCTCCCGGAAGAGGTCAGCACACCCCTGAGGTCCCGAAGGGGAGGGGCAGAGGTCTCCGTGCGCTGCTCCTGCCTGCAAGCATTGCCCCCCACAAGTCCCATTGGCTGGGAACGGGGAACTGCGTGATGGGAGCTGCAGGGGTGGTGTTTGCAGGCAGGAGCAGCACACAGAGCTTCAGGGGCATGCATGCTAGTCATTTCTGAGAGTGGCGTGGGGCCGGGGCAGGCAGGGAGCCTGCCTTAGCCCCGCTGTGGCGCCGACTGGGAGCCGCCTGAAATAAGTGCCGCCTGGCGGGAGCCTGCACCCCAGCCCTAAGCCCCCTCCTAGAGCCAGCACCCCATACCCCCTTCTGTACCCCAATCCCCTGCCCCAGGCTGAGCCCAGAGCCCCCTCTCACACTCCGAACCTCTTGGCCCTAGCCCAGAGCCTGCACCCTCTCCCGAACCTCAACTCCCTGCCACAGCCCGGGGAAAGTGAGTGAGGGTGGGGGAGAGTGAGTGATGGGGGGGGATGGAGTGAGCAGGCCAGGGCTTTGGGGAAGGAATGGGGTAGATCTTGGGTTGCACTTAAATTCAAAAAGCGATCTTGTGCATAAAAATATTGGAGACCATGCCATAGAACATCATTAACAGGTTCCTTGGCTTTGCACACATTACACAGCCCATCTTTATTTCTTTTTAATACGTTTAACTTATTATTCAAGGCACAATGACCTGTTAGCCCTTTAAAAAGGACTATGTCATTTTTCCTAACATGACTGTGGAGCATGGTATTATCTTCAATTTTTGATCATACATTCTAAAACCTTAAGTCCTTTTTTCCCCCCTTTAGTCCATAGTTCTTTCCATTCCTTCGCAAGCTCCTTTGTTACCACACTTTTGAATTCTTGTCTATTTAAAGGTATCTTAATATCTACCTCCTCATTTTTTCAGAGCTTATTTTGCTGCTTTGTCAGCCCTCTCATGTCCAGATATTCCGATATATACCAGAATCCATGCTATTGTTACACAGATACCTGCTTGCATTATTTCTGTAGTTAGGAACATTATTTCACTTATGTCATTTCTGCTTTCCAAATTCCGACTGTCATAATGCGGGACAGGTTCAAGTGCAGGTCAGTCGCACATCTTTTATCCAGGTTAGTGCCAACATTATCCTTATTAGTTCAGCCATCAGTGTGGTCACATAATTCAACAGTCTTTTAGATTTCTGGATTCCAAAACTAGGAACACAGAAGGCTGTTCCCACTCTACCCGTGCTGTCATCTTCTGATCCATCTGTATAGACTTTGCAAAGCTGGTCCCATTTTTCATAAATAACATTTCTGAATTTATTGGTCATAATAAGTGTTTTTTCCCTTTCCTTGTTTTTTCATGCAGTTCCAAATCCACAAATGGGGGAATAGCTGTTCAGCTGTGCTGCTGTAGTGCTTCAGGGTAGCCACTTACTAGAGACAGGAGAGGTTTTCCCATCACTGTAATAGTTAATCCACCTCCCCGAGACACTGTAGCTAGGTCGACAGAAGAAGTCTTCCATCGACCTAGCGCTGTCTACACCAAGGATTAGGTTGAGGGTTAACTACTTTGTGGATTTTTCACACCGCTGAGCAATGTAGCTGGGTCAACTTAACTTTTTAGTGTAGATCTGGCCTAAGAGTTGTTTTTGAGACTGAACCTAAAGCTTGGCATCCATAGTCTAAAACTGATCTGATCAATGCTCTGTACATCATTATCATCATCAATACCTTCTTTATCTGCACCCCATTTGTTTCCAGCTACGCTTTTGAGTAAGTTCATCCTACTTTTACACTTTTGTATGATATTGTCTGTGACCTGTACAATTTATTATCAAACACTACTCCTAGGACCACAACCTTTTGAACGATCTGAATTTTTTCACCGTAAAGAAATAAGTTCCAAACTTCTCTAATTTTCTTTCTGGTTAAAGGCATTCCCTTAATTTTTGCAAGTAAGAATTTAAATCCCCGATCATTTCCCCACTTAGAAATTCTTTGGAGTACCTCATTTGTCTTTTCCCATCTAATTTAAGTGTATTATGCTTAGTCTATATAGCACAGACATCTGCATGCTTTCTGGGAAGTCATTTATCATAAGGGAAAACAAAACAAGGCTGTAAATACGCCTTTGTGGAGTTCCATTTGTAAGCTTGTAGGTTTTTGATAAAGCTGTTCCCATTTTAACTAAAAAATGCCCTCCCTTATCCATCAAACCATTTCCCCTTTTATTCCAATTTTGGCTAGTTTATATAGGACGTCTTCCCTCTAGTATGCCAAATGCTTATTCAATGTCCAGGAAGACTGTTATCACAAAGTTCAAAGTCCTTATGCTTTTTTAAGCAGTTTCTAGTCTCATGATATGGTCAACTCTGCATCTTCCTTTTCTGAAACCACTTTGTACCTCAGTTAGACAGGAATATCATTTTTCTCCAAGTATTCCACTAGTCTTACATTTACACTTTTCCCCATGTTTTTACCCCACATGGGATGTGCGAGCAATAGGTTTATAAGCATCAGGTCTTGTATGTACCTTGCCTGGTTTCTTAACTGGCATCACCAATGCTTGTTTCTGTTCTACTGGCAGCAGTCCTTTTCCCCATATATTATTATCCACCCTACAGTGACCTGGCATCTTCCTTTTTAAAGAACCCACCCATATCTAGGCTTTGCAAGCCTCACAGGTGTACTTGGTTGAAGCAGATTGTGCCCTGAGAAGCTCTTTAATTATTTGCTGATGGGGGTGGGGACCTGTCTCACCACAACATCCCAGAATTATATTAACCTTTTTTGCAAGTGCAGCACATTGTTGGCTCATATTCAACTAGTGATTCACTAAAACCCCCAGATTATTTTCTGCAGAACTACTGCCTAGCTAGTAATTTCCCATTTTGTATCTGTGCATTTGATATTTCCTTCCAAAGCGAAGTACTTTGCACTTGTCTTTATTGAATTTCAGCTTCTTGGATTCAAACCAATTCACTGGTTTGTCAAGGTAGTTTTAAATTCTAATCCTGTCCTCCAAAGTACTTGCAACCCCTCACAGTTTGGTGTCATCTGCAAATTATATAAGCACACTCTCCACTCCATTATCCAAGTCATTAATGAAAACATTGACTAGTAAGAGACCCAGGGCTGACCCTTTTAGGACTCCACTAGATGTGCCCTCCCAGTTTGACAGTGAACCATTGATTACTCTTTGATCACAGCCTTTGAACCAGTTGTGCACTCACCTTATAGTAATTTCCTCTAGACCAGTGGTTCTCAAAGCCAGTCTGCTGCTTTTTCAGGGAAAGTCCCTGGCAGGCCGGGCTGGTTTGTTTACCTGCCGTGTCCGCGGGTTTGGCCGATTGTGGCTTCCACTGGCCGCGGTTCACCGCTCCAGGCCAATGGGGGCTGCAGAAAGCAGTGCGGGACAAGGGACGTGCTGGCCGCCCTTCCTGCAGACCCCATTGGCCTAGAGCGGCAAACAGCGGCCAGTGGGAGCCGCGATCGGCCAAACCCGCAGACACGGCAGGTAAACAAACTGGCCCGTTCCGTCAGGGGCTTTCCCTGAACAAGTGGCGGACCGGCTTTGAGAACTACTGCTCTAGACCAGTGGTTCCCAAACTGGGGTTCGTGAAATGTTACAGGGGGTTCTCGGGAAAAAATTCCATAATGGTGGACAGCGCTGTCCCTAGGGACCCTGGGCAGTACTGGGCCAGCAGCCTGGAGCCCCTGGACTTCCAAGAGCTAAGCAGATCAAAGCAAGCATATCTATCACACTGAGGAGATTTAAACTTCAAGACTCCTTAGAAGAAATGGAAAGGGAGGTGGATATGTTTTGCTGTTTTTAAAATTAAATAGGCAGCTAGTGTTGTTTTTAAAATTATGATGAAGAACAAGTTTAAGCTTTGTTGTAACGTGCATTGTTTGCCAGGACTGCGCAAGACCTGAACGCTTGTGTAGGAGGAACTCTGAGTTGGCTTCTTAAATCCCTTCCTGCTGTTTCACATCTGATACTCCTTGATGAAACCTAGGAGCCTTGTCTTATAACAGGCTTATTCAAAGTGTTACAAGCTATGAAAGTGAGATCTTGGAAGAGTGTTGCCATTTTCATAATGTAATAAAAATACTGTAATGATAAATAATAATAAATAGTGTATAATAAGCGTGTCATAAAAACAAATTTTATATTTGCAAGATCAATGCTTTTATAATTTATATTCAGGTAAATGAGAAAATCCCTGGAAATATTCATTTTTAGAAGGGGGTTCGCGAGACTTGACATTTTAGTGAAAGGGGTTCAGAGGTGGTTAAAGTTTGGGAACCACTGCTCTAGACCATATTCCTCTAGTATGCTTATGAGAATATCATGTGGGATGTGTCAAAAGCCTTACTAAAATCAAGGTATGTCATGTCTACTGTTTACCCCCATCCACTAGGCCAGTAACCCTATCCAAGAATGAAATTAGGTTGGTTTGGCATTTGGCTATTATTTATTATCCTATTATTCTCTAGGTGCTTACAAACAGATTATTTAATAATTTGTTCCAGCATCTTTCCAGGTATCAACGTTAGGCTGACTACTATATAATTCCCCAGGTCCTCTTTGTTCCCCTTTTTAAAGACAGGCACGATGTTTGCCCTTCTCCAATCCTCTGTACCTCATTCATCCTCCAGGAGATCTCAAAGATAATCACTAACGGTTCCAAGATTGTTTCAGCTTTGTCTCTTAAATGAACACTGTCAAAAGAAATCACATTTTAAAAAATGCCTTTACAACTGTTACTGATATGACCTAGATTGTTAAAACAAAGAATGTCAAAATACTTCCTACTTGTCAAAAAGAAAAGGAGTACTAGTGGCACCTTAGAGAGTAACCAATTTATTTGAGCATAAGCTTTTGTGAGCGACAGCTCACAAGCTTATGCTCAAATAAATTGGTTAGTCTCTAAGGTGCCACTAGTACTCCTTTTCTTTTTGCGAATACAGACTAACACGGCTGCTACTCTGATTCCTACTTGTCATCATTAATGATGTTTGTTTATTCTTTTCATTTAACTCTGACAGTGAAATTAGTCTAGTAAATCAAGTTAGTGTAAAAAAAAAATTTTTTTTTCTTATACTCAGAAACTAGTAATCCAAGGAAGAAGTGGAAAATACAAGTCCCTCTGACTGAATTTTGCTTGTTATAAATGCCTTAGATAGTTTCCCTTTGGATTAACGTGCACTAGTACAATGTTGTGGTAGAGATATGTTTTAAATTAAAAATGTGTTTTATTCATATTGACATTTTTTAAACAACCGAAATTTTGGGTCTAAACTACATGAGATGAGTCCCTTTGCATCTGGCTTATATAAAGTGTGCAGCCACAAAGATGACAATACGGTTCAAAAGATTCTCTGTGAAAGAGCTGTGACAGATGATTATGCCAGCAATCTTAAAAGAAGAATAAAATAGTTGAAGGTTCTTGTAGGAAAAACTGACTTCTTTTGGTACAAAGGCAGAATTTAATAGCTTCACCTCCTCCCCATCAGCAACTTCTATCCAGGAGATAATTAATTCAAGATATTAATGCCTTTTAAGAAAACTTAAAGCTGGAATGTAATGTTTCTCTAAAGCCTAATGTTGCCTTAGTTCCTCCTGTATGCTTCCTCGTATATCCATATACTCAGCAGATGTTGGTGCCAAACCCGTAAGCTCTGCCAGGGTTTATGTTCTATTATAGATGTAGAGGAAACCACTGTCTGGTGTACTGAGAAATATTACAAATAAGGAGCTCCTCTAGTTGAAGTCAACTTTTAAAGCTATACACACAGAAAAGACCATCCTGATTCAGTCACTGGCATCAACACTAATTATTGTACTCAACCGAACTCCTTGATCAAATCTTAATTACAAGAAAAGACAAGGTATGGGAAGAGACTCAGAGCTTCCCCCAAGATTTTGGGGTGATGAGCAAACTATCATATGCTCTCCCTTCTGTCCTAAAGGGAGGGGAAGTTTGGAAATAATTAAAAAAAAACAATATAAATGGTTTGGCCCGGTACCCCTTTGGGGATTACAGCCCACACATTGCTAGGTGAGAGCCTTGTAGTCATGTCTTTCTCCATCCTGCCACCTGGTAGATTGATACAGCTGCAGGCGTGGGAAACTCAGGAAACACCTTGCATCACTCTGAAATGCTCCTTTCAGCCAATTAAGAAGTGATGATAATCATGGGTACCAGTGAGGAAATTCAAAGCAGGGGCTGCCACTTGACTCCTAATTCACTGTGTTTTGCCAGCATATTGGCAGAGTCAGACTGGTGAGTTCACATAGCAGCTGAGGCTTAAATAAGAAAAGCCCTCGCTTTTATTGGACAATGGCTGTACAGAACCCTGACTAGCACTACGCATATCAGAAAGCAAGTTGCTGATTTTAAAAAATAAATATTGATACATGGCTGGAGGGGATGAGAACCTAGTGGAATTGAGTGGGGGGAGCATGGAAGAGCCCCCTTTGCAGAAGTTCCTACATAGAGTTTAGCCTGCATAGCATAGGTGAAGACAGGACTTCAGGGACATCCACTCTCTGTGGCACCAACCCCCTTGGAAACCTGTGGGATTTTTCAGGTAAGTTAAGTTTGTAAAGGCAGGGATCACATCCTTTGGCTGTACAGAGAGGAATCTAGCATGCTTTTTGGTGCTGTTAAAATAAGAATAATTAATACAAATTCCTTCAGCATTAACTTCCTTGCTCCATCTCTAATATAGAACCCTGTGAAGGGAATCCAGGAGCAGCAGCTGACCTGGAGTTCAGTGGCTGCGAACTCTTGCAGGAATCATATTATCAGGGCATGCTAACACAGAGGCAAGCATTTTCAGCATAGTTGGACCTCACCACACTGGATCCTCTCTAAGATACAGTGGTTCTAGGGCTCAACCTACTGATGCTGACAAAATAAGTAGGATTTGGCAAAGGGAACATCACTGATTTTCATGTTCCCTATGTGGGAGCAGTTGTAAACACAGTCAAAGCCGGCAAATGTGCTCTACAGTACATCATATTATCAGATGCCTGAAACAGTTCCTCCAGTGCTTTTTTTTAAAATGTCATTAATAGTGCTAAATCTTGCAAAGTGCTGAGTGTTTAAGTACTTTACTGCATCAAAGCCAGAGGGCTCAGCACCTTCTCAGATTGAACCCTCAGCCCCCAGGAGTGAGGAGTCTATCATAGAGTTGGTTAACATTTTCAAAGCATGTGAGCTACTTGGGAGCCTAAATCAAATTTTCAAAAGTGACTTAGTCACTTAGGAGCCAAACTTTCAGCAAAAGTCACTTCTGAAAATGGAGTTTAGGCTGCTAAGTCACTTATGGCACTTTTCAAAATTTTACACTAATTCATAATTTTACACTAATACAATAGCATTAGCTGCATGGGGGAAATGATAGATGTCAGAGACAAGGCCCTGATTCTAGAAAACAGCTAAGCACATGCTTAAGTCCATTCCTATTCAGGAAAACACTTAAGAATGTGCTTTTGTTCCAATAAGAAAAGGAGTACTTGTGGCACCTTAGACACTAACCAATTTATTTGAGCATGAGCTTTCGTGAGCTACAGCTCGCTTCATCCGCTGATTTTCTTTTTGCGAATACAGACTAACACGGCTGTTACTCTGAAACCTTTTGTTCCAATGAATCCCAAATCCTCAATCCAGATCTAAACAAAGGATTAAAAGTAAATTTTAAAGTTATTTACTATTACAGTAGCATTGAAGAAGCACCAGGGGCTGTCCCAGTGCATAGGAAGACACAGTCTCTTCTCCAAAGAGCTCACCGCCAAAAAAAAAGACCCAACACAGAGGTAGGGCTGCGGGCACAACACACATCAGCGTGATGGCTCATGCACATCTTATTGCACTTGTTTGTATTACACCCCCCAGCTGCCCCTCAACCCAGCCACTGTTAGTTGCTTCTCTTCGCTGGGTTAAAGGCCCCTTTTGAAAACCGGCTAGTTGGGGTTTAATCCTCCGCGGTTGCCCGTTTGTCCATCGTAACCGTGGCCTGCCCGCGGCTGCACTTTGCCCCCTTTCCAGTTCATTCCATGACTGGTGCCTGGTTTCTGTATGTTGTTAACCCATCCCCGAGGTTTCCAGGCTGTGTTTAACGGCGGGGGAGTGGGAGTTGCACCCACCATGGCCGTGGCATGGGCAGCCCCAGGGCGGGGGAGAAACGACTGCCCGCGTGGGCCCTCAACAGGAGGGGTCGGCTTGGCTGGTCTGAGCATGAGGTCTACAGGCCTTTGTGCTCCCTGGGGCCAGGGGCAGCATGGGGGACCCCATGCCCCCCCCCTCCCGCAAGGGGCTTCGACATGCTCCCGGTGGGCTGCCCGCTCTCTAGCTCCAGGGGCCCCACTGCCCTCCACCCGGGGGGGGGGGGGCCCTGCACTGGGATGCTCTCTCCCCTCCCCCCACTGGGGGGGTCTATTATCAGCGACAATCAGGAGAGACTCACACAGAGGCCTCAGGCTGGACAGAGCTGGTCTCCATAGCAACCACCAAACTCAGGGGGCCTATCCTCCAGATTGGTTTTTAGCGGGTGCCTGTCAGGCATAGCCGCTCAACCACGCCCTCGCAGGGTTTTTGCCTATGGAGAAAGGGGCAGAGAGGGATGGAGGGGCCGTCGCTGGAGTCTAGTCACCCTTCCACCGAGCGTTTTCTAGTCAGGCAGTATTAGGGTCGCCTAAAGGGTCCTTGCGATTTCATATCCCGGCGTGCTTTGCGGCCGCTCTCCCTTTCGCCGCCATCTTGGGTCGGAGGCGCGGGGGTGAGTCCCGGAGCGGAGGTCCCGCGGCTGGTGAAGCGGCCTTCTCCCTCCACCGTGGGGCGGGGGCAGGTGCGGCGGGGGCCGGGCTGTGGAGCGGGGGGCGCGTGGAGCGGGCAGGCGGCGGGATGAAGCCGATGCGGGGCGGATGGTGCTAGGCCCTGGGCTGAGCCGGCTCCGAACCCGGCGCCTCCCGGCTCTCACTCGCCCGAGAGGGGCCCGGGGGGCTTGACTGGACATCGCGGGGCTGCTGCCCTGATAAGGCCCGCGGGGTGGGGGCCTGGCCCGGCTAACGTAGGCGGCCGGTGCAGAGCTGGGTTCCCCCCTCAACTGGCCGGGCTCTAGCTGGGGGCCCCTGGTGCTGCTCCCCTCTCCAGCCGCCTAGTGGGGGAGCCTGGGATCCCGTGGGACGTGCCGGCCGCCGCGTGGGGGGGGGGTCATACAGCCGCTTGGTGCTAAATTCCCGAGTGTGGCGGCTAAAGTCTTTTTGTGCTTCGCAGCCCTGCTGGGAGCAGGACTTCAGGACGACACCATGTCTGGAAGGTGAGCGATGGGCTCTGAAAACTTCCTTTATTGTCGCTGGACACGTTACACTGGCTGGGGGGGCGGGCTTCGTAAATCACACACATTTCCTCTCCCTAGCCCCATCTCAGCTGTAGAACGTGTTGTGTTAAACCTAACTAAGCTCTGACCCTCCGTTGTGATGTGGTTGTCATGACCGATACTATTCTTCCTGTCCCAAACATCTGTCAGCTAGAAAATCTTGCCCTGCCTGTTACGCTGCACAGTTGTGTCTGGATCAGTATGTTCTTAGACATCTTGACGCTTATCCCACGCTGCTGCACAGCGCACTGCAGTTCGCAGAGTGCTCTGCACAGACCAAGGAAGGAGGACTGGATAATTAGGTCACACGGACATAGTAACTGGGCCTGTCTATGCGTCAAGAGTTGTTAGAATCTGATTGCAACCTACTGATGTGTTACAGTTGGAAGCTACCTGTCTTGTTCATGGATGCAAACTGCATATGCAATTACCTGTGTTACAGTTTGGTTATGGAGTTAAGTGTAGCCTGGACAGATCTCTACTGTAAAAGTAACTATGTTAAGAAACCCCTTTATAGTATAATTGCTTAAACATAGTTTCTCAACATAAAACCGACCATACTGGATCAGACCAATGGTCTGTCTAGCCCAGTATCCTGTCTTTTGACAGTGGCCAATACAAGGGCTTCAGAAGGAATGAACAGAACAGGTAATCATCAAGTGATCCATCCTGTGTCTCCCATTCCCAGCTTGTGGCAAACAGACTGGATGCTTCAGAGCATGGTTTTGCATCCTTGCCCATCTTGGCTAATAGCCATTGATGGACCTATCCTCCATGAACTTAGGTAGTTCTTTTTTTGAGACCCTGTTATAAATCTTGGCCTTTACAACATCCTCTGGCAAAGAGTTCCACAGGTTGTGTAAAGAAATACTTCCTTTTGTTTGTTTTAAACTTGCTACCTATTAATTTCATTTGGTGACCCCTAGCTCTTGTGTCATGAGGAGGCGTAAATAACACTTTCTTATTTAATTTTTCCACACCAATCACAAATTTATAGACCTCTATCATATCCCCCCCGCTTAGGCATCTCTTTTCCAAGCTGAAAAATCCTGTTTTGTTAATCTCTCCTCATATGGAAGCTGTTCCATCCCCCAATCATTTTTGTTGTACATTTTCCAATTCCAATATATACACCTTTTGAGATGGGGTGACCAGATCTGCACACAGCATTCAAGATGTGGGCTTATCATGGTTTTATATAGAGGAAATGTGATATTTTCTGTCTTACTATCTGTCCCTTTCCTAATGATTCCCAACATTTTGCTTTTTTGACTGCTGCTGCACATTGAGTGGATGTTTTCAGAGAACTATCCACAATGACTCCAAGATCTATTCCTTGAGTGGTTCCAGCAAATTTTGACCCCATCTTATATGTATAGTTGGGGTTATGTTTTCCAATGTGTATTGCATTTATCAACATTGAAGACCTTAAACATATTTTAAGTGTCCTGAATTGTGCTAAAGACTTGGACTGGTCACAGCGGACATGATTATGTTTTCTCCCACCCATTGACGCTGGGATGCAGTTATGATTTAACCATGTTGAAAGAGAACATTTTAACTAAGTTGTTTGACATGGTGACTTTTGTGGGATAGCAGGCCCCAAGTTCTTAATCTATTTCACCATGTATGGAATATACTGTCTATCCCTTTGGGATCTTGCGACAAGTGTTTGTGTGTTTAAAAAAATGAAAATAACGTTTTTTTAGAAATGGTTCTAGTATAAAAAAGGAAGGAAGGAGAAGGCTAGTGCAGGATTTTTATAATTGATGTCTTGTGCTAAAGAAGCTGCACTTTGTGAATGTGGGGGTATTTGCTCAAGGGAAGCACTGTTCCTTTTTCCCCTGTATGCTTTCTACTAGCATGATATCTAATTATTTCAGAAAGTTTTGTTCAGAAAACGTATTCACGTGCAGTACGCTTTAGTGGTTGGCAATTCATTAATATGTTCAATATTTCCTAGACTGTGGTCCAAAGCCATTTTTGCTGGCTATAAGCGTGGCCTCCGAAATCAGAGGGAGCACACTGCCCTTCTGAAAATTGATGGAGTTTATGCCCGTGATGAGACTGAATTCTACTTGGGCAAGAGATGTGCCTATGTATACAAAGCTAAAAAGTAAGTAGCTGAACTCCTTGTTGTTATGCCAAATAGGACTTGTAAAAATTGTCGTAAAAATTGATCAGGCCACAATAAATGTATTTGCATACCTGTTGCCATGATAATGGTGAAACAAACAAAATGGCCAAGTAGAATTGTGCAAGACAGGGTTCAGTTTTGGAGATTTAGTTTTTGCTTTCACAATTCTAGGTACCAAATTAATTCAGTTATTAAATGATAATGTGTTAAACATCAGTATGATTGCTCTTGTAGAAATGCTGGGTTAGAAGACTAACGGTTCTGGTAAGAGTGATGGGTTGGACATGAGTCTTCTCGCCTCCAGGATACTGGTGTGAACTGAAGTCAAGTCAGTAATGGACTGGACTGAAGTGTCCTTCACTGTTGTACTTCAGTGCTTTAAGTGACAGAATTAATATCATCCCCTTCAGTGAGGGTTTGCTTTGTAACCTGAAGGGATTTAATCAATCCTCATCTGCTTCTGGGAGTGCATATAACTGATCACCATCATTGCTGCTGCTGTTACTATGCTGATGGATGCCCCAGAAGTACTGTAGGTTTGATACATTTGTGGTTATTCCCTTCTCTACTTGCATAGCAGGTTGAATTTTTCTATTGATGTGGACCTTGATGCAGATATCTGTGCCTTTGTTACTTCCTGATTAGATTACTTTAAGGCAGTGATTTTCATCCTGTGCTCGAACCCCTGAGGGTCTGCAGACTATGTATGAGGGGTCCACAAAAAAGTGTTACCATAGAACTGTGGTTTTCAATCTGTGGTCCCACGGACCCCTGGGAGTCCACAGACTATGTCTAAGATTTCCAAAAGGGTCTACACCTCCATTTGCAATTTTTTAGAGGGGTCCATAAATGAAAAAAGGTTGAAACCACTGGTTTAAGGCACAGCTAGTGCAGAATGTGGTTTCCCATTTAGAATGTTTCATACAGCGAGTGCTTTTTCCCTGTGCTCCAGAGACCATTCTGGCTTTTATTATGTTTCTGGGTGCAATTCAAGGTTCTGATTTGGACCTGGACATCTTAGAAACCTCTCCTTTTCCTCTACAGTTAAAGTCACAGGAGTCACTCAAATTGATAACTTCTACATTAATACATCTAAAAGGATTGAGGGAATCAGGGCATGCTTAGTGGGAAGCCCTCTTCTTCCCTTTGATAGTTTGCCAGACACACAGAGTGAAGCATTTCTCTTCTTGTGTTTTAACAGAAGTGGGTTGGACCGCGTGAGGGTTTTGATTTTTCTTGCAGGTGGTCTGGGGATAGGTTAGAGTCTTATTACATGATGTGAATTGTAATTACTGTTGCATATGGCTTTAAGCTGTGCTCCCAGTGGATTAGATTGTTAATGTGTGAATTTAAAGCTAGTGAACACTAAGGTTATTGATAGCAGCCGTGTTAGTCTGTATCCGCAAAAAGAAAAGGAGTACTTGTGGCACCTTAGAGACTAACCCATTTATTTGAGCATAAGCTTTCGTGGGCTAAAACCCACTTCATCGGATGCATGCAGTGGAAAATACAGTAGGAAGATAGATATATATATACACACACACAGAGAACATGAAACAATGGGTGGTGTTGTACACACTAACGAAAGTGATCAGTTAAGGTGAGCTATTACCAGCAGGAGAGGAAAAAAACCTTTTGTAGTGATAATCAAGAATTCTAATGTGTAATATTGTTTGCGTGAATATATATTATAGTTATTTACAAATCATCCAGTAAATCACTAGGCAGAATACTTTCCCCAGTTAGTACCAGTACTGGAAATAGATACAGTGTTTGGAATGGATCAGAGGGGAGTGATTGAAGCCTGCAAATCCCAGACATAGCAGTTCTGAAAGGTAAATCTAAGATAGGAGGCTAATCTACACACAAAACTTGCACTGGTTTAACTAGTTGATTTAGTTTAAACTGGTGCAAATCTCTGTGTGGACACAACTCAACAAGTTTGCCAGCTGGCTTATATCTATTTAGTTTGATTTAATTCTGTAAATTACTGACTTAATATAAGCCAGGTAGAATACTGTTGCTTGAAGGATGTTTTGTAAAGGGACACTGTTAGGTTCACCCACAACTTGATGGGGCAAATGTACAGACATGTTTTCGTGCTTTTATGTTTGGATTTAAACCCGTTGCCCTATTGTATTTGCAATCCAAACATCACCACCTCATGCTAATGAGATCACCAAAAAATCTCTTCAAAATGTGCATTTCTCCCAGCTTGGATGAAAGCAAATCTGCATTATGAGTGACCAAATAAATGTTTCTAAACTTTGAGTTTGACCATTCCAAGGGAGCCATGACAATAGAAGGAATGAAACTTCTTTTAAAAGGTGGTGGTTTTAACCTGCCACTGTTGCTTTAAGTAGACCGTCACTTGGTTTGAAGTGGAATGCCCAGGAGTTAACAGTCTTCTGTTTGTTAGCAATACCGTGACCCCTGGTGGGAAGCCCAACAGAACACGAGTGATCTGGGGGAAAGTAACACGTGCCCATGGAAACAGTGGCATGGTTCGTGCCAAGTTCCGGTCCAACCTTCCTGCCAAGGCCATTGGGCACAGAATCAGAGTGGTGAGTAGTTTTTCCTAACAGCTTTGAACCTATAGTGATGATTTTATTTTAACTAAATTATACCTTTTGGGATACAAGATTTTCAAAGAACACTGAGAAAATGTTACATTGGTGGAGGGGAAATATACAAAAATTCCCTTTCCCCTGTTTCCAGTGTGCATCTTCCACAGGGCCTGTCATAGGTGCATGTTGGGACCTGTACTCTGGCAATGGGAAAGGTTTAACTTCACTGTAATCACCCCTCAAAGATTATTTACTTTTGCTTTCTTTTCCCTCTCCCTCAAACTTTGTATATCTAATTCTTTCTTCTCCTCTCTCCCCGAGTCTCCTGGTCCACTCTCCCTTTTATTTGGGTCAGGGTGTTCTGGGGTCTTTTTTTTACTTTCCCTTATCTTCCCCAAGTGCCCTCACCGTATCAGCCCTGCTTCTGGCTGAGGACTAAATGAATCTCTCCCAAGTCCAGTCATGGACCCAAAACTCACATGTGCTGTTACCCATGCACCTCCAGGATAACCTCCTCCTTGGCTGGCTGTCTCTCACCACTCAAACTGTTGCTCCTGTACACACTGTCATCCTAATTATATTGTCAAGAACAGTATCAGAGTGAGATGTGACCCTGCTCAGCTTTCGTTATCCTGTAGAAAAACCACTGTAGGAGGAGCACAAGTACTATCCTTCATTGCAGCTGGGCAAAAGAGAGCAGTTATCCTCTCATTCCCCCAGCTAGGTTCGAAGATTGTGCATGGGCTACCCCTGCAAAGAGCACTTGCCAAAGACTGAGCCATGTTCTGTGCTCTTTCATTCTTCCATGTAGAACAGGGGTGGGCAAACTACAGCCCACGGGCCAAATCTGGCCCGCCAGCCATTTTAAGTCAGCCCTTGAGCTCCCACTGGGTAGCAGGGTCTGGGGCTTGCCCTGCTCCAGCACTCCAGCCAGGGAGCAGGGTCAGAGGCCGCTCCACACGGCTCCCGGAAGCAACGGCATTGCCTACCTCCAGCCTTTACCCTTAGGGGCAGCCATGGGCCTGCAAGCTGCCCCCACCCCAAGTGCTGCCCTGCAGTTCCCATTGGCCAGGAACCACAGCCAATGGGAGCTGCAGGGGTGGTGCCTGCGGATGGGGCAGCGCTTCCACCTAGAAGTCAGAGAAGGGACATGCCGCCACTTCCGGAAGCCACTTGAGGTAAGCACTGCTCGGAGCCTGCACCCCTGAGCCTCTTCCCACTCCCCAGCCCTGATCCCCCTCCAGAGCACCCTACTGCACCCCAAACCCCTCATCCCCAGCCCCCCCCAGAGCCTGCACCCCTTCCCATTCACCCTCCCCAGCTCAGAGCACCCTCCTGCACCCTGAACTCCTCATTTCTGGCCCCACTCCGGAGCCCGCACCCCCAGTCAGAGCCCTCACCCCCTCCCACACCCCAGCCCCAATTTCGTGAGCATTCATGGCCCGCCATACAATTTTTATTCCCAGATGTGGCCCTCGGGCTAAAACGTTTGCCCACCCCTGATGTGGAATCATCACTACTTCAGGGAATGTAGGGCTGGAAGGAATCTTGAGAGGTCATCTAGTCCAGCCCCCTGCTTTGGCAGAACCAAGAGAATCTAGACCATTCCTAACAGGTGTTTGGCCAACCTGTTCTTAAAAGCCTCCAATGGTGCGGCTTCCACATCCTGCCTTGTAAGCCTATTCCGGAGCTTATCTACCATTATAGTTAGATCTTGGAGTCACCTGCAAATTAAATAAGCATATTTATTTGGGTAATCTATTATCCAAATCATTAATGAAAATATTGACTAGTACCAGGCCCCTGCGTGACCCCACCCCCAAATACCACATCCCTGTTTGATAATGAACCATTGGTAACTACTCTTTGAGAATGGTCTCAGCCAGTTGTGCACCAGCTTACAGTAATTTTGTATAGACCTCATTTTTCTCCTTTGCTAATGAGAATGTCAGGTGGCACCGTATCAGAAGCCTTACTAAAATCAAGATAGCACACCTACCACTTCCCTCCATCCACTAGACCAGTAACCTGTCAAAGAATTCTCTATGCAGACTCCTAGCTATCCGCATGGGTATTTAGAGAATGATTAATTAGAAATATGTGTTAACATTTTAGTTTAGTAACAAGATCTAACCTGATGTTTTTGTTTTTCAGATGCTGTATCCATCTAGGATCTAAATTTTTACTAAAAATAAAATTCAGAAATTGTTCCTTTTTGTATATTTTGTTTTTAATGATTTCTTATGACCTTCAGCTGGTGTGGGGGATAACTAGTTCACTTTCAGTTGTTTCTACAAGTGTTACATAATCCACAAAACAGGACAATGGCCTAGTAATAGCAGATGATAAAGGGAGGAATTGGATTTGTTACTGACCAAAGCATCAAAAGAGAAAATTACCTCTTAAATGAAAATAGATCACAATGAATGGCTGTTATCTACCTGTGGCTTTTTTCCTGCAACTCCCATCATGGTATCTAAGTGCTCTTCAATAAAAGTTTAACATCTCAAAATTGTGCATGTAAACTGAAAACAAATGCAACTTTCATACAGTATTTGAAAAACACTTTGCCTGCTTACTAAAATGAAAGCTCAAAGTTTTGTTTCTCTTGCACTGGTTGATGATTCTTCTGACAAATCCATGTAGATAATACAGTTCTGTACAGTTACAGTTTGTAATTTCACGTGTAATACAGAATTCAGTTTATTTGCCAAGATTCAGATTGGTTCAACTCACATTTAAAGATGTAGTGGCTTCTTGAGATACTCACGAGGACTTTAGCACCCTTGAACAATCCTCTGGTTCTCACCTACCTCTTAACTTCCACTTTATGTAGTTTAGTTACACACCTGCCACCTGTTTGAAATCCCTTCATTCTCCATCACCACAATGCATGTTTCCTCTGCACAAGTCTTGACTTGCTGTTTTCCAGGATTGTTAGATATTGGTTATCCGCTAGACTTTTAACAAGAAAAAAATTCTTATTTAAGAACATAAGGGCCATACTGGGTTTCTGGTTCTTTTTTTTAACCCTGTTGTAGTCTTGGCCTTCACAACTTCCTCTGGCAAGGAGTTCCACAGATTGACTGTGCGTTGTGTGAAGAAATACTTTTTGTTTTTAAACTTGCTGCCTATTATAGACCTCTATCATATCCCCCCTTAGTCGTCTCTTTTCCAAGCAGAAAAGTCCCAGTCTTATTAATCTCTCCTCATATGGAAGCCATTCCATCCCCCAATCATTTTTGTTGCCCTTTTCTGTATGTTTTCCAATTCCAATATATCTTTTTTGAGATGGGGCGACCACATCTGCAAACAGTATTTAAGGTATGGGTGTACCATGGATTTTTCTCTTTTAGTATCCATCCCTTTCTTGATGATTCCCAACATCATTAGCTTTTTTGACTGCCCCTGCACATTGAAAAGGAGGACTTGTAGCACCTTAGAGACTAACAAATTTATTTGGGCATAAGCTTTTGTGAGCTACAGCTCACTTCCTCAGATGCATGCAGTGGAAAATACAGGGGGGAGATTTTGTATACACAGAGAACATGAAACAATGGGTGTTACCATACACACCGTAATGTGTAATGACATTTGCAAACTGGACACCATTAACTTAGGCTTAAATAAAGACTGGGAGTGGATGTGTCATTACACAAAGTAAAACTATTTCCCTGTGTTTATTCCCCCCACCCCCACTGTTCCTCACACGTTCTTGTCAACTGCTGGAAATGGCCCGCCTTGATTATCACTACAAAAGGTTTTTTTCTCTCCTGCTGGTAATAGTTCACCTTACCTGATCACTGTATGGTAACACCCATTGTTTCAAGTTCTGTGTATATAAAATCTCCCCACTATTTTTCCACTGCATGCATCCGATGAAGTGAGCTGTAGCTCATGAAAGCTCATGCTCAAATAAATGTGTTAGTCTCTAAAGTGCCACAAGTCCTCTTTTTCTCTTTGTGGATACAGACTAACATGGCTGTTACTCTGAAAACTGCACATTGAGTGGATGTTTTGAGAGAGTGACTCCAAGATCTCTTTCTTGCGTGGTAACAGATAATTTACACCATCATTTTATATGTATAGCTGAGATGTTTTCTGGTGTGCATTACTTTGCATTTATCAACACTGAATTTAATCTGCTATCTTGTTGCCCAGTCACCCTGTTCCGTGAGATCCCTTCGTAGCTCTTCGCAGTCTGCATTGGATTTAATTATCTTGAGTAGTTTTGTATCGTCTGCAAATTTTGCCACCTCGCTGTTTACCCCTTTTTCCAGGTCATTTATGAATATGTTGAATAGGACTTGTCTCAGTACAGACCCCTGGGAGACACCACTATTTACCTCTCTCCCTTCTGAAAACTGGCTTAAAATCAATATACTGCATTTACTTTACTTCATGTATGTTTAGGACTGGGTTTGTTAAACATGCAGGGAAGAAAAACAATTGTAAGTTCTTTGGGGCAGAAGCTGTCACTGTAAAGTGCCTAGCACAATAGGGCCCCAAGTCAGGACCACTAGGCATTAATCATAATACAGATGTTAAATAATTTAAGTTTGATTTCAAGAGTAACAGGTCATTTTGGGAAAGGGTGGGATTGTGACATCAGAGATCACCTGGCCAATCCACATACAGTTCAGCAGCAAATTTGCCTACTGCAAACAGTTTGATTACAAGACTCTTAGAAAAAGCTTTCCTCTCTAGATGGTAACACAGGTAAGTTACCTTAGAACTGGCCATAGGTAACAGATACATTAATCCTGTTTAAGATGCTGAAAATTGATACTCAGTCACATTGTGTTAGTGAAATGTAGCCCTCTGTTCATGCTTGTGGAATCAGGGACTTTTTAATCTGGCAGTGGAACTGTTGCTAATCTATTAAATATCGATTATATGTCCTTTTCCTGGTGAGTGACACAATGTGTATAATTCACCTTCTGGTCTATTTCTGGTGTGAGAAGTATGAGTTTGTCTCTCCCAACCTCCCTTGTTAGGGGAAAGTCTTTCATGTTCTCTTTCCCTCCTTTGCCTCTGGAGGCAGGGTAGCATAGTGTATACAATAGCCAGTTTTCACCTTGTCTGAGGCCCTGAAGCAAGAACTTCTGGGCTCTTCATTGTGTCTCACGCTATTTAAATGTAATCTCTTTTAAAAGATACAGCAGAAATTAAAGCTGGTCAGAGGTGACAAATCATGTTTAGATGTGTGGCCTGTGAGGGGAGAGTGAGAAGTTTAAGATCTTTATAGAGGCAACAAAGAGGAGGAGGGGACGTAGAGATGCAGAGAAGGTAAAATCTGCTCTCCCTGGCGGGCCTCTCTTACTCTGAGAACGGGACATTTAAGGAAGCTGAAAGGCAACAATTTTAAAACCAATAGTTTTTCTTTTAAGCAAAACACAACCTGTGCAATTCTCTCCCACAAGATACCAGAGTCCAAGAGTTTACCAGGATCTGATATATGGATGACATGAGCAAGCCCCATTAGATTGGGAGGGCCGGGGCGGAGAGATTGTTATGCTTCCAGCCATAAGAAGTTAGTAAGAAACTTCCCAGTGGTTGAGTTATTCCATATTTTCATATCACCTGGATTCTAGCCTATTCTGCTGCAGTATTTGTTCCTGGACGCTGTTGGTGATCACATACTGTGCTGGATAAATTCCTGTCTGAACTGGACTGGCAATTCCTCTTTGTTCTGCCTCCCAGGGAGGATGTGTATACAGTATACAGTATGCATTGCACCTCCAACGGCCTGGGTTGCTCACTGCAAAAATGGCCAATGACACCAATTTTGGATCCTCCTGTAGTGAAAGGTCCCATTTGTTGTTCTTTTTCCTCTTCGCTTTGCAAGAATTCTGATCCCTTGTCGAATAAACCCACAATATCTAACCTGCTTCTTTGTGAGCAGTTCATGTCTACACCGCAGCTGAGAGCAAGTCTCCCAGCCCAGGTAAAGAGACTCAGGCTACTTCAAGCAGAGTTAGCATGCTAAAAATCACTGTAGATGTTGTGACTTGGGCTAGCTGGGCAGGCTTGGGCTAGGGCAGCTAGCCTATGCTGACATGTTCACACTGCTGTTTTTATGTGCTCTGCTTGAACTAGGGTGAGCTGTCTACCTGGCCTGGGACCCACAGAGCCTTAGCTGTTCTCTGCACACACTTTCCACTCCCACAGAAACATTGGCATAGGCTTGCCTTACGCTCCCTGTAACAAGCCACTTGCCATTCTAGTGACGCTGTAGTCTGGGAGGAAGATATGGAGTCCGAGCTGCTAGGGGAGATGCCTGTGTGCTCCCCGGCAGAGCCAGTGCACGGGCAGTTCCTGACTCTGCTGGACACTGTGGGCAGGCGGAATGGCCAGGTGCTAGTGATGGAGATGGACGATGTACATGAGGCAGCCCCGCTTGTGCAGATGGACTTTGCCCAGGCGCTCTTCAGAGGGATTGACCTAGAGGCCAAACTCCACCGGAAGGAGGAAATCAAGGAGGAAGAGCAGGAGATGCAACCACAGCTGGTCTTCATGCTCTGGCAATCGGCCACGCTGAGGCAGCTCATGCAGTGGGAACACCTGGATGAAACACTCTGGAACTTAAGGAATCTTTTTCCCTGCATGCCAGCTGCTCTGGTACTGGTGATGATCCAGCCAGACCTGCAGCACCAGCAGGTGGAATCAGAACGGGCGGTAGGGGCGCTAAGGAGAATGCAGTGCTTGCTAGATGGTGGCTTCCAGGAACTGGTGGTGGAAGCAGCTGTTTATAGCCCAGGCCAGCCAGACGGGACCCTGGAGGTCAAGAGAGCTGCCTGCAGAGCCCTGAGAGAAGTTCTGAAGGGCCAAGAAGGTACTGGAGGGGTCAGAGGTCACACAGGGCTAGGCATCATGTGAAGGGGGACTTAAGAGCAGGTCTTGCTGGGGAGGAGAGACAAAGAGCTAGGTGGGTGGAAGGAAATGTGGAAGTCTGAGCTGGGTGCAGAGGGGAAGCAGAGATCAAAGCAGAGTTAGGCGTGAGAGACACACCAGAGAGACATGAAAATCAGGGATGTGGGCATCCAGGGTGGAGCTGAGCAAGGCGGTATTTGGGAGGCTGGGATGGGCATGGGGGGCCCATGAGCTGGAAACTAGACTGGGGAAGGGGAACCGCCGTATCCCTTTCAGCAACCCATGGTGCTGCAGGGCCTGAGGAGGGCCTTCAAGAAAGTACATCAGGAGCTGCTCTTTTGAGCTGCATGGCTCGGAGCCCTGTAGATTTGCTGCTCCTTGTTGCTAACTGACAGGAGGAAGCAGCTCTGGGAAGCTGAGCTCATGTGCTAGACAGAGCTTGAGTAGGAGATGGGAGAGGAGGCATCTTGCATGTGTGTGAGAGCTCTGAGGAGAAAGTCTTGGTTCAGGGGCCATCCAGCCGGTGTCCGTGGGTTTTTGGGGAACTATGTGGTGGTGTCAATAAATGTCTGGGCCTTTTACATAGGGGCAACCTGCCCCAGTCCACCAGCCCTACTTAGTGTGAGGGCAGGGGGCATGTTAAATCAGTGCTGAGGAGGATTGTAGGTCAGGCTCTGTTTGAGTAGGGTTTGGGGGGGGACGTTCAGTCATTGCCCAGCAGGTCGGAGAGAGCTGGGTGCTGTCATAAACTGGGACTTAGGCGGTCAGCGCTGGCAATCGTGAGCCAGAAAGCGGAGGTCAGAGGCGGGGACAGAATGGGGAGTCAAGCCAAGGGTCAGAGCTAGAGTCAGGAATCAAGCTGGGGGGTGTGGTGGGAGGGGGGAGTGTAGCAGCAGGGATCTGGGTCGAGGCTAGAGGACAGGAGCAAGGCAGGGCTCTGAAGGTAGTGGAGAAGGCAGGGTCCTGTTGCATGCCAGGGATTCACCTTGTTGCTTGGACAACTTCCTGTGCCACCTCCTGCCTTAAATAGTGAGTCTGCGCCAATCTGAGAGGCTGGACATCTCCTACCGTTGGGAGCTTCGTGGGTGGGGCCTGTGGTGAGCGAGGCTCCACCAGCCTACACTCTGGGACCAGCAAGCTGCTGGGTGCAGGTCGCCATCTGAGGATTGTCTGGGGGCCTGGGTTCGAGACCGGAGAGTCCTCACATAGGTGCCAGCGAGTCCCTTCTGATCCCTTAGCCTGGCTGGATCCCCTCTGTGGTCCACTTGAGAAGCTGGGATTGCTGGCGACAGCATGCGCTGCGAGGAAGAACAGGTGGGAGAGGCTGCACGGTGGTGTGGCTCTTCTGCAAAGGCGTGTCGCAGGCTCCTCTGCTCAGTGGTTCATGCTCGGCCCAGCCCCAACCTTGCGGCTGATGCTCCCCAAGCCAGCGGCATTTACACTGTGTTCCTCCCCTCCCCCCAGAAATGACTCCCCAGGATCCAGTTACCATCCGACTCAGCTTGGGTGTGTGCAACACAGGATATGAAAGACGGTATGAGGACAGGCTCCCTTAGGCCGCATTGCAATGTGCCTGGAAGGTGGGTGCATCTCAGCCCGTCCCTTCATAGCAACATCCACATGCTGCTACTGTACGAGCAAACCCGTTTTGCTGGCTGCTCCTAGCATACTTGTTGGAGGAGTGCTCCCAGGCAGGCCAACTCCTGCAGATACTTTTGCCTGAGATGCCTTCCCCACTCCCACAACTCTCCCCTGGCAGGAGTTTGGAAATTCCCCTTTCTCCCTGCCTGGGACTGCAAGCAGGCTGTGCTGGGCTGGGGGAAGGAGGACGGGGAGAGCAGTGGGAGGGGAGCGGGGGGGCTTAGATACTGTGGTAATGGTGCTATAGAAAACCCTAGGCCAGACAGATTTTTATAGGACACCCCCTTCCTCCCCAGGCCACATGCACAGTCCTGCAATGCTGCGCAAATCCCTGGGGTGCCATATATGCTCCCCTCGATGGGATAACAAAACTCGTGCTAGCAGCTAGATTCTGAGCATGCTGTCGTCAGCAGGGAGAGCTGCTGCTCCAGCAATCCAGCAACAGTCCTTTTCTTCCCTTTAGTTCACCTTACAGTATTTCTGTTGCCATTAACCCTTGGCAGGGTGGCATTTACCAAGCTGTCCTCCACACCAATGCTCAGGGCCACCGGTAGACGACGACAAGCCAAGCCCTGTTTGTTACACTGCATGCTAGGGGCCTGATCCGACCCCCTCTGAAATCAATGGCAAGTCCTCCGGGGACTTTAGAGGACTTTGCATCAGCTTCCTAGGTCCCCTCCATCCCTGTGCATCAGCAGAATTTTGATTTGCATGGTGCAGCTGCCGTGAGAAGTCAGGGGGGAGGCAGAGCTCTGAAAAGTTGTGGCAAAGTAGCAGCATAAATGGTTAGGGTCCTACCAAATTCACCGCCATGAAAAACACATTACGGACCATGAAATCTGGTCGCCCCCAGGAAATCTGGCTATTGTAGAGGAGACTAGAGTTCACAGAGCTGGTCAGCTGAAGAGCAGCGGCTGCTGGCCGGGAGGGAGCTCACCTCTGAGGGCAGCATCGCTGCCAGCAGCAGCGCGGAAGTAAAGGTGGCATGGTATGGGGGGGTTGTCAAGTTGGGGGGCAGGGAGGGAGGCCCAGCCTTACAGGTGGGCAAGTGGGCGGCGGCCCAGGGCCCCGTGGTCACACCCACACACAGCCAGCCCGAGGCCCCTTTAACACACACACCCAGCCAGCCAGCCAGTGGCCCCTTTAACTCCTGAGCACCGGGCCTGGAGTCAGGGAGAGGCAGAGCTGGGGGCTGTGACTGTGCACTGAGCTCCAACTGCTAGTCCCGGACAGGCGGGGGAGGGACAGGACTCTCTCTTCCCCGGCACAGGCCACTCTCAGGGCCAGCTCAGACCCACCTCGGGGATCTTCCCCTGGCTTCAGGAAGCTCCATGGATGTTGGCCAGATGCCCAGCTCTGAAGCACAGGAGTAAGGGTGGCAAGACTGCAACCCTCCGACGATAGCCTTGTGACACCCCCGCCTCCCCCGCCCCCCGTGGTTGGGACCCCATGGTTACAACCCTGTGAAATTTCAGATTTAAAGATCCGAAACCATGACATTTACGATTTTAAAAATCCCATGACCAAAGCGGACCTGAATTTGGTACGGCTGTATCTATGGTGATTGGGTGCTCTAGCTGGTCTAGAGAGATCTTGCATCTTGATATGTGGCTTTGTGTGAATCAGTTTCGCTAGGTTCCTATGTAACGTGGAGTACCTACAGTGCAGGTTTGTGAACTCCCTGCTCCAAGTAAAATGGACTGTGTTTAGCACATTCAAGTACACACTACCCCCTCTGTGGAGTTGATCTCCATAGAAAGAAACTGATTTCACCATGTGTACAATGATCATGTTAAATAGACACTAGGAGTGATGCAACTTGCCTACGGTTTGGTATAATCTGATGGAGAATGTCCCTGAGAGGTATTTAGATTTTTTTTTTTCAGGGGGAGGGAAGAGGCACTGTGGGAGGTAGGTGATTTGAATCTAATATCAAGTAACCCCATTGAATAGTTGCATCCTTACTGGTGCATTGTAGAGGTTATGATTAATGCTGGCTGGGAAACTTTTCCTTTCCCCATAAAATGTTGAGATTCCAGACATTTTCCCATTCTGCACTGGGACAAAACTGAGACCTTTTGAAAGTTTTCACACACAAAAAGAGGGAGGGAAAAAACCTACATAAACACCCCTTCCCACCCCAAAGTAGCCAGTAGTAGTCTGAGGTTTGGGGCACTCACCTGGGATGGGGAACTCATGTTCCAGTCTTTGCTCTGAATTAGATAGAACGGGGACCTGTATCTGGGTTCCCCAATCTCAGCTGAGTGCCCCAACCCCAGCCTATTGACTGTTCTGGGATCTCAGGGTGGGGTTTTTTGTGAACACTTTAAAAAAAAATTAATTGAAAAATTCCCAACCAGCTCTAATTATGATTAATTGATTAACTTGACAACAGTTGGACTGCTGGTGGACTGACACCACCGCCTATCATGCTGACTAATAGTGTCTCACTGTTTCCTTGTCTCCCCTTTCTGTCTGTGTCCATCTGTCCTCTCTGTTTTATACTTAGATTATAATCCCTTTTGGAGCAGGGAGAGTCTGTTTGTTCAGAGTTTGTACATCACCAAGCTCAGTGGGATCCGGGCCCATCCCTGGGTTCCTAGGTGCTGCAGTTATACAAATGTTGTTACAAATTATGCATTTTTGCATTAGAGACTTAATGTTTCTCTCTCTCTCTCTCTCTCTCTCTCTCTCTTTTTTTACAGCTCCTGTATCCAGCTAAGATCTGAACTGCCACCAAAATAAAAAACCAAAAACAAAAAAACTACACAACAAAAAACCCCCACACATTAAAATTTGGAGTTTATTCTCTGTTTGCATGCCTGTGTGTATGTATAAACTTCAAACCATTTATCACTTACAGCAGGGCAGACAAAATGTCCTGGGACAGTTTTCATGTGAGGAATTATGTAATGACAGTGGACTCTTCTTTATATTTACAGCTGCTTAAATATTTATTTTAAACCCTTAACATCAAACATTAAATATTTTTTAAAATATTTCACAGCCAAAAAACGTGATTTCTTGTTTAGTTGTATCATTATCTGGGTCTATTTTAAACTCATGAACTCTTCAGTCTGGAATCTACGTCTACACAGCAACAACAGACCAATGGGAGTGAGTCTGGAGCCTGGATCAACTGACTTGGGCTTGAGCTACGGGGCTAAAAGTAGCAGTGTAGACGTTTCTGCTCGGGCTGGAGCCCAGGCTCCGAGACCCTCCCCGCTTTCCAGGTTGCAAAGCCCAGCTCAGGCGGAGCATCCACACTGCTGTGTTTAGCTCCAGAGCACAAGCCGGAGTTAGCTGATCTAGGCTTTGAGACTTGCTGCTGTGGGGTTTTGGGATTTTTTTTGCAATGTAGACATACCTTTGTATGTTTTGTAATGCACCTAGCACGGTTCTGGGAGTCACACAAAAGCAGCCTGATTATTCTGGAGGAAACTCTCTGGCCTGAAGTGGTGCATCTTGTCATTTGCTTCCCACGTTTCATTTCTTATAGTTGGTTTTAATTTGAAAGGAATTGAATCTCTGTAGGTATGGGAGGGTGTTGAGTGCCAGCTAATATCACCAGCTCCAAGCATTCATAGCTCACAAGTCAAGCTCCAAAAAATCATGAAATTTTAAAAAACAGGATCTGCTGTCCAAGGTCACCCTGCAGGCCGCTGACAGAGAAAGGTCACCCTTCCCAGTGTCCTGGGCTTCATGGTCTGAGTTCAGCTCAGTTCCTTGAGTAGCACAGCAGAAGGGGGTTTGCAAGAGGGTTTTAAATCCAGAGAGGAGGAGGTCACAGAGGCTGGACCAGCCGCAGGGGGCAGTGTGGAAGAAGGCACGGAGATGTCTGAGAGAAGCTGACCCGTGTGGGCGGATGACGCTGGCGTTGCTGCCAGAGCAGAGGTGGCAATGGTGAGGGGCTGGGTAAGCAGGGTGAGGCACAGTTCTGCCGAGCTTTGCAGGCGGTGAGGAGAAGCTTGAATATGATGTGGTAGCGGAGGGGGAGCCGGGGGGGTGGGGGGGTGGTTCAAACTGTAGCAGCATTTTGTGTGAACCGGCGGGGGGCATGTGCGTGTCTGGGAGGCCGGAGAGAAAGGGGGTGCAGCTGGTGATGGACTAGAGGAGAGCTAATAGGGCTCTTCCCTCTAACTTTTAGGATTCCTTCAAAGCACAATTTTCTGAACGCTGGGATCAGGCTGCTCCACCCTCTCAACGTACCCTGGCGAAGGCTGCACCGTCCCAAGGGAACAGGAGGGCTCGCTGCTCCGTTCAGGCACAATCACCCTGCTAGGTTTCGCTGACCTGTTAACCTCCTAACGTGGATCAAAAAGAGGCCCGTGCCCAGGACTCTAAGCAGCTCCAGCTTTATCTGCCTCCAAACAAAACCTTGCCAAATCCCTCTCCCCATCGATCCAGCACTGTGTACTGACATGACGGGGCAAGGTCCATTCACCCTTTGGCCTTTTCATATAGTGCCCCAGACAGGAACGTTTTCAGGGAGTTCTCTCAGCCTTGGTCCCATTGACGGCGCCAGTGCTGGGCTGCTCCCACATCCTGTATGGCTAAGGAGTCTGCGTTCTTTAAGGTGAACAGCTTCCTGTTCAGACAGCCTGGAGTTCTGGCTTTCTCCGCAGGCCAGAGGCAATGCAAGTACAAGTGGGACAGGGGCGCTATTTGGTCACAGCCAAACTCCATCACAGCTTATCCCATTCACCAGGGATGGGCTCACTGAGAGTCGGTGGTGGAGACTGCAAACCAATCAGATTCTCCAGGAAGACAGCAGAAGGCCCCGTGTAGGTGCTTGGGGGATGGGAGTAGTTGCATTTAGCACTGATGATGTAACACACCCGCAGGTATAAAGCCTCTGTTGGAGGAGGCAGAGAGACACTAGTCTCCTCCACCAAATACTCAGGTAAGCTATGGGGAAGTTCCCTGAACTGGGGGAGGCAATAGCCATGAGTTCAGATCTCACCTCTGCCGACTGGTTTGTGTTCCCTTCTACCCTTATTAGTCAAGGCCAGGCATCCAAGTATGAGCTACAGTTTCATTTCACAGTTAACAGAGTGATTACACGGCAAGCGCGGTTGGGAATCAGAACCCAGACTCATGGTAACATAAGAGATCCAATTCTTAGCTGCGCCATCACACTGCCTTTCAGATAGGATGATAAAAGCACGTTCTGCCTCAAACCAATAAGCTACCCTCTTCTCCCCAAACCAAGGCTAAGTGTGGTGTTGTGTTTTCTCCCCAGACCAGGATTCCTGATGTCCGTGGTGATCCTGACATCTAGCACAGTTGTGTCACCCTCTGAAGCAGTGTGTTGAGTCCTCCTTTAGTTGCTGAACTCAGGAGGCCTAAGCTAGGGGTCTGATAGGCCAGGCTTCAAACCTTGCTGTCAAGGATATTGGTTAAAGTCTCTTATTCACAGTATCATGAATTTCACCATAAAATTGTGAGCGTTGACCACTCTGTCAACACCTATGAGGCGAAAGGCCTACGTTAAGTGAAGGGAGCCCATGCTCTGAAACCACTGCATGACCCTAATATAAGTAAGGCTTTGCCCTGTGAGGACACCTGAGTTTATTACTCAACTGTTCAGCTATAAAATGAATTCCCCTCACAAGTCGGGTTATGGCCTGCTTTTCAGGGCATTAGCAGCAGTACCATGATTCTGGGGGAAGACATGGCCATGGGCGAAGAATCGTGGCCACACACAGAGCAAAAGAGAAGCTGTGGGAGAGGGGAGAGCTCTATGCTGTGGGGTTTGGCTGCTGTGCAGAAATGACTGGTCCTTTTGGAAGCAGCATGGCTGGTTCATAACCGCCGATATGGACTAAGACTATGAGTTTAGCATGATTTTTCCAGGGCCTTATATGGCTCTAACTGAAATGGATTTCCTACGTTGAATGTGATTGCGTCCAGTGAGCGCAGATGGTGTGGGCTATGTGGCTGGTGTCTAGTGGGAAGGAGAGGAGCTCATTAGGGGCTAAAGTCATTGGTGCCTGGTGACTTTCAGAATATCCACTAGTTTTTGATAGCTAACCCCTGGCAACCCCTAATCTGTCTGGATCCCATCTGTGGCCCCTGAAGGACCTTCTGAGCTGGTTAGGTACAACATGACCTGGGAGTACAGACTGGTATGAAGGGCGTATAACAATGTAGTCCTTCGGTCAGGAGGGAGAGAACATCTGAAGCCTTTCTGCTGTGTTTGCATTAAATTACATACCAGGTGCACAGTCTAAGCCGGTGACAGTGGGTTGCTTTCCATTTCGGTAGCAGGGTGATGGGCCCTTGCTACCACCAGCTGATGAGGGCTATGGGTGGTGGTGTGTTTTTAGATTTTTACAGCAGGCACCTCTGCAGTATAAAATAAAATCTCTCCTTGCAGAATTCCGTTCCTGGAATAAAATTGACATCAAAGTCCTTTTCACAATGCTCTGCCTAGCATATGGATTCCTCTATGTGGACTCCTTCTTCTGGATCTGATCCCCGTGTGCCTCCCTCAACCCCACATGGGTTTCTCTCTTTCTGTTTCATGTTTTGATGTTAGATTTTCTCATTCATGCTCAGCATGCCTGCAACAGCTGCATGCATATCCTGTGTTCTCCAAGGGAACAAACTGTTTCCACAACTCAATGAGTTTTTGAAGCCTATGAGACTGCAGGATTTAGGGGATTTTGTGCTGTGGGTAGTGATATACAAAGTGGGTTTGGACACAATAAACAGCTGTGGAATCCAACAACACATAGCACTAGGATCTGATTAATCACAGGATCCTTTTCATTTTAAGAATTCAGTTTGTTCCATTTTTATGACTACATGGTCCCCTCTTTCTCTCTGCTTGTGGACATAGGGCATAGTCCCAGCTCATTCCTCTTGATCGGATTTTCACCTTGATAAAGACTTTACTCCTCTTCAGTAGCAAAACAAAGGTGACAAGGAATATCAGACTTTCATTTGGCTCCACATGGAATGTCAGGGGGAAAATTCTGTTCAGCTTTCGGAATCCTATTGTACAAATGGAGAGTAAAGCAGTCCCTGTGATTTTCTTAGAACCTGTGTGTTAGCTTGTTTGTGAAGGAGAAGGAAGAATAGCAGAGTCATTAGGACCAGTTTCTGTGTTCAGCGACGGTCATGGAAAGACTGTCCATTGAGATCAATGGGACTGAATCAAGCCCACAGCCAGATATGCCGAGACCATGCCTTTGTTAATTGTTAGCCTAACTGCTGAAAAGTAGGTAAAGGTTTATGAATTGTTACAATGACCTTTGATATAAATGTTTAAAAAAGATAGGAGAAGGAGATAGACTGACTGAATTAATTTAAACAGAAATGATCGTCCGATCCCACAGAAGGACCGTGTTAAGGTCATGACTGGTGAACAAGAGGAGCAGAGGATTGGAAATCAATGAACCAAAATCGGTGTGTTGGAAATTAGGCCTGCTTGGTGGACAAAATAATGAGTGGATGGATTATTCCACCCATCGCCTCTTTGGGGGCCCTTAAAGAGACTTTAGAGGGGAGAATAAACCTTACTGACATCACCGCAGCTGCAGTGGAAGGATTGTTGCCTGATACCGCACACGGATACTCCAGTAGGGACACTTGACCATCAGTGCTGCAAAAGCAAGGACCTCAAACTGATAAATGTGAGATCCTGCTCTGTCTTCCCCTCCCTTGTGTACTTCTGTTTGCCCCCCATCTTCCTTCTGTGTTATCTCTCTCGGCTTTTCACCTGATCCTGAAATCAGCTGTACTGCCCGGCACCAGGTTGGTGAGACGAGACAGCCCATCCAGCATTGCCCAACCTGAGAAGGACCAGTGAATGAGAGGAACTGAGCAGACCAACCAGATGATGCCCCTGACCCAGGAGGTGAGCCAGGGTCCAGAGCAACAGCTGTCATGGCCAACCTGCCAGCATCCATCTGTGCCCGACCAGCCACTCTGTATCCCAAGAACATCAACAAAAGCTGAATTTCCCCCAGCCTTACTCTCCTATGTCTTCTCTCCCTGTCTGTGTCCTCGATTTCTCTAAAGCAGGAAAGTGATGATTATTCCCTATTCAAAACTGAACAACAAGCACTAAACCTTTCTTCCCCACCAAGAAGCACTGTTTGACGGATTGAATAAGAGACTTTAACCAATATCCGCTGTCTCCAAAAAGGGACTTTGCTAGGTTTTGATTGTTTGTTTTGCATAAACTATTAATTTCAGTGGCAGTGCTCTTTACCTCCTCTGGATTATTTTCCTTTTGTGTGTTTCAATCAATAAACTTCTGCCCTTTGGCATGAATTGAATTATATATTTGCCATGGCACTAAGGAGGCTGAGTTCTCTGCATACCAAACAGTGGATCCTAGTTTAACACTGTTTAAATATTGGACAGTGATTGGGTGTTAACACCTTTAGTCCATATATTCCAACTAACTTAATACAGCAGGACCTAGGAGGAGAGCTAACAAACCTACTTTCATATGGTCCAAAAACCTGAACTGGAACCAAGGACTTCTTGGTCAGATTAACTTTCCCTCCTCAGGAGAGATCCAGGATGGGAATAACAGTGCAGATCATATCTCTTTAGTTCAGTGTCTAGCTTTAGTCAGGACCTCACTTCCAATTGCTAACAAGTTGGGAAAAGACCAGTGTTGTCTACAACTTCCTGGCCTCAGAAGCACCCTTGATATGGTTGCTTGGGTCCTACCACTGAAAAGATTTAGTTTGAGCTACATGGAAGTCACTTGCAATGTACCACTAAATCGGTACCTGTTTTAAACTCTATTTGTTAGGAGCTAGTTCTGTCTCTTTAAAAACAATGAGTAGGAAGAGAAAACTGCATTGGCAATTAGAGCTTACCTTTGTTAATGAATAGAGAAATGTAAACACAGTTGTTTGGATATGGTGGATTATGTTCACATTTCCTATGAACATAGTGACAACGGAACATCTAAACAAAATGAGTTGTGGAATTACAGCTGAGCATAAAAAAAGAACTGGAGCTTTACAGACACTTTCATTTTGAAAAGTGGTTGTTTTTTTTATTCAGATAAACCAGGTATCTGTTGCCAAGCAAAAATAATCAGTGATGCTCATCCAATTTAAGTATGGATTCTTTTGCCTTTTATGTCTAGGATGTACCTACATTAACCATAGAGCTTCCAACTGGAGGGGTTATTGTCCCAGAACAGGTCAGGGTTTGGACGCTACTATTTGAAAAGCTGCATAGGAGCTAGGTATTATTGTTCATACTCCAGATAAGGATTATTCTTTTAGCTTCATGTGAGCCAACTCGAATGGCACAAGAAACTATTTTGCATACTCAGGCACAATTTAAACACCTTTGCGTGGTAGGGGGCTTTGTCATCAGTCGGCATAAATAATGCCTTGCCCCTTTAAGGCCCAAACTTCAATAGTGAAGGGCTTTCATCAGTCAAAATCCAAAGCAAAACAGTAAAGCATGGCTCTCTCCTGCCGGGGCTGGGGAGCGAAGAAGAAGACCTTACCGCTGGTTCTCTTCTCGGCAACAGGGCTCTTTCTAGAGATCTTTCCTTCCTGACTCACTGCTGGAATAAGATCCCAGCTTCCCACAGCACCTCCCTCGGTGCTATGGAGTGGGGGAGTGGAGGGAAAGAATACATTTCCCCCAGCTTCATCCCTAAATAGAGTCAATCTCCTTCCTGCCCCATTATCTGCTTCAGCGAAAGGAAAACTATAATAAATTAGGTATTGGGTATGGAGTTCCTGGAATCTAGCAATAAGAAGTGAAATCCAGGGGGCCCCAGCTATGTGGCTGTTCCCTATGATTGTTCCCTGTTGTTATAAAAGTCTGTAGTATTAGATACAGAATGTACTGTATCTACACCAGATTAGATAAAGGGTGATTGACAAGACTTGAAATAAATGAAAACAAATCCTTACACAAGCTCTAAATAAAGGCCATTCCTGTCTATTAGATTGTATCTCATTGTATAGCTTTAAGAAAAGGAGTACTTGTGGCACCTTAGAGACTAACCAATTTGTTTGAGCATGAGCTTTCGTGAGCTACAGCTCACTTCATCGGATGCATACTGTGGAAAGTATAGAAGATCTTTTTGTACACACAAAGCATGAAAAAATGGGTGTTTACCACTATTGGAAAACACCCATTTTTTCATCCTTTGTGTGTACAAAAAGATCTTCTATACTTTCCACAGTATGCATCCGATGAAGTGAGCTGTAGCTCACGAAAGCTCATGCTCAAACAAATTGGTTAGTCTCTAAGGTGCCACAAGTACTCCTTTTCTTTTTGCGAATACAGACTAACAAGGCTGTTACTCTGAAACCTGTATAGCTTTAGTACAGGGCCCATTCTTTTCAGAAGTGGGTTACCTTGCTGTCAATGAAGTAGGTCAACATATGGTCTTATGACAGCAGAATGTGATCCCTAGTTAAGATTCTCCCCTCTTTATCAGTGTTTGTCAATTATTAAGTTACTTTCACGAGTCACTTGCCTATGACTCACCTGGGCTAAGCCAGCTCTTTCTGGTCTAACTCAAGGGGCAAGCCCCTGTGGAAGAAAGTATGCTTGGAGCAGGGTTGTGATGGTGCAAAGTACTCATGTGATGTTGCACCCCATAATGCTTTATAGAAATATGCTTATGAGTGTAAATATGACATAACTGGAATATGTTTTATGCTAGATATGCCATGTAACATATCTCTGCAAAGGTTATGTTTTTCTGCATGTATTCATCCTATTCGTATGCATGTATGATTTTTATATCTGAAGTTATGAGCATTGGCTCTATGCTTGTATTTAAAGTGTTTGCCGTAGAAAACACCTAAGGCAGATGTGGTCAGCATAGAGTGAAGGGGTTATTCAAGTAATTGGGAGTACTTGGTTAACAATGGACTTTGATAGGCACCAATTCACATCTGAGCTTTCCTAGGAACGTCCTGCAGAAAACTGAGTCAAGCATGGACCTGTGACTTGCCCAGGTGACTCCAAAACTCCATTTTGTAGCTGGATTCTACACAGGGGGAGAGAGGGGTTTCCACCCACAAGAGAGAAACTATATAAGCTCCTGGGAAAACCCTCCATTTTGTCTTCAGCTGGCTCAAGAGGTAGCCTCTCCACTCCCAAAGGATACGTGAAAGAAACTGGAACAAAGGACAGTAACTACAGGGGCATGAGTGATTGCTGGACCCAGACTAGAAGGAGACTAATCTGTAAAAGAAGCTTATTGGAACATCGCTGAGGATGAGATTTCATCTGTAATCACTGTCTTACTGTGTTAGGCTTAGACTTGCGTGTTTTATTTTATTTTTCTCGGTAATTTACTTGTTCTGTCTGTTATTACTTGGAACCACTTAAATCCTACTTTTTGCATTTAATAAAATCACTTTTTACTTATTAGTCCAGAGTATGTATTAATACCAGGGGGGAGAGGGGTAAACAGCTGTGCAACTCTCTCTATCAGTGTTATAGAGGGTGAACAATTTATGAGTTTACCCTGTATAAGCTTTATACAGGGTAAAATGGGTTTGTTTGGGATTTGGACTCCATTGGGAGTTGGGTATCTGAGTGCTGGAGACGGGAACACTTCTTAAGCTGTTTTCAGTTAAGTCTGCAGTTTGTGGGGGACATGGTTCAGACTTGGGTCTGTGTTTGTAGCAGGCAAGTGTGTCTGGCTAAAATCAGGCAAGGGACTGAAGTCCCAAGCTGGCAGGGAAAACAGGCTTAGAGGTAGTCTAGGCACATCAGGTGGTAGTTTCCAAGGGGGTTTCTGTGATCCAACCTGTCACAGCTCACAACCCTTGTTTTAGCAGGAGCCCTGCAGCCAGCATGCTTGCAAACTGAAATGGTGCTGGTCAGGGTGCACAAGCAGCCATAAATGTTACAGCCCTTCTGTAAATGTCATGGAACTCCGTTGGAGGAAGGAAGGGGTGATGTCATTGCCACACCCCAAACTGGTGATTCCTGTGACCTGAGAGCTTTCATGCCTAATATTTAAACCACTGATTCTTTCACATCTTGGGCAGGCCTTTGAGGTGGAACAGTACCTTATAAAGTTTGGGACTTTGCCAGCCTGATGTAAGGAATGTATGTATTTTTTTATTATTCTCAGAGTGCAAAGCACCATAAAGTCACATCACAGTGAACACAACCCAGGCGAGTCATTGGCCAGCGATCTTTCTCCATGTTTTGCTGTCTTCACACATCCCAGAGAAGGGTGACACCACATCCCATCCAGTTAGCCACATCATCAAACCACACTCGCTGTGGGCTTCCCTGGCACCAGTCATTGGTAGGGAAAGAATGTAACCTAGTCCCCTAACTGAATGGTTCTCAACCTGTTCCCTAGCATGACCTCCGTGTCTATACTGGGACATCCTCCGCCCCGCCTTCCCATTTAGCAACAGGGAATGGCAGGGTGGTTGGGACCTTCATCCCCAGCTTGAGCACCCCTGCCCTGACTCTTCCTCTTAGCTTGTCTGTGTCTGGCTGGACTATCACTGTGGAGTGAAAGTAAATGCTCCACCCTCCCATTATTTCCTGTCCCTTTAATGTTAAAGAGGACTGCACATAGCCACTGGTGGCTAAATAGATTCCAATTTCTTTGCAAATCAGATGTGGCTCATTAAACATACGGTGCTGGGTGTCACAGTAACGCCCATCAACTGGAAGCCCTGTAAATGATTAGCATTGCACCTTCTGCCGGGGGCTCTCTTAGGACTGTGAGTGGCCCTGTTTATCAAGGAAAAGCAGCATGAGAATCCCATCTGCCTTGATGCTGATCCATGCAGCTTCCCAGCCCAGCTGACACACATTTGTCCATTTTGCAAACTTCAGGGTATGTTCTCCCCTGGCTGTGTGTCACCTGATGTCCGTTCATGTGATTAGGACTTCTTTGTATGCTTAGTGATCAGAGTGAGCTCGCCTCTGCAACCATCACGGCCAAGTTCCACTACAGTTATTTCACCACTCACAACTGGGGCTTTATATTTGGTAACACAAAACCTTCGCTTAGATGTGGTACTCCCCCCCCCCGCACCCCGCATGCTTGGTGTGTGCACCTGGGTTAGTACTGAATATTTGCTAATGCTGCCGACCCTGTGAGTAAGAGTTTGCATTCTACAGGAGGGGGATTAATGTGTTGTGTGTTTATGGCACTGTTGGAAGTGGCTTGTGAGGAGGCTGCATAGTCTGTCAGTGTTTGTGGACCGAAGCTGTGTGGGTAGCTGTGTGGGTTGTACGGTACAGTTAGAAGGTCTCCTGTAACTTGGCAAGTCATTGCTTTTAAGGCTTTTGGCTAGGAGGATGTCCCACTCACCTAACCTTAATTCCTTTCAAACAAAGGTTGTGGTATGAACTATATATGTGTACTATATATTATAGTACCAACTGGATGAACTAATGCACTTCGCCTTTCTTCTGTCAGGTATGTTCCTCTTTGCCCTCCAGTCCCATCACACCCACACGCAGGAGTCTTTCTCCTGCACCTTGTCAGGTTGTATCAGTCGCACTCCACCTTCAAATCCCTCAAAACTCCCCTTTGCTGTGAGGCCAGGAGGCCTACAAAAAGCTTTGACAGCAGTTAGGCTGCTGGTGTGTTGTGACCACCGCCTCTCTCCTTCTGTTGCCCCATTTGCCTGAATCCATCCTTTATACTTGATTGCAAGCTCCTTGGGGCAGGGACTATCTTTGCCTTCTGAGTTGGTACAGCGCCTAGCACAATGGGGTCCTGGTCCGTGACTGAAGCTTCTAGCAGCTTTACTATAATAATACTAACAAACCCTGGGGGTCGCTCAGTTAGTTATCAGGGCAGGATTCACAGCAGGAAGAGGGTTGATGTACTGTGTGCAGTTGGTTGTGCTGTTCATTTCTCATTCTCTCTTCCCCCTCCCAGTGTCTGAGGGGCTCAGGATTCCGGGGCAAGAGGACTTTTCTCTATTGTCAGCTGGCTTCTGATTCCCAAAGCAGAATTTTCCTTCCACTCTTTTTCACACTGTGCGCAACTAACCTATGGACCTTCTCGCCAGGGGATGCTGTGATTGCCAAAAGTACAACTGGGTTAAAAAAAAAATGAGATAAATTCATTGAGGAGTGGACGGTTAGCCAAGAGGGTGACCGACCATGCTCAGGGTGACCCTCCTAAACCTCTGCCGGGAGGAGAACAGGGGGGAGCGCAGGATTCTGATAACTACCCAGTTATCGGAACTGCACACTCCCCCTGAAGCTCTGGTACTGGCCATTACTGGAGACAGCAGAGGGGCCTAGATGGACTATAACTCTGACCCCTCTGCGGCACCTCTTAGTCTCTGGATTTTCCTTCGATCCCGGTGTGGCTGTTGCTGCAATTGGAAGACTACAACCAGGGCAGGCCTGACCCCCGGCAGCACGCCTTGGTTCCAGCTGACCCTAGAAGCCTGGGGCGGGCGGATCTTTGGCCCACACAAGCGGGTGGGTCAGGAGCGTTCTGGGCCCCTGGTTCCCCGCCCCTGCACCCCACGTGGAGTTAGGAGCAGGAGCCGAGGGGGAAGAAGCCCGGTCGCAGCCTGAAGCGGCGAGGGGGCGGCCTGTGCCGGGATCCCGGGGCGGGGCAGGGAAGGCGCTGAGCCCTGGCCCCGGGGCGGCGCTGCAGAGGGAGACGGGGAGCGCCCGGAGGGCCATGGCGGGGGAGTCCCCGGGCCGCGGGGAGCAGGCGCTGCAGGAGCTCCAGGCCCTGGTGGAGCTGGTCGGGGGAAAGCCCGAGGTGCTGCTGGTCGGGGAGGTGCTGGAAGCGGGGGAGACCCGGGCGCTGCTGGGGGCTTTTGCCCGGGAGCTCTTCGGGGAGCAGCCCGGGCCCGCGGCGGGCAGCGGGGGGCAGCCCCGGGGGAAGCCGGCTCCCCACGTCCGGGTGTGCCTCGGCCCCGGCGGCGCGGCCGGCCGGGAGATCCGCTCCCCGCTCATCTTCCTGCTGTGCCGGGCCGGCTCCCTGCAGCCGCCGCGGGCCCGGGCCCGGCTGCGGGAGATCGCGCGGGACCTGCGGAGCCGGCTGCCCCGGGGCCCGCCGGCCGCCCTGGTGGGGGTGATCGTGCAGCCCGGCCCCGGCCAGGAGGCGGCGGCGGCGCAGCGGCTGCTGGAGGCGCTGCTCTGCGAGGTCTTCCAGGGAGGGCGGCGCGGGGCCGGGCTGCGGGACACGGTGCAAGCGGCCGCCTGCAGCCCCGGCCGCCCGGGCGGGACGCTGGAGGTCCGCAGAGCCGCCTGCCGAGCCCTGCGAGCGGCCCTGCAGCACCGAGCAGGTACGGGGCGCGGGGGCCGGGGCATGGGGGGAGCGGGGAGAGAGCAGGCCGGGGGCGTCGGGTTCTTTCTTGCCTCGGGTTGCCGTGTGCACCCCCTGGCGAGCTGAGCTGCTGTGTCAGCACCGGCTGGCATCCAGGAGCGCTGGCCCTGCTGGTCGCCACCAGCTCTCCGCCCAGAGTCTCTTACAAATGACACAGTGGGGCAGGCAGCTGTGGCTGGAAGGCGCTGGGTCTCGCTGGACACACAGCCGCACTTGGGTGGGGGGTAGTGGAATCAAAAGGCCCTGGGATTTGCAAGGGGAAGGTGGCTCCCTGAGTTGGGATGGGCAAGCGCTCCAGAGCCAACCCCCCCGCCTTCCTTCAGTGAGCGCCCCGGGAATGGCCATGATCCCACACCAGTAGCACGGATTTCCTTGCTGGGGCATTGGTTCAGAACAAACCTTGCCACCTGCTTAGTTAGTCCCAGGTGCCCCTGTGGGTTTCCCAGCCCAGGACTGACCCATCCTGACGGCTCAGTTCATTAGGTCTGATGGGATCACGGCACAAGACGGGATGGCAGGTATACATGTATTATAATAATTCATAGCTGTAAGGAACACCACTGGTTACAGCTGATTGGTGCCATGGTCTTGAACCCATTTCTGTCTCAGCAGCACTATCTTGGGGCTTGGCACAAGTTGTACTGGGTTTATTATACCGGTATAATTAAAGAGGTACAAGTGTGGATGCAGGTATAGGTATACTGCTGTGTTATACCAGCAGGGTGCTTTTATTGTAGATGCTGCCTTTGGTGGGACACAACTGAGAGTATCAATTCAGGACAAATTGTTTAGAGCAGGGCAGTTACAGCCCAAAGCTGGGTGTCCTTTATTATTAAGGCACGTCAAACCCACCAAACAGAGAGGACTTTGGTTTTTACCCCACTGGCTAATCATAAGCCTCACAAGCAATTCCCTTAGACACTCCAGTTTCCCAGTCTTGCCACCAGCACCACTCCTTATGGGGATGACTCAGTATGAAAACTGATACCCCAATAAAAGAAAAAAAGTTCTCCTGATGCCAAACGACCAAGCCCCAGACCCAGATCAAATGAAAACTTAGATCTTACCCAAAATATACGCTGATAGCCAATTCTTATTAACTAAACTAAAATTTATTAAAAAAGAAAAGAGAGAGAGTTGGTTGAAAGATCAATATACATATAGACTTGAGTTCAATTTCTTGAGGTCCAGATGCATAGCAGAGATGGTGAGTTTTAATTGCCTGAAGTTCTTTTAGAAATAGTCCATAGGTTATAGTCCAATGTCCATATTCAGGGTGACTCCAGTCAGTGACTGGGGATCTCAATTCTTATGGCTTAGGGTTTCCCCTTCTTGAAACCCAAAGCAGATCCGAGATGAAGAAGGATCATGTCCCAAGGTTTTTATATATTTCCAGCAACCTCTTGGCCTGAGAAAACAACAGGCTTAACTTTGTCTCCCAAACATCATGGCAATTAGCATAGGGTAATTTATCCATTAAACAGTTCAGATACAGGTTACCCCAACCTTCAAAGAGACATATAGACAATAACACTATTTCACTCAAGTGTTTTCCTAAATGTTAATATTCCTTTTTTGATCTTTGAATCAAAGCCATAGCAATAGACAAGACTTGTTTGCTTACCTCACAAGCCCTGAGCAAACACCTACCCTTCTATCTCTAACAATGCAGGCTTGCATTTCAAAGCTCTGTTTATTTACATCTCTTCCTAACAAGTCTTTAAAGTTCGGGCCATGGGTTATGTCAGTCTGTGAGTTAATTAGCTCTCTCTGGCCCTGTGTCTTACATAGCGTAAGTGTGCTTTTCCTGGTACAGTGTATTCCAGCTGCTCGCACTCTGGTTCTCCTGGAGCAGAACAAGCAGCTTGCTCAGAATCATGGTGTTGCCAGTATAACTGCATCTCCTCTCCGGGCTTTTTGCCTGCACAGCTGCATCAGTCACAGACGATGTCTTATCACACCCTTGACCAATGTAGCTATGCTGGCCGAAGTCTGTAGTGTACGTGTAGCCACATTTACATTAGTATAAAGATACCGGTATAGTTTATTCCTGTGAGGGGAATAAGCTTTACACCTATAACTACGTCCCCATTAGGGGCGATACTGGTATAAACACTTTGCTAGATTATCATACCCCTAACTGGTGTAGGTATACCAGTACCTCATCTGCATATTTATGTGCAAACAAGTGGCAGTTCAACCCTGCCTCCGCACCCCTGCAGCTCACTTCCCTTTTTGAAAGTACTTGCCTCAGTCTGTCCTGTTTTCTCTCTTTCCCCCCTCACTTTCACGGCTTTCTCCACATGCTTGGATCCCATCCAAAGACTCCTCCCTGTTCCTCTTGCCCTAAGGGGTCCCTCCAGCCATAGGTGCTGGAACTAGGGGTGTTGTTGCACCCCCCAGCTTGAAGTGGTTTCCATCATATCCAGCGTTTACAGTTTGGTTCAATGGCTCTCAGCACCCCCGCTATACTAACTGTTCCAGCATCTCTGCCTGCAGCTGTCCTCAAATGCATTTTCCTCAGACCCTCTCTAGATCCATAGGCCCTCAGCCAGGATTCATAGGCTCCCCAGAGGCGGCAGTCCCTGTAGTCCCCTCTCAGAGGACGCCCCTCTTCACCCTCCCCTTGCCCTTAGTGCTTTTATTTTTCCCTTTGGCCTAGTTGGCTCCTTCCCATGGTGAAACCTGTAGGGGCGGGACAGAAAAGCTCCCTTGCTGAGTTTCCAGACAAGGCCTTTCATCTTCCCTGGGTCAGGAGCCAGCTGCATGGCTGGTGCCATGGGGCAGGGGAGACTTTGCAGGGTTTGGGGTTGGGTTGTGTCTCCTCCCCACTTCCGTGCATACCGGAGGAGACACTGACTCAGTGACATCCCTGTTCCTGGGTGTTTCTTTCCCATGCCTCAGATCCCTGCTCCGTGATGTTATTTCTTGGCTTCTCCTCATGTTCCTGTTGTTTGCCCTCCTGGTCCTGGCTCCAGTTTCTTTTCTTCTGCTGGTGGAGCCACCAGGCCCTCCCCCCCCCCCACCCCCGCTGGCTCTGTCATTAGCTGCAGACAGCTCAGACCCAGCTCGCTGACATGGGACCTCTGCCCCCGCAAGCCTTGGGACAACTGGCCTGTCTGCTCCCCTTCTGCGCTCCACTGAACCATACTGGGCTGATGTCGTGGGTCTTCTGTCAAAAGGGGCCTGACCCTCATCCCTATGTTCCCCTTTGCCTGGGTCAGGCCACATAACTGGTCTCACACAGTTGCAGATGAAACCTCTGTTAGGTTTGTACCCAGACTGGGACGTTGGATCCCACAGGCCAGGAACCTGGGGTGTAATAGAGATCCAGCAGTGAGATTTGGCGCCGGGTCTGAAATTCGCGACTTGGGCCTGTCTGTGTCCAGATGAGAGGTTTCAGAGTAGCGGCCGTGTTAGTCTGTATTCGCAAAAAGAAAAGGAGTCCTTCTGGCACCTTAGAGACTAACCAATTTATTTGAGCATAAGCTTTCGTGAGCTACAGCTCACTTCATCACTTATGCTCAAACAAATTGGTTAGTCTCTAAGGTGCCACAAGTACTCCATTTCTATCCAGATGGAATCAGAAGCAATCAGATTACTCTTCCCTTTCCCTGAACTTCAGGTCTGAATGAATCCAGCCACGATCTTCGTGGTTTAGGTGCTATCTCTCTAATGAGCTGACCTGGAACCCTGAATCTGCACTTTGGGGAAGCTTGGATCTGATCCCGGCCTAGTCCCGTCACCCCTTTCAAGCCTGTACTGCCCTCTTCTGGTGCTCCGAGGCTAGTGGCGGTTGCAACCTTTGTGCCTGTGACTTTGTACTGAGGCCGGAACACACAGCTTTTCCATCTCTCACTTCCATGTGCCCGACACTGCTGTCCTTCGCCCATCTCTGTCCCATCAAGGGAATACTGCTGGGGTCTCGGCATTTGCTTCACACCCTCTTCTTTAAGTCACTCTTCCAAGTGCCCCAGAACCCTCTGGATCCTTTTGGTTCCAACATCCCACTAGAACAGCAGCAGAGATGGAAAAACATATCCCTCTGTGCATTACCATGTGCCTTAGCAGCTTTGCTTTGATGCTAGGGAAACTGGTGCTTGTGGATTCTCACAAATATTGATAGACCCCCCTCCTGCTCTTAATTCTGGCGGTGGTGGGAATAACCTGGCAGGTAGCAAAGAAGAGAGCAGCATCTCTAGGAGCCTTCAGTGGGTGCTTCAGAAGGCCTGTTTGCATAGGGTCCCATACACTCATGTTTCAGGTGTCAGGAGGATGCTTGTCACTGTAGCTGGCCTGGGGGGATGGTAGTTTTAAACTGGTGCATGTGATAACAACCCATACCCATGCTAGAAGCCCTAGTGAGCTTACTCATGTGCATGAGGAGAATTCACAGAAGTCAGGACTTCAGGGGTTGGCCCTAATTGCTTTCACCACCAATGCACTGGGGAATAGTATTTTTAAACTTGTGCGAGGGATGAACAGCAGTGATTTGAGCCTGTTGCAGTGTTATGAGGGCATGCCATGTCTATCTGGGAAAGTTACACTGTTATAAATAAGGTGTGACTTTAAACTGCTGGAGTTATCCTGGTATAACGCCCAGTATGGGCGGGAGGATGCTTATTCTGGACTAAGTGTGTTTTGTTCTTGGTTTGGTTCATGTCACTGGGGAAGGGGTGTAAGCTACGCTGAAAAAAGCCACTCTTATACAAGAGTTTCAGAGTAGCAGCCGTGTTAGTCTCTATTCGCAAAAAGAACAGGAGGACGTGTGGCACCTTAGAGACTAACCCGTTTATTTGAGCGTGAGCTTTCGTGAGCTCCAGTTCACTTCACCGGATGCATCTAGTACTAGTAAGGTGCCACAAGTCCTCCTTTTCTTATGCAAGAGTGTAACTATACTGGTATTACTAGTACAACTTTTCTGTGTCGACAAGCCTTTGCCTTTCCCCTTGCATCTCAGTTTTGCTCTGCAGCTCTCTGCTATTCAAGCCATGCCACCACCCAGCTCCTCCCAGTGCTGCCCTGAACTTCAGCACCTCTTTGCTATTCTGGTCCCACACCTCTCTTGAACTTAGGGTCTGTAGTGCCGATGTAACTTATGTCAGCACGGCCCCCTAGTGTAGATGCAGTATATGCTGATGGAAGGAGTTTTCTCGATCACTCGATAATTGCCCTGTTCTGTTCATTCCCTCTGAAGCATCTGGCATTGGCCACTGTTGGATGACAAGATACTGGGATATGTGGACTATTGGTCAGACCCAGTATGGCTGTTCTTATGTTCCTGCTGATGTAGGAACACCCCCTTATCCCCCAAAAAATTAGCTATGCTGACAGAAGCACTCTGCACTGGTGGTTTTGTTGGCATAGCTGTGTTGGTCACACCCCTGACCAATGCAGCAACATTGGTAACCGTTCCAAGTGCGGACCCAGCCGGATGTGGATGGAGACAATGGATATCCACTTACACTTATGGCCTTAACTAGATCGGGCACCCAAGCGCTAAGAGGGGAAATGCTAGTGTGCTAACCTATTTTCCCTGAGCATGACATTCATCCATGTTCACTAGGGACTAAAAGAGGGGAACAGTCATGTAAAAATTATTTTATTGGGGGATTTGTTTTGTTCGTCAAGAGGAAATATCGATCACTTTGTGCAGCTTAATGTTGCGTAAGATTGATTGCCTTAGTCAGGAGAGTCACTGCTAAAGCCGCTGATAACTTACGTTTCTAGGAGATAAGGTTTGATTGGTGGATGAGATATTGCATATCCTAGGATTTGGGGATACTCGATAGTTGCAATAAGCTGCTTGTCACGTGAGGCCGTGTGAGAGTAAAACTACCCTTGTCTAATATCCTAGTATTTTACAAAAGCAACGAGGAGTCCTTGTGGCACCTTAGAGACTAACAAATTTATTTGGGCATAAGATTTGTGGGCTATAACCCACTTCATCAGATGCATGGAGTGGAAAATACAGTAGGCAGGTATAAATATACAGCACACGAAAAGATGGGAGTTGCCTTACCAGGTGGGGGGTCAGTGCTAACGAGGCCAATTGAGTGAGGGTGGATGTGGCCCATTTCCAGCAGTTGACAAGAAGGGGCTCTGATACCCAGAAGACACCTACTATGGGACAGACCCAACAAAGAAAGTAACAGAATGGCACTAGCCATCACCTACAGCTCCCAACTAAAACCTCTCCAGTGCATCATCAAGGAGCTACAACCTATCCTGAAGGACGATCCCTCACTCTCACAGACCTTGGGAGACAGGCCAGTCCTCGCTTACAGACAACCCCCCAACAGTCTTGACTCCTGTGAATTAGCCCACGAAAGCTTATGCTCAAATAAATTTGTTAGTCTCTAAGGTCCCACAAGGACTCCTCGTTGTTTTTGCTGCTACAGACTAATGCAGCTACCCCTAGTATTTTACAGTAAAGGCTCAAGACCTAATAGTAACTCACCTTCCTCTGCAATGTTCTTTTCCTTATGCAGATTCTACGGCATTGTTAAGTACAATACAAATCTCTCTATTTCCAGCAGGACTCCCTGGGAGAGGAGAACTAGTCAATCAATAGGGAGCAATAATATAAGTGTCTGGGGCCGAGGCCCAGATGCAGGATGTGAGGTTTTTGCCTGCCTTGTCTCTTCATTTTTGTTTTAGTTCTCAAAGCTGCTGTGTGTGTTCACGAGCAAATCCATGCCAGCTTCCTTGCTGTGCCTCCTGAGGCTGCCGACAGTCCTCTCATTGAAGCAAACACAAAACCCATCCAAACCCAACTGTTAGTGAAAATCATTAAGGAAATTCTTGGCAGCAAGAAAGTGTGGACAAATAGTTAGTCCTTATTCTGAATGTGTCCAGACTAGGTAAGAATTTTCACCGGGGAGAAATGGATTTCTGGGTACCGTTTAATGATTTCACATGGTGAATTCTATATAGAGGCCCAAATTTCCAACACACCAAGGTTGAGTAGCATGGGGGTACCACTGTCTGCCAGCAGGGAACAGCCATACTGTACGTGACCCAGAATAAGCCAGGTCCCCCTATTGTCAGCATGGCGTTGAGAAAGCCCTGTCTCTTGCTGATAACATTCTGAACTCCCCGTGCTCTTTTATTTCCAAGGTGGGGAGGAGAGAGAGAAGCGGAGATTCCCCTCCCTCCTGCAGTGCATCCCCTGGGGCAGGAGGAGCCAGAGAAGAGGCCATTCGGCTAAAGCTGCCAACAACCTTCATGAGGGTATGTTCAGCGCCCTGGAGGTGCTTGTGTTCTCCACACGTCCCGCAGTGGGCTCCTAGCAGGACAGATGTATCTTATGATGTGTGGCAACCGTGTTTTTTTTCCCCGGCAGCATTCCCAGATCTTTCCAGTGTAAGGAATGGTCGATCGGGAGAAGATTTGGAACCTGAATCTCCCCTATGATGATGCCGAGTGCTCCCACTAAGCCACAAGGTCTGGCCTATGGTCCTTTTCTAGTGAAACCCCAGCAGGCTCAGATTCCCAAGCCTAATGTTGGCTGGCTTCCTTAGGGAGAACATCGTCTCCGTATATACCGGCTGATGCATCAGTACTAAATGCCCCTGGAATCTATCTTCTGGCTCTGGTGGCAGCACGTATCACACCATAGGCTCAGCCACCCCCACAACATCCAAATGCTGAGAGACCATCCCGGAGGCACGCTGGCTGGGATGTTTCTCTTAGTGTTGTCTTGCCCTGGTATTTTATGAGCACAGCGCTGGGTCCCTCTATCTACCTGTGCTCACTGCAGTGGTTGCAGTGGCCTGCACGCAGTGTTGGTTGTAATGTGGCAGTGGATTTGCCGGAACATGTCTGAACTACGAATCGCTAACTGGGCCGCAGCAATTAGCGTCTTCAAAGTGCTGTCTGGCAGCTACCTGCACCGCGCCAAGGCAGGCAGCCCCTGCTATATGTGCATCTGTACCCTCCCGGTCTTCTAAACTCACATCCCCCCTGTTCTGACCACCCGCTTTCTTCAGTCTCTCACCGTCTCACCACCATGAATGTTCCAGTTCTCTCTCGCCCTGCTGGGTCCGACTCATTACCTCTCCCATCCCTTGTCTTTATTGCAGTAGCAGAGGACCCTGGGTTGGTAGGTGCTTTGCCAGGATCTTTTAGGTGTTTTATCTGGTCCAACAAAAACGTAGTGGCCCAGTTCTCTCTTTATTTACACATGCAGTGTCACCGAAGTCAGTGGACTTCTATGGGTGTCACTGAAACTTTGGGTTTGGCTACACTTGCAAGTTAGAGCGCATTAAAGCAGCCCCAGGCGCCCTAACTCATGACCCGTCCACACTGGCAAGGCAGGTAGAGTGCCTGGACTCTGCAGACTGGAGCGCTCCTGGTAATCCACCTCCACAAGAAGCACAACGCTTGCTGCGCCTTGGGTGAAACGCCCCAACTTCAGTGTGAACAAGGTGTTGCATTACTGCGCTTTGATCAGCCTCCGGAAACGTCCCATAATCCCCCTAAGCCAAGTGGCCACTCTTGTCATTGTTTTGGAATTGGCTGTAGGAATGCGGATATGTCCTTTCAAAGCTCCGTTTCTGACAGCCGGCATGCTTATCTGCCCTGGGACAAAGCAAGCCATTAATGTGGAATGCTGCTGTTGAGAGTGTGTGAGAGAGAGGTGGAGGGGAGGGGTGTCTGCTGCTGTCTGAGCTTAGCATGTCAGCATGTTGTCTTGTCTCTCCCCCCACATACACACAACACACTCCCTGTCATACTCCACCCAACCCACCCCTTTGAAAAGCATGTTGCAGCCACTTGCATGCTGGGATAGCTACCACAATGCACTGCTCTTTGTGGCATTGCAAGACCTGCTAATGCGGCCATGCCAGTGTGCTTGAATCTGACAGTGTGAACACACCGCAGCGCTTTCCCTACTGCGCTTTCCGAGGGCTGGTTTCACTCCCAGCACTCTACATCTGCAAGTGTAGCCATGTCCTTGGTCTACACTTAAGTTTTGCTGGCAAAGTGATGTCATTTAAGAGAGTGAAAAAATTCACACCTCTAACTGACATAACTGTGCTGGCAAAAGCCCCAGTGAAGATGCAGTTACACTGCCAAAGGGGTCCTTTCGCTGGTATAGATTATTTATTTCGTTCATCGAACTGGTGTAAGCTATACCGGCCAAAGAACTCTTTTGCTGGTATAAGCTGCATCTCCACTAGGAAGGTTTGCTGGTATAACTATGCCACTGTCTAGTGTAGACAAGGCCGGACACAGAACTTATCCCTGTTTCTAAATAATGACTTTGAGCCCTACTCCAGATCACTCTTGAGATCCTTTGGAAATGCAGGTTCAAATCCTCTTCCCACAATTCTTGCATTTCCCATCAACGATCCCCTTTCTGCAGGAGCACCGTTGGCCAGAGGCTACAGACTGCTTCAGGAGGAGTCCTGAATAATACCTTTATTCATAGTCAATGTATCTTTTTGCTAATTTCCAAACTGATCCATGACCGATGGTGAGGAGGACACCCCACTTGGAGAACCCTCTTGTTATAATAATTGGTTAGGTGACAATGGTGCAACGGGGGGCTTCAGATTAAATGGGCAAAGCACTGAAATGCCCAGTTTGTAAAAGTTAATATTTGGTACAGAAAGGGCATTTTCTTCATTGAAAATTGTGGTGGCAAGAAAATCCAGTCCAATAAACCTTCAAGCCCCGATCCTGCAATCGGTTTCAGGCAGACGGATGAAAGTTGATGAGGCATCACATGGGAATGGGGGTTGTCTGTGTGGATCAGATTCCAGGAGTGGGACCCAGAGCTCCTTACCCACAAGCGGGTGAAGTGAGTCACCTTCTGGTGTTAGTTTAAAATCCTGTACGCTGCCAGAATGCCCAAAATTGGAGCCGATTATGACAAGTCTCCAATTTATGGTTAATTTATTGCTTAAACCTTGATCCTTAATTAAAAATATGAGTCACGATTTGCATAAAATGAGAGTGCTGAAAACTGGGACTCCTGTGTGCATCTTCCTCAGTGACCTTGGTGTGTCTCCCTTTCCCTGCTCCTTGTAGGTGGCCTGCAGGACCCCGAGGAGGGAGTGGCTCTGACAGGCATGTCGCTTAACGGAAACTGTGAAGAAGCAGGCAGAGGCACAGGTGCTTAGAGCTCCTGGATCGTGTCAAGGAACCACTCTTGCTGATGTCCTCTTATAGCATGAGAACGCTGGGATGAGTTCACCCAGCTGATCTCCTGGAAAGGGGACATGGAAGCCATCACGCAGTTCTTGGGAAAAGCTGCTACCTTCTGTGTCCGAACCAGATACCCTTCCTGCTCCCACCCCGCCACTGCTGCAGCAAAACTCAGAGGAGGGTCATGTTCTACTATTCGGTAGAGTTAATTTGTGGATGCTAAAATGGACTGTGAGCCTTTAAGAAATCCCGTTGGATGCATTTCACTGGGGGGGGTGACAGTGCAGGAATCCCAGGTATAAAATGTGCTCAGCTGCTAAAAGAGAGAGTCACTCATTTGAACAACAAAATTCCCCTCCAAGAGGCCTTCAGGGTTTCTTTGCTGATGGAGCTAATCTTCTGCCTTGTCCTCATGCTTAATTGCTGTTCTAAAGCTCCAGATAATGGCCTCAATAGAACTTCCATTTTCTGTTTGCCTCCCTGTTAGGAAACAACAGGCAAGTGGGGTGGGGGAAGCGATAGAGCTGCAGGGAGGTCACGGTGGGATAGCTCATCTCCATGTACAGGCCTTGGGACATACTGGCGAGTTGAAGAGGATTGAATGCAATAATCTAATGTGAAGAAAGGCTACTGTCATGCCGTACAACTCCCGTGCACAATGCAGAAGTCACTGATGATCACGTCGATAGGAGAATGGTCTGAGAGAGCAGTTCATTCCATACGGCTAATCCTGGTGCTAAGTGAGTGATTTACAGGTTGCTCTGGGGGCAGAGCAACGGACAGTGCTTATAGCGTTTCCACGTTCTGATGGGGGTGACAGATGTCCAGCCACCCCACCCCCCAATTCCTTAACAGTGGGTTCCCAACAACCACATGGCTTTCAGGCCCCGAAGACCACCCCTTACATTCATCTCTCTTAAAGATGTGACTTAATATGTTGTTTTTAGGAAATACAATCTATATATTTAATAGTTTTCAAAGGTATTTTTTTAACCTGTCTGGCAACGAGTTGTTTTAATTAGGCTTTTATTTACATGGAATATTAATGGGACCCTGGGTATGTCCGGCTACAACATAAAGTACGATTGAGTTTGTCTTGGTTTTCCTTGCTCTCTGTTACAAGTTTTCATCTGGATCAGGCTGTTGGCAGGACTGTGTCTCCTCAATTATGTCCCATCTCACTGTCCTCCAGGCTTGCTGGGAGGCTCTTTTATTTGGGTCAGTCCATCTACAATCGTTTTGTCTTCCTTTGTTCTTTGGTTGGCAGAGAAGCAGCTAATAAGTGAGCACTATGTAATCCTAGCCAATCCATCTCCTGATCTGCTAAAAATTGATCTTGTTCCTCCTGAGAGAAATGTGCCGTAGGCAATCATTTTCTATTGTGTAGAGTAGGAGGTGGGCAGTCAGGGTTCTTTACCCAGCTCTGACCATGGACAAATAACTTAATTTCTCTGTGCTTCAATTTCCTCAACTGTAAAATGGGGATTTTGATATTTACCTACCTCACGCAGGAGCTGCAAGGCCTCCTTTGTCTCTGACAAGTGCTGTGAGATCCTTGGAGGTGCCAGAGAAGGGCAAAGGGCAATGGGAGAACAAGAGCGTACTATAGTCTACATATTCATGGATTTCCCTTCTGGGGTCTCCCAATGGTGCTGCAGTGATGTTTCTGCTGTATGAAAGCAGCTCGCTGCATCTGTGGTGATTTAGTGGCTGCTGAGCAGTGGAAAAGAGCATTAGGTGTCAGGGCGGGGCGGAGTGGGAGTGACAGAGTAGCTGGGTAAATGGGGAAACGTTTTCTCTGATCCTCGAGTGGTGTTTGGTGGAATTTTATGTTGTAATTCAGGTTACTTCAGAACTTTGCTGCTGGGAGTCTTTGTGGCTCATGACTTAGGCCTTGTGTGTGTTGGTTGAGTATACCTAAGGTGAGAATTTAATCCCAGTATAACTCTCTCTGTGGACACTCTTATTCTGGTATGAGAGTGCCTTTTATTTAAATTTAGCTTATATCACTTGGGAAGGGGTTTAAGCTAAACTGAAAAAAGCCATTCTTATTTTAGTATGTGTGTCCACGCCTGGAGTTATACCTGTGTAAAACTTTCCTGTGTAGACAAGGCTTTAGACAGAACCTAGAAGGTAGATAATACAGTAGAACCTCAGAGTTACGAACTGACTGGTCAACCGCACACCACATTTGGAACTGGAATTACACAATCAGGCAGCAGCAGAGACATAAAAACCCAAATACAGTACAGTACTGTGTTAAAAGTAAATTACTAAAAAAATAAGGGGAAGTTTAAAAAAAAGATTTGATGAGGTAAAGAAACTTTTTCTGTGCTAGTTTCATTTAAATTAAGATGGTTAAAAGCAGCATTTTTCTTCTGTGTAGTAAAGTTTCAAAGCTGTATTAAATCAATATGCAGTTGTAAACTTTTGAAAGCACCATAAAGTTTTGTTCAGAGTTACGGATATTTCAGAGTTACGAACAACCTCCATTCCCAAGGTTGTAAAGTCACAGCATGAGTCTATATATATGAGTCTATATAGAGAGGACCAACACCACCCTGCTTCCAGATCATGGGGTATTCTGTACATTAAATTTGCTTTGAGGGAACATGGTTACAAGCAAATTGAAAATACAAATATAATAATGTGATTTAGTCAAGTCATTTCTTGTGGGTGGCTGCGTACGTGATGCTGGATTTCAGCACTGAGTGGGAAACAGTTGATCAGTTCCTTGAAGTGAATCTTGGCTAATGCGCTATTTTCTAGCAGAGCTCCTCTGGGGAGCTGTGCAGGGAGATAGAGGGCCTGTCTACGCTACAATATAAAGTCGACTTACGTTAAGTTGACGTCTAGCCACTGCAGTAATTAAAGCAGTGGTTCACATCCACACTTGCTCCTTCTGTCAGTGGGGCGCGTCCTCACCAGGAGTGCTTCCGCCGACTGAAGTGGGGCATTGTGAGACACTGACAGCTGGAGCCTGGTAGCCCTGGGGTTCACAGCTGTGCCCACTCCCCCTTGCCGCCGCTGACAGCCAGAGCTGTCAGCCGTGCATGGGCTCACAGTCCAAAGGCAATGTAAGTAACAGTGTCTACACGGACACTGCGTCACCCTAACTACATCAACATATGCGCCACACCTCTCGTAGTTATGTCGGTGTAGACGGCCACTTACTTCGACAGAAGTAGCATTCTAGTGTGCACACTGACATAATTAGGTCGATGTAAGCTGCCTTAGGTTGACCATAACTGTAATGTAAACCAGGCCTGAGTCTTAGGTATTTATGTCTCTCTTTGTTTGTCTCTAAATTAAGAGCAGGTCACTTATTCAAACTCTTCATACTAATTTAAATGTTTACTCCCATAACAGTGCTGACAGTGTTATGCAAATCTTTGTAATCTGTTAAGGCCTGATGAATTAACCATTTAAAATATCCCCGTAGAGACCAACACAATGTATATGGACTTGGGGCCAAATTCTGCTCCAGATTTACACGTGTAGTGACTTTGATTCCATTGACTTCAATATTCTAGATTTATATGGAAGTAAACGGGCGCAGAGCTGGCCCCATGTATCTTCCACTGGACATTAGTCTTCAAGAAGGAAAGTGACTTGGATGTTTGTTTTTAAACAGGTTAATTGGCCTTTTATAGGTGAAGCAGATATTTTATGTATTATTTAATTGGGGGACTAATTTTGGGACATTGTTACCTTAGATACTTGATCTGAGAAATAAATAAACAGATTTAAATCCTATATTGTAGATTGCTTCTGAAGTTTTATTGATGTCTACCAGAATGTTCTCCCCAATACCACGGATATGTGGCTTACTTTGACTTTCAATTGATTTGATTTAAGCTAAGCTGGGGGAGATGGAAGTCAATATATAACCCTTTGAGCACTGAAGGGAATAGTGAAACCTGTCTTTGGTGGCAATCCACAGCGCACAGGTGGGCTTTAACTAGTGACCGAACAATTGGTACCTGGGGATGCTCACTGAGGAGAGGGACCACTGTACTGCCTTTTCAGACATGACCATTATAATTCCAATGCCAGGGTTTGATTGTGTAGGATGCTGAGCACCTTCAACTATATTGACTTAGTGGGTTCTGAGACACTCCGCATGTAACACTTTTCCTACTAGGTCAGAATCTGCAGAAATTGACGGTGCTAGAGAAGGGTCAGAACTTTTTGTTCCAGAACAAACTTTGTAAAACTTCAATTTTCTGTTTAGCCCGACTTTTTCCTCTCCTCGGAGTTTCCCGACCTGAATGTCAGATCTATCCAAACTGGAACCAAAGCATGAGTTTACAAGCCTAAATGCTGTGCTGATAACCAGGGCACTACATGAAAAAACAGAGGGGGCATTTGGACCTTGCACTGTTGTGTTAGCAAACTGTGCCAGGCTGAGGTGGAGAGGGATTTGATAATGTTTTGTTAGAGGCAGATAGCTGGACTGGATGCTTTTTTGGGCAGGTTTCCCTTTTTTTCAACTCGTGAACTTAGATGAGATGGGAGAAAACCCACCATGAGGGCTCTTCCTTGCTGTATCGCCTGGCCTTGCCCTGTGATTCCTGCAGGTGTGTGGTAAAAAAAACCCACCTTCCTCCCCACCCCCAACTTCTGGTAGAAGCTGGGAGCACCTCTCACTGGGTAGGCTCTTCAGGGTGGCACCCATCTTTTTGTTGTGTCTGTACAGCACCTAGCCCAATGCAGCCTGGGCCATGACTGGACAGTTCTACTGCTAGGAGAGCTTATAGCAGCAAAGCTTGTTTCAGTGAAGAGCTGGGGGTAAACAAGCCCTTAGGAAGTTCCCCGATGGTCAGCCTAAGCTTTCCCATTCTTAACATCACATGCTCGCTCAGTGTTCCTTTTCTCCTCCATGTTTCATGGCTCCTGGTTGGGTGCCAAGTTTCTACCCACACAAAACTGAACACCTTTGCCCTGCCCCTAGCCCCACCCCACCTGAGGTCCCACCCCCATGTATCCCCCCCCCTCTGTCGCTTGCTCTCCCCACCCTCGCTCACTCACTCGTTTTTTATCAGGTTGGCTCAGGGGGTTGGGGTGCGAGACAGAGTGAGGGCTCCAGCTGTGGGTGCGGGCTCCAGGGTGGAGCCAGAAATGAGGCATTTGGGGTGAGGGAGGGGGATCCGGGCTGAGGCAGTGGGTTGGGATGTGAGAGAGGGTGAGGGCTCCAGTTGGGGGTGCAGGCTCTGCGGTGGGGCCAGGGATGAGGGGTTTGGGGTGCAGAAGGGGGCTCTAGGCTGGGGGGTGGAGCCGAGTGGTTCAGAGTATGGGAGTGGGCTGCAGACTGAGGCAGGGAGTTGGGTTCTGGGGGCGGGTATGGGCTCTGGGCTGGGGGTGCAGGTTCAGGGGCCAGAAATGTGGGGTTCAGGGTGTGGGAGGGGGCTCTGGGTTGGGGTGCAGGGGTGGTGAGGGCTCTGGCTGGGGGTGTGGGCTCTGGTGTGAGGCCAAGGATGAGGGATTTGGGGTGCAGGAGGGGGCTCTGGGCTAGGGCTGAGGGGTTTGGAGAGCAGGAGAGGGATCAGGTCTGGGGCAGGGGGTGAGGGCCTGGGAGGGAGTCAGGGGTGCAGGCTCTGGGCAGCGCTTACCTCAAGCAGCTCCCGGAAGCAGTGGCATGTCCTCCCTCCGGCTCCTACACGGAGGTGCTGCCAGGTGTCTCTGCGCACTGCCCTGTCCACAGGTGCCGCCCCTGCAGCTCCTATTGGCCACAGTTCCTGGCAAATGGGAGTTGCAGAGCTGGGGCTTGGGGTGGGGGCAATGTGCGGAGCCCCCTGACTGACCCTACACATAGAGCCGGAGAGGGGACATGCTGCTGCTTCCGACCGGAGCCGCCAGGGTCCCTTTTTGACTGGTCATTCCCATTAAGAACTGAACACTTGGCAACCCTAGCTCCTGGTCTACAGTGACACCCATGGGCTGGGTGCCAGGGACGTGCAGAGGTGACAGGACTTGGAGGAATTGTGCCTCTAGCATGTTGTGCGCAGCAAGGGCATCATTTCAGATTTTTTTGGGCGAGGGGGAAGTTGTATCCGTCCAAAACCCCCCCCATCTCAGGGTAGTCAATAGGTGAAGCGCACAGGCCAAAGCCCGATCCACAGATGCTTTTGAAAAAAGAAAAGGAGGACTTGTGACACCTTAGAGACTAACAAATTTATTCCTTTTCTTTTTGCGAATACAGACTAACACGGCGGCGACTCTGAAAGATGCTTTTGAATGGACCCTGAAGTCTTTTTATGTACTTACCATTTTTTAAAATTATTATTTCTTTTGGAATCTGGACCTTGCCTATATTTTGACCAAGAAATTTAGATCTTGACCAAAACTAACTGATGACTCTTCACCTATGTGATTATAGATAGTGCATCCTGCAAAGTCGGGGGTGGGCGGTTGGGGGGAGGGGAGCCAGACCCATGAAAAGTCTTGGGGGGCAACTGCCCCAAGGCAAACGACACCCCTACTGCAATGCAAAGGGGTCTAGGCACGTGTGTGTGTGGGGGGGGGATGATCTGCCTGCCCCTGCCCTAGCTGCTATGGGGGCCGGGCTGGGGCCGTGCATAGCCTTTTCCTGCAGCAGGGAACCGGCCCCTGTAGGGCGAAGAGGCGGATCGGTTCCCCCGGCCCGGGGGCTGCCTGCCCCATGCTCCCCTGCAGCAGCCCACGCCGCGCGGGGAGGGAGGAGTCGTCCTGCTCCTGCCTGTCACTTTTACCGGGCTCATGCCCGGAGGCCGGGGGCCGACTCGGCCCATGCCCCTTCTCCCCACGCTCCCGGGCTGAGCCCCGCATTTTCCTGACGGCGCCGCCGGTGCTTTGTGATCTGGCAGCTGCGAGGGCAGCCCCCTGGCCGGGGGCCTGTGGGGTCCTTTGACGACACTTCCGGGCCGGAAGGAGGAGGCGGCGGCGGCGGCAGTAGTGCTGGTCACGGCGCGGACCCGAACACCGGCATCGGCGGCCCCCGAGCCCCCAGCCCCTACCGCGGAGCAGCGAGCAGCCCGGGCCGGGCCAGGCCAAGCGGCAGCATGATCACCTCGGCCGGTGAGCGCTGGGCCGGGGCCGCCCGCCCGCCCGGGATTTAGCTGAGTCAGGGCCGGTGCCTGGGCAGAGCCGGAGCCGCCGCGCCGCGCCGGCCTCTGGGGACCCATCCCTCCTCTCCAGGGGGCGCCCCCGGCGGGGACACCCGGCTCTCCACCGTGGGGGCATCGACGTGTCACCGCCGCTGCCTCCCCACTGGGCCCCCCCCACTCACCCCCCACGGACTCCTGGGTTCCATTCCTGTCTCCGCCCCCTCCCTGCGTGGGACAGGTCACTTCCCGCCTCCGTTTCCCCGTCTAGGACGGAGATCGGCCTGATGTACGTGCCTCCGTTTCCCCATAGAGAGCAGAGACCGCCCTGATTTCTTTCAGCGATCTGCAGGGGCTTGGCTGATGTTCCCAAAGGGCTTTACGCTCTCAGAGCAGTCTGGCTGTAGAAGGGAAACGTGTTGGTTTTTTCCTGGGAGGCAGCTCTTTCCCTTCACTTTGTCACAGCCGTGAAGATCAGCATGGGAAGCACTGAGTGCTAGGAACTGAGTTTCAAGGCTCTGACTTGCCAGCTGGGCACCTTCAGAGGCGGTTACCCTCTTTGGATCTTGCTCTCTGGCTCATCAGATCAACTCCAGGTTTAGCAATATTCATCTCAAGACACATTTATTTGTCTAAACAGTTTAGTAACTTGATTTGATTTTGTGCTTTTTCTTTTAACTTCCTGTAGTTAAGGTGACTCACTGCCTGAGTGATAGACATTTTAGGGACTAGTTACAGGAATCACAAAATGTGTTTAGTCCTTGACATCTACTGTTGCGTGTCAGCTGCCGCGCTTGGGGGAAAGATCCACTTTCATTGGTGCTCTGAACTCCCCTGTGGAGTTAGCAGGATTCCATCCTGAAGTTCTGGCATTGCAGTAGGGATGCCTAGTCATAGGCATGGTCATTTGTCCAGGTTTAAACCGTGGTCCTACTTTCCTAATGATATTCCCCCATCTGGTACTGAGCCAAAATCAGACCTGGCTTTGTCTGGTATCACGTGGGGGGCACAGGTTTAAAAAGAGCACTGCTCTGCCCCCACTGGCATGACCTTGCTCACACCAGGTGTGGGAGGCCATGCCAAGTGGGGGTGAGGTCCTGCCAGTGTGGACAGGCCCACATCATTCCTCGAAGTACTGGTGTGTTTGGTATCCTGAGAATGTGTGAGTGGCCACCCTACCTATTCAGGGGGTGCAGATCCAGGCCTGACTACTACTAGTCAAAATCTTAAATAACACAGAATTGGTAGAAAGAACAGGAAGACTTGTGGCACCTTAGAGACTAACAAATTTATATGAGCATAAGCTTTCGTGAGCTACAGCTCACTTCATCGGATGCATCCAGTGGACAATACAGTGGGGAGATTTATATACGTAGAGAACATGAAACAATGAGTGTTACCATACACACTGTAAGGAGAAAAGGAGTACTTGTGGCACCTTAGAGACTAACCAATTTATTTGAGCATGAGCTTTCGTGAGCCACAGCTCACTTCATCGGATGCATACCGTGGAAACTGCAGAAGACATTATATACACACAGAGACCATGAAACAATACCTCCTCCCACCCCACTGTTCTGCTGGTAATAGCTTATCTAAAGTGATCATCAAGTTGGGCCATTTCCAGCACAAATCCAGGTTCTCTCACCCTCCGCCCCCCCACAAACTCACTCTCCTGCTGGTAATAGCCCATCCAAAGTGACCACTCTCTTTCAAAGTGCAGGACAGTGGGGTGGGAGGAGGTATTGTTTCATGGTCTCTGTGTGTGTATATAATGTCTTCTGCAGTTTCCACGGTATGCATCCGATGAAGTGAGCTGTAGCTCACGAAAGCTCATGCTCAAATAAATTGGTTAGTCTCTAAGGTGCCACAAGTCCTCCTTTTCTTTTTGCGAATACAGACTAACACGGCTGTTACTCTGAAAATTGTAAGGAGAGTGATCACTTAAGGTGAGCTGTTACCAGCAGAGCTGGTGGGGGGGAACCTTTTGTAGCGATAATCAAGGTGGGCCATTTCCAGCAGTTGACAAGAACATCTGAGGAACAGTGGGGCGTGTGTAATGACCCATCCACTCCCAGTCTCTATTCAAGCCTAAGTTAATTGTAATCAGTTTGCAAATTAACTTCAATTCAGCCGTCTCTCCTTGGAGTCTGTTTTTGAAGTTTTTTTGTTGAAGAATTGTAACTTTTAGGTCTGTAATTGAGTGACCAAAGAGATTGAAGTGTTCTCCGACTGGTTTTTGAATGTTATAATTCCTGACGTCTGATTTGTGTCCCTTTATTCTTTTACGTAGAGACTGTCCAGTTTGACCAATGTACATGGCAGAGGGGCATTGCTGGCACATGATGGCATCTATCACATTGGTAGATGTGCAGGTGAACGAGCCTCTGATGGTGTGTCTGATGTGATTAGGCCCTGTGATGGTGTCCCCTGAATAGATATGTGGACAGAGTTGGCAACGGGCTTTGTTGTAAGGATAGGTTCCTGGGTTAGTTAGAGCAATAAATGACCCCTTATCTCCTCTGTGGCATGGGAGAGATGGAATCAGAACTGCTTGTTCCTGAGTATGTGGAGAGGTGTCTAGTGGGAGAGGTGCTAATCCCTTCCATCTGACTGCTCCAGTCACCTGAAGCTCCAGGGCTTCTGCTCAGCCTTTGCAAAGTGTCACTGAAATGAATACTTTAGAGACTAACAAATTTATTTGAGCATAAGCTTTCGTGAGCTACAGCTCACTTCATCGGATGCTCAAATTAATTTGTTATTCTCTAAGGTGCCACAAGTACTCCTTTTCTTTTTGCGAATACAGACTAACATGGTTGCTACTCTGAAAACTGAAATGAATAGTGCACTTGTGCTTTGCATCTGAATTGGGCTTGGTACAGTAAGAATAATACTGTTGGTAAGATCCTGTAGAATAACAGTGTAGTTTCTGGCTTAGTCTTATAGCAATAGTTATTTAACTTTATTTATTTTAAATTGTATAGTACGATCATTGTCCACTGCATGCAAGTGACTGTGCCAAACCAGTAACAGATCACTGTTCCATGGAAGTTATAGTGTAGAGACATGAGGCTATTGTCCAGAATAAACATGGGTGTTTGGATGTTATAGCTGAAAACTGAATAGATGAGTTTTTATAGCTTTCTTGAAAGCAGTGAGGGTGGTGAGCAGTGTGCTAGGTGTACAATGACTGGGAGCCTCTTTCAGATCTATGGAAGAGGCATGATCAAAGATCTGAAGTCTGGAGTGGGTGAAAAAGATGAAGGGTGAGGTTAGCAATTAGCAGAATATAGGGCTCATCAGGAAGTATAGGAAGAGAGGAAGGCAGAGAGAGAGGCAGGTGCAGAGTTAGGGAGAGCTTTGAAGTCAACAAGAAGTTTGAATATTTGGAAGAAGGGAAGCCAATGTAAAGATTCTAGAATGTGGGAGACCTGGGCAAAGCCAGCAAGAAAGGAAAAAATTAATGATTGAACCTGGTTTTTGCTATTGAGGTATCTGTTGCCTGAACACTTTTCAGGAGAGAAAAAAAGAGTTCAGGGAAAAAATTAATGGTTATTTTTTTCTTAGTCTGCAATCATGATTTCCTGTCCCTGATAGTTAAAAGCTCAGTTCTCAGTCTAAATCCCATTTCTGTTTGGGGAGAATCAATTGGGATCATGTTTTGAACGACCCGTTTATTTTAAGAATAAAAAATTGGTAGGAGTTGGAGGGAGATAGCATAGGCTTGCTTCCTGGCTGCTATTTCTGGTAAATCAATAAGGTATTGAAATTTACAAGAATCCTATATGTGGAGTAGGATTGTATAAGATTCATTCCCCTACCTGGTCTCCCCGCCAGGAAGGGCATGGGCAGGCTGTATAGTACATACATCAATGATAAAGGATACATTGTTAAGTGTCATAGTGATTTAATATTTTGATCAAGAAGCTTATACACACTTATATGCTGTTTTAAAGGATACATTTGCTTTACGTTTGCAGTCAGTCTTTAAGTCTTTACCTAATAACTAAAACCATAAGCTAGAACCATGCCTTTTCTTTTCACAATATTGTTTTGGGACTAAGTTACATTTTCTGTTGCAATGCATAAAAGTTCATCCCGGATAACAAGCTTCTTGTTTTGCAGCTGGAATTATTTCTCTTCTGGATGAAGAAGAGCCACAGCTAAAGGTAAGCTTGAAAATGTTGATTAGACCTGAGAGCAACAAACCACAAAAGCTGAAACTTTGTACCTGTTTTTTTTACAATAGAAACAGGCAGATTCTAGCAACCATAGTAGCCAGAAAAGGACAGGTAGCATTCAAGCTGCATCCAGTCAAAAGGATTCATTGCCAGAAGCCTGAGATGCACAGGCAATTCATGTGAAATTCAGCTAACTGCAGCCAACCTCTTCTTTTAATGCCCAGGATGTCTTCAGGTTCCAACATGGGTCATGCTGGGATCTCTAGTTTCTGGAGGCTCTGCCTCTCTGATGATGGCAGGAGTTTGTAGGCTGCATATGGTCCAGGGGTTGCACTTTGGATGTTCTTTTACTCTGTATTTTACTGTTTGAGTCAGAGTTAATCTCTTTTCACATGTCTCTAACATAATTTGGGAGAGGGAGAAACCAAAATAATCTAACCTCCATATAGTCTTCTAAAAATGTTTAGTAACCCTAGTGGAGGGAGAAAAAAATAACCATGGAGACCTTACAGTTTATAAAATATGCATATAGACTAAAAAGCAACAGAGGCCCTCTGAACCCAACAAACAACCCAAATCAGCAGAACAAAGAGGCAGTTGGCAGGTTGATCGCATCACCTTGCTCACAGGGTGTAATCCGGGTGACCTGTATTCCCTATGGGATATGTTTTCCAAAATAGGCTGCTTTAGCCAACCTGCAAGAAAACAGGGACAAAGACAGCTGTGAGTCAGTTCTGAAGACTCCAAGCATTTTAAGGAATCTCAGTAAATAAATCAGTTTGGCCCAGTGCTGCTCCCAGTGAAGTTGGGGGGAAGCAGATCAGGGTTCCATAGCCCCACCTATAAAATGGGGATAAAGAACCCTACATTTCCCCCAGGGGAGTCATAAGAATAAATTATGTTTATGAGGATTGCTCTGTAAGCCGTGGTGTTGGTGGCTGTGAGATCTTATTGTAGGATGCAGTCAGGAGGAGAAAAATAGAATGAATGCAACTCTTTAACAATTAAACTTCTATTACTTTCCATAGGAGTTCGCTCTTCACAAACTGAATGCTGTTGTCAATGACTTTTGGGCAGAAATCTCTGAGTCAGTGGATAAAATGTAAGAGAAGAAATCTATTTTTGGAAGGGTGGGTGCTCAAATAGAACATGGAATGTAATGCATTTGCCTTTCCTCTGGCTGCTTGATCCTGGTTAATGTAGCAGTTATCTCCCCATTTTCCAAAAAGTGTTAATTTTAGCTGGATTTGGTTTGAGAATCTATTCTCCCAAAGTTGCTGGTGAGGTTGAAAAATTTCAGTTGGCCTATGCCTTTGGGAGGAGCTTTGCATGCTCAACTGATTGTCTTTTCTCTGACCTTTTCAGTGAAGTTCTCTATGAAGATGAAGGCTTCCGGAGTCGCCAGTTTGCTGCCTTGGTGGCTTCCAAAGTGTTTTATCACCTGGGAGCCTTTGAGGAGTCTCTGAACTATGCCTTGGGAGCAGGCGATCTCTTCAATGTCAATGACAATTCAGAATATGTGGAGACTATCATTGGTAATTGACAGTGGCTCTAAATAGAAAGCCCACTAGTTGGTAAAACTACTATTACTTGAGATCCCATTTGCCTTTACTGCTGTCCTCCAAATTCCCTGATCTCTGTGTAGAATTAGCTAACCAGATGCTGCAGCTGCTTTTTCCAGCTTAGTATTTCTTGACTTTCACTGTTTATAATTTTGTCTAGATTGAAGAACCGGCTTACCTAGGTGCTGTTATAATGCAAATAAATACTGTGCATCTGGGAAGTCTCCTGCTGTTGTACCCTCCCCAGAATCTCCTATTTGAAACAGTCATGTAAAACATGTATGTGCCTTCAGCACTGAAATCAAGACTTTGGGGCAAATAAATCTTCCCCCAGTAAACAGCACTAGTGACCACCCAAGTGATTTCCATGTCTCTTGCTACTTGTGTTCCCATGTGTAACTAAGGGAACTATTAAGTAGGTTGATAGTGGGATGTAAATGACTTGATAATTTAACCCTAGACTGTGGTCATGCAGTGGGCCAAGTAACTTTAATTTAATGACAGGTTTCAGAGTAACAGCCGTGTTAGTCTGTATTCGCAAAAAGAACAGGAGTACTTGTGGCACCTTAGAGACTAACAAATTTATTTGAGCATAAGCTTTTGTGCATTAGAATGCATCTGATGAAGTGAGCTGTAGCTCACGAAAGCTTATGCTCAAATAAATTTGTTAGTCTCTAAGGTGCCACAAGTACTCCTTTTCTTTTTAATGTAATGGATTTAGACAAGGCAAAGGTGATGTTAAATGCCTGTATATGTAGACATGCATCTTCTTGGAGGGTTCTTATTTTTCTCCCCAAACCCTAGTCGTCAGATTTTCAACTCTCTTATACTACTTTTAAAGCTGTGTGTGTCTAGGAAACTGAAGGTGATTGTTCTTTATGTTCCATCTCAGCAAAATGTATTGACCACTACACCAAGCAGTGTGTGGAGAATGCAGAACTGGCCGAAGTGGAGAAGAAACCTGTCGACGAAAGGTTGGAAGGGATTGTTAACAAGATGTTCCAGCGGTGTTTGGATGATCACAAGTACAAGCAGGCCATTGGGATTGCACTAGAGACCCGCAGGCTGGATGTCTTTGAGAAAACCATACTGGAATCGGTAGGTTGAGTATTCACATGTAGGGTTTAACTTTCCCCTTCAGGGTTTGGATCAAGAAAAGAGAGGTTCAAGTAACTGTAAAACTACAGATTTTGTTGGGGGCAAAATAAGAAAGTGACGCTCATTGGGAAAATGTGTTTGGTGAAACCCAGTGATTCAACTTGAATGATGATTTTTACCTTGTCATGTCTTGTTTATTTTCTCTGTTGCCCCTTTTTAATATTTAAAGGGGCACTTAATGTACTGTGGTGGATAAGCATCATACAGATACATTTCAGTTCTAGTGAAGTTTTAATTTAAAAAATAATTTGAAACTTTTTTCGTGAACAAATCTGAGGAATGAAGTGTGTGTGGGCAATAATTAAACCACCTCTTCCCCCAAAAAGGTGTTCACCAGGAAGTGCAAGACCCTCTCTTTGTTTAAAGCTATGTATAACCTACCTGTTGTAACTGTGGACGTTCTGATTATCCACATAAATGACCCATCCGTTTTTGAATCTTGCAGAGCTCTTGAACTCCATGTTGTCTTGCAGGAGTGGGACACATAGGTTGATCATGCATTATTCAAAAAAAGTATTTCTTTTTATCTACTTTAAATTTGTAGCCTTTCCATTTCAGTGAATGTACCCTAGTTTTTGAAATATGAGAGAAGGTAGCTAGGAGTGCCCAACTTACCTTCTCTATTCCATTTGTTGTTCTGTATACCTCTGTCATGTCCCACCTTACTAATCTCCGTCTCTTAAGCTAAATGGTCCTGATCTTTTCAGTTCTCATATAGAAGTTTTTTTCACACATATCAGAGCTGAATAGACCTTTCTCTTCTCAATCTCCTGCATGAAGTATGTGTATAAGAGGAATTCTTTGACTGGATGGTCCATTTTGTTAACCTTTGTATGTTGAACACCTGCATTTCCCTGGGTTGAGTATCTGATGGTCAGGAAAAAGTGTGTGGGACAGAAGATTAAGTATTGAGCTCTCAAGGTACATTTGTGCTTATGTTTGAGGCTTTAATCTGGAGTGAATTTGCGTCTTTCCATGAGTGTTGTTCCTTGGTGGTGGCGTATGCTTGTTTTGGTTATAAATGGTCTTCTCTTTGGGTCACGTTTGTATGCATGTGGTCTTTGAGTTTTTATGAGAGAGAAAAATAAGAGACCAGATGTCAAGCATAAAAGAAATTACGTGTAAATGGTTTTATTCCTTAACCTTGATTTTTGACAAGGTGTTACAAAATCTGGACTGTGTCTTTTCCTTCAATTTCAGAATGATGTTCCTGGAATGCTAGCCTACAGCTTAAAGCTCTGCATGTCTCTGATGCAGAATAAGCAGTTCCGTAATAAAGTGCTGCGAGTTCTGGTTAAAATCTACATGAACCTGGAGAAACCAGACTTCATCAACGTGTGCCAGGTAATGCTATGTAGCTCTGCTCTTCATAAACTCTTTGCTTAATAAAAATTACTGTCTTCCAGGTGTATCTATCTCAATTCCCACATGGGCTTTGATCATATTTAGTTAAACAAATGAAATTCAGTTTCCTGGGGGAGGTGGGGGAGGCTAAATATGTATCGAATGGAGGTCGATATTAAAGATGGACTCTGATATCTCATACTCGGTCATGCTCGTTCTTTTGAAACGAAGCTTGGTCTAAAACAAGCCTTTTAGCAAAATGGTACAAGTTCATTTGGTAAAAACCTTTCAGTCTTGCTCTAGTATTAGTATGAGATTACACCATCATTTCAAGTAATGAAGTGGATGTACTGTAGGTTATGCCCCATACATCTTCAGAAGATGCTGTTATACATAGGGGGGGAAAAAATTCTTAAGAAGGTTCTCTGACAGTAATTGTGTTTAAAATGAGACTAAGGAAAATATTAAGTACTTACAATAACTGTTGTAAGATTATTAGTATCTGCCCTGGGTGGGGGAGACGTCTGTCCCAGGGAAACAGTACAGAAATTAGTATGGGGAATTGATGCCTGTTCTTTCCTCTTGCAGTGTTTTCTACCTGGTGGATTTATCTTCATTTTATTTTTTTCAGTGCCTGATTTTCCTGGATGACCCCCAGGCTGTAAGTGACATCTTGGAAAAGCTGGTGAAGGAAGACAATCTTCTCATGGCTTATCAGATCTGCTTTGATCTGTATGAAAGTGCCAGCCAGCAGTTCTTGTCTTCTGTGATCCAGAATCTTCACACTGTTGGCACCCCTATTGCCTCTGTGCCTGGATCAACCAACACTGGGACTGTCCCTGGACCTGAGAAAGACAGGTGGGGATTTTGGCTTGTGTAGAAATATAATTGTCATGTTCGGTTAGAATACAATTGTATTTTAGTAAATTAAATTACGCAGGAACATTGGAAGAGCATGCATCAGTATTCTTAGACTTTGGGAAATGTATGGCCCAGGGAATAGTAATATGTAAGTCCCTTAGTTTTCAGTTTTTCTTTTGTTTACAATTTCCTGGGGATTTTGTGGCATTTATTACAAAATTTTTAAAAGGTGAAAATTGCTGAAAACAAATTGATGAGACGGTTTTCTGGGTAAATATCGGGGTTAATACTGAGGAATGGGAGAACAGAAAAAAGCAACAGAGAAAAGCCAAGAGTATTGAAAGTAAAAGCAGTTTGATGCTGTGGTAGTTTATTTCATGAACAGTATTTAGTTGCATAATATGTAGCGCTATTAGATGGTACCTGAACCTATTGGAGCCCAGAGGTACTTTAACAGAGAGAATTTAATTACACTTAAACTAATTGTTTATTGACATAAAAACATCTTACCTAATGTGCTATATTGGATTTTCTTAGCATAATCAGTATTTTCATGTACTTCGGTGGTCTACAGTTTGGGTGAAAATTGTTCAAAACTGAATAATAACTTTTGTAAAACGTGGGAAATTTTCAGTAAAAACCAGAAATGAAGGGCCTTATTATTACTGATATGATACAAAGCCTTTCACCTCTTGTACAAAGCTCACTAGTTCAAATTCAGCCTAGATCTCTGTTACAAGAAGATTACGACCGTCTGGGGACTGTTCAGCAATCTGTATCACACGATCTTAGTGGCCAGATATCCACATTATACAAGGCACGCCCAGAATTGGTGCTAATTGGTCGCCACATTTAATCTCCTCTTTGGTCCCTCACAAGTAGTCCGCGTGGCACAAAGAATGAACTACCCTCTCGTTCCTAGAGGTGGACCTCTCTAGGTTAAGATGGAGGCATGTGGATACAGCCTTGTGGGGGAAGCTTGTAGCGCTGCTGTTCTTGCTGTGCCTGTTCTTTAGCCTCTGGAGCTGCCAGACAAGCACCCACATCTAATTAAATAGCATTTAATGGGGACTGTAGTCCAAACCAAGCCTACCAAAACACAAGGGCCTATGGAAATGTAGGAAACTGGTTCCAAACACCTTTGTTTCTTCAGTCAAGAGTGCGTATGTAGCAGGTAGATGTTCCCCTGTTGTGATGCTCTACAGTAAGGGGGAATATGTACCCACAAAGCAATTTATAAATCAGCCTGTGCAACGTCTGACCTCAGTTAGTCCTCTTTGAGCACTGCCTCTGTAGATTGCATTGTAGGGGTCAGCAGGCAGCAGCCCTCTCCCTTGAGCACTGGAAATGCATTTTTTGATCATTCGGAGAAACCTGGACAGATTCCTCTCCCCACATCTTGTTGTAGCATTGGCAGAGCCTAATGCTTCTGTAGGTGCTGTTGCTTGGATGAGATGTGAAATAATTATCCCCTCCAACTTGCTTATACTGCCCATCCAGTCGTGTCGGTGAGAGAGATGGATGATGCCTGAAGTGTTCTGGCTGGCATGGCACTCCCCAGGAGAGACCGGAAAACTGCCTGTGTTTATTTTACAATGTCAGGCAGAGGGAGTCTGTACAGTATATTCGGCTATAGCGATAAATGGAACGTTTCCATGCACTACGCAAGTCTGTCAGGGCCTTGCGTCAGCGCTAGCTTAATGGCTTGGATTGCTTTCCCATTCGTCACTACGTCCATCCTTACTGACAGTGGTGGCCCCATGGCTTTTGAGGATGGAGGTAATTCCCTTGCTATGTCTCGCTCCCAAACACGTTTCCACCAGTGGCTTTCCCTCATGTCTCCCCTGCCTCTCAGTCCATACAAGCTTCTCTAGTCGCTGCACTTTCCAGCCACCGTGGGGGCCAGGATTCTCTCAGTCTTTTATCCCTAACTCCCCTCTAACTCAGATTGCAGAGGGGGCTGCTATACCTGTGTGTGTCAGCCCTGGGCCGTGCCCAAGGTCTCTTATCCCCGGAGCTTACCTTCACACCCCAGTCTCCTGTGACAGGGCGCCACATGCAGCTGTTGCCAGAGCATGTGGCAGTCATGAGATGTGAACTGGGTTGTATTTTTTGTTTCATTTCAGTGACACTATGGAAACAGAAGAGAAGCCAAGTAGCACTTGTGCTGCGAAGTCTGCAGAATCTGTGAGTGCCACTCTGTGAAATCAAATGTGCTGTGTTCAGCTCTCCATACACGTTTTGCTTAGATCCCTTCCTTTTCTTCCCTGTCACAAGGTGGGATGATCCTCTAAGGGAGTTGGGCGTACCCCTAGCTGTGATTAAATTAGCTTCCTCCTAAGTCAGAGGTGGGCAAACTACGGCCCGAGGGCCGCATCCGGCCCGTCAGACGTTTTAATCCGGCCCTTGAGCTCCTGCCAGGAAGCAGGGTTGGGGGCTTGCTTCACGCGGTTCCTGGGAAGCAGTGGCATGTCCCTGCTTCGGCTCCTATGCATAGGAGCAGCCAGGGGGGTCTGCACGCTGCCCCTGCCCCAAGTGTCACCCCTGCAGCTGCTATTGGCTAACAAACGGGGCCAATGGGAGATGCAGGGACAGCGCCTGCAAACAGGGCAGCTCGCAGAGCCGCCTGGCCGCGCCTCCGTGTAGGAGCCAGAGGTGGGACATGCTTCCGGGAAGGGCTGCTTCCGGGAGCTGGTTGAAGTAAACGTTGCCCGGAGCCTGCACCCCGACTCCTTCCCATGCCCCAACACCTTGCCCCAGCCCTGATCCCCCTCCTGCCCTCCGAACCCCTCAGTCCCACCTTCCTGCACCCCGGAGCCCACCCCCCAGCTGGAGCCCTCACTCCGCCACCTGCACCCCAACTCCCTGCCCCAGTCTGGATGCCCCAGCCGGAGCCCTCACACCCTCCCGCACCCCAATCCCCAATTTTGTGAGCATTCATGGCCCACCATCCAATTTCCATACCCAGATGTGGCCCTCAGGCCAAAAAATTTGCCCAACCCTATCCTAAGTGATAGGTTTGAAGCTAGGGGTCAGATGATAGTCTGAAGATAAAAGGTCAGTAAGCAGCTGAGAGAGAGAAAACTGTAGGAAGCAGGTAGGCTTCTGCAGGGGACTCTGGGTCAGGAGAAGGGGCCAGGTAGAAGGACCTGGTTTATCTGTTTGATTAGGACTGTATTAGTACTGAGGAAATTAACTCCTCCCCAAAGAAAAGCACTGAAATTCTGCTGCTGTTGGGCACTTCATTCTGATGCACTGCCTGGTGAATTGGCCCACTGCCCCACAAGTCGTTCAGTAACAATTTTCCTGACTGAGAGAGCTTGGACATTGCTTTTGGAATGCCAGAAGGAGTTGCTAGAGTAATACAAGGCGCTCATGTTCCCTGGGGGCTGTACCCTTTGCCTCTGCAGTGCTTACAGCCCACAGTGAAGGACAGAGCTTGGTGCTTGAGTTCTGATCCCTGCTTGGGAATAGTGCACATTGTGCTTTTGCTGCTCTACTTGGCTTGTTCATTAGATTTTCTGTTGTGTAAAGCTTGCTCTCTCTCAGGTACGTTTGAAGTAAATATGCGTACACCCTAAGCAGCAAATGTAGTAGCCTGCTGTATATCTTCTGGGGCTGGTGAAAGGAAATAAATAAAATGCTACCCAAAGGTAATGCACACGTGGACTAGTCATGGGAATCTTTGAGATTGTCTTGTAGATGTAAGTTGAGGTATTTGCTGAAACTAGGTTCCGGCAAAGAAACAACAGGGTGGAAGTCCTTACCTTGTCAAGAGCCTTTGAGCAGTGCACTCCGGGGCAGGGTGTCTTGAATTAGTTTCTGTTACCTGAACACCACTGGGTGTGACAAGGGGAAAGCATGCATAAGCAGTCTTTGTGGCCTGAAGCATTCCTGAGTTTAATCTGCCCCAGATCAGAAAAGAAATAATTGAGGAGATTAGTTGAAGGGCTAACCTAGCTGTACTCCGTGGGTCTCTTTAGCATAAAGCTGCTACAAAGAGACCTGATGTACTTTCCACCCTCTGCGACAGAGCACCAAGCAGAGACTTACCCTGCAGAAGTTACCTAGGGCTGTGGGGACGGGTTATTCTGGCAGAGAACTGGAAACACACAGGCAGTGGAAATACAGCCGTGAATGGTAAATTGTTTCAAAAGTCATAACACTGGGTTCTCCCTCCCTAGCCATTGTAAATCAGAGCAGGGTGGCTTTAGCACATCTGCTTCCATTGACCTTCCGCATTGAATTAAGGTGTGTTCGGAGCAGTTCTAGCCACATCATGAGGTGCAGCCTGTGATGCCCAAAGTGTTGCTGCTTTGAGTCCTTCCCCAGTATAATATCCAAGGAAGTATAAGCACAGTGTGAATATAGGTGACTGTCTCTTGGGGGAGAGTCTTTTCTCATCTGTTGAAGGTATGAGACACCAAACAAAGCAGCAATGTTGAACCTTTTTGGCATTTGGTAGCAGTCTTCTTGCAATACCTTCCATTCAGTTCAGTGGCTGCATTTAATCTTAGGGGGTCTGTCCCCTACATAGAGGCACTCCCATTAATGTTTCTGGGAGCTGGGTTATATGCATTGTGGGAAGAATTAATGCCCTTCTCTCTTCCCAGAGGTGCTGGTCTCTGAAGCGCGTGACGGGGCGTGAACTGTTAAATATGCCCATCTATTAGCTCTCTCCTGGGCCAGTGTTTTCGCAGAGCTTGATCCTGGGGGAATGCAGGGATTCTGATGACCTGTTTTTTTTGTCTTTGTTGTTCGTGTGTGAAGAACCCAGAGCCTAAGGACCAGATTTCAAAAATGATTAAAATTTTAAGTGGTGAAATGGCTATTGAGTTACACCTGCAGTTTTTAATACGAAACAACAATACAGACCTGATGATTCTCAAAAACACAAAGGTAAGAGACCTTGGATTGTCTTTTTCTTTCTGGAATCATCACAGATTTTCTGGTGACTGTGTTTCATTACTGAACGTAGTCTCCTCCTTGAAGCTGTAGGCTTTAGCAAGACCTGTATGTCTCTTGGAGGAGTCTGTTTATTCTGTCTCTCTCTTTCCAAGGATTTAATTTAGTATATTGATCAGACCACATTGGTTTTAAAACTTGAAACTCCAAGGCTAAAGGAGGCTGCTTGTTCCCACCGTCTGGCCCAAACCGATCAGCCCCCGGCGTGTGGCCCAGGGAATCTTGAGGTGTGGCTTGTAGGCACCTTTCACTGTATCTGTGGGTTGAAGATAAAGCTGCTCAATTACAGTATTTTAATGCAGGGAATAAACTGAATGTATTGGGGACCTCGCGTACTTTCTATCCCACTAGGGAAGATACTAATGAGAGAGACAGTGCGCGCTCGCGCGCGCGCGCACACTCTCTCTCTCTCTCTCTCTCTCTCTCTCTCTCTCTCTCTCTCTCTCCCCCCCCCCCCCTCCCTCCCTCCCCCCCCCCCCCTCGCTCATGGCAAGCTTTCTCCCTTCTGTCCTTTAAATCAAGTGATTATTGTAAATCACAAGAGAGAGATTATTTGAATCTGAAATGTAACCTCTGTCCTCAGCAGGAGGTGGTGTGAAACTGTTGCTGTAAGCAGGAACACATCTGTTGGGAGGTTCCATTTTAAATGCACTGGAAATGCATAAAACTCTTTTGGGTAGTGATTCAGCGTAACCTTCTAGGAAGGGCTTGAAATTGCTGTCAGCAGCACCTATGGTGTAGCAGTAGGTTCCTGGAGTTCCTGGCTATTTAAGAGGGTTCTCTTCTCATTTTGTGCTGTTGCTTCGTTCCAGAAGTTTACAGCAAGGAATTGTCTGCACTAGATGAATTGGGTTGAGATTAGATAGGTATGTATTAACAAGCAATACATCCCCATCAGGAAAAAGATCATGGTTAGGTTAGGGTTAGTTAATACAACTTTAATTGTGACTTATTTTTCTAGTACAAGTGCAGAGTGAGCAGAGCTTTGCGTCTTAGTTGTGAATCTTCTTTGCTGCAACCTGGTGTCTGTTTCTTGCATCTTGGTGATTGATACTTGCCTATTTTGCTCTTCCAGGATGCAGTGCGGAACTCTGTATGCCACACAGCAACGGTTATAGCAAACTCCTTTATGCACTGTGGGACAACCAGTGACCAGTTCCTTCGGTAAATATATTGCAAAGAAGTCCAGTTAGCATTCAGAGAGCTAGAATACTATGTTCAGTATGGTTCACCGTGTCTCCGAAAAGACATTGCAGAACTAGAGGAAGATCAGCAAAGTGATGATAATGATCAGGGGCTTGGAAAAGCTGTCAGATGAAGAGTGTGAAAAGGTTAAAATTGTTTCCCTTAGAAAGGAGATGGATAAGCAGAGAGGTGATAAGTGTATGAGATAACGAAAGGTCTAAAGAAGGGAGATTGGGAGCTTCTGATCTCCTGTCTCATAATGCAAGAGCAAGGGGACATTCAATGAATTTAAAAGGTGGGAAATTCAAAACCAATAGAAGGAAATATCTTTTCCCACTTCATGTAATTAGACTGTGGAACTCACTGCCACAGAAAATCATTGTGGCAAAGAATTTAGCAAGATTCAAAAAGGCCCTGGATATTTACATGGATATCTAGACTATCCAGAGTTTCTATACATAAATATAATTTTGAAAGTGATATTAAACCTTGTGCTTTATGGTTTAAACCACTCTCTGACTATTGGAGATCAAGATGAGACCAAGTGTGAGGGTCAGATTGTCTCACATCAGCCTGTTTGTGGAATTCTTACATCTCTGAAGCATCTGGGTCTGGCCTCTGTCAGAGATGGAATTCTGCTCCAGATGGACACTAGTCTAATCTAGTCTGGCAGTTCCCGTTTTCCTGTGAATAGAAGCTGGCTTGCTGATGAGCTAGTGACACTCAAGAGGTCAAAGGTGGGGACTGAACCCACTGCGGGAGGTGCAGAAAGAAAATGACTGATCAAATCCCTGCAGCTGAGCTGGGAACAGTGCTGATGGGCTGCATGATGAGCAATATCCAGCTCTCTGGAAGGATTGCTCAGCCTGCAGCCAGGTCTTTGAATATGTTGAAGTAGTAGATTTATGTAGTTCTGTATTGTCACTTAATGCTGCTGTTCAGGACGGTGATTTCCAATGTTCAGCGGCTGAGCTGGGACCAGCCAGAAATCAGGGCAGCTCTAGGCAGCGAAGCATGGAAACAGCCCCTCCCGTCTCCAACACGTGCCGGTTTTGACAGCAGTTTTTCCTGATGAAATATGTCGTTGGGTGTTATAGAAACTATATTTAACCCCTGACTTTCCTCCTTCCAGAGATAATTTGGAGTGGCTGGCCAGAGCCACTAATTGGGCTAAGTTTACTGCTACTGCCAGCCTGGGTGTCATACATAAGGTAATGCTGCCTTCCTTCCTGTGTGCCTCAATGTAAACTCTTGCCATGCCAATGCTGAGACTGTTTGTTTGTTTTTTTGTTTTGGAATGGAGTGGGGATTCTGGGTTATACACTAAGGTCCTGGTCATGCTCCAACTCATAACCAAGTTTGTAACCAGTCACTGATAAGGTTGACTTAAATGTGGTTTATCTCCTTGCATGGCCCGATTATAACTTGGCTGGAACCAAAGCAGCTAATGGTGCCTGACCCACGCCAGAGCCCTTGGCTGGCCCCTGGCTGTCCTTCTGTGAACGGCTTGGTCCTTTTTTTATTTGCAGTGCAACCCAGACACTTTAACCATGTTGGTGTAATCGGTTTGGCTGAACCTTAGGTCATCTCGGAGTGCATTGTCCCATGTGCATACCTTTTGTGTATGTTCTCCAGGCACTTGATTCTTACGGAGGCACCTCACCATAGAAGAGCTGCCTAGACTTTCCCCAGATTTACTGGTACAAACATAGCTAGGGAGCCTGTGGACATGCAAACGTGTCTCTGATGGCAGAACAGTTGCTGTGTGGACACAAACTGCACAGTGTAACCTATAACCAATCTAGGTGATTTGGCCTCTAGCTGGTTACAAAACCACTGTTAAAACTTGTGCTGTGGACAGGACAGAATGTTTTAACAGGCATCTCCAAATATCATAAACTGGACATCTAATTTTTAAGAAACATCAAATACACGTGGCAGCTTCTTAATCATAGAGATGTGCGAAGACTCAGCTGATTTCCAGTTATTTTTTTTATGAAAGTACACATGCATCTAGCAGAACATGCACTGGGCTCATCAAGGGCATGTAGTGTAATTGTGGTCAGAAGAGTGTTGGAGAAATATGGCTTAAAGGGAAGAACCTTCAACTGACTTACCAAAATCTAAGTGCACAGAAGAAGAATAAAGTGAATGAGCAGATGATTTAAAGAATTTACAAAGACCATTTGGATGGAAGGGACCTGTGAATACTAAACCTGTGAAGTGGATTTAATTCTCTAATCCATTTCTGATAGGTCACATCTAGCCTTGAATATGTGCAGTGAAGCTGTGATCTAGACAAATATTTGTCCAGCTTAATTAAAATGGAGGGGTCTCTTTTTGCTACTGTACAGTAAGAGAGACCACTCTTCTGCCCTCCTTTGCATCAGTTGGATGGTGGCTTCCACTTACCTAAATTAAATGTCTGTGGTTTTATCACTTTATTTTGTGGCTTCATGATGTTACTGAGCTTCGTACGATGATATGTTCTGGAGGAGCATTGATGGTGGCTGACCTTGCCGATTTAGTGGTGGGAAAGGAGGGTTAAAGCCAATCTAAAATAGTGGGAAACCATTGTAATTGTTTTGTGGGGCTAGAACCTTTAATTAAAGCATCCTGATTATTTGGCCAAATATGGTTCCTGGGCCAAAGTTGTTTGCGTTGGCTTTGGATAGCAATCATGTGACCAGAGTGTAGTCACATGCCTCTGTGTGAATAAGTAGCTCAGAAGTGCAGAGAACACAGCATTAAAAGATTGAACATGCTGCGGTTGTGTTAGATCACAGCATGGAAATTGGTGGCTAAAGCAGATGTTTCCTACTAAGTGTTTAATTATGAAGACATTGTTACAATTTTTTAAGCACTGTTTTCTTTCTCCTCTTATTTTCCCCCTTTCCCCAACCCCTTTGGGCAATGAACTTGCAGGGTCATGAGAAGGAAGCTCTACAATTAATGGCAACATATTTACCCAAAGACACCTCTCCGGGCTCGGCCTATCAGGAGGGCGGAGGTCTCTATGCATTGGGTCTGATTCATGCTAATCACGGTGGTGACATCATTGACTATCTGCTGAACCAGTTGAAGAATGCCAGCAATGATGTGCGTACTAGATTTAACAATGAACCTAGTTGTGTTCTTGTACCCAAAGTGCGCTAGGTGCTTCACACAAACCAGGCCTTTGAGCGCTTACGCTTTAAAACAGATATGACACAACTAATGATGATCATAAACAGCCTGATAACAGGAGAAGGGCATGACTAAGACCATGGCTACAGCAAATAGCCTTAATGCCCTTCTTGTTAGTAATACAAGTGGGATTTTAGGATGGACCTGTATACTTGTTTCAAAATAAATGTCATCTACAGCATGACTTTATACCCATCCCTCCTTTGTTTTACGGTTGACTTACTGTATTATGCTGTGTTTTTGGCTCCAATTACCTACCAAAGGAATAAATTGCTGAAGCAACTGTGCTGCCAAACTATCTTATGTGTAAACAGAGCTTCAGCAAAGGTTTGCTCCTGACCGCTCCTGGGCTTCTGCAACACTGACCCTTCTGTTTGGAACAGCCTCCTAATTAATGTTTGCCCAGCACCTTCCTCCCTCTCTCTTAAGATAGATAATAAAACAGAAAGTATCATAATGCCACTATATAAATTCATGGTTCACCCATGTCTTGCATACTGTGTGCAGTTCTGGTCTCCTCATGTCAAAAAAGATGTAGTAGAATTGGAAAAGGTCCAGAGAAGGGCAACAGAAATGATTAGGATATGGAACAAATTCCATATGAGGAGAGATTAAAAGACTGGGACTGTTCAGGTTGGGAAAGAGATGACTAAAGTGGGGGGATAAGATAGAGGTCTATAAAATCATGACTGGTGTGGAGAAAGTGAATAAGGAAGTGTTACTTACCCCTTCACATAATACAAGACCAGGGTCACCGAATGAAATTAATAGGCAGCAAGTTTAAAACAAACAAAAGGATATACTACTTCACACAGCATACAGTTAATCTGTGGAACTCATTTCCACATGATGTAGTGAATGGCAAAAGCATAACTGGGTTCAGAAAAGAATTATATTAGTTTGTGTAGAATAGGTCTATCAATGGCTATTAACCAAGATGGTCAGGGATCAAACCCCATGCTCTGGGTGTTCCAAAACCTCTGGCTGCCAGATGCTGGGATTGGACAACAGGATGGATCACTTGATAATTGCCCTGTGCTTTTTATTCCCTTTGAAGTATCTGGCATTGGCCACTGTTAGAAGACAGGATACTGGGTTAGATAGACCATTGGTATTGCCCAGTATGGCCATTCTTATGTTCTTTGAGGGTATCTCCTAAGTTTCCCACTAGGTCTGTGAATCATTCTAGCTGGAAAGATCATGCTCATTTTGGGCTTTATTTTATATCGTATTGCTCCTTTTGCCTTCAGAGAATACCTGTATAAATTTCCATTCAGGGTGTATTGGTGCAACACATTTTGCCCATTGCCTATCTCTGTAGAATTGTGGTCCTATTTAAATAAGTCCTTGGGAAGAGTGCTAAAAATAAAGCATCAGAAAATCTGTTCTAGTGGGCTTGTAGCACCCCTTACTGAGCAGATCTATGGGCTGGCTTTGGGAATATAGCTGTTGTCTTGATCAGAGACAGCGATTGGCTGGGGCTGGCTGGAAAGGTAAAATTGGGATTTGTAACTAGGGGGCAACAGTTCATTTGAGTTTTTGGGGGGTAGGGCCATACACTAATTGTTTCCAGCTTAAAGCTCTGGCTTCTTCAGCTGAAGTAGACATGTTCCCATTGTAATACATTGAGCAGTAAGGAAAATGGTTGTGCTTTTTTGCAGATTGTCCGACATGGTGGTAGCCTGGGTCTGGGTCTGGCTGCCATGGGGACTGCACGCCAGGATGTGTATGATTTGCTGAAAACAAACCTCTACCAGGACGATGCAGTGACAGGTAAAGATGCTGCTTCTAAAACAAAAATTTGAGACCTTGCTAGTAGTATAGACTATTTCCACGTTGCGTTTGCGTCCCGTGCAACTCTGTCCTGGCCTTTCCATGACCTACAAGGGGCTTTTATTTTGTTGCAGTAATACCTGTGGGCCTGATTGTATTGGAGATTGTACAGACACCTAGCAAGAGACAGCCGCTGCCATAAGAAGATTAGCCTAAGAATTGCAGGGACTGTGATTCAGTGAGCTGATGCTTCTTTTTAGGGGGTCCTTTATTTCACTCATGGGGCCTCAAAGAAACTCTTCTACCCCACACTTTTTTTTAAACCTGTTTTGACCCCACATTCCTGCCAGATCTCATGATGACCCCTTTGGCTAAGAGAAGCTGAGTGGAGGGGCTCATGAAGGCCACTACTGCACTGGTTCAGGTTCACAGAAGAGCTTATGAGATGATCTGCATGTGTACTGGCATGAGAAACACATTGAACCTGGGAGGGCATAGCACTAACTCCAGGGCTCATGGGCTGGTGTCTAGTAACATGATACGGGCATACAATCCAATACACCTTCCATAGTGAGTCATTAAAATGAAGACACTGCTGCATTAACAATCTTTTAAGTAGCTTTATTTCCCAGGGAGTGATTTTATTATACTGCTGTCTATTGGAGCTGCTATTGCGGCTCTGTGTAAACATCATTGGTATGCATTCGCAATTTTCCTTTAGAAGTGTCCTTCCTTCCTTCCTGTAGCTTTCGTGAGTGAGCAAACACCATGCTGAGCAGCAGGTCTGCTGGGCACAGTGTCTAGAAACTCTGTGTTGACCTGTATCTCAGTAGGATGAGAGGCTGCTGGGTATTGTGTTTACACAGGCATTGCTATATTAGTCTATTTTGGGAGCTCTGCATGCTTTACTGATTCCCTTTTGCTGCTGTGCAGGTGAAGCAGCTGGTCTGGCATTGGGTCTGGTAATGCTGGGATCTAAAAATGCTCAGGCTATTGAGGACATGGTTGGCTACGCACAGGAAACGCAGCATGAAAAGATCTTGCGGGGCCTGGCTGTTGGCATTGCTCTGGTGATGTATGGGAGGATGGAGGAAGCAGATGCCCTCATAGAGAGTCTCTGCAGAGATAAGGTAAGTGTGCCTGTGTTTTGATACTATCATGGTCTGTTTCAGAGATTTCCCCCTGCTCCCTTCTGAAATCTCCAGCTTTGGTTAGAATGACTGCTTTCACCAGAAAAGTTTTTCCAAATAACTGAATGTGTCGATGTACTTGTTGGACGATGTGTGGCAGTGGTCAGTAAAGTTATTCTGAAAGGGTTGGACAGTTCACAGATCATGATACTTTTTGCCTCTAGGTCATTAGTGCCAAATGGCATTCCCACCTGATGGCTGTTCTGCGGCGTGTCCCATGCCTAGTAGACAGGTGCCCATAGCCGGTTGTCGCCTTTGTTGGCAGCTTCAGAGCCCAGGAATTGAGGAGACTTGGAAACTGAACTTCTGAGTCCTAGCTGTGTCCGTAGAAATATAAATATTGAAACACTCTCTATCTTCCAGGATCCAATCCTCCGTCGTTCAGGAATGTACACTGTAGCTATGGCTTACTGCGGCTCAGGGAACAACAAGGCAATCAGACGTCTGCTGCATGTTGCTGTAAGTTCTGCAGAGCCTGGGGCAGGTAACGGGATAGCTGGCGTGGTGGCAGCAAATACGCAGTCCATTGACAGAACTCGGTAGCTGGAATGCTAATATTCTATTCTAAAACAGTGATGTAAAGGGAATAAGTGGCCTCTCTTTGCTTAATGGAAACACGAGGATTAGAAGTCCTAGGGTTTGCAAACATTAAAGCTAAGAGACATTCAGCAAGAAAATAAACAAACTCCAATATTGCTTAAAGCAACACTATTCTAAAAAGTAGAACACAGCAAGAGTACTTGCTAGCTGGGCCTAAGAGTTTCTTATCTGCTCCAGATAACCTTCATAATAATTTATTGTGCTGAGCAGAAACAGGGTAGCCTCTAAAATATGGAGGCCATCAGCTCTTTCTGACTAATAGGTCTGTGATTAAAAAAAAAATAGAACTTAAAACATGTCACAGTGTGGGAATGGTAGTTCTTTGTGAGTCTGTTTCAGCCAAGGGTAAGTTACCTCGCTGAATGTAACTGTTCATTTTTCTATCTCTGTAATCCCAGGCCTATATCCCAGATCAAATTAAATGCATGAGCACTGACGCGAAAGGTTGGGGGTTTGAACCATTCTCTTAACATCTTGTTTCCTCCTTAATTAGGTGAGTGATGTCAATGATGATGTGAGGCGGGCTGCGGTTGAGTCACTTGGGTTCATTCTGTTCAGGTACAATTTCTAACTGCATCAGTCCTTCAATATGACTTGTCTGGGAGATTTTTTTTTTTTTTTTTGAAAACGTGTGCTCCATCCATCTCACTAACTGAATCAGTTGCTAACTAAATGGAAGCTGTAAACGGATAGAATAGAGGGAGAATGAAATCTAGGTAAGTAGTAGAACCCGTCTCCTGTGCATTTCATGGACCAGTGGATGTATTGGTATGTACTGGGATGAGATATAAATAGAAGGAAAAAGAGTCATGCAATCTTGCATTGTGAGTGGTGGTGTGGTCCCTTGTGAGAAGTAATCTGAAACTGCACAGTGCCCTGTTATGGTGAATCTACACGTGGGCAATGACATTTTGGTGCAGAATGTATACTTTGAACACATCTTTTTAGTCAAAACCTTTGACTGATGTAGTATTTTGTATTTCCTCTAAGTGGCTTTGACTGAGCTGACTTTTGATTACCCTCCACACACTGGAGATGAAAGTTGCAATGTCTGTTCATGTTTTAAGGAGAAATTGGCTTCAATCTAATATGCGAAGTATGAAGAAAATAAAAATTGACCCTCTGAGCTGGTACCAACTCTTGGGCACTTTATAGGAAACATTGGATTTCACGTATGTAGCCTCTGGTTCGTTTTGTACAAGGAAATAGTGGATTAAAGTAAGTTTCTGAGACGCTCTAGCATGTAAAACTTCTGTGTCTTTAATTAAATTTGTATTGAAATTTTCCACAGCGAGTTGCCAAGTAGAGTTAAGCAAGTGAAGTCTAGTTACAGATTTAGGGAATGTGTCTGGTTTTATCAAATCATGGGTGGGTAACACTTGAACAGCAGTTTTGCTCAGTACATATTGGATAAAGTAACTTCTTTTTTTTTTTTTTTTTTAAAGAAACCGCAGTCATTTATAGCAGTAGACTTCCTAAATAAATATTCAGCAGACAACTTAATGAGCTATTTAGGAGGTCTCCAGACATATGGCCCAATTGCCTGAACAGAGTGAGATGAAGTTGGAAAACTTGAATTCCTCATTCCATTTGCAAGATAAGTTAATTAAAAGTCGAATATACAGTCTCTTACTAGACACCCTTGAGATGACCCTTCCAAAACAAATGTGTCTGCCTGATGACTGCCTAAAACGTTGTTGGAAGCAGTTGCTTCTCTAGAACTAACTCTGAAGGTAGGAGATTGTTTTGAAAATCAGACTTGGTTAAAAATAGCCCCTACATTTGAAAACCACCTTTTAGTTATGCAGGCTGTAATGCCAAAATGGGACATGTACTTTCAAGTAAGTCTTTCATCTTCTGAAATTAGTAGGAGCAAATATTTTTTGGCCATCTTCTCCTAATGTCAAATCACTCTCTCACCGATTCTGTGGGTAGCACTTTACAATGCCATAGGCATGTGTCTTTATTTATCAACTTGGGAAGATGGAAACTTGACTTGAAATTTTCATTCATATATTGACATGGGAGGCCAAGTTTCAGACTTGGACTGTCATTCTTGTATATTGGTACTGGTATCCCCTTCTAGGCCCCTAAATCCCACCTTTGCATGCCCAAGTCTAGAGAGTGGGTCTGCAGTCTGCACAACACATGGGATAATTCTGGGTAAGTAAAATTGTATTACTAATACTTTGCTCTTCTATGATGCCTTTTGTCTGGCGATCTCAAAGGACTTAATGAATTTAGACTAGAACCCTGTGAGTTAGGTAGGCGTCAACCTAATTTTACAGTGGAGGAAGCTGAGGCACAAGGGGTGATGTGACTTGCCCAAGATCATACAACAAGTCTATGAAAGAGCTGACTCTGCTGCTCCCAGTCCTGTGCTTTGCCATAAACCCTTGTATTCCCTTGTCTTTTTTTAAACCTAACGCTCACACTAATAGAATAAGGTGTTGGGGATAGTGAGTGAAAACAATCTTTGCTTATTAATGAGTAAACCAGAGAGAGGATGATTGCCCAGTTACTAAGCTTGCTGGTAGCATCGCCATACTAGGCACAGTTGTGAGGTGAGCTAATTTCCCAATAGTGAAAGTATCTAAATAAATGAATAAAAAGCTTTTCATGTCAGCCTTTGTATGGAAGTACTTCTGTCGCTTCCCTCCCAGGGCAACCTATCTCTGGTGCTTTTTGGGACTCCCTGTTTACTTACCCACACTTCCACATTGGCACAGCTGTTTTTCTGCCTGAGGAGAGCTGCTTCTCTATGGGCAGTAGTCATCTTTGCAGTAGCAACGGAGAACACTTGCTGTCCCCAGAGCTGAGTGTGTTGTTGTCTCTGCTTTGCTCCAAACACTAAAGAATCAACTTCTGGGAAGTCAGAACTTTAATTAAGGGTCTCCCATGTGGCTGTAGAAGAAGCACTTTGTGGAGGAACGCCATTTCAGGGTTATCCACCCCTTTAACACACCCCACCCTTAACCTCCTCGTGGGCACCCTCTTAAGGTTTCAGGTGTCCTAGCAGTCACCCCTTTCAGGCAGAGACTGGTGTCCCTCTACATGCAGATCGGGGTGGAGGTTAGACTTAGTCTCTCTGTGTCTCACTGTGATTTCCCCAACAGGTCAGACTGGGGTCCAGCAGCTGTATTTTACTCTTTTTGTGGGGGTTATGCAAGCTACCACCCAGCCTTCACAAAGCAGATTACATTGATTCTTAGGGCAAAAGCATCACAGGGAAAACCTCTAAAAACAATGCAGGGATTTACATGCTTACTAAGCATACTCGGTAGTTGCTGATCAGCCCTATGGGGTCCTGGTAGGCCAAAGGCCTTCCTACACTTCAGTAAGGGTTGGGGGGGCCCCCCAGGACCAAAAGTCCTATCCATTTGCTGAGTCAAACAGAAGACCCTGAGTCTGTTTATACTCAGTGTCTTATAACAAAGACTTGCTTTGACTCCCAGCATCTTGAAAACAGGTAAATCAGTCCTTTCTTTTATCTGACAGGTGGTCAGACTTCAAAGCCAGCCTTGGGATTTTGCTCTACTCCCCCTGTGATTCCAGGAACATACAAATACACATGATTTGTATTGTCTGAAAAAGGCGATGAATATTGTATAACTCATACTGTCTGGCCTATCTCCATATAATGGGGTTTTGAGATTTTAAGTGTAAGAGACAATATGGTTCTGAAAGATACATTGCAACCACATGCAGTGTACGTTCACAAGAAACGTTATCTGTGATTTCACACGCGTTGATATGAAACCAGAAGAAGCTAAATCGCTGTTAGATGCCCCGGCTCTGTGACTTTGTAGCCTTCACATGTTAGCGCAAAGATCTGCTTACCGGGTGGATGTCCTAGGTATTTAAAAGTCTTCACTGGGCAGTTCGCAGGTACTTCCTGGGAAATTAGTGGCAAAAATGCAGGCAAGAATAGAGGTTTGCGTAAGGGGGATAAGCATTTGCTTCAAATGATATAAATAGCACATGGGCTGGCTTGGTGACATGCTGCCAGAGTATGTCTACACATCATCTAGGTGCCCGTGGCTGGCGTGTGCTAGCTGACTTAGGCTCATGAGCTTCAGGCTGTGTCACTGTTGTGTAGACATCTGGGCTCAGGCAGGAACCTGGGCTCTAGGCTCCTGCAAGGCGGGAGGATCCCAGAGCTTGGGCCCAAGCCCAGAATTCTATATAGCAGTGAAACAGCCCCGCAGCCCAAGCCCTGTGAGTCTGAGTTGCCTGGCTGTGTAGATAGACTCCCCCTCCCCCAAGAGGCCTGGGTACAGTAAAGTTCCCAATTCCACTCTAGTTCATTCACTCAGTCTGTTAGAGGCAGTGTGGCCAGTCCTAAGGGGAGAGGGCCACGCCTGCTTTCTGAACAGCAACCCCATCATCTCATTAACAGCAAGTATTTCAGTAAAAAGACTCCTTAAACATCACTGCTTCAGCATGGACACTTCAAGAGAGTTACTGTCCAGACCGTTGGTTAGTATTGGAGGCCTTGGTGTGAATGACAGCATTATCTTCTAGTGGCTAAAAGGACTTGAAGGTCATCTGGGTTCTACTTCCTGCACTGCCATTGACTTATAGGTGTGGCCTTGGCTGTCTTGGTGCGTGCGCCCTGTTTTTAAAATGGGGTAATTATATTTGCTTTCATAAAGTCCTGTGAGAAGCGGAGGTGAAAAATATTATTGTGTGAAGTATTATTTCTTTATTGGCTATTTCAAGCAGAAGGCAAAATACCTGCTGCATCGTTATTTAACACTTACTGCAGTGTGGAAAAGGCCATAACCAGGTTGGGCCCCATTGTGCTAGAGGCTGTTCAAACCTATCACAAATGTCAGGCCATGCCCGAAAGAGTGGACCGGCTTTAAGACAAAGACATAGCAGGTGGAGGAGACAAACAAAGAAGCTGGGGTAGGGTCTGGGAGACACGATAACAAATATAACAGGACACACACAACTCTTAGCTGGTCAGTAGAATGACTGCAGCTTTCCTCTGCCTTGCAGTCAGGTTGCTGTTTACCCAAACACTCTATGGAAGAAGTGAATTTTGAGGAGGGACTTGGAGGAGAACAAGGTGATAGCTTTCTGGATTTTGACTGGGAGCTTTCACCGCTTGTAAGGGGCGATGTGGGTGAAAACATAGAAGTGCTTATCAGAGAATTGGGCAATGGAGGCTGGTTTCATTGTTGGAGCAAAGGCCGGAATTGACCTTGCAATAAGCTAATGGGGCATACAGTTAGGGTGGGGCTAAAATGTGGAGGGCTTTGTCAGAAAAGACTGGAGGTTTGTGTTGATGCTTTGGATTAGGGAGAGCCAGTGCAGGGACTTAAAAAGAAGGGATGATGTACTCAGAGCAGTGAGCCAAGAGGAGTTTAGCAGTGGCATTCTGAATAGATAAGAAGAGGGTGAGTAGACATGCAGTATGTTGTCAGGTTTAATTATGTGTTTGTTTTAATTTTAGGAGTTTACCATTTAAGACCTTTGTTTACAGAATGTCAGTAAGTCAAAGAAGAATGAATTCACACTCTCTGAAAAGCAGGCCTCTTAGAAGTGCCTAAAGCTGGGTGCCCAAAAATGGGGTTACCACAAATCACTAGTCACTTGATAGTCTTGATCACAAATTGTCCTATTCGTCATCTGAAAACTACTCAGTTTGATTCTCTTGAGTGTGATCCAAGACTTCAGCGCATATTGGTTGACATAATGAACTCTTTTTATAAATATTCTGAATTCCCTGCATGGGCAGCAGGTGTCTCCCAAGAGCTGTTCTACTATGCACATGGGCACAACCCGTTCTTCACCACACAGGGAGCTAGCATCTCCAGAGGCCAACTGGTACTGTTTAAGTGACCTCTGTATGTCTGTAAACAAAAGGAAAATTCCACACGCTCCTTCCATTCTTGCAGGGATCTTTCATCCAAACAGGTTCTGGCACAACATTTTTGTTCCTTGATCTCACCATCACTTTCCCCTCTCCACCAACACAAAGCATAATTGGTCATTGATAACTTCTTACTACAAGGGGAGGCTTTCAGGGCTCTGATTTAAACCGTTTACTGTATCCTGACATCTCTGTGGGGCACTAGATACCAGTCTGCTTCTGTAGGTATCTTTTTTATTTTCTGTTGCTGTGCCTTTCCCTAAATTTGACATGTAACCTGGCATCTCTACCTCCACAGTACCCCCAGCGAGTAGTGAGAATAGGACCTGCACAGAGCACATGGCATCTCTTTAAACTAAGCTACAGGTCTTGGGCATGCTAAAATCTAGCCAGGTGAGCTGAAAGTCCTGAACCTGTCCTTATGCCCATTCCTGTCCTTAATCCTTTCCCTGGCTACAGCATTTCCTCTGACTCTGAACAACCAATATGAGAGTGAGGAGCTTTAAATGCTAGGCTACCAAGCAGGGTCTGACCTGGCCTCTGTACTGCCAAGGATTGGATGCAGTCCTTGGATGCTTACCAGAGGAATCTTGAGTAGGAGCAGAAGTTATTTTACCTCTCCACTTGGCACTCCTGCGACCGCTGCTGGGATACTGTGTTCAGTTCTGGTGACCTCAATTCAAGAAGGAAGTTGATAAATTGAAGAGGGTTCAGAGAAGAGCCATAAGAATGATTAAAGGATTAGAAACCATGCTTTATAATGAGATTCAAGGAACTCAATCTATTTAGCTTAACGAAGCAAAGCTTAAGGGGTGACTTGATCATAGTCTGAGAGTATCTACGTGAGGAACAAATATTCAATCATAGGCTCTTCTGTCTAGCAGAGAAAGGTATAGCAAAATCCAATGACTGGTAGTTGAAAACTAGACAAAATCAGACTGGAAATAAGGTGAACGTTTTGACAATGAGGATAACTAACCATTGGAACAATATACAAGGGTTGTGGTGGATTCGCTCACTGACCACTTTTAAATCAAAATTGGGTGTTTTTCTAAAAGTTCTGCTCTTAGGAATTATTGTAGGGCAGTTCTCTGGCCTGTGCCATGCAGGCAGTCAGACTAGATGGTCTCTCACAATGGTCTCTTCTGTCATTGGAATCTAGGAAAACCTCGTGAGCTAGAGATGAGGAATTTGAATAGTGTCTTGCATGCCCATGTTCGCACCCTGAAACCACTATGAGTCTTGTTCTGCCTCTGCCCTTCCACACTGGAGAATTAAAGACCAACGTATTCTTGCATGATGGTAAAAAACATTTATTTATAAACTATGGCTTCTCTTGTCTTAGAAAGCGATGGCTTGAATTGGGCTGCTTATCAACTCCAGTATGGTGGGTGCTCAGCCCCTCTGAAAATCAGGAATCAAAGCCCTTGCGTGTTTATGGCTTACATCTGTTTTGTACTCGGTGGACATGAGCGAGCTGCCTGCAGAGAACGTTTGAAGTAGCTGGACTGCAGCATGGGAAGGAGATCAGCCTTTAAATTGCTAAAACTGTGCTTGCCCTTTATGCACACGGGTACTGAGGCACCCAGGTCAGGAGCTGGTTACTGCAGCATGCCCTCGGGCTCGTTGTGGGAAGGAGGAAACAGTGACCGTGTTTGTGGCCATTTTAAGATCCCTTTTTACGTAGCGCTTTACACGCTTCTTAGTCCTGTTTGTGAGCTGAGGCGCCTGTGCTGTTCCAGATGCTGACATCTGTTAGAAAGGCAGTGTCAGTCTCCTCTTCGGTTTGTCAGCAAAGGAAGGGCTGATCTCACACTGGCTTTTGGAGGTATTTACACCCGAGCCCAGTCTTGTGCCGAGCCCCCTGATTTAGAAGTTTTTTTTTAAATGTTTTTTTCAGCCGCCGTGTTCTGTCAGTTTATTGCCTTTCCCCTTTCGAAAATACCTTCACCTTCCTACTAACTCTGCTCTGTGGCCCTTGCAGCATCTTCCACATGCAGATGGTTCCTAAACCTGTGCAAGTTCAGATCTAAAGTAACATCCATGGGTTGCTGGAGGCTAATTGGAAGTGCTTGCCTTGGAGAGCCAATAGAGGAGTGGGCACCAACTCCTAGCAAGTTCAGTGAACTGCTGGTCCTCTGATGTTTCACATGCAGTTGGGCGTTGTTACTCTTTTGCAAATTATTTCTTCATGGGAGTTGTCCCGTTTGACTTGAAAAATCCTTACATTTTTATTCGGCCTAATCTCTGAGCACAGTGGGTCAAGCCCGAAGCTGGATAAGACATGTTTCATTTTAAGTGCTGGAGTATGATCAAGGCTTCCACAGGAAGAGGGCATATTGAATTCTCTGTGCAAATGGTTCTGATGTGACAGATGTGGAGATGATCACAAAATAGGAGAATGGATTTGCTTAATGATTTATGTTTTCCCTAGGCAATTAGTGCTACTGCTGTAGGACAATTATTGTTAATGGCCCCATCACATGCTATTAAACATATTTTCCCCTTGGGCGACAAGTAAATCTGTAAACAAGTCCTCTAGCATAGTCTTAACAAAGATAAAAACAGCTTGACTTTTCTTTTTCAAGTATATGATACTGTGTTTGGCTATTGGATCTGAAATTACTTCACAGTTAAGAGTTGGCTTGATGCCAAAAACATTAATGAGCAGAGGAAAGTTTTAATACATAATCAGTATGCAGCAGAGAATTGTGGTTCTCAGATTAGTCCATGTGCCATGTATTCCTAATTGTTAATTATTTTGTCAGTACTTGAAAGGTGGTTGATTTAATACATTAACTTTCCCTGAGATCACAACCCTTTGGTCAGATAGATACTTCTGTTGCGTATTTTATACCTAGGAAAGGCTGGGAGTGTACAGTAGCATGCATATAGAACAAATCCCTGAAAATAATTGTTCATGGAGCTAACTCTGCCACAGGTCTGGGCAGGTGTCTGCGTATTTTTGGCCTTTAAGTAAGTGACACTGACATGGCCACAGTGAAATACATTTTAATCTATAGCTGACATTAGATTTTTTTGAAAGCATCAACCTTTATAGCTCTAACTTGGTGATTAACAGGGTTTTTTTTAAGCATGAACTTGTGATCTGGGAAACTTTTAACAGCAAGGGTAATTAGCCACTGGAACAATCTATGAAAGAAGGTGGTACATTCTCTATCACTGGAAATCTTTACATCAGGATTGGGTCTCTCTCTGTAAAAGAGATGCCGTGGTTCAGCCAAAAGTTATTAGGCGTGATGCAGAAATTACAGGGTGAAATTTATGGCCTGTTAGGTGGGAGGTCACATTAAATGATTACAGTGGTCCCTTCTATCCTTTAAAATATATGATCCCTTTTCTCCCATTTGTAGTGAGTTTGAAGATTTTTGTTATGGGTTACAACTTAAATTCAGACAGGTGGAATTATCTTAACAAATATTTCTGCACAAAAAACAACCTTGATACGGGGTAGGGAGAAACTCAGTGCCTTAAGCCAGAAATAAGGTAATGGTTATCAGAAAAGGTGGCATCACCATTAGCGAGAGTGCTAAAATCTTGCTCCGATTTCAAGATGACCTGCGACATTGTAAAGTGCATGTTGTAAATAATTTGTTTAAGTAGCGAAAATTTTTAAAAAATTGCATTAGTAGCCAAAGCTGAGAGAAGACTTGCTCCAGTTTTAAATAATGCAGTAGCTTTAGTCACTGTAATAAATGACCATTGTTCATGCACTGTAAGGAAAAGTGCCTCCTAGTTTTTTATTTTAAGGATTTCTTGGCTTTTTGCTAAGGAGATAGAGAGGGAGTTGCATTTAGAGCAAGAGGAGACTTGGGGATGTGAAAGAACTCCCTCATTATGGTTCACTTTTAAATTAGAATGCAGTACAGTAGTACTTCTTATCTTTGTGTCTCATATAACTATAGGCATGGTAAGTCATCTCTTGATCATAGTGTTCAGAAATTTTCTTTCAACACTGCACTCCAAAGTGTTTCTTGGTTGCTTGGAGGGATGGGGAAAGATCACAGTGAAGTCTTCATTTCTGTAGCAAGGGGGCTAGTCTTTGCTCAGCAAGTCCCTTATATCAGGTTGAGCAGTGCAAGGAGTGCTCCACTGTGCATGAAATCAGGTTGTGGGGAGAGATGCTCTTATGAGAGTAGAGAGCAAGACGTAGGGTCTCAGGAAGGTTGTGGGTTATCATGGTGTTATATACTTGGATGACAGTTGTATATTTGCATGTCATGCTTAGGAACACAGCAGTAGCAGCTTTGCCCAGTCTCTTTTTGTATGTTCCAAGTAGCAAAGTACTGGGAGAATACAGTGTAGGGCCCAATCCTGCAGTGGCCGAGCTGACGGGAGAGACTGTATAACTTGATATGGCTTTTCTTCAACTTAGAGCCTCACAAAGATGGAGCAATCAATTAAATCTTTTTCTCAAGGGTTTCATGTTACTGGGATAAATTCTCAAAGTAAACTGTATACTGGGAAATCTTTCTCTCAGGGTAATAAGCATCTGTAGCTAGTAACGCCAAAAATGGCATTGGCTTGAAAGTTTTGGGTTTTACGGCTTCATTTTTTAAATGCATGAATCCTTAAGGGAGGCTTCGTCAAAGTAAAATATTATTGTAAAGCAGCACGGAAGCATGAATAAAGCCTGAAATGTTTTGACGGTCAGGGAGTGGATTGCAGGGTAGCACAGAAAGCAAGTGGAAGGCTCAGTGGTGTGTTTACTTTGATGCTGTAGTGTATCTGTCTGCTTTCCCCTCATCCTGCTCATTTTGCTGCTGATCATGGGCTACAAATCCTCTCTCCTTGCTGATGTTTATGTGCTACATAATATCAAAGTGGTTTTTAAAATATTTATTGTAGCTGATGGAAAACAGCATTTAAATTTATGATTTCTGACCTTTTTTCATTTAAGAGGAACTGTCAAAATAAAAATAATTTTAAATTTCATTTCCTGCATTACCATCACACTAACTGGTAAGAATTCTTACAATCTCTTTAAAAAAAAGAAAAGGAGTACTTGTGGCACCTTAGAGACTAACCAATTTATTAGAGCATAAGCTTTCGTGAAGTGAGCTGTAGCTCACGAAAGCTTATGCTCTAATAAATTGGTTAGTCTCTAAGGTGCCACAAGTACTCCTTTTCTTTTTGTGAATACAGACTAACACGGCTGTTACTCTGAAACCTACAATCTCTTTATTTTTCACAACCTCTCGTTCACTCTGCTCTTTGCTCAGCTTAGGAATGGCCTTTATAGTCAATTTCATTTTTACGTTCTCATACATTAGAACAGGTCTCTACCTTTCCAGACTATTGTACCCCTTTGAATTTGATTTGTCTCATGTACCCCACCTCACTTAAAAATTACTTGCTTACAAAATCAGACATAAAAATACAAAAAAGTATCACAGCACACTATTACTGAAAAATTGGTTGCTTACTTTTTGTCATTTTTACCATATAGTTAAAAAAATAAGACGATTGGAATAAAAATATTCTATTTACATTTCAGTGTGATTCAGCCTGTTTTTTTTTCTAAAGCCCAAACCCCAGGCAGGGGGCTGAATAATATAACTTAGCTTCGTGGGGCACTGAGCAGTTGCCTTGCTTGCTGCCCCCTAGTGCTGGCCCTGCACTTGTGGCCCCCCTAAACCTGTCCTGTGACACCCCCAGGTTGAGAAACACTAATCTAGATGAGTTGAGTACCCCCTGGAAAACCTCTGCATACCCTCAGGGGTACCCTGGTTGAGAACCACTGCATTAGAACAATGCTGTGAGATTTGAAAACACTTCAGGAGAATTATGAAATGCAAAAACGATCTATAAATGTAACAATTGTAGTTAGGTGGCCTGAATCTGGACTTAAAGTGCTAAAAGTATGATTCTAATGAACAACTCCTTCAGTTGGCAGCTGTAGTAGACTTTTACTTTCTTGTGGAAACCACTAGAGGGGGCAAAGACTCTCACACTCTGTTCTGTGTATTACAAAGAATACACTAACCCCGCCCCCCCCCCCCGACGTTCTTGTTAAACCCTGGATTTGTGCTGGAAATGGCCCACCTTGATTGTCATACACACTGTAAGGAGAGTGGTCACTTTAGATAAGCTATTACCAGCAAATTGGTTAGTCTCTAAGGTGCCACAAGTACTCCTTTTCTTTTTGCGAATACAGACTAACACGGCTGTTACTCTGAAACCTGTCATTATGCAAGGCACTGCATTTAGCCGTATGGAGTGGAAATCTATCAACTGCATGAAAAAACTTGTACAGATACAGACAGACATCATCTTCCTTTCCAAATGCAAACAGATGGACATCGTACCAAAAGGACTGAAGGTAAAAAATCCATTACAATCTACATACCACACAGACTATGCTGACAGCTTGTGCCACACGCTCTCAAAGAAACTGTGGAATCACCTGATCAACATCCTCTACAGCAAACAGGGAAAGATTAAGAATGAGCTCTCAAAAATGGATACTCTCATAAAAAACCAACCTTCCACACAAACTTCCTCGTGGCTGGACTTTACTAAAACTAGACAAGCCATTTACAACACACACTTTGCTTCTCTACAAAAGAAAAAGGACACTAAACTTTCTAAACTACTGCGTGCCACAAGGGGCCACAGCAATGATTCCCTCAACCCACCCAGCAATATTGTTAACCTATCCAACTATACTCTCAGGACAGCTGCTTCTGCTGGGCTATCTCGGGGCTTCTCCTTCTGCCCCTCCACCCCCACCAACATGATACAGTTCTGTGGTGACCTAGAATCCTATTTTCGATGTCTCCGACTCAAGGAATATTTCCAACTTACCTCTGAACAACATACTAATACACAGAGACCTCCCTACCAACACTACACAAAGAAGGATTCTAGGTGGACTCCTCCTGAAGGTCGAAACAGCAGACTGGACTTCTACATAGAGTGCTTCTGCTGACGTGCACGGGCTGAAATTGTGGAAAAGCAGCATCACTTGCCCCATAACCTCAGCCGTGCGAAACACAATGCCATCCACAGCCTCAGAAACAACTCTGACATCATAATCAAAAAGGCTGACAAAGGAGGTGTTGTCGTCATCATGAATAGGTCGGAATATGAACAAGAGGCTGCTCGGCAGCTCTCCAACAGCACTTTCTACAAGCCGTTACCTTCTGATCCCACTGAGAGTTACCAAAAGAAACTACAGCATTTGCTCAAGAAACTCCCTGAAAAAGCACAAGATCAAATCCGCACAGACACACCCCTGGAACCCCCAACCAGGGATATTCTATCTACTACCCAAGATCCATAAACCTGGAAATCCTGGATGCCCCATCATCTCAGGCATTGGCACCCTGACAGCAGGATTGTCTGGCTATGTAGACTCCCTCCTCAAGCCCTACGCTACCAGCACTCCCAGCTACCTTCGAGACACCACTGACTTCCTGAGGAAACTTCAATCCATCGGTGATCTTCCTGAAAACACCATCCTGGCCACTATGGCTGTAGAAGCCCTCTACACCAACATTCCACACAAAGATGGACTACAAGCTGTCAAGAACACTATCCCCGATAATGTCACGGCTAACCTGGTGGCTGAACTTTGTGACTTTGTCCTTACCCATAACTATTTTACATTTGGGGACAATGTATACCTTCAGATCAGCGGCACTGCTATGGGTACCTGCATGGCCCCACAGTATGCCAACATTTTTATGGCTGACTCAGAACAACGCTTCCTCAGCTCTCGTCCCCTAACGCCCCTACTCTACTTGCGCTATATTGATGACATCTTCATCATCTGGACCCATGGAAAAGAAGCCCTTGAGGAATTCCATCATGATTTCAACAATTTCCATCCCACCATCAACCTCAGCCTGGTCCAGTCCACACAAGAGATCCACTTCCTGGACACTACAGTGCTAATAAGCGATGGTCACATAAACACCACCCTATACCGGAAACCTACTGACCGCTATTCCTACCTACATGCCTCCAGCTTTCACCCTGACCATACCACACGATCCATCGTCTACAGCCAAGCTCTGCGATACAACCGCATTTGCTCCAACCCCTCAGACAGAGACAAACACCTACAAGATCTCTATCAAGCATTCTTACAACTACAGTACCCACCTGCGGAAGTGAAGAAACAGATGGATAGAGCCAGAGGAGTTCCCAGAAGTCACCTACTACAGGACAGGCCCAACAAAGAAAATAACAGAACGCCACTAGCCATCACCTTCAGCCCCCAACTAAAACCTCTCCAACGCATTATTAAGGATCTACAACCTATCTTGAAGGATGACCCAACACACTCACAAATCCTGGGAGACAGCCCCCCAACCTGAAGCAAATACTCACCAGCAACCACATACCACACAACAGAACCACTAACCCAGGAACCTATCCTTGCAACAAAGTCCGTTGCCAACTGTGCCCACATATCTATTCAGGGGACACCATCACAGAGCCTAATAACATCAGACACAATATCAGAGGCTCGTTCACCTGCACATCCACCAATGTGATATATGCCATCATGTCATAAATATAAAGGGAAGGGTAAACCCCTTTGAAATCCCTCCTGGCCAGGGGAAAGCTCCTCTCACCTGTAAAGGGTTAAGAAGCTAAAGGTAACCTCGCTGGCACCTGACCAAAATGACCAATGAGGAGACAAGATATTTTCAAAAGCTGGGAGGAGGGAGAGAAACAAAGGGTCTGTGTCTGTCTGTAGTCGTCTTTGCCAGGGACAGAACAGGAATGGAGTCTTAGAACTTTTAGTAAGGTTTCAGAGTAACAGCCGTGTTAGTCTGTATTCGCAAAAAGAAAAGGAGTACTTGTGGCACCTTAGAGACTAACCAATTTATTAGAGCATAAGCTTTCGTGAGCTACAGCTCACTTCATCGGATGCATATCGTGGAAACTGCAGTAGACTTTATATATACACAGAGAATATGAAACAATACCTCCTCCCACCCCACTGTCCTGCTGGTAATAGCTTATCTAAAGTGATCATCAGGTGGGCCATTTCCAGCACAAATCCAGGTTTTCTCACCCTCCACCCCCCCACACAAATTCACTCTCCTGCTGGTGATAGCCCATCCAAAGTGACAACTCTTTACACAATGTGCATGACAATCAAGTTGGGCTATTTCCTGCACAAATCCAGGTTTTCTCACATCCCCCCCACCCCCATACACACACATGTATGTAAGATGGTAAAGATAAGCTTAGGAGGTTTTTCATGCAGGTCCCCACATCTGTACCCTAGAGTTCAGAGTGGGGGAGGAACCTTGACATGGTGGCACAGTGGTGGGATTAACCTGAAATCATTTTGAGATCCAGTTGAGATTTTTTGAACTAGAAATACAGATTTTAAAAAGGAATTTTTAAGAAGTCCAGAAAGCTTTGAAACTGAAAGTAGCTTGGTTTTTCTCTGCTTTGTGGCCAAGCAGAGACAAAAGGGGATTATCTTTGTGAATTGCAGGTTTTCTTTGCCTGGAGGCAGGGTACTTAACTCCTGCAGGGAAATTCACAGTCTTCCAACCCAGAGTTTTTTTTTTCTTTTCTTCCTAAAAGTAAATAGGGGGGGTGTGCTCTACCCATTTGCCTGGAGACAAAAGTGGCAGGGTTTTTTTTTTAGGATTTTGATTTTTTTTGTTTTACAAGGAGCACAGGTTTGAAAAGGAATTTTTTTTTTCTTTGGGCTGGGTAAGCAGGTTTCCAAGTAGTTGGAGGTTTTTTACTTTAATTTGGGCCCAGAGCAGAGACAAGGGAATTGTCTTTTTCTGTAGGCTGACAATCACTATCAGAGAATAGGTATTCTATTCCAGCACAGCAAAATTTTACAGCCAAGTTTTGTTTGTTTATTTCTAAACCTCGGGTGTAAAGTTAGTAAAAACAGAGAGGTTAGAATGGCAAAATCCGCGGCTCGACTACAGCTCGAATTAGCCAAATTTCAGGCTGAGGAAAGACAAAGGGAACATGAAAGACAGATAGAACTCATGCAGCTGAAGAAGGAACAAGAAAGGGAGGCAGGACTAACTGTTAAGGCTAAGAAGTGTCAAATAGGCCTAAACAGAGTGACTTACCTTGGACACCAGGTGGGTCAAGGAACTGTCAGCCCCCTACAGGCCAAAGTGGATGCTATCCAAAAGTGGCCTGTCCCAAAGTCAAAGAAACAGGTTCAATCCTTCTTAGGCTTGGCTGGTTATTACAGACGATTTGTACCGACTACAGACAGACACAGACCCTTTGTTTCTCTCCCTCCTCCCAGCTTTTGAAAATATCTTGTCTCCTCATTGGTCATTTTGGTCAGGTGCCAGCGAGGTTACCTTTAGTTTCTTAACCCTTTACAGGTGAGAGGAGCTTTCCCCTGGCCAGGAGGGATTTCAAAGGGGTTTACCCTTCCCTTTATATTTATGACACATCATGTGCCAGCAATGCCTCTCTGCCATGTACATTGGTCAAACTGGACAGTCTCTACGTAAAAGAATAAATGGACACAAATCAGATGTCAAGAATTATAACATTCATAAACCAGTCGGAGAACACTTCAATCTCTCTGGTCACGCGATTACAGACATGAAAGTTGCAATTCTTCAACAAAAAAACTTCAAATCCAGACTCCAGCAAGAAACTGTTGAATTGGAATTCATTTGCAAATTGGATACAATTAACTTAGGCTAGAATAGAGACTGGGAGTGGCTAAGTCATTATGCAAGGTAACCTATTGCCCCTTGTTTTTTCCTAACCCCCGCCCCCGACGTTCTTGTTAAACCCTGGATTTGTGCTGGAAATGGCCCACCTTGATTATCATACACATTGTAAGGAGACTGATCACTTTAGATAAGCTATTGCCAGCAGGAGAGTGGGGGGAGGTATTTTTTCATGCTTGGTGTGTATAAAAGATCTTCTATACTTTCCACAGTATGCATCCGATGAAGTGAGCTGTAGCTCACGAAATCTTATGCTCAAATAAATTGGTTAGTCTCTAAGGTGGCACAAGTCCTCCTTTTCTTTTTTAGTAAAACCTCAGTTACAAACCTCTCGGGAATGGATGTTGTTTGTAACTCTGAACAAAATGTGATGGTGGTTCTTTCAAAAGTTTACAACTGAACATTGACTTAATACAGCTTTGAAACTTTACTATGCTGAAGAAAAATGCTGCTTTTAACCATCTTAATTTAAATAAAAAGAAAAGGAGTACTTGTGGCACCTTAGAGACTAACCAATTTATTTGAGCATGAGCTTTCGTGAGCTACAGCTCACTTCATCGGATGCATATCGTGGAAACTGCAGCAGACTTTATATACACACAGAGAATATGAAACAATACCTCCTCGCACCCCACTATCCTGCTGGTAATAGCTTATCTAAAGTGATCATCAAGTTGGGCCATTTCCAGCACAAATCCAGGTTTTCTCACCCTCCACCCCCCCACTCACAAACTCACTCTCCTGCTGGTAATAGCCCATCCAAAGTGACCACTCTCCAAGTTTAAATCCAAGTTAAACCAGAACGTCTGCGGGGGGGGGGGGGGGGGGAGGAAAAAACAAGGGGAAATAGGGTACCTTGCATAATGAGGTAGCCTATTTCCCCTTGTTTTTTCCTTCCCCGCCCCCCCCCCCCCAAGACGTTCTGGTTTAACTTGGATTTAAACTTGGGGAGTGGTCAGTTTGGATGAGCTATTGCCAGCAGGAGAGTGAGTTTGTGTGTGTGTGTGTCCCTGGGGGGGAGGATGGGGGGGGTGAGAGAACCTGGATTTGTGCTGGACATGGCCCACCTTGATTACCATGCACATTGTAGGGAGAGTGGTCACTTTGGATGAGCTATTACCAGCAGGAGAGTGAGATTGTGTGTGTGGTTTTTTGGAGGGGGGTGAGAGAACCTGGATTTGTGCAGGAAATGGCCCACCTTGATTATCATACACATTGTGAAGAGAGTGGTCACTTTGGATGGGCTATTACCAGCAGGAGAATGAGTTTGTGTGTGTGTGTGGGGGGGGGGGGGTGAGAAAACCTGGATTTGTGCTGGAAATGGCCCAACTTGATGATCACTTTAGATAAGCTATTACCAGCAGGACAGTGGGGTGGGAGCAGGTATTGTTTCATATTCTCTGTGTATATATAAAGTCTGCTGCAGTTTCCACGATATGCATCCGATGAAGTGAGCTGTAGCTCACGAAAGCTCATGCTCAAATAAATTGGTTCGTCTCTAAGGTGCCACAAGTACTCCTTTTCTTTTTGCGAATACAGACTAACACGGCTGTTACTCTGAAACCCTTAATTTAAATGAAACAAGTGCAGAAAAAGTTTCCTTACCTTGTCCAATCTTTTTTAAAACTTTTCCTTTATTTTTTTAGTTGTTTACGTTTAACATGCTATTGTACTGTATTTGCTTTTTTTTTTGGTTTTTGTTGCTGCCTGATTGAGTGCTTACAGTTCCAGATGAGGTGTGTGGTTGACCGTTCAGTTCGTAACTCTGAGGTTTTATTGTACTTCTAATAATAAGTTTAGAAATTTGGGCCTAAATTACCTGACAAATATATTTTCGGCTAGTGGAATGCTGTAGCTTATACTAAACTCATCATAGTAGGGACGTATTAATGAGATATCATGAATGATTTCTTAGGTTCTGGTATTTTTTTTTATAAAGACCCTCAACATCTTGGCAATTGAGGGCTGGTTTCAAATAAAAAACAAAAACGAAACCCAAACACTTGATTTTCTCCCTCAACATTTAGAAAATCTTTTTTAAGGCTCACGTAGCCTTCTTTTGTGCAAAAGGCAGATGGCAACTTTTCTGGCTAATTGAATACAGACCTAAGTGACATTCTCTCATGATCTGAACCTGTTATGTTCTTGACATATTAATCAGGAAGGGGAAACGTTTGGAGAAGCAAATTTACCCAATTGTTTAATCTTGCACAGAAAAGGTTAAAAGCGTTTTATTTACCCTTCCACCTATTTTATCTTTATTTGCCTGTTAAAAGGGACCTTTTTTTCTTAAAAACAAAAGCTTAATAGCAGAAATGCCTTCATAACTTAGGGAAAAAAATAAATTAAAACTGTTTGGATTTAAAAATTCCGTGAGTGTTTGCAACCCTCGCCTTATGCTGGTACAGGAGAACCGAAAGTCGAAAATTATTAGAAACTAGTGAAACTGACTAGTCTATTTTCATTAACCAGAGCAGAGTGTCTTACAGAAAGTAAACAGCATTCATCATGAAAGTGATCTAGAACTTTACAAATTTGTCAGTTTTAATAATCAGAGTTCATGTTAGTATAACGCAAGGAAACTTGTTCCAAAAATCGGATTTTTAAGACAATGGGTAAAATTTTCAGAAGTGCTATGTGATTTAGGAGTGTGACCCTCATTGAAAGTCAGTGGGATTTAGGTTCCTAAGTAGAGCTGGGTGAAATTTTTAAACTGAATTTTTTTGGCGAAAAATGCAGATTCAGGTCAACTGAAACATTTCCCAAATTTGTGTTGTTTTGGTGAATTGTTTTAGTTGAAAACCACTTAAAAAAAATTTCATATTTACATTTTCAAATTGAAACGTTTGACTCTCATTTCTAAATCACCTCCTATTTTATTTAGTAAAAAATAGGGAAAGAAAGATGAAAACAAAACATTTCAGGTCAAATTAAGCATTTCATTCAACTCTCTCTCTCTCTCTCTCTATATATATATTGCTTTTTGATTCACCAGAAATTTTGAAAAAAAATCTGTTTTGGGTCAACCCACATCTAATTTTTTTTCAGAATTGTCTGCAAACTGGAAAATTTGTCAGTTGCACAGCTGTTCTCACAAGTGCTTAAGGTCTGAGCTACATTTGGAAATTCTATCAATAAACCCGTTTCAGTTAACGATAAGGTGTGTGGTGGTGGTACTCCCTAGGTGTGGACGCAGTTATATTAGCTTATGCTAACAGCACTTATTCATCTTTCCGTAGAGGAGTGAACTATACCGTATAAGCAATTTTATTTTGGTATAACTGAATCCACACTGGGGACGTTTTGATGTGTAGACAAGACCTTTGCAAATGGGACTTAAGCTCCTAAGTCTCTTACGGGCTTTTGAAAATTTTGTGTCTTCAACCCCTAATTGTAGGCTGGAATGCTAAGGCTGCATAAGTGGACTGATGTGTTGGGTTTAAACCTGAGCTAGGTGGCTCAGCAGTCTGTACCTATTTTTATCCCACTGAGACTTGAACCATGCATGAAATTAGCGGAGTTTTTTTTTATTGGATAATTTAAAAATGGACTGTTCAGAAAAGGAAGTTTCATGGTAAAGTCAGGAGAAAATACTGAGATACTTGAACTATGAAATGAAATTGTTTGGTGAAGAATTAATAACTTTTATGGTAGAGAAACTTACTGTTGGATATTTACTAGAGAATATTATACCTGCGTATTTTGCAAAATAAGTCGTTTGTTATGCACTGTTTAGTGACTTTATGAGAAATGAACCTTGCTCTTGTAAAATAAAAGAATCCACCGTATTTCTAGAAGCGTGTTTATGTAAACATGATTCCGTATAGGACAAAGAGCTTTCCATTTAAAGGGACGCTGTTCTTTTTGTTTTTAAATATCTGGGAAGGATTCACATACAAAGATGTTGGGGGGGCCTTAAAAATTTCTGAACAGATGGGGCTTGCAATTTAGTCAATTAAAAAAAATAAAATAAATGCAGATTCAAAAGAAGATGATAGTTCCTGTGATTAGTTTCCTATTTTTAAAAAAAAGTCTGTCTGCCTTGCTGCTGTTTGGAAGACCCTTGCAAACTGAGGAGAAACTGAATATAGAGAAACCTCAAAAGTGGCTATCTAGAAAGTGCTGTCAAATGCAAAACTAGTAAACACTATATAAAGAGAGAATTTTTCTGCTTTCAATTAGTACGTGGTGGTTAGTTGTATAACAATAGCAGTTTAAAAAATTCAGACAGAAGTATGTTTTAATCAGAACGATCAAGAAGTTTTATACAGTAAGGTCATTTTATGGTGGTATTAAATACATGTCTTAGGTATGAGTCAGAATATTGGTACTTCTGTGTCCATTTTGCAAGGCAAGGATCAGGTGCTCCTATAGCAATTTCTGGTGGACAGAGAGATGCTTTCTGCAGTTTCACATTGCTAGTTTCCATGTTGTTCAAAGTTCCATCAAAAAATTTGATGCCCTTGGATTATTTTACTTTCATTGTTGATGTTACATACGATATACGTCATAAAAAGAAATTTGTAAACCACTACCAACTTCTGCTGCCTTACATTTTTTATTTACAAGCTCCTGAAGTTGACTTTTCCATTGTAGTAAGGAAATAGTTTAAACAAATACTGCCCCCCCACCCCCGATAAACTCCATGGAAAACATGCCAGTTTTGCTAGAGTTGTATTAACAGCTGTAAAGCTAGTTTTCTAATACGCAGAACGTTGTATGTTTCATGTTAAACAAATCTTTAATATGTTTTTATGTGGAACTTTTTTATTTTGGAACCTTTTGGAAGTTGAAGCTAATGCAGAATGCTGTAGCCCACTTAAGTGGAGTTCATAGTGGGAGCGCGCTAGACTTGGGCTCTGTGAACTTCACTGGCTGCCAGTAAGCTTCTGAACAGAATTCAGGATATTGAGTTCTAACCTATGAAGCCCTAAATGGCATGGCACCGGGTTGCCTGAGACCCCTCTTTCCTCATCGTATACTGCCACAAATGAGGCAGCAGAGCTGTTGGGAGGGCATTCTTGATTGTTGGGGATAGAGGGTGTTCCTTGAGTTTAGAACCTGCTCCCCCCACTTAGTCTACAAGATCCCAGATTTGTTAACTGCTGAGCATGCTGCAAAGCTCATAATTTCCACCCCCTTTGTCAAGGCTGTTGAGGAGGATGTGAGTGGAGGCGGATATTTTTATGAGCAGGCCTTTTGTCTCTGTTTATGTTGTAATTTTTGACTTATGGGACATGCAGCCGGAGCAGTAGATAAGTATCTGTAGATATATTTTAAAAATTTAAAGAAATAAACAACAGTATGATCAAGCGTAACAATTCTGAAGGAACCGTTCTGTCCCATGTTAGTGTGTATTTTAACTCCGTTTTAAGGCATTTTCATCTTTTGTCTTGTAACTTAAAAAGGCAATTAAACTACCAAATCTGAGTTTCTGTAACAAAGAAAAAATCAAGCAAACTGGGAATTGCATAACTTAATATTCCATTTTGTACCTGGTACATATAGGGGTTTCCAGCTGGTTGATTTAGCACAGCATGGGCTATGTTCTGTAAGAATTAAGAGAACTGCAGCCCAAACACGGATTATTTTTTTTGGTACTTGTGTAGATTTCAGATCTTAAGGGTTAAATGGATTTTTTTTTACCATTTTTTATTAAACAAAGAGTGTAGCTTTCATCCAAAAAAGGGCTTGAGTTTTGCTGGTGAGTGATTAACTGCATTATAAATGTTTATAAATCATTTTTGTTTATGCAGATACCTATACGTACTAGAAGTTGAGAATTGCAAAGCTTTCTCACTTGGAAGTGCAGCTAAAAGGAAATGTGCAACGACAGCAAAAGGATTATTTTCCAAACAAGTTTATGCTACTTCACGCTGATGCTAGCAGCTGGAATGTCTATCCATCTGACTTTTCTGCGCCCTGAACAGTGTAATATTTAGCTGTTGTATAACAAATTGCTTACCCCCTCCAACAATATCTTGCAGCAGTTCCTTCATATTAGAGCGCCTCTTACTAATGGAGGTAATTTGTTTTAGTTTTTCTGTAGTCTTGTAGATATTGTTGCTAAAATGAGGACTCTTCTGCCCTATATATGACTTTTTTTTTATTCCCTACCCCATTTTCCTCTTCATATCCTCCCTCCCCGCTCATAACTGCACTCTTTGGGTATGTCTACCCTGCAACTAGACACCTGCAGCTGGCCCATGCCAGCTGACTTGGGCTCGTGGGGCTTGGGCTAAAGGGATGTTTAATTGCAGTGTAGAAATCATAGAATCCTAGAATATCAGGGTTGAAAGGGACCTCAGGAGGTCATCTAGTCCAACCCCCTGCTCAAAGCAGGACCAATCCGCAACTAAATCATCCCAGCCAGGGCTTTTGAAGCCGGGCCTTAAAAACTTCTAAGGAAGGAGATTCCACCATCTCCCTAGGTAACGCATTCCAGTGTTTCACCACCCTCCTAGTGAAAAAGTTTTTCCTAATATCCAACCTAAACCTCCCCCACTGCAACTTGAGACCATTACTCCTTGTTCTGTCATCTGCTACCACTGAGAACAGTCTAGATCCATCCTCTTTGGAACCCCCTTTCAGGTAGTTGAAAGCAGCTATCAAATCCCCCCTCATTCTTCTCTTCCGCAGACTAAACAATCCCAGTTCCCTCAGCCTCTCCTCATAAGTCATGTGTTCCAGTCCCCTAATCATTTCTGTTGCCCTCCACTGGACATTTTCCAATTTTTCCACATCCTTCTTGTAGTGTGGGGCCCAAAACTGGACACAGTACTCCAGATGAGGCCTCACTAATGTCGAATAGAGGGGAACGATCACATCACTCGATCTGTTGGCAGTGCCCCTACATATACATCCCAAAATGCTATTGGCCTTCTTAGCAACAAGGGCACACTGTTGACTTATATCCAGTTTCTCTTCCACTGTAATCCCTAGGTCCTTTTCTGCAGAACTGCTGCCTAGCCATTCGGTCCCTAGTCTGTAGCGGTGCATGGGATTCTTCCGTCCTAAGTGCAGGACTCTGCACTTGTCCTTGTTGAACCTCATCAGATTTCTTTTGGCCCAATCCTCTAATTTGTTTATGTCCCTCTGTATCCTATCCCTACCCTCCAACGTATCTACCTCTCCTCCCAGTTTAGTGTCGTCTGCAAACTTGCTGAGGGTGCAGTCCACACCATCCTCCAGATCATTAATGAAGATATTGAACAAAATCGGCTCGAGGACCGACCCTTGGGGCACTGCACTTGATACTGGCTGCCAACTAGACATTGAGCCATTGATCACTATCCGTTGAGCCCGACAATCTAGCCAACTTTTTGTCCACCTTATAGTCCATTCATCCAGCCCATACTTCTCTAACTTGCTGGCAAGAATACTGTGGGAGACAGTGTCAAAAGCTTTGCTAAAGTCAAGGAACAACACATCCACTGCTTTCCCCTCATCCACAGAGCCAGTTATCTCGTCACAGAAGGCAATTAGATTAGTCAGGCATGACTTGCCCTTGGTGAATCCATGCTGACTGTTCCTGATCACTTTCCTCTCCTCTAAGTGCTTCAGAATTGATTCCTTGAGGACCTGCTCCATGATTTTTCCAGGGACTGAGGTGAGGCTGACTGACCTGTAGTTCTCAGGATCATCCTCCTTCCCTTTTTTAAAGATGGGCACCACATTAGCCTTTTTCCAGTCGTCCAGGACTTCCCCCAATCGCCATGAGTTTTCAAAGATAATGGCCAATGGCTCTGCAATCACATCTGCCAGTTCCTTTAGCACTCTTGGATGCAGTGCATCCGGCCCCATGGACTTGTGCTTGTCCAGCTTTTCTAAATAGTCCCGAACCACTTCTTTCTCCACAGAGGGCTGGTCGCCTCCTCCCCATGTTGTGCTGCCCAGTGCAGTAGTCTGGGAGCCGACCTTGTTCGTGAAGACAGAGGCAAAAAAAGCATTGAGTACATTAGCTTTTTCCACATCCTCTGTCACTAGGTTGCCTCCCTCAGTAAGGAGGGCCACACTTTACTTCCTTCTTGTTGCTAACATACCTGAAGAAACCCTTCTTGTTACTCTTAACATCTCTTGCTAGCTGCAACTCCAGGTATGATTTGACCTTCCTGATTTCACTCCTGCATGCCCGAGCAATATTTTTATACTCTTCCCTGGTCATTTGTCCAACCTTCCACTTCTTGTAAGCTTCTTTTTTGTGTTTAAGATCAGCAAGGATTTCACTGTTAAGCCAAGCTGTTCGCCTGCCATATTTACTATTCTTTCTACACATCGGGATGGTTTGTCCCTGTAACCTCAATAAGGATTCTTTAAAATACAGCCAGCTCTCCTGGACTCCTTTCCCCCCATGTTATTCTCCCCGGGGATCCTGCCCATCAGTTCCCTGAGGGAGTCAAAGTCTGCTTTTCTGAAGTCCAGGGTCCGTATTCTGCTGCTCTCCTTTCTTCCCTGTGTCAGGATCCTGAACTTGACCATCTCATGGTCACTGCCTCCCAGGTTCCCATCCACTTTTGCTTCCCCTACTAATTCTTCGTGGTTTGTGAGCAGCAGTTCAAGAAGAGCTCTGCCCCTAGTTGGTTTCTCCAGCACTTGCGCCAGGAAATTGTCCCCTACACGTTCCAAAAACTTCCTGGATTGTCTGTGCACCGCTGTATTGCTCTCCCAGCAGATATCAGGGTGATTGAAGTCTCCCGTGACAGCCAGGGCCTGCGACCTAGTAACTTCTGTGAGTTGCCGGAAGAAAGCCTCGTCCATCACCTCCTCCCCCCGGTCCAGTGGTATATAGCAGACTCCCACCATGACATCACCCTTGTTGCTCACACGTCTAAATTTAATGCAGAGACTCTCAGGTTTTTCTGCAGTTTCATACGTGAGCTCTGAGCAGTCATACTGCTCCCTTACATACAGTGCAACTCCCCTACCTTTTCTGCCCTGCCTGTCCTTCCTGAACAGTTTATATCCATCCATGACAGTACTCCAGTCATGTGAGTTATCCCACCAAGTCTCTGTTGTTCCAGTCACATCATAATTCCTTGACTGTGCCAGGACTTCCAGTTCTCCCTGCTTGTTTCCCAGGCTTCTTGCATTTGTGTATAGGCACTTGAGATAACTCGCTGATCGTCCCTCTTTCTCAGTATGAGGCAGGAGCCCTCCCCTCGCGCACGTTCCTGCTCGTGCTTCCTCTTGGTATCCCACTTCCCTCAGGGCTTTGGTCTTGTTCCCCCGGTGAACCTAGTTTAAAGCCCTCCTCACGAGATTAGCCAGCTTGCTTGCGAAGATGCTCTTCCCTCTCTTCGTTAGGTGGAGCCCGTCTCTGCCTGGAACTCCTCCTTCTTGAAACTCCATCCCATGGTCAAAGATATTCAGGCTTGGGCTGCAGCCCATGCTCTGGGACCTCCGCACCTCGCAGGATCCTAGAGTCTGGGCTCCAATCCAAGACCAAATCTCTGTACCACAATGAAAACAGTCCCTTAGCCCAAGCTCGAGTCAGCTGGCATGGGCCAGCCATGGGTTTTTAATTGTAGTGAAGACATATCCTGTTGTGAATTGTCCTCTCACCAAGATGTTTGTCTCTACATAGAATCATGCTCTTCTCTAACTAGCCTGTTTTTCCTTTCTGGATTTTGAAGTTAAAATCTAGTCTTACACAATCTCTTCCTGGATATGGTTTGTGACATGGCTGAGGTTTCCTTACTCAATGTCTAAATTGGGTAACTGGGACAGGCTGATAGGCATTTCTATTGATGTACATAAACCTTGGCAATGAAATTTCGATCACTACTTGCTGGGTGAAAGAGGGTTTGTTGAAATACATGTTTGCTTGGGTAAGGTAGTTGCTCATGAAAGCCTGTTCAGGGGTTTGTTTTCTGCTGTTACTCTCACAGAAGTCATCCTGTGGGACACACTAAGGGCTTGTCTACATTACCCACTGGATTGACAGGCAGAGATCGATCTAGCAGGGGTCGATTTATTGCGTCTAGTCTAGATGTGATAAATTGAGCGCTCTCCCGTCGACTCCAGTACTCCACTAGGGCGAGAGGCGCAGGCAGAGTCGACGGGAGAGCGCCAGCTATCGACTTACCAGTGAAGACACCGCGGTAAGTAGTTCTAAGTACGTCGATTTCAGCTACGTTATTCACATAGCTGAAGTTGCGTAACTTAGAACGATCCCCCCCGCTAGTGTAGACCAGGCCTACGACTAGGACACAAACTGGACTTTGACTTGGGATTCTTATTACAGACTGTCAGCTCTACCAAAGTTGTGACGGAGACAGCAGATGAGCTAAATTACCTTTCGCTCCTTCAGGGTGCTCCATCCTCGGCCATAGTTGAGGTGGTTGGTGGAGTGAGAGGAGAAACTTCTAATACTGCTGTCTGTGCTTTTGCTGTACCCTTTCATTGCCAATCCTGTTTTTCCTTCCCAAGATAGGGTCTACATGACTAAATAAACCACTTGCTTTCCTTAGGCATCCAGTAGCTTTCGTCAGAAGCACATTAGAGAGCTGTTTTTTTGTTTTTGTTTTTTTAAATCTAGAACAGTTCCTGAAGAAGGTTGAGGGATTTTACCTGATATGCACGTTCAGCATGAGGATGGATGTAATTGTCTGCCATCTGACCGTTTTTTATGACTTGCTAATTTGTATGAACCCATGCCCTGCTCCTCAAAAACTTAGTCTCTTGGCACTATTATGGTGCTAGACAATCCAAAGTGAACTGCGTGCGGGGTTAGTTTGTCGTCTTAAATATTCCCCCTTCAGGAAGGTTGATATTTCTTTGATTGCAAATCGTTCTAGTGCATTTACTTGTCTGCTGTGATCAGACCACCCATGAATTTGACCCAAAGAGGAGCTCTGTCTACCTTGAAAGCTGTCTCTTTCACCAGCAGAAGGTGGTTCAATAAAAGACATTACCTCACTCACCTTCTGTATCTAGTATCCTGCGACCAACACAGCTACCAGAACAGTGCAAATCTGAATTTGAACACACTTATACTCCAGTGTGGTTTCAGAGCATCCTCCTTATAAGATGAGTGATAATGTGCAGTATTTTCCATTAGGTATATACCTGAAGTTGGTTGAATATTTTTGTTGCCCTTAAACTAAATTTTTCTTCTAAAAATATTTTGAAGATAATGCAGATCGAATTGAGGCTTTTGATTTTCAGCTTTTTCTCCCTTGAAGTTTGGCTGCTATTCACAGCTGTAACAACCCATTGCTACTGGGCTTTATGATGACAGAGGTATCAAGCAGAAATTTAGACTAGTAGAAAAGGATTCCAATGTTTTGTTTTTTTTTTTTATTGCTTAATGAGGGGCGGGGCGGGGTAGGAAAAATGTAATATAACTACCAATGAAACAAGTTTTTAATCCCTTTCCTGGAATTCTCTGGTATTGTTACTTCAGGTTCTCTTTTATACAAAATGTATTTGGAAGGATGTTATCTTTAGTGCTTTCCATTCTGTAGATAAATAATTTTGCTGCATGGGCTTTATTAGCTTTAAAAAGGAGCATTAAAAGCTTAAAGAAGGGGAGTGGGGGGAAGCTTTGTGCTGAAGCTGATACAGGTTATAAATGAAAACTGTGAAAAGATGACAGAGTGCCTGCAGACTGTAAAAATTAAAATAGCTTTGGGAAATTATGATTTCCTTCCCAAGAAGAAACTGATGTAATCATCTGGAACTGTCAAAGTTTTTGAGCCCCCGGATCTGCAGTAGGCATTGCGTTAGGTTTTTACAGCTTGTTGGGAGAGATAAAGGGACTCCCTTTCCTTTAGCAGCACATATTTGTAGATTTGTGTCATAGATGACTCTGTTGCAAGGGCTGCAGAAAGTTGTTAGATGTAAATTCTTTCTGATTCTTTAATTCTAATTAAGAATCTGTAATTCTTTCTAATTCAGTTGAGGTGCATTAGTGTACAGGTCTAGCCAATGTGGAAATGTTCTAGTAGGTCCCTTTGTTGGTACTAGCTTTGGGAGCCATAGTGTAGTTAGGCTACTGGCTGCTTACACCATTTTAAACTCCATGTCATCTGAACCTGATTAGAACAGCATCACCTTGGCAGGATCCAAGGGGCCTGTTCCTGCACCCATTGAAGTCGATGGCAACACTCCCACTGGCTTGAAAGGGTGTAGGAGTGAACCCTAAAACAAGTTGTCCAATTTCATTAGCGCTTCCAGTGTTACCTACTCTGAAGGAGCTAAACTGGCATTATGCCCCCCCCCCCCCCAAAAAAAAAAAAAGAAAAATATCCTACCATTGCTATCTTCCCTTTTCTAGGAAAAGCTCAGTCGTCAAGCAGGATGCTGGAATTCAGGAGGGTTTGGATTTGTTTTTTTCCATACTCTGCCACTGACTCACTCTGGTCTGAAGAAAGTCACATGCTCTTAGCTCCCTAATTTCCTCTTCTTAAGAAAGTGACTTCATCCCTTTTTTAAAGGGTGTTGCCATCCTCTGATGAAAGTTGCTGTATAAATACAAAGTAACGTTATTGTTCTCTCCTGCTGATAAATTAAGGCATTAAAGGCCTAAGTGCCTTGAGTTTCACCCTGCTCTATTTCCCTGGTAATACATTTTCATATGTTTGTGAGTGCATTATCGTCATTAATGCACACTGGTGTACCCTGGGGTATGAGGCTGGAAGCAATAACTGCTTCAAAGCTGAAGGAAGAGGCTGTGCTTCGATCACGTTCCAGAGGGAGTAAAGACCGCTTTACTAGTTTTAGGTTTCATAGTTCCCTATACGTGTTTGAGCTTAATTTTAAGAATGCCTCTTCCTCCTGCTCTTTAAAAGAAAACCAAAAAGAAACAGGATAGAATCTGAAGATATCTGTAGCTGGTCAGGGCCCAAGTTATCAGCATTACTAATTACTCTTAGTTTGGTTACCAAGTTAATATTGTCTGCTGTCTTAGTACAAACTATTTTAAAACATGCTTGCTTAGCAGACCACAGTTTCACAAACTTTATCTGAGGAGGTAAAGGCTGAAGCCACCAAAATACTGAATTTTCAGGAAACCCTAACTGTTGTTAGACAGTTGGTAAATCTTGTTTTTATGGCAATATTGTAAAATATTTACATAAAAGATGAGTGCCAGAGTTACAAATGAGCTTACATAACTTGTTTAACGTTCTGAAAATATTTTAGGCATTCTGTGAGAGTGGAAAGCATAAGTGTTCAGGATAGATGGCCAGGTATGTGTTGAATCTTTGAATTCCACCCCTCTTCTCCGCCCGTTGAAAAGAACCCTGCCTGACCTAGTAGTTGGAACTGATTGATGTTGTTTTCAATTATATCGTTCGATGTCCACTTGTCCCAAGGTCATCTGACCCCAGTTAAGGCAATGAAATTCCTGATGGCCAAATTTTAGCAAAAATCTAGAATCAGTTTGGTATATCTTGTGTATTCAGACTGAAATCTTGACTCCATGAAGCCAGTGGCAGATCTCCATCAACTTCATGGAGGCTAGGATTTCATGCATAGGGTTTAAAAGGATCCCCATCAGCACACATTCCAGTGTATGTGGCAAAAGGCTTTTCTGTCTTTTCATTTGGTGACTGTGTAAATATTGGGCCAAGGAAGGTGATTTAATTTATTAACAGGGACCCAAAATGGGAATTTGACCTATTAGATCAGTTATAACTGGGGTAACTGTAAGAGGCATTCTTAGATTCTTGACCTCCCGTTGCACACACAAAGTAGAAAAGTGCCATGTCATCCTTCTTCCTAAAATAAATGCCTCAGCTTTTCTTCTGATAAAATAAACTAACAGCTCAATGTTCATGAGTAATCTGAAAATAACAAACCCATGTGTGAGTGCCGCAGAGGGGAAAAAGAATTCAATAAGGTAGGAGATTTTCCCTTATGCAGAAAACAACACATGGGGGCAATTTCAGCATGTGGAATTTCTATCTCGTTATAAAAAGAAAAGGAGTACTTGTGGCACCTTAGAGACTAACCAATTTATTTGAGCATGAGCTTTCGTGAGCTACAGCTCACTTCGATGAAGTGAGCTGTAGCTCACGAAAGCTCATACTCAAATAAATTGGTTAGTCTCTAAGGTGCCACAAGTACTCCTTTTCTTTTTGCGAATACAGACTAACACGGCTGTTACTCTGAAACCTATCTCATTATACTGGCAAGTACAGAGTTTGCTCCCTGCAGAATGGGCGAGGGAAAATTTCTCTCTGATACCAGTGGATTTTCCTTTGGCACCCTTTCCCCACGGCACAGTAGGAGTGAGTAGGAAACAAAGTGTGGGTTACTGCTGTTGGAACAGTGTTACCTCATAGTTTGATACACAGAATGAGAGTATCCAATAAAAATCTGTACTGATCCCTTGTGTGCTATCATAAAGTCATATGTTCTGTATGCTCGACAGATGTTTAAATCAGAACTCTGGCATTTCAACAAGCCTGTGTGCACTTGGTTGTTTCATCCCTTCTATCTTGGGCAGAATACCAGCCTATATGAGTCCTATCTGCTTTAAGCATAAGATCAAGGAGAGCATTAAAGTAGTGGTGTGTGTGTGTCTTCCTAGAAATGTACTTTGAAAAGGCTGGAGATAATGGAAAACCAAAGTCACACACTCAAGAGTTGCCTTAGCTTCTTTTATTTATACCCCTCCGCTTCTAAACTACAATGCTCTGATATTCACTATAGTTGAATGAAATTGCTATTACTTCTGTGGGATATTTGTGTTTAAATTGGTAAAGTAGAGGGGACCCTAGATAAAGGAACCATAGTTTTAGAGGAGATGAATTAATATAATATAGCTTTAGTAAGATTTTGCTTGTTATAAATAACAGAAGACAATAATATTTATATCCTTCATAAAGCATATTTACGTACAATATGTAGTCGTATAATTAGTTGTGGACATGGTTTTCATTCCATTATACATAGCTCACTTGTTCTTCTGTTTTATCAACTTCATTCTCTGTGAGCAGCAATGTGTCTAGTAGAATGGCTGACGATGACTGGATTGGTGAGCTATGAAGCCTCACTGGGCTCTGGTACATAACGGGACTAATTCCGTTTCGCATCCCGTGCATCATAAAGAGTTTGGAGTTTTCTGCCATTGAGTTTCTGAAGGAGATCCTGCTGGAGCATTTCCGAAAGGCCTTCATTGGCTTTCCGGTCCGATAATTGCAGGTGATGTACCTGCCGAAAGCCTCCCTGAAAGTCTTGTTGAAGAGCGTGTAGACCAGAGGGTTCACCCCTGAGGATACATATCCTATCCAAACAAATATTTCCATGAGCCTTTGAATAACTTCCTGGCTACACGAGTCACACAAAACAGAAGTTATATTTGTTATAAAGAATGGGCACCACATCAACAAGAAAAGAAAAAATACAATCCCCAGGACTTTTGAGGCCCTTTGTTCATTGCTGATGGTCTGCACAGACTTCTTTCCAGCAGTGGACATTCTGCGTATGAACATCTCTTCATTTGTGCTGGGCAAAACCTTATCCTTTCTGGAGCCATCTAACATGGCCACCTTTTCAGGCGATGAGCCGGGTGTTCCATCCCGTTGGAATACTGTAGACACGGTAGACCAAGTTAGGCGCTGAGGTGGCTTGTTGATCAAGTAGGCCTTCTTACGTAGCACTTGTATGGTCAGAAAGTAAGTGACTATCATAATTGCAAGCGGAACAAAGAATGCAGCTAGTGACCCATATAGGATGAAGTCACGAAAACGATCGGGTGTCAGGACGCATGTGATGTTTGTGGACGTGCCGTCTCCATCCTCTATACCTCTGATCGGGATTGGAATGGCAATGCCTACAGAAGAAAAACAGAAATAGTTCAGCTTGGTATCCTCTTCAATCTCTCACTTGGTTTTGCATTTTCAGAGTGTCCTAAGGGAGCATGATATGAGAGAGCTACACTGAGCAAGTGAGCACAGCAGTATCTGTAGTTAAGAATATTAGCTGGAGATTTGGGTAAATACAACTTTAATAAATTCAGCAAGCTTGGTATTAAAAGCTTGCCTTGTTTAACTGAGGGTGACCCCAACACTTAAACAATTCAGGAATCAGGGTAGACCTTAATATTAATTTAAACTCTGGAGCAGTTGCAATACTGAAGTAACATTTTTTCCTACTATCTCCTACCCTTCCTGAATGTAACTTTTGGGGTTTCTGAAGACCTAATCCACAAAATAGGCACAATTTGACTCTATTTAATCTTGAAGCACATCAAGTGATGAGACTCAGTCAGCCAGCAGCCTTTCACCTGAGCTGACTCTCTTGAATATACAAGTGGTTAAAGTGATGCAATGTGTGCTCAGTATAGGTTTGTTGTTTAAAGTCTCTTGGCTATTTAGAGTCTTTAAATGAAGCTTTGCTGTTTTAACAGTTTTTTAAAAAAATACCTCAGAGGGCTTGTCTTAAATTAATTTTCTCTAACGGAAATTACAGTCAGTATTTCTATTGGTAAAGATCTATCTGACGATAAAAACAGGTTCCTGTCTGATGAAGGTTGTTCGTGCTACTCTCTACAACACCTTTCAGTAAGATCTAGGGATTTACTGTACTTCTGCATTCCCCAGCATTCTTAGTGGTGTCGGTTGAAAGCTGTGAAATGACCTAGCCTTCAATCACTTGATCCCTTCCTTAATAACAGACACACCTTTGGAAACAGCAAAGATTTAAAACAAAGACTGACTCAAATTAACCTTTGAGTCAAGAAGCCAGGGCTCAGCCGTTGAGTACTTTTTATGATAGATAAGAAGAAAGGAAGAAGTACAGTGCTGATTATTAGAAGTAAATCAGATATTAAAAGGTCAGCTTCTAAGTGTCTTGCCTCCACTGGAATTTCCTTTCTCCTGTTAAAGTAGAGATAAATCTTTTCTCCAGTCATCAAAGTAGTCCTCTAAATGTATTCATATTGGGAGTTCTGTTGTTAGGGATACATACATGCATCCGATGAAGTGAGCTGTAGCTCACGAAAGCTTATGCTCAAATAAATTTGTTAGTCTCTAAGGTGCCACAAGTCCTCCTTTTCTTTATATGTAGGTCAAGAGCATAGTTATAAATTCTTTTCACCTATGCTGTATCAGTAGCCTAAGTTACCCAGAGAAAACAGTTTATGCTCCTGGCAGGGTGTGGCTCATTCTGTGTGGCATTATTTGCTTTTCTAGCACCACTTCTGTATCTTACTGTCATTGCAAACGAGTTATCTGAACTAAATGCTTTAGCTTCTCTGATCTCTGAAACCGATGTCTGAAGTTCCGTTTGTGCACAAATGTATTAAAGATGAGCCATATGCCATATACAAAGAGTTCAAAAAACACTTAAAAGTGTATATAAACCAGGGGTTCTCAACCCTTTTCTTTCTGAGGCCCCTCTGACATGCTATAAAAACTCCACGGCCCCCCTATGCCACAACATCTGGTTTGCTGCGTATAAAAGCCAGGGCTGGGATTAAGGGGTAGCAAGCAGGGCAATTGCTCGGGCCCTCAAACCACAGAGGGCACCGAGAAGCTAAGTTTCTCAGGCTTCTGCTTCAGCCCTGGCTAGCAGAGCTCAGGGTTCCAGGCTTCAGCCTCATGCTGTGGGGCTTCAGCTTTCTGCCATGGGCCCCAGCGAGTCTAACGCTGGTCCTGTTTGGCGGCCCTCTGAAACCTGCTTGCGGCCCCCCAGGGGCCCCAGACCCCTGGTTGAGAACCACTGATATAAACCATTACATTTTGCATTTCACTTATAAATAGATTTTTTTTAAACACTTAAGCTTTGACTTTTTGTATCTTGACAGCACACCTTAATTTCTGAAATGAATGTTACTGGGAGCTCACTTACTTGAATCCATGATTGAAAGATGAAATTTTTACATAGTTATCCCTCTTTCTGCACAGCTTTAAAACAAAATTCTCAACCCTATTATCCATAGGGTTTTTCTCCTTGGGTAGTTTTAAATGAGGCAGGAATTTCAGCAGCAACAGTTTCAGGGCTTAAAATCAAATCTGTTACTGACAGGCATCAGATTGCCGGCACTGGAACCTAAAGTCTTGCATCCCTAAAAAAGATGCAACATAAGCAGCTGCAATGCAGTCCACCCCATGCTGCCCCTTCGTGTGTTGCATCCTTCTGTGGGTGGAAAAAAAAAATCTTTGAACTTCGTTCCTATTCAGTCCTTGACCTCTCCAATAAATCGGCCAGCTAGTACCTGTTAAATGGATTTTGTGACGTAGCCACCTGCTCACTAGGAAATGGACCGAGATCAGCTCCGTTGATATAGGCTGCCGTCAGCTAGTACTTTGCCATTTGCAGTCTTGCCCCAGTTTTGAACTAATGATTTAGTAGTGAAAGGGTTTCTCTCCCCTTTCCAGTATCAAAAACCCCACTTACCTATTGAAATAAGCCACACCACAGTTATTTTGATGAGAGCTGTAGCCCGAGAGTTGTATTGACTGGCCTGGATTGGCTTTTTTATGGCAATATAACGGTCCAGTGAGATGGCGCAGAGATGCATAATGGATGCTGTGGAAAAGAGGACATCAAGAAATAGCCAGACAGGGCACAAGTCAGGTGGAAGCGGCCATGCGTTATCTGAAAGAAAACAGGAAAGCTATTAGGTTTATTTCTAATGTCCTTTGAGTGTTCAGTATGTATTTTCTCCTTCATGCATGTCATAGAAGCCTCTTAATAAACTCTTTGGAATCATACCTTACTCCATACCTGCCCTCAGACCTTTCTCTCCTCTCCTTTCTTCCTTCCCTTGTTTGTTTTTCTCTTTAGCTAATCCCTCATATGATTCCCCCCCACCCCAGCCCCAAATTCCCCTGCCAAAAATGGTAGAACTAATGCTTGCTGCCATCACAGTGATGTCTTGTATATTATTTCCCTTTCTCTTTGTCTGTCTGTCTTGTAAACTCTTCATGGGAGGGACTGTCTACAACTTTGTACAGTGTCTAGCCCAATAGGGTGCCCTGATCTTGGTTGGTCCCCAGACACTACTGTAATAAGCAAGATTAATAACAAACCATGTTGATTGTATTTCACAGTTACTATCTCCATAAAGTCCACTGGATTAGAGGTATATTTAACAATGGAGAAAATAAGTGGTGACTTGTCTGTCATAGCGATGGAGAGACATGGCTTAAGTTCCAGGGTTAGGGATGTCTTGAACAGTCTTTCTAGTGCATACAGTTTTATAATGAAAGGGTTTGCCGTGTCACTGCATCACATGTGTGGCGGCTCAACAGGACTCTGCCATCAGTGAGTGGATACCTATTTTTATTCAAAAGAAATTGACTAATTCCCCTTCACGTCATTTTCAAGAGCAATAGCTCAGGCTTCTACACACAGTCTTAAAAGTTGTATTTTTGACTAGGGCTAATCTGCTTTAATGTTATCTGTGTAGGAAGTAAAATAGTCCATCAGCTGCTTTCTGTTCAGGATTGGGACGTTCACTTTGTATTTTCACCTTCCAAAGGGTTGGTATTTGAGAGCTGTGTCTTCCCCAGTGAAGATCTCATAAATATTTTCTACGCTGAACATCAGCGAATGGACATTAATGAAGCTATTCAGTTTTTTTTATAAACTAATTGATCTCATTTACAAGTGGTTTGTGTCACAAGCCACTGCTGCTGGGTGGCTGTTGAGTTTAAAAGGTGCTTTAGTGTTTTGTATGTATATGAACATACTGATCTGTAGGTGCAGTTAAGGTACTGCCAGAAAATTATCAGCTCTTTGTAAAATGATGGGTTAAACATATTTAGTTTTGAACTCCCTGCTGTGAATAAACAAGGACTGACTGTCCTGAGAATGTTAAATGAACTCATGTAGTAACTGAGTCCGTTATTTTATCAACGGTGTAATGTTGCAGCAGTTTAAGATTTGAAGCTTGATTTCGCGCTGAGACTATTGTGAAATGATATGGTGGTGCAGTGGCTTTGAGTTTCAAGCAAAGGGGAATGGGGAAAATTGCGTTGAAACAGGCTAAATTACGCTGGTCTGCCCTGATGTATATGTTGAGACTTAGCCATCTGGACAAGGAAAGAAATGGATGGAGACTGAGAATATTACTGCACCTCTCCTAAAGTAGTGAGCTCCAGGTGAGATTGCAATAGGAGGTCAGGCATAATGGAAAAAGATTAACTACTTTTGAATAAACTAACCACAAGTCTTGATATTCAGTTGCATGATTCCTGAGTATCAGGCAGAGCGGAAACTTAGTTACAGAAAATAATTTAAAGTTGATTAATGAGGTAGGGTGCAGATATATGGAAAAATACATTATTAGAGCATTCAACACACATTCACTTTTACCTTTCTGTGCACAATTTCATTAGGCTGTAAGATATATCTTTTTTTTTTTTTTAACCTAAAAGGCCTGTCGTGCAGTCATTCAACCAACTATGTAAGTCAGCATGCCAGAAAAAATAAGTAGTTAAAACAACCAATTAATTTGGTAAGTTTTTGGAATGCTGAGCTTCTCTCTAAAAAGGCAAGAACTCTACTATGGCTGAAATAAGTGAAGTTAGCACAGTTCTGACAATGAGGTGTGAACTGCAAACGTGTACATTTTGCATACTAAAGGATGTTCAGTTGGCATTAATAGCTGAATTTCAAATGAATGATTCAGTGTTTCCTATCAAAAGTCCTTATACAGTACTCCTTAGATGGTATCTCATAAATGGTAGCCTTGCAGAGAGGGGACATGTGCATTGCAGTAAAATGGATTTTCTTCATTTTCAGTTAACCCGTTCCTTACAAAAGGCATCCTTTAATGCTTGGCAATGGAGCTGTCCTTTCCTTGTTCTGAACTCAAGTTTTTTTTGTATGCAATGAAGCCTTGAAAATTTTTATAAGATCTGCAAAGCTTTTAGTAATTGCTGACCACAATGTAAATGTAGAAACCTTTTTCTGTTTATATTTTTCTTTGATAGAGGGAGGAGAGGAGTAGCAGCCTCTCATATTATGAACTTGTGTAAGATATGGTTTTTCCACCAAAAATTACTCCAGAGTTTTTGAATACAGTAGTTGATGAGAAACGAGGGATATAGTCATCCTAAATCTTTGTTTGTTTGAAACAAAATTACAATTTTAACACTGTCATTTTGTAGTTCTGTATTAAGAATTGCTCAATATGATCATGGTTCTCAACCTTTCCAGATTACTGAACCTCTTTCATGAGTCTGATTTGTCTTGAATACCCCAAGTTTCACCTCTCTCAAAAACTGTTTACTTAAAAAATCAGACATAGAAATACAAAAGTGTCACAGCACATTATTACTGAAATATTGCTTACTTTCTCATTTTGTCCGTATGAAATTTTAGTTTGTACTGTCTTCACTAGTGTTTTTTATGTAGCCTGTTGTAAAACTGGGCAATTATCTAGATGAGTTGGTGTACCCCTTGGAAGACCTCTACGTACCCACCAGGGGTAAGTGTTGCCCTGATTGAGAACTACTTTGCTAGATTAATAACGTGACATCTCTTGCTGTATTCCTTAATCTTGTTGACTTATTTGCAAATACGTGTGATAAAAGATGAATGCTCTGAAATGACAAAAAGAATGAGGAGTACTTGTGGCATCTAAGAGACTAACAAATTTATTTGAGCATAAGCTTTCGTGGGCTAAAATCCACTTCATCGGAGTGTTTGAGGACCATTTTTGGCTATCCTCTTTGCTTTGCTGGTCTTGTTACCCTGGGTACTAATGTTTGCTTCCCAATCTGGCACTGCCAACAGGGCCCTTTCAGTTACCTGATCCTGCCACCACTTAAATCAGTAGGCATGGGTTCTGTCCTCTGTATCCTGTAATATTAGGTACATACAAACAATCCTAGTATATAAAACAAAAAATTCTCTACATGATTCTCTACCATTTTGTGGCAAATTGCCCTTTATAGAATCCTGACCAAGACTGGCAGACATGTAAGAAGGTGTTGAAGAAAAATATTTGTTAAAAATAAATCTCTGCCTTCCAAAAATATATTTAATGGTTGCATTTTCATGATCTCCACCTCTTCAGGTACATAGTAGAGTTTTCTGTCTGTGAATTGTCATTTCAGATATTTCTGAAACTTGGGGATTGGGAGAGGAAACATAATAGAGCCTTCCTCAAATACTTGTAGAACAGTTTTCGATCCTTGAGCATTATAGTAACCTGTTGGATAAATGTATTATCCCGGTGTGTAAATATTCATAAACTCTGGTTTGAAAGTAAAACTCGCATACATGAAATAATGGAGCAGGGAGGTAAAGTTTTTAACAGGTCTGGTTTAGTTTGGGATTTTAGAAATAGTGATTTCTCCCATCACAAATGTCTGTTTTGTCTGGGGCAAATAATTAGCTGTGTGTTTAAAGCTTATTCTGTAATGCTGCCTCTTGGTAATAGGAATGTAGATTTTTTTTGAAAAGTATGTAAATTTTTAAATGTCCCAATTACTTGTGTTTTTCTTAATAAAATATTCCTGATTTTGGAGCTCCAATGTTCGTTTTTGTTTTTTTTTTGGTTTGTCTTGAGTAAACGATGGGTTTTTACAGACAATTTCTGGCTTTGATTTACTGAAATGAGAAGGAAAGCTTTATAGGGAATATGGGTTTTCAAGGTAATCCTTAAAACTAGATACAGTATAGAGGAGCTGCTCCTGATTTAAGCCCTTGAAAGATTCTTTGAATGCTTATGATTAGACGGCACTAATTATGTATTCATGTAAGTGAGATAAAGGAAGTCCTTCACATAAGTGTTGGAAATTATTATTTTCAACTTTGTTGTAATGTGCTCTATAGTCTATTGAAATTTGTTGCCTGTAAGGGATTTCATTATGAGTCATTTTGTTGATGTAAGGTTTTTTTATTGAGGTGGAAGTTTGACTTTTTTTTTTTCTTCCATATCGATGTAAGCTCAGGCTTTATTTTAGAAGTTACTGCGTGTGTAGCCTCTCAAGTATGGTTTATCCTGATGAAAATACTTGATGGCGGGGCCTTCATTGACTTTGATTTCCTAGCTGCTTTTCTTGCTTTTTTATTCAGCTTGAATGATTACATTAAATTTTCTTGATCCATATAACTAAAATTGTAGTCGGGGAGAAGTTATTTACCAAAGTACCTTTATTTAATAGTTAACTAAAGATGCTTTTTATTAAAATTGTCCTGAAACTGTTTTAGTTTCCTTCTGTCTTGCAGATTTTGAAAATAGTCAGCCATCCATGAAGTTGGTCTGATCTCTTTTGGTGATATTTCTGGAGTCTTTTCACAATTGTTTACTTTCTATCTTCACTATATTCCCATAAATGAAGGAAAGATGAATGATTTGCAATGTAACCTAACTATAACTGGCATGAGAGTGCTTGAGATTCCCAGTTTTCTTGGGTGATGGACATTATAATAGTTTACTGTTCAGAAAATCGACATGTTCTTTTATTTTATTTAAAGGATATTTTGCGCCCTTGAAATACATCAACACTAGGAATACTGATTTCTTTTTTTTTTTTTAAGTTAAAGGAAAATCACGATATACTCTCAACCAGCTTTCTCCCTAAAATCTCAGGTACTGAGCTTCCAGCCTCAAACCTCATAGAAAAGAGAAGGATCTTTACACAACAAATCCTGCATCTTGCCAGGGGTTAGATTAGATGACACTTGTAGTCTCTTGCAACCTTATGATTCTCCTATCCCCTCTTCCACAAGTACTTGTTGATCGTATTTGCAGATCAGTAACAAAACCTTTTGTTAAAACAATGAGAAGTCCTTGTGGCACCTTAGAGACTAACACATTTATTAGGGCATAAGCTTTCGTCGGCTATAGCCAGTGGTTCCAAATATTATTAATGGAGACAACAGAGCATACTTCCATTTACTAACATGCTAACCTGTTAATGAAAGCAGTGCAAACAGTTTAGCAGTTCAATAAAAACAATGAACAGTTCACACATTCTGACATTTTAAAGTTTTTTTTAAATTAAAGCCACCATGTGCATTCCATCAGCATTGAAATATGGCTCAATCACTCACTCTGAAGTTTATACTATTTCATTTAAGAACACCACTATATTAGTGAAGTTGTTACAGGTCAAATGTGTAAAAAAGAGCCTCTATTACTGGAACAATTAAGTTTATTAGTGTTAACTTTTGTAAGTATTCGCTGGGTGGAGTCCGTCTCTGTCGTGGATTTTACGTTTAAACATATTGTTGCATGTTACCAGCAAAGATTAAAGTGATTGCTGCTGCTGCATTTTAAATAGTTCACACCTTTCCCCACATATCTGCCATGTAATGAGATACAAGTCAAAAATCAGAGACAAAATATTTGTATTCTGTATCAATAGCTGGCACATGCTTATTTCACTATTATGAAAATGTTCTTGTCTGAAAACATGGGAAGGGTAGATTTTAATTGGCTGCCTCTGTCAGTGATTATTCTCTGTTGTTCAAATAGTTATCTGGTTAATAAACCTTAGATATTGTGGTCTTGTTGTGTGCTTAACCATCTTGTTCCAGTCCAACAACCCCTAACGTTTTGCTCCTGGTCTGAACTTTCTATAAACACCTCAGCATCTTCCACCAGCTGCTGAGGAGGCAAAATGTTTTTCTATTTTGCTGCCAAGGAGACATCTTATAGAAGTAATTTCAGTGTTTAGCATTGGTCAGTTATGTGAAGTGCCTGCCATGGCCTTACTACACCCATTTAATTATTTTTAATTTTACTTTTTTCTTTAAAACATCCTGCAACATGAAAGATGCTTTTGTTGAATTCTAAATTAAGATTCCTAGCATGTTTTAACCTTGGTTACAACAGCTTTAGCTCCGGATTAATTGAGAGATTAAGTAGCAATAAAAGAAAAAGTAGGAAAATTAGGCAAAATCGGTTATTGGGAGACTAGTGAAATTCAGAAAGATAAAGTTTAGCTTCACATTGTATTGGCTGCTATTCGGATTTGGCTTATTTATGATGATTTATTAATAATTTTCTGATTCTTTAAGGTGTCTTCTTTCAGCCTATATTTCTTACACTGTCTTCTGCTCTGTAAATGAGGTATTGGGAAAGGGGATTAGTCTTATTTGAGCTTTTTTTAAAGAAAAACTATGAAAATTTTATATTAAGATCTCAAAATTTGTGTACATTTTGAAACAGATTTTTTTCTTTCCAATTGGAAAACTGTATACTAGTTATGCATAGTCATTTTCTAGAAACTGTTGCTTGAAAAGAACATGCCCCTTATCTTTACTGTGTTGATTGTTCTGTAGTCAGTTTGACATCTTTATATATTGAGTAACACTTTATATAGAGAAACTAACTGTGAGGCATTTTTATGACTTAAGAGAAACTGTCACCAAATTGACAGCAGTCGTTTGTGGAGAGGTAGGTCTGCTGATTACCGCTATGCATTGAATACTTTAAATTTGTGTCTGCTGTCCCAAGATCAACCCTTAGAGATTTAATATAAAAACACAGAACTTCTGCTGTCTGTCATTAGTTATGGGTCAGTGGTACACTTTATCTCAAAGGTTTGGTTACCAGCATGGGGGTATTGCATGGGGTTCACTTGAAAAAATAGACACAACATCACTGTAGCTGTTATACATCTGAATATTTGCCAAATAGATAAAAAAAAAAAATTACAACTAAAAAAAAATTTTAAGCAAGTTTAAACAATAACAACAACAACAAAAGAAAAACCATTCAGAAAATTTCCCATAAAATTGTTACCAAATTACGTATAAATACAACATTTTAAATAATAGGTCCCTGAAAATATGAATGTTTTTGTTAGTCATTATGGAATAAACAAGAAAATGTCAAACTCCAGCGTATAATCTCATCAAAATCTGTTTTATTCCTCATGAGTCAGGGTAAATGGAAACCTGGATCTCTTGCATCAGGTGCACAGATGGCCTGATATTGGACTAGCTGGACAGATGGACCATCTCTCTTTGGAGTGCATTATGAATTTTGCCATTTCCCTAGGGCAGTTGAAAAATCAGTTTTTCTGCAAGTGACACCTTAGAATTGTTGCCGTCAGTGATCCCAGAGATTATCTGAAACGCGTACCTGGGTTATATAAATGATACCGAAAATTATTCTCACTGAGTGGTACCAACTCCTTGAGATGTGGTGAAAAGCTATTCGGTCCAATGCAACTATCCCAAACTGCTTAGCACTTCCGAAAGAGAAAATTTCTATTATGAGTATAATATCTAACGAGAGTGGATGTTCAACATTGCACTGCTAATAATCATTCACCCTATACCTTTTGTCCAGTGTGTGGTACCTGTAGTTGCTCCTCAGAGGTGTAGTTAGCTTCTCCGATAAAGGGGTGGGAGACAAGGGAAAGGATATTCGTAGTAGATTTGTTTAAGCTTGCGTCTTGAGAAAATGTATCTTATAATTAGAGGTAGGGGGAATTGAGAAGTGTTTAGCCAGATATGCTCACAGAAAATAACATTATCACAATTAAGCGGGGTATGTAAACAAGCAGTTGTCCTATTTAAAGTATATTTAGCATATTTGCTCCACTTATGGAAGCTTGATGGCAGGAACAAATTGAAATACTTACCAAACAGTATGATGATAAGGGCAATCGGCATCACAAACAATCCAACCAGCAAGTCTGCCACCGCCAGGGACATAAGGAAGTAATTTGTGGCATATTGCAACTTTTTCTCCAGGGACACAGCCAGTATAACAAGTATATTCCCCCCAATGGTGGGGATTATAACCATTAGGGTCAGCAGAGCTGCCCACCGTGGTCTATTCCCCTGTTCATCATTCAAGTAGTTCTGTTTGAATTCCCCTGTTACTGAGAGCTGTGTCAAAGATCCATTGCCAGATCCATACCCGTTTAAGGGATAGGACGTCTTTGTACCCAGCAGGATGTATTCAGGAATTGAGTTTTGCTCAGACATGTTGTAAGATATAGCAGCTGGCTGTTCCTCTCTGGTCCGGTACGATCCTGAAGAAAGGTCAGCATGGTCAGTAAGGTAAACTGGTCATCTGATGCTGTGATATGCTGCACCCATGCCAGAGCGTTAGATCTAAACTTGTATTCCGTTCCTTACTGCATGCACGTTCCTCTTAAAAATGAAAGTATTGACTCCGGCTGGCAGGGTCCAATGGTCTGATTACTCTTCTAGAGAAGCTTAGGTTTCAGAAGGGTTTATGAGAGAATTCAATGGCTGCGAGAAGGCGACAGTTTTTTGCTTCTTGTGTCTTCCTACAGCAGGAAATATGGTGTGTGAACTTGCATGCCGACAGCTTCCCCCTACATACAAAATATATAGATTGCATCATTTTTTATTTACAAAGTGCAAAAACCTGATGCTTATGCTGTGTATGTACAACTCCTCCTCTGAGTGTCTAGTCTATATTAGCATGCATGTTGGCAGAGTACAGTACCTATATTTCCCCTGTTAAGAATCCTGTTTCCCCAAAGAGCTATCATCCCCCAGAGCATGGTTGCGAATGATATAGAAGATTTCTTTAATGGCTACAGTCCCTCATTTATCAGATGTAGGTCAGAGAGCAGCTAACAGTAAAACACTGGTGACTACATCTCAAGAGAGTCGTAGACAATTTATGGAACTCGAACATTTTAAAGTTACTCATTATTTAAATGGGAGGGACACGTAAAATCCGCACTGTTTGGAGCTCCTTTCTTTAAGGCTTGAGCAAGACTTTAATTAAACACAGCCTCCCCGAGCTCTAAACTCTGCTGAAGTCTTATCGCTTGCTTTTCCCTCTTACAAGCAGACACTTTAACTAGCCATATGTTTAAATATTTTCTAGATTTGGTTCATTGCAGGTTTTCTGTGAAGAAAGCCTTACCTTAGATTTCTCTTGGATTTTGTTTCCCTGAGGGTTCGAGAGGGATAAATTTCTTCTGCAGTTTGATCTTCTTTTTCATCACATGCTGGATTTCAGCACATAATTTTTTAACATCACTTTCTAGAAGACAAGTTTTTCATTCCTCTTGGAATCTTCTTAAAACAAAAACCTTTGTCCATACCTTCCCATTTGTTTTTAAACGTCAAGATTGAATTTCTTCTGTTTTTAAAGTCAAGTTCTTTGTGTGTATTTTCTCCAACTGGTATTGAATGGAGGGGAAAAATAATTCTCGCCACATTGTTTTTTGTTTTTAAAAGCAAAGTTCTTGGTTTTCCGCTTCTCCTGGTCTTTTGGGGATCTTACTTACATGCTTAATACATGTCTCTTGAGTGTTTCACAGTTCTTCTCCTGCCTCTCATTCTGTGTGCAGTTTTCTCTGCGTTTGTTAGCAAAACTTGCCATCTGCTGCTATCGTTTGTTGATTGACTCATTCCAGTGCATCCAGCTCCAGTGATTGAAAACAAGGAAATAAATGAGTGGGTTTTTTTTACAGCTGGAAAAGAGCCAAGGAAGGTTATTTCCTTTTTATTTATTTAGTGCTCCAGACCTATAGTGTACATTCCTTGTCCCTGTGTCTGGATGTGCAGATGCAGTGTATGACCACGCTTCACACTACAGTATACAACTGTATTCAAAGTAGTTCTCGGCGCGCTCTCTCTCTCTCTCTCTCTCTCTCTCTCTCTCTCTCTCTCTCTCTCTCTCTCAACATGAGCACAGTTAACCCTGGAAAGTTGAGAGTTAGTGTAAACTCTTCTGTTAGTTTGTTAGGCTTTGAAGTGTTTTGTTTTAGAAAAGTGTGTTCTAACATATCCTTTTAAATGCATGCACTGTCACTTTAAGCCTTCCTAGATACAGCTGCTTTTTATTACTTAAGAGTATTTTCTATTCTTACCTTCCAACACAGTTGAAAGTTGTTAACTTGATCATACATCCCATCTATAAAACAGAAATTGAATTTACTTCTGAGGACAGCCACATGGCAAGTGTGTAATAATCAGACATAGGTGAGGTCATAGATTTCTACAGTTTAAGGCTGAAGGGACCATTAGATCAGTTAGATCAACTTGTATATCACAGACCATTAAATTTAGTGAATTGCTTATACTCGTCGTGCTCTGTCAGGACCAGGTCCCCAGTGAATCATGATTCATTCTGTATTAATTTTTAAAAATTGCATCCACTTCCTGGAATCCACATAGGTGAAGAGAAAAATCTGCTGTAAATATATTATGGAAATAATTTAATATATGACATTTTTTGAACCTGAACAGCAACCTCTTAAGATTAACAGTGCACATTACAGATAAAGTAGTTTAGGATTTCTTTATGTCAAAGAAAAGGTTTTTCTCCCCCCCACCCCCCATTTAATACTTGCTGGTTAATAGGAAAAAAATAAAATATGCATACTTGTATTTTAACCATTTCATGGTCCTATTGCTCAGGTCATAGAATCTGTTTGTAGTATATTCTTTCCACCATGTTAATTCTGTACATTCGTATTGTATTACAGTGATGGTTATATAGTACTAATATGCTCATATTTTGTACTAATTTCACATGGATGAATGGAAAATTAAATTACATTAATAACATGATAGCTTGTTCCTCCCACTTGGAACCAGATTAGGCCTGGGCAAGTAATATGTGAATGGTTAAAGAGATGATCGTACCAGCACTTGCATCTATTTATACTGCTTTAAAAAAACACTCTGTTCCCACTTTGCTCTGTAAGCTTTAAATTTAACATAGAATTGTTTCCTATTGTGGGCTGTCAATATCTTTTTCAACTACGGTGAACAATTTATTTTAAGGATCCTCTATTTCCCTGCCGAGCAGATGGGATGGAGAGTCACAAATGACATCCAGTATTCCAATGCCTTAATACAGTTGCCTACGTTATGAAAAATAAATGCTACAGAATTACTTCCATTTTTTCTGACATGTCTACATGGCACACACATATCTTATATCTGCATAATAGAAGGTGGAATAGAATTTCCAGAAAAATGTATGCCCCTTATTTTATATAAGGGAACTAGGACGGAAGATCTCCTGTTATCTCAATCCCTAGGGGTCTCATAGGGTCCGAGACATTTTATCTTCTGAAAAAAAATTATTTTAGGAAATGAAAAGTCCAGGTGCGGTAACTGCCACCTGCATCTAACCATCATGTTCCCTCTTGAAGTATCAGAAAAATAAACAATATCATGCACATGAAAATAAAACTGAAATTAATGCAAAGAGAAGAAAATATCACTCTAGTGACCATTTTTATCCAGTTTTCTCAAGGCTTCAACTAGGTCTTTGATTTTATGCCTGCATGTAACTGCAGATATGATTTTTATAATGAAAATAATCATGAGGGCAGTTTTTAGTCCACAGATCTCTACCTGGTTTGCAGGCCTCATCAAGTGGCTGTATAAGTGATGTTTGGGGCTGTATAAGTAGGAGCATTGCCAGCAGATTGGGGGAAGTGATCATTTCCCTCTATTCGTAATTGGTGAGGCCTCATCTGGAGTACTGTGTCCAGTTTGGGGACCCACACTACAAGAAGGTTGTGTGCCCTTGTTGCCAAGAAGGCTAACGGCATTTTGGGCTGTATAAATTGGAGCATTGCCAGCAGATTGAGGGAAGTGATTGTTCCCCTCTATATGACATTGGTGAGACCACACCTGGCGTAGTGTCCAGTTTTGGTCCCCCCACTATAGAAGGGATGTGGAAAAATTGGAGAGTCCAGCGGAGGGCAACAAAATGATTAGGGGGCTGTAGCAGATGATTTATGGGGAGAGGCTGAGGGAACTGGGATTATTTAGTCTGCAGAAGAGAAGAATGAGGGGGGATTTGATAGCTGCTTTCAACTACCAGAAAGGGGGTTCCAAAGAGGATGGATCTAAACTGTTCTCAGTGGTACCAGAAGACAGAACAAGGAGTAATGGTTTCAAGTTGCAGTGGGGGAGATTTAGGTTGGATATTAGGAAAAACTTTTTCACTAGGAGGGTGGTGAAGCACTAGAATGGGTTACCTAGGGAGGTTGTGGAATCTCCTTCCTTAGAGGTTTTTAAGGTCAGGCTTAACAAAGCCCTGGCTGGGATGATTTAGTTGGGGGTTGGTCCTGCTTTGAGCAGGGGGTTGGACTAGATGACCTGCTGAGGTCCCTTCCAACCCTGGTATTGTATGATTCTAAGTGGAGATTAAGTGCTATGAAATGCACCTGCATTTATTTGTAGGCACAAAATGGACTCTGTTTCTGAAAATCCAGTCCTATTTGTTAGTAGTTCTGATTTGTTGAGCTACTTGAGGGTTAAGAGGTAGCTAGAGAAAGTGGGAGAGAGTGAGGGAAATGAAGGAAGAGAGGATGAAAAGTAGAAGACACTTCCATGTGCTAAAGCCAAATTGTGCTGTCCTAGCACTAGCAAACTTCATAGCCATAAATCACCACCTTGAGAGGGGCCGGATGAGCGATCAAAACGAATGAGTCTTGTCTACCCTACAGCTTCAATTCCACCATTGCTCACTTCAGTGGAGCTCTTCTGGGGTGACTCAAGGCTGTGAAATGTGCTAGCATAGACAAAGCCATGCCGTAGGCAAGGAACACACCACGTAGGATGTAGATTGGTGTCCTTTTGTAGACCGGAAAAATAACTTCTTGGTGGCCCAGTCGCAAGGTCTTTTCTCTCCCTGCTGACTTTTCTGATGTACACATCTGGATTGAGGTCACCCACACCTTTTATACTGACCACCAGACAGTAGGTGTTAAAGCATTTTGCTTGCCACTGACCTCGGCTTAATTCAAACCAGTGACATCACTTGTATATACTCCTTTGTGACTCTTATTCAGCAATACAAGGTACCCCGCCCCCCATCTATTCCAAGACCTCATTACATCAGCATGTTATCTCCATCTTCCAAGCCCTTGCTCAGCTTTTACTTTATTTTTTTTAAATTTTGAAAAACGTCTTTGGTGTAATCCTAGCCCTGTTGAAGCCACACCCAAGCTCCCATTGATTTCAGTGGTGCCAGGCTTGCACCTACTGTGAAAATGTAGATAAGTCTCGTCTTCCTCCATGGTTGAGACTTGGCTGAACTATTTTTTCCCTTTGCAAGAGAGTTTGGGAATATGACAATATGCTAATGAAACGGTTGCTAGTGTCTGAATCTCTAACACCCCCCCGCTCAAAAATCCAGAAAAGTACCCAAGTACATTAAAAGATACCGCAGGGATTAAATTAATCCCATTGACTTCAGTGTGACCACTTGTGTGGGTATAGGAAGTCGAGGACTTGGCCTCACGTGTTCAAATTCAAGAAACCGAAGTAAAACCTCTGGAGAAAAATACACACTAGCGCTCTGAAAAATTGTGGATGTAGTCACATAAGTTATTGATATCGGCCTATATTGGATCTGCGTCGTTATTTTCAAAGGGGTTTATTATTTTTCACTTGTCACATTTCTAAATTTTCTCTTTCACAGCATGTTAGGAACTAACCTTAAACCATTTCAAGGGGGAAAATGAGCAATAAAAGTGTAACTCTGTCAACCTAAATTCTCTGTTCCCTCTTGTGAAGGGACTCGCTGTCTCCAGCTGGTTTTAAATACATCACTTGTTCTAGAAATTTCTATTATGAATCCTACATGTCTGAGAAACATCTATTTTGACTTATGCAGTGAGGGCTGTTCCTTGCTGAAGTGAAAATTAAGTGTTTGTACTCTTCTGGAGTGCCTCACACGTGATTGTATTCTGGCGTTGTACCATACAAATGGCTCTTGCTTCCTTGCTGTGAGAATGGGCTCACTTTTAGAGCCTGCTGAGACATATTTTTCTTCAGTCCTGTGTTGTGATGTTTGCTATTTTGCACGAAAAAACGTGTCTTAAGGAAGTAAAGGCAACTACTGTCCACTGTGATTGGCTGTGTGTGTCTGTATCTCTCTCTCTCTCTCTCACAGTGAAAAGGAGTGCTTTTTACACACAGCCTATGGGAAAATAAGCTTTCCTTGATTGGTACAAAAAAGTGTTAATATAGTGGTATTGAGGTCTGGTATAGGGGATATTCTTAAGAGTCTGTGGATCTCTGATTCCAGTTGGCTAGAAAGCTGAATTCCTTGTGTGATGGTGTTTGGATTTGTACCTGCCCAGGTCTGAATAGCTGTCCAGGAAGCATTTCCTTCTGCAAGTTCCATTAGGTAACAGCAGAGACTCATTTCAGAGTAACAGCCGTGTTAGTCTGTATTCGCAAAAAGAAAAGGAGTACTTGTGGCACCTTAGAGACTAACCAATTTATTTGAGCATGAGCTTTCGTGAGTTACAGCTCACTTCATTGGATGCATGACTCACTAACTGAATATTTGCTACTTTGGCTAGCCTTCCTCCCCTGGTCGTTTGCCCCAGTTTGGTGCCTAACTCTTTCTCTTAAAACTTTAATTCACATTTGCTCAGGGAGAGGGAAAACCTATGTTACAATATATACATTTTTTTTTAAAGAACTGCTACCATTTCTTCAGCCCCATAGCTATGCTTGATAATTACAACCACAAAGTTAAGCTAAGGGCATAATTCTAGAAGGTTCTGAGTGCCTCAATTTCTGTTAACATTCATAACATTCATAAACCAGTCGGAGAACACTTCAATCTCTCTGGTCACGCAATCACAGACATGAAGATCGCTATCTTAAAACAAAAAAACTTCAAATCCAGACTCCAGCGAGAAACTGCTGAATTGGAATTCATTTGCAAATTGGATACTATTAATGTAGGCTTAAATAGAGACTGGGAGTGGCTAAGTCATTATGCAAGGTAGCCTATTTCCCCTTGTTTTTTCCTACCCCCCCCCAGATGTTCTGGTTTAACTTGGATTTAAACTTGGAGAGTGGTCAGTTTGGATGAGCTATTACCAGCAGGAGAGTGAGTTTGTGTGTGTATGGGGGTGGGGGGGGATGTGAGAGAACCTGGATTTGTGCAGGAAATAGCCCAACTTGATTGTCATGCACATTGTGTAAAGAGTTGTCACTTTGGATGGGCTATCACCAGCAGGAGAGTGAATTTGTGTGGGGGGGTGGAGGGTGAGAAAACCTGGATTTGTGCTGGAAATGGCCCACCTGATGATCACTTTAGATAAGCTATTACCAGCAGGACAGTGGGGTGGGAGGAGGTATTGTTTCATATTCTCTGTGTATATATAAAGTCTGCTGTAGTTTCCACGGTATGCATCCGATGAAGTGAGCTGTAGCTCACGAAAGCTTATGCTCAGATAAATTGGTTAGTCTCTAAGGTGCCACAAGTCCTCCTTTTCTTTTTGCGAATACAGACTAACACGGCTGTTACTCTGAAACCTGTCAATTTCTGTTGAGGCCTTTGGTGATTGAGGGCACTCTGAACTCTGGAGATTCCAGCCATTAGACCTAGCATAGTACAGGATCGCAAAGAAAGCCAGGAGATAAGGGAAGGTCCAAGGGGAGAAGTGAAATATCCTGAGATATTATGCTTTAGCTGTGTACAATCTTATATTTTTCATTTTTGTCCTTTAGATCTAGTCATTTTCCAATCTTTAAAATATAACTGACAATTTGAGGGACTAACAGAGCAGGAGTGATTCTGTGTTAATTTCATCTACTTGCATACTTCTCCCTCGTCTAGTCTTGCCTGATCCTACTCATGTTCCTCACAGCCTTCTCTAGAATTAACTCTCCTCATTTAACATCTACAAACTTTTCCACCTCATTGTTCACTCTTTTCGAGATCATTGATACTATTTTATTGAATTTTTCCCTCTCCATATTAGATAAACTTGCACAAGTGAAACTACAGCTATGCCATCAAACTGGTGCCAACCCCTAATGTAGATGTAATGCAGTAGTGTAAAGAAGAGCTTCCCCTGAGGGTGACCAACTGCTAAATCTCTCGGAAGTTCCCTCTGTCTAGCTGGCACTGAATATACAACTGGAAGTATTTTAGAGAAAGCTACTGCAGGGAATGAAGCTGGATTGGGCACAGCTTGGATTGAGTTTTTCCAGGCATGGGAATGGATTGACAAAGGTTTGGAGTTTCTCGAGAGAGGAGCTGATGAGCAGAATTAGAAAATGCCTGCCAAACATAACCAAACTGCATAACATCCTGTTGCATTCTCTCTCCCCCCTTCCCCATAGTCTGTTTTTTCTTCAGTTGCATGCTCTTTGGGGTAGAGACTGCCTTGCCTTGCCTTGCCTTGTCTGTAAAGAACCATTGATACTTCTCTCTGTAGAAATGACTCCAGATCTTGTGATTAGATGTCAATTTTTCCGCTTTGTGAAGTCATTATTGCTGAAGTAATTATAACTTTTTCTGCGTCATCTGTCATGGCAGTATCAGCATGCCAGATATTCCCTGTATGGAAATAGTTTCATATTGTATGATTTATTAAGGTCCAATAGTTGGGGAAAGTCATAAATATTTGGAACTTTCTGAAAAATATGCAGGGAGAATTAATTAAGAAGTTCTTAAAAGTATATTTGGCATTGTTCTTTAATTTTCAAGAGTCTTATTTTTCTCTAAATTGTAAAATCCTAAAATATTTAGAGTCTTTAAAAAAAATAAATGCTTGCATAACTTCAGTGATGGTTCAAACACTTCCATTTTTAGTTCTTACCGCACACATGATGTGATCGTTTACTTTCAGCAGCCTTATGTACATATTGCTAATCTTCTCTGTATATTAATGGTTTATTAATTAAGTGTTGCTGAAATATACAGAGGAAATAAAGTCAATCCCTGTCCTGAAGAGTGCACAGTGTACAAAACGGACACAGAAAATGGGAGGCACTGAAATGCTGTTACCTTGGAAAATGAGCATGATATAAGAACCTAAGCAGGCTAGACACTGGGAGACCCCTGCAGAGGAGCTAAGTTTGTTTTAATGTAGTGCTTATATACTTTCTGCAAGAAGGGAGTTTAGAGGAGGAATGTGAATGAGAAGAGGGTGCATACACCAAAGAATGTCTCAATGAGATCCTTCTAGACAAGTCCACTAAGCTGCATTCTGCAGTAGTTGGGACTGTAAGTGATTTTCAAGGGAAACCCCAAATAAAATGCCTTAAAATATCCCAGCATACATGTTACGAAAAATTGGGTCACAGGGGCAAGGGAAGGAAACTTCTGATAACTTTGGAGATCAGGGGAAGCCATTCATGACTACCACTGAAACATGACCATCCATGGTCAGCTGATCAAGATGTTTTTGTACTCAGACCACCCTGTGTTCTGACTGGTTGAATCCTCTGCAAGGACTTTATTACAATCTTACCATATATGATTTTCTGCTTTTACTGTATGAAGTTTTGCATTGTGGATTTAGGAAAAGCTCTCATCCCTGGGAGCGGTGAGGAATCCCACATTTTTGCTCCTCTGAATAATGTTTTTGGGAACATTCAATGCTATGCTTAGTTGCTAATTGATTTATCTGTTTACAGGAGACTAGCATCTCTAAGAACTAATGAGATAATAGTTCAAATGGACCAGGTCCTTTGGATGATAAAGTTAAAGAGGCTGTTCTATGCTGTCTCTGTTCTGGCCCCGTGTTTCTGTAAAGACCCAAAATCCTTAGCTGCATGAGCTGTTTGTTTTTCTTTAGAGGTTTTCAGATGAACTAACTGGTGAGTAAAGCTAATAAAATATCAGCCATTTTATTCTGTTGAGAATCTTTTTTTTTGCTGTCCTGGTAGACTCCCTTAAATCTTTTTTTTTTTTTTTTTAAAGGTTTTGTTTGTTTGCTTGTAACGTGAGCCAGTTTGAGACATGGAGACTGAAGTCTTTTATCCTCAGAATAGATACCAAAGCAGTAAAATCTTTCCTGACCGTGTCTTCTGGAAATTGTCTCCACCCTATCCTAGTGGGGTCAGCTGCTGGACTGGGCCCATTCAGTCTCTGGCCTTTCTACTGAGATAGTCAACTAAGAGGCACCAGTTGTGTTGGTGTGTTTTGGGATATGGATACTGGTTCACCAAGATCTGAGCTTCATTTTCCACATAGGAGCCATTGAGCAGCCATCAGATAGTAATAAGCCCAAGCCATAGATTCATAACTGGTGTACTAGAGCTGGAAGGTTCGGTATTGCAGTAATTCTTTGAGTAGTCCACTTGGCAGGTGACACAGGCACAATTTTCAACTATCTGTCAGGACCCAAATAAGATTTCAGTGATTTCCTTTTTACTAATGGTGTAAAGCAGCATAAGGATGTTAGCTCTTGTAGGAGAAATGCTAAACTCTGGATTTAGGCCTAGAGAGATAAAGAGCTTTCCAGTTCACTTTAAAATACTTGTGTAATTTTTTTCCTATTGGGAAATGGTAGGGATAGAGACTGAAGTCTTTGGGAAAGTTTGTGATGTGCAGTGCTTAATTTGTGCCAGGGCTTGCCAGGTTTGGCAGTTCATAGCCCTGGCACCTTTGGGCTTGGCAAGCAGTTCATAGCCCAGGCACCTCTGGGCTTGCCATGTCAGCTGTGAAAGTAAAAAAAAATAAATAAAAAAAATGCTTGATCCCCAACATCTTTCATTACAAATTAAGCGCTGGGGGTGTGGCTACATATGAAAATATAAGTTGCGGGCATTGAAAGCTGTCTTGTGTTCAGTTCATGGGGGGAAGGAACTTCATAAGAAAACTGTATCAGATGTTGACAAAGATATACTAGCATGGCCAGATTCTGTACTGATGAAGTGAAAAGCTTTGGACTGTAGAAGAAACCTGTTAAACTAAGACTTCAATACAGCATGCATTTAACGGATGTGTCCTTGAGTAAGCATGCATTTAAGAGGGCTCCATGGTTTTATTACATGGTGTTACTTGATAAGGTATGTATTAATTCAGAAGATTTGTTCCAATAGTGGACAAGGATGTGGCTTCCTTTGGGATGTTTATTCTTTTAACTGGTTTGTTAGAGCAACATCTGCTAGTGCTGTTAAAATGACAATTTTTTTAAATGGTCAGGCTATATAAGACAAAACTTTAATTTGTTTAAAAAAAGATTTCTGACATTTGCTTGTGCAAAAGCCATGTTCATATTGTTAGAAACAAAAGGAAGGAACCCAGATAATTCAATTTAAGAATAAATATTTTATGTCTTTCTAAAATATATGTTCTAGTTTAATCACACATTATGGGTTTTAGTGCCGGAATTACTGGGTGATATTCAGTGTATGGCCTGTGTTGTGCTGAAGAACAGATTATATGATCATAATGGTCCCTTGTGGCCTTAAAATCTGTCAAGTATATCTGTTTTCACATTTTCCCCCTCTAAAAGCTGTAGTGCAAAGTTGAATCCTCATTGAGATTCCTATCCGCTGAATCTCAAAATGTTATCCTGGTGTGTCATGCTTACTTCCATGTGTAAGATTTATACTTGATACAAGTCTGGTTGTTACTTGTTACTCTTTTTTAGATTTTCATCTGATCACTTTGCAAAATGGCATTGTGTTTTGTAAATGGCACTAAACATGGCCACCATTTTGTCCCAAATCAAGTCTTTATCATAAACCTTAGAACAGGGGTCCCCAAACTTTTTACCTTGCAGCCTCTCTTACCCCTGTCCACACCCACACCCCCACCCCACACCCCGGAGCTGGGGCTGGCAGTGGGCCCGTGGCTCCGGGAGGGGAGGGAAGCGGGCAGGGGTCAAGGGGCTGAGGCTGGGACCATAGCTGGGGGTGGCAGCGAGCGTAGAGCCTTGGCCGGGGGCCTCGGTCAGCGGCTGGGGCCAGGAGCAGAGTTGGGTGGTGGTTCTTCCCTGCCCACTATGGGGTCTGGCCCAGGCCCCAAACGTGCCTCCTGAACATACATCCATGCCCCCCTAGTGGGGCACGCCCCACGGTTTGGGGACCTCTGCCGTAGACTGTTGTAAGCCTGTTACCCACAGAGAGGCTGGCAAGTGTTACTCATTAAGCACTGATGCTAAAATCTGTCCTCTAACATCACTATGCTCTTCTTTTGTCAAAGCAGTTTTATAGAACCTTGTTTCATACTTTAGCTCATTCTCCTGGCTTCCACCTTTTAGCTCTTCAGAGGGTGGGAAAACATATGATAGAGACTCTACTGTGGAGCAAACTGGGGTTATTGAGAAGAAATGGGATTCCCCAAATGGTTAACCTCTGTACATCCACAATACAGTCAAGCCTTTCTAGGCTTAGCTGCCTGGTGGTCAGCAGAGTAGATACGCATGCAAATAATTCACAATTTGATTCTGTGAGAAAGCTGGTCTGTATTGAGAGCTCCAGTTACTAAGAGAGAATGCTTTCCTCCTGCATGTCTAGTGATGAGACTCAGTTTATCCAAAGAGTAAATATTTGTATCAGTTTAATGGCTAATATTTTTTCCTTACTCAGACAGGTACATTAGCTTTGCACATTTCAAGTATCTGGAAAATATCATCAGACTTCATTACTTACTGTTTCATGTTTTGTTTTCCAAAAGTGGGTCTACATAAGACCACCCTTGAGATAGCATTTCACTACTTTAATGATGGGCTATAGATAAAAGCATTCCAAACAATTGTCAGAAATCCTCTTGATTGTTGTACATCTGTCTGAGAATTCTATAATAAATTGGTTTAAAGTAATCCTAAATTTTTAGTAGCAGGCTATCCTGGCTCTGAGGCATTTGTCATTAAGCTCAGGTTCAGAAAACTAGGTTTCACAGCATGATTAATTCATGTGGCTATTGATGCTAGCAAAACTATAATCATATCTTTGCCCAAAGATGTTTTTCTATACTTCGGCTTGTTGTCTGCCTGTTCAACAAAAGTTCAAATAAAGCAAACACAAAGGTGTTAAGAACCTTAGTACACCAGCCTAAATGTTCTGCACAGCTGAATGCTTAGGCTCATTTATTAAAGGATTTGTCATTCCCTGTCTCCACAATAGCTCGTTTTTTAAAGACACTGTCAGTGTTTGAGCTGTTGTTTGAGCTAGAAGATAAATCATTTTGTGAGTTCTTATAATTTATATAGTCCTCACGCCTACTTCTAGCTTGCAAGGTAGGATCCAGCGCTGTTCGCTTAACTGACCCTGAGCTCTTCCTCCTTCTATTTACATTCTTAGTCAAGGCTGCATCTTGGAGACAGTGAGCTCCCAGCCTGGCTTGACAGAAACAAACTTGAGTCATTCCCCTTTTGTTGGCTTTTCTTCTCAACTGTTGTCATTACTCTTCCGAAAGAGCTGGACTGGATGATCTCTGTGCTATCTATAGGTTTTAGCGCGGGAGTCTTGGAAGCAGGAAGGGATATGCTGGAAGGGGAAGTGATCTTTGTGGCTAGGTAGAGGGGGTGTGCACTTGCTCAGAATTCATGGCTTTCCCTCTGAATTATGAGAGCCAACCATCTTATTCCCATACAACCACTTGGTGCCATTACTGTTGGATGGTTGAGAGGCCTGTCAAGATGAACTGCTTCAGCAGCATTAAAAGCAGAAATGGCAGGCAACAGCAGATGTTAGTTGGCAGTGGGAGGCAACGGTGGGCGTGGAGTGTTGTATAGGGGAGTTTCAATGAAGATAGCAATGAGAGCTATTGGGAGAATTTGTGAGGGGAAGGTTAGCAGCACAGAATTGTGGAGTAGAAGCTCTTTGGGTGTCTGTAGACAGTGGATCTGGGACCTGGTCACGTAGTTTTAAGTATGGTCAGGGAAGTTAGTCCTGTATAGAACAGAGGAAGACACGGTCGCCACTCCCAGACGTTAAGTGTACATTCAAATAAAAAACCAAATGTTGAATTGTAAATTGTCTTTTTTTGTTCTGGTGGCTCACCTGGCTCATTGTTTGACCTGAATGTCTTTTGATGGAATGCTGACCTTTTAATTACTCTAGATGTCCTGTATTACTTGTGTGGAAACATTAATCCTCGCAAATTCCCTGTGAGGTGGTTTTCTGTTCCCATTTTTCCAGAGAGGAAGCTGTTGCAGGGAGATGAAGTGAGTAGGCCAAGGTCACACACTGAGTCAGAACTAAAAACTAGAACCCAGGAGTTCCTGGCTCACCTCCTGGTCAAATTGTTAGTTACAGCTGCCTCTTAATAGAAACTGGGTTAAGTTGTGTGGTGTTAAATCTGGGTTTAAAATTACAGGCATCCATACAAGAGCAGTCTAGAATGGAAGGTATTGTGAGATGTGCCTAAATAATACAGTGATGGGCACTATAGAAATACCTAGATGGCTGCAGTGACTGAATGATGACCCAAAGTTTCCCTTCCCTCTTTTTCAGGAACAAGTATGTGCTAACTGCTCTCAATATATTGCTGTTGTCAGTAGCGTTGTCAAGCAGGCTATACTTAAAAGATTAGCCTTGACAAATGTGAGAGCGTTTGTAGTGCTAGTGAGTTATGAGCTTTGGTTGTGAAGAGAACGCTGGCTTATTTTGAATGGGGAGAGTTCACTTCGGTAGGCTCACTTTGAAGAACTTCTGCTTTTCTACATCTGAAATGTTAAAACAGGCTGTTCACATTAGTTTGAAGAGTTGTATATGTCTCTCAGATTAATTAAATGATAAAATAGGATCTGTAAATACTGGAGAGAAATGAATATCCCCACAAATGTGAGCGGCTTGTGTGCTGCTTCGCAGGTATTAAATGTTCACCGTCCTTTCATTGCCACAGGCTCTGGGTTAGAAATTCCACTACTGTAGTGAATTGACAGGCCTAGCCGACTGCTGGCATATTTGAAATGTGCTGGGTCTGTACCATTTTTAGTCTATTGGTGTCAACTGACTGAGACAAAGTACTGAATGGATTATGGACTCTGCACCTCTCTCGCCTAGAAGCAATCTTGTCCTGCTGTTGCCACTGGTGTGTGGGTTTGAGGGACAAAGAGAACTTCTGTCTTCACAGATATGTCCCCTGATCCCAGCACTCTAATCATTTTAAAGTAACGCTGTCGGTTATCTATAAACCTTTACCAATGGGACTTGTGCGTGTCATCTGCTGTGCACAATAGAGCACTTTACAGAGGGAAGTTCACAGGGCATGCCTGTCCTTATCTAGCACAGTTGTGTAGCTTAATCGAAAAGGCAACATGTGCAAATTATGTGGAAGGAGGATATATTTTTTTCAATATAGTCAAGAAGTAAAGCCTTTAAGTTCTCAAATGATATAATAATCCGAGCTATTCTTTTTGTCTTTCCCTAGGACTCCTGAACAGTGTCCCAGTGTAGTTTCTCTGCTGTCAGAAAGCTACAACCCACATGTGCGTTATGGGGCTGCCATGGCTCTGGGCATCTGCTGTGCTGGCACAGGAAATAAGGTAAGGACAAAAAGCCAATGATAGCTACTCCAAGGCTCTTTCTGCTATATTTCCTTCTACAGATAACGTTCATGAAAAGTATCACAGAAATAGAGAGTTCTTTCACACACACGGTCTTCCAGCCAGTTGGAGTGTATCCGCATTTCCTCAGATTCTGTGCTTTATTGCATTGAGTGAAGCAATCTTTTCTTCTGGTTGTAGGAAGAGCAAGTAGATGAGGCAGAACAAAATACATTTGTTCACAATTTCCACCCTCTTAGAGTTTGTCTATAGCAAAGGGTTTTTTAACTCTAGTCAATTGCCAATTAACTTGTTGGGTTGCATGTTTGTACAGCTCTGGATATGGCACAAACATTTGTTCCAAGACACAAACATTTGTGGTTTACCCCAGAGTTTGACCTTTTTTTGGCTTACATTTTTTTTATTTTTTTAGCCCTGAGGGGGAAAAAACGAAATCATATGTATTATCCTGACACTCTTTTCTTTGTTTCATAATTGGCATGATAGCCACATAGCAAAGTCAGAGAGCAAAAATGAAGCTTCATCTAACATTTTGCACTTTAAATGCTTGTACATTGAGGGTTCTTTCTCTTAGGGGAGTGAGCACTATGTGTATAGTGTTTAGCTGTCATGGTAGGTGGGGAATAGTTAGGAAATATAACTTTATTTACTGCTACAAGGAGGACTAAATTTTAACTGATCGGATTAGCAGATTTCAATCTGCTGTGGTACAAGGTTTTTCTAAAGGTCAATAACTTCATCTGTGGTTTCCAGTTTTATCCCTGTCTCCCCACCACCACCCCTCCCCCCGCTTCCTAGCCTTTATTAAAAATCCATTTCTAGATTCTTACATGTTCCTGCACACTCATGAATACACCTATTTGAAGTGCACATAGTTATGACATTCTCTGTCTGCACTCATAAACTGACTTGCATATAGCCTGAAAGCAAATTGGAAGCCATATTTTCTTCTAAGTTACTTCTTTTCAAATGGAATGTGGCATTGAGGAACTAATGTTCATGGACATGCTGCATCTGACAGCATTAATGAAAATGCTCATAGTTATACAATCCACATCTGTTTTATTTCCAGATAATTTGTATGATCAAGATATTAGAACCTGTCTGGCTGAGGTTCTGTGCTTTATTTTTATTTCTTAAATAAAGATCTGAAGCATCTGTTTATGTTTGAATGTGTCTTCTGGGGCTTATATCAGCCTGTTTAAAGGCTAAGTTAATACATCGTAACTTGAGAGACTGGAAATGAAGTTAAGCTTTTTGTTAGGCTGAAGGGCACTTCCATCATGCATATTCTATAAATAGTATTGAACACATACAATGTTTCTGTGAGGCACAAATGAATACATGTAAGAAGACAGAGCACAGAAAGTTCACATGGCAAAAAGTAGGTCTGATGTTGCAATGTAACACCTAGAAATGGTTCTTGGCATTAGTATTCTGGTTAAAGTCAAGTTGCTTTTGTGAGTTTTTCTGATGTATTCCTAGGAAATTACGACATTGGTGTGGACATTGCCAATATGGAAGCCCTGCACAAAAGAGAGTTAAAACAGGATGGAATCCAGTTTACAATCAAAAGATTGTAGTACAGTAACTAAGTTGTAAAGTAATTTGATGTCCACTCTAGAGCAGGGTGGAGTCCTAGGAATGTTTATGAACAAACTAGGTATTACTGATCGCTATTTGCATTCTGTGTTTCTGCATTCACCTGGATGAATTCCTTTCAGAAAGACACCCCCCAAAGTATTGCAGAATGCCCCGTAGGTGCCCATGTGAGGCCGATCCCTGGAGACCTAGGGACGTACAAGTAGTTACGACACCTTTTTTCTGTGTAGTTTTACTCTTGCTCTTGAAGAGCCCTATTGAAAATATAATTTTGATTTGTAGTAACTGTTTTTCGTAAGCAATTAGAAGAGCATTTTAAAGGATGACTTACAAAGTGGCTGCACTCCTGTGGATAGAGATAAAAGGTGTATATGATGCTCAGTTTGCCAACATACCAAATTGACACCTACTTTACAGAAAGGGACGAGAGCGCCGGGTATCCACGCATACAATAAACTCTCTTCTGGACAGTTCCTGATTCTTTACATAATCAATGTGCGATGCTGAAATACTTGTTGATACATGCTTTAGAAATGCTTAGTGACGCATCTGTTGTATGTCATGTTGGCTTCACGCTTGTAACTGTCAACTGACCTCAAGCCATGGAATGTAAAGAAAGCAATCATAAGTTCTGAAGCAACATATCGGTCTTCAAGACATAGATTCACTATATGTGTATATCTGTGGAGATAGCACCACTTGTATTAGAAGCGAAATATGTTCTTTCTTAGAATTAAAAGCTTTGACTAGTGGATAAAGCACAGGACTGGGAGTTAGGAGACCTATGTTGTATTACTCTGCTATTGACTCACTATATAACCTTGGGCAAATCATTTGACACCTCTATGCTTTTTACACGTTGGGTAAATGAAGGTAACATTTACTTACCTTTTGTGCTCACTAGAAAGGGAAGCAGTGTATAAGTGAGGCAAGAGCAAGATATAGAAGTACAAAGTATGATATTTTTATCATTATTAATAATTCTAACCTGCCAAATACTTTTCACATTTCTGCTTGCAATAAATGCAGATTTTAGTCATTCTGGCATTGTTTTGTTCAGCAAATTCCTCGAACTCCTCTAGCTTTGAGCGAAAGTCCACTAGCATAAGTGCACATTTCTGTAAAATTTGCCCAGATATCACAGTGAGGGGCAAAATATAAATATGGTAAACTATACCTCATTGCCACCTTGCTGATGGGCCTAATTCAATAACCCTTTATTAGACTGTCTGAAACCTGTTGTTTGAAAAGTAATAAGCTTAATTTGTGTATTTGTTTTTTAGGAAGCAATTAATTTGCTTGAGCCAATGACAAATGATCCTGTGAACTATGTGCGTCAAGGAGCTCTGATTGCATCTGCCCTTATCATGATTCAGCAGACTGAGATCACCTGTCCAAAGGTGAGCCATAGGTTATGCATCGGCTTGTATGGTGAGAAATGGCCTTGGGTAATGATGATGTTTCAGGGACCAAGTGTGCTGGGTGCTGTATGTACACGTAGTAAGAGAGGGGGTCTGTACCTTGAAGAGCTCATGATTGTAAGAGCGAAATTTAGAATAGTGCAAACTCTTGGCATGGTAGAGCATGCACTTTTGAATGGGAGATGGACACTGACTGGCACAGGTCAGGTAAACTGTCACTGTTTTAACTGTTGGTGTTATATAAGTACATCTACATTTTCTCCCCCAAAATTGGAAACCCTGGATAAGGGGATGAAAGCGAGATTGGAATTGCTAACAGGCACTTAAACTTATGCATGCGTAGCATGTGTGAACATATTTTCTTCTCTTCTTTACTAAAGAGATTCTTGTTATGTTCGATTTAGTCCTGGGCAACGTTTGACGTACCTGCTATCAGGGAAAGTCCTGTTATATTGCATAGCAGTAATTCCACTTCTGCTGTGGCTTGTCCTTCAGTTTCGCTTGGGACAATTTTGCTGCCCTAAGAAGTTGCAGCAACTAAAGAGTGAACTCATTTTTTCAAAAACGAGTTTTGTCACTGTGAAGGCAAATGGGTTAATATGCACTATTAGTTTTTAAAACTAGATTGCCTGTGAATATGATAGGTAGTAATATGCAAACTGTTGCGTAGACTAAAAAGTTCCACATTAGCAGAATCAGATGCTGACAATTCGGAGCTCTCACATTTGATCAGCCCAGAGAGGTACTGATGCAGCAAGCCTTTGCTGGTTATACTGCATACTGCTAAAACAGCACTGCCTTGTGCATGGTAACTTTCAATGGCATTGTTTTGCAGTGTAGTTTAACTTTTGAAAAAAATCATCCTTTTATTGCCCCCCAACCCCACCCTCCCACCTTTTTTTTTTTTTTAGTTGCACTTAGTTGCTGAGACAGCAGAAAGCTTTTTCCGGTAGAAACACACATTTAATGGTGGGGTCAGGGAGAATAACTAGTTCCAAGGGAAATTGCGCAGACAAGGTTTTTTTTTAAAATATTTTCAAGCACTTCTGTGTGAGTCTGCTGGGGATTGTGTGATTTTGCTGTTAGATATCACTAGTGTCCTAACTCTATTACAAAAAACACTGGGATTTCATTTGGAAGAGACTGAATGTGCCTTATATCACTATTATAATTCTGCTAGATTATGCAGTGAAAAATAAAGGTCTAGCAAATCCCCATATCCTCGTAGACCAAATTATATGAAGTAAATGTATCTCTACTATGGAAATAAACTCAGGAAAGGAAAAGTTTAGATATGATAAAGCAATCTCTAACTTTTGTGGAAGAATGGTCCAGAGGTCAGGATTCTAGCTTGGGACTTAAGAGACCTGGGTTCAATTCTGTGCTCTGCCATAGACTTCTTGTGTGATCTTGGGCAAATCGCATAGCCTCAGTTCCCCATCTGAGGATAATAAAGCTTTCCTACTTCACAGAATATTGTGAGGCTAAATATATTAAAGATTGTGCAGCATTCAGATACTGTGATTATAGGGGCCAGATAATTGCCTCAGAGTGATTCTGCATATGAACTACCTACTGAGTCCATTTGTAATGCTAGCGGGTTTTGAGCGGTGTTATGCAAAAGACTTTTTGGTGATTATCCAAAGAAAAGTGCAGCCAGGGAAATAACTTGCAGAATTAGATGTTTTTAAGGGTTGATGAAAATTGGGAGACTTTTTTACCAAAATGGGACTGAAAACTCAGACTGTAGAGGTGTATACCTGGATGCTCTTCCCAAGGTTAACAAAACACAGTTGACCAGGCAGATGTAGGATGAGAGGCATAAAATTGGGGTTGAGTGGTTTATAAAACAAGCCGGGGTACCATGTGACCATTATATTTTTAAAAAGTGAAGTACTATTTACAAGCTGCCACTTATGAATTTTCGGTTACTTACTTTAGATGTAGATGGTAATTTAATTGACCATGCATAGAGGGGGAGGGGATACAAGCAGGACCAAGACACTTGAAAATAGCTAATTTATAAGCAAAACCCAAAGTGGATCAGCTTCACCCTCCTTCAAGGAAGAAGTTCAGCCAAAGGTTGCTTGTTCAGTCCTTGCTGCTGATCAGAAAACTATTCTAGGAGAGCAACCAAAGTTGACCTTCATGAAAGATTAAGGTAGTTTCTCCTTGTGAAAGCACTGAATGACATTTAAAGGAATATTTCCTCACAGATGTAATAAATTGTGGAATGCCTCCTAAAGGAAATGAGTGGAAGTCTTATGTATTACAGGAAACTATCCTGCATTGCCAGAGAGGTGGACTAGATGTCCTAGTTTTTCATATCTCTAATTTTTATGGTTCTAGGGTAATGGGAATCAGAATTCTCTGTACTTTATCTGGATGCACTGGGGTTACATTGCCAATTAAGAATTATTATCCTTGGAAAACTTCTTCAGTGCGGTTTACTAGTCTGAAGAGAGATTCTTTTAATCAGGAGTAATGAAAGTGAATGTTGGCTTTAGCTTTGCTAGACTCTAGAGCCAGGGTAACTTGCAGCATGGAAAAACTATTCTCATAGTAGCTTTCTGAAAATAAGGTGTTGGGTGCTCCTAAAGGCAATGAAATTCAAGGATGGGAAGGAGTTGAGAGATACAGGTCTGGGCTTGAAATTTTTTTAATTTGTGTAGTTAATTCCCAGAGCTTCTGAAGTCCTGGGAGGAGAAAGACACTGCTATATTGTTGGGCTATCAGGGTGCTCCCATAGGACATAACAGCAGGGCAGCTGTGATCCGCCCTCAGTTCACTCTTACGCTTATAGCAGCAAGACGGAACATGGCAAGCCTCTGACCCACTAGTTCTTACCTCATTCTAAACTTTTTCAAAACCTTCCACAGTCTTCCAAACCACTTCTGATCTATGAACTGTTCCAACCTGTCTGGACCAAACTCTATCGGTTAGACCCTGCCCCCGCCCCCGTTTCTCTATACAGGGCTCCTTGTGTCAGACTGAAAATCTGTGGGCTTCAAGCTCAGTCCACTGCAGAATGGACAGATCCCTGTGAAGACACACCAGTATGTGTGTGTCTTGCCAGGGGAAATTGCATATTCCAAGCAGATGCTTGGTATGCTTGTCCTCTGCTGGAATGCATGAGATGCAAGGCTGATGCTCCATCTTCTGGGTCAGTCCTTGAAGGTTTTGTCAGACCCAAGGAAAGGGACTCCGAACAATCCTGGTTTGTCCACTAGTAGGATTCTGGTGTCTTGTCAAGCAGATAGGCAATGCCTAAAATTAGCATGGAGAAAAGATCTGGCACAGACATTGGCTCCAGCATTGAAACCAGCACCGACACCTCTGGTATGGAAATCACGCCCCAAGAGGGGCTGCTCTGACCACCAGTGCAGAAGCTCGAGAAGGATATCCGTGTCTTTCCGTAAGGGCAAACACTGCAGAGCCTTCAGAAAGGAGTACACCAAGCCCTGCACAGTGTTGAGAATTGGTGAGAGTGGGGGCCAGTGTGGACCAACCATTATCAGTACAGAGTTCTACAGGGGTAAAAAGTTGGCTAGATTGTCGAGCTCAACGGGTAGTGATCAATGGCTCCATGTCTAGTTGGCAGCCGGTGTCAAGTGGAGTGCCCCAGGGGTCGGTCCTGGGGCCGGGTTTGTTCAATATCTTCATAAATGATCTGGAGGATGGTGTGGATTGCACTCTCAGCAAATTTGCGGATGATACTAAACTGGGAGGAGTGGTAGATACGCTGGAGGGTAGGGATAGGATACAGAGGGACCTAGACAAATTGGAGGATTGGGCCAAAAGAAATCTGATGAGGTTCAATAAGGATAAGTGCAGGGTCCTGCACTTAGGACGGAAGAACCCAATGCACAGCTACAGACTAGGGACCGAATGGCTAGGCAGCAGTTCTGTGGAAAAGGACCTAGGGGTGACAGTGGACGAGAAGCTGGATATGAGTCAACAGTGTGCCCTTGTTGCCAAGAAGGCCAATGGCATTTTGGGATGTATAAGTAGGGGCATAGCGAGCAGATCGAGGGACGTGATCATCCCCCTCTATTCGACATTGGTGAGGCCTCATCTGGAGTACTGTGTCCAGTTTTGGGCCCCACACTACAAGAAGGATGTGGATAAATTGGAGAGAGTCCAGCGAAGGGCAACAAAAATGATTAGGGGTCTGGAACACATGACTTATGAGGAGAGGCTGAGGGAACTGGGATTGTTTAGTCTGAGGAAAAGAAGAATGAGGGGGGATTTGATAGCTGCTTTCAACTACCTGAGAGGTGGTTCCAGAGAGGATGGTTCTAGACTATTCGCAGTGGTAGCAGATGACAGGACAAGGAGTAATGGTCTCAAGTTGCAGTGGGGGAGGTTTCGGTTGGATATTAGAAAAAACTTTTTCACTAGGAGGGTGGTGAAACACTGGAATGCGTTACCTAGGGAGGTGGTAGAATCTCCTTCCTTAGAGGTTTTTAAGGTCAGGCTTGACAAAGCCCTGGCTGGGATGATTTAATTGGGGATTGGTCCTGCTTTGAGCAGGGGGTTGGACTAGATGATCTCCTGAGGTCCCTTTCAACCCTGATATTCTATGATTCTACACTTCGGACTCTCCACGGCACAAAGCATGTTCACAAAATGCCTGGCAGTAGTGGCACCAAGGAATTCACAAGGAATTCACATCTACCTATACCTGGCTGAACAGGGGCAGTCCCAGCAGGAGACTGACAGTCTTTCAATACATCCTTTTCCTGTTCTCTCAACTAGTCTTCTGGTGAACTATGAAAAACCATTTCCTCACATTATCACAGCTGATAAAGTTCACAAGAGCTTTAATCAACTAAAGATCGGCAAGAATCTACCTGCCAGATGACAATCCCTCCAGTCAGTGGTAAAAGACCTGTGGGCTAGTCCAACAACAGTAAGTACGTGCCTGTGACTTTTAGGCCACATGTTGGTATGCACATACATGATGCTGCTTGCCAGACTTCACCTACAACCCTTACAACTGAGGCTCCCCTTGCAGATGTCTCATGAACAGGAGGATCAGTCTTGCTTCAAGTCCCACGAGAGCTCGCTTGGTGGCTAGACTCAGTAATTGTGAGAAAGGGGTACCATTCTCTGTTCTCTTCACAACAATGACTCTTATCACAAATGCATCAAGAAGAGGCTGGGGCACCCACCTGACCCATCTTCAAATACAAGGCACATGGTCTTGAGACAACCTGGAACTTCACAAGTACATGCTGGAGCCAAGGACTATCAGACTAGCCTGTGTAACATTCCTACTGTTCCACACTAAGGTGGTCTCAGGATTTCACCTAAGCCAAATGATTATTTTAAGTCTCCTTTCTGAAGCTGCCCTCACTGGGAGGAAAGCAGGTTTTGACATCTCCAAAGCTTTTTTCTATTGTTTCAACAGAAACAAGCTTTCAGGCTGTCTCCCTGCCTCTCTGTGGCCACATCATGGACCACAAGAGGTCAGGCTATCTTGTTGCAGAGACTCTCACTGTGTGATCCACTTACCATTTCCACCTGCTATTTTTTGGCTGGTGAGTCTCTCCCTGTGAAATCAAGGTGCACTGGCAGCATCTTCTGCCTGTTTCAGAAATGTGCCAGTCTCGGAGAGCCTCAAGGCAGCCATGTGGAGCAGCCCACTTCTTTTGTTAAACGTTATGCACTTGACATGGCAATCTGGTTAGATGTCCAATTTGTGAGATCAGTACTTCTGTCACTGTTTAACACAGCTGAAACTCCTCACTCTGGCTGTCCAGGGAGGACACCTACAGTCAGATCCACCATGACACATACATGAAGAAGAAAGAATGGTTACTTAACTTGCAGTAGGTTCCACGCGGATTACAGCCTCTCAAACAACCCCATTTACTGTAGGGTACCATTCTCGATTAAAAAATACATTTCCAGCATCAGCCCTGGGTAAAATGGACTTAGAGAATTAATGGTTGTGGAGGTGGTTGCTGTAAACTACTAAGCAGAGTCTTGCTTGAATGGCATCATGGTTATTTCACAAGCCTTGTTTGTTAAATGAGTTCATCTGACTGGTTAATTATCCCTTGTTGTTTGGAACTTGGTGATTGTTATAAATTCTATTTTCCCTCATCTCCCTCCGAGCGCTGCTTACAAACAATATTTTGTTATGTTGATGGCTTAACACTTCAAGACTATCTCAAAAGCAATCATCTTTTTGCACTCATAGTAGAATGGGGCAAATCTGATTTTTTTTTTTTAACCAAAAATTCTAGGGTGTGTATCAAAACAGTACAGAGCTCCACTTCTGTCTGTTGTATCATTGCATGAAACCCACCTTTTCAGTTACCCATGAGATTGGATTAAATTCTGTTTTGGAGGTTGAGAGTGCTATAGTTTATAGCCATATCTGTACAATTTGTAGTTTGTCTCCTTTAATGTATGATGTGCAGTTAGTTTTATGATCCATTCCATCTCTTGGGGAGGAAGCAAATCTATCACCTAAACACATGCATAGAGCTGTCTCTCTAACAACCCCAACAACAAACTCTTAGATGATCACTGTTTCTATCTCTGCATGGGACAGAGTCCTCTTTGAGTGGGAGGGGAGGCTGCCTAATGGAATTATAAATTATGAAAGCATCATGTGCAATCTTCTGGCAAGTGGACTTCAGTAGTTCAAACAAAGCCAAGATTTTATTTATACTTCTCTGGAAGTTACAAACTATGTAGCAAAGATTGTGCAAAACTGAGAAGGTTTCTTTGGAGTCGAAACTTTAATTTTTCCTCCTCACTGGGTGCAGCGCTGGGAGAATATCCAACATTCCTTTTTAAACCTCTGCTGTTAGGTATAAGTGTGAAGAACCAAACTAGCTATGTACAGCACAGCACAGAACTCCACTTCTCTGTTTGTCTTGCATGAAATCCACCTTCTTTCTTAACCAGGAAGGCAGCAGGAATGGCTTACTTTGTGAAACACAACCTTACACTATAGATACAATGAGAACATTGCAATACAAATATGTGACAACTTCATGATATGTGTTAGGAACCTGCAAATCTGGTTAGGAAAGCAAAGGGGGAGAAACACTACCTGTCTGACATGTTAAATCTGATTTACTGTGGGTTAGCTTCGATATCTTCACAGAATCAGACAGGACAGAGTTCAGGAGAAATGGAGAGCTCCAACTTTGGCTTGTTGCATCTTATTCTGACCACTCCTAGCCCTGCTACCAGAACTTCCAGTCCTAGTGCTGGCGTTTGCGGATCTGTCTGAGGACCAGTGCTGAGCTCTTCCTCTAGATCCAAAATCTCTGAGCCTTGAAGTCTCATGTTTGCATTTTGTTGAACTCTGACTTGAACATATATATATGATGCAGAAAATCTTTCTGGGGAGGCGTAATTAATAATAATAAACCCCCCAGCATGGAAAACCTGTGCTTAAAGTAAAAACTTTCCATTGTAGGTCTCTCGCAAGAGCATTATTCAGGAACCCAAGTCCTCCAATCCTGGACTGTTACCCTGGCCCCTGTTATGGACCATTTGGCAATCAGATCTGCTTACCAGCCTCTAATAGAAGGATCTTTAGTGTTTGTACATTCTATTGTGAAGACATTTTTGAAAGCACTAAATATGTATTTTCACCTATTTGTGAATTGCCGCCTTGCTGTGACTTCAATCCTAATACTCACGACATTAATAAAATCGCCATTTGAACCTTTGAGAGGATGCTCTCTGTATCCTCTATCCCTCAGATCCATGTTCTGTGCAATGATGACCTCAGCCAGAAGAGTCTGTGAGATCCAAGCCTTGAGGGCCAGCCCTCATTTATACAGAGAGTCATAAGGGGAAGGTGGCTTTATGCAGCATCCTAAATAGCTGACTAAAGTGATTTCTAATTTCCATTTTAACCAATCCATTAATCTCCAAATAGTCTTGCCTAAACTTCACTTAGCACCAGAAGAGGCTAGGTTGAATAGCTTAGATGTTATGCTCTTAGCTTTTATTTAAATAGGGCAAAGTCCATATGAAAATTGCCTAGATTAGATTTAGCTTGTGTGGATAAAGCTGAGGGGGGATGGAAAGCGGTGGCATAACATCTCTGATCAGGGATTTTCTGATGAATAAAACTTAGTGTGCTGTCTTATCTATTAGGCATTTGCCAAGCACTGTTTTACTGTATCTAGGTTCTTCATCATACACAAGGATTACGATCACCTACTTTGAAGGTGTCCCTGTGTCTGAAAGTCTTAAAACACATACTTCACTTTGTCTAAAGCAACTTCCCTAGAAAGTCTCTGATGAATAGTTACAGAGAGATGCATTTCTGCTACCCGGTATTCTATTTGTATTCTACTTTATGAAGTGTTCCTCTAGATTTGACAGCTAGGTCTGATTCCCAATGCTGGAGAACAATTAACTAGCCTTAACAAATCTGTAAAGGAGGGAAGTACAAGAATAACGAATGAATCTCCCCAGCTGTGGGCTTTGTAGTGACACTACTCAAAGGAGAAAGGTGTGCATACACAGTAACTTCAGCTCTTCTAACAATAAACTCGTATTGATCCACCCATTCCCCATTTTCAAAACCTTACTCTTTTCTAAGTCTGATACAGATGATGTCTACGTGGAAAGGAGCTGAGGTGGGTTGGAGCCACAGCTCCCTAAATAATCTTGACCTTGAATGATTGGTTGGTTCTGTGAGGGGGATTGTGTACATTGCACCAATTGGCTACAGCTGTCTTCAGTGTGCTGCTCAATGACTAAGCACTCCCTCCTTCTTCGTAAACAGTCTTTCAAAGTCTGCATATTATGTGTGATGCTCATTAAGCACAGGGGTGGAGAAGTTGATTTTCATTCATTTAAAAAAAATTATTTGCCAGAAAGTTAGTTGCAAATGAACCATTTCATCTAGTTTTGCATCAAACAAAATATCAGAGTTCTGTGTTTGTTCTTGTGTTCGAAGCATTTGTCCTCAGCTGTGTGAGCCTGGGTTATTTCCTCAGCATTTCAGATATTGCTTGTGGATAGTTCAGCTTTCAATGAAATGATGGCCTATAGTTTTGGCCTTTTTTAATTATCAAGATGGTAAATCTTTATATATTATTACCAGAGATCAAATGAGTCACTGCTCAAATGTTTTGGGTTACTGCCAGGAGAACACAAAATAAATTTTGAGCTGACCTTTCTAAATACTGTAAAACTTGAAAGTGCCGAGAAATACTACGGGGGTGGAAAACAAAGCTCCTTGGGCTTCATACCACAGTTTAAAAAAACTATTTAAGAACTGTCATGTGCTGCTCATTGTGACATCTGACAACATGATTTGAATTGAAAACAAGGAACAGATTAAAGTAAATTGCCCTCAATAGCCAGCACCTACCTACCTACCTGTACTGCTCCAGTCCATCATGAGAGAAACCTCACCAGCAGTAGTTGGTCAGTCCTTGCGCTGCACTGTGAAGGTCAGCCAATGCTTGCCCTTGTAGATCTACAGCTGGGAACCTCTGTCTGAAAACACCCTGATGGAGTCCTGCTGTCATGTGTTCGTATCTAGGAACTGCCAGCAAAATCGCCTCAACCCAAATACTACTGAGGATGACCCTGCACGTAAACTGTCAGATCAGCTCTTGGATAAATAATTTGGGTAAATATCACCCATAGTATTTATCCAAGACCAGAATGGCTCCTGCAGTGGTAGTCAATGTCTTTCATTTCAGATAGTAAACAGCATAACAACTTGATCTGAAATAGTTTCATTCTAGCTATTAGACATTAATTCATTAACAGCTGCTCTGTGCCCATTCCACACAGGCCGTATTGTTTCATATGGAGCTCTGGTATGAGTGGCCTGATAAAGTTAGTGACAGCAAGATGACTTTTATTCTAGTTTGGTTCCTTACACTCCTCATGCCATGGCTAACCCTGCTGGACCTGCATTGATCCTGTGATGACACTGCTCACAGGTTCTTGGTTCAGGCTTGGTGCTAATACATTTGATTTGTATGTTCTAGTTCATTAAAAGAAATGTATTTAACGTGCGTGAGTGTCAGCAGCATAAACCATCTACAAATAGTTTGTGACTAAGGTTTGCTGGGCTTTGATGCACAGATGGAAGTGAATAACTTCCTGCCCCTGCCCCAAGATCTGCCTCTCATTTCCCAAACCAGGCCTTTCTGGCCTGTGCACAGAGGCACTTCACTGTCAGACTTCAGACGCCAGTGTGAACATTAGCAGTTCTGCTGAATGTCTCTTTGCTTCATACAGGATCTGTTTCTCTGAAGATTTGATTATTGTGTAAATTCCAGATTACGGCCACGTGGCTAGCAATTTTGCCGAGCATTGTAGCAGCTGTCAGTTTTTATAAATAATCTGAACCCAAAAAACAGGGCCCAGAGCCACAGGAACGAGGTGACAATACTTCATACGAAAGGCAATCTAATACTCAAACTAGTCTCTTCAACATACTGTTCTGCTCCATCTTCTATAGTTTTGTATATGTCCCTGTTTGTTTGAGATAGCACTGACAGAGGCCACAACTAGTGCTTGCGGCTTCCTTTTCAAAACGTTCATTCACTTTGTCCCATTGAATGCCACGGAAGCCATAGTTCTTATAATTGAAAACCCAGGGTAGATTCCAAAGGAGATAGCTGTTAAGACACACACTATCTCAGATCCTGTGACTAGGAAGAGCAATTAGAAATATTACACTAAATGCAAACGGATGTCTCTTTGCAGGGCACAAGAGATCTGGCATGATAAACATGAGTAAAAACATGTATATTAAATAAATAAATGATTTCTAAGCCCTGGTACAAGATTTTACATTTATAAAATTCATGATAGCATAACAAAAATAAGTAAAACATAAAATAGAGGGGATTTTTTTGGTACAAGATATCTCAAATACTGAGAGTACATTGTGTGTATGTTTAATGTATATATAAAATTTTTAATTGCTTCCTTGTTTTAGCATTCACAGCCTTAAGGAAACTTAGGTTCTTTAATTTAAAAAAAACAAAAACAAAAGCAATTCTCAGTATGAGGGGGAATTGGCCGAGGAAGAACCTTATTAACAAGAACTTGGCTTGATTTACTGTTCTCTTGGAAAGAGTGAATAACAAGAGTAATTGCATCCTCCTGAAGTCTCTGCCTTCTATCCTTGTTGAGAAATGTTTTGTTGTTCAGCTGCATTGTCCTTTGTTTAAAGATGGCTGATCTGTCACTCCTTGGTTACAAGTGTAATGTGCGTGGAGAACAAAAGAAAAGTAGCAATCGGTGTTTAACAAATGGTGGTTACTGATCTGAGTGGGTGTGTCCTTCACCATGATGATGGTCTAGAGCAGGGGTTCTCAACTTTTCTTTCTGAGGGCCCCCCAAACATGCTATAAAATCTCCACGGCCCACCTTGTGCCACAATAACTGGTTTTCTGCATATAAAAGCCAGGGCTGGTGTTAGGGGGTAGCAAGCTGGGCAACTGCCTGGGGCCCCCATGCCACAGAGGGCCCTGCAAAGCTACATTGCTCAGGCTTTGGCTTCCGTCCCAGGCTGCAACCCCATGCGGTGGGGCTTCAGCTTTCTGCCTTGGGCCCAAGTGAGTCTAATGCTGGCCCTCCTTGGCGGACCCCCTGAAACCTTCTTAAAGAAAAGGAGCACTTGTGGCACCTTAGAGACTAACAAATTTATTTATTTGTCTCTAAGGTGCCACAAGTGCTCCTTTTCTTTTTGCGGATACAGACTAACACGGCTGCTACTCTGAAACCTTCTTGTAGCCCCCTAGGGGGCCCCAAACCCTTGGTTGAGACCCACTGGTCTAGAGTAGTGGTTCTCACCTTGGGCGTACACAGAGATCTTCCAGGGGGTATATCAGCTGATCCAGATATTTGCCAGGTTATACAACAAGCTACACAAAAGGCACTACTGAAGTCAGTACAAACGAAAATTTAATACAAGGACTTTTTTATACTGCTGTATATACTACACACTGAAATGTAAGTACAATATTTATATTCCAGTTGATTTATTTTATAATTAGATGGTAAAAATGAGCAAGTAAGCAAATTTTTTCAGGAATAGTGTGCTGTGACACTTGTATTTTCGTGTCTGATTTTGTAAGCAAGCAGTTTTAAGTGAGGTGAAACTTGCGGGGGATGGGAGTACGCAAGACAAATCAGACTCCTGAAAGGGGTACCGTAGTCTGGAAAGGTTGAGAGCCACTGGTCGAGAGCGCCTCCAGATTAAATGTGGTGACTTCTAAAGGAGCTGATTGCTATTATAACCAGAATTAATTGTCAGAAGGGCAAGGAAAGAGGATGGGGTACAGTGCACTTTCCCTTTAAGGCAGCTGTGATTCAGCCAGCATAGTGCATTTTTTCTGTCTGAGGAAAAACCTTTTTGGATGGAACACTACATTGGCTAAAGGACAGTTTCTAAACCAAGGCTTGACCCATCCACAGTCACTGACTAAACTATCTTTTTTAAAATGAGCTGGCCTGAACCAATTTTAAAACTAGCTCAGGTAACACGGATTTAGTTCCAAAACAGTAACTGAAAGAAAACAAATATTTGTTTGGATAGGATCCCATTTCCTTTGTAAGTATCAATAAATCAGCAGTGTTGAGAGACAGCATGTCATGTTTGGAAAGAAACCATTGTTCTCTAACTATAGATTTTTCAGCAGCTTCTTAATACCTCTAGTCCAGAATTTGCATCATGAAGTATAGTGGAGAAATCGTTTGCTATCAGTTTGGAACAAGAGATTGATTCCTTTTAGCCCTGAAGTGTGTTGTTTCCAGTTTCACATAGTGTTTTGAGCCTCCCGTAAACATTTTTACTATAAAACCTAGCAATATTTTATGGTAAAATATCTCTTGGATTCCAGTCCTCTCCTGGTCCTCACTGACTATGATTGTTTTCTTCCAGCCTTGTTGAATCTTGGTCTCATAAAATGTAATTCCTAACATGGTTTTCTGGTTTGTTGACTTCAAGACTTGGCAGACTAGATGATCGTGATGATCCCTTCTGACCGTAAAGTCCTATGAGTCATGTTAATGGTCTTGATGGAACAATCTTTCTTTGGATATTTTTTCTTATGAGGTGCAGGTGGGGAATCTAATAGTCTGAACTCAGTAGTAGGAGCCAGGACCTCCTGAATTCTAATCCTACTTCTGGCACTTCATATTTTGGTCTTCACTAGACAAGGAAATAGAGATATTGATTGCAACAATTACTGTTGTCCTTGCACCATTCCGTATATCCATTCTTTTGATGCATTCCTGCCCTGTACACCTTCTGCCCATGGTTGCACTAATATATAATGGGTCTCCTGAAGAACTGTTGCTGGGAGCAAGGACATTTTGTTAATTTCAAAATAAGAAGCAGTGCATTGTGGGATGGAGCGAGGCAGGACCGGCTGAACTAGTGCAGTTCCAGTGCTTGAGGTCTCCTGTACACAGTGGGTAGAAACTATGATTGTACATTGTTCCCTAATCAGGCACACCTGAGCTGAAATCCTTGTTCCAAGTCTTACCAACAATTTGTTATAGTAATTGTCAGTTATAAAATACCTAAGAAGGCAGCTGTGGGTGGAAGATGAGCTGTTGAATGTCATAATTTCCATGACATGGGACATTGTGAAAAACGCATTCCATTTCAAAAAGAAGAAAAATAGAAATTTCAAAAATCTCTACAGAATGGAAATCTGAAAAAAGTAATTTTAAATGCTCATTGTTTTGTTTCCAAAATTCCACGCTCTCAGGGTCCCAGTTCCCCATCAGCCCTGTCCCAGGCAGGGAGCCTGAAACCTCTGAGAGCCCCCAGGCTTTCCAGGCTTGTGGTTCCGAGCAAGGAGTCTGGAAGACCTGGGATCTCCAGCCCTGGAGCAGTCTTCATGGCAGGGTTGCCACAGAGCCAGGAGTCCTGGAAGCCTGGGCTCCCCAGCAGCCTGCCAGGTGTGCTGGCAGAAAGCCAGGCCAGGTTTTGTCAAACACTGTCTGTGTTTATAGGAAGTTCATTGAAACAAATTTTTGTGGAACATTTTGGTTTCAACAAACCAGCATTTTCCATCAAATACTGGTTTTGCTGGAGAACTCCTGACCTACTCCAACCACAGTGTGTCTTACAAGCAGAAATACAAGGGTCTCTTTCAAACGCTCATCAGTGGGGGCAAAGTCACTGATTGGTCTGGACTGTTCTCTGGAGAAGAAGGTCCTCTGGGAAAATGTTTAATAGGTATTGGGAAGTATGTTATGGCAGGAAGTGAGCATCAGCTCTTGATAGAGTTTTAAAACTGCGTTTAGAATGTTGGAAATCTCACTGTGGATCAGCTGTTGTTTCCGAGTGCAGATATATGTGCTCACTTACCTGCAGCTGAAGTGAGTACCTGGTAAGAGGACTTGGGGATTACCAACAGCAAAATTGACCATAGGGGAAGAAGCCTGCTCAAACCACCTTCTAGCCATGCCTGGGAATGGCAGGAGTCTTTTTGATGGGCCCTTTTCAGTTCCTAGGCGTGGGGGGCATAGATATCGTTTGGGAGGGCTTATTGCAGAAACAGGAAATGAAGGGAAACTGGTGCTACCATCAGATGTCATGTCTACTCTGGAGATACATAAAAGAATCCTAGTTGTTTGACTTGCCTCTTTCTACTGTGATTGAATGTGATTGAACCCTTACAGAGGAAGAACTCCCTGTTTTCTGTGGCTAGCTTTTCTGTTACTGGTGTGAATCAATATTTTACCTCTGGTTTTCTTTCTCCTCTTACAGGTCAGCCAGTTCAGACAGCTCTATTCCAAAGTCATTAATGACAAGCATGATGATGTTATGGCCAAGTTTGGAGCAATCCTGGCCCAGGGCATCTTGGATGCAGGTAATTTCCTTAATATTAAAGCAGTAAAAAGTTCTAAGACTTTGACCAGGGCCTCCGGAAGTGTTCTTGGTCTCTTGAAGCCAATGGTGAAAAGGATTTGGAAGCCTGGAGCTCTGGCTAATCTAGAGCTATTCATCATTACATGTGAGTTTCACAGGCGGAGGCTTATCACAAAGGGTATGATAGTTACAGGGGTATCGGAGCTTCCATAAACCCCTCGTTTTCAGGGGGTTTCACCTGACTGCAAAAATAAAACCTCTTCAACACAGTTTCAGTGTAAAACTGTTCCAAACTTTAAAGGTAATCCTTTTCCAGATTTCTGCTCAAAGTGTCATTTTCCTTTGAATCCATTTGTCATCCAGAGCCTTGATTTACAGTACGTAGGTGGTGTTCATATGTTGCTTCCTTTCTATTGAAAGTAGTTTCTCCACAAGTCAGTTTGGAAACCTTGCGGTATTTGTCTCTCAGCTTTCTTTGGGTTCTGTGTTAAATTATGTTTTTAACTCCATTAGTGAGCATGTTTCCTCATTGTTGGGGAAAAGGTTCAGAGAAGGAAGCACAATTAATTGTATCAGTATTATTACAGAAAAGCCAAAGCTGTTGTCATCAGAGGGCATCTGCGTAGGTCTGTAGCTTGCCAGTTTGGAGAATTTCATTACACGACTTCTAGTGACTAAGTGTTACACCATGGATTTAAACTACTAAAGCCTTTATAACTCCTGGTGCTGAACAACAAGACCTATTAAGGAAAGATTCCATGGAGAAAAGGAAAACAAATTAAAAGATGTGCCCTTTCCTTTCTCAAGAGCTCACTCTTGCAGGGCTCTTAATTTAATGATATCAGATGTTCCTATTCTTCTTCCAGTGCTTGCTCATGTCAATTCCATTCTAGGCGTGCATGCCCCCACGTGCACAGTCGTCAGACACTTTTGCCTTTTGCCGTAGCGGTGTCCGTGGGGTCGGCTGTGGCACCCTCTGGAGTGCTGCACTCATGCCTCGGTATATCAGGCACCACGGGCCCTATGCGCTCTCCGTTCCTTGTTACCGCCCGGGGAGGGTCAGAGGGAGGGGTAGCTCAGCGGTTTGAGCCTGCTAAACCCAGGGTTGTGAGTTCAATCCTTGAGGGGGCCATTTAGGGATCTGGGGCAAAAATTGGGGATTGGTCCTGCTTTGAGCAGGGGGTTGGACTAGATGACCTCCTGAGGTCCCTTCCGACCCTGAGATTCTATGAACGCCTCTTTCCCTTGAATCATAGAATATCAGGATTAGAAGAGACCTCAGGAGGTCACTTAGTCCAACCCCCTGCTCAAAGCAGGACCAATCCCCAATTTTTGCCCCAAATCCCTAAATGGCCCCCTCAAGGATTGAACTTGCAACCCTGGGTTTAGCAGGCCAATGCTCAAACCACTGAGCTATCCCTCCCCTCCACCCTTGCTTCACAAGTGGTCAGCGGTTTTTTTTCCTCCTGCTTGAGCTCTGTGCTTGAGCTGTAAATAGTTTGTTTATAGTAGTTTAGTTAGGAAGTAAGCAGTCAGTCAGTCAGTTAAGGACCCGGAGGGGACTTTGCCGGAGGCGGGGCATGCCCCAGTCTCAGGGGTTTAAACCCGACTCTGACTGCAACAGGCCTATGCCTGTTAGTGACCCGCACAGCAGCTGTTTGAAGTGCCTGGGGAAATCCCATAAAAAGAGAAGTGTCACATCTGTAAAAACTTGCGTCCCAGGACACAGAACGTGACATTCACTTGAAGGCCCTCCTCTCAGACTTGGAGCTGGCATGGCTGGGCACAGCACACAGCGCTTCGACTTCGGTGCCCCCTTTGCTGGTGCCCAAGAAGAGGGACCAGGCACCAAGCAAGCCAGATCAAGGGACATTGGGTATAGGATCCTGCTCGGGCCACCCGCCCACACCGGACCTGCAAGGGGGCTCTGCCACAGGGAGTAGCACCCCCCTAAGGACCCATCACCAACTCCAGGGAGCAGTAGGGGAACCAGGCTGATGGCACGGTCAGCGCCCTCTTGGCACCCGGAGAGCAACAAGGATGGACCCAGCTAAGGCTCCCCATGAGGGCAAGCTGGCCATGAAGGCGTCCCAGAAGGCAAGCAAGCACTACCGGTCTCCAGAGCCAAGGCAGAGCCCTGTGTCATCATGCCATTGGTCTTCTCTTCAGCCCAGGTCGCCGGTTCGCCACAACAGGTCACTGGCACTGCATTCCCGGTCTCTGCCTTCGCGCCAGGGCTCGCCTAGAGAGATGCCAATCATCTTACTGTCGATACCGGCCGTCTTCATGGCGACGGTCACCGTCACCGAGGCCTTGGGGACACTCCCAGCTGAGCGCCGCTCTCCCTACTCCTGGCACCAGTCTGACTATTCCAGGCACCGGTTATCTGCAGCAACGGTTAGCCGACAGACCCAGGCCTCGACGGCCCCGCCTTGGTCTCCGGAGGAAGAGGACTTCTCCGGCATGGAGATGGGGCTCAGTCCCTCATCTACACAGCAACACGACTGGGTTCTGAAAGGTGCATACACAGTGGCAATGCCGACCTGGCAACAGGGCCAGTGACTGACCCAATGGCCCTATTGAAACACCTGGGGCATGCCCGTTATGCCGATGCCCCTGTCCCACCAGTCCTCAGTCGCCACATTGGACAAACCTCACTCGGCATCGGCAGCACCAGGCTTGGTGCAGGACACGCCGGTGGGCGCTGCGGTGGAGGAGCAGGTGCCCACCCCGAGACCTCCTTCCCCTGCAGGGGAAGATGCCCCGGGCCCTCCCCCAGTAGTCTAGTCATCCTCTTCCTCTCCAGACGAGGCGGTGGCAAGGCCCTCCCAGGCTAGTCCACCGGGACCCTTCACGGACCCCTCTCACGAGCAACTCCTCGTTCAGGAGGTAAACCGCCTACTACAAGTGTGGGCAGTGGAGGAGGTCCCTCCGGAAATGAGGGGGAAAGGGTTCTATTCCTGCTATTTCCTGATCCCGAAGGAAAAAGTGGCCTACATCTCATTCTCGAACTCCGACGGCTCAAAAAATACCTCAAGAAGCTGAAGTTTTGCATGGTATCCCTGACCTCCATCATTCCCTCCCTAGATCCGGGAGACTGGTATGCTGCTCTTGACTTGAGAGATGCTTATTTCATATCTCTGTCTTGCCAGGACACAGACGGTTCCTTCGTTTTGTCGTGGGCCAGCACCATTTCCAATTTACGGCGCTCCTCTTTGGCCTATCCTTGGCCCTGTGGGTCTTTACAAAACGCATGCCCCCCCAGTGCTGCTTACCTAAGACCCCAGGGGGTCCAGATCTGTCCTTATCCTGACGATTGGCTCATCTGGGCAGATCACGGGATCACATGCAGAGCAGCCTCAATCTGGTGCGAGCCACATGCCATGACTTGGGCCTGTTAGTGAACGAAAAGAAGTCAACCCTAGTGCAATGGATAGAGTTCATCGGGGCAGTTCTCGACTCCATGCGGGCAAGGACATTCCTTCTGGAGTCCCGCTTCATGTCAAACATAATCTCCTGGGTGAGGGATAATCCACTCACCACCGCCCACACCTGCTGACGATTGTTAGGTCATATGGCGTCCTGCACCTACCTGGTCCGCCTTGCCCGGCTCCATCTCTGCCTGCTGCAGGCATGGTTAATGTCAGTCTACGTGCCCAACAGGCATGACCTGGACCTGGTAGTCAAGGTGCTGGACCACTCAGTGTGCCTCCCTGGAACCAGGAAGGTTTTGGTGGATCGCCTCAGCAGAACCTTCTCGTCTCGCCTCGAGTGGTCTCTCCAACCTGATGTGGTTGACCAGATCTTCCAAAGGCGGGGGTTTCCCCAGGGAGACTTGTTTGCGACTCGCCACAACAGGAAGTGCCACCTGTTCTGCTTGTTCTGGAGGATCGACAGGGACTTCCTGTTGGATGCCTTTCTGTTCCCGTGGTCGGGGTATCTGATGTATGGTTTCCCGACAGCGCTGTTGCTCCACAAGAAGGTCAAGCAGGACAAGGCCAAAGTCATCCTGATTGCCCCGGCTTGGCCTCCCCAGCACTGGTTCAGCACGCTTATGGACTTGTCGGTGTTGGCCCCGATGCTGCTGCCCTGCTGGCTGGATCTCCTGTCGCAGAATCATCTCCGGCTCCTGCACCCAAACCAGGCAGCTCTGCACCTCACAGCTTGGTTGCTCCATGGTTGACTGCGGAAGAGCAGGAGTGCTCAGCGTGAGTCCAGCAACAGCCCTCCACTAGAGCCACCTATCTAGGTAAATGGAAACGCTTCACGTGCTGGACTTCGGCCCAAGGGTTTGGGCCTGAGCAAGCCTCGCTGCTGCTGATCCTGGACTACCTTGTGCATCTTCAGTTCCAAGGGTTGTCCCTTTCATCCATTTCAGGGCAAATCGGTCTTCGTGCATGGCATGACGGTCCGGTTCTTAAAAGGTCTGGAGCAGTTCTATCCTCAAGTCTGGGATCCTGTCCCTCCCTGGGAGCCTAATCTGGTACTCACATAGCTCATGAAAGCGCCCTTCGAGCCCTTGGCATCCTCTTCTCTTCTTCTGCTCTCCTGGAAAGTGTCATTCCTGGTGACGATAACTTCTGCCCCAAGGGTTTCCGAGATTAGGGCACTCATCCTGGAACCGCCTTATATGGTGTTCTTCAAGGACAGGGTCCAGCTGCGACTGTGTCTGGCTTCCTGCCCAGGTGGTTTTGTAGTTTCATACGAGCCAGGACATATTCTTGCAGTCTTCTTTCCAAAGCCTCTTAAGTCTGAGGAGGAACATAGATTGCACTCCCTGGACATCAGGAGTGCGCTAGCCTTCTACATAGACAGGACCAAACTGTTTTGCAAGTCAACTCAGTTGTTCGTCGCGGTAGCAAGTAGGATGAAAGGTCATCCAGTGTTTGCCCAGAGGATTTCATCTTGGATCACCGCCTGCATCAGTTTCTACTATGATCAGGCGAAGGTGCCTACGCTGGCAGTTGTCACCACGCACTCAACTAGAACGCAGGCCTCGGTGGTGGCCTTCCTGGCCCAGGTGTCCATTCAGGATATCTGCAGAGCTGCTCCCTGGTCGTCTGTTCATGTTCACATCTCACTATGTGCTTACCCAATAAGCTCGAGATGATGCTGGCTTTCGCAGAGCAGTGCTGGAAAATGCACGACCGTGAACTCCGAGCCCACCTCCAGGGATATTGCTTGTGAGTCACCTAGAATGGAATCGACATGAGCAAGCACTCAAAGAAGAAAAAACGGTTACCCACCTTTCATAGCTGTTGTTCTTTGAGATGTGTTGCTCATATCCATTCCATGACCCACCCTCCTGCCCCTCTGTCGGAGTTGCTGGCAAGCAAAAACTGAGAGGGCCTAGGGCCGGTGGTGCCTGATATACCAACTCATGAGCGTGGCACTCTAGAGGGTGCCGCAGCCGACCCCGCGGATACCGCTAAGGCAAAAGTCTCCGATGACTGTGTACGAGGGTGCGCATGCACCTAGAATGGAATGGACGTGAGCAAGGCATCTCAAAGCACAACGGTTACGAAAGGAAGGTAACCTTTTTTTTTTCTTCCCACAATCAAATGTGACTTCCACCTCCTGTCCTGTTGTACTACGGGCCATTTCCCCCCTTGAATCCTCTCATCCTACATCTGAGAGCTTCATTCACAGCACACTTGCTGCAGCTTGGTCAGAGGACAGACACTGAACTTTATGTTTTAGGACCATGGCTGGTAGGAGACATTGGCATCACTACAGTCATCTTCCTTCCTCCGCCATCACCCCTCCCCCTTATCAGACCTGAGCTCCAATAGCCTGGTTGGCACAAGACTCAAGGCTACTCCCAAACCATAGTCTCCTGTGGTGTAGCATGTTGCCATGAAGCCTCAGGCCAGCTGGGTCATAGATTTTCTTTCATAGATGTGGACCTGCTTTGAGCTTTATCTCTGTCAGTATCGAGTTAAAAAATTCAGGTAAAATCTTGTTTCCATCTTATTCATTTATCATACAGCAGCTTGGAAGAGAGAGAGAGAGAGGTAGGGTGTGTGTGTGTGTGTGTGTGTGTGTGTGAAGAGAGGGGGAGAGTGTATGAAGTAATCGTAGGACTGGAAGGGACCTCGAGAGGTCATCTAGTCCAGTCCCCTGCACTCATAGCAGGGCTAAGTATTATCTAGACCATCCCTGACAGGTGTTTGTCTAACCTGCTCTTAAAAATCTCCAATGATGGAGATTCCACAACCTCCCTAGGCAATTTATTCCAGTGCTTAACCACTGTGATGGACATTAGGAAAAACTTCCTGACTAACCTAAACCGTTCTTGCTGCAATTTAAGCCCACTGCTTCTTGTCCTATCCTCAGAGGTTAAGAAAAACAATTTTTCTCCCTCCTCCTTGTAACAACCTTTTATGTACTTGAAAACTGTTCTCATGTCCCCTCTGTCTTCTCTTCTCCAGACTGAACGAACCCATTTTTTTCTAATCTTCCCTCAGAGGTCATGTTTTCTTGATCTTTAATCATTTTTATTGTTCTTCTCTGGACTTTCTCCAATTTGTCCACATCCTTCCTGAAATGTGGCATCTAGAACTGGACACAATACTCAAGCTGAGGCCTAATCACCGCGGAGTAGAGTGGAAGAATTACTACTTGTGTCTTCCTTAAAACACTCCTGCTAATACATCCAGAATAATGATTGGTTTTTTTTTTTTTTTTTGCAACAGTGTTCTACTGTTTACTCATATTTAGTTTGTGATCCACTATGACCTCCCAGAGCCATATCATCCTCCCCCAGTAGCATAACAGAAGTCCTCTCTAGCTGGATAGCTTCCTCAGTCTTGGACGTCTCCATTTGAATACTCTCAATGTGTGTGTGAATTCAAAGAAAGCCATGGACTAAAATTTTCATAACCTGCTACCTCATTCACCGGAGACTCTTCAAAAAGAACATACATTAATCCCTGAATTCCCTTGATCTTCGCTGCTCTACTAGAAATGCTTCTCTGAGGCAGGGAACGGCAGAGGCTGAAACTTGACTCACTGTTACAGGCAGAGAAGCTTAGTGTCATCTGCCGTAGCTGGTGCAGTTGAACTTGTAATCCTTTATGGGAAGGAAAAGGGGAGCAATTCTATCCCAGCGACAGGGCTTTAATACAGAGGGCAGCATTTTCAGAGAGTTGGGGAGAGCTGTCACATTTTTTTGCTCCCACAATGATGTAGTCATTAGACTTGTGGTGTCGCATGAGGGGGGTTCTGTTGAAGTGGAAATAAAGAACTTGGTCAGTGTTTAATTGTTAGGCCTAAGCAGCTGCATTTCGCTAGAGACTTGCCTTGTTAGTTTCAGTGTACAGGGTTTTTTTTTTAATGTTAACTGGGTTTTCTCCCGAAACTCCTAAGCTTGTGTAGTCTTTTCCTCTCTTGTCCTTAGCTGACAAGGGTTCTTTCTCTGTCCCTTCCCAAATTGACAGACCGTATCTGAAAAAGTATGTATTAGTAGGTTAAAGCTCTAGGAGTGAACTTGTGATCTCTTTTAGACCTCACAGTTTAACCTACTTCAAGAGATCCTCTGTGCTCTAAGTATCTATCCTGGTTTTAAATCTTCCCCTCTCTACAAGTGAGAAGGAAACACCAGCCAAGGTCGATAAGCCAGCATTTATGTACTGCCCCCAAAATGCATTTTCTGCTCCAGTGGTTGGCTCAGGAGCAGCTGCTAACTAAATTGCTCCTGAGTTAAAATTGACAGCACTGGCAATCCTGAGGCTGTGAGAACACAACCAAGTTAATTTCAGTTTCTACTGAAGAAACAAAAGACATCTGTGTTAACTAAATGCAAAGGGAGAAAAATACAGTTGCATTCTAACAGGAAAATACAAACAGAAGTAAAGTACCGAGACTTTAAACAAGTCAAGTGCAGGACAGTGCACTGCCCTTTGCAGGGCCCTGTTTTAGTGGGGATTATCTTCCCTCTCAGTCAAGAGTGTGGTGGAGGTGGGTGGATAAGGAGTGCGCCAAAGATAGTTGAATGGGTCCTTTTGTCTTTTGGATTGTGAGCTCCTTGCACCAGGTACCATCTTGGTTTTATGTCCTATACTGGGTAGCACAGAGCTCAGAATTGAAGCTTAACTAATAAGGAATGGCTAAGAAGAAGTTAAAATCCACAGGGGTAAGGGCAGGTGCGACCAAGCCATCATGTATTTTTGGTGTGGTTGTGATGCTAGGAAGACCTCTTAGGAGGGCGAGGTAAGAAGTTTCCTTCCAAATTACTTAGGGAAGAGCTCACTTTGGATTTGTGCTTGTAAGTCCACCTCAGTATTGTTACCCCAGTAAACATAGATCTGTCAGGAAATGTTTTTCCTGTTTCAAATCCTAAACTCTTTTGATTTCTTGCAAGAATACATTCAGCTGCACAGAGGGGTTCCCTCATATACCTCCAATTCAGTGTTGCTTTCAACTCCTATGAGACACGGAAAAAGCACTGCTCCTTTCTCCCATCCTTGCCCGCCTCTGTTTACAGAGTTCCAATTTAAAATCATACCTTCCATCAGTAACTCTAGCTATTAGAAACATAAGCCATTATGTACATTAATACTTTTGCCTGCTAGATGAGTGCTGTCTTTTGTGTTCTATTGCATATGCGAATCACCTCGCGGACACAAGTTGACATTGACTCTGCCAGAGGCTTGGTGGTTTATTGGATGAAATATTGACCTTTCTGCTCTGGAAATATAGCACAGGTGGTCTTCGTGCTGTCCTAGGTGAAGTAAGCTATGTGCCTCTGCTGATTTAAAAAATAATCAGCATGGTAGTGTTGGGGGAGCCTTTGGGCATTTTTTTCCAGGGGCTGTGAAGTACCATCACACTGTTGTATGTTGATGTGACCCAGTAATGATGAGCTGAACACCATCGTGTTGCACTGGGCCATGCTCTCACAGTGTCTTCAGCAAGGGATTTGTCCCATCAGACAAACTTACAACTGGGTGGGAGGAAATCATGGAAGTTAGACCTTGTCTACACTAAAGGGAAAAGTCGATCTAAGCTTCGCAATTTGGATTACATGAAAAGCGTAGCTCAAATTGACATAGCTTAGATCTACTTACCGTGGGGTCCACGCTACACATCTTGATGGGAGAGTGTTTCCCATCGACTCCCCTTACTCTTCTTGATCCTGGAGTCGACGGGAGAGCGATCGGCAGTCGATTTAGTGGGTCTTGACCCGCTAAATCGACCGCCGATGCATCAGTCGCTTCCGGTAACTGTAGACAAGCCCTTAGATGCTTGCAGCACAGCCACTTAAGGACTGAATTCACTGGGGTATATAACAGCATAACCTAGTTTGTGTTCTTTGCTGTTATGAGTCCATATAAAATCTAGCATAGCAGATCCTGGTAACTTTAGGGTTACACACTGTAGGTCCAACAGACTTTGTGTCAGTAGCAATATAGGTGTGGGGGGTGAATCTTATGGTTATCTTAGGAGCCCTGAAGATTCTCCATGTTTAATCTCCTTTAAGACCTCATTAGAGGCATCATCTCTGGCCTGGAATGTCTCTCTTCTGAGCCTGTTGGTGCTGCTGCTTAATTGTTAAGGCAATAACTGTTATGCAACACAAGGTCCTTCCATCTTTCCTGCTCCCCCACAAAACCGATGTGGATGTGAATGTTGAGTGTGCATTTATGGAGAGCAGAGAAAATGGCATGAACGTATCTCTGAGATCTGTCACTCAGCCAGGAAATTCCAAGGAGTGGATAATATAATTCTGAAGGTTAAAAATAAAAGGTTGGAAAATAAAATTCCAGTAGTTAGAATAAAACAAGATTAAAGTTGCTTCAGCAATGTGCAGTTGGTTGCTTTTCACAGTCTATCTTATGATCATATAGATAGTAACACAGTAAACTAAAAGCTTAAACGTACAAAGGGAGAAAAGGCTAGAAACCAGGAACGTGCAATGTCTTTATTTGCAGGGAGTATGTTTGTGCTTGTACAGTGCTTACTGCAGTGGGGTCCTGATCTCTGAATAGAGTGTCTAGCTGCTACTGCAGTACAAATAATTGATAACAATAAACCAAAAAGAGGGGAACTGCAAGAGAGCAGTGGGTGGAGCACATAGGAGATGTTTGTAAGATGAGATGGCGTCCTTCTCTTTCCTCAGTAAGAAAACAGCACCGCATTGCCTTCTTTCAGAAGGCAAAGGAATGAGTGTGAAATCTTGTGGTGACAACAGGAAAGCCCCAGAGAAAGTGGGTGTGCAGAGCATTGGGATGGCACAATGCAAGAATCCTTTTCCTTTCTTTGTGTGTGTTTTAAACAATGGTTTTCCCAGCTTGATCATAAGCAGCAGATCTGATTTTAATCAGCTAGCATATTAGCAAAAATTGATCTCATTATCCTTTGTTTCTTGGTGCATCTCCCAAACTCTGGCAGCAGCAGCACTGAGCAGCTCCACTTCAGGTGGCTACTTATTTTATGCAGGGCAGAGGAATGCTGATCTGGGTCTGGGAATCTGTTATAAATTGCACTGCACTCGGAATGAGTGCTTGATTGTATTTTAACACAATTAGCCTCTCTGCACCTGGCCTCGTCAGCGGTAATGGACTTGCCTGTTGCCCTCTTCAACTCAGTCTGCTAAACCCATCAGAGGACTGAAAATCAGATTTACACTTTCGCTCTTTGCCCGCAGCCCTTGCCTTCCAGTTCAGTTTCTAGCTGAGTGTTTCTGCACTTCGTCAACATGTTAAGTTGTTTTGGTCTCTGCTTTGCTAGTACAAAGCTAAAGACTTTGTTGTCTGACAGAGATTTAATTCTATTGCAAAGCTTGCACAAGCTTGTCTCTTTGCTGCTTAGATTGATAACCTCTAGAAATTACTGTCGAAGTTGCTGCTGTTTACATTTTTTTCTACTAGGATGAATAAAAGCATAGGCGTATTTTATCTGTAGGACAATAGCAGTTCAGGGCATAAGCCTTAGCATTGTAAGAACAGTCCTATTAAATGAATATCATAGAAAACCAGATGCACAGTCTGTGTTTCCTGTGATCTGTCGGTGATTTGCATGGTGAAATTGGCAGTACCACAGGTCTGGCTGTTTGCTCATGCGCTGACCCTTCCGCTGTCCATACCACAATTGAAGTGTTATTGTCTCGATGCCCTCTTGACAAAATTCATTTGCTGGGGGCAGGGAGGGGTTGTCTCTCCACTGGTTCCATGTTGGGACAATAACTAGCTGCCCAAAGCACCACTGTAAATTCCATTGCCACAGGCGGTGGTGCATAACCTGAGACCAGAAGCTGAACTAATAGGGGAACTGCGTCCCAGAGGGTTTGCTCTTCAAGTTGAGTGTTGAGGACACTGTGGTTTAGTTTCTGCTATAGCTGTCTTCCTGGCAGTTGTTTCAGAGGCAGCTCATTGAAGTGTCTGTGTTGAGCAGCGCTGAGAAGCGGACTGGCTGCCCTCTCTTAACTGACTCTGTTTGTGATTCTCCCCTTCTCCTCAGGTGGCCATAATGTAACTATCTCGCTGCAGTCAAGGACAGGACATACTCACATGCCTTCAGTGGTGGGGGTACTGGTCTTCACTCAGTTCTGGTTCTGGTTCCCCCTGTCACACTTCTTGTCATTGGCTTACACCCCAACCTGTGTCATTGGCCTTAACAAGGACCTTAAGGTATGTGCTTCCATGGTTGATACAGTAGTCTGATGAGAGATGAAATAGCTGGATGACAACTGCCTGCCGTTCCATAATGTTTTCCATCATAAGCACCAATCATTAGCTTTCTGCGAGTTTGTTCATGAAGGGAATCTTACTACAAACAGCACAAGAATCATGTGTTCTGCATGGTGCTGACGAGTATCAATATCTGAATGTTTATGATGAATTGCTGGTACATTATGAGTTGCTGGCACAAAGAGAGCAAGGCCTTTCCTAACCATTTTCTTTTCATCGCCAAGGGAATTCAGTCTGTAAGTTTTAACTTCCTGGGGTCCTTACGTTGTACCAGTACCATTGTGTCTGGCCTCTGCATTAGCTTTCTGGTTTACCCCCTTTTCATTCTGAATGCTGTCAGTTCATCTGCAGAGAATCTGTGGAGGTCAGCCTGGCAGAGCTTTGGGCACCATCCAAGTTTGGGAACTCTTTTTAAACTCTGTTCCTGTTGAACCAGCTTCTAACAGTTTGCCTGGCCATCATGTTCTAGCTGCTTATTATATAACCTTGCCTTCTTGGGAGGAGATAGAGAAATCATGGATGTTACAGTGTGGGGGGGATATGAATACAGCCCCTATTGTAAATCTCTGAAGGAGTCCAGTTGTTTGAGGAAAGAGTTCCAAAGATGCATTGACTGCACTGTGCCCATTGAAACACTATAGTGTGCCTTGGTAATGGTGCTTTAAGACCTCTTCATGGGCTGTAATATAGGATAGGCTAGGAGATGGCTTTAAACATATTTTGACCTCATCCACTGTAGCTAGCTAAAGTATGCTAGAAACTGTAGCTGGAAGAGTGTGAAAAGCTAATATTAATCGTAGTGCCTCAATTTTGTTTGAGCCTTAGCGTAGACAGTGCTGATATTACTGTGGGTGACTGGTGGGATTTGAATCATGCAGTCCCTGTGGGTAGAGATCTGAGTATTAAAGATTGCATCAGGTAAGCCCTTCAAAAGGTTACACTTTAAAGCTTCCCATTACAGAAAGCCTAGTGCCTCCTGGCTAAGGATGTGATGCTTCAGTCTCTGGGTTTGAAAAATATGCCTAAAACGTGGAATGAGAGGAGCCAATATTTCACTCTGACACTAGTGAAAGTCATTGGTAAATCGGCAGTTTGAGTTGAGTCAGAATCTAGAGTGATGGAAGCCTGAATGTTTTGCAGTTTGTTCTGCAGTCTCCCTCTTTGTGCTGGAAAAGCCCGATCGTGCACAGCAATCTTTCGCAGGCTTATTTATGTGCACTGGCGTATTGTATTGGTTATCTGGTTTTCTTTCTTGCACTGTGTACATTTCACTACAGGGAGATGAAACCTTGCAATTTCAGAGTCTCTCATCAAATGGCACTAGCTTCATTAAAATATTGGTAGATTCTAAACCCACCAAACTGTCAAACTATGCCCATGAGGATTCAGGAGTGAGGCTAGAAATAGGACACGCTTTCTGGATTCCGAGGTATAAAAGTAGTGAAAGGACCAATTGGTCAGCTAATTCCTCTCCCTACATTGTAGCACTTCGAGGGCTATCCTCCCCTCAGCAAAGTATTTATTTGATTCTTCCGTTAACACTGAAGGGATTGGGGAACACGCTTGTTGCACTGCTGATATAGTAACAGTGCCCAAGTCCTGTAGTTCTTGTTTGTTGTTACAGTGAAAATTGTGCTAAGACCAGGATTTAAATTCAGCTAGAACTGTCTGGAGCCCAGCTCTGGTAATATTTTCATGGCTCTGGGGGCCCGTGAGCCAGTTCCAGGATGTCCGTGGGGCTGCACAGGGCTGGAGTCACAGCACCTAGCAGAAACCCCTAGCCCCACCACAGGGCAGAAGCCCCAAGCTCCACTCCTTCCCCCCCGGGTCTGGTAGGCAGAAAATGGAGAGGGCATGGGGGGCTTCAGAAAATATTTCAAGAGAATTTAAGCCCTGGCTAAGACCCCACATTTATGAAGGGACCAGTTCAAGTTCCACTGTTAATTAACTACATCTCCAACTCAATTCAATATCACCCTATCATTCTTCCCTGATCATACCCAGAGACTCATGAGGGGCTCCTGGTCTTCAGCCTCCAGAGTGGGACCAGTTCAAGTTCCACTGTTAATTAACTACATCTCCAACTCAACTCAATATCACCCGATCATACCCAGAGACTCATGAGGGGCTCCTGGTCTTCAGCCTTCAGCCTCCAGCCTCCCTGGGGAGTCCCACATGGATCCACTTTCTCCCTCATCCTGTTCCATAGTTACGTAAAACGACCAGAGGAGATTGTGGAACAGCATAGACTGGAACGCCAGCAATGCCCAGACTGAACCCAGTTCCGTCACCTTCACTCACCCATAGAGCGCTGTATCCCAGCTGGGCTGGGACCTGGCTGAGATCAGCAACTTCCTCCAGGAACAGCTAAGGTGACTTTGGCGGGGAGAGAGAGAAGCACTTTGAAGAATTCACTGCCTCCATGGCATCCGCCTCCATCAAGGGCCTCCAAGCGTGAGAGCAGCCATCGGCCATGGTGAGCTCTGGACTTCTCACCACATCTGGATTCCAAATAGCTACAGTCATGGGAAGCTCTCTTTCTGTCTACTCTGCCCCCTCCTGTGAGGATCAGACTTAGCCTCAGTGACCCCTGAATCCATCCCCCTGGGTTGGCTAATGTAACTCTCTCCGCCAAAGAATGAAACCAGCAGCTGTTGTTTTTTTTTAAGGTTCCAAATAAAGCAGTACAGGGCTCTGAGAAGCTGTCACCCCCCTGCTCTGCACTGGCTCCCTGTGTAATATGGGTTAAATTCAGGATTACAGTTCTTACCTTCAAAGCAGTCAGCAGGACTGGTCCAAGTTACAGGGCTACAGCTGTTTGCCATCACCCGGCATAACGTCAGAGCAGAGCTGTCTGTGCCAAGGGACTGCGACTCCGGAATGCTCTCCCGTTCTGTGTATGTTAGTGTTAAATGATGGCACCCTTCTGTGTGCAGCTAACGAGTGATGTCTCAGTTAGTCTGAAAGGAGCTTGGTTCAAAAGGCCATTTCTGTGTAAGCTCCCCATTGCCGTTGTGATGGGTTGGATCACAGAAACCCCCTTGGGAACTGCCACCTGATGTGCTGAGACTACCCATGAGCCTGTTTCCCCTGGCAGCTTGGGACGTCAGTGCCCTGCCTGGTTTGAGCCAGACACGCCAGCCTGCCGCAAACACAGACCCAGGTCTGACCCATGTCCCCTAAACGCTGCAGGCTTAACTGAAAACAGCTCAAGAAGTGTTCCTGTTTCTAACACTCAGATGCCCGACTCCCAATGGGATCCAAATCCCAAATAAATCCGTTTTACCCTTTATAAAGCTTATACAGGGCAAACTCATAAATTGTTCACCTTCTATAACACTGATAGAGAGAGATATACAGTTGCCCCCCCCCCCGGATTAATACATACTCTGGGTTAATTAATGAGTAAAAAGTGATTTTATTAAATACAAAAAGTAGGATTTAAGTGGTTCCAAAAGTAACAGACAGAACAAAGTGAATTACCATACAAAATAAAATAAAAAACCCAAGTCTAATACAGTAGGAAAGCTGAATACAGATAAAATCTCACCCTCAGAGATGTTTCAATAAGCTTCTGTCACAGACTGGATGCCTTCCTGGTGTGGGCACAATTCTTTCCCCTGGTACAGCCCTTGTTCCAGCTCAGGTGATAGCTAGGGGATTTCTCATGACTGTAGTCCCTTTTGTTCTGTTCTACCGCCTTATATAGCTTTGGCACAAGGCGGGAATCTTTTGTCTCTCTGGGTTCCCACCCCTCCTTCTAAATGGAAAAGTACCAGGTTAAAGATGGATTCCAGTAGCAGGTGACATGATCACATGTCACTGTAAGACCTCAAGCCCTCATTCCTCCCAGGCTGACTCACAGCAAGGCCTGCCTGCAAACAGAGCCATCCACAGTCAGTTGTCCTGGCTGATAGGAGCCATCAAGATTCCAAACCACCATTAATGGCCCACATGTTGCACAACTACAATAGGACCTCAGAGTTATATTTCATATTTCTAGTTTCAGGTACAAGAGTGATACATTTATACAAATAGGATGACCACGCTCAGTAGATTTATAAGCTTTGTAATGATACCTTACAAGAGACCTTTTGCGTGAAGCATATTCCAGTTCCATTATATTCACACTCATTAGCATATTTTCATAAAATCATACAGAGTGCAACGTCACAGTGGTAATATCAGACCACCTCTCAAATACTAACAGCGGGCGCCCAGGGAATTGGTGGCAGTACTGGGATTTGATCCCAGATCTCCTGAATCCACATCCGGTGCCACAACCACACAGCCATCGTTCCTCCCTCAGCTTTCTGGGGCTCTCAGCTCTAATTGTGCTCTAATTCCTTGTGATGATTTTTTAAGGTGCACAACATTTTTCATGTAAGTTGAGCAACTCAATTTTACTGGCTCAAACCTTGTAGGTCATATAGCTTTCAATGCTCTTTCATTTGGCCTCTGCCAACTCTTACCTGTTCTGACGCTGAAGACATGTGTTGGGAAGGAAAAGCAGCTTAGATACAGTGGTGGTGAGTGCAGTATAAATATTTGGATGGATAGATAGAAGAAAGCTGTCTGGCCGTATCCAACCGGGGGAGCGTAATGTAATGTGAAACCAGTGAAACTTGTACTGCTGTCTTGGAAAAAGTGAATGGCGGAAGATGCGTGGTCTAGTCTGCTGTGTGCAGATAAAGCTGATCCTGTTTTAGGTCTTAAGGCCAGTTTTGTGCAAAAGACAGCCACAGCTAAACCATGACAGCATCATAACAATGAAGAAACAGCTGGATGTGCATAGTGTGCAGTAAGCTGGAGAAGCAGAAAATGCCCTACCAGAGTTGAATTATATCATAATTGAATAACGATGTTACAGCTGAACATTTGCCACGGATGGCAGCTTCTCAGCTTCCGGAGGGGGAAAAGGGAAGCTTTTGTACTTTAGATGATTTGTGTTTAACTTTGTAAGGAGGAAAAGGCAACCAAGGCAGCTATTCTGCTGACCTCATAGAATCATAGAAGGTTAGGGTTGGAAGGGACCTCAGGAGGTCATCTAGTCCAACCCCCTGCTTGAAGCAGGACCAATCCCCAATTTTTGCCCCGGATCCCTAAATGGCCCCCTCAAGGATTGAACTCACAACCCTGGGTTTAGCAGGCCAGTGCTCAAACCACTGAGCTATCGTTTGGTTCTTTCCCTTTACTTTCCTGTAACAATTCTTTCAAAAGTCTGTATTTTTTTTTAGATGCCAAAAGTCCAGTACAAATCCAACTGCAAGCCCTCTACCTTTGCATATCCTGCCCCTCTGGAGGTACCAAAAGAAAAGGAGAAGGAAAAGGTTGGTAAGCTGATCGGCTGACTTTTCTACTCTCTGTGGACTCATCCACTATGAACATTAACCTTCCCAGCATTAGCCCATGGCAACGTATTCCTTTAGGAATGAAGAAAAGATTGTCAGTTGCTAGTATCTCTGAGAGTAAATATTACGTAACTCTGGCCGTGTAGCAGCATTCTTTTCCTCACGGACTTCTTTCCTTTGTAATAGCAGTTGCACTCAACATACCTGGACGCTTCTTATTGCCACATGAGCTTTGTGAAATGGGTGAGGGTGGCCATAAAAATTGGCCCATTGATTTTAATTCACTGAGCTCACCACCTTTCTGTCTCTCTCATTGCTGAGTCTGGAATTCACTGTCGCTTGTAATCTTTGTGCTGGGATTTGACTGGCGCCTTCCTTGACTAGCCGGATGAGCAGGAGAGCTGTTACAGGCGTATTTACCATGTACATATTGCTCCTTTGCGCGTAGCATCTTTTTGTTCTGTATTCATACAGCACTGAGCACAGTGAGATTATGACTAGGGCTCCTAGGTGCAATGGTAATACAAATAATAAATAACAGTCCTTGAGGGCAGAAGTCCAAAGTGTCCCAACAGCTAACGCAAGGCATTAAGCATTCATGGGTAGAATTTGTGGGCCTGTGCGCTGCAAAACGGTAAATGTAGAAATGGTAACGTCCAGGTAAGAAAATTGAGCCTCAGGTGGTCGTCTTTGGCAGGATAGGTGTCCTCACACAAAGGAGGGCAGCTCATGTGCCTATAGAACTTGATCATCACCATCCGTGACTTGACTGCAGCAGGCAGAGCAGACCTGCCAGCCACCAGAGAGAGGCAGCAGAGGTGTGTACTCAGGCATGTCTTGCTAATGTGTGTGGCATCTGGTGAAAACTGCTAAGCAGTTTAAGAAAACGGAACACTAGAAATGAGGGGTTCTCGGATTTAGAGAACAGAAGCCTGTAGAAATTAGCCCAAATGAGGGCAATAGACTACTACCAAGCAGCTGGTTTTTGCCTTGGAATAGGACCGGATTGTGCACAAAGGCAAGTAATATCATAAGAAATTTCACAGTGGCAGGTGCTTCTGGACATATCCCGCCCTTTCCAAAATTCAAACCCCGTGGCTGATTATGGCCCACCCTTAGAATACCTTGATATGGCACCTTAAGACTCCACCAAAACCTTAGAGGAATAGATAATCTTTCCAGGAGCAGGAACGGACGGGCAGGGCTGACACGGGTCTGCCTGCTGACCCGGTGGTGGTGGTGGTGGTGTTGTCTAACACTGATTGTTGAAAAGATGCTGTGGACACTCAGAGAAGATCAGCCCAATTGTTTCTTCCTCGGATGAAACTTTTCACATCCTGGGCTGTTGCAGTGTGTCTGCTATTGTGTGCCAGTTACCCATAACAGCTGTGGATTACAGTAGTGCCGGGGTAGAGGAGTGGTGAAAAGGATTACGACATTGTCAAGAATCTCTCTTCTGGCTTGATGTTGCCTTGTCACTGAAACCATGGGAGCGAACTTTCCCGTGGTAAGAATTCCTTGTCACTCCTCAAATTTAAAGAAATCCCTTAGTAGGGAAAACAAAACAGCATTGAGTAATCTCTACATTAGGGAGCTTGCCCTCTCTTCACTTACAGAAACTAACCAGATCTGATTGTGTAACACCCTTTTCCACTCCTGCTTGCCATTTCGTCTTCTGCGTGCTCCTCTGTTTGTGCTGCTTATAAGGTAGTGGGTGGGTAGTGAAACTGAAAATTGGCACAGTGCTGACTCTCCTTTTGGTCTGCTTGCCTGGCTGGGAGATGAGCCCTGCGTACAGTGTTGAAGCCATTCTGAAAGCCTTCTTTGTTGAAATGTCCAGGTTTCTACTGCTGTGTTGTCCATCACCGCAAAAGCCAAGAAGAAGGAGAAGGAGAAGGAGAAAGAGAAAGAGAAAAAGGAAGAAGAGAAAATGGAAGTGGTGGGTATAAGCCATAAATATCAAAATGTCCTCCAGCGAGTTTTGTTTGGGGGGCTGTGTATCACATGAACACTGGCTCCTATACACATCTCTGTTCCCATCATCACCTGCATTACCGTAGTTTCTCAGAACCGTGTTAACATGATTCAATATATTGAGTAACTTATCCAGGCACAAGGTTCTTGTGGGGCTGTGGAAGACATGTAATAAAATTCCTGTTCTTTGGTGCACCACTGGTGACTTTTTAACCATCTTTCTTATAACAGTTGCTTGGAGGTGACTGCTATAGGTAACAGAGTAACAGCCGTGTTAGTCTGTATCCGCAAAAAGAAAAGGGTACTTGTGGCACCTTAAATTTGTTGGTCTCTAAGGTGCCACAAGTACTCCTTTTCTTTTTGCTATAGGTAAGGTTCCCAAGCTAGTTAAATTCTAACCCACTGTTTTCACACCCCCATTACATTCTGAAAATATTTATCTTTCTGCCTATAATTTTCATGCGTGCTGATCTATCAGAGGGGGGGAAATACTTTCTCCATTCTAAACCATTGTTGGACTTTATTTCTGCAGTGTGCAACCCCCCCAACCCCCCAATCCTCCAACAATAGCTGAACTTTGCGGGCAAGGTCCTCAGCTGGTGTAGATTACCATAGCTACAGTCACTTCCATGGAGCTCTGCTGACTTACCATCAGCTGACAATCTGGCCTGAGAACGTGAAACTTTATATGCAAGTCGGACACACTGAGGAGTATCTTCAGGAGCAAGTTTGTGGGAAAGGAGATGGAATTAGCTGGATTATAAACGATTGATGGAATTGATTCTGAGACGACTCAGGCAGCTAAAATTCTTAACGTAGCCTAATGAAGAACATTACTTTTGTGATATCCCAACATGCAGTTGTTGCTGCTGGAACAGTTTGTGCGTGAGAAACTGTCATATTGAAAGTCAGCAAAAACCTCCCCAAAATCTGCTTTAAAATCAGGGGTGTGAAAAGATCGCAGGTATGGGGGAGAATTGCAGATTCTGGATTTGTGGGGTGACATCATCGCTTTAGCAGCATTTCCCAAAGTTTTGTAAATTCTGTACTCTTCAAATTCCATTGTTTTTCCATTTCCAAATACCTCCCCTTACCCAGCACTATATAAATAATAAATGTTCCGATAACCCATCTTTGCAGAAAACTCCTTCCAGGTAAACAGCAGCAGTTGCTGAGATTGGGTTTCGTTTTGCCTCATTCACCTTAACGAGGTGTCTATGTCAAAGTCTGCTTGGGCCTCGCTGAGGTTATGAATTAGGGGCAGCTTCTTTATTCTGTCGAATGGAAAACAAAATGGCATGTGGAAAAACAGCAGTGTACCATCAAGGTGGCACACTTAAAATGACGTGCCTACGGCAACGTGAGCGTGACCACATTGCGTGCACACAATATACGGGACAACTTCTAACGCATTAACTTCTATTCACTTTTCAGGCTGTGTACTACTATTATCTGTGTGCAACATAGTTGCACGTGAGTTAAAGCAGCTGTTGGGATCTTTAACTTTTGTGTTTCTTGACCCTTCCAAAGCACAACTGTAACATTAACATAGTCTTTGGGTTGTATTATTCACACAGCACTGTACACTAAGCAAAACGTGCCAGGCAAATGAGCCTTCCTCCAAACAGCTCTGTGGTCTAAAATCACGTGAAAGTGAAGAAAGGCTACGGTGAGTCAGAAGGGCTCTGTGTGTGTCAGCTGTGTGGAAAGCTGACCTAGACACACTGAGTTGTCTGAGAAGGAAAAGCAACTAGACAAAGAGAGACTGCTGCCCCCTGTTGTGTTTGAGCTGACATAGGGTCCTGGCTGCATCTCTGCTTTCCCGTTTTCTCATACAGCTCATATGAGGTTTGCTGGAGTCCTTTGGAATTTGCTGCTGTTCGTGAATCTGGTACCTGAGAGGGTGCCTTCTGCTGTAACAAGGGGTGCCTGCTCTGAACGTTACATTTGGTGCCTATCACACAGCTGCTTTCTAGAAGTACCTAGTTAGTCTCTGACCTCCTCCCCGCTTGTCAAACTGTGACCAGCAGAAGGGAAAAGGTAACCCACACTCTGAAATGTTTTCATGAGGCTGCATAAATGCTTCTGTCTCAAATTGCAGCCTCTGCTGAATCCGGAATTGAGCAGAATTGTACCTGGAACCGTCTGTAAAGAGTCACCAGGATGGAGTCATTTTGGTCAAGTTGCCATGACTGCCAATGACATAAGATGTCAGTGACAGCTTTATAGCTAGGAAAATCCCACCTGCATTTGGCACCTTTTGTGTGCCAGGTTGTAACATGCAGTATGAAAAGTCCTGGGCTTTATTGAGTGGCTATTGAAAGTGGAAGTTTGCTGGGCCACTCTAACCTCTTATTTAACTCTTGTGCCCCTGGAATCTGGATTGCTCTTACAATAAGGTTCTGCTCTGGGGGAATTCAGGTGCCTTGGGTTTATATAAGTATTCACTGTGCTTTGTGGTGGGGAATTAGCCTGATTGACTCCTTTATCTTAAGAGAATGTCTCTTAAACAGGTTTTTGAGTTACTGCTCATGCTGTGTGGATCAAGTAGGAAGTTTGACCCCAGCCTCAAATGTGAGAGGATTGAAGGCTGCAGGTAAACCATGGTGGCCTTGTGTTTTGTAGGATGAGACTGAGAAGAAGGAAGAGAAAGAAAAGAAAAAGGAGCCCGAACCCAACTTCCAGCTGCTGGATAACCCAGCCAGAGTCATGCCTGCTCAGCTGAAAGTCCTCACCGTGACAGAGAGCTGCCGATATCAGCCTTTTAAACCAGTGGGTGCAACCTACCTTGTGCAAACCTAACACCCTGTTCTCACACTTGGAGAGTTCCCAGCGGACGTGCTTTGCCCTGGGATCTTGCATGTGGACAGGACAGCTGTGTGTGCTCCTGAGAACTAAAACCATAACAGCTGATGGCTGTACTGTGTTTTAGAGGCCACATGATATATCCCCATGTCTCATTTTTACTTCCTTATGTCCCTCTTCTCAATTGCTTTCACACATTTGTAGTTATTGGAAGGCAGAGCTACTCTAGGCCCTTATAATGCTCTAATGCTGCTACTTTACATTCTCTTACCCTGTGCTCTCTTCAGAGATCCTGACCCAGAAACTGATGATATGCCCATTGACACCTAATAAAAACCTCATGGGGGACTGGGGAATTGAACCATCATAAGACTGTGTAACGATTTGCAGTAACTGCAATCTGAAGCCTGGATCTGTAGCTTGTAGGGTCACCGGAGAATTGGAGTTAGCTTACCGTTACTCTCTCTCTGTCTTGCACTCCTCCATAGGTGCTAAGGTGAAAGGGCAGATGGACTGGACAGCATTCCAGTGCAAGCAATAAAGATAAAAGGTTTGGGGATGAAGATTTGTGCCAACGTTTTTGAGAAGCGGGCATGTTCAGTCTAGAATGGTCTGCAGATTTGAAACGTATGGTATAAACAGCAAGTAGGGGTCGGTTTATTCTCCTTAAGTAAGGAAAAAAAGCCAGTCAAGGGTTCTACGCTGCAGCAGGGAAAATTTTAACTTTCGCTGGAAAAAGCTGCCCTGGGGAGCTATGAAATTTCCACCAGTGGAGAACTGTCTACAGCCCCATATATCAGGGATGGCTCGGGAATAATGAAATCTGCCCGGCCACGATGCACAGCGGACTAGTGGCAGATGGACAGGAGGCTACGTCAGTCCAGTTGATTCTTTGTAGTGGTGGGAAATGGCAGTTCATAATGATTAAGGATGGCAGTGAGAAACCTCATTTGGAGTGTAACATAGGGCCTTGCAACACTCATGCCCCTTCTCCAGGAGCTGATGTTTCAAGAGTGGATGGTATGTTTCCCTTCCTCTTGTCTCCCCCAAAGCTGCTGCTGTCATTCATGGCTGGGCCTGCAAGGGCTGCTTTCCCAGTGCTAGCGGCCTGTATTCTGCCTAGAACAGAGGGCAGTGGTCTCCATTCCAAGCCAGCGTCCCTGAGGTCAGAGCTGTGAGAACTGCTATCCCACTGGTGGGCTGCAGCAGTCAAGTTTTTTAGTGTTCTCAGATACATTTAAGGGACTTGAAGCTCAGCCTAGTACATCGTGCTCACTGAGTTTAGATCTTAATATAGCTCTGAAATGTCTTCTAGATTGGGTGTCAATGCTGTGAAATTCATTATCACTTGTGCTGGGATTTTATTACTATGCAGTGGGTTGTGTGCATAGATGGTGTTTTTACTTAATAGAACAGGAGTACTTGTGGCACCTTAGAGATTAACAAATTTATTAGAGCATAAGCTTTCGTGGGCTACAGCCCTCATCATCGGATGCATAGAATGGAACATATATACATACAGATAAGTTGGAAGTTACCATACAAACTGTGAGAGGCTAATTAGTTAAGATGAGCTATTATCAGCAGGAGAAAAAAACTTTTGTAGTGATAATCAAGATGGCCCATTTAGACAGTTAACAGGAAGGTCTGAGGATACTTAACATGTGGAAATAGATTCAATATGTAATATGTAATGACCCAGCCACTCCCAGTCTCTATTCAAACCCAAGTTAACGGTATCTAGTTTGCATATTAATTCAAACTCAGCAGTTTCTCCTTGGAGTCTGTTTTTGAAGCTTTTCTGTTGCAAAATTGCCACCCTTAAATCTTTTACTGAGTGGCCAGAGAGGTTGAAATGTTCTCCTACCGGTTTTTGAATGTTATGATTCCTGATGTCAGATTTTTGTCCATTTATTCTTTTGCATAGAGACAGTCCGGTTTGGCCAATGTACATGGCAGAGGGGCATTGCTGGCACATGATGGTATATATCACATTGGTAGATGTGCAGGTGAACAAGCCCCTGATGGCGTGGCTAATGTGATCAGGTCCTATGGTGGTGTCACTTGAATAAATATGTGGACAGAGTTGGCATTGGGCTTTGTTGCAAGGATAGGTTCCTGGGTTAGTGTTTTTGTTGTGTGGTTGCTGGTGAGTATTTGCTTCAGGTTGTGGGGATGTCTGTAAGCGAGGACTGGTCTGTCTCCCAAGATCTGTGAGCGTGAGGGATCGTCCCTCAGGATAGGTTGTAAATCTTTGATGATGCGCTGGAGAGGTTTTAGTTGGGGGCTGAAGGTGACGGCTAGTGGTGTTCTGTTATTTTCTTTGTTGGGCCTGTCCTGTAGTAGGTGACTTCTGGGAACTCTTCTGGCTCTGTCAATCTGTTTCTTCACTTCCGCAGGTGGGTATTGTAGCTTTAAGAATGCTTGATAGAGATCTTGTAGGTGTTTGTCTCTGTCTGAGGGATTGGAGCAAATGTGGTTATATCTTAGAGCTTGGCTGTAGACAATGGATCATGTGGTATGTCCTGGATGGAAGCTGGAGGCATGTAGGTAAGTATAGTGGTCAGTAGGTTTCCGGTATAGGGTGGTCGTTGTGACCGTTGCTTATTAGCACAGTAGTGTCCAGGAAATGGACCGCTTGTGAGGATAGATTTGTTATTATTTATTATTATTTACTGAATAGATTTATTATTCCACTGCACCTGACCTCAAAAAAGTCCTGGTCTCTTGTTAACATGCAGAGGGAATGGCATCGGATTATGGAAATGGGAGATGGAAAAGACCTTTTACTAATAGCCCATGGGTTTGCCAGCTAGTCTGTGAAACGCTGTGGTACACTGAAAGGCTAATGAACACATTGTCAGGCTGCAAATGGACTGAGTCAAATTCTGCTGGCTTTTGTTATTGTGCAAGAAATGGATGAACATGGGGCCTACTCTGTTTCGTAATTGTGTGTGAGAGCGTGCACCCTGGCAATGAATACCCTGCCCAGAAAATCAGTTCTTGTTTTTAATACACTTGCGTTCACTGGTATTTCATCAGCACGTGGAAGCTTTGAGAACAGCTTCTTTCACACAGCTGGGAAGGGGTGGTTCTGTCCCAGATCTCTAAGACGAGGAGGTGGCCCAATTGACCTCCCAGCCTGGACAGAGCTGCTGCCCAGCCCAGTACGAGCTCAGTTCTGCAATTGAAATGTTCATATGCGCACAGTCGTCAGCCCTAAACTCAGCTGACGTGTGCAGTTGTGTGTTTTGTCTGCTCCTGGGGAAGAGAAGCCCTGGGCCTGACGCAGCATGGGAGTAAAGACGTGGCTGCCCTTCAGAAGGGAAATGTGCGGGAAGAAGCACTGCAGCCTGGCGAGGGGCAGCGCGGTGTCTCAGTCAGAGAGTGGTGGAGCCCTGAGGACAGCGGTGGCCCGAAGCCTCACTGGGGAGCCAAGCCACCCCCAGTACAAAGGCAGTCAGTGAGTGGAGTATCCGCTCTGTCTCCGAGTGGTTTCCTGAAAGAACAGAGCAGTGTGTGTCTTGCCATGATGGAACAGTGGGACCAAGGTGGCTTCCCAGCGTCGACACAGAGTGCTGGTTTTTAAAGTTTCTGCTGGTGGGGCCCCTTCGTAAAAGGTCACTTTGAGATGCCGATTATACCCTGGAATTCAAATGTGTGGAAGGCTATAATTCCAGCCAGGCCTCGACACAGTGTCCATGTTTCCGTACCTCTGCAGGCAGCCGCTAGCTTTGGCAAGTTGTATGTTTTGTGCTTCATTCTTCTTTTGTCTTACGAGGTTCTGCTAATGGAATTCTCAGTCAATGGACGCTGATGATCAGATTTGGCTCTGCTTCTGAGAGTCTCTGGGGAGGGGTTGAGCCAAGATCTGACTCTGGTTTGTCTTGCAAAGACTGAATCTCATGAAACAGTTGGTGTGTTTTGATTTTTAAAGCTGTATGGAAAGTGCCAGATTATAGTCACTACATAAATCCACAGATCCAGATGTCACCTTCAAGCAAGCTGAGAGATAGATAATGGAAGAGCAGAGGTAGCTTAGAATGGCCGTTTATTTCATTAACATACAGTGTAGCCAACAGGGTGGCACCTAGACACAATAAACTCCCAGTTATAACTCAGGTTTCAAAGTAGCAGCCGTGTTAGTCTGTATTCGCAAAAAGGAGTGCTTGTGGCACCTTAGAGACTAACCAATTTATTTGAGCATAAGCTTTCGTGAGCGACAGCTCACTTCATCAGATGCATTCAGTGGAAAATACAGTGGGGAGATTTATATACAAAGAGAACATGAAACAATGGGTGTTACCATACACACTGTAACCAGAGTGATCACTTAAGGTGAGCTATTACCAGAAGGAGAGCTGGGGGACGACCATTTTGTAGTGATAATCAAGGTGGGCCATTTCCAGCAGTTGACAAGAACGTCTGAGGAACAGTGGGTGGGGGTGGGGGGGATAAACATGGGGAAATAGTTTTACTTTGTGTAATGACCCATCCACTCCCAGTCTCTATTCAAGCCTAAGTTAATTGTAATCAGTTTGCAAATTAATTCCAATTCAGCAGGCTCTCATTGGAGTCTGTTTTTGAAGTTTTTTTTGTTGAAGTATTGCCACTTTTAGGTCTGTAATCGAGTGACTAGAGAGATTGAAGTATTCTCCAACTGGTTTTTGAATGTTATAATTCTTGACGTCTGATTTGTGTCCCTTTATTCTTTTACGTAGAGACTGTCCAGTTTGACCAATGTACATGGCAGAGGGGCATTGCTGGCACATGATGGCATATATCACGGTGGATGTGCAGGTGAACGGGCCTCTGATAGTGTGGCTGATGTGATTAGGCCCTATGATGGTGTCCCCTGAATAGATATGTGGGCACAATTGGCAACAGGCTTTGTTGCAAGGATAGGTTCCTGGGTTAGTGGTTCTGTGGTGTGGTGTGTGGTTGCTGGTGAGTATTTGCTTCAGTTGGGGGGCTGTCTGTAAGCAAGGACTGGCCTGTCTCCCAAGATTTGTGAGTGTGTTGGGTCATCCTTCAGGATAGGTTGTAGATCCTTGATAATGCGTTGGAGAGGTTTTAGTTGGGGGCTGAAGGTGACGGCTAGTGGCGTTCTGTTGTTTTCTTTGTTGGGCCTGTCCTGTAGTAGGTGACTTCTGGGTACTCTTCTGGCTCTGTCAATCTGGTTCTTCACTTCAGCAGATGGGTATTATAGTTGTAAGAACGCGTGATAGAGGTGGGCCATTTCCAGCACAAATCCAGGTTTCCCCCCCCCCCCACACACACACAAACCCACTCTCCTGTTAGTAATAGCTTATCTAAAGTGATCACTCTCCTTACAATGTGTATGAGAAAACCTGGATTTGTGCTGGAAATGGCCCATCTTGATTATCATACACATTGTAAGGAGAGTGATCACTTTACATAAGCTATTACCAGCAGGAGAGTGGGGTGGGGGGAGAGAAAACCTTTTGTAGTGATAAACACCCATTTTTTCATGATTTGTCTGTATAAAAACAAACATCTTCTGTATTTTCCACTGCATGCATCCAATGAGGTGAGCTGTAGCTCACGAAAGCTCATGCTCAAATAAATCGGTTAGTCTCTAAGGTGCCACAAGTCGTCCTGTTCTTTTTACCTAGAAAGTGAGGCACTCCAAGGTAGCAAAGTCCCAAACCACAGAGGGGCACAACACCGTGACATTATCCAGAAGCATATGCTATATGCATGTCCATAGATCCATAGGCACGGTCACTTATTCCATTCCCCTTGTTATGAGGCTAGAATGTGAATGACTGGATGCCTCTATTCAGAGTGTTTCAGTAACTCATAAACACACTGGCCGTAAAGCCTACTAGCTTCCAATTTGATTCATAAACATTTGAGACAATCTAAAGCTTCCAAGTGCCGCATTTTAATAAATCAATGTATTTAACCCTTCCCTCCTGTCCCTTTACATTTTGTCTGCCCCTGGTGGTGTGACACTGGTATGTACAATGGGAGAATACTTTGCTTTCATTGTAACAAACCACGGAAAGCTGTTTTCACCCCTTGCTTTGAGTGGAGCATTCACACTGATGGGGTGATTGTAACCCAGGGGACTTGGGGTCCTGTTTCTGTCCTAGGTCAAGGACAATCCTACACGAGACAGAGGTATTCTTGAATGTCTCTAGCCACTGACACATTCTCTGCACTTGGCTTCTAGCTTTCCATTGGTGGCATCATCATTCTGAAGGACACCAGTGCAGATATGGAGGAGCTGGTGGAACCAGTGGCAGCCCATGGCCCGAAGATTGAGGAAGAGGAGCAAGAACCTGAACCACCAGAGCCTTTTGAGTACATTGATGACTAGGATCCTGAGGTATGGTGCAGTTCTCTAGCTCCTCCATTAATGGGTAGAGTAAAAACTCCATCCATCAGAGGACCCAGTGTTTAAACGTTTTGCTCTTTTTTTTTTAAGGGGTCGTGTGGTTTTGTGTCGATGGAAGTACATTGTGCTGATTTTTTCACAATGGCAGTTTTAGCTGAAAGGGAAAGGCTCCCTCTCTCCAACCTTAGTCTTCTTGTCCCAGCAGTACAGGCTTGTGCACAGAGAGGGATACGAGCCACAATCTCAGCTTCTGTGACCGTATCCCTGAACTAAACGGAGTGAGCCAAAGTCCACCTACTCCAGGCATTACATTATCTAACTGCAGGCTCCTTCATAAATAGCATGGGACGTGTGGAACTGAGCTGACATGCTGGTTTGCTGATGAAAATCAGAATCCAGTTGCCTTGTTTCTGATTGTAGGGTTAAAAATGCGCATGGATTAGTGGTCAGTCGGGATACCTCGTTTCTTGCCAACAACTGGGTGTGTCACGAACACTGGGGCTTCAGTACCAGACCCAGAGGGTCTTAGCTGCTTGTAGGAGCATACAAATGTGGGCTCTTTTGGGACTGGGCAGAAGATGGCCTCAGCTAATGTTTTTACCTTTCTGGTCTCCGTCTCCAGGACAAGCTCTGCTAAAGAAGATGCTTTGTCTGATATTGGAAACACACAAGGAAATTCCTATGGAGACCTGCCATTCAATGCATGCAGCATCACCTCTGCGCTGACCTGATGCTGATGGTCTGTGGTTTGAGTGCAGAAGAGATATATGCCGTTTAGTGTACTCTTTCACAAAACTTTGTTTTCAAATGAATATATTAAAACCTCTTGATGGAAAACTTGCTTTTGTTTTGACGTCCCAGTTTATCTAAAGGAGGGGAAGATTCATCAGCCTCCCAGCACTTGAATGTACAGGCTCTGAGTCATCCTCTGACTCCCTCTTCTTCCTATATTAGGTGGGTTTCCTCTTATAGGTGTGCCCGGCTGTATCCAGTGCTGCTGGCAGGCCTTAACCTATGGTAGACTAGAACAATAAGGATGCCTTTTAAAAATGACCCATGCACATTGCTCCTTTTTTTTATGCTTGTTTATGCCAAGGGATGCCAGTAAACCCAGGCTGATTCAGCCCTGGCGCTAATCCGACGGACTGATTTTGTTTGTTTGCCCTGCTCCCCAGCATCTGCCCAGAGGCATTGGCAAAGTTGACCCTCATTGATTTAAGAACAGCAGTAATCTTTACACCGGTCATCCAGGTACAAGGATAGATCTCTGCTGGTCTCCTTGGTGTGCTACAAAGGTGCTGAGCACCCGTGTTGGAAAAAGAAAATTAGTAGCTTCAAAATGCACTTTTTTGTTTACACCCCAGCAAACCCTTGTTTTGTGTGCCTTGATTCTTTTCTCCCAATATGGAAATGTAGCTGGTTTAGTCAGTCGGCTAAAAGTGCATTCTGGAATTAGACAGGATGAGTCCAGACATGCAAGTTCCTACGCTGAAGAGTGAATCATTGGCCAAGGACAAATTTATGGCTGGGAGCATGGAATTTGCCTCAGTCAGAAAGAATGAATGCAACTCTTCCATTCACTGTCTAAATTGCTAGGGCTTCACCTCTTGTGCCCTAGCAGTGATGCTTTGGGTTGCGTCACACTCAAGTCAGAGAACCTCAGATGTGGCCAACTGTAAAACAGCCTCTTGTCTAAGGTGCATCACTTTAAACAACCAGCCCTTAAACCTGACAAGTTTTTAATTAAGTGTATCGCATCCAAGAAAGAATATTGTCCCACGTGAACTTAATGAAAAAATCATTTGCATCATAGCTAGGTCTGTAAAATATCCAAGACCAATCTTCCATGTATCTCGTTTATTCCAGCAAGACGTTTATTAATTTCTACATTAATAGACCAGTTGGCCAACTTTCTCTGCAGAATTTACGTGTCCGTTTGGTAGAGGTATGTAAAATACACCTTACAAGGTGTTGAGCAGAAAAGTAGCATCTGTCCATCCAAGACTTTAATCAGGATTCACCAAAGCTAAAAGCATCATTCCTTAAATCTGTGCTGGTCCTGACCCAGGGTTCTTTTAAGAACGTGATTCAGATACATTTTTTTTTTCATAGAGTAGAATTGGAGATAAGCATGAAGGGGCTTTTTACAGTCTATGTCGGGGTAGTCAAGAGGCGGGCTGCAGGCCAAATCTGGACTGCCAGATACTTTTGGACAAACCCAGAAATCTTTTTATTTACTGCTGCTTCTTATTTTATTTTTATTTATTTATCATCATTATTTTTTATTATTTTTCTCTGGAGTATGGAGCTTGACTATACTTTGACCAAGAAATTTGGGCCTTGACACAAAATAGACTATCATTGGTCTATGTAAAACATTATTGTACATAAAAGAATAGAATCAAAGGGATAGCCCCTGCACAAACTATTAGAATCCAAAGCCCAGCACAGGTGTAATGGTACAAGAAATAAAGGAAGAGAATAACACTGTGAATGGTTGAATGAGTAATGGAGAGGCTGGCACAGTGTAAACAGCAAAATGAGGCTTTGCAGAGCTCAGGGGAGAGGCAGCCTATGAAAGGGTACCGGTTTTTATTAGTGTATATTTTTTATTAGGCTTCTCAGCGTAGTATTTGAAGCAGCTCACAAATAGCACTTTTCATCTTTAGATCTCAAAGTGCTTTACAAAGGAGATCAGTATCAGTATCCCTGTTATACAGATGGGGAAACTGAGGCACAGAGCGGGGAAGTTACTTCCCCAAGGTCACCCTGCAGGCCAGTGACAGAACTAGGAATTGAATTCCTGAAGCCCTATGCACCAGGCTATATTGCCTCCCTTTATGGCTTTAGTCTCACAGTGAACCTCACCCATGTGAGATAGGGAAGTGGTGTCTCCATTTTACAGATACAAAAATTAAGGCACCAGAAGGAAAAGTGACTTTTCTAAGGTCACTCACGATGTATGTGGCAGATCAGGAAGAGAGCCCAATATTCTGATTTCCTGTCCTTTAGCCATAAATAAGGCTACATTTATGTTACGGAGGGTCATGGAATCCGTGACTTCCAGAGACCTCTGTGACATTCTCTGTTTCTGCCCCAGGGGCTGCAGGACTCTGGAGCTGGCAACCAGCGGAGCCCTGACAGGGTTCCGGCGACAGGGGGCCCCCTGAAAGGTTCCAGAGACAGGTGACAGACTCTTGAGGGGGCCCTCCTCAGGGTTCCAGCGAGGGGCCAGAGCCTCGTGCCGGGGGAGGGAGACGCCTCGGGTGAGCGGCTGGGTGTGTCCCACTTTCTCTTTGGGAAATACGGTCACCCTGTAGCGCCCAGCTGCCCTGGGCAAAGGGGGGGCCCCACTGCAGCTTCCAGCTGCTGCGGACGGACTGGGATCCCCACAGCTCCCAGCTACCACGGTGGTGGGGAAACCATGGAGCCGCAGTAGTAAAAGTCACAGAGAAGTCACATCTTCTGTGAATTTTTTTTTACTGATTTCCTGTGACCTGTCCATGGCTTTTGCTAAACATAACCATGACAAAATCTTAGCCTTAACCATAAGACCATCCTTCCTCTCCATATCAGCAACTTCACACAGTCAGTATTGCCTATGTTTTAGGCAATCTTTCCATCCATCCATCATCTAGTTTGCGAAATGGAAAGATGAGTTATTCTTTGGCAATTATGTGAGGCAGATGTGGTTTGGAAGAAGATATGAGAGGAGGCAGAGAAAAATACCATGCTGATAAGCACATTAGGAGAAGCATGAATTTCTCAGAAGGCAGCTTATAGAACTGAAGAATTATTCACTGCTGCATCTCTATTCTTTGCCCTTAGCAGTGCTTTGCATTTACTGGTTTAAATCCTCTACTGCAGGCAATGCTCATGCAAAATCAGGTGTCCATCCAACATGCTATAGTCTCAAAGTTTCTTTGGGCTTGTCTACGTGAACAATTAGTCTGTGGCAAGCTGGGGTGTCAATCTATTTGGCACTAGCCTGCTGCGGACTAACTGTCTGCATGGACCCTGCTGACACATGTTACCAGTTTAATGTGCTTTGATTGACTCCTGTTTCAAAGAGCACTGGATCAAAGCACATGAATGAACTGTTAAGGTGCGTCAGCAGGGTCCACACAACAATTAGTCTGTAACAGGCTTCTGTGGGGTAGACTCACGTCCCAGCTTGCTGGGAAGTAAATGTTTGCGTAGACAAGCCCTTTGTTGCACTGTTACCTATGGCTTCAACCACTCCAGACGATGGTGGGGCTGGAAGCTGCTGCAAACTCTTCCCTTTGCCTGACCAGACTTCTAGTGGGCAGACATTCCAAGAAGAAAGGAATGATTGTGAAGGTGTTAGAGTTTTGCTGTTCTGGGTTCACCATGTCCAGGACCTGAAGAGGAGGAGACGAGGGAAAGGGTATCAGTCACAACCAGCCAGAACGTAGCGTGTAGGTGACAGTACCACACACTGGTGGCCCATGGTAGGTACTTTTGGAGAGTGCATATTGGTAGGTGATCTGAAAGACCTTGCTGATGCTTTATAGGGACAAATGGTCCCCACCATATCCACTAGCTTGGCCTGAAGCTCTTTAACTGAGAAACTGAGTAGAGGAATGTCGTATTAACTTCCCTGCTCATTCCCTGGGAGTTGATTCTCAGTCTAGCTCCGGACTGAATCTGCGCAAGCAAAGCAGTTCACAATGAGCTACTTTGCACACCGGTTTCCCCTCGCAAACCCTTCAGGTTGATTTTTGTGTAGGGCGCAGTCAAGATGACCCGATTACACTTCACAGAGCTCTCAGTACAAATGTTATTCCTTCCTCTTCCCTTGACCTCACTCCTCCCTTAGACAATGTTATCTTCTGGCATTTCCCTTGACACATGCAACATTCAAAAGCCTCAGATGATCTCATGCTTGGGACTGATAGGAGACTTGAAGGTGGAGTTCTAACGGTCTCCTATTCCAAGAGGTTAAAGGAATGAGTAATTAGATTCCTCTCCAATTAGTTGCTTAAAGCTCTTCAGTGGAGTCTTCAGTAGCAGTTGTCAGACTCCTGATTGGAAAGGAAGTCTGTTCCTTGACTTCAGCAAAGCTCTAGAGACGGTCTCCCACAGTATTCTTGCCAGCAAGTTAAAGTAGTATGGGCTGGATGAATGGACTATCAGGTGGATAGAAACCTGGCTAGATCATCGGGCTCAACGGGTAGTGATCGATGGCTCCATAACTAGTTGGCAGCCGGTATCAAGCGGAGTGCCCCAAGGGTCAGTCCAACACCTTCATTAATCTGGAGGATGGCATGGATTGCACCCTCGGCAAGTTTGCAGATGACACTAAACTGGGAGGAGTGGTAGATATGCTGGAGGGTAGGGATAGAATACAGAGGGATATAAACAAATTAGAGGATTGGGCCAAAAGAAATCTGACGAGGTTCAACAAGGACAAGTGCAGAGTCCTGCACTTAGGACGGAAGAATCCCATGAGCTGCTACAGACTAGGGACCGAGCGGCTAGGCAGCAGTTCTGCAGAAAAGGACCTAGGGGTTACAGTGGACGAGAAGCTGGATATGAGTGAACAGTGTGCCCTTGTTGCCAAGAAGGTCAATGGCATTTTGGGATGTATAAGTAGGGGCATAGCCAGCAGAACAAGGGACGTGATCATTCCCCTCTATTCGACATTGGTGAGGCCTCATCTGGAGTACTGTGTCCAGTTTTGGGCCCCACACTACAAGAAGGATGTGGAAAAATTGGAAAGAGTCCAGCAGAGGGCAACAAAAATGATTAGGGGGCTGGAGCACATGATTTATGGGGAGAGGCTGAGGGAACTGGGATTATTTAGTCTGCAGAAGAGAAGAATGAGGGGGGATTTGATAGCTGCTTTCAACTACCAGAAAGGGGGTTCCAAAGAGGATGGATCTAAACTGTTGTCAGTGGTAGCAGATGACGGAACGAGGAGTAATGGTCTCAAGTTGCAGTGGGGGAGATTTAGGTTGGATATTAGGAAAAACTTTTTCACTAGGAGGGTGGTGAAGCACTGGAATGCGTCACCTAGGGAGGTGGTGGAATCTCCTTCCTTAGAGGTTTTTAAGGTCAGGCTTGACGAAGCCCTGGCGGGGATGATTTAGTTGGGGATTAGGTCCTGCTTTAAGCAGGAGGTTGGACTAGATGATCTCCTGAAGTCCCTTCCAACCCTGATATTCTATGATTCTATGAAGAGTCTTTATGAATGGGACCTCTGGTGTCAATATAAGCATTAAGATTTAGCATTCATCTGGTTCTTTGTATTATCAGTACACTGAGCAAGCATCGGTGGGAACCACGCTCTTCAAACAGTGAAGCAAAAAGTGGTGCATACAGAAAAATGTTTCCTAGCCCCTGGCTCTTCTCTTCATGATGTGTAGCTTTGTCAGAGGCAAAGAGACACTAATTAAAAGACAATCATAGAATCGTAGGACTGGAAGGGACCTCAAGAGGTCATCTAGGCCAGTCCCCTGCACTCAAGGCAGGGGTAAGTATTATCTAGACCATCTAACCTGCTCTTAAAAATCTCCAACGATGGAGATTCCACAACCTCCCTAGGCAATTTATTTCAGTGCTTAACCACCCTGACAGGAAGTTTTTCCTAATGTCCAACCTAAACCACCCTTGCTGTAATTTAATCCCATTGTTTCTTAGAGAACAATTAAAGAGAACAATTTTTCTCCCTCCTCCTTGTAGCAAGCGTTTATGTACTTGAAAACTGTTATCATGTCCCCTCTGTCTTGTCTTCTCCAAACTAAAAAAACCCAATTTTTTTCACTCTTCCCTCGTAGGTCATGTTTTCTAGACCTTTAATCTTGTTTGTTCCTTGAGGGAAAACTGGGAAGGGTGGAGAGGAGATGGAGAAACGCTGGACAAGATAAGGAGAAAGGCACTACTTTCAGGAAGAAATTGGTCAACAATGTATGCTGGCTAGATATTATGTATTATCTGCACCCTATACACGTCAGTATGCATTAAGCACAACTAGTATAGCAGTTATGTAGCCTAAATTGGCCTACGTAGACCTTTACTATAATCCTGTAAATTTATGCTAAGTATCCCATAACCCCTTGCATTGGCTGAAGTAAGACTTGGCTTAAATAGAAAAGAAAGCTGTCACAATAAGGACATATGAGTATTTTACCATAGCAGTAGGTAGAGACTTATTCTTACAGGCCAGGACTGGAATGTCCCAAAGGAAGAGGACAAGACATAATGATTGTTCTACCCTGGTACAAACCTAGAAGTTACCTTCATGGACCAGTACCTGGAATGCTAGTATCTAAAACAAAGATAAGGAAAGGAACAGAACAACACATAAAGGAACTGGGACAGACTGATGGGTTTATTTTAGTGACATGTAAAGAAATGTGTAACTTGTCAAATGATCCAGTAAATACTACCAGCTGAAATGTAACTTGGGGAACACACCTGCATAAAGTAAATGTAAAAATGCTACACATGATGGCTTCCCAGAGACTGATATCCTCTAGAACTTTCCCTTTATTCTGTTGTTATTGGCTAGGAGAAATAAACCTGACTGACCTTGGTTATTTGGTCTCTTGAATATATTTCATAACAGCATCACTAACTCGAGTCTGAATAAAAACAGAAGGATAAAGGGTAAACTCTCTCCCTTTCAGAGAAGAGGCACCAGACTTGTGGTGTGCTTCATATAACTGAATGACCACACTAGGGGTCTGGTTGGGTAGAAGTGAGATGTGGGGTCTGTGAAATGGATGATCTAGAGAAGGCAAAGCTGAGCTTCTCATTTACTCGTTTCAGGCATTCAAGCATGGTGCGCTGGCAAGTGAAAGGTGACACATTTGAAAGAGAGAAAATGAAATATTGGTGTAACTGATTAACCGGTGGAACTACCTGTCACAGGATGTTGGTGCAAACAGCTGTAAGATTCAAAGCAAGACTAGATTTTTATTTCAATAGGAAGAACATTTGTATCCGTGCGAGGTAGGATAGAAAGACAAGGGCCATCAATCCCCCTGTTCCAGGGACCAGTGATCATGAAGATGCTTCCCTCATGTATTGCATACTATATTAGGTGTGTTCTGGATGTACAGCACTGCATATTAATTTGCTGTATTCTGGAGGTTTTGAACTTCATTTGAAGCATGGCCCATTGGTCTGTTAAAGATGGCAGTCCCTGCATTTTTCTCTGAAGAATTTACGTGCTTCTGTTTCTTGGTAGGCTGAGTTCTCATTTCTTCTGTGGTTCTCCTCCTGCGCCCCCCCCCCCGCCCAATTAATTGCTACTGCTTTGCAAATTCCATTTGACAGTGGCACATCGACTAGCTTAGGTAATAATGACCGGATCTGAGATGGGTCAGGGATGTTCATGAAGGATGTTCTGTTGCTCTGACTTTGGAGAATAAAGATAATCTGGTTGCTTTTTGAGGTGCTGTCGTCATGTTGGTTCCATGAGGGCAAATTTCATGTCAGTTTCATACAGGTTCAAGGTGCTGATAAAGGTTCCTGTGGATCAGCAAAATTCTTAAGCTTATCAGGCCCCACACACACCGCTGGATGTAGGTGGCATTGGAAGAAATCGGAGAGGCTGGTTCCTGCTGGTCCAAGATATTAGGTCTCTCTGAAAGGGAAATACTGAAAACTAAACTCTCAAATGTCCACCTTAAAAGAGTTGAGCCAAACGGTCTCCTGACCAGTTGTGGCTGAACACTGAAAAGAATCTCAAAGGAGTTTCACACTTCTGTTATTCCTGTCCTGCTGGAGGAAGGGTGGACATAAGCTGACCATCCAACCAGGCAGTTGTAAGGTCTTAGCTAGAGATTGATCTAGCACTGCATCTGCAAGGAGGCTACATCTCTTTGGGATTTGCCATGATGATGATACCCTACTAAAGGATCCTAAGGTACTTTCCCAGCTATAGATACACAGTGCTGGTGAAATGTAGTCCTCTGTGAGCTAGAAAATCTGTGCTAGGCTGATCCCTTGCAGGCAGCCTGCTGGGCAAAGGTCAGGTGAGGACATGAACTTGAGTTTGACAGCACAATTGAATAAAAATGGTTATCAGCTCCAGTTCTGTAATGCTGTCTCCTAGCTCTGCTCTCCTCCATCCCTCCGCCCCATGTCCTTTCCCGTCTTGATATAATTATGATGGCGTCTACCTGCTCCGTTTCCCCTTGTTGCTTTTGCATGCACACACAGTTTTCCCTGCTCCTGTAAAAATGATTGAGCATTTTTCTACTGTTTAGTGTTCTGACTCTAATGTCAGAATGTGCGTTTTCTGCAATAAGTCTTAATTCCCAGCCCCTCGGCTCTGTGCACTAATGGGACAATCAGAGTCCAGACACCCTAAGGGGGACACAGAAGGTTTAGGCCCCAAAAATGAGTAATTGAACCAACTGATTGCATGCTGTATTGTGCTATGGAAGTATACTGAGTAAGATCTTTCATGAGAGTTTGTAATATTCTGTAGCTGATTGTCATCATGTGATATGTTGTCGATGATCCCTCGAGGTCGAGGATGATCTCTTCCACAAGTTTTATTTTGTATGGGTATTTTGGTGACTAAGGAGTCTGATCCTTGAGCCACAAACTTGTTGGCAGACATTTCAGGTGGTGATGGAAGGCAGGGTCTGGCCACAATTGCTGCACGACAGTCGTCTGTCCTTTCTTTTCTGGCATTTTTCCGTGGCCAGGACAAAGCGATTTTCCTTAGGAGTGATTGTCCCTTCTCAGACCAGTCTTCGCCAGTTTTCCCTATTCTGGGCTGCTGTGTCCCAGTGTGTGGTGTCGATGCCACATCTCTTGATGTTTATCTTGAGGGTGTCTTTGTGGCGTTTCTTTTGGACTCTGCGTTTCCTTTCTCCTTTGATGAGTTGAGCGGACAGAAATGGTTTTGGTAGGCATACGTCAGGCATGCGCACACAGGGCCCACTCCACCTCAGCGGTAGACAGACCCTGGTTATAAATGTGTGTGAGGGGATATAGAGAAAAATGTAAATAGTAACTTGTGGCACATCTTTAGCAATGCGCCAACGGGGTGATTAAGTGATCAGGCTGGGAGCGGCTGCTTCCCAAACCAGTTGTCTGTACAAAATCAGCTTTAAGTACCCATCCATTCACCAGCCCAGGAAAAGACAACAGAGTGCCATCAAAACGGAAAGACATTGAGACAAGTTGGAATTCCCCCACTTTGAATCGTTAGATTGACTGAAGGGAAGAAAAAATACACAGCAAACCCTTTTAGAACGGAAGAGGTTTGAAGTAAAATCCATCCAGAAACTGAGGCCAGGTCTACACTATAAACTTATATCAATATAACGATGCCTCTCAGGGATGTGAAAAAGCCATACCCCATGAGCAATGTGGTTATACCTACCTCACCACCCCATGTAGACAGTACTATGTTGACGGGAGAGCTTCTCCCGCCAACATAGCCACTGCCTCTTGGGGAGGTGGATTACCAGCGCTGATGGGAGAAGCGCAGTTGCACCGGTGTATCTATAGACAAGCCCTGATGGACAACCTCTAAGCAGGAAGGGGTCTGTGAAATGCTGGATTCTCCCCTGCAGTTAGGGGGTACACTGGGAACCTGTTCAAAGGCAATAGGCAAAATTCCTTTTTTGATACGAGTTATCTAATATGGAAGTGTAAAGCCTAACATGGCGTCTTTGTTTATTTACTGTGTAACTTGTATACGTTTGCTATCCTCTTACAACATAAGAACAGCCAGACTGGGTCAGACCAATGGTCCATCTAGTCCAGGATCCTGTCTTCCCACAGTGGGTGGTGCCAGATGTTTGAAGGGGACTGAATGGAATGGGAATTTATAGAGTGATCCATCCCCGTCATCCAGTGCCAGCTCCTGGCAACTTCCTCTTTGAATCTGTGATTTTTCTATTCAATAAACCTTTTTGTTTGTTTTTACCCCAAGCAGGTCTCTGTTGTGCAAGCTGTGGGGAGTATTCGTGCCAGAGCAAACGGATGACTAGGGGTGGGTTTCGTACCTTCGGGAGTGACGAACCAGAGGGGGGAAATCCAAATGTCCAGTGGTTAAGCACTCGGGGAGGATGGAATTGGGGAGACTCGGGACAGGAAGGGCTGGTGGTGTCACCCTGGAAGGGTAACTAGGCAGGTGGAAGCCTGGGTGAGAGCTTGTGCTGGAGGACAGGCTCCTGGTGCTACAGCAGTACAGCATTAGAGCACCCCAGGTTACAAGGCAGGTGGTGACAGAACCTCTTATTCATCTGGGTGACCCCCAAAACATCACAACTAGATACCACTGCCTGGTGCTCTTGTTCGCTTGGCTCTAAGATCCTGAACAGAGGCACAGACTCTTAGAGGTCTCTTTTCCAAAAATGGGACAGTCCAGGCAAATTTGGCCCTGTTCTCAACAACGAGACCAAAGCCTCAGAACATCCAAAGACCTTGATTCCTTCCCTTAGCCCCTTCCAAGTAAATGAAAGTTTGCCTGATGTCATCTTAGCCAGCTTGGCTATTGGTCAGTGACTGTGGAGTGCAGCAAGTCAGTCATTCAGAGAAAATGGCTCCATGTCTAGTTGGCAGCCGGTATCAAGTGGAGTGCCCCAAGGGTCGGTCCTGGGGCCGGTTTTGTTCAATATCTTCATAAATGATCTGGAGGATGGTGTGGATTGCACTCTCAGGAAATTTGCGGATGATACTAAACTGGGAGGAGTGGTAGATACGCTGGAGGGGAGGGATAGGATACAGAAGGACCTAGACAAATTGGAGGATTGGGCGAAAAGAAATCTGATGAGGTTCAATAAGGATAAGTGCAGGGTCCTGCACTTAGGACAGAAGAACCCAATGCACAGCTACAGACTAGGGACCGAATGGCTAGGCAGCAGTTCTGCGGAAAAGGACCTAGGGGTGACAGTGGACGAGAAGCTGGATATGAGTCAGCAGTGTGCCCTTGTTGCCAAGAAGGCCAATGGCATTTTGGGATGTATAAGTAGGGGCATAGCCAGCAGATCGAGGGACGTGATCGTTCCCCTCTATTCGACATTGGTGAGGCCTCATCTGGAGTACTGTGTCCAGTTTTGGGCCCCACACTTCAAGAAGGATGTGGATAAATTGGAGAGAGTCCAGCAAAGGGCAACAAAAATGATTAGGGGACTGGAACACATGAGTTATGAGGAGAGGCTGAGGGAGCTGGGATTGTTTAGCCTGCAGAAGAGAAGAATGAGGGTGGATTTGATAGCTGCTTTCAACTACCTGAAAGGGGGTTCCAAAGAGGATGGCTCTAGACTGTTCTCAATGGTAGCAGATGACAGAACGAGGAGTAATGGTCTCAAGTTGCAGTGGGGGAGGTTTAGATTGGATATTAGGAAAAACTTTTTCACTAAGAGGGTGGTGAAACACTGGAATGCGTTACCTAGGGAGGTGGTAGAATCTCCTTCCTTAGAGGTTTTTAAGGTCAGGCTTGACAAAGCCCTGGCTGGGATGATTTAACTGGGAATTGGTCCTGCTTTGAGCAGGGGGTTGGACTAGATGACCTTCTGGGGTCCCTTCCAACCCTGATATTCTATGATTCTATGATTCTATGAAAAGCCCACTAGTTTCCTCTAGTAGTAGTTGAGGGCCAGTTCTTTGGACTCGTTAAGCTGGACTGATACATCCAAGGAAGAAGCATGAGTCTGAACTCAGCTCATCAGTGGGTAGGTGAGCTCAGGCTGCTCAGGAGTCAATGAAAAGGCAACAGAGATGATTGAGGGAATGGAACGGTTTCCATAGGAGGACGGAGAGACAAGATTAGGGCTGCTCATCTTAGACAAGAGATGACTCGGCGGGTTGGATAGAGGTCTATAAACTCATGAATGTTATGGAAAAAGTGAGTAGAGAAATGGGTTTACCCTTTCCGACAATACAAAATCCATGGGGCGCCCAATGAAATGAATAGGCAGCAGGTTTAATACAACAAGAAGTAGGACTTCTTCACACAACACACAGTCAACCTGGGGTGCTTGTTGCCATGGGATATTGTGATGGCCGAAAGTATAACTGGGCTCCAAAAAAGAACTAGATAAGTTCATGGAGGACAGGTCCATCAATGGCTGTCAGCCATGATGGTCAGGGACACAACCCTATGCTCGGGCCAACCCTAAACTTTTGACTGTCAGAAGCCAGGAGTGGAAGACGGGTGAATCTCTCCAAAATTGCCCTGTTCTGTACATTCCCCCTGAAGCTCTGGTACTGGCCACTGTGGGAGACAGGATACTGGACTAGTTGGACCATTGGTCTGACCACTGTGGTCATTCTTATGTTTTTATGAAAACCAAAGGTTTCAACAACTCTGCCATCGTGCTATCCTGGTAGAGCCTCGGTGCCCCAGTCGTGACAAGCCAGGACCCCGTTGTGCCTGGTGCTGTTCAGACACATTGCTGCAAGCCCTGGAGGAGCAGCCTGTTTTCTGTGGCGTGAGCTGGTGTGAATAATTCTGTGTGAACTGACCCATCTGTAGCGGTTAGCGAAAGGGGTGTTCAGACCGTCGCTGGGTGGGGCAATTTTCCTTCAGATTTGAGCTGCTGTAATAAAACAAAGCAAAGCCTCTGAACAGCCTGGATCTCTCTCACCACCCAGCTCTATCACTCAATGGAGCAAACTGGTCTGCTCTTAGTTTCTCTTTCTGGCCACTGGCCAGACCACTCCTCCCCTTTTCTCTCCCCAGTAGCTGGCTGCCTCCTCTTTCTTCTCACCTCCAGAAATCTCCTAGTTCTGACCTGCTCCTGCACTGGGCAGTGAAGATTCATAGATTCATAGAAGGTTAGTGTCCTACCTAGTAACGGTGGTTGGTTGGAGGAGCCTTTCTGCCTACTGCTGCAGAAAGGTCTAAACACTGACACCACCTCCGTGACCCTAAAGGTTGCCCTGAAATTCAAGATGGTGACACTGGAGAAGCAGAAGCAGCGGCAGCAAACTTTGTGGTTTCTCTTGGCATCTCTGGTGTTTAAAGTCTTCCTGATGCTCTGCCTATGACATCCCTTTCTTGGTTTCAGCCCATTATACCCCCTTTGGATCACTCTGAATATTTCCTCTCCCTGGATGTTAGACAATTATGTCTCCTGCCCTCCGATGCCATCACTTAGCCAAACTGTACAAGTTAATTCTTTTACTCATTGTAATTTGCTTCTTCCAGCCCCTTAATCATTTTCCTGGCTTTGTTCTGAACTCCCGCAATGTGTTGGAGGCCAGAACTGCCCAGTATTCCAGGAGCAGTCTCACCAAAAGGGGCCGTTCCCGCCCGGATTGTGACCCGCCTTTGCCTACACAGTCTCACGCTGCGCTGGCTGGGTTTGCTGACAGCCCTGCACCCTCATTTCCCCCTCTCCATGGCAGGGGCAGAGGCAAAAATTGCCACACACACATGCACTCGGGTCCAGTTTATCTTCATCAAGTGCTGGAATGTATCTGATTCCAAACGGGGTCTGTGTTGTCCTGTCCCGGCTGGTCTTTTCCCTTTTTAAAGGAGACTTTTTCAGAACAGAAGTAATAGACGCCATTACATTTTATAACCAAGCATACCCGCAGGGCTCAAGCTTTCTCGTGCTGTGCAGGTACCGGTTGTTGCTTTGGCCCTGGGCAGTTTTCTGCTTTCCTTTACTCAGTGTTTTCCAACTCTTCGGTGATTTATTTTACATAAAAATCCATTTAAGAAAACAAACTTGACTGTTCCTGGGCACTGCCCAGCGGCAGCTCTTGGCAGGGTGTTGCGGTGATTTGGATGGAGATTTAAAGCTTTTGAAATATTGCTTGGGGGTCATGCTTTAAGTACACTCCACTGTTCCGTGTCCTCTGGCTGTCTCGGGGTGAGGGAATCAAGGTTTCGACATGATCATCTGGTTTTGAAATGGATCGTGGCCTTTATTGATGCTAACAACGAGCCATCGTCCCTACCCTTGATAAGAAAGCTTTGAGTGTTTTTCAGTTCATTCCATTTTCACTCCTCATTTAGAATAACCTCTTGGGAGCTTGAAACCCAGATCTGTCTTGTCAGGAAATGTTGCATCTGTACTGACGAACGGGCTGCATGTATTGCTCGGTTTGTTGTAGGGCTGGGATGTGCTGTCTCTGCAGTCCACGCTTCCCCATTATTTTTATATACTATTTGCACTGAAGGAGGCTCCAGTTGTGGCTACAGGGTCCCATTGTGTTCGATGCTGCACAGACACAAGAAATGGTACGTGCGCCAAAGACTGTGTAATGGATGCCGTGGCGTTGCAGCTGTGTTGGTCCCAGGATATTGGAGAGAGAAGGTGAGTGAGGTAATATCTTTTACTGGACTAACGTCTGTTGGTGAAAGAGGACAGCTTGTGAGCTTACACAGAGCTCTGCTCCAGGCCTGGCATGAAGATCTGAAGAAGAGGTCTGTGTAAGCTCACAAGCTTGTCTCTCTCACCAACAGAGGTTTAAAGATGAAGACAGCCATGGACTGTGTTATGGTGCTAGAGGACCCTTAGCTTAGGTGGTGGAAAGGTGTCCACCGAGAGGCTACTCTCCAGTCTGCAAACTCCTGAGCCAAGTGCACCAGATACAAATGGGGCCTCGGAGGACAGATCCCTATGGGCGGATCAAATTACCTTTGACTTGCTGTCAGACAGGAGCAGCCCCTGCCTCAGGGCAGATGGGGTATGGAATCTCCCATAGAACCAGCTCTGGAGCAATGGTGTTTGCATAGTGAGGGGAAGGTTATAGCTCCCTACAGCTAGTTGGAAAGGTTTTGGTAGCTTTCTCGGGGGGGAATTGGCTTTTTTTTTTTTTTTAGACCAAATGGTTGTTGTTAATTGTTATTATCATTATTTTTGCAAAAAATAGAGTTTGATTTTCATTGAAAAACTAGAACTCTGGAAAATGAATTTTTAATGTTTCACTTTTAAACTGAAACAATTCCATGGTTCTGATGAAAATTCACAATCTTTCGTGGAAAGCTGAACTTAATTGAAAAAGAAAAAAAAAAAGAAGAAACATTCATTTTTGTTTAAACTTTCCACAGTGGAAAAATAAATTCACAGCTAGATCTACAGTTAAGCCAAAGTCCAGAAGAGTTTATTATTTTTATGAGCTCTTAAAATATAGCTGTAGAGTACGGACGCTGTTACTACTGCAGTTTGCAACTGCGTCCTGTTTTCCAGTTCACCCATGAGATAGCCTGCTTCTCCTTAGCGTTGCTGCCGGTCATGCTCAGGGACTTGAATATGCTTGGTTTTATGAACATTTTTTAAACCATGTCACATGCACACAACATTTAAACTCGACCTTTTGCTGCTTAAAGAGGAAATTGTGGGGGTTAACTTTGACTTCTCTTTGTGGCCATTCAATTCTGGAGGTGATCCTTTGTTCAGCTCTACGTCTACATTCCCTGACTGCAGATGGGTTGTTTCTTCTTCTCTCTGTTTGTGTGGGTGTGTGATGTGGTGTTCTTCGATCAGGCCCTTAATTTCTGTAATATTGGGTGGTCTTTCTCAAGCGTTAGCTTTTCTTTTGAATACACAACATGCATGAGGTCTCAAAAAGCCGACAGGCCAGCTGGGGAGCTCAGGATACCGCTGTGGAAAGGCTTATTTGTCTCTGTTAACAACAATCTGACAGGTTGTACTAGGGTTTAAAAACATGCTTGTATCACTGGTACCCCAACTTTCCTCTTCATCCCCATTCTGGGTGTCGTTTCCTCCATCTCTTTGGCTTAGACTAAGATTGTCAGTGCTTTGGGGCAGGAACTGTCTCTCTGTGTCTATACAAAGTTTAGCACAATGGGGCTGTGACTTAGCCAGGCATCCAGGTGCCAGTATAATACCAATAGCAGGCCTGTTAGTCTGCCCTGAACAATGTTAATTCGGGCCCCATGCCTTCCCAATCCAGTATTCTGCCCTTCTGTGGACATTTACTCTGTGGTTCCGTTTAAAAGGGGCCCTGGCCCATCACCAAATCCTTCTTAATAAATGTGCCAATCCATCTTGCTGAAGCATTAAGAGAAGGCGAGCGCCCAGCGCTATAAACTCCAACACACACCCTCATTGTTCGGTTCTCCCCTACCTTTCCCTCCGTGTTCTCATTGGCATCAGTGGCTTCCTCCACGCCTGTCTCCGAGGGAGGGGTTTTGTGCGGTTTGGCTGTCCCACACAATCTGCTGTCGCTGCAGATTCGGAGCCGCCTCTCGCCAGCCAGCCGCACCTGTTGCCAAGGAAAGTGAACTGTGCCTGCGAGCCTGGGTGTGAGGAAAGGGGAGGATGTGCCAGCAGATTGGCAGGTCCCGAGCGCTGACTGACCACTGCCGAGAGCCGAGGGGTTTTTGCAAGCTCAGCCGTTCGTGCAGCGGGCGCCTGCAAGTTGGATCCTGGCCGCGCAGTACCAGCTGCCCAGAGGTGTGTGATTCGTTTCAGTCAGCGAGCGCTTGCTGCTTCTCAACGTGCCCATCCACTCGCCCCACTGAGTGCAGCTTTCCTGCTGCGGCCTGTTCTGGGCCAGCCGGCCCGTGTCTGTGCTCGGAGATGGGCCGCGCTAGGAGTACATCTGGCATCCCCCGCTTTAGGGCTTTGCCCGTTCTTTTCGGAGGGGTGGGCGCTCCTTCCCTCATCCGAGCCATCTCTCCTTGTCGGGGATTTGTCCCGGTTGCCTACGTTTTCCTTTTCTTAAAGCTCTCAGGCTGCCCCTTCCAGTCAGGACCTTCCTTGCCCTGGACAATTTTCTCTCTCTCCTCGGTGGTCAGCATCTTTCCACCTGCTCAGGCAAATGGCTGCCATGGCCCAAAGCAGGAGAATGGCCCTGTGCCCTCAGCCATGGCGCTGGCGGGTTTCCTGGCAGGCCGTGCTAACCCCAAGAACGCCGTTTCCTTAGAGTGGTTTGGAAGTGGCAAACGGGCAGCGTTCAGGCTATTCTCCACCTCCCCCCCCCGCACCTCCTTCTGGCCACTAGCTCTGGACAAGGGAGGTTTGTGCCATTCAGATGCTCTGTAACCGTCAGTTTGAGGGTGTCCTCTGGCAGCTGTGAAGGAGCTGAAATCCCTCCCTGGCTGTCGAGTCGGGGTGGCTTGTCCTGAACGTTGGCTGGATTGCATCGCGAATACACCTCAGCATTTGAGTGCAGCCGCAATCCTGGCTCCTGCTGGGAGAGCTTATTGCTTTGTGTGTCCCCCCCGCACAGCCCCTTGTTTCCGTCGGCTCTCCGTGCAGCTGTTGGGCACTCTCCCAGACTGCTAATGGGCCCAGACTCCACGAACGCAGAGCCTGCTCCGGGAGCTTGCGGCCAAGCGACACCGTGTCTTGCAAGGGGACAGGAGCCTGTAGCTGCAATGCCTCATCATCGAAGCTGAGTTCAACCGTAGCAGACGTCCGCTCCCTTCCTCGTCTGCTAACCGGGATCCACCGGCGTGCGGTAATTTCCCCCTGAGTGCTTGTGACTGTGTGCATGGAGAACACCGGCTGATGGCTCTTTCCCAGCAACATCTCCAAAGCTCCCCCTCCCTCCAGGCTGTCTCGTCGGCTTTGGGAACAAGGGTGCTTCTCAGCCGGGTCCCAGCCCGCAGGCCCAGCCGCTGCAGCTGCTGTCGCCTATGTCACCCTTCTGGGCTACGGCTTCTTCCGTGCAGCTTTGTCACCGTCAGACAAACCTGGGTGCTTCAAAAAGCTTGTGACAGGGACACACAGCCCCAGGATTCAAGCGTTAAACCCTGTCATCGCCACGTGAGAGAGGATTTATTCCCGTTTTAAAGAGCCAAGAGCTTGACTTGTCCAAAGGGACCCAGTGAGTCCGAGACAGAGCAGGGAATGGAACCCAGGAGTCCTGGCTCCCTGTTTCCCCTGCCTCTTCTGATTTAACCCTCCTCTCTCATTCGAAGCCCAGACGCCTGCTGCTCCTGGTAAAGATCGAGTGCCGGCTTGGCAGAGGGTGTATTTTGCCATTCGGTCAGCTTGTATCTTCCACTGAGATCGGGAACATGATACAGGCTGAGCTCTGGGCCTGTTCAGGCAGGAGGTGTTTAGGTGGCAGCTCATAAGGAAACATCCAACTGCCTCGTCACCAACCACATTTCCAGGCTTCAGTACCAGCCGGGGATGTCTACACTGCAATTAGACACCGGTGCCTGGCCCGAGCCAGCTAACTCAGACTCGCGGGGCTTGAGCTAAGGGACTGCAGCCTGAGCTGTGGGACCCTCCCACCTCGCAGGGTCCTTGAGTTTGGGTTCCAGCCTCAGCCTGACATCAACACGGGAATTAAACAGCCCCTTACCCATGTCAGCTGGCCCGGGCCCTCCGTGGGTTTGGAACTGCAGTGTAGACATACAGTCAGGGGCAGGATGTGTGTTGTGATATTTTCAGCCTGACTGGACATTTAAATGCAATCTCGTGACATGCTTTCCTTGTATGAGGTTTACAGGTAAGAGGAAAATCTTATCGTTAATTCACGGGACTGGGACTCAGCAGCTCTGCCACCGACTTCCTCTCTGACCTGGGCAAGTCACTTAAACTCTTTGGGCCTCAATTTCCCATCTGAAAAATGGGGATAATAACCCTTTCTTTCTCGCACTGCCACCCTTCTTGTCACCCACTGCCTGTCTTGTCTATTCTGATTGTAAGATCTTCAGGGCAGGGACTGTGCCAAATGGGGCCCCAATCTCTGTTGGAGCCTCTAGGCATGACTAAAATTTAAATAAGATTTTCCGGCCTGGACGGTGTAAAGGGGTGAGAGAATCCCCTAAGCTCTTTTGAGTGTTTATCTGAACTAAATCTTGGAACATTTTCAGGTTCTCCTCCATTTGCTGTATCCAGCTGGCCTAGTTCTCTGATGCACTCTCCTGGGCTCAGCTGCATAGCAAGGGGCCATGCATCTGTCCTCAGGCAAAATGCTTTGCTCCCAACATCACGTAATAGGGATGAGTCAGACGTCGGCCAGCCCGCCGTGTTTATGCCACAGCCGCCGGCTCCATCATCACCAGTAGAGGGCAGTACACCTGCATGTGCTCATTACAGAGGTGGTGACTGAGGCAGTTAGCAAGTAGCTACCTAATCGCTGCCATTCAATGCCGGCTGTGGCAAGCGAGACCCCTGTGGGAATCCCTCCCCAGCGCTATTGGGAGACCCCCCCCACTGAGCCCTTGCCTGGAAGCGTGGCAAATACCTGCAGGGTGATGACGAAATGCATAGGACAGACAGTGCAAAGCCGCTGAGAGCTGGGTCAAGTGATGCTACCTCAGAACGTGGCACCGCAGAGCGTGGCTGGTAGCCGAGGGGGGGCAGCCGCGCCGAGTGACCGGCGACAGAGTGCACAGCACCAGCCTGTGAGGAGGCGTCAGCAGCGGCTGCGAGTGGGGCACAGCGGAGGGAGAGGGAAGAGCCGTTTGTCAGACTTTCACGCTGCAAGGTGGGAAACTGAGGAAAAGGACACTGCCCAGCACACTGTGGGGTCGGGTTGGCTTACGATCGCACCTTTTTGTGTTGGATCATATTAAAGAAGTTCTGTATTAAAATCACAAATGAGTTTGATTCCCCAGAGTTTCAATTCCAGGGTATTACTAATTAAGAGGTCTCTTGGTTTTTGGTGCTGTTTCTCTCCCTCTGTGTGTGAAACTTGCAAGCTGCTAACTGTGTTAGTACATTCTAAGACAGAGTCTGTTCTCAAAGCAATTCACAGAGAGAGAGACTCAAAGCAATACTCTGACAACAGAAACAGCACCCAGAGACTCCCCGCCCTTTTGTTGTATTAACAATTATGATTAAAATAGAGATAGAGGATGTATGTGGATGGATGCTTGGTGTGGATAATAACTGAATGATCAGGGAGGTGCCAGCCTAAGAATCCAGTGTCCATCGGCTGAAGAAGGCGTCAAGTGGAAATAACCAGAGGACCCCCCCCCGGAGGGCAGACTGGAATCCACCCAACAGCCTCAAGAATGGGAGAACCAAAGAACAAGATAACATCTTGGAGCCGTCAGGAATGTGCTATCTGCTGATTGATTCAGCAACAGCATGATGAAGCAATTCCCATAGACTGGCATAGGAAGAAATTCCTATAAAAATAGACTCTAAAAAGTGAGAACTTTGGGGTCTGATTCTGCAAACCAACTTCCAGGAGCATCAGATGAGCATCTGACAAGGCCCTGCTCCCTCCTCATGTCCAGGCCACCTGGCCAGTGGCTTGGCATGAGCAACTCTAAGGCTGGTAACTATGATAACAACCTTGCAGAACCTGTGGGTGTGGGTGTGTGTGTGTGTGTGTGTGTGTTTGTATGAATGAATGTGAGAATAAATATGAGATTGAATGGAATGTTATAGCTATAACTAACTGCTTACTAGGATTCTTTCTGTATTCACAATAAATGTGGTGTTTTGCCTTTTTCCCTTTAATAAGATCCTGCTGGTTTTTATTTTATTGGTACAACATTTGCACATGGGTGGGGTGTTTTCCCAAACTAATGCTGGGTTCCCGTTCCCGTTTAATAACCGTTCTCGTCTGTTCTACCGACTCGGTGCTTGCGAGTGGGGAAGTAGTGCCTTTTAGACGTCCTGATGGTTGGTAAGTTTTCCCTACACTATTGGGTAGGGGCTTGAGCCAGTTCTGTTTTATAGTGTTAAGAGGAACCCCTAAATATTGAATCCGGCCCTTGTTACTGCCAGTGTCTCTTGGCAGAAGGGTTACAATGAAAAATGGATAGAACAGAAAGTACAAAGCCAAGGGCCAGCTAGCTACCAAGAGAGAATGTTGTCTTTAGCCTGGTATTTGTCATGACCAGTTCCCTGCCTCAGTGGCGTTGCCACATGGGGTGTCTGTTACTTCTGTCCCTTGGATTGTTTGCTTCTGAAGGCTGGTCTCCACTATGGGGGGGCATCTATCTAAGTTACTCCACTTCAGCTACATGAATAACGTAGCTGAAGTCGATGTACTTAGATCTACTCACCGCGGTGTCTTCACTGTGGTGTGTCGACTGGAGACGCTCTCCCATCGATTCCCCTTGCACTTCTCTTTGAGGTGGAGTACTGGAGTCGACGCTAGAGCGATCAGCAGTCGATTTATCTCGTCTATACTAGACACGATAAATCGACCCCCATTGGATCAATCGCTGCCCCTCGATCCGGCCAGTAGTGGAGACAAGCCCTGTCAGGGGTCCTTCCCCACTCTGAACTCTGGGGTACAGATGTGGGGACCTGCATGAAAGACCCTTTAAGCTTATTCTTACCAGCTGAGGTTAAAACTTCCCCAAGGCACAGATTTTCTTCTTGCCTTGGGATCGCTGCCACCACCAAGTGATTTAACAAACAATCAGGGAAAGGACCACTTGGAGTCCTATTCCCCCAAGTCTATATACCCCCTTTCCTGGGGAGGCTTGAGAATAATATCCTAACCAATTGGTTACAAAATGATCAAAGACCAAAACCCCTGGGTCTTGGAACAATGAAAAAATCAGTCAGATTCTTAAAAAGAAGGATTTTATTAAAAGAGAAAAAGGTAAAACAATCACCTCTGTAAACTTAGGCTGATAGTTAACCTTACAGAGTAACAGAAAATTCAGAGCACAGAGGAACCCCCTCTAGCCTTTGTTTCAAAGTTACAACAAAACAGAGATAAACCTCCCTCTAGCAAAGGGAAAATTCACAAGTTGAGAAAACAAAAGGTAAACTAATACGCCTTGCCTGGCTGTTACTTACAAGTTTGAAATATGAGAGACTTGTTCAGAAAGATTTGGAGAACGTGGATTGATGTCCGGTCCCTCTTCGTCCCAAGAGCGAACGGCCCACAGAAAAAAAAACAAACCCAAAACAAAACCTCTCCCCTCACCCAGATTTGAAAGTATCTTTTGTCCCCATTGGTTCCTTTGGTCAGATGCCAACCAGGTTACTTGAGCTTCTTAACCCCTTACAGGTAAGGAGGAATTTAGGCTACCCCTATGGTTATGACGAGTCCTGAGAGTCTCCTTCTGTGAGAGATCGGAATTGATGAACACAAGCCTTTAGTGACGTTTCTTATATGGGAAGAGTCTGTGCACACAGATGACGGTCTGTTATAGTCTCCCCGCCACACACAGGACTTTTGTGCCTAATTCCCACTGGAGTTTGTGGGAATAAGCCCCTATATTCCCAGTCACCAATGGGAGAGAAGACTCGCTGCAAGCCAGGATCATGTTGCAAGGGTGCAGAGCTGTGCTGGCAGGTAACGGTAGGGGGAAATACACTCGAATCTAGCTGTCCAGGTATTTATATCGACCCATCACCATAGCATCTGAACACCTACCCACCCATTTGCTGGCTGGGTTGGTCAGGAGACTAGAGGTGATGACACTCAAGCGAAACCATCAGTCTTGCAAGCTGGAAGGTCGGGCAAAAGTATCTGCTGACTTATGAACGCTTGGGCAGGGAAAAGAGAAATATGCAACAAGTAGCAGCAGGTCTGTCCATCCAGACTAACTGAACGGCACCAGCTGCTGTAGGGTGTTTCTGCCGACGAGCCCCCTTCAGACGTGACGGAAGCCTCATTCGAACAAAACCACCTTCATTGGAACGTTTTCCCAAAAATGGAACTGTGGGCGGGGAGGGGGCTGGTCATTTCAGTGCGTGTGCCTGGACCACAGGGCCACAGAGTGTGAGACGCTCTCTCAAACGTTTGTTGATACCGGTACGTCTCCTGGAAATGTTTCGATTTCAATGAAACAGGATATTTTGGTGAAATCCATTGGCAATGTTCCATCCCATTCACCCCTTTGCTGCAAGTATGTGGATGACATTGAGGAGTTCTATGCATCTTTTAACCACAATTTTGCAATGCTGCTGCATTCATTTTCTGAGGTGAGTTTCAGTACCGATGGGGAAGGCCAGACTGACAGCTCTGGAACTGAAGGCCCCAGAACAGGTATGTCATGGACAACAGCTCCTTCCACACTGCTGTGGAGATGGACCTCAACCTTGCCCCTATATGGGACTGCCTCTATAGGGCACAAAGGGGTATGCAGTCTCCATGGCCTAGTCAGTCCTTGGTTTCTCTGCTATGACTGCCAATGAAGGGGCAAATTAGTGCCAATTCTGATAGTGGGTTTTGTGTTGTGGACACCTGTCCTCTGGGCTCTGAACTGAGAACATCAAATTATTTTACCTGGGTCACTCAATGGCCAACAGAGGAGGGAGAATTTTCATTCATTGCTAACCTGGTCAGAACTCAAACCAGTGACCTTGAGGCGGAAAAATCTACATCTCATTAACCCCTGTGCCACTGGGTGCCCTTCACATACTGCTTTTAAGATAACCCACACTTTATAGATTTCACCTTCCAGAAACTCTCCAATTCCATCACTGAGGGAGTAGAACTGGATTCTTGCATTACATTGCTCGGCAATGTCTTTAGTATAGGCTGGAATAAATCACTTTTGATCAGCAACGTAAAGTGGTTTGGTGCCTCAGCAGCTCTGGGGCAGATGTATGTGCAGGTCCCGGCTGTGCTTTGCGGCTGTTTAGAGACTTCATGGCTGCAGCATTGTTGGTTAATAATTCCAGACAAGTTGCAGATGGGTCAAAACTCTTCTGATTGGTTGCCTCAGGTTTGTTAATGATCAGACGGGTGAGCTCTTTGGAACCCCAGTAAGGGTGGCTGATAGATCCACTTGCTGTCTCATTTCATTCATTTAGGTGTCGGCAGCTAGAATAACAATAGGGGACAGATCATGCCGAAATGATGGTGAGGAAACCCGGGGGAGGTGCAGCATTATTGCCTGGGCTAATTAGCCCACAACAGAGCACTGATCTGTTACTCTTGATGCTGGCAGGTGCCCAGAGGAAGCCTCTGGGGCGCTGGAGAGGGCAAATCTCTAGGTTCATCATTTATCTACCCAATGTCGAAGGTGCCCTGGACCCCCGCAAGGGACAAGAAAGGAGATCCATGGCAGAAGCTACTAGCTGGGAGGCCAGTGAGTGCTAATTGCGATGACGGTCTTTGGGAACAGGACAGCTGCTTCTCTCGAATAGCTCTTCCCCTGCCCACGGCTCTGTCCAGGGCCAGCCCCTGCCCCCACTGAAAGGAGCTGACTGAAGCAGATGTCCTCAGGCTCACTGTCTACGCAGTGGGGATGTCGGGGCTGGGGGAGGACGGCCCCTGGCAGGAACATCCTGAGGACAGTACTGAGCCCTGCCTTTTGGGTGCAGGTCAGGAGCCCTGCTGGGCCATTACATAAGCACCCTTGCCCCTACTGCAGATCAGCAAAGCAACGTGACTAAACGGAGTAACCCTGAGCAGGGGCTCTCCAGTTCTGGGGGCGTCTGCACTGATGTATCAGATTAAGCCCTGGGCTGGACCAACTGCTGTCTCCTCTTCAGCTGTGCATGCTGTAACCCATCCTGGAGACTGGGTGCTCCAAGCCTGAGCCTCGGTGCTGAGAGAAGCCCAAGCTGTGTAGTTGGTTAGTGTGCGTGGAAGGGAATAGGAGGCTGGTAGCATGGGGAGGCCTGGCACTGAGGCAGGGCCAGCACCAATTGCGAAAGCCCGAAGCAGTGGTCCCTGGTAGATGCACCTGTGGGTGGGACCCTGGAGCTAGCATATGGCTGGGGGATGTTGCGTGGGCTGAGGGCAGTGTCCTGGGGCATCGAGAGAGGCCCAGCCATCTCTGCACACACCGGAGGAAGGTAAGTTGCAAGCTGTTGGGTCCCTAGCTACTGCCGGCTTTGGGGGGACTTGTGGAGACCTTGGAACAAGTCTCTCCTCTTTAAATATCGGAGCTGACATTTAGCCAGCGTGACTCATTAGTGCTAGTTCCTTAGGAAACTTCATTCTCTCAGGTCTGGGCTGAGCTGCTGGAGAGGAACCCATCACTGGCGTGTGTGCAAGTTGCTTGTTAGGGCTGAATGCCACTGGAGGTGGGGCAGAGCCAGCGGCTGGAAGAATGTTACTGTCCCTGCTCTCTTATGATTCATGGGCACTGTCCCTACTGAACCCTGGCTTCCTCTGCCAGGAAGAATTTGGCCTCCTGCTCAGGTTGACATACAGGGCGCTCTCCATCTCTGCCACGTCCCTCAGCATTGGCCCCGCACTTGGCCCCGTCTTCCCCTTTCCTTGCTCGAGTCGGGACAATGGATGCCAAATGCGCTGCTTGGGAGTGCAGCACCATCCTCGGGGGACAAGAGCGAGAAGATACACAGGGCGAGCCCAGGGCAGTGTGCCAGCGGGCTGGGTTAGATAAGGAGAGTCAGGAGAGGAGCCCTGGACTGGAGCGGCAGACGGTAGGGCCTGGCGGGCAGGGACTGTTTCCGTATCCCCTTGGACGTAGTTTTCTGGTCTTGTGCCTAGGAGTCTCCCGGTATCCTCCCCTCTGTGTCTCTTTCCTTCCTCGCAGGGTTAGGCAAAGCTTTTCCTCACTGCCTTTCCATGCAAAGTCTTATCGCGGCTGATAACGGGAAGATTATCTTCGTTTACCTTCCTCCTATCCCAGCTGCTGGAGCAGACAGCATCTCTCTCTCGGTTTCTTCACCCTCCTGCTAATTAGTCATTTTGCTCTGGAGCTGCGCTGTGCTTTGTGGGTCCAGTTTTCCACTGCTGGTTTATGGTCACTGGCTCTGGTTCTGGGTCGGGACTGCCTGAGCTGTGTGCTGTGTTTGGGGTGAGGTGGTTTGGAAGGGTCAAAGCTCCACGCAGGAATTTGCAACAGGCTGGCTGTGATCTTATGAAGCATTTATGGGATGGAGGCCCTCATTGGTTGGGTCTGATCTGTTCCTCCTAGTGACTCGTGTCTTGATGGGTGGGTTTTGGACCGGTGTCTTGGGCTCTCTTCAGTCAGACATATGGTGATGTGCTCCTCCGGTAAAGAGATTAACATTCTTGAGATTCTTGCCTTGCAGTACTGGGTTTACAATGGTGCCTTGGCGCTGGGTCCACACGCAGAGGGGCCCCAGCTCCCAGACTGTGGCCCCGCCCCTCGCTCCACTCTGAGGCCCCGCCCCTCGTTCCACTCTGAGGCCCCGCCCCTCGCTCCACTCTGAGGCCCCGCCCGCCACTTGCTCCTCTCCGTACCCCTCCCCCTTGTCCCCTGCTTGCTCCTCTCCACCCTCTTCCCCCCGCACTGCAAGCGGTGGGTGGGGCCTCGGGGGAAGAGGCCAAGCAGGGGCAGGGCATTGAGGTGGGGAGCAGGGCCATGGGCCCACAAAAGATTAATCTGGACCTGTTGCCTTGGGTTTGGAAGATCCAGGTTCAGTTCCCTGCCTTGGGCCCAGATCCCACAAGGTATTTAGGTGGCTAATGCCTGTTGATTTCAGTGGGAGTTTGGAGCTTTGAGGCCTTTGCCTTTCTAGGTCTTAGTTCCCCACCTGTACAATGGGGATAATAACACTGCCCTCCCTCAGAGGGACGTATGTTAAAGGCCATGCAGTGTGCAGATTCTGTGGGAAGGGGGCCAAGTAAGTAGTTGAGACCCAGGGGAAACGGCACATAGGAGTGGATTTCGTTTTTGCTTTGAGCTTGTAGTTGATTCATTTAGCTTATTGGCGAGGGGGCTGTTTGCTGCTTTGGTAGAGGTGGCACCAGAAGAGCTTGTTCTTTCCCAGATGTTGTCTATGAGGCGGAATTGTCCTCCTTCTGCTCAGCAGAGCCTGTCGCTGGAGTTTCTGCTCAAGATTGGCTGAATGCTGCTCCCCAAATCCCACCACAGCTGGCCCCATAATACTGGATTGCAGAGCCCCAGGGGCAGGGTTTGCCGCAGTTGGCTGTTGAAGGAAGACCTCAGCTTTTGCTTCAAAAATACGGTGTACACGTGCATGTGCACTTATATATGTCGTGGACCAGGACACAGGCAGTCATACCTAGTGGTTAGAGCAGCAGTGGTCAGGCCTAGTTGGCCGCAGCAGAAGTGGGAGCCAGGAACTGGAGATGGGAGTCTGAGTTGGGGGTGAGGCGGTGTAGAAGCAGGGATCCTGGACCAAGGCAGGGACAGGATAGGACGGCAGGACCCAATATCACAGGCACCCAGGGATTCACCTAATTGCTCAGACCTTCCTGTGCCTACATAGACAGCCTCTCTGATTGGCTCAGACTCACTATCTCCTCTGATCAGGAGCTCTGTGGGTCTCCCTCTGGTGAGCTAGGAGCCACCAGCCCACACACCCTGCTGGTCCCAGTGGCTGCGGTCCAAGTACTGCTTGGAACCCCACAGACCCATGTTGGAGAGCCACCATTCCCTCCCATCAGCCATGGCTTTCAACGTGCTTTATGGAGAGGGATGAACATTGTCACCCTCATTTTACAAACTCATAACTTAGACTCACAGGGTGAAATCCTGGCCCCATTTCTATTGTGTGAAACTTTGCCATGGACTTCAGTGGGGCCGGGGTCCACCCGGACAGGTTAAGTGACAGGGCCATGGTCACATGGTGAGTCAGTAGCAGAGCTGGGAACAGAAACCCAGGTCTCCTGACTCTCATCCCTCAGTCTAGTAGCCCACAGCTGCCCTGTCTATGCATGTGTATATCAGTAATGTGTCAGTATATATTTTTTTCTTTGTGTTGGCAGAGACCGTGCCGAAAATGAACAGTGCTGGGTCTATAATGTAATGCTTGAAGAGAGCTGGAGAGGGGGAGAGATGGTGTGTGTACAGTAGGCCCACAGAGAAGCAGAGCTTCGCACCCAGGGCTGTGTTATTCTGAGTCATCTGTTGCTACGATTCCTGCTGGGATCTAGATGAGGCGTTCAGGGAAGAATTCCGTCCTGTAACATTTCTGCGGTTTCTGGGTTTCTCACAGCTCACGACATATATAAGTGCACACACAGCTATTCACAGGGTATCCGAGAGGGTGGCAGAACGGAGACGTCCGAGCTGTGCAAAGCCCTGGGGCTTGGTGCTGCGGGACCTGGGGGCTGAGCTCCACTATTCCTTTTGGGGCACATCTGGGTTTCGGAGCTGGGCGCGTGGCTTTTGCTCAGACAGTGGGTGTGAGCGCACTCATTAAAAGGCAACCAGCTTTCCTGGCTAACAGGATAAATAGCTGGTTCAGTGACCTTGAGGGGAGCTGCTAAACAAACAGGGTTCTAAGAGGTTAATTGTCTGTATGAATTATGGGTGCATTGTTCCTCTAAAGGTGACCTGCAAAGCAAAAAGAATATTAGTTAGTGCTATTTTTTGCTTCCTTACAATGGTCTGAAATATTAAGGGGCTTTTTGTTTTGGGTTTTTGGGTTTTTTTTTGGCTTGGCTTTATACATACATATCAATGAGGGCTTTAGTTCTTTTCCTCCCCTAGCAGACTCCATGGCTGACTGGAGAACTTTGTAGCTGGAGAAACAGAAATGGGGAAGGCCTGGAAAGCAGAGCTGTAATCCTGTGCTTGGTTAGTCCAGGAGGCTAGATTGCTTGTAAAACAAGGGGCAAAAATATCCATCTTGCAATATGGCAATGAAGGAATGACCTGGGACACAATAGGTCCTGGGAGATTGTTTGCTGATTGCTACCTTTGTTCAGCCAATACAAAAGTAGCCAATCAGGGTCATTTCTCTCCATAGAGAGAAAAAGGTTAATTTTAAAACAAAAATAGAAGCAGACTGAGATTGGCCATGACGGAGAGTCAGAAAGGCAGGGAGAGATGGCACAGCTGCTGTGTATGGCAGGAGCTGCAGAGGAGAAGGCTCTTGTAACTACAGAACTAGAACTGTGGGGAGGGATAGAGAGGTGACTGAATAGAGATAGCCGGGTGGGCAGAACGAAGACACCCTCAATGAGGTCAGCTGGATCTACAATAAATTGCCTAGCTCATCCCTAACCAACAGTCACCACGATTTATTAGCCCTTCTTATCCCCACCCACTGTCGTGCTCTGTAGTGGTGACATGCTGGTTACTACAGGGCTGGACAAAATCTACCTTTTTAAAATGTACCCAGAGATCGTATTGTTTAGTCTATTCCCCCAGCCTAGGCATGACCTCAGTGACGAAGGGTTGACTAGGGAGAAGGTGCTGAGTGGAAACTTCCACGTCAGAGCTCAAGGTGATATGACTGCCAATGGAATTATCTGGTGATGAGCTGCCAGTGGTAGCAGGGCCTGGACACATCGACCCAGGAGATCCCTTCCAGGCCTATGTTCCTATGCAGCCATTCATGCCAAATTAATTAGGGAACCAAATGACAACCTGATCTCCGAAATCAGCCAGGCTGGGGACGGACAGGTCATGTCCTTGTCCTTCCCCTGCACTGCTGTTATCGGAAGGAGATCATACCCACTTCCACAGGCAGTGCAGAAGTGAGGGGTATGCAAAAGATGGAAAGATCAGAGAAAGGCTGGTTATTGGGTTAACAGATAAAAATCTTTCACAGCAGCTACAATTGAAGAGAGATTTAATCCTAGCCACAGCTATACAGAGAGCAAAGCAGTCAATTAGTCAAACAGCAGAGGAAAAGGCAGGAGCAACCTGAAAAGCCTGAGACTAGCTTAGAAGCTATAAATAGACACTTGAGTGTTAAAAGTCATTATCATAAAACCCCTGAGGTAAGGAGAGAGAACTCCCAGGCTGAGAGGCACAAATTCCAGCCTATGGGCACAAGCTGTGGGAAAAGTCATATCCCAAGAGATTCCTGCATCTCCCGCCAGAGACGCACGGTGTAATAAATGCATGAAATATTGACGTTTTGCTGCTGTTTGCCACACCAAAGCAGTCGGGGAATTGACTCGTATTGCAGATAATCAAGAGCCATTGTTTCTGGGATCTGTCACTTGTGATGACATAGAGCCTGTCTGGAGCATGACAATGAATATTCATGGCAAGACTATTGACTTTAAAATTGACACAGTCATCTCAGAAAGACTTACAATCACCTTCAACCCTTCCCAGAGCTGAAGTCACCTGACACAGCTCTGACTAGCCCTGGAGGTATTCTGAACTGCAGGGGCCAGTTCATCACAAAAACAACTTACAAAGACTAGAGCTATGCATTCAGAATGCATGTGATCAAAGGATCACAGACCAGCAACCTTATCATCTGCAGCATGGCAGCCACAATGGGCATAAAGAAAAGGAGTACTTGTGGCACCTTAGAGACTAACCAATTTATTTGAGCATAAGCTTTCGTGAGCTACAGCTCACTTCATCGGTGAGAAAGGAAGAAGAACTCAGTGGAAAATTTCATGGTATTGGACTTTTGAAAGGAGACCCAGTACAAATCAACTTAAGAGACAATGCTGGATCATGCTGTCTACAAACATTTCTACCAGAGAGACCTTGGAAGAGACTAGCTGCAGATTTATGCAGATTCAGAGGACATCATTATCTGGTTGTCGTGGACTATTTTTCCAGGTATATAGAAATAATGTAGTTGAAAGACATAACATATTGCAGTGTTACTGAGAAACTGAAGTGCACTTTTGTTCACTGTGGTATTCCCGTAGCCTGATCTATAGATTATGTATTAATTATATTGATTACTTAAGAATTCCCAGTTATTACTTTGAGGGTTGATAAGTTCTTGTCCCAAGATCAGGCCCGCTATTATTAAAATTACTATATAGTTGGGAGCCCCGATGTGCACGGTTGCAACACTCACACTATAGAAATGCATCTATATTTACAGTAATTTATTAATACATTTAGCTCAGTCAATAACCCTCCAACTCATTAAGGTAGATAGAGATACTATAGAATGTACATCTAAACATCCATATACTCACACCATTCCTTGCAGAATGACCTGAAATGTGAGACATCTCCTTCATCACCAGTGGCCATCATTCTGGCACCTCCCCATGGCTACATCTGTCTCTCCTACTGCCCACAGGCTGGGAAGCAACAATATATTATACTGATACTGCTACGTCTAATTCATATTCAGTAGGGGTTTCTCTCCTCTTCCTTATTTGTATTTCCTCTCCTCACTAATGTTGATGTGTCCTTCTATAGTTTAGTATATTAATATGTGTAACTACCATTTCAACTCATGATCATACCCGTCACCTCTGGCTTAAGCAGATTTGACATGACTACTTCCGTGTTCCTTGCGGTCACACTTACTGGAACATTCTAACTTCTACCATTGAGAAACTCTTCTTAGTTCCCAAAATCTAAAGGTAACCGTTAATCTATGCTAAGGGTTACGGCCTACTTAACCATACTTATGCTAATTTATGCTTTAGCTAATATCTTACAGGATATAGGCCTGGAGGTTTCTTGTGTTACTGCTGAATTTAATGAAAGCAGCTAGATATAATGAAGGCAAGCCAGTGAATATAATGGGCAAACTTGCCTTATGGGCTATATTCCAGAACGACGAGTGATGGATAACGGACCACAATTCACTGCAGCAGAATTTGACTCCAAACAAAATATGGTTTTAATCATACTGCTAGCATCCCACATTACCCACAAGTGCATGGAGAGGCTGAGAGAACTGTACAGATAGCCAAGAAAATCCTACACCAGGAAAATCCTGTGACGTTACACCCCATATTCTTCATAGAAATATGGCCTAACTAAGATATATTTTATGCAAGATGGGTCCTGTAAGGTATCATTGGAAAGGTTATGATCTATTGAATGTGTATATCCAATTTGTATGCATGTATCATTTCTGTATCTGAAATTAGAAATTTTGACTATGTGACAATTACAACTGTGTGTGTATTTGAGGGGAACGCGCACCAGACAGGCAATCACTCTGAATGAGCCATTTAAGAAGGACAATAGAATTTTGGAGATACTAATCTCCCACCATCCTGAGGAGCTTCTGGGATGTTGCCTTGACACCGCAGGGCCATCTGATGATGTCACCAGGTATTGAGTCGCACCTTGGACACTGCTGGTATTTTTCCACTGGAAACAAAAGATTCCCGCCTTATGTAAATTCTATTTAAGGCTGGGAAGTAAGGCAATCAGGACTTTTCTCCATTGCCTGCCCGCCGAGAAAAGAGACCTGAAGGAAAAGGCAAGGGGTGAGTCCAGACTGCGACAGGGGTCCAAACTGTAAAGAGAAATAACTGGAACTCTAAGCTACAGAAACTCTGCAACCTGCCTAAAATAACATATAGGGTAATAAATTACATTTTGTAACCTGTTTTTTAAGTGTGTTAAGCTTAGCTTGCATATTTTATTTTATTTGCTCAGTAATCTGCTTTGTTGTGTTTGCTATCCCTTAAAATACCTTTTATAGTTAATAAACTTATTTCTTGTTTATAACATAACCCAGTTTGTTCAAATCATATCTGGGGGTGGGGTGGGAGGCAAGAAATTGTGCATATCTCTCTTCACATTGAGGGAGAGGGTGATTTTTTATGAGCTTGCACTGTGCAGATCTTTCTATACAGTGCAAGACCATATAGCTTTGGGTCTACACTCCAAGGGAGGTGGGCACCTAAGTGCTGGGGCAAGTCCCTTAAACTGAGTCTTCCCAGAGCTAATCTCAGTGTCGGTCTCAGCTGATCTCAGAGTCTGTCTCTTTCTGCAGCTGCGTGTGGCCCTGCCGGTGTGCTAGAGGAGGCTTAACAGCCTGGCTCAGCAAGACAGGGTAAAGGGGGCCCAGGCTGGTGGAACAGGCAGGCTCAGTGGTATCCCAGTTCATCAGGTGGCACCTTAAAGATCCATTCCTCGCTCTTTTGAATTACAGATCGGCACAAATAGCAGTTACTGGTTAAAGTCCAGCGCAGCTCCTGTTGGGAAGACAGCTATCTCCAAAGTGGCCGGACATGAAGCCAGTAGCCAAATCAGATAAAAAGGCAGGAAGAGCCTACAAACACTTTGATAATAGATGACACTCAGAGAACTATCGGGTCTGTGTTTATGTCAGATCGGATGGAGAAAAAAGAGGCACAACTCCAGCTGTCCTAAAGGAAAATCCTGATGATCAAGATTGACAGCGGAGAGTTCAACAGAAACCTTTGACATCTACAGTTTATTCCTCAGAAGGAACACTCAACAGAGCAAACTCCACGGATGGCAGCTGCAGAACAAGAGGACTCGGAGATTCCAAACTGACCAGCCAGCCATTGCAGGGCAGTTCTCACAACACTGGCAGGGGCAGAGTGCCTTGAATCGACTTATTTCTCTCTCTTATCAGTTCAGCCATGCCTCCAGGTGCTATTGCCATGCAAATCATCATAGTCACAGAAAATCTCTGGATGATCTGTGGGCTGACATCTACAAAATGGCCACTTGTTTTGGGTGGCGCCATCTTTGGGTGCCCAGTCCAAGACATCTAATAACATCACCCCATCAGAACCACCACTGTATTCCCGGCCACCACTTCAACCTGTGCCCTGTGCCTGGGGAAATAAGGGTATGTCTACACAGAAAACCAAACCCTGCGGCTGGCTTGTGCCAGCTGACTTGGGTTTGCCAGGACCGTTTCATTGCTGGGTAGATTTCCACGGATGGGCTGCAGCTTGGGCGCTGGGACCCTCTCATCCCAGAGCTGATCACAGTGGTCCCTTGAGGCCTTGGAATCCATGAAGACCTGGGTGAGGGTTGGCTGGAAGATGCTGTATAAACACCCAGGGTTAGGGACAGGGAGCCTAGTGGGAGGTTCTTCCTAGGGTCAGAGCTTCACCTCAATTTTTCACGGGGCGGCTCTTGCTCCCCCATCCTCTGCCACCCCTACCCTGATCTCCTGCCACTTGTAGAATGCAAACCTTGCAGTAATTCCAAGCCAAGCCCTACCCCTGAGTCGGTGTCTGCCTTGGGCCGGGGTTGCCTGTGCTAGCTCCCTGTCCATTTCTGCTATGAGCACGTGGCAAAGGTGGCTCTGTTTTTTGGGCTGGGGGGCACTGCCTCTCCATTATTCCCTCCTATGGGGGCAGGAGCAAAGCCACCCGTGTGTGTGTGTGGGCGGGGGGGAGAACAGACCAGCTTTTTCTTGTCTTTCCCGGATCAAATGCAGGGAGCAGAATGACCTTTGCGCTGGGAATGTCAGCATTACCCAGAACTGAGCATCAGGAGCGTTTGCCCTGGACCCCCCCAATACACATCTCCATGGACCTACCCCTCTCGCCCCCCACTCCTCCTCCTCCTTCCTCCTGCCTTATTTGGCCCTGTCAGCCTAGACCCGGGACAGAGGGTGCAAGAAGCGAAGGCCTCAGGAGACACACACTGGGGCACGATTTCAGGGTGCGGCGTCCCGCTGCTCTGGCTGGAAAGCCGGCACCTGCTGCTGACTCTGTCTATCACCTTCCCCAGCTCACGCTCCCATATTAATGCTCCCATGGCAGTGGGGATATGGGTGAGTTTAGACAGGATCCCCCTCAGGCAGCACCTGGTCCCAGGGAGATGACACGGTTCCTTCCCTGGGACTGTGATTTGTTTCCCTTGGTTGCGGTTTCAGAGCCGCACAGCTGTCTTTATAGACTTAGCGCTTCCTTGTTTGTTTGCCTGACGCCGGGGGCTCCAGTTTGGCTATTTCCAGATGCTGAGCCCTGTGAATTTAAACCAGGTGTTAATTGACTCTGGGATCTGGCTGCTGCCGGCTGCAGAGTATGACACACCTGGGCACCGGAGTGGAGTCCAGGCCTTCGCTTTGCTCACAGGTACAAGATTGGTTCAGTGGCTTCTGAAAGCACCTGGGGCGGGAGATGGGAACAGAGGGGCTGGGATGGAGGAAGGGACCGGGAAGATGTGGCTATTTCAGGCGCAGAAAAGCCCCTTCCAGACCCTTCTGGGTATGTCTACGCTGCATACTGAACCCAGGCTATGACTTGGGTTTGAGCCAAAGCCCCTCTTCTGTCCACACGCAACTCAGTCTGACTCAGGCCAGCAAGCGCAGAGGATCTGAGCGTCCCAGGACCCTGCTGTAGGCCTTGCAGCCCATTGGGTATGGACCACTTCCGGTATGCACCCAGGGAATGTTATTTTCACAGCTGAATTTCCTGTGGTGATAAACACTGGGGTGAGGGTAGGGGCAGGCTTGCTCCACACCCCACCCCGCAGGGTCTTTGCACCCTTGGTTTTGGAAGGGTGGAGGGGGCCTCGGGTTCAGATTTTTTTAACGGGCCCCCAAAAACTTTTGTGGAGCCCTGACCCTAGAGGGATTCAACCTCCTGTGTTTGAGGCTATTGCATGTGAGATATACAGTAATCAACTTAGACTTCATTTGGCTTTTTAGGGAATAGAAGAAATAATATGAGGGTTTAGTGGAACGCACTTTGGACCACTTGGTACCCATCACCCAGCTCCTATCCAAACAAAATAAGGAGGCAAACACCGCCATTGCAAAAACAATGAACCCATTCTTGGCCACTCCAGAAGAAGTAAACCTTCATCCTCGAGTTCAGACATTGTTTGCTTTTAATGGCTGTACAATTAGTAACCACCATTGTAGTCCTGGGAATGTGGTGCTTGGTAATCAGCCTTAAAAAAACAAGCAGACGTAATTGTCTAAAATAAAAAGACTGATATGCTAAAAAAGAAAAAAAGAACGGACTGGAAATGTAAGCTTTGCAGGCACAGTGCAAGCAGAAGTAAGGAAGAGAGATGTCAGGAAACCGAGGTTAACAATGGAAAAAGCATAAACTCACAAGAGGTTTTGTAAGTAATGTGTAGTTAGTAGCTAAAGAAATAAGAAGAAGACTGATGTGCGCTGAGCTTGCAGCTTTGGTTACTAGCATACTTTGCAGCTCGTGGACAGTTCATGCTCTGTACAGGGATTGGTTACAAAAGTTAGTACATCAGTCATAAAGTGCGTGATACGGTGTATTAACCAATAGCATTCAGTGCAAGTGTGTATATAAGCTGATTCATGATTGTGTATGTTGGATGTGTGGAATGCTCTGGACCCACTCCCCACACTTAAGCCTGATCAACGCAAGTGTAGGTTGCTCGTATGCCAATAAACTTCAGTGGTGAGTTCGGAGTTGAGCTGAGTTCTTGGGAACAGAGTGGATAAGGTCTCAGAGCTACTCCCAAACACCTGCTGCCAGCGGGGGCAGGGGTGGGTCAGAGCCTGAGTCCCGCTGTGACTGGGATCCAAACCCTGTCATTTTGCGTGTCCCAGGTCAGACAGTCCGCGTCGTGCAGTGTGGACGTGTTAGCATGGCCGGGAGACCCAGGACCAGCAATTGTAAGCTGAGGTTTACAATGCAGTGTGGACGCTCAAGCGTGGGCTGGGAACCACTCAGGCCACAAGCCTGTCTCTCAGAGTTGCAGGTTTACAATGCAATGTAGACATTCCGATTGAGGCCCTTGCGCTGGGCTCTGCCTCTCAGCCCCTACCTTAACTCTGGGGGTGGAGGCCACCTGCCTCACCCTACTGACCCTAGGAGAAGGAAGCACCTCAGAGAACCCAAACTCCAGGTGGGGGCCTGACCCCATGGGGTTCCCATCCCATACCTTGTGGATCCCCAAGAGACATCCTACTGAACACCAGCAGGGCTTTACTGGGAGGGGGACAAAGGGGTTTGTCCCAGGCCCCCCATTTGAAAGGGGTCCCCAACTGAGTGGCATTGCGATCTGGTGTACGGGGTCACAGTGCCATTCGGGTTCGGCACTCTGATCCCCGTGTGCCCAGTCACAACATCTAGAGTGTGTGTGTGTGGGGGAGCCAGGCCCAGCTGCTCCCCTCCCCTCAGTGTTTTTGCAACCTTAGTTTTTTCGGAAGGGAGGGGGCCCTCAGTCCCAGATTTTGCAGCAGAGGAGCAGTTTATGGAGGGCGGGGGAGGAGCGAGCAGCAATGCCAGCTGCTCCTTGCATCCAGGTCAGTTTCCCCATGTGGGCGTAGGAGAGGGGTGCAGGGGCTAGGAGCGCAGGGGGCACAGTGCAGGGGCAATGGGGGGGCACCATGCCCACATGAGCCAGGGCACCATTTTCCCTAAGGCCGTCCCTGTGGGTGGGACTGAACTGGTCCCTCCAGACAAACAGAGCATTCTGCCTTGTGGCAGGGTAAGGAATGGCTCCCTGGGAAAGCAGCTCCTGAGCTCGGAGGTGTTCATACCATGGCACAGTTAATAGCTTCATTGAGTCCAAGGCTGGAAGGAATCATTGTAATTGTCTAGTCTGACCTCCTGTGTAACACAGGCCAGAGAACTCCCCCTAAACAATGCCTAAAGAAGGTTAATGTAGTGCCCATCTTTAAAAAAGGGAAGAAGGAGGTTCCGGGGAACTACAGGCCAGTCAGCTTCACCTCAGTCCCTGGAAAAATCATGAAGCAGGTCCTCAAGGAATCAATTCTGAAGCACTTAGAGGAGAGGAAAGTGATCAGGAACCATCAGCATGGATTCATCAAGGGCAAGTCATGCCTGACTAATCTAATTGCCTTCTATGATGAGATAACTGGCTCTGTGGATGAGAGGAAAGCGGTGGACGTGGTGTTCCTTGAGTTTAGCAAAGCTTTTGACACGGTTTCCCACAGTATTCTTGCCAGCAAGTTAAAGAAGTATAGGTTGGATGAATGGACTATAAGGTAGATAGAAAGCTGGCTAGATTGTCATGCTCAACGGGTAGTGATCAATGGCTCCATGTCTAGTTGGTAGCCGCTATCAACTGGAGTGCCCCAAGGGTCGGTCCTCTGGCCAGTTTTCTTCAATATCTTCATTAATGATCTGGAGGATGGTGTGGACTGCACCCTCAGCAAGTTTGTAGATGACACTAAACTGGGAGGAGTGGTAGATACACTGGAGGGTAGGGATAGGATACAGAGGGACCTAAACAAATTAGAGGATTGGGCCAAAAGAAATCTGATGAGGTTCAACAAGGACAAGTGCAGAGTCCTGCACTTAGGATGGTAGAATCCCATGCACCGCTACAGACTAGGGACCGAATGGCTAGGCAGCAGTTCTGCAGAAAAGGACCTAGAGGTTACAGTGGACGAGAAGCTGGATATGAGTCAACAGTGTGCCCTTGTTACCAAGAAGGTCAATGGCATTTTGGGACGTATAAGTAGGGGCATAGCCAGCAGAACGAGGGACGTGATCGTTCCCCTCTATTTGACATTGGTGAGGCCTCATCTGGAGTACTGTGTCCAGTTTTGCGCCCCACTCTACTAGAAGGATGTGGAAAAATTGGAAAATGTCCAGCAGAGGGCAACAAAAATGATTAGGGGACTGGAACACATGACTTATGAGGAGAGGCTGAGGGAACTGGGATTGTTTAGTCTGCGGGAGAGAAGAATGAGGGGGGATTTGATAGCTGCTTTCAACTACCTGAAAGGGGGTTCCAAAGAGGATGGATCTAGACTGTTCTCAGTGGTAGCAGATGACAGAACAAGGAGTAATGGTCTCAAGTTGCAGTGGGGGAGGTTTAGGTTGGTTATTGGATTTTTCACTAGGAGGGTGGTGAAGCACTGGAATGCGTTACCTAGGGAGGTGGCAGAATCTCCTTCCTTTGAGGTTTTTAAGGTCAGGTTTGACGAAGCCCTGGCTGGGATGATTTAGTTGGGGATTGGTCCTGCTTTGAGCAGGGGGTTGGACTAGATGACCTCCTGAGGTCCCTTCCAACCCTGATATTCTATGATCCTTTGGAATCGCCAGGAATGGAGAAAAGAAAAGGAGGACTTGCGGCACCTTAGAGACGAACAAATTTATTTGAGCATAAGCTTTCGTAAGCTACAGCTCACTTCATCGGATGCATTCAGTGGGAAATACAGTGGGGAGATTTATGTACATAGAGAACATGAAACAATGGGTGTTACCATACACACTGTAAGGAGAGTGATCACTTAAGGTGAGCTATTACCAGCAGGAGAGCGTGGGGGTGGGGCGGGGGCAGACCTTTTGTAGTGATAATCAAGGTGGGCCATTTCCAGCAGTTGACAAAAATGTCTGAGGAACGGTGGGGGGAGGGGAATAAACATGGGGAAATAGTTTTTCTTTGTGTAATGACCCATCCACTCCCAGTCTTTATTCAAGCCTAAATTAATTGTATGCAGTTTGCAAATTAATTCCAATTCAGCAGTCTCTCGTTGGAGTCTGTTTTTCAAGTTTTTTTGTTGAAGAATTGCAACTTTTAGGTCTGTAATCGAGTGACCAGAGAGATTGAAGTGTTCTCCGACTGGTTTTTGAATGTTATAATTCTTGAGGTCTGATTTGTGTCTATTTATTCTTTTTCATAGAGACTGTCCAGTTTGACCAATGTACATGGCAGAGGGGCATTGCTGGCACATGATGGCATCTATCATATTGGTAGATGTGCAGGTGAACGAGCCTCTGATAGTGTGGCTGATGTGATTAGGCCCTATGATGGTGTCCCCTGAATAGATATGTGGACACAGTTGGGCAACGGGCTTTGTTGCAAGGATAGGTTCCTGGGTTAGTGGTTCTGTTGTGCTGTGTATGGAATGGAGAATCCACCACGACCACTGGTAAAGTACCTGCCCTGCTGGTAGCCAGACATGGCTGTGGGGTCGCCAGTGTCCAAAAGAGCTGGGAGCCTACCCCAGCAGCCTGAGGATCACCCAGCACAGCCTAGGTAGATCCTCCCATGAGTGGCACTTAGGAGAGGAGTTTGAAACTGTTAGGTTATAACCCTCAAAGGATGGGCCTTGCTCCCATTCACCATCGCGGGGCTCCAGCCCATATGACAGTTGGTCTCACCCCATAAGCCAGCTTGCCATGGCAGGCCCTGATGACCCCTGTCAGACACCTCTGGCCCACAGCAGCCACCTGCAACCCTGGAGGACCACCTCAGATAGAGAGTGGCTTTCAATGCTAGACAGAGCCAGTGGCCAGCTCCCTGGGACCCATATACTGTATTTTAACCCCCTAATTCCACCCCTGTGGGGGAGCCCTGCATTTTGAAGAGCGTATGAATCTCTTCCCACACTTCCCGTGCTGGTCCATTAGCTCTGAATTAAGGGATCATTTTGCCCTAGGGTCTGCAGTGGGGTCCAGTGGAGGGGGGCACAGGTCTGGCCATTGCAAACTCTGAGTTCTTTGCTGGGTCAGATTTGCAGCAGGTTTGAATCAGCACAGTTTCCCTGTGGAGTCATAGCCCAGTAATTTAACTTCTGTGCCCCACTGTCAGCACTTGGACGCCTCGGTGCTGCGATTGTTTGCTGCTCCGTGGACAGGGTTACAACCAAGTTTCTGTTTCAAGCGGAATTTTTGTAATCCTGGCTCTAGATTCCACAGCTGTAGTCGGACGGGCTTGAAATTTGCTAGGGTGGATGTGGTGGAGGAAATTTCAAACCAGTGGATAAAGGGGTTCCCACAGCAGATCTACCCCCAAAACTGTTCGAAACATTTCAGAAATCTTCTAACACTTTTTTGCCCTTGTTGAGGGCCTGGAACAAAACCAAACTATAGCATTTGAAACAGAAAATGTGATTAGCCCTTACTTCTGGAACTATCAAAGGCTGGGCTGCAACCTCGTAATAAACCACCAGGACTGTGCGTAGACTCTTGGTGAGCAATCTGGTGTATGACTGCACGCAGGCTCCTGCCAGGAGCTGTCAAGTGTCTGTTGGTTCTTATGTAGCCCCCATTAGCTCGCCTCCCAATCTTTAACACAGTTATCTTCACAACACCCCTGTGCCGCATTTTACAGATGGAAAACTGAGGCAGAGACACTTCAGATACAGAGAGACGCTTCGGGTCTGTCTACACTGCAGCTGGGAGAGCGCCTCCTGGCCTGAGTAGACAGCCGTGCGCTAGGTCTGTTCCAAGCTAGGATGCTCAATGGAGCAGCGTGGATGTTGCTGCCCAGGCGAGCCGTCCTCGGGCAAGCCTGCCTGGCCCACCCGGGGCCACGCTTGGGCGGGTAGCTTGTGCTGCAACACCCACGCCGCTCTTTTTAGTGCACTGGCTCGAGCCCGTTTCCTCAGGCTGGCTCGCTCCCATCTGCTGCGTAGTCAGACCTGAAGTGACTTGTCCAGCATGACGAAGGTGAAGCAGGAAACTGAACCTAGCTCGCCAGAGGCCACAGCGAGTGCCCTAACCGCTAGGCCATCCTTCCTTGCAGTGAAGAGAGCGGCAATCAGACATACGGTCCATCCTGTGCACTGAATGAGGCAGGCTCTTATAGAACAAATAGCATGTGACCATGTAATTAAACCTTGCCTCATAATGCATGCGCACGAGGCGGCTGCTACCCTCATTCTGCCATACCCTAACTTCTGAGTGCTGGATTTGCAATCATACATGTTAATAATGTTCTTTTAATGCAAGGATTGGGTTGAAGGTGGGTTTTTTTGGTTTGTAATGCAATATACATATAGTGTACACACACACTGTGGGTCGTAAAGCATTGCTGGATCCTTCTGGATATAAGGTGCTTTGTAAATATTGGCCGAAATGCCCATTTGAACAGAGAAGAGAAATTCTAACTCTTTCAGTCATTTTCGGCCTGGCTTGCAGATCAAGACAACTGCTTCCAAACTCGTTTCCGAAGTGGCTGCACCAGAGGTTTGGCTTGACTTAGAGAGAGAGACAGAGAAAAGCAAGATATTGGGCAATAGCTTAGCAAGCTGTGGCAGGTTTGGAGCGTGCAGTGAGGTATGAGACAGATGTGCTGAGAACAGACACAGCATGGAACAACCCGGCCTGTTTCCTTGCGGTTACTTTGGGATCATACAGCCCAGCTCTGCCGTGCATCAAGGTTACAACAATATCAGTCTCTGAAGTGCAGGAGGGAGCTGAATTACCTAAGGCTGGTTTAGAAAAGCATTGAGCAGCTCCAGACTTGGCCCAAACTCCGCCTTCCAGCACTTTTCATCCTTTGCGGCGGCATCCCCTGTGTCCTGTTCTTTCTTGGAGCCCTGAAACTGATCCTCAAGGGATGGTTTTTGTTGTTTGTTTGGGGAAGCCAAATGTTTGGAAATGAGGATTATTGGGGATTGGATGGCTCAGGGTGCTGGTGATGGGTGAAGGAACCTTTGGCCCCTAGCTCGCCAGTGTCTGGGGACCCCAGGCTGGGGCAAGAATGACTGATGGCTGTTACCATCTGATGCCTATTTGGGGGCCCCTTTGTCGAGTGGGCTGGTGGTTTTCAGTCCAGTGCCTAGTGATCATGTGTCACCATGACCCAACCCACCATCGCAGCTGGTCCCCTTCTTGGCAGTGGAAGAAGCCAAGAACTCTGCAGGATGCTGACACCAGAAGCAGTTGCTCCAGATCAGGGATGGGGTGATCTGGCATTGAAACTGCCTGTGCTGTACCAGTTTGGGGGATAATCAGAGGATGTCAGAGCCAGAGTAGCCGGAGAGAAGAAAGACAGTGCGATCTAAGTCCTGTGCTTCCAGCTGAGACTCTCTCCCCAACAAGGGGTGTGTGTGGGGGCGGGAGGGGGGTCTGGGTAGGACTGCAGCATCCTGCTGGGCTGGAACATTCAGACTCCCGGGGGGGCCAGCGGCAAGCCCTCCCTGCAGCGCTGGCAAGTACTAGCAGTGAGCAACTGGGATGAAGGCAGCAAGTTCATCATCTCTACTCAGCCTCGTGGCAGGACATCTGCATTGGCTTCGATTTAAATGGAAGAAGGCCAGAGCTGGTGGAATAGAGGCCAGGGGCTGGTACTCGGCTCCGGAGAATAAACGTCAGCGCAATTGCACAGACCCACAGCCGTCCCCCAGTGAAGAGAACAGACTCCACAGCCTGGGCCATGGATTCCTGCAAGCAGGGTGGGGGGGAAGCGTGACCTGGCCCTGGCACTTTTTTTTTTTGGCATTCTTTTCAGGAGCAGCGGTGCCGAGGGGCCCTCCTGTGGCAGGCAGCCCTGGGTGTGCACGCTGCCAGCTGAGTGGGGTCCAGGCGCCAAAGCTATCTTCGCTGCCCAGCCATTAGCAGCTGGGTTTTGTGGGCCACCCGTGTTGATTGACTCCTCTCCTCAGACTGCAATGCCTGGAGACACCAAGCTGGTTTCTTGGCACTGGTGTCAGGTCACTGTGGTGTCTCCAGGGCTGCAGCCTGGTAGAATTGGGGGCAGGCTTGGGAGGGGCAGATAAGAAAGAATGTATTCAGCTCAATGAAGCCGACATGCCTTCTATCTCCTGGAGCCGCGGGCCAAGGAGGAGGAGATAGGCCGCCAGCTCGGCAGACGCTTCCATTCTCCGTGACTGGAAGTGGGGCTCTGAGGCAGGCACCCGGCTGGAGAGAAAGGAGCCATTCTCTGCTGCTTCTATAAACATCAAGGTCCTTGCGCTGCCTCCGTCTAGACTGTGAACTCTGGCGGGCATCGCCCATGGGTCAGCCGCCCTTGGCTGAGAAACAAATAGCTCCTCCCGTCGCAGAGTGCCCTCCTGCCCTTTCATCTTCTGTGTTTAGATAGGCTCCCGGCCAAGGGCATCGAGGGCTCAGGGCTTGATTGAAACGGGTCCCACACATGAGGCCGGCGCGTCTCGGGGCCTCCAGGGAGGGGCTCTGAGCCTGCCCCGAGTGAGCTTCCTTGGCGCAGAGCCTGCGAAGGAGCTGCTTGTGCACAGCGTCCCCCCGCCGGAGACGCTGCTGCTGCCCTTTCAGAAATAATCTCCCAAAGACCGCGCTTGCGCTGGAGTGGGGCGTTTGTGGGGGGGGCTCTCCCCCTATTACACGAGCCCCAGGGCAGTTCCACGGGCCCGCACGGGAACGCTAGCACGGCAGCATTGGCACCAATCTTGTCTAGGGCTGCCCTGAGCCAGGCGTTGGATAACGCTGGTGCTAAAAACCGCCAAGCCCTGCCTAGCGCTCCTGCCGCAGCTGTGTCTGGCCGCGCTGCACCGGGGCTAGTGCCACCGTGGGGTTTCTCGGAGGTTGCCAGTGTCGGGTGAGGTTTTTACACCCAGACCAGGGAGAAGAAGAGGAGAATCAACTCCTTGCTGTGATCCTCTCCAGTCTGAGCAGGGCTGGGCCTGGGGAGTTGTTGTATGAGACCCACAAGGGAACAGCCAGGTGCTGCAGGAAGTGGTGTTAATGACCCGGGAGGTGTGGCCCTGTTCCCTCCAAGGCCTGATTTAACATCCCCTGGCGGTGCTAGCGGGCACTGTGCCGTCCCCAAACCCAGCTCTCTGGCTTCCTGTGGCTATTACAGATCCATGGCACTTTTTGTCAGGTCTCGGGCTGTTAGCCCCATGTTGTGGCTATATTCCAATCCGGGGATGATAGTCTACCCAAGCACCTTTCCCTGCAGTTGTTATTCTCCCCCTGTCTTGAAGTGGTGCTCTATGCTGTGAAGCCCTAGAGGGGACAGGATAAAGCAATCACTGTGTGCGGCAGGTAAAGTGCCTTGCGATGACATGTGCTATCTAAATGTGGGAGATTTATTTAATTACCAGTGGGAAGATCAAACCAAGGGAGCTCCTGAAAAGATGCAGAGTCTGAGCTGTGCTGTGGGACAGAGTGCAGGGCAGCTCGGGGCTGGGAGCTCCTGCTCAGGCTGTGTTCTGTGCATTACCCCACCGAGTAGACGAGTAGACGCTCTCACTTTCCATGGCCCAGGCTTCAGGGCCTCCTGCTGCTCCCTCTCCATGTGACAACAGGGTAGAGATCCGAATGTGTCTCTTGCTTGGGGGGGAAGGGGGGTGTTTTTCTGTTTCAGATCTTGGGAAAGGGTGGGGGCACTTTGTGTATTGATCAGCTTGTCTCAGTTCTCCTCTGTCCCTGGCCTTTCGTTGCACTTTGCTCTTTATCCTGGTCTGTTCTTGGCCACCTTCACGTCTTGAAAATGCTGCTGGATCTTGCAGAGAACTGGGTCTTTCTTGCTCCCATCCTTGCTGTGTCCTGGCCCCCGTGGAACGGAATCAAAGTCTTCGTTGTGCCGTGGCTTTCTGCTTATTTTCTGCAAGCCAAAGCCCTGAGCCTGAAACAGAGACCTATTGCAGAGCAGGAAGGCTTTTCTTCGTGCCCACATGCCGCTGACTTCTGTGTTCTCCGGGCTAGACACCAAGGACGGGGTGTGTTTGGGAGGGGCGGTGGTGAGAACAGCATGTGCAGCATCCCAGACACATTTGCTGTGGCCAGATGGTGTCCAGATTCCACCCAGCCAGAGCGTGCACTCGCTGGAGCCGGGTGGATGGTCAGTGAAGCGTCCTCTCTCTCGGCACGTCTGCTTATCCTCCCCCCCGCCCCTCCCGGGTGGTGAAAGCTAAGGGCAGGAATATGACTATTTTCCCTGGGAGCAAGGATTTTTCATCCCAATGCTGATTATTATTTTTGAATGGCCGTTTGTCTGGCCAGCGATTTCAGTTCCTGGAAATGACTGCAAAGGAGTCTGGGTATAAATAGCTTGGCGTGGTGCTGCCTACGCGCTTGTGCGGTGAGGGAGGGACAGGCGGAATTCACGGCTTGGCAACGGCTAATCCGCACTGGTCCAGCGTGGACAGATCAGCTTTATGCAGCATGGAACCAAGGAGATCACAGAGATGGTCAGCAGGTTTGCTGCCTCAGCTTCCCCCATGGGGATGCTGGGGAAATACTGCTGTAGCCTGGAGCGTAACTCTTTACATCAGTGGGGCTTTAGCTTTGCTGATGGCGGAAAGCATCCCTGGCAGCTTCCCACCCGTCCAAGTGCAATCCGTGGTTTAGCCTGTATGAACATGTCTCCCCCAGTGGCTGGTCCCCGTTAGAGCTGGTTGGGAAATGTTTTTTGTTCTTGCCAAAAACTTTGAGAACAACTATAAAGATGTTGCTTTTGTCTAAACTTTGCTTCAAAAGTTTTAATTGGAAATCTGAAAAGCAAACATATTTTGGTTTTTGACAACCGAAAACTGAGAAATTTCAGCCGAAAACCACATTTGGTGTTAAAAATGTTTGGGTTTGGGCCAAAATGGTTTGGGTTTGGGTTTTTAGTTGTTGACAAAAACCCAGAAAATGTCATCAAAATGGGACATTTCCTGCAGAAATTTCCACTTTGACAGAAAAGCCACTTTGTGTAGAAAAAAGTTAAACAAAAACATCTCAGCCAACTCTAATCCCAGTGACTGCAGCAGCCTGCTGGAGCCTTGCAGCTAGAGGAGTTTTTGTGCTTTTAGCTCAAATGGCAGACGCTTGTGGTTCTGGCTCTGAAGGTCCCAGATTTAATCCGCCCATATGGATGCATCCATGGTTCATTACACAAGCGCTGCAGCTACGTGGAGCAGATTGCAGCCGCTCTGTATAAGTCCCAGCATGCCATGCTCCCTCTTGATCCATGTGACTGCCTGTAGCAGGAAGGTCTGGTGACCAGCTGGCTCAGTGGTCAGCTCATGGCCTCACAGTTTCTTCCGGTCTAGCTGTCCCAGAAGGAGTCCTCACTCCCCTCAGAGCTCAGTCATACAAAGCAGTGGGAGGGGCAAGCTAGGGCCCCCCGGACCCTGCCACTTCACCAGTCCCGACCCAGAGATCTAGGGGTCTCTCTGTGTTCAGCGCAGTTACTGAGCTGCCCCACATTGTTACCCCCGGGTCACTTCCTACCAGCCTGGAGCTCCTCTGTTTGAGGTGCGTTTGCTGGTATAACAGACGCACCTCATGTGTCCAGTTCAGTCAGTCCTTCTCTCTTTGCTAGAGCAGCCTTCGCAGAGCTGTTGCCACTCCCTGCACAGCTCTCAGCATCTGCCTCTCTGTTCCGTGACATGGGTATTAGGCTTGATCCTTAGCCGGTGAGATAGCCCCATTGAAGTCAACGGGTCAATGTAGAAGTCAAAGGAGTTATGTTGCATAAAACCTGGGTGATGGAGTGGAGAACCAGGCCCACTGGGTTTGGGGATATTTGACCCTTTCAGGATTTTGACCTAACTGATTCACCTCTCCTGACTGTGCTTTGCCATCTCCCCCTGGGACTCCAGTCTGAGGCCATCCTGGCTGTGATCCAAAGCAGTCAGCAGCTGCTTGGGCACCTCTAATCCATCTGCCCCTTCTGGTCCCAAAAGCCCATCCAGCAAGAAAGGAGGCTCCATGCTCTGGCAGTGTTGAGCACCAGGTCAAACTCATCACAGAATGGGTCTGTTATAGGTGACTTGCCAGACTGGCCATTGTGATCCTTGGTTTCCCTGTACGCAATCTGTGGGGGCTTTGATTTTCTCTTTTTACTGAGATGCCATCTAGACAACCCCCACCCCTGCCAGCTTCTTGGAGATGTCCAAGTAGAACTGCAGACTTGGGACAAATCTCCCCAGGTTTTGCATTTAACTGGCTTCGCGCCAGAGGTTTGCTGGAAGCTTGATGGGAGCATCTGGCTAGCTGACACCATGCTGGGAGGGTGACTTCTCTGGTCAAGTGCTATGGAAATGGAGCAGGGTGCATGACATGTGGGGTTCAAATGCCAACCCCGTGTATAGAAATTGGAAGGTGGCTTCTGGTGCAGAAGGAGGGAGTAGACGGGGGGAAAAATACAGTCCAAGGGGAATTGGGGGACTGTATTGGAAGACTATCCTCACTGCAAAGCAGGTGGGTTACCAGCCCGGATTAAAGCAGAAGCCAGGTTCAAGCTTATACCCTCAGCTGTGCCAGTTAACCTGGATTTAAAGCACCACTTGACCTGGGTCAGAAGATTTTGTGTGGGTGGTGGAAGGGGAGGAATGGGGGAGGTTCAGGGCAGTCCCTCTGTTAGAGCCCAGGCTAACTCTGCAGTGAAGACATGCTCTAAGATGTCCCCCAATGCTAACCCAGGAACCTATCCTTGCAACAAAGCCCGTTGCCAACTATGTCCACATATCTGTTCAGGGGACACTATCATAGGACCTAATCACATCAGCCACACTATCAGAGGCTCGTTCACCTGCACATCTACCAACGTGATATATGCCATCATGGGCCAGCAATGCCCCTCTGCCATGTACATTGGTCAAACTGGACAGTCTCTACGTAAAAGAATAAATGGACACAAATCAGACGTCAAGAATTATAACACTCAAAAACCAGTTGGAGAACACTTCAATCTCTTTGGTCACTCGATAACAGACCTAAAAGTTGCAATTCTTCAACAAAAAAACTTGAAAAACAGACTCCAATGAGAGCCTGTTGAATTGGAATTAATTTGCAAAATGGATACAATTAACTTAGGCTTGAATAAAGACTGGGAGCGGATGGGTCATTACACAAAGTAAAACTATTTCCCCATGTTTATTCCACCCCCCCCCACCTCCCACTGTTCCTCAGACGCTCCTGTCAACTGCTGGAAATGGCCCACCTTGATTATCACTACAAAAGGATTTCCCCCCCCTCCCCCCTTCCTCCCCCCCCCCGTGCTCTCCTGCTGGTAATAGCCCACCTTAAGTGACAGGTTTCAGAGTAACAGCCCTGTTAGTCTGTATTCGCAAAAAGAAAAGGAGTACTTGTGGCACCTTAGAGACTAACAAATTTATTTTATGGTAACACCCACTGTTTCGTGTTCTCTGTGTATATAAAATCTCCCCCCTGTATTTTCCATGGTATGCATCCGATGAAGTGAGCTGTAGCTCACGAAAGCTTATGCTCAAATAAATTGGTTAGTCTCTAAGGTGCCACAAGTCCTCCTGTTCTTTTTGCGGATACAGACTAACACGGCTGCTACTCTGAAACCCGATGCTAGTGTTGCTCTAAAGATAGCAAAAATAATAGGAAATGCTCAGGGAAACATAGAAAAGGGTTCAATCATATACCAGATAGGAGTGAACCATTGGTTAGAGAGAGACAAAATGATCCTTCCCTTCTCCTGAAATGACCATCTGACTGTGGATTCAAGAAGAAGCCTGGGCAGGGTGGGAGATATTTGCATCCCGACAGGGAAGAGAAATTCCAGCTCATCTCTCCAGTAACATCCCTCCTTGAGCTTCAGTTGGCTCCAGAAACGGATTTCACTCAGGTTTAGCTGCTCCAGTGCATCTCTGGGATAAGGCCAGACCGAAATCATGTCAAACTGGAGACAGAGGGAGGAGAAAACCAGCAGATAAAACCCTCCCCTCAATTCTGTCGGCACTTCGGATCGCTGTGAAAGCTAAACAAACCCAAGGAAGGAACATACGGAATATTATGGCACCATTAAAAATAATGAGGGCAGCTGCAGCTTGTCCTGTCCAAAGGCTTTGAGTCAAGGACTAAAAGGGCCATTTATGTCTTTGACTTTAAAAAAAGGCTGCAGTAAATTAGAGGGGGGAAGATCACAAATAGGAGGCAGAGAGTGCCTGTATTTTGTGTATTACCGAAAATCTGCTTGAGTGATCAAAGCCCATTTGTAGCACTTGGTGTGCAGTTGCCTTCCTCTGGCTGGAGGCAGACGAGGCTTGTAGGGCTATAAATACAGCGGTGGTGAGATATTTATAGATGGCCAGGGCCCTGTGCAGTGTTTTCTTTCTTGCTGGGAGGGCAGCAGCAACCTTCCACGGTGGGCTGCTGAGCTGGGCTTCTACGCCGTAGTGACCGCTAGGGTAACACTTCTTCAGCCACAGGCCATGAGGCGTCCAGGGACTAACGGCCTGAGTTGGTGCTGTTAGCTCCGGAGCAGGGCACAGGATGGCATCGCTGCCAGGCTAATGCAAATATCCCTGGTGCCATCGGGAGAGTCAATGCTGGGAAGTGGAATTTCCTTCTCTTGATGGATGTTCATGAATTCTGTTTTTTCTCCTGTCCCTTGAAGCACTCACATGCTAAGGGAGGTAGTATGGACAGACAATAGGAGTGCTTTACCGTACACGCTTTCTGATGATCTGACGGGATGGTTGCTAATCTCCTGATATTTGCTTGCCCTGCTACACCCCCTCTGCATGTGAGATGCATCCATTTTGCTCACCCACTGCATCCCAGATCACTTCAGGCTGTTTTATCATCTACACCTGTTTTACACCCAGGTTACACCTCATCTGGATTCTCCCTCAGGCCATCCAAAATGCTGCTGCCTAAATCAATCTTTTTTTGCAGATCCGCATGCCTCCATCACCTCCCTCTTTACACATCTCCATTTGTGATAGGAAGTATCAGGTCCAAGCTCCTCGTCCTTGCATTCAAGGCCCTACATCACACAGTCCTAGCTGTATCTTTGACCTTGTCTCTTGTTCCCCCAACCCCTCTGTTCTACTAACAAAACCAACTTTGACATCCTTTTGTTTCCTTCTCTCATTCCTGGCCTCATTATCTTCTTCTGTCTCTGCCTGGATCCTGCTCACCATGCCCCTTCCCTCTTCTCATTGCAATCCCTCAACACTGCCAATAATTCCAATGGAAATAAATGTTCACAATGCATGTGGTTTGTTTCCTCTTTGCCTTTCACTAGGACAGTGAAACCCGCCACCTTTCATGTCCATTTCACTTCCTGGTGCTGGTGCAGAATGCTGATGATGAGTCTGGGTTTTCTACATGGCTTTGCCAACTCTCACGATTGTCTTGTGAGTCTCATTATATTTGCTGGCTTTTTTTAGAGCCTCCGGCTCCTGGAAGTCAAGTGACTGTGAGAATCTCAGCTTTCCACATTTTTTAAGAAAATGTTTTTGTCCTCAAAGCTGGGCAGAAAAACCTGAATATGGAACCCCCAAAAGGCTCAGACCTAATAGCCCCACTAAATATATTATTTTAATTTGTAATTTATAATTGTATTAATAATAATTTTGATTATTTTCAAATGCTTAGGGTTGGCAGGACTGTGCTAGAGTGCAGGCGAATGCTTAAATCCCAAATTACTTTTACTGACAGAAAGAAAGAAAAAAAATCCATACACTTTTATTCACTTTAGGTTTTGTAACTTCCCCCATGTTATACTCCTTTCTCCACCCCTGCCCCCTTGCAAACATAAATACTAAATGTTGAGTCTAAACCAGGAGGACACTGTCCCTTTAAAAACACAGTTTGTCATTTGTATGTTATAGTAATAATTCCTAGCTCTTGTCATCAGCAGATCTCAAAGTGCTTTACAAAGGAAGTTGGTATTTCCCCCCATTTTAGAGATGGGAAACTGAGACACAGGGAAGGCCAGAGTCACCCAGCAGCAGAGCTAGGAAGAGAACCCAGGTCTTTTGAGGCCCCGTCCAGTGTTCTGTCCACTAGGCCACACTGCCCAGTATGCAGCCCATTTGCTATGGCTAAAATCCAAGCCAGGGTCCTCCCTGGGAGGCCTGAATTCACTTTTATGGGGACATGGTGACCTGGGGTATTTTCATCATAAACACTGTGTACTAGCAGGGAGTGAAAAAGCACAGGGGAATATAATGATGGCTAAAGCAAATACATCACCTTCCTCTGCAAGGCCCTGTGTCTGCCAGCCACGTGAACATCGTTTCCTCCTCTTCTCTGTCCTGACAGCTAACCCTCGCCATCCCCCCCAACTAACCTTCAGTCTCACAGTCTGCCTGGCAGTGCACTCCCAGCCCTGCGCCGGCTGTAGGCCATGGTACGAAACCCTCCTACGGTTTATATAAGAGACGCAGCGTCCATTACTCACGGATTCCCACTCCCTCTGGACAAACTGCAGCTCCCTCTTTCTGCAGACTCTCCCCGCTTTGGCACATCCAACATATGTTTGGATCGACGCAGGGAGTGAGAAAGGAAAGAGGGGGCCAGTTTTTATGTTGCATTTCTATTCTATTCAAGTTCTTATACTAAGCACCTTCCAACGGGGCAGTAAGTGTGGGAAGAACATCTGTCACATAGTTCATTCTCTCATTCATCTTCTCCCCAGGGAGAGAACTGGGTTTGTTGTGTAGTTTCGGTAGGGTTCTTTTTAACATCTACGTGCTACTTTGTGTTTACCTCAGAGAAGGCTGGTTGAAGCAGCATGCCTGGCACTGGCAGTGGAAGGTGGGGAAGTTTGTGCCGGTCCTTAGTGCTTGGGGAGGTTTGTTCCATTGGGACTGGTCCCTGAGAAAGCTCGGTCCCCTGCTCAGATGAGCTTCACCTTGATGGTGGAGTATTCCACTGGCCAGAGGAACAAAGTTGGTCCGCGTTGCTGAGATGAACACCAGCGTTCTGGACAAGTTGGAATTTCCTAAGGCCCAGGTGTATGGCTTAGCATTGCTGTAAGTCCGGAGAGGACATGATGAACATTTGTACAACCAAAACCAGGAGAGAAACTGAGTCTGCTGCCAACTGGAGATGGCAGAAAGTGTTACTTATGGATGCTGGGCTTGCCCATCCCCAAAACTCATGTGCATCAGATCTGATAACAGGCTCTGCTTAGGGAGTGGGTGCTCTAGACCAGTGCTACTCAAAGTGGTGGTCCGCGTACTGGTGCTGGCCCGCGAGCCATCGGCTGCCGGTCTGCGTGCGCATTGGAAAAAAAAAATGCTAGTCCCCCACATCAGATAGCTTGAGAAGCACTGCTCTATACCTTTGGAATTGAGAAAAGGGGCTAAGCTCACAGAGAAACTCCCAACTCTCCTTGTAACTTAATGGAGACAACTGTTACAGGGAAGCCAGGGTCATGATTAGTCCAATCATGTTCCAAGCTCTGTTCCAGGCTCAGAACTGTCATTTTCCCCACAGGCTAAAAGTCTTTATAGTATCAGAACTGTTTAACAATTTTACTACTGAAATAACTTTCAACTGGTGGGGTGTCACTTTGGGATAGGTGGGAGGAAATGGTTGCACAGGGTTCAAAGCTGGATGGAGGTGGGTGTGTGAAATGAGCCAGTCTAGCCCGCAAGGTTGAGACAGTCTGAATAAATGAACCACGTTGCATAAAATGTATCCTTGTCCTCCTATTATTGTTATAATTTGTATTACCGTAGCACACAGAGGCCCCAATTCCCATTGTCCTTGGTGCTGTACAGACACAGAGGAAGATACAGTCCCTGCCCCAAAGAGTTCACAATCTAAATAGACAACCTGAGAGAAAGAGTTATTTCCATTTTAAAGATGGGGAACTGAGCCACAGAGAGTTAGTGACTGCCCACGGTCACAGTGAGTCTGTGGAAAGCCAGGAATTGTTCTCCTGAGTTTCACACTGCTCTAACCTTAAAACCATCCAGCCTCCTGAAACAGGAAGTGAGTTTAAAAAGCTTAAAATAATTAATTCAAGTTTTGCATTATTTAGATAGCCACAAATTTGGGATAACCTTTTTTTGCTACCAGTGAGGATAGTGTTGATACCATTAATTTTGCATCCACTGAAGTTGTCATCTTTGCAGCTACCCAAGAATGACAGAGCTAGAGTGATCGTTATTGGAGTACCTGTCATTTCTATATTATAGATTTCAAACCAGACCCAGAAATTATACAGAATGGGGAATTCCCACAAACATGAAATAGGTGAGCCATAGATAAACAATGTTTTGGAGTGGTGTATGATAGTTTTAGCTATATTTTTTTACAATTATGTGGTATTAGTACAGTCTATTGGTAACAAAATATTGTGTGTGTGTGTGTGTGTATGCGTGCAGGTGAATGTCATGATGTTTCTAGCTCAATCTTATTCTTAGGAGAATTCTGCACCAAAAAATTAAAAATTCTGTGCCCAATATTTTAAAATTCTTCAAAATTATGCATGTTTTATTTGTCAAAATAACATAATATAATCACACCAGTTTCAATTACAGTAACTCCTCACTTAAAGTCGTCCCAGTTAACATTGTTTCGTTATTAGGTTGCTGATCTATTAGAGAACATACTCATTTAAAGTCGTGCAATGTTCCATTATAAGGTTGTTTGGCTTGCCCCGGTTCGCCCGCCTGCCTGGCGTTCCAGCTGGGGAGTGGGGTCGGGGTGTGGGGGCTTGCCCCGTTCTGCCTGCCTGGCATTCCAGTCAGGGAGTGGGCAAGCCCCCGACCCCACTCCCAGGCAAGAGCGCCAGGCGGGCAGAGTGGGGCAAGCCCCGCGCCCCGACCCCGCTATGACCTTGCCTCAATTATGCTTCACAATCATCATTGGTGAGTACACTATTAAATTGTTTGTTTAAAATAATTTAAAACTTATACCTTATATGTATATAATGTCTTTTGTCTGGTGAAATTTTTTTCCCTGGAACCTAACCCCTCTATTTACACTAATTCTTATGGGGAAATTGGATTTGCTTAACATCGTTTTGCTTAAAAACACATTTTTCAGGAACATAACTACGACATTAAGCAAGGAGTTACTGTATTTAGGTAATATATTTCAAAATACCTGTTAGCAACTATGTCTGTAACATTAGAGACAACAAAAAAATTCCCCCAGGAGTAGAGAGTTAAAGAAATCCCTATGACAACCCAGTTTTTGTTTCTCTTCCCCTTTCCCCCCAGAGCCCAGCCGCAGGGCCAGACACCCACACTCCCTCCCCCCTACAGCCCAGCTGCGGCAACCCCCCAGTCCAGACTCCCACACCTGCTCCTCCCAGAGCCTAGCTGTGGGGCGCCCCCCAGCCCAGACAGCCTCATCCTGTCCCAAGCCCAGACACCCATACTCTCTCCCTCCCAGAGCCCAGTTGCTGGGCACTCCCAACCCAGACACCCACCCTCCTCTCCCCCATGGATGCAGAGGGATGATAAACAGCCTGATGCAGAGTCCCGGGCTTGTACAGCGTTTCCTGCATGCTGGGAACTGCAGCTGCTGGGAACCCTCCAGCTCCTGCCTCCCTCCCCACAGCAGTGTGTTCTATTTGTGGGCTGGAGAGCTGGGCTCTGCCAGGTCCAGCGGCCCCGACTGGCGGGCAGCAGTTCTGCAGGGCGGGAAAAGGAAATTCTGTGCAGAACATTAATTCTGCACCAATTCTGCATTGTGCAGTGGTCCAGAATTCCCCCAGAAGTACCCACTCAACCTCCGTTATGTCTGGGCCCAGGTGTGTGTTCTAAGTGTGGGGTGTAGAATTATATTTTTCATCCAAAATATTCCGTAGCATTGTGTGAAATGTTTAGGATTCACTGACCAATTTGATTAAGGCAGTGGAGTCTAGCGGTTAGAACAGTACTCTGGCTGTCAGGAAACCTGGCTTCTTATCTGCATTCTGGCACTGACTCATGAGTAAGGCCCTACTTGAATCGCGGGATGATTGTCAAAAAATTGTGACTGAGTTGAGGACAAGCCATGGAAAATCGCAGGGGACCTTATTATTTGAAGCAGTAAGATCCATTATTACTTTTCTGTGACTTTCCGCTGTTGACCGCCTAGGGCTAAGAGCGGAGGCTCCTGCTGTTGGCAGTTTGGGCTCCTAATTAAATGTACTATAGAAGTGCTATGTGGTGTTATCACTATTAAGCAGTTCAGTAAGTTGGAAGTGTCATCTCTGGTTTTTGCTCAGTTACTTTGATTTCTTCTTAAATATTTGGGCAGGGAAGGAACTTGCAGGACTTTTATTTATGGGCTGTTTTCTGCCTTTGTCTAACCAAGTGATTTCATGTTCTCTGGCTTTGAACTATAGATTTGTGTATGACTAGTGTATACTTCAATAAACAGATTGAGCATGTTTCAGAGTAACAGCCGTGTTAGTCTGTATTCGCAAAAAGAAAAGGAGTACTTGTGGCACCTTAGAGACTAACCAATTTACTTGAGCATAAGCTTTCGTGAGCGACAGCTCACTTCATCGGATGCATACCGTGGAAACTGCCTTTAGAGACTAACCAATTTATTTGAGCATAAGCTTTCGTGAGCTACAGGTCACTTCATCGGATGCATACCGTGCATGGAGGGGGCTGAAGAAATCACACAATACACTATCAAAGCAAACCTTTATTCCTTTTATATGCTGTGTAGCATACCACAAACTAATGCAGCTTCAACACCTGCAACATTCCAGAGTACAGAAGATTATACGGCAGGTGCTGGAAAATATGAGGTCACTTTGCATAGAACACCCCCCTTGTGTAGCTGACTACGCATCTTTTTCCTTTGAGTCCTATAGATGGCTGACTTCATTACATTTTTAGTTTCCTTCAAAAACGCATTTAGTAGGTTCAAAAAGACAACAGCATCAGAGCAAACACCATCTCAACACGTTATCTGCCTTCTGTCTTTTCTCTCTGATATGAATTTAGTTTCCCCAGGTTACTGTATTTAGCACATCAGGTAGACCGTTTCCTCAATGCACCCAAAAGTGCACTCCTTTTCTTTAAAGGCTGTGCAAATATTATCAATGGAAAAGAAACTCCATGGTTTCAACATGCTCCAATAAGCCACAGGGTTATAGAGATTTCTCTGTTTACAGCGGGAAGCATCTGCTTTTAGAATAAACAGAAGGGGACCTACAGTAATTTTAGCTTTGAACAGCAACACAGCAGCATAACCCACAAGTATCAACAATCCTTTCAGCCTTTTGCGGATTTGCCAGGAGAGGCAGATGTTTCTAGTTTCTGGAATTTCTGAACTCTGAATAAATTCAGGGATATTAAAAAGCACACAGTATTTACACAAGAGATAGCTGTTAAAACAGCCATAAAAAGGTGGCGGAGTGCCACAGTGAGTGAAGCTGTTGCTCGTAAAGGTGAAGCACTAGCACTGGCTTGAGGAAGGAATGGTGAAAGCCGACACTGGGCAAGTTGTCTCCACATCTTTGTGACTGTATTTAATATTGACCTGCAGAATATTGTGCTATTCCGGTCCTCCCTCCTTCCCCAACCACGCTGCCTGACTCACAACATCCCCAGCTAATCTGTTCCAGGTCCCTTCACTGAACTCTGCCAATGCACCTCCCTCCTGACCCATAGCAATCCCTACTGTTCCAGCCTTGGGTACCTCCTAGATTCTACCCTAAGGTTTTATTTTGCTGTCCATCACTACAGTATCTGAGGGCCTTCCATGTAAAATCAATAGCAATAGTGAAATCTCTAGGGGGACTTCATGGAATTTCTGGCTTATCTCTCTCTGGTATAAAATCTGTGCTGGAGGTATATTTTTGGGTTGGCTGTTGATTTGTTTTGTTATGAGGGGGAGGATTTGGGGAAGAGGGGGGTGTCAATGTTGTGAGTCTCATTCTTTCTACGGTGAAGAGGCTTTTTTTAAAAAGAGGAGGATTTTGCAGCATTTCCTAGAGAGGATCAGACTCCAGGTTTACCTAATTTCCCCTGGAAATTCATTCCATTACTCAGTCCCCTTGACTGAAAATGCTTGTCAAATGTGATTATTGTGCAGTAATTTTTGATATGGTTATTCCACCCATGTGTTGGGGATTTTCTAATGTGCCCATCTGACATAATGGAATTTATATCCATTAATCTCACATGTTCTAACAGCAGAAAAGTTCCCAATATGTATTTATACTTTTAAAGTGAGATGTAAACAGTCAAGTGATGATGAGTTTACCTAGTAAATGTGCCATTTTCTCTAGCAGCTGATACACTGAATATATACAGCAGTTCGCAGTATTGCAGTGCTGGCTGGTGCAGTTTTCCACTGACAATCTACCACAGAGTTTTATATTGCCACCCATCACCACAGTTATCTTTTGTCTATTTAAAACCCCAGTGAAGGGGCAGCTGACTGCTTTGCAAAGACAAAGTGTATTACAAAAAACTGTCAGCTGTATTAATTCTTAGTTGATCACACCACCCGCGGCACCAGCTCTTGCGCACAACTGTCCTAGTTGTCCATATCCTTGGAGTGTTCCCAATAGCTTGATCCATCACTGAGATACTGGTAGTCATTTCAAGACACGTCAAACTTATCTATAAATACCTGGAAATTCTTTGTAGGACCTGGATCACATCATGCCTATAGGAGTTTGGTGGCACAGACTCTAGTCACAATAGCTTTATACCTGAGAACTCCATGACTCTTGACCTTAGTTGAATTGGAACCCAGTTAAGTGATCCCTTCCTTGTACTGATTCATTCCGGGGTTATTCAGACAAGGTCTTGACTATGCTATGTGGTTGTTAAACATCCTTTTCCCTAAGAGAGGGGATTTGCCCCAGTTTCTTGCCCCAGTTTCTTTCCATTGCAGAGATGGCTGCTTTTTAATGGTGGTATAGCGATCCCGGTATGCTGTTGCTGGAATGTTAGCAATAGCTATCCTGAATGTTGTGTGGGTCAATTATAACCCAGTCTCTGGTTGCTCCTAACTTTCCATACATTTCACCTATCAGCTGATATTTTTAGATCTGGTGTCTGCTCAAGTGTGATTTTTTTTTTCCTCCTGTTTGTGGGACGTCTGATCAAAAATGAGAAGAAAAGAATACACATAGATCATTAATTAAAAGTCATCTTACTGTTTTGAATAGCTTAAGGCTAGAAAGCTGAAGGCTGGACGGGAAATAGCTCTTATTGAGGAAAAGTACCCTTGACATTTCCCATGAAAGTGGCTTTTGGATTTTGCATAGTTGTTAGTATTTGAAACTTGCATTTTGGGCATGCGTATAACTTTGGGTTCAGTTTTGGAGCCATTTTTACTAGCATTTTAAAGGAAGAGAGGCCAGGGAATCTGTGCTAGGCTAGGAGTCAGTGAATCTGTGTGTCTCAAGCACTGCACTCTCAATGAGCCAGGCTGTACAGAAAGCAAGTGTGCACGCAGTGAGACAGGCCTCTCTGAACAGGACAGAGCATACCAATGGTATTTGGCCCATTAATTTGAGATTGCGTAATGTCTTTTTCCAAACAATCCACTGTGAGCTATATTAACAGAACCTTAACAGTGGCTTTTTCTGATTTTTTCTGAATGTGCAATGTTAAGGTTTGCATGCACAACCCTTCATGCTGCATGTTGTGTGTATGCTCTGAGATTCTAACTGCATACTCACATGCTATTTCTCAAATAATAAAATATCATCCAATTTATTTTCTATAGCTTTCTAAAATTCAACTTGTAAGGTATATAGTGAACAAGGCAGGGAGTCCTTGCCCTATTTATACTATTTAAATGACTTTTATGGTTTCCATCTGTTTGGCACCTATAACATACTATTACTCAGTGGCAGATGTTATACATGTATATGTTATGAAGTTTTATATTATATTTTATAAACTGTCTGTGTAATTAAAAGCTGTATCTGCAAGGCATATGCACTAGAAAACAGAGAAAGCTGTGTATGCAGTTTGCAGATTTTAACTGGAAAGGTCCAAAAGCAAGGGGTTACAGACATGTGGGATGATACAGATTTTTCTAAAAAACTAATTCCAACCCACAATTAAATTTCATGTTAGAGACAGAATTAAAGGAACAGTCTCATCACAGAGGGTCAGCAAAAAAAAACCCAACATTAATTTTTGTGGTAGAAGACAATGTTAATGTGGGAAAATAACTTGTATTCAAAAAAACCTGTCTGTGATAGAGCCCCTCTGACTGAAAACACAGAGCCTTCCTAGTTAATGCAAAGCATGAATTCCACACGGAGCAATGCTGTACAGGATATCAGAAAGCTCTGGAGCAAACACAAAGATGTCATTCAGGCCTGCAGCTCTTGTGGTTTCAGAGGTTGGAGAGCAGCGAATGTGAAGTGAGTCTGCAATCACTGTGTATACTTAAAAGGGCTTGTCTACACTGGCAATTTACAGCACTGCAACTTTCTTGCTTGGGGGGTGAGCTGTAACGCGCCAGTGTAGACAGTGCACCAGCCTGGGTGCTACCCCCCTGGTGGAGGTGGTTTGTTTAGGGTGCTGGGAGGGCTCTCGACCACCCCCGTTAAAGAGCTGCCAGTGTAGACTAGCCTTGAGTTAGGCTGCCACATTCAAAGTTAGAGATTCATAAAATAGCTAAAAATGTCACTGTTCTTGCTGGGGTGAGAATGTGCTGGAGTCAGGGGGACCTCCTGGTTCCCTTCTCAGAAGTGACCCTGCACGCAGCCCTTTGCTCCCTCCCTGCCTCAGTTTCCCCCCTCTGTACAATGGGGGCTCTTGCTTACCATGCGGGGTAATGCGAAGGGCCTGTTTCCGAATGGCTCGAGTTTCAGAAGCGCTGGGCCAGCACCGGGGGGTGGGGAGGGGCACCGACCTGGGGGGTGAGACCCGCCCCTCGGATTCCCTTCCCAGCCGGCCAGCTGTGTAGCCTGGGGCACGTCCCTTCCCCTCTCCTCAGCTGCCCCCCCCCCGCCGCGAGTTGTCCAGTCGGTGAGGTCTGAGGGCGGGGCTGCGCACACGGGCAGCGCCCGGCGCCACTGAACTCCCCGGCTCGGCCGTGCTAGGCGCTGTACACCCGGCTGGGACAGGCGGTGCCCGGCCCGGCGCTCCCCCGCCCCCCTCGGCTAGGGGGAGCTGCGCGGGGCGGGGGAGCCCCTCTCTGTCACATGATCCCGGCCAACGCCCCCTACCTCCAGATTGGCTGCGCGGTATCACGTGACCCCGGCCTCAGCGCGGGAGGGGGAGCTGCCGTTGCCAGGCAACGCCGCAGCGGGCCGGGGAGCGGCCTGGTGGGACCCGAAGCGGAGCAGGTAGGAGCCTCCGGCCCCCGGGTAGCGAGACCTCCCCGCCTGCAGGGATGGGGGGGACGGCCCGCCCCGGGCGGGCTCCCCGCACCAGCTCTTGGGGAGGGGGCTTCCCCCACCCATCCTGGGTGGGATTAATGGGAGCCCCCCCCCCATTCTGGGGATGAGGGTCAGCCTGCCTGCCCTGGGGTGGGTGGCTGTGATGGGGTTCCCCCCCAGCCTTAGTGGCGAGGGGTTCCCCACGTGGGGTGGGGTGGCTGTCGGGGGGGGGGCTCCCCTTCCTTCCCTCCCTCCCTCCCTCCCCCGGAAGGATCAAGCCCAGCCCTTAGCCAAACTGGGGGTGCAGCAGAAATGGGGCTTCTCCCCCGCTTCTCTCCCCGCTCCTCCGTCCAGTCTCTTCCCAGGCTCCAGCTCCGCGGCCCTGCCTGTGGGAAAGGGGGTGGCTAATAATGGCCAGGCTGAGGGGTACGGGGGCGGGGGGGTCCTAGCTCATATTCTGCTTTGTGGGTCATCAGCACCAGCGGTCAAGGCTGGCACCACAGCGTCGCTGGCCGCAGGGGACCGCACGCCCAGCCAGCCTAGAATATTCAGTCTGGCTTTACTCTTCCATTAGCAGCCGGCTACGGCATCCGTGCTTTTCCCTGCGCGCGCACACATTTACGTTTTGTACAACAGGAACCAATAAAGATTCTCACTATTGTGCCCTTGGCAAAACCGCCACCTATGTTCTTATGCCCCCATTTATCGTTGGTGACGTTGATTTACTAGCACCGGCTAGTTTCCGGTTGAACCTGCTGTGCTGATGTAAACTGATCTAATTTCGTATGAAGGTCTTTAATGGAGATTTAGGCCCCCAATCTGCTAACGCGCTGGCCAGGCATATCCCTGCATTTGTGAGACTCTCCATTGGAGTCAATGGGTCTCCAAGGAGAGGGGCTAGCTGGTTCTTTGCGGGATTGGGGCTGAAATATGGAGCACCAAGAAGATGTATTTACAGAATTCCTTTTTGGAGCATTACTGGAAATAAGGTGGACCAGTGTTCCCAAACTTTTTATTAAAGTGACCCACCCACTGTACTTTATCTTTTTATGCGACCCACCCAGTGTCCAAATTCATGGCGGGGCTGGGGGCGAAAATCATAGGCCAACATCCTTTTCCTTCCCGTCTGCTACCTCCTTCTTGCCTTGCCAATGGGGCATTGACAGGTCACCCCAAAGCACATAGATGCTGGAACTAGGGGAGCAGGAGGTGCTGCAACTTGAAGTGGTTGCAGTGCGGGGCGGGGGTCCCCTGGCTTGAAGTGGTTTCTATTATTCACACGATTTATAGTTTGGTTCAACAGCTCTCAGCACCCCCACTATAAAAATTGTTCCAGCCACCCTGCCACAGCATCATCCTCCATCCCATTACCACAATCCTAATCATGGCCTGGTCCAGAAGGGAGGCTGCGGGGTGGTGGTGGGTGGATTGGTTGGTTGGAGAGCAAGCCTGTCCTGCACTCAGGCACTCAGCCCATGGTGGCACTTTCTGTCCCATGAAGCTGGGCTCAGCTCCTTGCTCCTGGCTTTGGGACCTGGCACACAGGGTTTCAGCGACGCTCAGGTTTGGCTGAGCCAAATCAGTGGCGGTGCAACCCTGTGTACCAGGTCTCAATGCCTGGAGTGGGGAGCCAGGCCAAGCTCCAGGAGACAGGAGCCTCTGCTTCCTGATGAGTGGGGGGATGGGCGCTTTCTCCACAAACCCCCTTTCCTGGGGCCTCCCCTCTGCATTGGGCCTGCAACCCATCTAGAACCTTCTGGTGACCCCCTGGGCCGTTACCCAGTGTTTGGGAAACACTCTGATAGATAATGTGTGAATGATAGATAACTAGTGGTGTTAATAATTCAATGTGTTTTGATGACTTGTAGGTCTGTCTTCAGTGAGACTCAGCAGTAACCTTAAATGATGGGAGACATCCTAGCTTATGAAGCCGAGTTACTGGGGCTGGTGAAAGAGGTAGATGTTTACTACAGAATAAAAAAGAAGAAATCATCTGGTGCCTGCATTTAGGGATGGGGGAAGGGGCAAATTTGTAACTGTTAGGCATTGATGCTGCCATTACTCTCTGTGAGTAGATGCTTGCAGCTGCATGGAGTCCCACTGATGGGGCACTCACTGCTTGCATGGAGCTCATTGCAAAATCAGGACCTTAGTTAAAGGAACACTATCAAGTAACTTTGGACCCAAAAGGTTTCATTTTAAAAAGGATTTGCAAAACATAATATAAATAGAATTGTGTTCATGAAATTTTTAAAATAAACATTGACAAGCATTTGTTTAATCCTTCGCTGTGGTGTTAGACTCACAGACCAAATATATTAGTACCTGAGAATTAGAAAGTGAAATGTACCAGTCCCCTGTTATTGTCTAACGTGGGGCTCTGATCCTACAAAGAGTTAAAATATATACTTAACATTATGCACTGTGATTAGTGCCGTTGCCTTCACTGGGACTATTTGCAGTGTATGAAGTTGAATAACGTGTATAAGTCTTTATAGGATTGGGGTATATCCAAAATGTAACAAACAAGAAAACAGCATGAATGGTGAAACATCAACATACATTATTTAAATTTTAATCTTCTCGGTATCAATAACACAGATAAGAATTTTCTCTTTTAAATTAGTTTTAAGTTAAGGCTTTGCTGTGGTACAGCCACCTGTTTAGCCCTGTGCCACAAACAGTACATACAACTTGCTTCATCACGTAATTGACATATCTTTTCTCCTTACTCTGGTGACAGAGGCTCCACTCTTGTGATTTGGTTTCTCTCTTTTTACACTTTCATACCAACAGTTTTTAGTCTATATTTGTACTTTATGAATTTCTCATGAAATGGTAAAGCCAAACACAGGATTTTCCATAATTGGACGCACCAGATTGTTGGTACATCCAAATGTGTGTCCTGCCTCTAACACTGGCTAATATTTCAGAGGCAGGCAAATCTCCCCCAAACCTGTAATGTGGCTAGTTTTGTACATTTTGGATGGAGGAGGGAGAAATCTTTCTGGACCTTTTGCAGCTTGGCCTGAAGAATGTGGTTTGCTTAAGTTAAGATATTATGAGTGATGGTAAAATTCTCAGATCTTTTAAAATTCAGCCACAGCGTTTGTCTGATTCTCTTGAAGCTAGAGGTCCCATTACCTGTAGATGATGATACCTTCAGAAAGTGTTAGTCACATAACTTTCTTGTAATTATCTGTTCAACCAAGCTTAAAAAAACTGTTGCATTACTGGTTATTAGTTGCCTTTCTTGATTTTAAAAAAATCAACTGACTATAGTAAAGCTTTGTAGCAAATCTGTAAATAAGTTTGCCTATTTATTGGTCACTGTTTTAAACATTAAAAAGCTTAAGAGTTTGTTATCTATGTGTGTTCTTGTGTCTTTAGTATTTAGACTTTGCAGAGTTTGAAGACACAGTGAAAACGTTTACAAAGGAATGTAAAATAAAAGGGAAGCCATTACCTAAAACAGCAGGTGGTTCCTTGAGAGACTCAAAGGCTTTGATTATCCAGGTAACAAATCTTTTATATTTGGTTTGACTAGCTAATGATCAGAACAGGTAGAGAGCACTGTACTATTACGTCAGTTGAAATAATCTGAAATGCTTAAGCTAACTTTTGGTTTAAACAGGAGTAGGCTGATAGCAGGGTATTTTCAGTGAAAGAATCTCAGCTGAAATTCACCCCATCAGGAACCAGAGTCCTACAGAGCTCAAGGTCTAAATTTTCAAATGCGACTCATGAATTTGGGTGGCTCAGTTTTTGGGTTTCCAGATTGACGCTCATTGGAAGTGTCTGATTTTCAGTAGAGCTGGGTGAAACTTTTCATGCAAAACTTTTGTTTGGCAAATAATGATGAGTCAGCAACACCTAAATGTTTCATGAATTCCAGTCAATTTTGTGAAATTATTTTGGGGTTTTAAAAAAAAAGAAATTCTGAAAAAATCAAAACGTTTAGATTTTTTTCAGTTCAAAATGACTTTTTGTTCCAAAATTCTCTAATTTAATTTTTAATTTGTTTCAATATTTGGAAAATGTTTCATTTTGGTTTGACCAACATTGAACTCCTTTCCTGTGTTTTCGTAATTGCCAGCGAGTCAAAACATCTGCTTTTTTCCATGCTCCGCTACTGAACTCCCACCTTCATTAAACCAGGCATCTTTAAGACAAGTCAAATAGGATGCCCAAAGCTGAGGCACTCAAAATCACAAGACACTATGGTGTGGCTACAGGCCTTGATGGTCATGTTATGTCTCAAGTTGATGAGGAGGGTAGGAGTGGGTTGTTGCAAAGTTGTTATTCCTAATGGTTAGGAGGATGTTGTTGTTAATATTTTGAAACATTCTGAATGTTTCTGGATAAAATTATCTGTAAATGTACTCTAGAATATAGGATAGGCACACTTTACAAAACAAAATACATCCATCCATCATGTTAACTTATTAAAATATACCCAGGAATTATGTACTCCCTCTGCTCCTGGGACTCTACCTCATTATTATGAAGACATGGATAAACTGATACGTCTAGATCTAATGTTTCTTCCTGTACCCCCCGTATTATTTTTTTGCACACTAATCATAGTTAGAGAAGGAAAGGGGAAGGATAAATGATGAGGAGTGAGTGAAAGTTGGGCAGAGTTTCATATCCATCTTACAGAGAGATTTTAAGGTGTGATTATTATTATTTTTTTGAGTGAGATAGGACAACGGAAATAATGGGAAGGCCTCCGAACCTTGGAGGGTTGTGGTAAGGAGATGAAGAAGAAGCAGAGTGGGTGAGTGGAGGTGTAGGATAATGTGAAGGCCAAGAGGTTTAATGAAGGAAGTTAACAAATAATTTTGAAAACCAGGAGGGCATTTTTTTAATTGGATCTGGAGATGGCTGGGAAACCAGTGAAGGTGATGGAGGAAAGAGGTTGTTATGACTGAGTTTTCTAGAACAAGAGAGAGGCTTGCAGTGTTCTGAACTCTCTGAGGTTTGGTAAATAAGGATTTAAGAAGACCATAAATTGAATTAATTGTGATGAGGAGTAATCGAACCATGAATGTGGATTATTTTTCAGAGACTGGGAGATGGTAAGGGTGAATTCTAGCTAAGTTGTGTTCTAGAGGTGGGGATAGACAAATTTATTCATCAGGGAGAGCAGAGAGATACGGGCAATTTTGGAATCTAGGATGACTCCCAAGGTTTCTAATTGTAGTAGGGTAGGGGGTCTAAGGTAAGGTGAGTGTACATGAAAAACAGAGGACTCTAGTACAGGGATCAGCAACCTTTCAGAAGTGACAGGTTTCAGGGTAGCAGCCATGTTAGTCTGTATCTGCAAAAAGAACAGGAGTACTTGTGTCACCTTAGCTCATCTTAATTAATTAGCCTCTTACAGTTGGTGTGGCTCCTTCCACCTTTTCATGTTCTCTGTATGTATGTATATCTTCTTACTATATGTTCCATTCTATGCATCCAATGAAGTGGGCTGTAGCCCACGAAAGCTTATGCTCGAATAAATGTGTTAGTCTCTAAGGTGCCACACGTCCTCCCGTTCTTTCAGAAGTGGTGTCCCAAGTCGTCTTCATTCATTTATTCTCTCTAATTTAAGGTTTCACGTGTTAGTAATACATTTTAACATTTTTAGAAGGTCTCTTTCTATAAGTCTATAATATATAAGTAAACTATTGTCGTATGTAAAGTAAATAAGGTTTTTAAAATGTTTAAGAAGCTTCATTTAAAATTAAATTAAAATGCAGAGCCCCCCAGACTGGTGATCAGGACCCGGGCAGTGTGAGTGCCACTGAAAATCAGCTCCTGTGCTCCCTTTGGCACGCATGCCATAGGTTGCCTACCCCTGCTCTAATATTTAGAAATATTTCATAGTGGGTAGTTACCATACAGCCAGGAGCTGATAGTGAAGACATGAAGATAGCTGGGGGATAAGGAGAGTCAGAGAGAAAGTCCGGGGACATATACATTTGTGGATCACTTCTATAGAAGTGACAAGAGAGGCTGATGTTAAGAAAAACAACCCCCTGAAGGAGAAGCTACCAAAAAAGAAAATGAATGAAAAGAGCCATATCTGAGGAGGGGGCAAGTTTAATAAGATGCAGACACACTTGCATTGGCTGAAGTCACAAGATCAGAAGCCCGTTGAAGTGGGTTTTGTGTCTGCCACGCAGGCATTGATTCCTTGGTGATCTCTCAGTGCTGTGTCAGCGCTCTAATTGTATCTAATTGTGAGAGGCTTTGGGTAAAATTTTCAAAAAAGCTAAGAGATTTAAATGGATGTAAATGGAACTTAAGCTTCTAAGTCAGGTACTTTTGAAAATGTTGCCCATCTATATGTGGGGTTGAATGAACTCTCTTCTTCTTTGCAGAAGGATCTGCTTACAGCATTTGAAGATGGAGAGCAGAAAGTTTTCTTTGAACTTTGGGAGAAGCATATTTCCTCTTCACTCCGAGACAATGAGCCTCTTGCCCAGAAGCTGGAATTTTATCTTCACATCCACTTTGCCATCTACCTCTTGAAGCACTCCGTGGGCAAGCCTGTAGGTTTGCTTTTCAGTTTGGACTTAGTTTGATTTTTGTGTGTATCTTCTCCAACCTTGGTGTTTGCCAAAACAAAGTGGATTAGAATGGATTGGTCTTTAGGTATTCCCAGGCAAATCCATTCCTTCAACAGCAGGCTATATTTGAGTTTGTCTTGAAAGCAGACCCTTGAGCTAGTGAAGTGTGGAGATGAAATTATTCATTTGAACCTGATCCTATAAGGTGCTGAGTACTGTCAAGTTCCAAAGAGTTCAAAAGGAGGTCTACCTTTAAAATCTTGCCCTTGAATTCATGGGAGTTTATTTTATTCCAGTGGACATTCAGTAACCTACAAGGCAAATAAGATATGACCACCAAATTAATGAACAGAATCTACCAAACAGGAAAAGCACCTCATTATGTCAAACTTCCATATTTCAAGATTGATTGACACCTCAATTTTTTTTGGTGAAAAAAGTCTTTTTTTAGCTTCATCTACCATTTCTGTTATTTTGGGTTCAGATGACCTTTTCTGCAGCTTTTAGAATGTGGTCCGAAATCCAGTTTTGTATTGTAAACATCATTTGTAACCTTAACTATGTAGTACCTCACCATAATATAATAGAATTAATTTATTTTGGACCCTAGTAATGATACTTTATAATAGGAATAGCTTCAGGGGAATGTATAGTAACTACACAATGGAAAAGTAGCACATCAGATTGTGAAAGGTCAGTTTAAATGGGCCACCTAGTGTTAACAAAGCTGTCCACAGTGTTTAATAGGTGAGAATTGGTATCTGCTAGAATAAATGTCCCACTGTGTGAGCCTTTGCGTTCTCTCTTGTTTCTTCTCTGCTTTGTTATGACTGGACACTGTCAGGTAAAATTTGATCTGAAATGTAAGTGTTTAAAAAATGCTTAATTCTAATAGAGATGTTCCCAAGAATTTAAAATATATTCATCTGGAAAAAATGTATAAAAAGCAAAGGGTATGTTTACACTGCAATTGAACACCCAAACCAGCCCGTATCAGCTGACTCAGGCTTTGGCTGGAGCCTGGACTCTGGGATCGCAATAAAACAGCCCCGTAATTCAAGCCCCATGTGCCTGAGTCAGCTGACGTGGGTCCGCCATGGGTGTGTGTTTGTAGTGTGGACATCCCCAAATAGTCTCAGGCACTGTGTATGATCTATTCTAAACAATGCACAAGTGCAATGGTGCAAGCAGCCAGCAGATGAAACTGAGTAGTCTTTTTTTATTTTTTTATTTTTAATTGTCCAATCAATCTGAGAGAAGTCCATGAAAAGTAAATTATATTTTAAAAATTCTGTCAGTAACTAATGTGGTGTTTAGTGGCTTAAGTGAGAATGATTGTTAGTAAAAATGTTTGTGTTTTTTAATCAATAGTTATCTCTTCTAGGTTTAGCACAATGCTTCTTTTTAAAGCAGTTTATGAAATAAATATCTACCAGCAAAATATATTCCATGTGATATTGAGGATGATTTTTTGACCCATTGATTTTGTTCCTGTGTGGCTTTCACTATACCATGCTTGCCAGAGATACAAGAGATGGCTTATTTAACATGTTTAAAATCAAGTAGTGACTTCCTCTCCACTTGCTGAATGCGGATATGGCACTTGACCTGCAGAAATCTGCTCCAAGTGCTCAAGACTGTTTTGCTCATAAAGCAAGTGGCCCTCCTTATTTCTCTTGGCTCCGTTGTCCTAACATGGAAGAACCCTTCTGCCTTTTCCTTTTGGATAAGTGACCAGGTGAAATGCTCTCTGACTAGCTAGACTGAGTGCTGTTCCCTGGGCTGGCCACTGAGAAGCACTTAGCCGTACTTGGTCAGCAGGTACTGTGGGATGGAGAATTAGTGCTTGATGTTGAATTTCGCCTTCACTTGTAGCTGCCAGCCCCCTTAAACACCCATTGAAGTTGTCTTCTAAATAATGACGCCTGTTTCTTTGTTTCTTAGGACAAAGCTGACTTTGATGAAAGGATTTCTCACTTTAAAACATACCTGGAGACGAAAGGGGCTGCACTGAGCCAGACCACAGAATTCCTCCCCTTTTATGCTTTGCCTTTTGTTCCCAACCCCATGGTCCACCCATCATTTAAAGAACTCTTTCAGGTAAATATTTGTTTTGCACAGATTTTGTTAATAATGATTTTTCTCACAGGGTGGATGGATGCTGAGTACTGTTTAGTATGGTAATGCTTTTTATTTTTTCCTTCTGCCAAAATTGTAAACCATAAAAAGGATATTTGTGGTGAGATGCAGTATAAGCGCTGTTAATAACATAGTAATGTTTTCCAGTCACTTACATAGGCTTGTGTACTGAATGATCCCAAAGTGTTTTACAGATGGTGTGTTCATAAATAGGATCACTGTCCCACTTGCCTCTGAAATGCAGATACCTGTGGGGAACAATGTGGGAACACTGATCTATGTTTCATACTACTTTTGCGTTGCTGCCCGACAAAACCCACTGTTTCTGGGTCCCAAAGCTCAGTGAAAAGCCTGATAACTAAGGCCGTGTCTACACTAGCGAGCTTACAGTAGCACACTGATACAGCTGCGCCTCTGTAAGACAGCTTGTGTAGCCGCTCCATGACAATGGCAGAGAACTCTCCTGTAGACCTCATAAAACCACCTCAACGAGTGCCGGTAGCTGTGTTAGCAGGAGAAGCTCTCCCGCCATCGTAGCGCTGTGCACACTACCTCTCATGCTGGCTAACCTTATGTTGCTCAGGGGTGTGGTGTTTTGTTTGTTTGTTTTTTTCAGACCCCTGAGAGACAAAAGTGGTAGTCAAGTATCAGGGGGTAGCGGTGTTAGTCTGTATCCACAAAAACACCAAGGAGTCCGGTGGCACCTTAAAGACGAACAGATTTATTTGGGCATAAGTTTTTGTGGGTAAAAACCTCACTTCTATGCCATGCATCTGAAGAAGTGAGGTTTTTACCCACGAAAGCTTATGCTCAAATAAATCTGTTCCTCTTTAAGGTGCCACCGGATTCTTTATAAGTGGTAGTGTAGACATGGCTTATGTGTAAGGAGCCTGTTGGAAATACATTTTGAGAAACGAACCCAAGCCTCCTTAGTGAATGGGGAGAAGAGGGAAAACTCTATTTCATAAGTAGTCCTCCCTCCAGTAAATGATGAGAATGCAACTGTCCCCCAACATATCCATCCAACATTTCCTATGACTTTTCTAGCAGCATTATATTGAACTTCCTTTCCAAAAAATTGAGACTCGGTAGCTATGTTTAACAACTTTGTCATACCCGTGTCGTTCCTGAGAGTGCTTTGTCAGCTAGACATGTTTGGCCTTTGCCCTTGTATGGCTGTTTCAGAATTTACATCTTCTGTCACTGCAGAGGCAAGGTGGGAAGAAAATAAGAATGGGATTAGGGTTAAACTTCATAGGTAGATTTGATCTTTCTGTATCTCTTTTAGTTTGGAGCTTTTACAGCAATTACCCTATTGACTTAATAGAGGGGGTGCGGAGGGACAGCCTATATGTAAACCCACTTCCAGGTACCTGCCCAGCTTGATGGTTAGGAAAGGATGTCTAGATGACGCTAGTGGTGCTGGCTTGACCCTTGGGCAGACTGCATGCATTTGGCAACTCGCTATCCACTGCTAAGTCAGGTTGAAACCAGAAAAGGAACATTCTGCCGCTTCCTTTTAGACTTGCTGCAAATAATGAGAAAAGGCAAAGGGCTAGTTGGTTTCAGAGATGGGATCTGATTACTTTCTGAATTCTGTTCAGCAGCCTTTTTGCATGCTATTCTAGGAGAAACATTTCATTTATCTCCAGGATCTCACTGTCCAAGATCTTAATGCTTAGTCACTCACAGCTTCTGTGGAATCATACAATTCACATGCCTCCTTGAAAACAAGTCAGTTGCTCAATTCCAAAGTTAAAACAAACAAAAACAAAAAAGAGTCACTAAGTATTGTTAATGATAGAGACCAGATTTTTTTTAAATAGAATCCTATTGTTCTGGAAAAGGACTAAATGTATTGTCTAAAGTGCTCGCAGAGGCGACATGTAAGTGTTAAGAGCAGGGGGGCCCAATTTAAAGGTTGGGGGGGCAAGTGAATGCCCAGTGCGTTGCCTCTGGATAGAGGAACCTTCCAGCCTCACTTCCCTGAGCCAGGGCAGCCAATTACGCTGGCTTTTGGGGGCTGGGGCCGCAAGAGTGGGGAGCATGAGTTGCTGGGCCAGCCTGGGCCCTGGGCGGGGACCTCACAGCAATAAAATTTTTCCCTAGAGCTTCCACACCCTCACGGATACCTCAGCAGGGAGAGGAGAATGAGCAATGCCCCTATTCTGGTTGAGCACAGGGAACCTGTTCCCGGTGCTTTCTCCAATGACCACGCTCCAGCCCCCTCCCGTGCTTGACCCAGGGCTGCTGTTTTCGCCCCGCTAGCGTTACTTGCTGTGCGGACCCCTGCCACTGCCTTCCCAGCCGGGCTCTCGCATGCTGCACAGAAGGAGTGACCTGGAGTGGCCATCCTCACCCGGCAGAAATGGCTCTGTCCCGCTCCCCTCCGCTTCCCACCTGGGTCTGGCTGCCGGGGTGAGGAGCCGAGCAAGCTGGAAACTAGTGGGGCGTAGTGTGAGAAGAACAGAGCCCTCCTCTCCCCAGCAGGCTGAGCAGAGCAAGCTTTGGAGAAGCCCGCTGAGCTGCGGTAAAGGGCCAGGAGCTGAAGGGGGTGCATTGGGCCTCTGTGGCATTTCATACAGCACCCGGCCATGGGCTTCTTGTGGGGCCACAGGGTCAGTTCACTCTGAGCCCTGCAAGGGCAGCTTGGTGCTCACAGCAACCTGAGGGGGTCATGTGACCCTACATGCACCCCCGCATATTGCCTCTGGTGTGAGATATATTGAAATGTGATAGGCCGAAAGGTATGTAAGCACATATTGTATACCTGGCAATACTGTATAGTATTCAATGGTGCATCATTGTCTTGAGTTCAGACTCGCAAACCTGGCAAATGTGAATCCTGTATCGTTTCCAACCTGGTGAAACCCAGGGAAACTTGAGATGTAAGAGCAGCTCTGAACACACAGAATAGCAAATCTCAGGAAGTTTTTGCTGCTTGTTGAAAAATATCAACTGTTCACCTGTTAGGTACCTTTTCAGCAAGCAGAAACCCGATTGATGGAGGGTGATGACTGAGGAAATGGATAGTTGGTATGGAATTTTTAAGAAACAAAGACTGTTTTTTTTCCCCCCGATTCACTATGTTTTCTGGTGTTTAGGGGAAGATGTATCTGTCAGAAAGAAAACTTCATTCCAAACAGCGGATGATTCGTGGATTAGTCCAATTTTCTTACAAGTTCTTGGAATCCAAACCTCTAATAGAAATGTTGTATTCTGATTCACTGACGTAAGGCCATGGCCTTTGATAGTCTAATGACAAAACGTAAACTTAAATTCCAGACTGAGTCAACTATGAAAAATGAATATGATGATTTCTATAGCTTTGTTCATTAAAGCTGAAGAATTAGCAAGGGTTCATTATTATGTTCCATTACAAATAAATGAACTTTTCTCATTCGGCTTTAATTTTTTGGCCTGATTTGTTTTCATTTTTGCAACTTAATGCCTTGTGTTCCATGCACATTCAGTATGCCTATTTTTGGGTAGCTATTTTAAAATTGAAATAAAATATTATATATGACTAAATAATAAAATAAAAAAAAATATTATACATGAAATGTTTAGGATTATCGTTGAGTTGACTTGTCATTTTCTTGCATGCGTATGAGCCACTCATCAAGCAGGCTAGCTTTCATACCATTAGAGGCACAATTTTTCACTGCAGTGCTGGCTGTGTTGCTTGCTGCTGGAAGTTGCTATGACTCCAGCTGTAATTTTTTGTTTTTTCTTTTCAAGGATTCTTGGATGCCGGAGTTAAAGACGAGGTTGGAAAAGTTCCTGTCTCTGACTCTCAAAGCCAGTCATGCCCCAAGGCTTCTCACTTTATATGTATCCTTTTGAAAAATGTTTTAAAGATCATTAAATTAGACTGCCCTTTTTATAGTAATTTTATTGAAGCAGCATGCTGCTTGTTTGCTGTGTAATCACCGTAATGTTACTAAGTTGTATTACTTACCCTGGGAAATGTTGACACACCACATTCAGAAAAGTTGTTTTAAAAAAAGTTATACCAAATGTTAGGACAGCAGTCTAAATATTTGGTACCTACTGACCTGCTTGTTTACCAGATCATCATTATTTAATATAATGTGGATAGTATATCATTGTCTGAGGCACAATTCTGACGTGACCTCTCTCTGGGCAGCCAGTAAATCCTCTGTCTTTCTCAGAAGCCCACTTCAGTGGAATATTTTCATAGCTTTCAGGAGTCCCAGAGATAATTATTTTACTAAACAAATTATGCTACATGCCTTATTTTATTTAAAAGAGCATCATCATTTCTCTAGCAGCGTCATTTAAGCCGCAGTGGGAGGCCTAATCTGCATAGTAACAGAGGTCTGACAAGATTACTGGCCCTATTTTTGCTCAGCACAGTTCACTCATGGCGAGACTGGTACCTCTCAGCCTTTCGTAAGGGGCAGCACCTAGTTGCGTAGCCTCAGGAACAAAACAGGGACCAAATTATGACTCTACAAATCCTAGCTTCAGTGGACATGAGTTGCACCATCCCTTTTCCTAGTACAGCTTCCTTTCCCCCAGCAAACCAACGTGGCTCCACTGGTCCTTGTAGTGGGGGCATGGAGGTAATGCCCCTTCTGTTCTGGTAATGCCCCTTCACTCTCTGCCAGCTTGGCTGGATGGAGAGCTGTGATCACTGCCCATGTTATGACTCTTCATGTGGCAAGCCCACACAGAGGAGTAAGTGGGCATCTTATGCTTGCTTCTTCCTCTGCATGGGCGCATAGGCTGACTCATGACTGAGTCCTATGAGTTTCTTTGGTAGGAAACATTTCTTTCTATAAACCAGTTGCACAGCTTATATCATCAATTCATATTTGATACAGTTTTTGTTTTATAACATGAGTTTGAAGCCTTTTCCTGGTGTCTGCATGCTAAGATTAGGGTTATCAAAACTCATGCTTCAGAGCATAAAATGATGTCTGCAGGAATAAGAAAAGAGGCTCTCTCATGTTTCTGTGCAACATTACACATCAGGCTAGGTGCTTCATGGGGTTTTTCTTTTCCCCCAAAACATTAGGCAGTAATGCCAGAAGCAGTATGGACACTGGACTTGATTGGGCCATACTGATTCAGTCCATTGGTCTATGTCCCTATCCTGAATACCCCTTAAATGGAGATATGTTTTCCTGAACTACTCTCTCTCTTACAACAGAAGGAGAATGGACAGTGCAGCAAAGGTAAATGATCAGATTTGCTAGGGAAGGTTTATACTACCAGCAGCTGTAACTGTGAGAGGAGGATAGGCCTAGGGTGAGAGGAAAGCTAATGAAATTGGGCAAAAAATGGCTTAAAATTAAGGCCCCAATCCTACAACTTCTTATAGGAAGGACTGCATTGAAGTCAGTGGGACATTCCAGAGGCAGTTTGCTAAAGGGTCTAATGGCAGAGGTTGTATTTCCAGCTTGTTTTTAGTGACATTTTTACTTAAAAACAGATCATATGGAGGATTTGGTAAAAGGTGCATATTTAAGCTATCCTGATTAGATACAGTTTTCCTAAAATTCCTCTCCAGTATGTGCTTATAGCTGTATATATATAGATCCTCTGCTCTCAAATCTTAAGTCAGTTATTCTGGAAGTTGCAGGGGTTTGCAGAGAAACAATGAGTTTTATTGTCTTTAATTCCCCTTCAGGTTTTTTCCTTTAGATTCCTAATATTGAACCAATTGGTTTAACCCTGATAAAAATGTGTTAATTTTGGAGTAATTTTCTTGTCATATTTTGTTTATAAATGTTCAAAAGCACCCGAGTGTATGTCTACATTGCATCTGGGAGCGAGCCTGGGTTAACAGACTTGGTTTACCAGGGTTTGCGCTAGTGTGCTACAGATAACTGTGTAGACATTGTGGCTCAGGCTGAAGTTTGGGCTCTCAAGGTCCTCTCAAGGAGGAGGTGGGCTTAAGAGTCTAAGATGGAGGTCAAATTACAGCGTCAATGCTATGACCTGCCCGGGGTACAATCTGGACTGTTGGATGGTTGTGCACCCTTAACTCTCTGGTCTGGTGTGCCCTATGCCCTGCCTTGCTGTGTGAGTGGCCACTCTGCTCACTCACCCCAGCTTCTAGCACACAGGTCATCCCTGGACATATTCCAGAGTGCTATGCCAAGCCATTCTTGAGTTACATATAGGGCGACACTCATATATCCCTAGTCCCAGCCTTGCACCCCAAAAATGCGCCTGACACTGCTCAAGACCCCCTAGGTCAGAGTAAGCTCATTAGTTTGTCATGCCATCAAAGGGTACAGATATGCACCAGCCTTTATAACCTGAGTAGACTCCCCAGACTTCAACCAAAAATGCACTGGCTTAGGTAAAACACTGAAATAAGTTTAACTATAGAAAGATAGGTTTTAAGAGACTTATAAGTGGTATAGGCATAGGAATTCAGAATTGATTGCAAAAAGAAATAAAATTAGGGCTGTCAAATTAACTGCCGTTAACGTGTGCAATTAATGCAGAGCAGGATTAACGTGTTAATTTTTTTAATGTGGGTTAATCGCAGACCCTCTGGGCGGGAGGTGGGCATGAGCTGCTTTGGAGAGCCTGTCTGGTCAGACGCAGTAACACAAGCCGCCACCAGAGGGCGGGAAGAAAAGAGGCTAGAGAAAGTAACCTGGTTCTCATCCCGGCGTTTTTAAAGTAAGAACAGCACTGCCAGGGGCTCGCCTGAGCCTCCCCGCCGCGAGCTCCACGCCCCCTAAGCTGAGGTTGATCCTCTCCCCCACCCACTCCGCTGACTCAAGCTCTGCACCGCCCAGGGGTCAGCTCTGAAGCCAGCACTGCCTGCCAGCAGCAAATTTCTCCACTTTCCTGCTGCTGGGCAGTGCTGCCTTTAGCTGATCCCCGGGCAGCCACCTCTCTCTGCTCTGCCTTGCAGCCAGGACGAATAACCAGGTTTGGCAAAGAAGTAAGGACATAAGGGACAGAGCTGGAAATGGGGACAGTCCTGGCCAAAACAGGACGTATCGGCACCCTAGCCAGCCCGGGCCCTATTGTTCCCAGCTGGCCCCTCACTCCTGGGACCAACCCCCCTGCATTGTGCCCCATTCCCTTTAACGGGCTGTTTGCTCCGGAGGTACCCCATAGAGAACATGGGCCTGGTGAGCTCAGCCTCCCTGTACCAGCCTCTCCTCCCCTGCAGTATGATGAGTCCCCGAGGTAAAATCCACCCTCCCTTGCAAAGAAGGACTCACTTAGCTGAAGGGAGCCCACCTAGCTCAGTAAAAGGAGGTGAGCCTGATGAGCCCAGTACTAGAAACTACCCTTCCAGAAGCAGCAGCAAAACACCTCCCTCACCCTCGTCCTGTGCCAAGTCATTGCTTGCTCCCCCCTCAACACATCGGTACCCCTTGTCCTCCCAGAACCTCCTCCTGCACAAGTCATTGCTTACTTCCCCCCTTCCCTGTCCTCTCCCAACACTGAATGCTTGTTTGTCTGAGTGACTGGCTGAACAAGAGGTAGGACTGAGTGACTTGTAGGCTCTACAGTTTTACATTGTTTTATTGTTAAGTGCAGTTATTCTTTTTTACATAATTCTACATTTGTAAGTTCAACTTCCATGATAAAGAGATTGCACTACAGTACTTCAGCGTGGTGAACTGAAGTTTCTTTTTTACAGTGCAAGTGTTTGTAATCAAAAATAAATATCAAGTGAGCACTGTACACTTTGTATTCTGTGTTGTAATTGAAATAAATATATTTTAAAATATAGAAAACATCCAAAAATATTAAAATAAATGGTATTTTATCATTGTTTAACAGTGCGATTAATCCCGATTAATTTTTTTAATCACTTGACAGCCCTAAATAAAAGATAAAATCCCAGTCTAATTCCTAAACTTTATCAAGCTAAGTCAAATTTGAAGTGGATGGTTTCTCTTATGCAAAAACTTACAGCAGTCTGTGCTAACTGGAAACCACTCCCCCCACTACAAATGTTTTTGTCTTCCAAAAGATCTTATAAAGAAAAGGAGTACTTGTGGCACCTTAGAGACTAACCAATTTATTTGAGCATGAGCTTTCGTGAGCTACAGCTCAGCTCACGAAAGCTCATGCTCAAATAAATTGGTTAGTCTCTAAGGTGCCACAAGTACTCCTTTTCTTTTTGCGAATACAGACTAACACGGCTGTTACTCTGAAAAAAGATCTTATTACATTCAGTGTACGTGAGGGAGAAGAGGTGACATGGTAATGTCGTTGTCCCTTATTTATACTCTCCTCCAGGTGCTGGAAAGATCCTTGCTGTATCCTGGGGCTTAGGCAGCCCTATGGTGTACGTGCTCCAGCAACTGTCTTGTGTGTGAATTGTAAATCTCTTGTTTTCAACTCTCCTGCTGGTGCATGGCTGGTGATGGTACTCTGACACCTGGCTGGGTGTTGGTCACTCCTAGGTGCTACTGAAGAGCTAGTCTCTGGGTGTTTCCCAGACTCTTAACATGTTTCAGTAACAAACATGTAGCAAAATCTCCTAATGATACATAACATTTTGACAGAACAATGATGCTCAACAGATTATAATTTTCCAAATGATACCTCACAAGGCATACTTTGTACAAAACATATCATCATAGCGGTGAATATGGGGGTTTTGGGGTGCTATTTTGAGATACAGTGCCTCACAAAAGCAGCCTCTACACAGCTACTTTTAGCGCATTAGTGTAAGTTCTGTTAGCACAAGTCTGTGGATCCGGGTTGGGAGGCTCACTCCCAGGTGCAATGCAGACATACCCTAAGGGAGTGGAGCCTAGGTTTCCCTGAATGTCAGTGGGTCTTAAGCACCTGAGTGCTTAAGTCACTTCAGAAAATGAAACTTAGTTGCTTCTGAACATTTTCCCTATGTTCTCTTATATTATGTTCGTTTATTTTACTCTGAGGATTTATTTTTTGTATTCTGCTAATTTGGTTTATTAAAACAAATGAGCTTTGTCTTCTAATGTTGGACGTTTCCGTCATTTGCTTCATTATTTTGTGTTCTGTGTTGCATTTGATTTTATTAAGTAATAGAGGCATCTTTCTAGCTTGTACTTTTCCAAAAGTGAGAGTACTGAGGAAATTACTCCTTTCTGAAATATTAATTTGTTCTCCTGACTTCGGCTATGAGTCTGCATGGGTGTGGCTGTGTAGCTCTGATGGCAGTTTCAGGCCTTAATATGTAGCTCTGTTTTATTCCTTACAATTTAGGTCTGTTTAGACTTTAAAAAAGATTGTTTGAGGCCTGCCTCATCTAAAGGGAATTGGGTCTGAGGTGTGAGCTTTGTGATGTGCTTCCAAAATCTCCTGCAGAAGACTCACAGTGAGATCCATAGTACAGGCTCACTGTTGGAGACATGAGTGAGTGTTTGCTTTATCAATGAAGTAGAAATGCAAACAAAATTAATAAGGGACACATGAATGAAATGTAGCATGGCAAAGAGTTCTGAACACAGCCTTTTGTAAACCGTTGCCAGTCATTAGTCTCTGACATGCTGAAGCACTTTGAGGTTAGACGAGATGGTGTAAATGCTCTGGAGGATGTACTGGAGAGTTTAGAGCGTTTACCTTTCCTGATTAACCTACTGGATGCTCTGGCTCCTCACCTGTTTGCCACAAGACTTTTTTTACCTGTATGGTTTTAAAAGCTGTCTGGGTGGTGTGCTTACCTTACAACTTCCCCTGTAGATTTTTTGTTTGATTAGGCAGATCTGAAGAACTACAAAATGTTGGTGCTGTACAAGCAAAGCCCCAGGAATAGGCACCGACTCTGTAGGTGCTCCAGGGCTGGAGCACCACAGAAAAAAAACAGTGGGTGCTCAGCACCTACCAGACACAGCTGTTCGGCGGCACCCGTGATCAGCTAATCAGGGGTGCCGCCAAACAGCTGTTCAGTGATGCCTCCAAAGAGCTGATCAGCGGCTCAAGTGGGGCGGAGAGCAGCGAATGGGTGGGGGCCTCGGGGAGGGGATGGAGTGGGAACAGAAAGAGGTGGAGCAGAGTAGGGGCGGGAAGAGTCGGGGCCTTGGGAGAAGGGGTGGCATGGGGGTGTGGCCTCAGGACAGAGGAGGGGTGGAGTACCCCCAGGGAAAATGAAAAGTCAGCATCTATGGCCCCCAGGCTTTGCTTTTATCCTGGGTACTTAAAGGAAAATTGAGGAAATAGCATCTTTGGAGATTGACTAGCAGCTTTCTTTTGTATTTCCTGTTGACAAAAACAGTGGCAAGGTTCACACCCATGAATCCATTTTTATAACCTCATAGCATAGATTTTTCTTGTGATGTATTGTGTTTTATTCTGTGATGTGAAGACTATGTGGGGCCTTCTGAAATGGAGATTTAGTTTGACAGATGAAAAACAAAAACAACTGAACTTGGAAGGCTACCAAGATGTCCAGGTTCCTAGTTTGAAAGCTAGTAAACCTTTCAGCAGATGACAATGGTTAATTCCTAAAAAATGAGATCTACGGATAATACAAAGCAGCACAGTGCAAAGTGTATAAAATAAAATTTCTGTAGCATCGTGTGGTCTGCATGTGTGGAAAGAATTCTTAAATGTTGAGATGCTTAAATACGTTCCGTGGGATGTACAGGCATTTGGGTGTGTAGTTTTTCCTGCTGACCATAGTTCCAAGAGTTATTCTCATCACTGAAAATGTTCCCCATCAAACTTACGAAAAGCAAATGAACAATGAGTGGATATATGTTTCATGAGTAATATGTTGCAAAGTTTTCTCTGTGTGAACATCTGTCTTTGGATATGTCCAATGGAAATGGTCTTAAATAGGAATCTCCATCATTGGAGGTTAAGAACAGGGTGGACAAACACACCTGTCCGGGATGGTCTAGGTTTTTTTTTGTCCTGCCTCAACGTGTGGGGGCTGGACTTGATGGCTTCTCGAGGGCCCTTCCAGCCCTACATTTTTGTAATTCTATGAATATTTTATAGTTTAGGCAATTGTGTAATTAGATTCCCTCTGTAAGTTTGCTTACCGTGTTGTCATTTTGAAGTTTTGTCCATTTCGAAGTTTTTAATTACCCAGACATCTGTTGGGAAAATAACACAGCAGGGCACGGATTATCCAATAAGTTCTTGGAATGTATTGGAGAAATTTTTTTATTTCAGAAGGTGGAGACAACCACCAGGGGAGAGGCTGTTCTAGATTTGATTTTGACAAATAGAGAGGAACTGGTTGAGAATTTGAAAGTGGAAGGCAGTTTGGGTGAAAGTGATCCTGAAGTGATAGAGTTCATGGTTCTAAGGAATGGTAGGAGGGAAAACAGCAAAATAAAGACAATGGATTTCAAGAAGGCAGATTTTAGTAAACTCAAGGAGTTGGCAGGTATGATCCCATGGGAAGCAAGTCTGAGGGGAAAAACAATAGAAGACAGTTGGCAGTTTTTCAAAGAGACATTATTAAGGGCACAAGAGTAAACCATCCCACTGCATAGAAAAGACAGGGAGTATGGCAAGAGGGCACCCTGGCTTAACCAGGAGATCTTCAATGATCTAAAAATCAAAAAAGAGTCCTAAAAGAAGTAGAAACTAGGTCAAATTACAAAGGATGAATATAAACAAACGACACAAGTATGTAGGGACAAAATTAGAAAGGTCAAGGCAAAGAACGAGATCAAATCAGCTAGAGACATAAAGTGTAACAAGACAATATTCTACAAATACATCAGAAGCACGAGGGAGACCAAGGACAGGTTAGGCCCATTACTCAATGTGGGGAGGAGGGTGAATAATAACAGAAAATGTGGAAAAGGTAGAGGTGTTTAATGACTTCTTTGTTTCGGTTTTCACCCAGAAGGTTGGTGGTGATTGGACGTCTAATGTAGTGAATGCCAGTGAAAATGAGGTCGGATCAGAAGAGGCTAAAATAGGGCAAGAACAAGTTAAAATTACTTGGACAAATTAGATGTCTTCAAGTTACCAGGGCCTGATGAAATGCATCCTAGAATACTCAAGGAGCTGACTGAGGAGATATCTAAGCCATTAGCAATTATCTTTGAGAAGTCATGGAAGACGGGAGAGATTCCAGAGGACTGGAAAAGGGCAAATATAGTGCCCATCTATAAAAAGGGAAATAAGGACAACCCAGGGAATTACAGACTAGTCAACTTAACTTCTGTACCTGGAAAGATAATGGAGCAAATAATTAGGCAATCAGTTTGCAAACATCTAGAAGATAATAAGGTGATAAGTAACAGTCAGCATGGATTTGTCAAAAACAAATCGTGTCAAACCAATCTGATAGCTTTCTTTGACACGGTAATAAGCCTTGTGGATGGGGGGAAGCGGTTGAGTGGTATATCTTGACTTTAGTAAAGCTTTTGATACTGTCCCATATGACCTTATCATAAATAAACTAGGGAAATGCAACCTAGACGGAGCTACTATAAGGTGGGTGCAAAACTGGTTGGAAAACCGTTCCCAGAGAGTAGTTATCAGTGGTTCACAGTCATGCTGGAAGGACATAACGAGTGGGGTCTTGCAGGAATCAGTTCTGGGTCAATATCTTCATCAATTATTTTGATAATGACATACAGAGTATACTTATAAAGTTTGCAGACGATACTAAGCTGGGAGGGGTTGCAAGTGCTTTGGAGGATAGGATTAAAATCCAAAATGACCTGGACAAACTGAAGAAGTGGTCTGAAATAAATAGGATGAAATTCAATAAGGACAAACGCAAAGTACTCCACTTAGGAAGGAACAATCAGTTGCACACATACAAAATGGGAAATGACTGCCTAGGAAGGAGTACTGCAGAAAGGGATCCGGGGGTCATAGTGGACCACAAGTTAAATATGAGTCAACAGTGTAATGCTGTTGTAAAAAAAAAAAAAAAAAAAGCGAACATCATTCTGCGATGTGTTAGCAGGAGTGTTGTAATCCAGACACGAGAAGTAATTCTTCTGCTCTACTCCACTCTGATTAGGCCTCAGCTAGAGTATTGTGTCCAGTTCTGGGCAGCACATTTCAGGAAGGAGTGGACAAATTGGAGAGAGTCCAGAGAAGAGCGACAAAAATGATTAAAGGTCTAGAAAACATGACCTCTGAGGGAAGATTGAAAAAGTTGGGTTTGTTTAGTCTGGAAAAGAGAGGATTGAGCAGGGACATAACAGTTTTCAAGTATGTAAAAGGTTGTTACAAGGAAGAGGAAGAAAAACTGTTTTTCTTAACCTTTGAGGATAGGACAAGAAGCAATGGGCTTAAATTGCAGCAAGGGAGATTTAGGTTGGACAGTAGGGAAAACTTCCTAACTGTCAGGGTGGTTAAGCACTGGAATAAATTGCGTAGGGAGTTGTGGAATCTCCATCATTGGAGATTTTAAAGAACAGGTTAGACAAACACCTGTCAGGAATGGTCTAGATAATTAGTCTTGCCACCAGTGCAGGGGACTGGACTAGATGACCTCTTGAGGTCCCTTCCAATTCTATGATTCTTTATTTTGCCAGATACGTATTTGATCTATGATTTGCCCAAAGATCAGCTGTTATTGGTTCCCACTGAGTTTCTGGCTATCTGCTCTAGAAAAAAATCCCCGAAATGGCTTGACTTGCAGTTGGATACAAAGATGCAGTCACAAATTGCAGCGTCCTGCATCTGCAGGATTCATTATAAGTGACTCTCAGAAAGAGGCAATTCTTTGGGGAGAGGGGAAAGAGAACTGTGAGCATACTATAATTGTCCTTTTATTCACAAACTGCAGAAAACACAGCTTAGAAGTAAGAGAATGCAGCTGCTCTGCATGCTCCATTTCATTTTCATCATTATCTGTGTATATCCAAAAGTTTTTGAATGACTTTTTAAAAAAGATTACATAGTGACTTGTATTTTTTTTCATTGATAGTGAAAGTTTTATGAAGCAGTTCAGTTTGAGTATTGTCCTTCTGGACAGTTTGATGTAGTTTATGATGTTTGGTGAAACAGTTTTGTCAGAAAATAATTTACTATACAATGATCTGATAGTTTTGTTCACAATTGGCCCATAACGCCTCAAAATTTAACTGGTCTGGGACTGCAAAGGATGGCTTGGAAGGTACTGAGATCAGGTGTCACAGTAACTTTAGTGTTCTGAACTTCCTAAGAATTTGTGCTTGGGATATGCAGTGTAGGCATGTACCACCCTCCGAATGAGGATCTCAAAGCACTTTAGAAACAACAATTCATGTTCACAACACCCCTGTGAGGGAGGGTGGTATTATCCCCATTTTATAGAGTGGGAAACTGAGGCAAAAGGCGGCAAATTTATTTCCTCAAGATCACAGAACAAGTCTCTTATCAAGTAGGGAATAGGATCTAGTTCTTCTGACTCCTGGTCTTGTGTCTTAAGCACTTGTGTGTGCTTTTCCCCATGTGTTCATTTAAAGCTGCATTGTTTCATACTGGGGGAGGGATTGAATGCATTCCTGCCACTCCATAAAACTTTGACATCTGATAAAAGAAGTCCTAGTTCTGTTAAATGTGCTGTAGTAAAGTTGATCTTTGGGAATTTTTCACCAGCTAGTTCCACAGTAAGTATTCAGTCTTGTTTTACAGATAAGTAAGATGCCATCTTCATACCGTAGGAGCAAAGATGGCTGAGTGTCTAGCTACTTTAAAACATACGTTCTAGCAAATAAAAACATCAGCAATAATTGTAGAGTTCCTCTGCTTCCCTTTAAGGCAGTGGTGGGCAACCTGCGGTCTGTCAGGGTAATCCGCTGGTGGGCCGCAAGACAGTGTTTACACTGATTGTCCACCGGCACTGCCACCCGCAGCTCCCAGTGGCCACGGTTCGCTGTTCCCGGCCAATGGGAGCTGCAGGAAGTGGCGCGGGCTGCAGGGACGTGCTGTCCGCCGTTTCCCGTAGCTCCCATTGGTGGGCAATGGCGAACCGCGGCCACTGGGAGCTGCGGGTGGTTGTGCCTGCCAATGGTCAACGTAAGCAAACTGTCTCGTGGCCCGCCAGCAGATTTTATAGCTTTTGTTGGCTCATGACCCTGTCCACTATGCCATGCAATTTCAAATTCCCATCTTCTGTTTGTATGTTTATGCCATTATTGGTAGTCAGTAGTGTGATACAGATTGCTGCTGTTCCTGGAGAGCAGGGATCTAGGGATTAGGCTTGAAAACTAAAATTTAAAATAACGTTGTTGTTTAGTTTGTATTGGTGTTCTGTTTACCCCAAAAGCAATTGGATGTGAAAGAACAAAATGTAACAGAAATGTAACCCATTAATGTACCTTATTGTCCCTTTTGTTGTAGAAGGAGTATAAATAAAAGAAAAAGTGGAATTATTTTCTGTGGTCAATATGGGTACAATATACAGTTGAACCTCAGAGTTATGAACACCAGAGTTACAAACTGACTGGTCTACCACACAGCTCATTTGGAACTGGAAGTATGCAATCAAGCATCAGCAGAGACCAAAAAAAAAAAAAAAAAAAAAAAGGCAAATACAGTACAGTACTGTGTTAAATGTAAACTACTAAAAAAAAAGTAAGGGAAAGTTTAAAAAAAGATTTGACAACGTAAGGAAGCTTTCTGTGCTTGTTTCGTTTTAATTAAGATGGTTAAAAGCAGCATTTTTCTTCTGCATAATACCGCTATGAAACTTTACTAAGTCAATGTTTAGTTGTAAACTTTTGAAAGAACAACCATAACATTTTGTTCAGAGTTACAAACATTTCAGAGTTATGAACAACCTCCATTCCCGAGGTGTTCATAACTCTGAGGTTCTACTGTAATTGCAAATTCTGCTAATTGCCAAGTCCATTAGACAGAGGAATTATCTGCCAAAGTACATGGTGAAATTGCCCCCCCACCCTCACCCCAGGGGCTTCTAAGGCAGAAGTTGCAGGGAATTATTGGGGAATTGGTAAAATTCCATGAATGTTGTAATGTAGAAGGATGACTAGATATTTTGAGAGGGCTTTTAAAATTATAGTCTGTACAATTCATTTTTTCTTTAAGTCTAGAATGCATAGTGATTTAGGACAGAGAAAAAGCATTGCACATCTGTATTTACAAAAATAGTCATCACAAATTTTACTACAGGAAATGCTTAGTTAATTCATGTTACCGCCAAAGCACCATGGCTCTCCATGAGTTAGCAATTAAGGGTCCTCCTTCACCTCTTGCTGGTTTTGTCTTTGAAGTGACAGCTCCAACTTCAAAATAACCCTTCTGTTAGAAAATGTTTTACCTCTTGTTGTTTCAAGTAACTTGAATTATGCATTGTAGTCTAAGCCAGTGCTACTCAAAGTGGTGGTCCGCGGACCGGCACGTTGGCTGCTGGTCTGCGCGCACATTGGAAAAAAAAATCGCTGGTCCCCATACCAGATAGCTTGAGAAGCACTGGTCTAAGCTTGAGGTAACAAAGGGTCACATCCTTTGGGACTAAACTGTATTTTGAGTCTGCCTCTGCTCTGAATTCTTGAACCCTGGCTGCAAGGACCAGATGCTGGCTGGATGCAATGGGACCATGATAGTTGAAGCCAGCGGGAAGCCTCTTCACTGTGCCATGGGATTGGAGAGCGCAGCACGCAGATGCAAATTACAAAACAATCCAAACAGAGACTCCAGATGGCTGGAAAAGGGCAAATATAGTGCCCATCTATAAAAAGGGAAATAAGGACTACCCGGGGAATTACAGACCAGTCAGCTTAACTTCTGTACCCAGAAAGATAATGGAGCAAATAATTAAGCAATCAGTTTGCAAACATCTAGAAGATAATAAGGTGATAAATAAACATAGATTTAAGAACAAATCATGTCAAACCAACCTGATAACTTTCTTTGGCAGGGTAACAAGCCTTGCGGATGGGGGGAAGTGGTAGACATGTTATATCTTTACTTTAGTAAAGCTGAATGCATCTGATGAAGTGAGCTGTAGCTCACGAAAGCTTATGCTCATATAAATTTGTTAGTCTCTAAGATGCCACAAGTACTCCTTTTCTTTTGACACTGTCTCACATGACCTCATAAACAAACTAGGGAAATGCAACCTAGATGGAGCTACTAGAAGGTGGGTGCAAAACTGGTTGGAAAACCATTCCCAGAGAATACTTATCAGTGGTTCACAGTCTGCTGGAAGGGCATAACGAGTGGGGTCTTGCAGGGATCAGTTCTGGGTCAATATCTTCATCAACAATTTCATTAATGGCATAGAGAGTGCACTTATAAAGTTTGCAGATGATACCAAGCTGGGAGGGGTTTCAAGTGCTGTGGAGGATAGGATTAAAATCCAAAATGGTCTGGACAAACTGGACAAATGGTCTGAATTAAATAGGATGAAATTCAATAAGGACAAATGCAAAGTATTTCTTCCTAAATGGAGTAATCAGTTGCACACATACAAAATGGGAAATGACTACCTAGGAAGGAGCACTGCCCTGAGTGCAGGGGACTGGACTAGATGAAACTCTCGATGTTCCTTCCAGTTCTATGATTCTTTGATAACCAGAGTTCAGTGAATCAAGTTTGTGCTGCACTTTGTCACGCATTTTGTTCTGAATTTCCTTTAATTTCTGATTATTTGGAGGTTTTACATAGAAACAGGTTCCCCCTCTTTACACCTCTATTTTAAGCAGCATCCTCTGGCCTGATGCTTCCAGGGGATTACAATGCCTTATTTGTGGTGACAGAACTTGTAACTGCAGAAGTAATTGTGATAGTAGCTTCATTGAATGGATAGGACAAGAGGGAACTGCCCACAGCTACAAGTGAATTTGTTCTAACTCCATCTTGGGACTAAAAAAATTTCTATGGCAGCAGGCAAAGTTGTTGTCCTGCAAAGCAATAAAACTGTGTTTCTGCCTTTTTTGATCAGAAGAATAAGTTGTTTTCTTTTTTAACCTCTTCATAGAAATCTTGCAGCAGCTTCATCAGCAGCTGGTGGAGGCTGAGCACAGGAGCATGACCTACCTTAAACGGTTTAATAAAATCCAGGTAGACTATCACAATCTCATCGGGGTCACTGCTGAGCTGGTGGATTCCCTCGAGGCCACAGTCAATGGCAAGATGGTAAGATGAGCCCCAAGTGTGTACATGGTTCTGCTTTAGGAAATGGAAGTAGAATCTGCCTGAAGTGCAAGTTAAGATTAATGGTAGCTCAGTGTTTCTGTAAGTACAGTATGCATTTAATAGACAAACGGAAATCTTGGGGAGAGATTCTCCCTTTATCCCTGCATGCTGCTCTGGTAGGATAAAGGCGCCACAAAGGGCTGGAATAGAATTACCCCAGCTCGGGAACAGTATACTGCAAGCATAATTGTTTCTATGCTGCTCCCCTTGTGGGCTCTGGCATAGGGGTAGGAAGGGGGAATCTCCATAGCGCACAATTGTATGGAGATTATGGACTGTGGCACAGCACATGACAGCCCTTGGGAGGCTGCTTTAAATTAGAGACACCCCCTGAGCGTTTCTAGTTTATACCAGTCTCCCGGCTAACCCAGGATCTGGGTGGTGCAAGGGTGTTTGCCCTCCATCCCCCAAGCTGAACTTTGTGTTATGTTAACTTAGTTAGTAAAGAAAAATTCCCACGAAGAAGGGGAGTTGTCTCTGTGCAGAGAGGCTCAGATCCCTATCTGTGACTCAGGAATGCACAGCCCAACTTCGGGTAGAGGCATTGCAAAGATGTCCTTGAAAGTCTGTCTCTGTTCTTCAGCCTGGCCTAAGGCCTGATCTACACTACAAAGTTGGGTCAATGTAAGGCAGCTTACCTCAACCTAACTCTGTAAGCGTCTGCACTATAGTGTTGCTCCCACTGATGTAACTCGCCCACTACACCGACCTCATAACTCCACCTCCGTGAGAGGTGTAGCACTTAGGTCAATGTAGTTAGGGTGAGGCAGTGTCTGTTTAGACGCTACGTTACTTACGTTGCCTGTTGGCTTTCAGCCCTGTGCGGGGCTCACGGCTGTCAGAGCCCCACGGTACCCTACAAAGTTAAGTCGGTAGAAGTGTTTCTGGTGAGGATGCACACCACCGACAGAGAGGGCATAATGTGGACATGAACCACTGTAGTAATTACTGAGGTCGACATACAGCCACCAAACTTAGGTCGACTTAATTATGTAGTATAGACAAGGCCTGACTCTGTGCTGGTCTAGTCTTCCAATATAACTTGGAACAGCCTGAAGGTTTTTCTTAATTATGCTGGCTACCGGTAGCTTCCAGGGGCTGTTAAGATAGCCATGGATTGCTGGCTGTGGGAGAGCGGAGGTTGGAGTCACTACACTTGCTCTGTGCCACTGAAGGATCCCCCTACACTAGGGTGAACATCTTGTGGCTGGTGACCAGGGCTGGATTAATGCAGGGGTTTTAGGGGCTGCAGCCCAGGGTCTCGGGCTAAGGGTGGCCTCTGCAAAAATAAATCCATAATTATGTACAATTCAGAGGTCACCAACCCATTGATTGCGATCAACTGGTCGATCTTGGAGTTTCTGCCAGTCGATCGTGATCTCCAGGCCCATAAAAGTCCAGCGGCACAGCAGGGCTCAGGCAGGTTGCCTGCATGCCATGGCCTCACACCACTCCCGGAAGAGGCTGGCTGCTGGCACGTCTTTGTGGCCCTGGCAGGGAGGCGGCTCCATGCGCTGCCCCTGCCCCCAGCACCATCCCTGCAGCTCCCATTGGCCAGGAACTAGCCAATGGGAGCTGCGGGGGTGGCGCTTGTGGCGCGGGCAGCGCATGGAGACATGCTTCCCCCCCAGGGGCGCACGGAGACGTGCCAGCAGCTGACCACTTCCGGGAGCAGCGTGGGGCTATGGCTGGCAGGCAGGCAGGCAGCCTGCCTGAGCCCTGCTGTGCTGCCAGCTGGGAGCGGCCTGTTGTAAGCGCCTCGTGGATGGAGCCTGCACATCGCACCCCCTCCTGCACCGCAAACCCCTGCCCCAGGTCAGAATCCCCTTCTGCACCCAAACTCCCTCCCAGAGCCCACACCCCTCACCCTTTTCTTCACCCCAACACTCTGCCCTAGCCTGGAGCCTCCTTCTGTACCCAAACTCCCTCCCAGAAAGAAACTAATATAACAGCTGTTCTAAGGTAAGAAGTAGGCTATTTTGAATTAACTTAACTATATTCTACATGTTTTAAGACTGAAATGTAACCACAAACTGGCTTTATGTTAATTAAAAGGCAAGTTTAGTATAGCGTTAATAGCCTCAGTGCCATAATTGTGATCATTTTGTTCTAAATTAGGAAAAAGACTTGTATACAGGGGCCCCACAAAATCTAATAGCCCCGGGCCCACAGGAGAGTTAATCCGGTGCTGTGGTGACTCTGAGTTTAGGGTTGCTTTCTGCTGACGAAGCAGTGTTAAAGTGGCACCATGAAAGGAATTTATGATCTGCCACAGTGTGTGGACTTTGCTGTAGAACAGGGTGGGAAAGGTGCCTGATCACACTAGCTTTGAAAATAGTTGGGAGTAAATGTCCAGTCATTCGTTGCTCCCATTCCCTAGCTTGGTGCAGTGCTGTCCAAAGTGATAGTCCCTGTGTTCTTACATGGAGCTGTGTCAGGCTAAGGAGGTATTATTTTGACTTTTGTTTTCCTTTGCACTCAAAGCTCAGGAAAGTGCATCATCTGATCCTTCCCAAATGTGTCCAGCTGGTGGTGCTCCTGAGTTGTAGATCAATGTTTCTACCCTGGCTCTGACTTCAGGATGGTTTTGGGACACTATCATAGGGCCTAATCACATCAGCCGCACTATCAGAGGCTCGTTTACCTGCACATCTACCAATGTGATAGATGCCATCATGTGCGAGCAATGCCCCTCTGCCATGGACATTGGCTAAACTGGACAGTCTCTGCGTAAAAGAATAAATGGACACAAATCAGAAGTCAAGAATTATAACATTCAAAAACCAGTCGGAGAACACTTCAGTCTCTTTGGTCACTCGATTACAGACCTGAAAGTGGCAATTCTTCAACAAAAAAACTTGAAAAACAGACTCCAACGAGAGACTGCTGAATTGGAATTAATTTGCAAACGGGATACAATTAACTTAGGCCCACCTTGATTATCACTACAAAAGGTTCACCCCCCCACCCACCCCCCCGATGGTAATAGCTCACCTTACCTGATCACTCTTGTTACAGTGTGTATGGTGACACCCATTGTTTCATGTTCTCTGTGTATATAAAATCTCCCCACTGTATTTTCCACTTCAAGCATCCGATGAAGTGAGCTGTAGCTCACGAAAGCTTATGCTCAGATAAATTTGTTAGTCTTTAAGGTGCAACAAGTACTCCTTTTCTTTTTAAGGTGGTTTTGAACTTTGAATAGAATCATGATGGAAGTATATTAGTTCTGATTGAAAGTATTGGTGTGTCCCTGCCCATCACTTCGTAAAAAAAACAAACAATACAGTTGTGGCCCCAAACTGGACTATTTAAAATAATGTTGTTTTACACTTTGAGGGCTTCAGGAACCTTGCTACTGCAGCTGTTAGGCGGGGTCTAAGAGATATCACGAATTGGGGTTCCCTGGAGAGGAAAGAGCAGGCTTCTCAGCTACTGAAGAGCTTTCAGCTGCTTTGAGGCAGGTAGATCCCCGTCCAGGAGCCCCTGTACTCAGCAAGGGGGAATGAAGTGTGAACATCCCAACCCTCAAATCCCCGATATCCAGGAAGCATATGGCCATTTCCCTGGGAGGCAGAGCTGTTGTGATTTTATTTTCCCAAAACCCTAAAGCTCACTGTAAACAACATTAGAATTGTATGAAATGAAGCACAAAAATGTATATGTACGTGACATGCGCTTACTCTCTCTCCTGGATAGCTGTCTGTGTATGCTTTGAGCTCTATCATTTGTTTAGGCAGGATTATGGTGAGTTGTTACCACATAATTCTCAGCAGTATTGCCATTTTAGTATTTATTCTTGGTTTAACTTCCCTTTTAACAAAAGAAAACTTGTACATAGACTTTAATGTGTTGAATTTTCATTTTTGGCGCTTCCTTATAAAACCACTTACTGCAGTGGTTTCCCAAAACATGTATAGACTAATAGAATATCAGGGTTGGAAGGGACCTCAGGAGGTCATCTAGTCCAATCTGCTGCTCAAAGCAGGACCAATCCCCAGTTTTTGTCCCAGATTCCCAAACGGCCCCCTCAAGGATTGAACTCACAACCCTGAGTTTAGCAGGCCAATGCTCAAACCACTGAGCTATCCCAAATCTAAGGTGACCCACCAACTCCATTTTGTCTTTTTTTTTTTTTTTTTGTGACATCCTCCTCCCCCCACCAGGATCCAAATTAGTCAGGAGGCCCCAAATTCATAGGCCAGCATCCTTTGCTTCCTCCTGCTCCTTGGTGCCCCACCGAGGAGGCACCAGCCACCCACACCGGCCACCTTGGTACTGCAACCCTAATCCTAGCCGAGTGCAGAGGGGAAGCCCCAGGGTAGGGTGGTAGAGAGTGAATCCACCCTGTGCTCACCTTGCAGAGACAGCTCCAGTCCCATGTAGCTGGGCCCAGCTCCCTGCTCTGGGCATTGTGACCTGGTGCACAGAGTCGCAGTGCCATTCAGGTTTGCCGTCATGGAGGGGCAGTGAGTCCAAATTTGAGTGAGTGGTGCTGCAATCTGGTGCAAAGGGTCGCAGCACCACTCAAGTTTGTCCTGTCCATCCCCCTTCATGAACGGTGGCTGGGACAAATGTGGGTGGGCTGTGACTCCATGTGCCAGGTCACAAAATCCAGAACTGGGCCCAGCCCCTGGGGAGAGAAGCCACTGCTGCAGCGTGATTACGGGGCAGGTTTGCTCCCCCTTCCCACCCTCTCCTCCGCATGCAGGGTCTCACCTCCACACCGGGTCCAAGACCCATCTAGAACTTTCCTGTGACCCACTGATAGGTTGGGAAACATTGACTTCCTGTGCAAGTACCTGGCTGAAGTCAAATGGAAATGATATGTAATTTCATGTGCTTGGTTTGTTTCTTTATTTTAGATCACACCAGAATATCTTCAAAGTGTCTGTGTTCGTTTGTTTAGCAATCAAATGAGACAAAGTATAGCACATAGTATTGACTTCACAAGGCCTGGAACTGTAAGTACAATCAATTTGCTCTTATCTCTGTAGCCATCTTAAAATACAATACTCATTAAGCTGTATATTTAGGCTTGGAAGGATGAGCTGTTCATTGGTAAATGTCAATTTTGCCATACATACACACACAAATGAAAAATATTTCCATCAATGACAGGAATATGCAGATGGACAAAATAAGAAAAATGCTGATTGAGAACTTAGTAGAGTTCAGTTTATGGATATTTACTTTGTATATTTTGACATGTGATGTTGACAGTTTGTGTTTTACTGGTTATAAAACTTTAACTTTTGAATCTCAGTGTCTGTTGTCATTAAATTTATGGGGTAGGTCAGACAATTATTTAATTAAAATGATTAAAAAAATTAAAAATGCTTAAAAATATATATCAAAATTATCCACTGAATTCTTTAAAAAAATCAGATTCTGTCAAGCCTACGTATATTGCACCAGGGACGTAAGATTATGACCCTGTGTGTAAAATGTAAGGAGTAATGTACACCATGCTGACATGAGGTTATGATTACATTTTGGGCTTCTAATGACCATGGTTATATTGCCAGTTCCATGAGATGGAATTGCAGCCTCATATATAGGCTTCTGAGGCATCTTTATCTTATAATACATGATGAACCACATTGCTGTTAAGAATCTACAGACATACTTTGTCTCATTTAGTTCCATTGTAGGCCTGCATCCAGGTTCTGTGGGTAAATACCTTAGCTCCTGTCGATGGACTCCCTGGAAGGCCTGATGGTTCTTTCCCAACTCATTCTCTCAGTCATACTCTGTCAGATGGCTGCACTGGAGCTACAGTGCTGTTTTCCCTTTCTGTCCCTCTCTATGATGAGTCAGGGCTAGATTTGCAGAGGTATTTAGGCACCTAAAGATGCAGATAGGTGCCTACTGGAATTTATAAAAGCACCGAAGAAGGTTAGGCATGTACCTCCCATTGAAATGTTGGCTCTCTAAATATCTAAGACACTGAAGTGTGAGGTATTTAATTAACGTGTAAATATTATTGAATGGCTTTAAACTTTAACTGTACATTTGTTTTATGTACTTGAATTTTCTCGTTTCTTTTGACAACGTTAATATTAATTAAAATATTGTGTTCCATGACTTTGTCTTTCGTAAACTAAAATGATGACTTTTCCCATTTTTTTGGCCATGACTGCACCAAGCCTTCCTCACGGTATAGTGATAGTTTGTGATATGTAAAAGGAACAACAAAAGGAAGCAAGAATTTTTGCTGATCTGTTTCATTTGCCATTCCAGCTGATCTTTGTAATGACAATATATAGATTAGTTGGTTGTACAAAGAGGAGAGGATTGTTTACGTGTTCCATACCCTTTTTTGTGTTTTTGTTTAGGAGAATGGAGTACACCTCACAGATCACCATGCTCAGTGTACCATAGTGGTCAGGGTTGCTTTCTCTGACTTGCAATATAAAACGCTGGGCCTCCACTAGCCTTTTTCAAAAAAATCTTCCACTGCCATAGTTCCCCTGGTGCAGCTCATTTAGTGGTAGCAACAGTGGGGAGTGCTAATGTGAACAGGCAAATATTTACTATCCTGTCATTGTAGACTTACTCTGAGCTGGGTTAGATGACAGTGATAAAATGCAGGTGTCTTTTCTACATTTGTGCTCCCTTGTTACTGCTGTTGGCACAGATCCACGAACAGCAGTGCAACAGTGGGTAACTTGCCATGCAAGACTAGCATAGACCCAACCTGAAAGGCAAATGATTCCTTTCTTTGTCCCTTCTTTAGATGATTTAAACCCTGGTTCTGACACCATGATGCCCGAGGGCAATATGGACACTTGGGAGGCTACTGTACAGATGTTGTTTTTGTTTGTTACAATATTTTTTTATTCTGTGTATGATATTGTGTTCAGTTCTACTGAAGGTTCTCCACTGTGAAAACACTGTATCTCTGGTGGATCCCACTACTTTCCTCCTGCTCTACTCCTCACTCTCTAGTCCCTGAGCTGTGACTATGACCACAGCTATAAGAGAGCCAGTTACAACACAATTGTCACCTGGCCTGATTACAAGAGGATTCAAATTTGTAGTGTTGGTGGGATCTTATCACGTTGTCAACCAAGGTTAGCCAAGATTTGGGGACAGGGTTAACTAGAGTCTGCCCGGCAGATCTTAACCACATAGCAAGCAGCTCCTCTGACTCAGTCCTTTCATCCTTCTGAATGATAGAGTTCTTGTTTGTTTCCAATTTATACAGTGAGCCTCCCAGAACCACTCTAGGTGTGTGAACAATGAATAGTTAGAAACTCAAACAAGAATAGTAATGTAAAAAAATTAAAACCTGACCTGCCCAGTCCAGTCCATTTTCTTAGATAAAGCTGAAATAACTTGGCATTTCACAAAGTCAGGGACTTCTTCCTTGTCCATTTCTATGGTATGCTGCAGCACTCCCAATCTTTGCTGACCCGGAAAGCAGAAAAGACTAGGACTAGAAATCAAATCCAGGTCTCCAGCATGGCAGTGCAGATTAGTCACAAGGCTGCTGTGAAAAGAAAAGGAGGACTTGTGGCACCTTAGAGACTAACAAATTTATTAGAGCATAAGCTTTCGTGAGCTACAGCTCACTTCATCAGATGCATACAGTGGGAAATATAGTGGGGAGATTTTATATACACAGAGAACATGAAACAAAAGCTACTATGGTAGCCTATCACTCTTTCTTTCAAAATTTCCAAATAACTGGTTATTATGCAACTACATGTTTTATCTGTCCTTAAGTAGTTTCAGCTTTTCACATAAGCTTTGGAATAAAGCTAGAGGCACTGTGTCCCAAGTGATATAGGCCAGAATCAGCCATCAGAATCTGAACCTGTAACATCTGTGCTGGGTATGTGTTGGAAGCTCACTTCACTGTTGACTTTAAACCAGTCAAAGAGACCAAAATATGGCCTCTCCAGCTACTCTAGGGGCTTTTCTACATGGTGTATTAGTGCACACCTCTGGGGTGTCAGTTTTAGTCCACATCAGTGTGCCAGATAGTTCACACCAGCAAGGTCCACGTGGGCCAGTTAATGTGTGACACACTGATGCTGACTAGAATTTACATCCCCACTGGGATGCACTAACTCAAAATGTAGACAAACCATCAGTAACTGTCTTTCCCCACTTATAAAGCTCTCTCTGACCTCTCTTTTGTCACAAAGGGCTCAGTCCTGCCCTCAAATACACTGCAGTGCCTTGTGTTTTTCTCAAATAAGTTACTCACACAGCATACATGAATGAACTCAAGTGTCAGAGCAGAATTGAGTCTTAATGCTGTAGACGACAGTTCTCTGTTGTACAAAAGAAATAAGGCTGTATACTTTGGAGTACATTCTTAAAAAAGGATTTCCTTTGTTTGTTCTATTTTGTTCCCCGCTCATTGAGCGTTGCTCTCAGTTTGGACATAAGAACGTAAGAATGGCCCTACTGGGTCAGACCAAGGGTCCATCTAGCCCAGGATCCTGACTTCCGACAGTGGCCAGTGCCAGGTGCCCCAGAGGGAATGAACAGAACAGGGAATCATCAAGTGATCCATCCCCTGTCACTCATTCCCAGCTTCTGGCAAACAGAGGCTAGGGATATCATCCCTGCCCATCCTGGCTAATAGCCATTGATGGACCTATCCTCCATGAATTTATCTAGTTCTTTTTTGAGCCCTGTTATGGTCTTGGCCTTCACAGCGTCCTCTGGCAAAGAGTTCCACAGGTTGACTGTGCATTGTGTAAAGAAATACTTCCTTTTGTTTGTTGCCTATTCATTTCATTTGGTGACCCCTAATTCTTGTGTTATGAGAAGTAGTAAACAACACTTCCTTATCTACTTTCTCTACAACAGTCATGATTTTATAGACCTCAATCATATCTCCCCTTAGCCGTCTCTTTTCCAAGCTGAAAAGTCCCAGTCTTATTAATCTCTCCTTATAGGGAAGCTGTTCCATACCCCTAATCATTTTTTGTTGCCCTTTTCTGAACCTTTTCCAATTTCAAAATATATTTTTTGAGATGGGGTGACCACATCTGCACAAGTATTCAAGTATGGTGGGCATACCATGGAGTTATATAGAGGCAACATGATATTTTTAAATGAGTCATTTTATGGGTTGGGAAAGTGTTGTGGTGGAATACAAAATTCTGAGGTCTCTGGGTGGTCATATAATTGTAATCAAAGGCAGAGTGTGTCAGCTTGTTGAGTGTACTGTTATCACACAAGAATACACATCTTAATGTATCATAGTGTGGTTAGAAGCCTATCCTTCCATCACTGAGGGTATGTCTACACTACGAAATTAGGTCGAATTTATAGAAGTCGGTTTTTTTGAAATCGGTTTTATATATTCGAGTGTGTGTGTCCCCACAGAAAATGCTCTAAGTGCATTAAGTGCATTAACTCGGCGGAGCGCTTCCACAGTACCGAGGCAAGCGTCGACTTCTGGAGCGTTGCACTGTGGGTAGCTATCCCACAGTTCCTGCAGTCTCCGCTGCCCATTGGAATTCTGGGTTGATATCCCAATGCCTGATGGGGCTAAAACATTGTCGCGGGTGGTTCTGGGTACATATCGTCAGGACCCCGTTCCCACCCTCCCTCCCCCCGTGAAAGCAAGGGCAGACAATCATTTCGCGCCTTTTTTGTCTGCTGCCAGCCAAAGATGTAAAGGATCGATGGAGTGGGTCAGAACAAGAAATAGACCAGATTTGTTTTGGACTCATTTTCCTCCTCCCCTGTCTAGATCACACTGCAGTCAGTCACAGAGAAGGCGCAACGAGGTTAATCTAGCCATGTATCAATCAGAGGCCAGGCTAACCTCCTTGTTCCAATAACAACGATAACTTTGGTGCACCATTTCTTATTGGAACCCTCCGTGCAGTCCTGCCTGAAATACTCCTTGATGTACAGGCACACTCTTTGTTGATTTTAGCTCCCTGAAGCCAACCCTGTAAGCCGTGTCGTCAGTCGCCCCTCCCTCCGTCAGAGCAACGGCAGACAATCGTTCCGCGCCTTCTTTCTGTGCGGACGCCATACCAAGGCAAGCATGGAGGCCGCTGAGCTCATTTTGGCAATTAGGAGCACATCAACCACCACACGCATTATCCAGCAGTATATGCAGCACCAGAACATGGCAACGCGATACCGGGCGAGGAGGCGACGTCAGCGCGGTCCCGTGAGTGATCAGGACATGGACACAGATTTCTCTGAAAGCATGGGCCCTGCCAATGCATGCATCATGGTGCTAATGGGGCAGGTTCATGCTGTGGAACGCCGATTCTGGGCTCGGGAAACAAGCACAGACTGGTGGGACCGCATAGTGTTGCAGGTCTGGGACGATTCCCAGTGGCTGCGAAACTTTCGCATGCGTAAGGGCACTTTCATGGAACTTTGTGACTTGCTTTCCCCTGCCCTGAAGCGCATGAATACCAGGATGAGAGCAGCCCTCACAGTTGAGAAGCGAGTGGCGATAGCCCTGTGGAAGCTTGCAACGCCAGACAGCTACCGGTCAGTTGGGAATCAATTTGGAGTGGGCAAATCTACTGTGGGGGCTGCTGTGATGCAAGTAGCTCACGCAATCAAAGATCTGCTGATATCAAGGGTAGTGACCCTGGGAAATGTGCAGGTCATAGTGGATGGCTTTGCTGCAATGGGATTCCCTAACTGTGGTGGGGCTATAGACGGAACCCATATCCCTATCTTGGCACCGGAGCACCAAGCCGGCGAGTACATAAACCGCAAGGGGTACTTTTCGATAGTGCTGCAAGCTCTGGTGGATCACAAGGGACGTTTCACCAACATCAACGTGGGATGGCCGGGAAAGGTGCATGACGCTCGCATCTTCAGGAACTCTGGTCTGTTTCAAAAGCTGCAGGAAGGGACTTTCTTCCCAGACCAGAAAATAACTGTTGGGGATGTTGAAATGCCTATATGTATCCTTGGGGACCCAGCCTACCCCTTAATGCCATGGCTCATGAAGCCGTACACAGGCAGCCTGGACAGTGGTCAGGAGCTGTTCAACTACAGGCTGAGCAAGTGCAGAATGGTGGTAGAATGTGCATTTGGACGTTTAAAGGCGCGCTGGCGCAGTTTACTGACTCGCTTAGACCTCAGCGAAACCAATATTCCCACTGTTATTACTGCTTGCTGTGTGCTCCACAATATCTGTGAGAGTAAGGGGGAGATGTTTATGGCGGGGTGGGAGATTGAGGCAAATCGCCTGGCTGCTGGTTACGCGCAGCCAGACACCAGGGCGGTTAGAAGAGCTCAGGAGGGCGCGGTACGCATCAGAGAAGCTTTGAAAACCAGTTTCATGACTGGCCAGGCTACAGTGTGAAAGTTCTGTTTGTTTCTCCTTGATGAAACCCCCCGCCCCTTGGTTCACTCTACTTCCCTGTAAGCTAACCACCCTCCCCTCCTCCCTTTAATCACCGCTTGCAGAGGCAATAAAGTCATTGCTGCTTCACAGTCATGCATTCATTATTCATTCATCACACAAATAGGGGGATGACTACCAAGGTATCCCAGGAGGGGTGGTGGAGGAGGGAAGGAAAATGCCACACAGCACTTTAAGCACAGCACTTTAAAAGTTTACAACTTTAAAATTTATTGAATGACAGCCTTCTTTTTTTTGGGCAATCCTCTGTTGTGGAGTGGCTGGTTGGCTGGAGGCCCCCCCACCGCGTTGTTGGGCGTCTGGGTGTGGAGGCTATGGAACTTGGGGAGGAGGGCGGTTGGTTACAGAGGGGCAGCAGTGGCAGTCTGTGCTCCAGCTGCCTTTGCTGCAGCTCAACCATACACTGGAGCATTCTGGTTTGGTCCTGCAGCAGCCTCAGCATTGAATCCTGCCTCCTCTCATCACGCTGCCGCCACATTTGAGCTTCAGCCCTGTCTTCAGCCCGCCACTTACTCTCTTCAGCCCTCCACCTCTCCTCCCGGTCATTTTGTGCTTTCCTGCACTCTGACATTATTTGCCTCCACGCATTCGTCTGTGCTCTGTCAGTGTGGGAGGACAGCATTAGCTCGGAGAACATTTCATCTCGAGTGCGTTTTTTTTTCTTTCTAAGCTTCACTAGCCTCTGGGAAGGAGAAGATCCTGTGATCATTGAAACACATCCAGCTGGTGGAGAAAAAAAAAGGGACAGCGGTATTTAAAAAGACACATTTTATAAAACAGTCGCTACACTCTTTCAGGGTAAACCTTGCTGTTAACATTACATACATAGCACATGTGCTTTCGTTACAAGGTCGCATTTTGCCTCCTCCCACCGCGTGACTACCCCCTCAACCCTCCCCGTGGCTAACAGCGGGGAACATTTCTGTTCAGCCACAGGCAAACAGCACAGCAGGAATGGGCTATACTGAGTGTCCCTGAAGAAAAGCACCCTATTTCAACCAGGTGACCATGAATTATATCTCACTCTCCTGAGGATAACACAGAGAGAGAAAGAACGGATTTTGGTTGAATGCCAGCAAACATACACTGCAATGCTTTGTTCTACAGTGATTCCTGAGTATGTGTTACTGGCCTGGAGTGATAAAAGTGTCCTACCATGAAGGACGAAATAAGGCTGCCCTCCCCAGAAACCTTTTGCAAAGGCTTTAGGACTACATCTAGGAGAACCGCAAATGCCAGGGCAAAGTAATCCTTTCACATGCTTGCTTTTAAACCATGTATAGCATTTTAAAAGGTACACTCACCAGAGGTCCCTTCTCCGCCTGCTGGGTCCAGGAGGCAGCCTTGGGTGGGTTCGGGGGGTACTGGCTCCAGGTCTAGGGTGAGAAACAGTTCCTGGCTGTCGGGAAAACCGGTTTCTCCGCTTGCTTGCTGTGAGCTATCTACAACCTCCTCCTCCTCATCATCTTCTTCGTCCCCAAAACCTGCTTCCGTATTGCCTCCATCTCCATTGAAGGAGTCAAACAACACGGCTGGGGTAGTGGTGGCTGAACCCCCTAAAATGGCATGCAGCTCATCATAGAAGCGGCATGTTTGGGGCTCTGACCCAGAGCGGCTGTTCGCCTCTCTGGTTTTCTGGTAGGCTTGCCTCAGCTCCTTCAGTTTCACGCGGCACTGCTTCGGGTCCCTGTTATGGCCTCTGTCCTTCATGCCCTGGGAGATTTTCACAAAGGTTTTGGCATTTCGAAAACTGGAACGGAGTTCTGATAGCACGGATTCCTCTCCCCAAACAGCGATCAGATCCCGTACCTCCCGTTCGGTCCATGCTGGAGCTCTTTTGCGATTCTGGGACTCCATCATGGTCACCTGTGCTGATGAGCTCTGCATGGTCACCTGCAGCTTGCCACGCTGGCCAAACAGGAAATGAGATTCAAAAGTTCGCGGTTCTTTTCCTGTCTACCTGGCCAGTGCATCTGAGTTGAGAGTGCTGTCCAGAGCGGTCAGAATGGAGCACTCTGGGATAGCTCCCGGAGGCCAATACCATCGAATTGTGTCCACAGTACCCCAAATTCGAGCTGGGAACGTCGATTTAAGCGCTAATCCACTTGTCAGGGGTGGAGTAAGGAAATCGATTTTAAGAGCCCTTTAAGTCGAAATAAAGGGCTTCACTGTGTGGACGGGTGCAGGTTTAAATCGATTTAACGCTGCTAAATTCGACCTAAAGTCCTAGTGTAGACCAGGGCTGAAAGGAGTCCAAAGCAGAGGAGTAAACCTAAAAGCTAGATGTTCCCACTGGACTGACTTCCAGGATTCAGGCATGGATGTCTCGACAAGCGTAAGAGTTAGGCCAGGGCAATGCTGTGGACGAAGGGGTCTGGATCTGAGAATGGGAAGTCAAAGCAGGAGTGCTGGCAGTTCTGAAAAAGCAAAGATGGATTTGAAGCATTTAAAGAGATGATCAAATTCCTAACTTTCTGAAGTTCAGTAAGCTGGTGGGTAAGTTTAAAAATGATTGTATTTGACTTTAAAATATATATATAGTCCCGCCCCAGGGCTGGTTGTGCTGTGGCCTGTCTGCCAAATGCTGCCCAGAGAGTTCCATAATAAGGCTCTCATCTTTTTAATATAGAGCGTGGATCAAACTGGGGCATTAGGTGTTCCCTGGGTAACAACTGTCTTTCATCGATACTAAAGTCCTCTGTGAATAATGGACTAGGACCGGTAGGGTATATCTACACTGCAATAAAGACCCTAAGCACAGCCATGGTTGGCTCAGTTCAGCTTACTTGTGCTGTTGGGCTAAAACTTGCGGTGTAGACATTTGGGTTTGGGATGGAGCTTGGGGTCTGAAGCTTTGCAAGGGTGTGGGGGCTCCAGCCCATGCCTGAACGTCTACCCTGCAGTTTTTAGCCTGAGCCCAATGAGCCCAAGTGAATTGACCCAGGCTCTGAGAATCAGTGTCTGGTTTTTTGTTTTTTTTTTATTGCAATGTAGATGTACCCCTGGTTGCCATCTCTGAAGTCATATCTGTTTAATGCAAGCAAGGTATGGCTAACAGGCTTCTGGCTACTTGACACTGTGGGGCTTGATCCTTCAAAGTGCTGAACACTCTGACCTAGTCCAGCACAGCTCCTAAGCACATGCTTATCTTTAAGCACATGAATAGTCCCCTTAACTTCATTAGGACTATTGACATGCTTAAAGTTAGGTATATGCTGAAGGGTTTTGCTAGGTTGGAACCAGTGTGCTTAGCATCTTGCAGGATCAAGCTTATGGTCTTCAGCTGAGTAAAACTCGTTGCCCCGTACTACTTTCTACATTGCAGTATGGGGTATGCTTCCTGTTTGTGAGATTGATAGCCTTTGCATAATAAATACATATTGTTAATCCTTTATAATTCAGATGTAAATATTTGTTTTGGATTAAAACTTGACATTCAAGGTGTCAGCCTCATGAACACTTTAAAACATTTTCTCAGTTGAAGGAATAATTTTACAAGTTTAAATACATTTGTTTTTAAAGCTTTTCAGACCATAGTCCCCTCAACAGTTATTTGGCAGAAGAAAACTAAGTTTCTCTAACTAAAATGTTTAATTATAAATGAAGACTGTATTTTAATTTGCACACTAAGGACCCAATCTTGCAAAGATTCAAGCATGAGTAGTCTCAAATAAGATTATGCATGAGTAAATTACTCTCATACTTAAGTCTCTGCAGGATTGGCCTCTAAATTTTAGCCCACTTGACTGTATTTTAGACCACTGGTTATCTTCTGTTTTGATCCTAGATTAGTCTGATGAAAAATGGTCTTCCCAGTTATTTGAAAATAAAAAAACCCTTAAAAATCAAGGCAATTCATGCAACAAAACTAGGAGAAGCCTAGCATTTATATTGACCAGCTACCAAGTTAGAATTGTAATAGCTTTGTCTTGAGGATTTAATCACGTTATTTGCCACATGCTAGTAAATACATTGTAAAAAAAATTTTTTTAATCCAGTTTTTTTCCATGTGAAGACAAGGCTGAAGGAGAAGCCTCAACTTTCAAAAGACCTTACGATATGTCTACACTGTAGCTGAAGTGTAATTTCCATTTTAGATAGATGCCTGGGTGCTAGTTTTGGTCAAATTGGTGCACTAAACGTAGTAGTGTAGCTATGACATGGCAGTACAGACCCGCTGCCCTGAGTACAACCCTGGCCAAGAGTCTAGGTAAGTACTCAGCTGACTAGCCTGTGCCACTGTTTGTAAGGTTCTTGCTGTTTGTAACGTGCTAGTTCATTTCGAGCTATACAGATATGTCTATCACCTCCAGCTCCGTTAGCACTTGTTAGCTAATGCATGCTTACAATATCCCTTTTATCCTTGTCTAGACAAAACTGAAAACTTTTTTTTAAAACCACCTTTTATCTTATTCTAGACAGGGACTTTATCATGGCAGTTTGGAGCATTGAGCCCTTATTGTTACTTTTTTTTTCCAGGTCATATTTTAAAATATGTTAACGTTGAAACACAAACCCATAGAAGCCAATGAGGCACCTAAAATACAAAATATTAACAATGAAATACAAAATACTCCGTCAGTGAAACTTCTAAGTATAAAAGTGAAGAGAAATTACTTCCTTGATGGAGCGTGTTGTATCTAGAGTCCTGGGTGTGTCTCAGTTATTGCCCTTTTAATGGGATTGCATTATGACTAAGAATCCAAATAGTTGACAACACATGTTGAATCTATATTAAATTGTAAAGTCCTTCGTCTTTTATTCTAAAAAAGCGTATTACATTCTTTCTCTGCCATTGGCTATTTGCTGTTCCCTTGCGTTCTGTTTACCTTTTTGGGGACTAAACCATAATTCTACTTATGTTGTACTTGTCCATTTGGCAAATGGTAGATATCTTTTGTCATAGCTCATAAAGGTCTGTGAGGAAAAACCCTTGGTTTTTTTTGATGTTGACACTCTTGTCAGACGTCAGCTTTTGCTTAATGTGCTTATTTAATAACTGCATAAAGGTCATTTATTGTCTTGAGCCTCTGGGATTTTGGGTTTTGATTGTTTTCTTTACTGTGTAACCTAGCATAGTATGTTCCCTTTTCTTGTGGTCTTCCACTGCTTCCTTTCCTTAATAAGCACACCTTCCTTGCTCATGTAAATGTGTCATTAAACAGTAACTACTTTGTAGCGAGTGTTCTTTTCTTGTTTGTAAAATGCTCTCTACAGCAGGTTACTGGCGCAAACCCAGGCGGTACAATAGTAGAATTCTTGTTTTTAGCTTTCCAGAATGTACTCATTAAATTTTCTGCGGGTGTACTTCTGTCATTTTAAAAACAAAAACACCTATTATGTCAACTAATAGCCTCCAGTAGACTTGTCCCAGGACAAAATAGACCTTTTCCTGTCTTCCCCACTCCTGTGCAGAAAAAAATGCTCATATGTGATCTTGGATAATGCAGAAACAAAACTGCTCTATATTCTAGACAAAGACAGGTTACGCTTTCCAGCTGATGATGCAGAGTATGGTGTGCATTTCATGTGTAACTACCCTCTGCGCTGAGGGTAGGGGAGATGTTCCATGTTTGAATAAAATGTCTTAATTCTGGAGGGAAGAGGAAACATGGACTCCTACATCTTATTTCCCTCTCTCCTCCCTCAAATGGTCTAGGTATTGGTTTCACAGGCAAACACAAGAAATGCTATTTCCCAAATCCCAATCATGATGGAGAGAAGCAAAATTCCTGTCTCCTTACTTAAATTGAAGGAATAGTACAGTATGGATGCTACTTAAATGAGGGACTTGCAGATTGTAGCATTTTCCTATGTACTTATTTGTCTGCACAAGATAGCAAGTGTGAAAAATGGGGACCGGGGCTGAGGAGTAATAGGTCCTATATAAGACAAAGCCCTGAATATCCAGACTGTCCCTATAAAATTGGGACATCTGGTTACCCTAAGGCAGGAGTAACTAAATACTGAGGGCTCCTCTACACACAAACTAAAACCAAAATAAACCAAGTGGTTGCATTTTTATCATTAGTTATATTGGTGCCAGCCTGTCTGTGAACACTCTTATTTTGGATTCAGAATGTCCTATTTAAATTTAAAAACAACTTAAGTTAAATTGAAAAAGGACACTCTTAATTTGAAATGAGCACAAGCAGATTTGTACTGTAATAGCTTAGGGGTGGTCTACACTACCTCAGTAAATCGATCTCACTTACACAACTTCAGTTACGTGAATAACGTAACTGAAGTCTACGTAGTTAGATCCACTTACCGTGGTGGCTACACTGTGCTGTGTCGACGGGAGACTTCCCTTGTGCTTCTCAGGGAGGTGGAATACACAAATCGATGGGAGAGTGTTCTCCCATCAATTAAGTGTGTCTTCACCAGACCCGCTAAATGGACATTCGCTGCATCGATTGCAGCAGTGCCGATCTACCAGTAAGTGTAGACATGCCCTGAAGGTTGGAATTACAATTAATTTAGGCTATGTCTACACTTGCCATTTAAAGCGCAAAATGTCCCTTTTTTTGTGCTAAAACCGTGGGAGCGTCTACACTTGTTAATGACTTTTTACAGTGAAACTCAGAAGTTTCACCGCAAAAAGAAAACCACCTTCATGAGAGGCATAGACTTCTTTCCACTGTTCTTTTTGCGCTGTCGCGAAAGTGAAGACACGTTCTACCTGTGTAAACACCTTTTGGCCTCTGGAGGATATCCCACAGTTCCAAAAGTGACCATTCTGGCAAGCATCTCCGCTGCTCTGACGCCAAGTAAATGGACATCCGCCCCTCCCCCTGAAAGCCCCGGGAAGTTTGAAACTCCCTTTCCCTTTGCTTGTAGATGTGGTGGGGAAAGCAGCGGGTTTTGAAAAAACCTGTGGGATAGCTGCCCTACAGCGCTGCTCTCATCAGCGCTGGAAGTGCTGCCAGTGTAAACGCTCTCTGACGCCTGAGGAATGAAGTGAGTACACAAACCAGCGCTTTTCTTTCACCGGTTCCCTATCACCGGTGAAACTTACAGCGCAAAATCTCTGTAAGTGTAGACATAGCTTTAGTTAGTTTGATTCCAGTTTGTGTGTAGCTATTTTCTGACTTTTACCTCTGGGAACTCACCTCAGTTCAACTCTGAAGCTGCCTTCAGTAGGAAATTGCTTATAGACAAATCCCGCCCCTCCCACCCCCTGTATTATTTTTCACAGTTGTCACGCTGCGCTTGTGAGAAGTCCCAAGCAGTGCAAGTGAATGCATTGTGGTGTCATCCCGTCACGAATGGGCTCACTGGTATCTCTTGCTTTAACTATAGCTACAGCAATACAATCCCCCTAGTATGAATGCAGTTATTCCAGTGTGAAGGTGTTTAATACCCATATAGCTATTCCTGTACAGGAAGGAATATTGGCAGAAGGCACTTTTTATACCAGTATTACTGCATTCACATTAGGGGTTGTACTGGTATAAAAATATATTGGTTAAAAAAATCATATCCATAACCAAACTAATTATACCTGCACAAAAAGTGTGTGTAGACCAGGTGTGTCTGTAGCAAGCTTAACAATGCGAATGGTAGCGAGAGGCCTACTCCGTTCTCAGTCCCACAGCCATAGGTACTAATAACTTTATTGCAGATTTAGAGAAGGAGAAGGAATTTGCATTATGCTCTTCACACTCAACAGTCTGTAGTCTTCAACTAATTTGATTTGTTTTGGGGTTTTTTACTTGCTTTCTCTGTGAGTTATTCCTGTTAACTTATTTTTTTAATCTTCTTTATTTTAATGTGTGCCTGTTTGTCCATAAAGGGATATTACTCTCTGAGCCCTTGTGATGACGGATATGTAAGTTTCTATATCTTCTTTATATCTTTCACATTGCCTGCTGCAGCCTGTCACATTTTGTATTTCTCTTCTTGCCCCTGTTTGATAATTTCACTTGCTCTGTTTTCATTCATACCAAGTCACTGACTGTTATGGACATTACAGTTATTTTTTTAAACCTATACAAGGGTTTGGGGAATCCTTGCAAGGAGAGCAAATGGAACTCCTTCTGTGCAAGGCATTTGACACAAAGCACCTCGACTCAAGGGCTGCTACATTTAGTACAGCTCTTACCCGACCACAGCTTCTTTATAAAGCGTAGGAGAAGTCTGTTTGAGCTGTGAGCCTTAATACTTAGCACTTGAATAACACATTGCATCTTCAAAGTTCAGTGCAAACATTAGCGAGTCCCCGCAACACCCTGTTCAGTAAGTCGATAAATTAATTAAGATAACATGGCCGAGATTCACGTTCTTTTCCCCAGAAGAGATACTTGTATTTTTTTTTTTTTATCACCAGTTGAGATCTGGTGCTCTAAACATGATCAAATACCACATCATTTTCGTTTAGAAAAACAAAAACAAAGTAGTTCAGGGAGTGGTGATTGTGCCTTCTGCACCCCAGATGGGCATTTGTATTCTGACAACATTCAACATAAGCATCTGATATTGCCCATAGTCAGTGCATTCTTTGCAGAGAAAGGATATTGGTCTGCTAAACAATTTAGTACGAAATCAAACCATAAAGAGCTACTGACACCTCCTTTTAAAATGTCATGCAATGTTCTGTTTAGAAAATCGTGTGTATTTTCCCCCTGCACTATTCCTGTCTTTACTAAGGATGTTTGCATAAAACACTATTTTTTTTTCTCCACCATTTGCTGCTTTTACGTATTCCTCCTCTGAAAATACAGTGAAACCTGTAGAACCCACCCTTAGTAGATAACTTGTTGTTTTAGGAAACTGCCCCAAAGTGTCCCTGAATGCACGGGGCAAAATGTAACATTGGTTTACCTCCATTGAGCTTCACCCACTGAGTACAAGCCAGGCCCACCTGTACTAAAAGATTATCTCCATTAATGACAGGTTTCAGAGTAGCAGCCGTGTTAGTCTGTATTCGCAGAAAGAAAAGGAGTACTTGTGGCACCTTACTAGTACTAGATGCATCCGATGAAGTGAGCTGTAGCTCACGAAAGCTTATGCTCAAATAAATTGGTTAGTCTCTAAGGTGCCACTAGTACTCCTTTTCTGTCTCCATTAAGCAACTCATTTCTGTTGATCCTTTGAATGGTTGTTTATCATGATCTTCACTTGGTGTTTGACATTCCACTCACTTCTGCAGCAGTCAGTTGTGAGGTTTTAACAAGAAGGATTGATTTCAGGTGAGGAATTAACAGGAGTGAAAGGACCCTTGGAGAAACGTACTGCTTTTTATGTTGATGATCTTAGTTTAAGATAGATGGAAAGATGCAAATTAAAAAAGAATCCACTTATTTTCAAAGCTATCTACAAAGCATCATTGTCCTCCAGCTAGATGGCATTTTTTAAGGTCATAGGGGTGGTTCTTTTTTTCTCTCTCACTGTTACCACACAATATTTCCATTCTTTACTCATGTGTTGTATACATTCTAATATGCTGGTACCTGAGGCCGCCTTTTAGTCGGATCACACTAATGCACCATGATAATCTTGCACTGCACTTTGATTCATTTATAAGTGATCTATTTTAGAGGATGTATTTTGTATGAGAAAAGAGAAATTTGCATAAGACCAAGTACATGAAAATACCTGTAGTATTATAGGAACTGACCATGGGCCAGATCTTCAGATCATGTAAATTGGCCTAGTTCCAGTTACTTCAGACGAGCTGGCACCAGCATATTGTGAATAATGAACAAGTTCAGCATCCAAACTGTAGGTATATTGTTTATATTTCGGGGTGCCAGTGAGCTGTACAAATTAGCCCAGAGACGGGCAAACTTTTTGTCTTGAGGGCCACATCGGAGTTCCAAAACTGTATGGAGGGCCAGATAGGGAAGGCTGTTCCTCCCCAATCCCTAACCCTATCCGCCCCCTCCCACTTCCCAACCCCTGACTGCCCCCTTCAGAACCTCCGACCCATCCAACCCCCCCCCCATTCCTCGTCCCCTGACCACCCCCTCCTGGGACCCCCTGCCCCTAACTGCCCCCCTGGGACCCCACCTCTAAAGCCCCTTTCAGAATGCAGCCCTGCGAACATGGGCGGAGGACTCAGGAGGAGCAGGTGCCGCCAGAGAGAAGCGACAGTTTCCCCTTCAAAGTGCCGCTTCTCTCCAGCCGGCTGCGCGGCCGCCCAGTGCTCTTCCGGAGTCCTCTGCTCCCATTCGCTGCGCTCCCGCCACCCGCACCACCCGCCTGCTTCCCTGAGGCTGCAGGTGAGCCTCCCTTCCTGCTCTCCCCTGCCCCTGCAGTGCAGCTCCCTCCTGCGCTGGTGGCACGGTGTGCTGAGGCTGTGGGGAAGGGGGACAGCAGGGGAGGGGCCGGGGGTTAACCTCCCCACCTGGGAGCTCAAGGGCCGGGCTGGATGGTGCTGTGGGCTGGATGTGGCCCGCGTGCTGTAGTTTGCCCATCTCTGAATCAGTCTGAACTTTGCTCTTGTAATTTACATCTTCACCAGGCACCTACGTTTTTAATTCTGACCTCTGTTACACCTCTGTAAATTTAGAGAACCTGCAAGTTTTACACTGGCTTTTCAGCCTAGTAAATGAGATGAGAATCTGACTTTCAGCTGTGTGCTATACTACATAAAATAATGTAGACGAGCCAGTTGGATGGCTGCAGAGCTGCAGTATTTGCATCATCTTTGGTTTTTGGCTCTCAAATGACGTGTCTGTTTTCTTTTATAAACATTGATTTCCCTTTGAACTTTTTTTTTCTTTTCTATTCAACCCTGGTCACATTCATGCTTCGCTTCTTTCTGAAATGAAGGGCTGCCATCTGTAGCTACTTTGCATTGTGACAGAATTACTTAGATGAATATGGCAACTGGATCGGCTTTGGCAAGACCTAACACAGCTACATTCGTCATAGGCCTATGACCCTGCCAGATTGAGCTGTGCTTGGGCTATTGGTTTTTTATTTCCTTATTTAAAGATACCTGGTCTCTCCATTCGCTGTGTAGGGTTGAAAAATTGGCTGGCCGCAAGGCATATTTTGTGTGGGCTTTTGTACAGAATGAGCCCTTATGATGTCACAGATACATTTATATACTGTATGTTCCTCTTAATCATTTAACTGGCAGCCTGCAAATACTATTATTTAAAAGGTTAAAATATATCAGAGCCTGTCCCATGCAAAGAAAGATCAGGTGCATGGTGTCAGGGTGAGTAGATGGCTGTTAAAATGGCCTGGCGAGTCCTTTTAATGTTAGCTAATTGTAGCTAAAGAGCAACATTACCCTAGGTAAACTTGAAAGCCTGAGGGGAAGCATTGTCTAGAATAGTGGCTTTCAACCTAAGGTCCGCGGACCCTAGAAGTCTACCGACTATGTCCAAGATTTCCAAAGGAGTCTGTATCTCCATTTGAAATTTTTTAGGTGTCCACAAATGAAAAAAGGTTGAAAACCACTGATCTAGAATTTAAGTTATAGGGACTGTGAGTCAGGCAGTTTTTGTTTTCACCTCTCTGCACCTCAGTGTCCCTAGCTGCAAAGTGGGGATTTACTTACCAGCATCACAGGGATTTTATGAGACTTAGTTTATTATAAGATGCTCTGAGATCCTTGAATGGAAGGGCAACGTATTTATAGAATACTTGGCCTGATGTTTTTGCTGTTTCTCGTACAATTATTTCTGATATCTGTTTTTAAATAAGTCCAGTTCTCCTCCAGAATCCAGTTTCCCCTTCTGCTAGACCCATGATACATTCAAAATCCCTATGCTTATGATATCAGAGTTTGCTCCGTTGCCATAGAAATAACTGTTTTGCCAACAGTTCAGTATTACGACTTCAGTATAAGAATCAAGAAAGAGGATTCAATAGACTGTAAGGGATCAAAAATTTTAGTGCCAAATTGGGCTCCAGTACCCCTTTAGTCCCACTGAATGCATTATGGAAAGCAGTCCACGCTGGGATCCATACATACTATCAGTAGATCCAGTTACCTTTTCCAGGTTTATACTAAATTCTCATGTCACTTTATATGCATAAGGAAAGGGGCATCAAATGTTAAATGCTTTCCCAGTGTGAAAGTCCATATTTAAAGTGTTTTGTGGAAACCTTGATTACAGTGAGTATTTTATTTGTTACTAAATTTTTAATGGGATCAGTTTCTTTCAGATCTCTTCTTTTTTGCCCGCTGCGGTAGAGGATGTTGTGCTGTGCTATTGTATGTAGATCGTGCTGTTCATGAACCATAAGGGGTTTATTATGGCTAGAGATGGGTTGATGTGAAAGATATCTCAGTCGTCAGACTTACCCACAGGAATTGCTAACATGCCTCATTATCTGTGAGTCCTTGAGCCCTTGTTCTGTGACATTCCTCCTGAAAAGGCCACCTTCCTGAAAAGGAAGCTTCATTGTGTCAGTCAATCAATGTGCCTAATGTTGCTGCTCTCTCCCAGATGTACTGCTCTCAGGGCTACTATATCCAGGTGTGACAGTGGAGGAAATGGGATTGTGCCACTGTCCAGAGCGTATTCAAAGTACATAACTTAATCACGAGTAGGTGAATGCCTGAATTAGATAGACCCATAGGCGACTTTATAGGATCCAGATGAGCTCAGGACTATTTGATGTTTCAATGACCTTGATGTCAAAGGGAGAGAGCTAAAACCAGTTTTTTATAGTTTATGTAAAGGTATCTAACTAGGCAAATATCCTGAGACTGGAACCTCTCCGATCAATACCAAACCAAATGAATCAAAGTAAGCAAGCAAACAAACAAAAACATTGTGAAATTTACAGAATATTTGATTTGGCAGGCTTACTTATAGGAACTTTGTAAGGTGTGTGTGTGTGTGTGCCACTCCCAACTTACCGTGGGACAAAGTCCCTTGTAGCTAAGGGAACAGCATTTTTATGGAGTTCTGAGTAATAACACAGGAGTTAAAATTGGAATATTATAACTTAAATGATTGATTGCTCTGCAGTTCTTTCTTTGGTTATAAAGCCCTGTTGAAGAAGACTGCAGAGTTCTCAGTAAATTCTGTCTTTATTCATAGAGATGGCCACAACTTTAAAAAAAACGAACTGTGGTGGCCTTATACCAGAATATGTTGTTCCAAAATTGAATGTAAGACATAGAACAGTATTAAGATTTCAGTTAAGAGCTCTTCAGACCTAATCAGCTGTGGCCTGAGAACACAGTGATGTACAGCTGTCCCTCAGCATACAGTATGGAAAGGCATACAGTATGCCTCAATCAGGGTATGTCTACACTACCCGCGGGATCGGTGGGCAGCGATCGATCCAGCAGGGGTTGATTTATCGCATCTAGTCTAGATGCGATAAATCAACCCCCAAGCGCTCTCCTGTCAACTCCTGTACTCCACCTCCGTGAGAGGCCCAGGCGGAGTCAACGGGGGAGCAGCAGCAGTGGACTCACTGTGGTGTCTTCACTGGGGTAAGTGGATCTATGTAAGTCGACTTCAGCTACGTAGCTGAAGTTGCGTAACTTAGATTGATCCCCTCCCCAGTGTAGACCAGGGCTATGTTGCTTGTCCAAGGCCAATTGAAAGCATCAGGGAAACTGAATGTATAGCCCTATAAACCATAAGTGTCCTAGTAACAGCATTGGCTAGTTTTCAAATGGCTTTCTGTAGAAATCAAATAACTTACTAGCAATGTTTTACTGCTATTCTTGTTCTCATAAAGTTATTTAAAAATATAGGACCCAACAAGTTCCAAAAATAAAACACATTTGTTGCAAAATTATAATTATTTATTTTAACTCATGTTAACCTAATTTCAGTGTTGTTCTCTGGCAGAGTCAAACACTGTCTGTTTCCTGCTTGTGCATTATTTAACAGCCAGGAGCATTCATTTAATTTTATTGCAGTACCCATCCCTTGCCTAGCACTTTTCATCAGTAGATCTCAAAGCAATTTACAAAGGAAGTCCAGTATCATTATCCCCATTTTACAGATGGGGAAACAGAAGCACAGAGAGGTGAAGTGACTCTCCCAAGATCACCCAGCAGGCCAGTGGCAGAGCCAGGATTAGCACCCAGGTCTCCTGAGTCCCTAGTGCTCTTTTCACTAGGCAACATTGAAATGTTGCAAATTGGCTTTTGTCTAAGTAGTTATATATCTGGACACAAGGAATCCGCTGTCTGTGACAAGATTAAATTCTTCATGGCATCTTGAATGATTCCATTATTTGCCATTGATGCTTTTAAACTATGTGCAGCCAGACTCAAAAGCAAAAATCACCATGAATGTGGTAAAAGTGAATATATAACATTAACCCCAGAGCAGTTATGTAGAAGTGGGCATTTATTTTTGCGTGAATAAAATGAGCCCATCACACTTGACCCTGAGAACAGGTACAGGGGAAAAATGTGCATCAGTACATTAACTAATATTGTAAACCATCTCCTGTCCCTAAAGAGCAGATCCTGCCATGCTTGCTTACACTGAGCCATAGCTTCTTCCATGAGTAGTAGTTCCACTGATTTCAAGGGACTACTCCTGGAGTAAGGTAATAGTGTGGTTAAGGATGGCAGAATTTGGCCCTTAATAAACTGTATACTTTGTCTACAATCATACCACAGGCAAATGCCTAAGAAAAAGAAATTGGCCTTACAGGGCAGGCCCTAGAGATCAAGAAAGCCTGGCATTGTCAGAGAAGTGAATGCTAGAGTCTAGAGCCCTCCACCAAGAGCATCCTGCCCTCGACATTCAGATATAGATAGGGAGTATCCTCAACTGTCCTGGCAGCACTTTGGGAATGAGGCAGAGTCTCTAGGCTGGCCAGGAGCCAGTCCAGAGCAAGCTCTTTGCCAGGTCCCATCAAACTGCCTCAGGAAAAACCCTAAGTTGTTAGGTATTTCAATGAACTTTCTTTGTTAGTTGTCTCACTTTATCAGACTAACCTTAACAATTCCCACCATGTAATAATTTTCCCAACCCATAGTTTCTGTAGCTCAAAATTTAAAAAATCAAAACTCTTCTAAAAACTCCCCGAGTGTCTCATTTCTGTGTCCCATTATAAATAGTGTGGATGAAAATGTGTAACTTCCTCTAGTGCATGTCCTCTGTTTTGGTTACAGGGGACACATGGTAAGTCAAGTTTGTGTGTTCACAGCATATCAACGGAAATGCTGGAAAGAGGGTCTTTCCAGAAGGGCCAACAATGAGAAATAGAGATGTTTTCTATACTGTGATTTACCCAGGGTACAGTCGGGACTTCTGAACAGATGTGTCCCCTCAATTCTCCAACCTGGTGTGCCTTTTACACTGCTAGGCTATGAGAGCAACCACTTCTTGCCTGCTCTGATACAGCCTCTAGCATGTAAATTACTCCCAGCTATACTTTATGAGTGCTTAGCCAGGAACCCATGAATTACATTGTAGAGTGATACCAGCAAATTCCCAGTCCCAGACTTGTCCCCAGACATGTGTGTCTTGTACTGCCAAGCTCTTTCCTTCTGGACAATACAAGTTCACGGAAATTCCGTCATTTTATTAATAGAAAATGATATGCACAAATCCTGTTCTCTCAAATGAAGTTTCCCAAACACTTCAATTCAAACATGCACTGGTTTAGATAAAACAATAGAACAAATTTATTAACTACAGAAGGAAAGATTTTAAGTAATTACAAATAATGAGGCATAAAAGTCAGAATTGGTTACAAAGAAGTAAAAGGGAAATGCCAACTAATGCTTAACCTAACAAGCTAAGTGACCATAAAGCAAAAGGGTCTCTCTCACCACATGTTCTTTCGCGATCTTACTGGCTGGATGCCTTTCAGCCCGGACCCCTCCCCTAGTCCATTGTTCCTTTCCTTGTCCTTCAGGTGTGGATGTCCTGGGCAGAGGGAGGGAGGAGAGAAGTGATTTGAGGCTTCTGTTCCTCATTTTTATCCTTTTCCTCTTCTTTGAGAATCGTCTCCAGGTGGGGTTCAGGAGACAGGAAGTCTGGGGAGACAGGAACTTCCAGCTACTTCTTTGCCAATGTGTAAATTTCTCACTCTTTTTCCTGCCAAAGAATGGCCACTTAACCAGGTGATAGTCCATTTAATTATGCTGACACCTGTCTGAGGTGTTGGCTACTCTTTTGTCTTTGAGGAACTGGACTGAAGCTGTTTCCTTAGACTTAGAACATGCCTTATACAGTAGAATTTTATAACTTTACATACAAAGTTGCCACACGCATTTTAGCAGGATAGTAATGTTCAGCAGATTGTGAGTTTTCAAATGATACTTCACAAGGCATACTTTGTACAACATTTATCCTAGTCTTGTAAAAAGGATGAACGTAAGGGTACAAATACCCTGCTAGCGATCTGATGTATTTCCTTTGCCAACGGTGTCATTTCTCCATCCCCCTCCCCCTTCCAGCTCATTCATGTTGCTTTTCCTTTTGCTTGAACATGCAGTGCGGTCATTGTTGTGCTAATTTATTGTCATGGAGCTGACTACGGTCTGATCTACACTAGGAAATTAGGTCAGTATAACTATGTCGCTCAGGGGTGTGAGAAATCCAGACCAACCTAACCCTGGGTGTAGACAGTGCTAGGTTGAGGGGAGAATTCTCTACTGCCTCTTGGGGAGGCGGATTATCTACACTGACAGAAGAATTCCTCCCATCAGCAGAGGTAGCATCTTCACTGAAGTACTACAGCAGTGCAGCTGCAGCATTTTAAGTGTAGACAGGCCCTAAGGCGCTAGAAATGATTTGTGATTTCATTGCCAGCTCAGGTAGGAGACAATGGCTTTGGGTCAGGGGAAAGCTTTGTTTAAATAAAACTTACCTTTTAATATTTACAAAAGCATCAAGGAAAATGAATAAAAATAACTGAAAGGCAAATGGAATGAATGTTTATATATAATATGACACATTTGAAAGACCTGATCCACGGTGAAAAGTAATTCCTGCACCATGGGAGAGCTGCTGTCAAGACAGGTTAATTTTAAGGCCTAAGAACCATTAATTGGCTCTTGTGTATAGTCTTCATTGAAATAAACATCATATAAAATGACAGTCAGTGCAACTATAAGCCCATTCCATTTGTGAGAGAAATGTTCCTTGTATTAGTAAGGGATACCTCTGACCATTGTGAAACCTAAGTGTACGTGAGATAGTCATTCAATATTCTCTGCGGTGATTCCTGCCTTTTGTCTTCTAAATTTCCCAGTTTTAAATCGGACAATAGACACTGATTATACGGTCTCTCTTGAAAGAGCTTGGTTATAAAAGAAGACCAATTTTAAAAACATAAGTGGTAATGAGAGATTTTTAGAAAGTGAGCTGGAGTAATCTTCATAGAAGGAAGACACTGAATATTCTGTGAATATTGCACACAGGTGACATCAGTGGAATACATACCAAGGAACCCTCTTATGCCAGAACGGTTTTTTCCCAGGACCACCCACAGCCATCTTTAGCAAAGACCATTTATTAAAATAGATAAATAATTCTACATGCAATGCTGACATTAACCAGTCAGTCTTTTGATGGGTGCTCATCTCTGATCACTGAAAAAGGGCTGCTGAGAGGGGAGACAATGAGATTTTAAATGAATTAAGTTGAGGCAGGACCAGAAACAAGCGTTGCTGCTATGGGGTGCTCTGCTGACAGTCATGTTTGTGTACATTGCTTGAAGCAGGGACTATGCCTTCCTCTGTTTTGTACAACACCAAACATAGGACAGAGCTCCCTAGATACAATTCCTATTTGTTATTTTGTATCTGAATTGGAAACTATATTTAGAAAAAAGGCCCTTCAGCCGTAAAGGGTATTTTTAAAGTATTAGAGTCAATGAAGACCTTCCAAGTGGCCCTTCATCTCCTTCAGGGGCTCTCTGACCCCAGCTGATTCTTATGAAATATCAGTCCCCACTGCTTAGGATAGCTCACTGGCTGCAAGCCTGTTTTCCCTGCTGCCTGTTACCACTCTTTGTTTTCTTTTTTGAAATGCCTGGATCTTCATCAGGTAATTTGTGGGGTACGTCTGCAAAGAGAAGTGTCAATCCGAAGCATAATTAAAGGCCTTTTTACTGGGGAGCTAGCGTCTGATCCAATTCCCATTGAAGTAAAAGCAGTCACTTACGTCCAGTTTTAGTTATGTTTAAGTACGCCATGGTGGTAGTAGTGGTAGACGCCAAACCTCACAACCCTGATGAGCGAGAATATTGTGAATCGGATTAATAAGCACTGCCTACGTAAAATTTGGATTAACCTATTGTGTTTCCTTTTCCTTTTCTCCAGGCATCAACAATGTTAAGAGCATCTTTAGCCCCTGTGTAAGTGTTTCTTGCTGAGCTTTGCTTGGTTATCTGTAAAGAGAGTATGTGGGAGGAGACAGCCAGTACCCCGAGGTGCACTGACTAACTGGTTACTAGTGACAGGTTTCAGAGTAACAGCCGTGTTAGTCTGTATTCGCAAAAAGAAAAGGAGGACTTGTGGCACCTTAGAGACTAACCAATTTATTAGAGCATAAGCTTTCGTGAGCTACAGCTCACTTCCTCAGATGCATATCGTGGAAACTGCAGCAGGCTTTATATATACATAGAGAATATGAAACAATACCTATTCCCACTGTCCTGCTGGTAATAGCTTATCTAAAGTGATTTCCAGCACAAATCCAGGTTTTCTCACCCTCCACCCCCCCACACAAATTCACTCTCCTGCTGGTGATAGCCCATCCAAAGTGACAACTCTTTACACAATGTGCATGACAATCAAGCTGGGCTATTTCCTGCATAAATCCAGGTTCTCACACCCCCCCCACCCCCATACACACACAAACTCACTCTCCTGCTGGTAATAGCTCATCCAAACTGACCACTCTTCAAGTTAAAATCCAAGTTAAACCAGAACATTTGGGGGGGGTAGGAAAAAACAAGAGGAAACAGGCTACCTTGCATAATGACTTAGCCACTCCAAGTCTCTATTTAAGCCTAAATTAATAGTATCCAATTATCAGAGGCTCGTTCACCTGCACATCCACCAATGTGATATATGCCATCATGTGCCAGCAATGCCCCTCTGCCATGTACATTGGTCAAACTGGACAGTCTCTACGTAAAAGAATAAATGGACACAAATCAGATGTCAAGAATTATAACATTCATAAACCAGTCGGAGAACACTTCAATCTCTCTGGTCACGCGATCACAGACATGAAGGTCGCTATCTTAAAACAAAAAAACTTCAAATCCAGACTCCAGCGAGAAACTGCTGAATTGGAATTCATTTGCAAATTGGATACTATTAATTTAGGCTTAAATAGAGACTTGGAGTGGCTAAGTCATTATGCAAGGTAGCCTGTTTCCTCTTGTTTTTTCCTACCCCCCCCCCCAAATGTTCTGGTTTAACTTGGATTTTAACTTGAAGAGTGGTCAGTTTGGATGAGCTATTACCAGCAGGAGAGTGAGTTTGTGTGTGTATGGGGGTGGGGGGGATGTGAGAACCTGGATTTATGCAGGAAATAGCCCAGCTTGATTGTCATGCACATTGTGTAAAGAGTTGTCACTTTGGATGGGCTATCACCAGCAGGAGAGTGAATTTGTGTGGGGGGGTGGAGGGTGAGAAAACCTGGATTTGTGCTGGAAATCACTTTAGATAAGCTATTACCAGCAGGACAGTGGGGTGGGAATAGGTATTGTTTCATATTCTCTATGTATATATAAAGCCTGCTGCAGTTTCCACGATATGCATCTGAGGAAGTGAGCTGTAGCTCACGAAAGCTTATGCTCTAATAAATTGGTTAGTCTCTAAGGTGCCACAAGTCCTCCTTTTCTGGTTACTAGTGAGAATCACTTGCCTCTCTGTGTATGGTTACCAACAACTGTTGTCTGTGAATGCAATGTGGCCCACGTGACTTTTGTGAATTTTTGATGTAAAGGGTTCATTAACGTTCTGATCTCAGCAAACTCTTTTTAGCCCTGTTAATATGGCTTGCTGCACAATATTTTACCAACTGTGATTCAGTGGCTGTGTTTTCCTCAGTTGCTATAGACACTACAGTCCTGTTGTAGTTAGGTTCCCACAAATCCAGGAGGAACGGAAACCCCGAGTAAACTTAGTTGTGTGTTTCTAGAACCAATTTTGCAGTGGATTTAGTAACTTTGTCCCTGAAGGAATAATAATTATATGGCAAGTTTTTCTGTGATTGAATGATTTTGTCTTAAAGGGATAATGGCCCCGATCCTCAGAGGTTTTTAGATGCCTAACTTTCATTGAAGTTAAATACCTTTGAGGATCTGGGTCTCTGTGATTTTATGGTAAATTCAGAATTTAGAATTTGTTTGAAAAGGGAGTAGGGCAGTGTGGTGAGTGTTTGGGGAACCTAATATGAGTAGGAGTGATTTTAGCAGAAAACGTATATTTTAGTACTTAAACCAAAAACAGTTTAGTGAAAGCAGCTTTTAAAAAAGTCACCATTCCCTTGCAGTGTTGTGCTAAGAAGCAGTATTGTGTTAGTGCATGAGAATAGAATGCGACCCTCACTAGCAATGCATATTACATTTAACAGTTGATTTTCTCTGTCCAACCTGAGCAAAATGTACCCAGTAAACTGTATAAATGGTGAAAAACCCAGTTTTAAAAATCCTTTGAGTTCTAGTATTCTAAACTGATGTGAGTAATCGAGATAAGGAAATAAGTCAAAAAATTGTGAGATTTATTTTCCTTTTAAAAGGAAGGACACGTGCAAGTTGCTTTTTTGAAACCAGATTTGCTCTCTTCACTTGCCTCACTTCAGTAGCCTCAACAGCTCCCGTTGAAGGAGTTGGATGCGGTATTAATAAATGTCAGGTTTCCTATCTGCCATGTAGGAAAATGCAGGAAGTGCCATTGTTACCCTCTTTGGATTATGAGAAGCTGAAGAAAGATCTGATCAGTGGGAGTGATCGTCTTAAAGCTTTCTTACTGCAGGCTCTGCGCTGGGTAAGTGAAATGGTCTCACTACAAGTGAAGAAGGATCTCGTGCTAGGCCCTTTCAGTAGAGCTGGAGCTAAAATCTAATTTGCAGACAAGAGGGCTCACATCTGGAGTGAGGTGTCTTCCTCCATAATAGGGTGTGTGGGGGGCGGAGAGAGAATGCAGAGGCTTCTCTGCTTGAGTTTCAGTCAGTGACACTTGCTGAGGCTCTGGAGGTGCTGAGGAAAGTGTAGGATGTGCCTTGTGAATTACATCTGTGGCCTTTCTGGGTGATGAAGGCCAACTGGAAGATTTTGGAACCTTCATTGGAATGATGCCTGAGGGAGGGTAAAGTGTCCTTTTGTTTCAGAGGGCATGTCTACACTACAAAATTAAGTCGACTTACATTAAGTTGATGTACAGCCACCACTGTAATTACAGCAGTGGTTCACATCCACGCTTGCTCCTTCCTTTGGTAGTATGTATCCTCACCAGGAGCACTTCCACTGATGGAAGTGGGACACTGACGGCTGGCCCCAGGCAGCCATGGGGTTCACAGCTGGCCCCCTCTCCCTGCCCCAATGCTGAAAGCCAGAGCTATCAGTGCTGTGGCAGGGGGTCCTAGCTGTGAGCTTGCACCTTGCTGACAGCTCAGGGTGTCAATGCCAGTGGGGGAGGGCTCCACTTGGGGCTGACAGCCAACAGGCGATGTAAGTAATGCAGCGTGTAACCAGACACTGTATTGCCCTAGCTATTTCGACGTAAGCACTATCCCTCTTATGGAGGTGGAGCTATGTCAGTGTGTGTGCCACTTACTTCCGCAGAAGCAGCATTGTAGTGTACACACTGACATAATTAGGTTGATGTAAGCTGCCTTACGTTGACCTAACTCTGTAATGTAGACCAATCCAAAGAAGTGATTGTGTGCCTTTGTTCAAGGAACTGTCTCTCAGTAGGGCAATAATTGGAGAGAGACTGCCAAAGTCTTGAACCTTCCTTTTTCGGGGAAAACTGTGAGCATATTTTAGCAAAACTTTGAAGGTGGCAACAAAAATCTTTTAACTTCATGCCACGGAAGAGGGAAAGCCAATGGAGAGATTGAAAAGGAAGGCTGACATGGGCAAAATGACCGGCAAGAAAGATGATCATATAAAGCAGCTAGATGCTGTGTAAAGTTTCACACCCTATCGTACTAATGACTTGAACCCTGTGGTGGGTCTCTTCCCTGTCTACCTTACCAGGTCAGTCCTGTGCAGATGCTGACAGATTCTGAATGACAGTTTTTTGGTTGGCCACTGAGCTGAGAGCGCTAAACTCATTTCACTTGCTGTCAGACCTCTAAGTTGAATTCATCCTCTGTGTGAGAGGAGGATTAATTCTCCCCAAAGAATTCTCCCAGACACACTCTCATATTAGCATTAATTTATGTGAATGATTAATTTCCCATCCCATTTTTTATAGCGCTTGACGACGTCTCATCCTGGTGAGCAGAGAGACACCGTCCTGCAGGCTTATATCAGCAATGACCTACTGGATATCCATAACAGTAGCCAGGTCAGCAAGAGTAGATCTTACTCTGGTTTGTGTGTGATATTATTTATTTTTATAATGTGCGGATCAGAAAACTCTGTCTATTACAACATACAAATAATTAAACAGATTTGTACATGATCTGTTGGGTTGAGGCATACGTTTCAGAATACACTGACCACTAATACAGATTCTCTGTCTGGGGAAGGGCTGGTCTGTCTGTTTTTGGGAGCTGACCTTTTTCATCCTAATTGCAGTGTTGTGGGATGACCTCTTAATGGGTCTCCATAAGCCAAAATGTGATATTTATCATTTATGCAGTAGGAGGGCCCAGTCCTGCTAGGCTTTGAGTGCTCTTGACTCCCATTGAGGTCAGTGGGAGTCAGGTGCACATGGTACTCACAGGAGATGCTAAGCACCTCATAGACGAGGCCCTGAAACAGTTTCTATAAGTGATTCTGTGGGATCTTCTTCAGGTTGGGGGGCTGTCCGTAAACGAGGACTGGCCTGTCTCCCAAGATCTGTGAGAGTGAGGGATCGTCCCTCAGGATAGGTTGTAGATCCTTGATGATGCACTGGAGAGGTTTTAGTGGGGGGCTGAAGGTGACGGCTCTGCAGCGCATCATCAAGGATCTACAACCTATCCTGAGGGACGATCCCTCACTCTCACAGATCTTGGGAGACAGGCCAGTCCTTGCTTACGGACAGCCCCCCAACCTGAAGCAAATACTCACCAGCAACCACACAACAAAAACACTAACCCAGAAACCTATCCTTGCAACAAAGCACATTGCCAACTCTGTCCACATATCTTTTCAAGGGACACCATTATAGGACCTAATCACATCAGCGGCTCGTTCACCTGCACATCCACCAATGTGATATATGCCATCATGTGCCAGCAGTGCTCCTCTGCCATGTACATTGGCCAAACCGGACAGTCTCTATGCAAAAGAATAAATGGACACAAAACTATAACATTCAAAAACCAGTCAGAGAACACTTCAACCTCCCTGGACACTCAATTACAGACCTAAAAGTCACAATTCTTCAACAAAAAAACTTCAAAAACAGACTCCAACGAGAAACTGCAGAACTGGAATTAATACACTAAATTCATTTCTCTTGTGACCCAGAATAAGAATTAAACTAGGATTTTGTTCTTAAGATGTTCATACAATATATCCTTTTATGCAGCACCTGCAATCACATTTTTAAAAGCACATTTCAGTACATTCAAAACTTACTATAACTTTTTCTTTAGCAGAGTGCTCTAGCCTGCATATTGATTGGAAGGGGTCTTCAGTGATTGATAATTCAACTGTGTCATTAACAAAGTCATGACTTTTATATTTATTAATAATAATTAATTTTATCCAGAGTAGTGGTTTCATTCTTTAGCCATGGGTCTAATTTTCAAGAAGTAAGTCCTGTTGTCCTCATGAGGATGCATTTGTTGCCTCTACAGGTACCCTAGAAATCATAGAAATGGAGGGTTGGAAGGGACATCAAGAGGTCATCTAATCCAGTGGTTCTCAGCCAGGGGTCTTCCAGCGGGTACATCAGCTCATCTAGATATTTGCCTAGTTTTACAACAGGCTGTGCAAAAAGCACTAGCGAAGTCAGTACAAACTAAAATTTCATATAGACAATGGCTTGTTTTATACTGCTCTATAATATTATAGGCTGAAGTGTAACTATAATATTTATGTACCTTTTGATTTATTTTATAATTATATGGTAAAAATGAGAAAGTCAGCAATTTTTCAGTAATAGCACTTTTGTATTTTTATGTCTGATTTTGTAAGTAAGTAGTTTTTAAGAGAGGTGAAACTTGGGGTACATAAGACAAATCAGACTCCTGAAAGGGGTACAGTAGTCTGGAAAGGTTGAGAACCACTGATCTAGTCCATGTCCGCCCCACCCCCATGCTCAGGCATGATAAGTATACCTGGACCTCTCTGGCTGGTGTTTGTCTAATGTTCTTTAAAACCACCGAGGAGAAGGATTCCATCATCTTCCTGGGTAATCTGTTCCTGTGCTTACCTATCCTTATAATTAGAAAGATTTTTCTAATATCTAACCTACATCTCCCTTTCTGCAAACTAAGCTGATTACTTCTTATCCTACCCTTGGTGGAAATGGAGAATAATTGATCACTGTCCTCTTTATAACTACTTTTTACATATTTTTACTTTTTACATCGTGTCTCCCCTCAGTCTTCTCATCTCTAGACTAAGCATGCCCAGTTCTTTCAACCTTACCTCATAGGTCATGTTTCTAAACCTCTTACTTTGCACTTGTCTTTACTGAATTTCATCTTACTGATTTTAGACCAATTCTCCAGTTTATCAAGATAATTTTCAATTCTGCTCATATCCTCCAAAGTGCTTGAAACCCCTCTGAGCTTAACATCTACAAATTTCATGAGTACACTCTCTATTCCTTCATCCAAGTCACGAAGGAAAATATTGAATAGTACCAGATCCAGGACAGACCTGTACAGGACCACACTTGATATGTCCGTCCAGTTCAACAGCAAACCACTGATAACTACTCAATGAGTACGGTTTTTCATCCAGGTGTGCACCTACCTTATTATAATGTTATCTAGACCATATTCCCCTAGTTTGCTTATGAGAATATCAAGGAATTAGGAAAAAACAAAAAAACAAACCCCCCAAAAACAGAACAATCAAATTCTATTTTTGATATCTGAAACTTTCTGTAAAAGGTAGTGATGTATAGGAAATGCCAGAACTGAGACTAAAGTTAACAGAGACTTGCATTTGTGCTTTGTGAGCCAAGCACTGCTGTTCAGACTGTGTTAATGGTTCCCTTGCACCTAAACATGCTAATAGCTGTCAAGCAGCAGATGTCCCTATTCCAAGTAGCATTAATGCTTAGTCAGAAATGAACAAACCCCCTACAAAATATATGTTTTATTCAAAGACGCTAACTTTATTAATTTGAGTTTAGTTAACTTAATTTCCTTTTCTAGGGTGCTGCTTTATTATGACTTTACCCTGCACATTAAAGCTTGTTCTATTTTGTTTCCACACCTTTTTCACCCATACAATGGAAGATTAAAGTCAAGTTAGCAACTTATTAATATGCTTTTGTTTGTACAGTTCTGATATTTGCTCTGCATCATTTATAATGCCTTTAAACATTTCATAAGCCTGTGTTAGAATTTTCCGCTTCATTTATTTTGATAAATGTTTGCTTTCTCTTGCAGAGAAATGTGCTAAAATTGCTACATTCCAAGAGTGAGGTGGTCCGACAGTACGTGGCGAGGCTTATCAATGCTTTTGCTTCGCTGGCAGAAGGTAAGAGATGCACTGCAAAGGGCTGTCCTCTTCATGTACCTTGGCACATTATAGGTACTTCATTGTCCTTGGGTGTGGAAATTTAAATACATCCTGCTTCTGGGCATTCATTGTCCTATGTTCTGTTTTTCCAAGGTCGAGAATTGTCAGTGTCTGTACAGTTGCCACTTACCACTTTGACAGTTTATTTTAGCTTTTGTTATTTCAGTCCTCACCTTTTATAGTGTGTGGTCTTTGTCATGGGCAGCCAGTGAACCGGCAGCTGGGGGAGGCTAGCCCATGGCCAGCCCCCCCAAGCCCCAGCGCCAGGTAGGCCAGTGTTGCACGGCCCGCCCTACCCTCCTGGCATCCGAGCGCTGGGCAGGTGGGCCAGTAGTGCGTGTAGCCGCCCCTTGAGCACAGGGTGGGCGGCGAGCAGTCCCCCTGAGCGCCAGGCAGGTGGGCAGCCCCAGTGCTCTAGTCCCCCCTCCCCCAAGCGCTGGGTGGCACGACCCCAGTGCCCGGGTGCCCCCCAGCACTGAGTGGCCCCAGCCACCCCAAGTCCTGGCCGCCCTAGCCCCAATAGGCTTTCCAAAAGACGAGCAGCCTGCCTGAGCTGGGGCCAAGGGGGAAGGGCAAGCAGGAGCCGGAGGGGGCTGGGGAAGGAGTGTGGGTGGGGCCACGCTGGGCTGTTTTTGGGAAGGCACAGCCTTCCCCAGCCTATGTGCCACGCCTCCCTTGGTCTCTGTAGGCCGTTAACAGTAGGTTTTCTAATATCCACACTATACGTTATAATTGTTATGTCTTCAGTCCCTTCATGGGGCAGTGAAGTGTGCTCTTCAATCACAGTAGTTGTGCACCTTGCAGAACCGAACCTGTAACCGTTCCCATCTTGCATCATTAATGTTCTGAAAATGCACCTTTAAAAAACTACCCAAAAAAACTGGCCCATGATCAGAGTCCTACAGAGAGTCCCGGCCCCTGGGCTGTGTACTAGGGCTGATACAGCAGATTTTTGTGACTAGTCCTGTACCCTCCTCTTCTCGACCTTGATCAGCCTCTGTGTATCACGGCTGCTCAGGCCATTGCACGCTGAATTGTGATGGAGCTTTGCTCCAAACCTTAGTCTCTCGGACTGGGATTTTCAAAGGGGCCTATTAGAGCTAGGTACCCAACTGCCATTAAAAGTCAATAGGAATTGGACACTTAACTTTCTTAGGCCCCTTTGGAAATCCAAAATGTAAGTGTAAGATCTCCCTGAGCAATATGGTAGAAAGTACATGGTTAAATGAGAGGTAGCGGGGGTCTGGCTAGTACGGCCAAAGTACTAGCTTGGTAAACTGGTACAGTTGCCCCAAATGGGTGGAAGCTATCTTAAAAGTGATGTGTTTTGTGCAGATTGTGAGTTTCTACTGAGGGTTTCTACTGCCTTGTTAGAGAGAGAAAGTTGGCTCAAGCCATCTTTCTTTCCAAAATGGGAGGGAGGCTCTCTGTCGTGGGCTAGTATCTCACTATCTATTCTTTCATCACTGTTTGCACCAGGTCGGCTCTACCTTTCCCAGAACCCAAAGTTGCTGCGAGTGCTGGAGGAAAGGCTGAAAGCTGAACACAAGGATTCCCTTACACGGGAGAATGTTCTGGGGGCTTTGCAGAAATTCAGCCTCAGGTGATGACAGCTCAGCAGGCAGTGGTGACAGCAGGAGGGGAAATGCAAACTAGGCAGGCTCTGTTCAGGGCGGAAAGAAGAGCACTTGATTTTCATACAACAATCATCAGAACCCACTGTGGCTGATGAAAGAAGTGCCATTGATAACTGGAGGAAGACCCAACTCTGCTGGCAGAATTAGTCTGATTTCTTGACAATTGTCAGACTCAAGTGAATTTGTGCACATTAATGTCTGTGCATTTTAATATGTATTTTTAATTACACAGTCTCATTGAAACTATATCAGGACAGCTCCCTTATCCTGAAAGTCCCAAAAATCTATACAGGGACAAGAAAGCCTGTGCGTTCTCATTCAGTTATCTGCAAAGGGGGGGTCAGGGTTTGCCCTCTCTGCAGAGAATTAGCTAGTTTTCATCCTCGACCTTTGAGTCTGGAGCCATCCATTCAGACACTGTCTCTCCTTTGGCTTTTATGAGAGCAGCTCTACCATAGAAACTTGCTGCCAGTGCCTCCTGCAGTGAATTTCTCTTGGGACTGGAGGAAGGTAGCTGATGTCACCCCCTCCTGAGTCAGTCACTCTCCATCCAAGTCCCCTCTTCTCACAGGAGAGCAGCAAGGGATCAGTCTTGCATAATTGTGATGTAATTATGCATCTCTTTTAAATCAAGATTCAAAGTTTGCCTGTGAAGACTGTGGGTTTGTTTTTGTTTTTTACATTTGTCTCATTTAAAGCTTGACTGGAGAAACCATTTGCATGCACCGTAAGGGAGAGGCCCTACCTGAGTGGGGGTAGATGAGACTCAACACAGTTTCTTTCATTCTAGATTTTGTGGTATCAGGCAAATTGTTACCTGTACCATACTGCTGGGAGTCCCAGCCAGAAAAAAAAAGCAGATGCCATTCTTAGAGAAAAAGAGATTTCTATAAATGCAGTTATAAAGAATGCAGGGGAATTTATTAAGTATTCTTTTGGCACTAAGCATGGTATGGTGCAATAGGCTGCAGAAATTTTAAAATGATACTTTATTATTAACACTAGTATTTAATCTTGTGCAAGGACTGCTACAGATAACCCATATGAAGACATTTTTGTTTGTATCAGATGTTCCCCAGATATTGCTCCAGTCCATGCCACAAACCCACTTGGCAATCTGTGAGTGCAGCAAGCTTCTCTGGGGGCGGGGAGAGGCTATCTGGATCAATTGCCTGGCCTTTTAATAATAATAGAAATACATCTTTTTTGTTCATTGAAGATTATTTTTGGTCGACCTGTGAATTAGGCTTAAAGTGCAATGGGTATTAGATAAAATGGAGGTAATGAGCTCTTCACCACAAAGTTTCCACCAGCAAAACAACATCTTGTAGTAATCCAGGCTCAGACACCAGGTAAAATGAGTTCTGCAGCCTGGTTTGAATTTCTGATGAATGTTTTGCCTTGCCAGGGAACAGACACCCTTATAGTTAGCAGAACCTTCAAATATTCAGTGTGGTATTGTATAGGGGGTGACTCTGTGTGAGAAGAGAGTTAAATGAACCAAGAATCTTTCCAGGGAAAAGAGTAAATAGGATTAAGCAAAGATAATATTTGCTAAATTGGAGGTGGGCATGGGGGGGGACCAACTTTCCATGCATCTTCTCTCACAGACATAGCTACCACTCCTTGTTGGGGTGGCTTGATTAAGTCAACAGGAGAGCTCTCTCCCGTCGGCTGACAGCGACTACACTAGAGAGCTTACAGCGGTGCAGCTGCAAGCTCCCTAGTGTAGCCATAGCCTACGTTTGCATCCTACAGTTGTCTCTCTCTTCACGTCTTTGGGTTTTATTAATGTTCTAGTTTCTCTGCCTGTGCCAAAAAGTGTAATTTACACTCTTTGTTGGAGGGCTAACATGTAGGAAATAGGAGAAGTAGTTTTACCGCACTCTTATTTGAAATACATATAAACAGTGTAAAATGTATTTGTTTTATATCCTAGACGTGCCTTGCAGTCGGCTATGATCAATGACGGGCTCATTTTCTGGCTGGTTGATGTTTTAAAGGATACGGACTGCCTGTCAGATTACACGCTGGAATATTCTGTCGCCTTGCTCATGAATCTTTGTCTCAGGAGTTCAGGTCTCTTACAGTTACAGATGTAATTTTTCTGTTGGGAAATGAGTGGGGAAAAACCCTGACCCTGAACCTTTCATACTGATATTACTGAGGTCTTTCAAGTGATTTTGCATTATGTCTGTTTTTATCAAGATTTATCTGTGTTTAATTGCCCCCACCACTGTAGACTCTGAGCTCCATAAATGGTGCTTTTGATCAGGTGTCTTTTCCAACCTGCTCTGAAACAAAATCCACGCCTTGTGGGGAGTCAAAATTCACCTTCTTGCTGGAGTTTGGCTTTGTTACCAAAGAAATTAAATTAGTGTTCAGCTCAGTCCTCCCCTGGCTTGTCTGTACCTAGGGTTGTTCCCCTCAGAACTGCTCTATCTACACCTGGGTCCTCTCTATAGAGAGCCACTCCCACTTTCCTTTATATAGGGGGGGGTGATGTGAGGAGCCACCCACCTGACCTCACTGAGTCAGCAAAACTCATTTAACCCCTTCCCAGCATGTTCATCACCTAAAAGGGTGGAGCGTTTCAAGCAAAAACAGTCTGTCTGCCTCAGGGCTAGAATGAGTTACCTGATTTCTGACTGGGCCGAAGCAAATAATATGCCTGTTTATAAAAGCCAGTTAGAGCTGAGCTATTCAATAATGCAATATGGCCCCATCCTCACCTTGCAGGATTGGACCCATAGCGATCAACAGTCCTCTTATGACACAGAGAGCCTCATGATAATATAATGATACAGTTTGTGACCCCAAGGAGTTTACAATCTTAAGAGATTTTAATTAAAAAAAAAAGTGGGGGGTGGAGTTAAACCCAGATAAGTACACAATAGCCCTCAATTGGGATCATCAAAGTAACTTTGTTAAACTGTTGTGGGATCAATGTCTCAGACTTTGAAAGTAAATATTTTAGAAGATGTACCTGTCTAAAACCAGAGTAATTCAATTGACTTCAGTAGAGTTATTCTGAGAGCAGAATTTAGCAGGAGTGGGGAGCCGTCCATTGCATTGTATTAATGTTTAGGAAAGAAAGAAGAGTTTGGTTCTTTTAATTTCCTTCTCTGTATTTGAAAAAAAAAATTATGCCTTTGCAGGGAAGAAAATGTGTGCGAAAGTTGCAAACCACGTGCTCAAAGTTCTCTCTGATCTCCTTGGCCATGAGAACCATGAGGTACTTGTACAGCAAATATTCCTCTGTTTGGGCAAGGGAAGGGTAAAGCTGATGATTAAAAAAAAAAGGTGTGTTTTGCTTGGTCCTTTGCTATTGTACCCTGGCAATAAATCACATGGAATTTCAGTGAAGTTCACAGTCCTGTAAACTCATCTGGGCTCAGTGAATGCTATGGGGGTTTTTCCCTCGAGATTTTGTTCTCTCTCTTCAACTGTATGATTGGTAATTTGAAAATGAATGTTTGGTTGCAGTATGGTTTTCACATTCCAAACTGCAGGTTCCTGGGATTATTTTAAAGTAATCTAAAACCAAATCTTTCAAAGCCTTACTACATCGGGAGATACAAAACTGTTTGTGATGCAGACCATATGCGAAGCATCAGGTGCAAACAAGTCACCTCCACCAGTATTTCTTTCTTTCTTTTTTCTTTTTAAAAAGAATACTATAAAAATAGCTGGGTGGCCCTAAGTGTTTCGCTCCAAATATCTCTCCATCTGCTGCTTCGTGTGGGCTGCCATTTTATGCCCAGCAGTTCAGGGCAGGAGAAAGTGGATACAGCATTTGCCTTCAGTGTGAATTTTAAAAGGAGTGTGGGGAGGCAGAATGTCATTTATCAGACTGGGGATTTCGGCGAGAACATCAGGATTCAGTCCCTGACTCTCATGGAAAATGTCTTAGAACCTTAGATGAGCACCAGTGGTTGGGCCCACAGTTTTATATCCCATTCTGCAAAGGGAGCTACGTTTTAAACATCTTTTTATTTTTATTACCTTATTGAAACTGAAAGTAGAGACAATTTCCCTGAGCAACGTGTGTGTTTCTTCTGTGTCTTATAAAAATCCACGGTGTGATGTGGCTCAGCACGTCTGTACTACTTTATTTTAATTAAGATTCATCTTGGGAGTCTCTTGTTGGACTAAAAAAGAAAAGGAGCACTTGTGGCACCTTAGAGACTAACCAATTTATTTGAGCATAAGCTTTTGTGAGCTACAGCTCACTTCAAGTACTCCTTTTCTTTTTGTGAATACAGACTAACACGGCTGTTACTCTGAAACCTTTTGTTGGACTGTATTGTTAGCCTTGTTTTTGTGACCAATGTGAATTTGAAGGTGGTTTGTACAGTGCATGGTGATGTCCACTTATGGCCCAGTCCTGCACCATTTAAGTCAATAGAAGTTTTGTCATTGAAGTCAATGGCAGTAGGATGAGGCCCTTGGATGATGGGAGAGTTTTCTGAAGTTTTCTCAAACTAGTAGTCACAAGTGTCTTGGAGATCTAGATATACTATGTTATAATGTCCTGTGTTGAAGAGATTCCTCATGGATTTTTAAAGTAGATGCGTAGGCATCTGCGGAAAAGGACCTAGGGGTGACAGTGGACGAGAAGCTGGATATGAGTCAGCAGTGTGCCCTTGTTGCCAAGAAGGCCAATGGCATTTTAGGATGTATAAGTAGGGGCATAGTGAGCAGATCGAGGGACGTGATCGTTCCCCTCTATTCAACATTGGTGAGGCCTCATCTGGAGTACTGTGTCCAGTTTTGGGCCCCACACTACAAGAAGGATGTGGATAAATTGGAGAGAGTCCAGCGAAGGGCAACAAAAATTATTAGGGGTCTAGAACACATGAGTTATGAGGAGAGGCTGAGGGAGCTGGGATTGTTTAGCCTGCAGAAGAGAAGAATGAGGGGGGATTTGATAGCTGCTTTCAACTACCTGAAAGGGGGTTCCAAAGAGGATGGCTCTAGACTGTTCTCAATGGTAGCAGATGACAGAACGAGGAGTAATGGTCTCAAGTTGCAGTGGGGGAGGTTTAGATTGGATATTAGGAAAAACTTTTTCACTAAGAGGGTGGTGAAACACTGGAATGCGTTACCTAGGGAGGTGGTAGAATCTCCTTCCTTTGAGGTTTTTAAGGTCAGGCTTGACAAAGCCCTGGCTGGGATGATTTAACTAGGAATTGGTCCTGCTTTGAGCAGGGGGTTGGACTAGATGACCTTCAGGGGTCCCTTCCAACCCTGATATTCTATGATTCTATGAACAGCGAGACCCAACCTTCTTCATCATGAGAGGCAACTATGGGTCATGGTAGGTAGTTTCCTGCATATACCTGCACTATCTGGACCTACCTACAAAAATCCTTCTAACAAAATCAGGTGGTAGGGCTGAAGAAGAGACCTCTGGGATCATCTGGGTCACCTCTTGTCTCAAGAAATTTGATATATGACTTTAGCTTAGCTTACTTTTCCTTAAAACTATCCAGTACCCCCCATGACAGTAAACAGAACCAGCAAGTCTTGCCAGGAACAGTGTTTAGGACCTTCACATATTTGTTGCATTCTTGGTCTAAATCTACATGAGCCACCTTGTTTATATTCTTCAGGGGATGCAGAAAGCGCTGAAAACCGTGGAATCCACATGTAGCTAAAGTTGGCCCCCACACAAGGCTCCTGATTACCAGCTGGCCTTCTGATCACCTTCCTAAAAGTTTACTGGTCACCAAGTGGCATTATCCTAAGCAGGGAAACTTTTGTGTGAGTGGCATCAGAGTCCATGTGTGTGGCTCCTTTCCACCTAGGCTTCGCCTGTTGGCAATTGGATAGAATTCAAGAGTTGGAATCATTAAAAGTGCACTGACCATTGGCACATTTTCTTCCTTCTCAGATACAGCCCTATGTGAATGGAGCGCTGTACAGCATTCTTGCTATCCCTTCTATACGAGAAGAAGCCAGAGCAATGGTAAGGAACATCGGATTATACAGAGAAAAGAAATCAGAAGAAATGGATTGAGTAAGGAAGTAACATATCTACATAGACATATTTCTGACACCTACACTTCAAACCATCACTTCAAACCATGCTGTAAATGAATATTTGGAGTTCTCATTTTACTTCTGCAACCCCTCCCCTCCCCATATGTAATTTCATTACAGTAACTGTAGGTAATGTTACATTTTCCATTATTGTCTGGGCTGTGTCACAGAGTATGTCATGTTATTTTGGGAAGATATTGGGCCAAATTCCACTTTGATGCAAGCTGCTCTGACGTGACTGAAGTCAGTGGAGTTGCATCCACTTATACCCAGGCTGAGTTTGAATCACTGGTTCCTATTGACTACTACAAAGCTGTGTGGTCTAGGCTGAGCTGCTCCATCAATTATGAAGTAGTCTGTGAGAAATTATAGTCAAAATGGAACTGCTGGATGTTCTGAAAGAGGGAATTTGCCATCCCTGTAGCCGGTGATGATGAAGGAATTGAGGTGATGAATGGTCTCCTGCAGAGCTGTCACTATCTTTTGGAGGAGATAACAATGCACCATCACAAGCCAGCAGCCAGAGGCTTGTATCTGGTCTAATTTGTACTTGCTCACATTGTCTGTTTTATTATGTGAAATCAATTTAAATGTAAACCTGGGCAGCATGTCTCCTTTCCTGCCATTCTTTTCTTACTAAGTCTATTCAAAAGGCATCTCTGAAGACCCCGTTTTCTGCTTTTTCATGTTTAAACGTTTGGTTTAAAAATAGCTGTTCATTATCAGCTCTTCCAGCATTAGCTGGGGAAGGTGATACCACATTAAATAATACTCGTAATAATTAGGATGAGAGGCCGCTTCCCTGCATCTGCAAGGCTCCTAAGGAATAGCCTGCACTGGTGATCTATTTTAAAGGACAACTTGGGTTTGATTTTTCAGAGTCAGTAGGAGTTGGACACACAACTGCTTTTTGTACCTTGGAAAATCTTCCCCTTAATACACACAATTTTTGGGTGTGGGTGTCTCCCATGTATTCACATATACGATGGGGTTAGCAGCTTGCTAGTCTTCTACCCATTGTGGTGGCCAACTAAGGAGGAAGGGACAGGGTCTTGGGTTTCAAGGGTTTTGTCTAAATTAGGATTTAAAGGTGTTATTTAGAACGTTAGCTAACACGATCCAACTGACATGTTTGAAAAAGTGAACATAGACAAAGCGGTGTAGATGTTCACACACGCTAAGCTGATCATGTTAACCATAGGCTGCCTCGGGGCTTTAACTTGACAGGTTTAGCTTGTGTGAAGACAGACTTTTCAAATGTTAGGTTTTCTCTTCACGTACAGTGCTACAGCGGTGCAGTTGTACCGGTGTAGCTGCACCTCTTGTAGCGCTTTCGTGAAGTCGCTACTACCCTGACGGGAGCGCTTCTCCCATCTGCATGGCAGCTATGTCAGCTCGAGAAGCTCTCCTGTTGCTGTGCTGTCTGCACGGGGTTAGGTGGGTGTAACTGCATCACTCAGGGAGGTGGATTTTTCACATCCCTGGCTGATGTAGTTATACCAATATAGGTCTGTAGTGTAGACCTGGCCTTAGTTAGAAAGTATTAGCTAACACCTTCTAACAACGCACTTTTTTATCCTAAAAAGAACAGGAGGACTTGTGGCACCTTAGAGACTAACCAATTTATTTGAGCATGAGCTTTCGTGAGCTACAGCTCACTTCATCGGATGCATACCGTGGAAAGTACAGAAGATGTTTATATACATATAAACCATGAAAAAATGGATGTTTACCACTACAAAAGGTTTTCTCTCCCCCTACCCCACTCTTCTGTTGGTAATAACGTATCTAAAGTGATCACTCTCCTTACAATGTGTATGATAATCAAGGTGGGCCATTTCCAGCACAAATCCAGGTTTTCTCCCCCACCCCTTTTTTTTTTTCCACACACACAAACTCACTCTCCTGTTGGTAATAGCTTATCTAAAGTGATCACTCTCCTTACAATGTGTATGATAATCAAGGTGGGCCATTTCCAGCACAAATCCAGGGTTTAACAAGAACATCAGAGGAAGGGGGGGGGGGAGTAGGAAAAAACAAGGGGAAATAGGTTACCTTGCATAATGACTTAGCCACTCCCAGTCTCTATTCAAGCCTAAGTTAATTGTATCCAATTTGCAAATGAATTCCAATTCAACAGTCTCTTGCTGGAGTCTGGTTTTGAAGTTTTTCTGTTGTAATATCGCAGCTTTCATGTCTGTAATCGTGTGACCAGAGAGATTGAAGTGTTCTCCGACTGGTTTATGAATGTTATAATTCTTGACATCTGATTTGTGTCCATTTATTCTTTTACGTAGAGACTGTCCAGTTTGACCAAAGTACATGGCAGAGGGGCATTGCTGGCACATGATGGAAATGGCCCACCTTGATTATCATACACATTGTAAGGAGAGTGATCACTTTAGATAAGCTATTACCAACAGGAGAGTGGGTTTGTGTGTGTGGGGAAAAAAAAAAGATGGGGGGGGGAGAAAACCTGGATTTGTGCTGGAAATGGCCCCCTTGTAAGGAGAGTGATCACTTTAGATAAGTTATTACCAGCAGGAGAGTGGGGTAGGGGGAGAGAAAACCTTTTGTAGTGGTAAACACCCATTTTTTCATGGTTTGTATGTATATAAACATCTTCTGTATTTTCCACAGTATGCATCCGATGAAGTGAGCTGTAGCTCACGAAAGCTTATGCTCAAATAAATTGGTTAGTCTCTAAGGTGCCAGAAGTACTCCTTTTCTTTTTGAGAATACAGACTAACATGGCTGTTACTCTGAAACATGTTTTTTATCCTAGTTTATGTGAAGCCAAGGAGGGCATTTGGCGTGTATGAGTGCAGTAATAGAGGAGAGAAGCAGGGAGTAGGGTCTCTGAGGACAAAGAAAGTTGGTACGAGGGAGCTGAGCCACTTTCATTCCTAACTACTGATTTATTTGCAGGCACAATTATTGTCATTTAGGTGCCTTGCCCTGCCGAATCCGTGAGCTGCTACCCAACATATGGAGCTGGACATTAAATGGCATTAAAAGATTACAGACACAAAACAGATCCCACAGTTGCTAAAAGAGATGATGTGGGTTTAAGGAGAGAATGAAAATCAGGCCCCCTTCACCTCCCACTTTCCTCTGAAGCCTGCACAAATCTTTTCATACTTTTTCCTTACAGAGAGAGGTTTTTAATGAACCAGTATGTATTGAGTTTAGAAAGCAGAGGAGTAGCTCCTATGGAAATTTGTGAATATTGCGTGTACTGAAGGCTTCTGTGTTCAAGTGTGGTAGCAGATTTCCTTAATTTCTGGGCAGTTGATGGACAGAATGGAATATTTATAATTGTACACAGCAGTTTCACTATACATTTTCTCTTCCCAACAAAACAATAATTTTAGCCAGTGAGATGACCTGTGCTGGGCTAGTGGCATGAAACACTCACCTAGCAATGTTTTCCAATGTATCCAGGGAATGGAAGAAATTCTGCGGTGCTTCATCAAGGAAGGAAACGCCGAGATGATCCGGCAAATTGAATTCATTATCAAGCAACTCAATTCAGGTCAGGGGAACAGATGCAGCTATTATCCAGGCTGTAAATCTTTCACGAAGCCCATAAAAAAGCTCATGTTTTTATATGGCACTGGGAACTTACAAAGAATGACAACGGGGTGATGGACTGGGAGAGCTCAAAGAGGGAACATGAGGATTTCAGTGTCAAATGTGTTTTAAAATTTCCTTTGTGTTTCAAAAAGAAACATTTGGACCTAAATTCCAAAGCTTTCTGACCATGTGCAGCGTGACGTTGGATGGTTATGTTGGGGCATTATCCTCCCAGAAACAAAGGTACAATGCTTGAATAAGCTGGCGATTTTACTGGTAGCACAGTACAGTGGCACAGGGTTCAGTCTTGCTCTTCTCTTGCTTCATAGCTGGGTAAGGACAGGAAGTTCTTGGTGTCTGTGACCTCTCCTTACCCCAATCCAAACCTGAAGTGGAATTGACAAGTTATGTTCTGGCCTTTGTGGCTGGAGGGAAGTGACTGGAGAGAGAAGAAATAAAGATAGCAAACAAGGGTGAATTCAGGAGGCATCCTCCTGCTAACTAAAAATAATTCTTGTTCAGTTGTCTTCTTGTACTTTGGAAAGGAGCAGAGGTGGCAATGAATCTTCCTGTCTTAGGCTATGTCTACACTAGCACTTTTGTTGGTATAACTTATGTTACTCAGGGGTGTGAAAAAAACACCCCCCTGAACGACATAAGTTACGCTGACAGAATGCCAGTGGGGACAGCGCTGCTCTTTGGGGGTGGTTTAATTATGTCGACGGGAGAGCTCTTTCCCTTCGACATAGAGAGGTGACACAGGTGATCTTACAGCAGCGTAGCTGGATGGCGACAGCGGTGCCGCTGTAAGCTTTCTAGTGTAGACATGGCCACAATGTGGAAAAGAACAAATTGAGTATCATGCAGTTAGTGTTTGACTAAGGCAGGGGTTCTCCAACTTCATTGCACCGCGTCCCCTGACCATGAAAATTACTACACGACCCCAGGATGGGGGACCGAAGTTTGAGACTGCCTGAGTCCTACCACCCTGGGTGGAGGGAGCAAAGCCAAAGCCCGAGCCTTACTGCCCTGGGCAGGGCTGGGGGGGGCCTGTTACCTGAGCACCACCACCTAGGGCTGAAGCCCTTGGGCTTCGGCTTTGGACCCTGGTGGTGGGGGTCGGCTTTCGCCCTAGGTAGAGAAACTCGGGCTTCATCCCCACGCCACCGCAAGTCTAACGCCAGCCTTGGTGACCCCATTAAAATGGGGTCATGACCCACTTTGAGGTCCCAACCCACAGTTTGAGAACTGCTGGGCTAAGGTGTTGTCGATATAGAAAAATATTTTGCTGCTCTGTTTGTGAAAATGGCATTCTGAAAGGGGATATGTGACTGTTGGGCAACATTTCTGAGTGTGAAGATCTGCAGGAAGAGCCTGAGAGTTTAGATTGTTTTCAATACCGTGGTGTAGGTTTGCTCTCGTGAAATATGCCTCTCCGATAATAACATTCATTTTGTAATTTACTTGTGGGGGCATCTTTAAATTATATTATTCAAAAACTATTTGTTTAATTCTTTGTGTGCCTGCTATCCCCTCATCATACTGTAAATATGAGGATTTAACTAGCTGGGTATAATCATGAGTAAGTAACTATTCCTAAGTATTTCTGCTTCTGCCTTCTTCGGGGAATCTAAGAGATGATTTTTGGTGATTCTAAAAATGTTGCTGTTCTCAGAATACTAGCACAAAGTCCAAGAGCTGCTGTAGAAAGAACTAGCATAATAAATATTGTCAAGCTAAATTTTTCAGGACGGAGGATAATAGCTAGAGTTTCTGATGGGATGGACACAGACTAATTCATCTTTGGTCACGTACGCTGGTATTTTTTCTTTTGTTTCTTTCTAGAAGAGCCATTGGATGATAGTGTTGAGTCTGATGATGAAGAGGAGGATGAAGATGATGAAGTAAGTATAAAGGCCTGCTGACATCTCCTGGGAAACTGATTAACATTCTATTCAGGAACAGTTGTGCTGATTGTGGGGGATTTTGTATGTCTGTTCTTCTGTGGGGTGTGTTTTAAATTTCATTACCAAGGATATTTGCATAAAAAGAGGACCTCTGCTCCTGCTGCTTATTCCTCATTTGAAGTCCTAATCCTTTTCTTATGGCATCATAATCATCACAACAATAAACTATGATGACATAACAAAGGATTACAATTTAAAGTAAGGAAAGCAGAAGGAGCTGTTATATCAGCAGAGATCCTGTTTTCATGCAGATGTCTTTATAATTAGAAACAAAGGAAGCAAATGACCAAAAACACCAGCAGAAGTGTGTAAACTGAATGTTTACCTGTTTATTCTTTGAGGCATCATCAGCTGTTTAAGGTGTAACTTCTTTTCTTACTTCGAAATTTTAAAATCTTTTTAATTAACTCTGTTAATGTAAAATTAGCAAACCAGTAAGTACAAATTTCAGAGTAACAGCCGTGTTAGTCTGTATTCGCAAAAAGAACAGGAGGACTTGTGGCACCTTAGAGACTAACCAATTTATTTGAGCATAAGCTTTTGTGAGCTACAGCTCACTTCATCGGATGTATTCAGAACAAATGACAGGTTTCAGAGTAGCAGCCGTGTTAGTCTGTATTCGCAAAAAGAAAAGGAGGACTTGTGGCACCTTAGAGACTAACCAATTTATTAGAGCATAAGCTTTCGTGAGCTACAGCTCACTTCCTCAGATGCATATCGTGGAAACTGCAGCAGGCTTTATATATACACAGAGAATATGAAACAATACCTATTCCCACCCCACTGTCCTGCTGGTAATAGCTTATCTAAAGTGATTTCCAGCACAAATCCAGGTTTTCTCACCCTCCACCCCCCCACACAAATTCACTCTCCTGCTGGTGATAGCCCATCCAAAGTGACAACTCTTTACACAATGTGCATGACAATCAAGCTGGGCTATTTCCTGCATAAATCCAGGTTCTCACATCCCCCCACCCCCATACACACAGAAACTCACTCTCCTGCTGGTAATAGCTCATCCAAACTGACGGTCAGTTTGGATGAGCTATTACCAGCAGGAGAGTGAGTTTCTGTGTGTATGGGGGTGGGGGGATGTGAGAACCTGGATTTATGCAGGAAATAGCCCAGCTTGATTGTCATGCACATTGTGTAAAGAGTTGTCACTTTGGATGGGCTATCACCAGCAGGAGAGTGAATTTGTGTGGGGGGGTGGAGGGTGAGAAAACCTGGATTTGTGCTGGAAATCACTTTAGATAAGCTATTACCAGCAGGACAGTGGGGTGGGAATAGGTATTGTTTCATATTCTCTGTGTATATATAAAGCCTGCTGCAGTTTCCACGATATGCATCTGAGGAAGTGAGCTGTAGCTCACGAAAGCTTATGCTCTAATAAATTGGTTAGTCTCTAAGGTGCCACAAGTCCTCCTTTTCTTTTCAGAACAAATGTGGTTCTTGATTTGGAAAATCAGTCCCCTTAAAAAGTTGAATCAGAATAGTGGACAGAATGTGCAGGCAGCCTGCAATTTGGGCAGATAAGAACTAGTCAGGTATGCATTGCAATCTCTGCTAATTTAAGCTTTTTCTATGCTAGTGTTTTTCAGGAAACCTCCTACACAGCAAAAGGGGGAGCCCTAATGTAGACAGCACATAGGCCTTTTAACCATTTTATTACCTAAACAAACCAGCAGAATAGAATGGTGTGGTGGTAAAAATGCCTTTGCTCTTAGCACTCCTGCCCTTGCAACATCTGTGCAAGTGCAACAGTAGGAGATTTCCTGGAAAAATACTGTAGACAGCCAGAGGGGAGTTCCTCCATAGAGCACCCTTATTACATAAAAAGTGCTGCATGCATGAGCAATTTAAAGGGACAGCTAGAAGATATTTTATAGGCTTATACTATATAGTGCAATAGACAAGTGTGTGTGTGTATGTATATGTGTGTGTATATATATATATATTTGTATGTATATATGTTTTTGTGTGTGTGTGTATATATATATATATGTTCTAAAATGGCCCTTGGTATTGCTAGCTAGCAATCATGCTTAGTCTTTCTTTACAAATTCACTTTGTACTGTGAAAATTCCTGGAGAATAGCTATGGACAACACCTATGTATATGACCCAAACCTGCAAAAAGTAGGAAATCCAAAGTTCAGCATGCCACTTAGTCCTGTATTCGCCAGGTCTAGGGACAGATGTTTTGTTATCCCTCAAGTCATGCAGATACTGGGCTAACTTCAAGGCACTCCTTTTGTTCTCTACTACAGCAGTTGTGCTTAATTGTATCGCTATAGCACTTTAGCAGAGCTGTTCTTTTATTTTTAAATGAGAAAAAATTACCAACTTTTTTGCAAATTTTTTGTGTTAAGAAATGTAGAGTGCAATATAATTAAATCATATGGAATTTAAAGGAGAAAACAGACACCAATGAACAGGTGGGTATTCCTGCAGAGAACTTATTTGCTACAAACCAAACTCCCCTTTATAGTCTATTTACTACAGGGTAACAACAGCTGAATGTACATTTCAAAGTAATTTATTTTTAATAATAATAATGAATAATATTATTATTTATTTGTATTACCATCTTGCCTATGAAACCTAGTCATTGACCTCACTGTGCTTGGCACTGTATAGAAACAGAACAAAAAGATGGTCCCTACCCCATATTTGATTCATTGTGAAGTTAGAAAAACATTGCAAAGGTCCCAATCTTGTGAGCTACTGGGCACCCTCAGAGCCCATTGACTTCAGCATCTCACAGCATCTGGCCTTTCGTAGCATTGTTTTCTGTGGTTGGGTAGTTCTGAAGCGATTGGGTTTCTGGTAGCCAATGTCCATACCATGGATTAATGAGATGGTGATGAACATATGTCCACTGGGAACTACATTGAACCCAGCAAACTGATTCCACCTTTGACCTTCCCCATATTTGAATCTACATTTGCAAGAATGTTAATTCTCAGCTGTCTAGCCCCTAGGTGGTGCAAAGAACTGATTCATTATAGGATGAAGTTATTATAACTACTTAATTTCCAGTTATCTTTAAGTACATGAATGTCCAGTAATGTGCCCTCAAAGCAATGGATGTGGCACATTCAGGGTATTTCAGGATAGGGTGACCAGATGTCCTGATTTTATAGGGACAGTCCTGATATTTGGGGCTTTTTCTTATATAGGCACCTATTCCTCCTCCCCTCCCGCCCCGGTCTTGATTTTTCACACTTGCTATCTGGTCACCCTATTTCAGGAGCTCATCTTTATGACCTCTCACTGCTACCTACATCACTTGTTTATAAAACCCCTTATGAGGGGAGCAGCTATTCCTAGAGGTGAGGTTCTGTGACAGTGATTGCCTTGCGTCCGCTGTGACAGCACAAGATGGCGAAATCTTCCTTTGGTCTCTGGCATTTTTTGTTTCTGAGGGATACTTTGATATGGCTTTGATCTGTTGTGATGTATAGTGATGCAGAGACCACTTCAAGAACGGTGTGGCCTGAACTTCATAAGTGTTGAGCACTCTGTTCTTCAGGGGCCGCTCTCAGGAGTAAAAGGGGAGTTAATTCTCCATGTCCTGTTCCATCTTTGAAACAAATAAAGATCTATATTTTTGTGTTACATAAGCCTTTCCTTTATATAAAAGAAAAAACTCCCAAGACCATTTTTTAAAAACTTGCTTCCAGGCAAGCCAACTTTCAAGTCAATCCTAATTGTTAAGGGTAAGTTATAAATCTTTATTTCCAGGGGCTTATTGACATACTGCCAGGCCCTTAGCTAGATCATTGCCACTGGATAACTGTAATTTTATTCTGTTATCAAATGGAGGCCTATTCCAGTCCCTTGATTACAAAATTGGTATCAAAGATATATGCCAAAATAAATGGCAATAAAATGATATGCTAACTTCATGCAGGTTATTGTTTCTGTAAATAACCAATGATTTGTTCACTCACTGCCTCACAGATATAGACCTTTGTATTTATGGAATGCAGAATGTAATTGTTCTCCATGGTGAGATGGAGTTCCATGATTATATCTGATTTTACAGAGCTGTCTGGCAAGCCAACTTAAGGGAGAGTTTGGAAAAGTTTTATACACAGAAAGTCTATTAGTACACACTCAAATCAACAGTGCCAGTTGAAGTAACTTTACAAACTGTCACAAAATCGATGCATTTCAGGGTATATACATATTGGCTGTTTGTTAACACAGACTGCCTGTTTTATAATATGCTAGTGACCATCCTGCTGCAAATGTGTATAGCTTAGTGGCTATTTAAAAAAAACAAACACCAAAAAAAGCATTGTAGGGAAGTGGCTTTTTTGGCTCACCACCCATTTTCCTCAGCACATCCCTATCGCCTTCCATTATAGCAATATGTTTATGCAAAGATTTCCCCCAATTACCATTAGCTTTCTATATTTTGCTATTTCTGTATTTAATTTTAAATTAATCTGATTTTTTGTTGGCTTTTAGCAGATCTCACGGTAGTGACCACTTAAGACTAAACTACTCCGCTAAGAGTTGGTAGATGCTACTGCAGTATGGAGGAATATCTGGGCTTTTCAGAAAAGCTGGAGCTGTGTGTCTGTTTCAAAGCCTTGTGTCTGATCATTTTTTTTTAAAGTAGCTTTCCAGATATTGCATGCAGCTTTTCTGAAAGGCCTTTTATAACAGCCCATGTCTGAGAAGCTATAACAACAATAGGCTTTAGCCTCTTGTAGCATCTTAAACCCTGTCACGTGCTCATGTTTCTTTAAAATAAACAAACAGAACTCCAAGCTTTTAACCAAACTGCTGGGTTTTGTCCAGCTCTTAGGAATTACATTTCTTATAAAAAACAGATGGGTTTAAAAAAAATTATTTTTCACTGCAATAAAACCTGTTCTCATTACAGTAAATTGCACCATTATTTGTGTTCATAGGTGTGGATTCCATCACAGTCTTACACGTCATAAAATGATATAGACACTGTGAAATGTGGACATTTCAATGGTTGGAAAAGCTTCCAGTTGTGCAGGCCTCCAGTGTAATAAACTCGATTATTCATTTGTCAGTACATCCTCCCTGAAATCATCTGCCTATTGAGAAAAGGAAACTTTAAAAAAAATTATAAATAAATAAAAATAGTAGGCAAAAGAGTCTAATTTGCATTTTCCCTCAAACTGTAAGTACAGCAGATGTTAGAGTCTGAATTCTGTGGTCCCTGTTGGGAGAACAGAGCAGGGGCTTTGGCTGTCTCCAGCACCTTTCGTTAAGTGGGAGTCTTACTTGTGTGCTGGCCTACTTTTTACTTTTCTCTGTGGAAGTAGACAGTGGCTCACCAGACGCAAAGCAAGGGTGAAAAAAGGTACATGGTGGCTGATCTCAAAACGTTCAGACCTTTTTTTCAACAATTCCATCAGCCATTTCCCACAGAAACAGGAGCTGAAAGTCCATCACCATCTGGGAGTTAGAACTATGACTTGCCAGACTCAATAGCTGGCTACCGGCTGAGAACAAAGAATATTGGCACGCTTTAGGAATCCAAAAGTCTGTAATTCTCCAAGAAAAAAATACGAAAAGTCTACACATCTTTAAAGTATCTTTACACAGAGCCTTTCTTGCAATACAATTATTTGGTTCATTTTATGTACATGTTTTGAAAGAACACTTACTGTAAACAGCAGCACTCTTTAATTAGTACAGATTTACCAGATAATCTAATAGGTGGTCTCACAACACACCCAAACTGTGAATTTACCTAGTTTAACTGCATACCATGTCATGTTACTTCCTACCTTATTCAGGCACAAATCATTATTTAAAAGTTTATGCCTTTAATATATCTTTAGTGCCTGCTCTTGCAGTGCACCCTCCCATCAGGACCCCCATTAAAGTCAATATGACTCCCCACAGAAATAAAGACTGCAGGATTTATTGCTTAAGAGACAGATTATATGCCCCTTATTATTTTAAGAACAGAGTAAATCACCAATTTCAGCAAAGCATACTCATGTCAGCACAAAAGTGTATTTATTATGCCCTGTAGTAGCAGATATGATGAAGTATTTATTTTTAAATAATTAATCTTTAAATGTGGTTTTAATTGGGTTTGGACAGTCTTTAAAAGCAGTGTGTAAAAGTAAATACATGATATACTAGCTCTAATTCTAAATTAATTTGTAAATTTGAGATTTATTAGATAACTGGACAACAGACATTTATAGGATACCTTCTGATCCACCTGTCACTCGGCACCTGACAATAAAATCAGTTGCCTTCAGTGTGAAAATACAGCTCAGCTAGAAGCAAAATCAAAAGAAAAGAGCTTAGTCTTCGGGATTGTGCTACAGTGGCACAGCTGATACATTTCAGTGTAGATGCTACCTATGTAGATGGGAGAGTTTACCTAGCACTGTCTACATGGGGACTTAGGAACGCTGCTCAAGGGTGTGGATTTTTCACATCCCTGACTCACATAGTTAAACCAACCTAAATTTCCAGTGTAGACCAAGCCTTAGGCTTCAAGCCATTAACACCTTCACTGCTGTGGTCTGCTGCAGCTGTTGTGTGGTGGTAGAACAGGGCATCATTGCGTTGTGGTTGTAGTGGAATGATGTTTGGGTAAGGGATATACTCCGTACAAGGGACTAGAATGTGGATATGTTTGGATCCAGATACCTCGTACATTAAGCAATATTCAGGCAGTTGTGAGATTCTGAAGATTTAGAATGGAGACTAAAAGGGAGTATTTTTTCACACAACACACAGTCAACCTGTGGAACTCCTTGCCAGATGATGTTGTGAAGGTCAAGACTACAAGAGGGTTCAAAAAAGATCTAGATAAGTTCATGGAGGATAGGTCCATCAATAGTTATTAGCCAGGGTGGACAGGGATGGTGTCCCTAACCTCTGTTCGCCCGAAGCTGGGAATGGGCGACAGGGGATGGATCACTTGATGATTACCTGTTCTGTTCATTCCCTCTGGGGCACCTGGCATTGGCCAGCTGGCATTGGCCACTATTGGAAGGCAGGATACTAAGCTAGATGGACCTTTGATCTGATCCAGTATGGCTGTTCTTATGTTCTTATGCCCACTTGCCAACAGAGCCTAGAACTTTGTGTGCAGAATGAAATAGAAGCCTCAACTGGAGGACCTTAGATATCTAGTTAAGATAGATAACACGATGAAGAGAGCCAATCTGTGAAGAGCTTTAAAGCTTTTTAGAAGTGAAACTGTTGTCAGGCCAATGGAAAAAGTAAAAAAGGATGTTATGATCATCCAGTTTAACTCCTGGCAAGTGTCTAGCTGTTACGTTGTAAGCATACTAAAGAAGATAAATAACAGGAAAGCCACTGATGGTACATTTTTCTTGCTGCTTTCATCCAGAATAATTGTAAAATTGCTTTATAGACTATGGTTGATGTTTTCAATGCAGTTTAGGGGTTTCAGACATGTACTGTATCTTTCATTAAAATTAATATATGCAGTGTTGTTGTAGCCTTGTTGGTCCCAGGGTATTACAGAGACAGGGTGGGTGAGGTACTGTCTTTTATTGGACCAATTTCTGTTGGTGAGAGAGGTAAGCCTTTTGAGCTTTTCACGCCTACCACTGATATGTAGTTCTTATAATACTGCAGCCATTCTATACTAGAAGTGCCATGCAACCATTTTAGAAAGGGGTAGGAAGAATGATGTCTCCAATTTGTTGAGAAAAATGACTGTGTTGGTCTTTTTTGGAATTATTTTGGGGAAATATAATTAAGAAAGTAAAATGAGTAAAGACTAAACCCACTTCCTATTTAGTGATTGCAAACTGGAATTCATCCCAGATGATTAAGTTAACAGGTGCTTTCTTAATTCCCTGCATGAAACAATAATTCATTCCAAGGCTTTTCCTTTAAACCATAGAATATTTTTGTGGCATATAAGCAATATGTCTATGACCTAACGCCTGTAACATAAGCATGTTCACATGCTCCTGATGCCATGGTAGCAGGGCTAGTAAGAAACAAAATAGCCATATCAGAGCAAAGATTATGGTTTTGTTTAAAATATTAAATAAGTGCTAAATAGATAAAGGTGCAAGCAGAAAAATATAGGGTCAGATCCTTAGCTGTTGTGAATCCGCGAAGCTCCATTAAGTCAAGGCCTACTAAGGGTGGTGGCGGTATCTGTAGCCAACATGTGCCACATGAAATCTCTCCCATACGCACACTTATAAAACATATTCTTTCTGAACCTGTTTTGAGATTACATAAGCATCTGACATTTGGATGATTTTTGTCGCAAAGTGTCATAAGGTGGCTGACCCATTAAATGAAGTAGGTCCAGCTCTCCTGTGCCAGAGCAGTTGTTCCCATTTGGCCTTTTAAGGGGGATGGTAGTATCTGTTGGAGGCTATAAAGGACCAGGGAGAATCGGAGAGGAGAGAGACCCAGTGAGAGAACAACCTGGTGAGTTAAGTCTGCAGGCCTTCCCTGGAAAGAGGGAGGAATTACCAGGTAGTCAGTGGAGAGGCTAGCCTGCTGACTTTCAAGAGTCAAAGCTGGTGCTGGGAGGCTGAAAAGAACTGAGGGCTAGGAAGTCAGGGGAGGGGGGTAGCCAGCTGTCCTTCCTGAGGCAGAGGAAAAGAAGGCTGGAGAGGGCTGAAGGCTGACAGCAGCAGCGGGAGGTGCCTCCTGGCTCTTGGAGCTGGAGAGCTGAAGCCAGAGGGCCAGAGAAGGAAGAAGGCTGGAGAGCTGGGGTGTGATGAGGGACGCCGGGGTTCTGCTTGATGTACTGTCTGGACTATGATTGCGGAGCTTGGTATTGGGACTTATTTTGTTATGGCTTATGTGCATTGGACTTCTAAAATAAATTCCCCAAGGGTTATATTTTATACTCAGGAAGACCATTCGGACTATTTCTGGGGCCCCTGAAAGGGAAAACTGAGACAGACATGTCTACTGCGCCACAGCCTACCCAGGAGGGTGCTCTTGTTGGGGCTATCCCATGACAGTTATTTCCCAGCTTGACTGAAGCCTACTCCCTCACTTTATGTCATGCTCATGTAAAGGTGCTTGTCCTGTCCTTTTTCTCCTTTTATGCTCTTTGGGAATGATCCAAAGCCCACTGTAGTCAATAGATAGTCACCATTGACTTTAATGGGTTTTGGATCAGGCTTTTTATGTTTCATAACAGTAACTAGTTCTTCTTCAAGTAGTGTCCCTGTGGGCACTCCACTTCAGAAGCACATGTACCTCTGATTGGAGGTTTTTGGTAGCAGGGTCTGTTTGTTCCACACATGTGCTCCAGACCTTCTTGTGCTCTGTACTGAGGAGATATGGATCTGTACAGGTGAACTGCCCTCAGTTCCTTCTCAACTGCCCTGTGGCCTGAGATGGAGTTTATAGGTTCCCGCTTCAAGCTTAACCTTTAGCTTTTAGCTCATTTGGGTTCTAAGTCTACTTCAGTTTGCTCCTTTTGGGTGTATAGTTTTGTAGTTCTTCTAGTTAACTAAGAGTTTGTTTCCGTTAGACATCCCTTCCTCTCCCACCCCCATCCCAGGGGTTCTCCCTCTGGGATTGTCGTCTGCATGGTGTTCTGGGATCCCTGGAATTCAAGCACTGCTTCACCTGCCGTTAATCTATGCCAGTCAGCAATGTCCATTGCCAGCGTGTCTTGGAGACACGCACATACTGTGTAAGTGCAAGATCTGCTTGGCCTTCAGGAGTAGATCTAGGAAAAATAGGGAGGTTAAACTTAGGCTTCTCATGATGGAGCCCTCCTTGTGACCAGCATTGGATTCAGGCCCAGATGCCTGCCTTGTACATCAGCCGCTGAGTGACCACAGTACCCCATCGACCTCAGTCACTGTAGAAATAGACTGTTTCAGAGACCCCGTGTTCCAGAAAGGGTACTGCTGAGGCTCCAGGCTTCTCCAATACCTGGAGTCTTAGTCAAAGACTTCGGGCTCTTTCAAGAATCACAGTACCAAGCATGCCTTGGTACCAAACCTATCTCCAGTACAGTCTAAGCAGATTGCACCACAGAGAGTAAGTAAACACTTTGCGTCAAGGAAGCTGGTACTGTTTACAGAGCTCTCTGTGCTATGGCCAGTACATAAGCAGGTGTCTCAGATTATTAATTGGTTCCTCCAAAGCTAGCACCATCCTCTGTACCATCTCTGTCTGCTAGACAAATATCGGTGAAGCAAACAGTATCCTTGGTACTGCTGCTGACTGTTGCAGAACCTCATTCAGTTTCAGCACACAATCACCTGGTATGGCAGGAATTTAGATTCTCTACAGATTTGTCTGTCTCAGATAAGCCACAGTCTCCTTTCTTAATGGATACCAAAGGACTGTCAATACTGCAATCTTCTAGGTCACGGAGACCTTCCCCTTCCTCAGTACCCCCTAGTCTTCCGGTACCTTCAGGATGAGGCAGATAAACATTGTTTCCGCCTTCAGTCTGCTCCTCCCTTGGACTATGCTGAAGACATCTCCTCAGATTCCCAGATTTCTGGGCAGGGATATCTGTTGTATTAATTTAGATGGCAGATATGGACCCAAAACCTCAAAGGTATTAACATGACCCTGTCATTGCCCAACATTAAAAATACTAAACAAGGTTTGGGGTTTGGTATACAGAGACCTCGGCCTGCTTTCAAGGAGCAAGAGGCAAGCAAGTGACACCACAAACCAGTATCTCCTCATCTTTACCAGATGAGGCTGTAATGCCTTCCCCACCTTCTTATGCTGATGATTTTAAACAGTTTCAAGAACTTATGAAACAGATTGCTAACACTCTCCAGATCCCCTTGGAGGCGGTTCAAGAGTTGCAGCATAAGCTTTTAGACATTCTGCACGTGACAACTTCTGGTCAAGTGCTCTTGCCGGTGAATAAGGCTCTAATTGAACCTGCCAAGACCATCTGGCAGACTCCAGCTACTGTACTGCCTACAGACAAACAAGTATTCTTTCTTGTTATGAGGTTGCTAATGATCAGCCTCTTTCTAGAATAATAACCCATTTTACAAGATCTCAATGTACATCCATGGCACTGCAGAAAACTGTACCAGTTGCAGAAATTTGCAAATCTTCAACTTGGGCATCAGTTCATATGTTTTCCAAACACTGTGCCCTGATGCACACTTCCAAGTCAGATGCTGCTGTTGGCATGGCAGTCCTATCTTCAGTCTTAGATACAACTCTGAAGCTCTGTTCTCCTTTCAGGAGTACTGCTCAGGAGTCACCTGAAGTGGAGCACCCATAGAGAACACTACTCAAAGGAGGAGAGGTTACCTACCTTGTACAGTAACTGTAGTTCTTTGAGATGTGTTCCCCTATGGGTGTTCCACTAGATGCCCTCCTTCCTTTCTGTTTCTGAGTCTCGTCTCACGGCCCTTAGCAATAGAGAAGGAACTGAGGGTTGTTTTGCCTGTACAGCTCTATATATCCTCAGTACGGGACAGAAGGAGGTCTGGTGTGTGCGTGCAGGCTGAATAGGCACTGCTACCAAAAATCTTTGATCAAAGACACATGGGGCACATGCACATCTAATGTGGAGCACCAATAGGGGGACACATCCTTGAAGAACTGCAGTTAGTATAGAAAGTAAGTAACCTCTCCTAGAATGATTAATTTACTTTTCCGTACAATGTTTTATTGTTGCAACCTTTTTAAAAAGCAAAACTGCCTTTCCTTTAGTTCTAGTGTGATGCTCATCTGTCATGTTCTTTGGAGGATGGAGTGGAACTATTCTCGTTAGAAAGTAATGAATATTAACACCATGTTCTTTATTATTGAGCCTGCATAGAATACTTGGGGATTTGAGATTTCAAGGCAACCAGCCCGTCAGGGCTATAATTTTTTTCCTTCAGCCTTGCTAAGGTTATGCAGCTACTGGGAGGAATTATTTATATTTATTTCTGATTGAATCAAATGCTTGGACAAGGGTGTATGTACACGCATGCGCACACACACACATAAAAATTCACACAAACATTAGTTCACATGTGCAGCCCTAGTAGCAAGAGTCATTTATGTTTTAAATGCGTATTGCACAAGTGACTGCCGGAATGAAAATTAAATGCTTAGACTGGAACTGAAAGCTGCCCAAGGGTCTGTGTTCAAATAATCGAGGTATATTATTGTAACAGGAGGACCGTCATACAATGGAGGCTGATCTGGACAAAGATGAGGTGTTACAACCTCAGCTGGGAGAGCTATCAGGAGAGAAGCTGCTGACAACAGAGTATTTGGGAGTAAGTACCACTCGTTGGGATTCTAAAATACTGAATTTGTTTGGCTAGGTATTTAATTTCAACATTTCAATCAACATATAACAGCCAGAGGTTTAATTATAACAGCTGTCTTTTTCTGTGTGCTACATATAAGGCTGGCTGAGACTCAACTCTTTACCTACCTACTCAGCCCCAATCCCTTACTATCTGTTGAGGAACTTCTATCCAGCAGAAATAAGATGGGCTTGGGAAAGGCAAACTTGCATCCTTACTGAGCCGGCTCGGAACAGAAAGAGCTGTAGTGTAGACATGCGGTAAAGCATGGCAAATCCTGTTCAGTAACATTAGGATACAAATCTAGGTTGATGCTCAGATAGTCTTCATATCTCTGTTCCAATGACTTCAGTTTCCCCTCTCTTTCCTCCTCTTTCTCCTTCTGTGTATTAGATAATGACCCATACACCAAAAGTGAAGAAGAAGCTGTTTCCTGGTGTCCATCAGAGCATAGATGAGCCTCTCCAGAGACCAGTCACCCCAAGCTATCACAGAGCTGCATACCCAACGTAAGTCTGGGCAAATGAGGCAAAAAGTTGGATTTTTTGTTCTTAACTTTGAATTTTACTCCAAAATAATGTAACTTGAATATACAAAAAATAAAACCTCCATATTGGAAAGTACATTGCCATTGTCATTCTTTACAGGTTTTTTACCTAAAATAATGGATGTTTGAAAAAGAAAGGGAGGGAAAACTGCAGTCAAAGACGGGTCCATTGACCAAAGTCATGTACTTGGGATAATGGAATGAAAGTTCACAGAGTCATTTGGCTTAAGCTTGCAGTAAATCCTGTGTGTCCATATTCTCCACCCCAAATATTCAGATTCTAATATCTAAACTGTGTTGTTAAATCTATTCACCTAAATATGGGTTATTGCTAATTATCTACTCTATGTATCGTATGACGTTAAAAACAAACTTTGTATCTGTGAATAATCTAAGCACTATACGCAGATGTACAGACACTCTTTTCTCAACCTATGTATTATATAATTTTTTTAACATTAGCTTTAATAAAAATTTTATTTCTGTGGGTGAGGTCCCTGCAGCAGTTGACATACCAGTGGATCTTCCACTTCATAAACCAGAAAATGTAATCTCCTCTAGGGACAGTTGCTACCCTCACGTGAAAGCAGAAATTGAGACAGACAAAGATTACAAATGTGATAAATTCGCTAGTTACTTAAAATGATAACTAAAAGGGATGTTGTGAAAGGGAGATCTATGACTTCTGGTTGCAGCTCTACGTGTAGCTGAAGTCAATGGTAGGATATTGTTTTGCAATTGGAAATAAGAGACTTCCAGAACCCTAAAGACATGGTATTTATCAAGCTTTCTGTTCTTAAACAAAATAAGTCTTACCTAGTTCATTCTTGAGATGGGATTTCTCCTCTTCATCTCCATTATGGGGGAGGTAGAGGATTTGACACTGTCCTATCACACAACAAAGAACAAGTTTAACCAATTTTTCTTCTTTCAGGTGCATGCAGTCTTGGATTGTACCAAATCCAAGTAGCCATGGTGCAGGGTTGAGGAGTAGTCTGTCTTGAGGATTTCTCATATCCATTTCTGTGTGCACTTTTCAAACTGAGAGACTACCAACCATTCCTATTAGGATGGAATATGGTACCTCAAAAGCCACTAGATCAACAACATAGTTAAATATCTTTTTACTTATTTTATTTTATTCAAAAATTAAAAAGAAAAATGTCAGGTTGAAATCTGGGCATTCTTAAAAAATGAGTTACCTTCAGTTTCAGGTTCTATATCTGCCTTTAAGTTCTCCAGTCCTTTTTTTTGGTTTTACTTGCGCATCTTTCTTAAAATGCTTTTCTTTCCTATTACATGTGGAAGACCCACACAAATAGGGAAACTGACTCTGAATTGGCAAACAGTGGAACTGATTAAACACAAAGAGCTGCCAAATGTACAAAGTAAACAAACAGAGAAATTACAGAGAAAATATTTCATTTACAGTGAACTTAGGTGTTACTTGTAAAAATAGGTAGCATTTTCAGACAAGGTGTGACCATTTCTTTTAAAGCTGCCTTTACACTCACAAAGTTTGGGGAGTAATATCCGTAGATTGACAAGTTTACACTGAGTTTCTGTATACAGAGAATGGTTTACTGCATAGAATCCAGTGAGAAAATTGCCTTTTCAATAAGCAACAAGACTATTTGCAATATCTGTACTGCACCAAGCCCAAAAGTCAAAATCACTTTGGTATGAGCTAAAGCCTCATTTAATACAAATTATTTTTGTAGTATCCATGTGATACTTGACTATAATATGACTTTTGTATAGTTTCTTTTATACAAACTGTCACAAAATGCAGTTACAAAGGTAAAATATGAAAGCAGAAAGTAGGGGAAAATGGTAGAAGACAACATTTATTGTACATGTATTGTATATCTACAAAGACACTAACAAGAGCCTTGACAAAATCAGTTTCTAGTTGAGTGCATAACACTTTCCCCATTTCAGGATGTAAAAATTGAGCATGGTATATAAAGCAAGCAGACCCCAGTTCTGACATGGGAAATGTATGAGGTGTCCCAGGGAAGAATTTGGCCTACAAGGTCCTATTTTTGCCTATATACTATTATTGGTAAATTTATGAAGAAAATGGCTGAGGTGTTATTATAGAATCTAGTTCCTCTTCACAGCATAAGTGGGGTACAGATTTTAAAGCATATGGTAAAAGAACCTTTCTTCAGCATGGTCCATTTTTCCATATCCATAAAATCCCAAATCTTAGCAAACCATCTACATATGGCTGGAGAGGAGTGACCAAGTAATAATGTGGGGCTGCTATCAGTAACGCACAGATCTTTTTATTCTTGGTTTCCTTGCACTTCCCCAAAAGAGCTACAGACCCAAATGATGGAATCTATCGAACATGTTGCTGAACATCAGACCAAAGCCACTTTGCTACTGGCCAACACCATCAAATGCCTTCAAGGTTTCCCCTTCCCCTGTAATTTCTGCTACCCGCAGGAAGCTAGAAAACCTGGATTCATTCTGTGGAGTCTACAGTCATTGTAATGTAATGCTTATTTAGTGCTTTTCAACTTTAGCTCTCAAATGCCACAAAGGTGGCTGACCCTCACTATCCCATTTTATAGATGGGAAAGATGAAACATGTAAAAGTGAAATGACTTGCCCCAAGGCCATGCAACAAATCAGTGGCAGAGCTGGGAATAGATCTGAGGTCTCCTGACTCCATTCCACTGCACTCCTCTCGAGGCCACAGCTGTTCCCTAGATGAGGTTAAATAACTCATGTCCGTTACAAAAGTAATACCCCAGAACTGATTCCTTTCTAAAGATTTCATCAAGGCTTCCCAGGCTTCTCTACCTGATATTGATTCCACGCCATGGGCTGACTGTGACACAGTGTGAATTGTGCCTTGCAGCCTGCTCCTGTCTCACAATGTAACTAAATGACTGATTGCTCAGAAACCCACTGAGTACAGGCAGCTAGGATAGTTGAGGGACCTATTCCTGCACTGGAATAATGAGGATGCAAAGCAGCCTCTGCAGATTGTTTCTTTGCCCCATGTTGCAAAACTGCAAATAATTTCTGTAGGTTTTTGCTGGTTTAAAAACTGTGAACTTTAAATTTCACTATTTTAGTCAGATGGTAAAACCAGTGTGAACACTATTAAGCGCCAACCAAGTTAAATAGGAAAGCAGGCGTTAATAGCATGCATGAGAGGTTTGCATTTTACAGTGAAACCCTCTATAGCTAACTTCCCTGTGCAAGAAAACAACTAAGTAGAAAGACAATAACCAGAAAAGTGGATTTACAGAAGAAAAGGGCAAGATCTAATGGAGTTTATACCCAGCTAACTTATTTTAGCAAATGAAATTGATTACTAGTGGATAAGAACTAATAGGATGCCCTTCAGTTATATTGCTTTGCTCACAGATCACGTCCTAGCAGTCCAGACATGAAGAGAAAGGCTTGAGCTATATTTATTTGATTATAAATCACTTAAGTAAACTAGTGACTGCATTGTATCAAACTGCTGTGGAATATGACAAGTTTTACCCCTTGATGCTTTTCTACATGGGAAAACTCAGGACAATTAATTAAAATTAACTAAAAGTATAAATTTAAAGTGGATTAAATGGCATTAAAATTGGACACTCTTATTCAGAATTAGTGTGGCCTTCATTCAGTTTACAGCTTGGCTGGGAGCTGGGGGCACTCAGGAAAATTACCTCCAATTAACTAAAGGTGTGAATTAAAAGTGGATTAGTTAAACTGCATTGAACGCTTATATGGACCCTCCCATTCAGAATTAAAGTGGCCTTTGGAAGTGAATTAAACTAAACCAAATTAAGACCACTTTAATTCTGAAAGAGAATGTACTTATAGGGACTTAATACAGTTTAACCAATCGTCCTTAATTTTAAGTGTTTAGTTAATTTGGATTAATTTTCCTGATTGTCCCCACGTAGGCAAGACCTCAGTCTACACTGTAAGGGGATGCTCTAGCCAGGAAATACTGGAAAGCTCTTTTTAAAGACCTCCTACTTTATGAGATCACTCAGGAGGGACAAACTGTTTAATATTCCTCTGTCTGTTCCCTTAGAAACTGATTTAGTGGTCTAATTATTAACCACCTCCTTGGAAAGGCCCTTTTCTAACTAGATGTTTCTTAGCCTGATCTTGCCATGAATATTCAACGAAACTCTCAGCTCAGGGTAACTTTCCTCCCAGCCCCCTGCTTTGTCCACGTAAGACACCCTCACTGCTTCCTCTCACCCCATCTGAATTACCAAGCAATCTTATCCTCTCTTCTCTCTTTCAGCAAGTCTTGCCTCCTGACAACCAGCCCTATCCAAGAAGTTAAGAGAACTAGTTCTACAGCTGTTAAGTTAAAATACTGTGTTTTGTTTTGATCTTGCATCATGTGGAACCCCCATAATATTCAGAAACAAATTTTACGCTCCTGAAAAAGCTTAATGTGGGGAACCTGGTAGAGTCGTACAGTCAAAATGCTACTAAGTTGTGCCCCTGGCACTAGCTTGCAACATAAAATACACTTTTCTGTTTCTTCTGTACCTTTCCAGGAAATTATATGGTAATTCTCATGCAGCTTTTTTAGGCTGTAAGTATTTATCACCCTGCATTCTCATTTCTCCTCCAGGCCAGAAAATGATGCCATTTCTTCACATGGCAGGGATGGCAAATTCCAGTCTATGCAGAACTGTCGTCCTCCCACTCAGAGCGGTAGCAGGTCCAGCACTTCTGACTTTTACATTTCCTCTGCATGTAAGGATATTCTGAGAATGCTGCTGTTAATTGTTCCTTAACTGGGTCGGGCATTTGGAGAAGGGGATGCCTTGTGGTTGGGCTGTGGAGTTCTAAAATATGGTCTGCCGCTGACTTATTCTTTGGTATGCGGGAGCAGACTACAAGCCCCCAGCATTCAGTGCTCCATCTTGATCCAAGCGGAGCTGCAACCCAAAGAGATAGGGGCCCAAAAACGCAGTATGCATTGTGGCATCTTGAGCTGGATAAAGCTGTGCTCTACAGACTACAGGTCCCAGAAAGCCATGCTCCATCTTGAATCAAATGGAACTGCCATCCACAGAGTCTACAGTTTCCAGCAGGCAATATTATTGTCCTCAAATAAGCTCTTTGCTTGGGCCTAAATGAATTGTTGCTGGGACCTGTCGTCTCCTCTCTAATGGAAGGCAGCTGCAGTCACCTTCACAGCTACTCTGAAATGATAAAATGTGGTTGAGGATGGGAACCCATTAAGTTTATAGCTGCAGAGTGGGAGGGACATAAACAGGATAGTAAAATAGTTTGGAAGGGCAGAGGGCAGCATATCCCCCTCATCTCCTCCCTTGTGGGTACACCTGTATGTCTGTTCCATATTATTTAAATTATCTGTGGCCCTTAGGTCCCTAGCAAGTTGCCAGAGCTGCCCTCAGCTGGGCAGCATTTCAAGGGCCCTGGTGTAGAGAACAACAGCATGGAAGGCACTACTAGAGATTCTTTCCTTGCAACTTGAATGGAAGCTAGCACAAACTCATCCAGGCCTGCCTTTGAGAAGGGGAAGGGCACGCAGCTTACTGACCAAGGTAGTGGGGTACCAGCCTATTTGCAGGGGTAAATTCAAGAGTGTAAATTAAGGATTAACAGCAAAATATGCTGGGATCTCAGTTAAAGTGTCTTGCAGCTGGCAGTGCAGAATTATTTAGAAAGTCAAAGCCTAAGATGTCTTTGCTTCGCTAAAAAAATATGCTTTGAATCAGTAAAGAAATGGCATATTTTTTTAAATTTCCAAAAGGAAATGAAAGGGATTTTGAGAAGAGTAACCTAGGTTTCACAGACAAGAATCTGCTTGCATAATGTGTGGCGCTGATATAATAGGCTTAACCCAAGGCAAGGGGTACAATAGGAGCAGATGAAGTTCCAGCTCAAGGCAAGCATTTGATCACTCCGTATATTCTGCCATAATAAGAGGCAGGGTCTTCAAGCCTCAGATTTCACAATAGCACATAGGAGCAGAACAAAAACATTCTGAAGAGATCAGCTGGCCAGAAACAGTGGCTCAGAACATCAGACGTTATAAGCTAATAGGAAACCTGCTGACTCTGCAGTTTTCCTATATTGAGGAAAAACCAATCTTTTAAATATTCAATCTTCGTAAAGGAGATTAAGCAAATCAGACATCGAAAGTGCTGCTGTTTTCTGATTTTAAATGTCTGGTAGGATGAAACCCTCTGTTGGATACAGTTTCTGAGAAATAATCCATCTATTTCTAAGGGACAGTTCAGTCCGAAGGAGCCCAGAGCGTCTTATAAACTGTGTGTTTAGATATTATCTCACCCCTGAAATGCAGCCACCTCTGGCGTGGAAATGCAGCAGCCATTCCTTGCCAGTGATGCTATACAGCAGTTTAACAGGGACATGGTAAACAACAGGAAATTTAGGGAAGAGCAGAATGTAAATGCTATTGTTTTAATTTGATAAAGATAATGGAATTAATGCCCCTATCCTTGGAAAAAGTGCTGTTAACGCTTTAATCATCACAGATAAGTATTGCCTCGGTACTGTGTCTCATCTAAGCCAAAATCTACGGGTAGGTTCTATCCAGATTGTGTATGTGACTGTATTTAATATAGGGCTTATCAAGAGGACTACGTGAGGTGCAGCATCTCTTTTTGTAGGAGGGGAGGTCACTAAATGGGAACGTGTTACACATATATCTATGCACATATATTATAAGTATAATATACTTTTGCAGGCAAAGTAATTCCTTTTTGGGTAGCCAAGACATGGTTCTTTTTAATAGTCATGCAACTAGTCCAGTATTGTTGTGATAAGGGTTGCCAGTGGTTTGCCTGAGGTGTCAGATCTTGCAAAATAAATGATTGCTCATCCATTTCTCCCCTGATCTTTGGGATTCAGAATGTAGAATAATCACATGAAACAACAACCTACAAATCTTAGTGTACAAAACACTTCTGTCCCTTCCCCTGTAACACTTTTCCATGTGTGTGTGATAAAAATTGTGCTCCCTCTAGAAGCTTTGTTGTCACCCAATAATATTGTTCTGCAGTAGGGCATTTAGTTAGTTAAGTTTTGCCCTTGGTGTACTGGAAACCTAATCATGTTAGTTTTGGTCATTTTCCAGCTTCATTTTGAACAGCCCAGAGTTGGGGGTGTCATTGGGTTTGATGCAATGGAGTTCTAAAATGATCAGGGATTGACCAGGAGTGAAGGGCTGGGTGAGACAAAAGCTTCAGATGAATAGTTGGATCAGTGTAATCCAGCTTCTCAAATCAGAGTCACAAGGAAGTGCCTGCCCTTGCCCCAACAAACCTTTGACCACTTTCTTAACCTAAAGCAGCCTCTCATGCTCTTCCATACCTGGACCTTCACCCACCTGGGAATCCCACTCCTATCTAATTAGGATCTAGCTCGGACCACCACCCTTCCATTTAGCAATATGGTAAGGACAGGGTGGCCAGGACCCTCTGACACCTGTTTGCAACCTTCAAGCGAAGACCCTGTGATCTCTCCAGGTCTGATCATTGCACTTCTTTCACAGAACATGAGACAGTAATAGAAAGCTCTTTCCAGCTGGTCTGGTGCTTGTCTGAAAGTGTCCCAGTCTGTGTCCTTATTTCAGCACATGAGAGCAGTCCACTTTTATGAGAGCACCAAATGGAAATGCTTCAGGGGCATGTTTTTTAAGTGAGGGAACTTAGCCACCAGTGTTTGCTCACTCCAGTTGGATTCGCGTGTCTTAGTCCCCGGTGCCCCTCTCAGAAAGCAGACTTGTCCTTTCATGCACAAGTCTGATTTATACATTTTACACTAGTGCTAGGCAGCGGGTGGGCAATCTGATCTCATGAGCAAATGTCATAACATGATACTGACAGTGGGGTCTTTGAGTGGCTGCTCCTTGTCACCAGTGACTTCCCATTGGCCTGGTTCATAATATGTGAGGGGCACTCAAACAGACTAACAGCGTTTACTTGTAATTTGTAAAGTGACATCTCTGCCTTGAAACGTTACCTCTTTTCAAACAGCAATTGAAACAGACTCATCCCAGGTGTTCTCAGTGGGTCTCAGAATGGATCAACACGTCTCAGAAGTTACTGAAGTCCTGTGTGCCCGATCCACTGATTTTGTCCAGGACAAAATTAATGGGCAATCATACAGGTATGATTTTTAAAGTGCTGAATATCAGGAAACGGGGAAGTAGTCCAGGTGGTTACCAGCTAATTCCATACTACTATGAAGCCAATTGATGTATGATGTAGTGTGGTGTGACATAGCTGTGATGATGCTTGCCAAACAAAATACTCTTAGCTCTGCCAGTGGCAGCTATTCAATTTTTAAAAATCTGGGCCAGAACAGAAGAAATCTAAAGCAAACAGATTTCATTAGTGAACATCATACATAAGCCTCAAGACTGTCAGCTGCAAAAAAAAAATCCTGATTGCTTCCTTAGATGACTTACTGTGCAGAAAAAAAACATTTATTACATAGATCAGGAGCCAGAGCCATTGGGAGCATGACAGGGATCAAGTCCTTGAGTTATCCATGGAGAACTTCTGTGGCAAAATCTGTAGGGCATGAATTGGGCTCCTCAGCCACTTAAAAACCCACCAATGAACCCCCTTGGCAGACACCATCCTCGCATTGAGGGATAGCCGAAGACAGCAGCAGGACAAGTTCTTCCATCGGTGTGCTCCATCCCTAACCCGAAGGGATCACTACTGCTTGGCCTCCCCACAAGGGTTTGTCATGGAACTGCAATTGTGATGCTGTTTTGTTGGTTGAGGATCCTTGTCTACTAGGAACTGGACCCCGAGACCCACTCTCTTTTTTCAGATTCCCTCAAATAACCATTGGGTGGCAACAACTTTTACTGATGTCTGACTTGGGGCGGATTTGAAGCAGTGACTCAGAAACAAAAGAGAATATGGAGTGGATGAGGATAGGTTTCAGAGTAGCAGTGGTGTTAGTCTGTATCCGCAAAAAGAAAAGGAGGACTTGTGGCACTTTAGAGACTAACAAATTTATTTGAGCATAAGCTTTTGTGAGCTACAGATCACTTCATCGGATGCATGCAGTGGAAAATACAGTGGGGAGATTTTATATACACAGAGAACATGAAACAATGGGTGTTACGATACACGCTGTAATGAGAGTGATCAGGTAAGGTGAGCTATTATCAGCAGGAGAGGAAATAAAACAAAAACAAAAACAAACCCTTTTGTAGTGATGATCAAGGTGGGCCATTTCCAGCAGTTGACAAGAATGTGTGAGGAATAGTGGGGGAGGGGGTGCGGAAATAAACATGGGGAAATAGTTTTATTTTGTGTAATGACACATCCACTCCCAGTCTTTATTCAAGCCTAATTTAATGGGGCCGGGTGTGGATGTGTTGGGGAGAAGATATACCAAGCCTATCGGGACCCAACTTTCAGAGGTTCTGATGACCTTCAGGTCCCGTGGACCTCAGTTGAAGCTGCAGGTACTCACCCTTCTGGGAATTGGGCTCCATGGCTAGAGATTTCTGTTTCTCTGTTGCATACATCTCCCTATTGTTTCCAGTTTCTCAATTGCACTGTCCCCCTGCTGCGAGATGAGAAATTATGTATTGCCAACAAGTTAGCACTTCTGGGACATGTAGTGGTCCAGCAGCAGCATTATTTATAGGCTCATGCAGTGCCTGCTGGTCTCGGACACCATCCGATGGTCCAGGGACATCTACATCGAACAGATCACTGGCCACTGACGGTACCAGGAGGTGTGAGCCGGTACGACATCATGCATCCACTATGGGAAAGGGACTGAGAGACTTTTTCCATTGGACCATATGAACTGGAACCGTAAACTCACTGAACATTAAATCCCACCAAATGAGGGTAGATCCATCCCCATCATCGTATCCACTCATTATACTCCACACCTGAACATAGCCATTATATGGACAACATACCCCCATATCTCAATGTCTGTACTTTGACTGGTTAAACTTTTACGCCCAATTGGGGAGATTGCAGATTATGTATCCCTTACGCCACCCATTCCTAAACCGAATTCCGCACCCCTTGATAATCTGTACCTTATTCCCTGATAACCAGAAACTTCTGTGCTTAAACTCTGTACCGTTTTCTTTTTATTTCAACATTATCTTAATAAAATTATTATTTCTGAATTGCCCATCTCCATGGTAACTAAGCAAACATTACAAACACGAACAGTAGGTCAGAAGTATGTGAGAGGATCCTTGTTTCCTCCCCTGTGTCAGACAGAGCTGGCTGTTTCTCAGTCACTCTGGAGTGCAGCTAGTTGTGAACTGGCAGCATCCCCACCCCATTCTCAGCACAATGTGTACACGCACACACGTGCGCACGGTCTGTGTTAATGTCCGAACTTAACCCCTTCCTGGGATTTGCATTTACTGATAAATAACCAGGGGAAAAAAAAGCAAACCTCTTCCTAAGCTTCCTTTGCCTCTATGGGATACCTGGCCCCTTTTTATCCTCTTGGGTTGAAGCTAATAGGGCTCACCTGGTCTACTGAGTCACCAGAAATAACTCTCCAGCTCCGTATAGTGGCTTATGACCTGTAATACTAGGGTATTCCTCTCTTCACTGATGTACCGCTCTTGTTTCAGAGGAGTCTCTACGTGGAGATAGGAAAGTGAAATCTCACCCAGGAGGCGATTTTTCTTTTTTCCCCATGTTTGCAGTGATTTGAGTGTACAAAAGCTGCCTAAAGTTATGGATATTGGAATGGTTTCAGAGTAACAGCTGTGTTAGTCTGTATTCGCAAAAAGAAAAGGAGTACTTGTGGCACCTTAGAGACTAACCAATTTATTTGAGCATAAGCTTTCGTGAGCTACAGCTCACTTCATCGGATGCATACTGTGGAAAGTGTAGAAGATCTTTTTATACACACAAAGCATGAAAAAATGGGTGTTTACAACTACAAAAGGTTTTCTCTGTTCTAAAGGTATTCTATTGGAATGTAGCCATTTGCAAAGCAAACAATGTACTGGATTTTCTGCATCAGAGGTGCTAAGTCAATATGGTGCTTCTACAGTAGCCAAGCGTGCCTTTTGTTCCAATGTCTCATTTCCTCTGTTGGATAAATACTTAAATGAACTAGTTCCGACAATGAACAACAGAGCGAATGGACTGTTGCTTCCACCTTAGTTTTGCCCACTGTAAGCAATCTTCCCCCTGCTGCGCATATGGAAAGTATGTACTGAGGTGAAGCAGAATTGTTTTGGTTCAATGCCAGGGACCCTGGGCCTGATCCCTCTCTTGCTCACAGCAATGTAAATCTGGAATAACTCCATTGAAGTCACTGAATTTACACTGGTATTAAACCAAACTGAGAAACAAATGAGTCCCACTGACTCTGACAGTTCATATTGCAATGACTTTATTTCCGCTGCAACAAATTATCATTTTAGCTAGTAAATGATGGAGTGACAATTGCCCATTGTACTTTTATTGATCTGCAGCGTTCTGATTGGCCGAGTACAGGCCTGTTGTGGTTTTAGCCAATCAAAAACTAATTGATGTATAATAAAGCCTGTCTTTATTGAGTAGTATACTGAACACTTGTAAATAAGCTGGCTTTTGACTGGCTGAAGTGATATTTATATTTGGTTAAGAGCAAGTGCAGTAGTATTTTAATATCTCAGGCGCTTCATTCAGCACCTGCAGAAAAGAGAGAGAGTTTGGATACCTCCCTAATGTCATGTTTTTAACTATCTAGTGAAATTATCTAAAAATTCAACTGTAGTTCCTCAGGAGTGCTATATTCAGGGTATATGTGTCTATGGCAGACTTATATGCAATATTGTTGTAGACATGTTGGTCCCAGAATATTAGCGAGACAAGGTGGGTGAGGTAATATCTTAGATTGGACAAAAACAGCTAGGTGCACTTCCTCTCTGGATGTCAGTTGAGTTCCTTTTTCTTTTTGGAAAGTGATCTAGGGAGCAGCTTTCACGGATGTTGACAGTGGGTGGGTGAGATTCTGTGGCCTGTATTGTGCAGGAGGTCAGACTAGATGATCATAATGGTCCCTTCTGACCTTAATATCTATGAATCTATGAAAACAAGGTCCTAATTAATCTTCTGCATTCAAACCCTATCACATCACTTGGTTGACCATTAAGTGTATTATGCAGTCTTTCTTCTCCAGTTATGTCTCTGGCTTCAGGCCACCTGTTACTGGGAAAGCAAATGGTTTTGTTTCTTCTAAATAAAGATTTAAGTTTTGATGTAATGCTAAGGGTGATGAACACTCTCTGGGCATGGCAGCATGTTGTCGTAAATAACTCCTCCTATTGGAGACGAGGTGGGCGAGGTAATATCTTTTATTGGACCAATTTCTGTTAGTGAAAGAGACAAGCTTTCTAGCTCACACAGAGCTCTTCCATGAGGTCTGGAAAAGGCACTCAGGGTGGGTGTCGCAGCTAAATACAAGGTGGAACAAATTCACATCACTAGAATATCAAAAACTAAAGAAGTTGAAACCAAGTGATAAAAATTGCAAACAGCAGATGACAGTGAAACTATTTTGTGGACAGAAACATTTAAATCGCTTTTGTTGGTTCTAAATCCCTGTGATCTTTTGTAATAGTACCATGGCTTGGAATTTTGTTTTGGCCAGTCGGATTCCTCTTTTGTAAATGCCTTTTCCCTACACTGGATATCATCTGCATGATCTTTTGAAATGATAAGGAAGAGTAATAAAGGAGAGGCAAGTAAACAACTACCTGAGAGAGATCTTGCTATAAAGATGACAGGTTTCAGAGTAACAGCCCTGTTAGTCTGTATTTGCAAAAAGAAAAGGAGTACTTGTGGCACCTTAAGAGACTAACCAATTTATTTGAGCATGAGCTTTCGTGAGCTACAGCTCACGAAAGCTCATGCTCAAATAAATTGGTTAGTCTCTTAAGGTGCCACAAGTACTCCTTTTCTTTTTGCTATAAAGATGGTTCAGAGCAGACTTTTAACACAAGTCTGTGTCACTTACAGCTAGTGTTTCCAAAAGCAAAATCCTGGACAATTAATGTAATTTAAAAAATAAAAGAAATGTTTGCTAAGGTAGCTCTGCAAAAGGTGAAGCAGCAGTTAATCATTGCCGACCCAGCAGCATTCCATCCAGAGTAGAAGATTAGATGTCTTCAAATCCTCCTAATCACTCTTCCTACCGGTCACAATGACTTCTTTTGATGAAGCAAAAGAGGCCCTCTGGCTACCACTTTAATTACCTATTGCTGGTTGGCACTTTTTGGGTCTCTTCTCTTGACTCTAATTTTATTTCCTCCTAAAGGTGATTGTCCTTTTCATGCTGAAATTGTTTCAGTTTGGTCTTTTCTGGTTAGGAAAGGTATGACTGGCTAGAGTAATAACTGAATATAGATCCAAAAGCAAGAATACTCCATGGATCAACGCTTGGGTCACTGGCCAGGTGCCTCCAGAGTGTCCACCAACACTAGTTACAGAGTAGCAGCCGTATTAGTCTGTATTTGCAAAAAGAAAAGGAGGACTTGTGGCACCTTAGAGACTAACAAATTTATTTGAGCATAAGCTTTCGTGAGCTACAATAAATTTGTTAGTCTCTAAGGTTCACAAGTACTCCTTTTCTTTTTGACAGAGGTATATAAAATCATGAGTGGTTTGGAGAAAGTGAATAAGGAAAAGTTATTTACTTCTTCCCATAATATAAGAACTAGGGGTCACCAAATGAAATTATTGGGCAGCAGGTTTAAAACAAATAAAAGGAAGTTCTTCTTCACTCAACGCACAGTCAACCTGTGGAACTCCTTGCCTGAGGAGGTTAGGAAGGCTAGGACTATAACAGGGTTTAAAAGAGAACTACATAAATTCATGGAGGTTAAGTCCATTAATGACGGTTAGCCAGGATGGGTAAGGAATGATGTCCCTAGCCTCTGTTTGTCAGAGGGTGGAGATGGATGGCAGGAGAGAGATCACCTGATCATTACCTGTTACGTTCACTCCCTCTGGGGAACCTGGTATTAGCCACTGTCGGATGACAGGATACTGGGCTGGATGGACCTTTGGGCTGACCCAGTATGGCCATTCTTATGCTCTTACAGTGGAGACTGTAAGATCCAAAGAAGCTCACGAAAGCTTATGCTCAAATAAATTGGTTAGTCTCTAAGGTGCCACAAGTACTCCTTTTCTTTTTGCGAATACAGACTAACATGGCTGCTACTCTGAAACAGAAGGGAATGTGGGTCCTTAATGAGGTGTGTGTTTTGTAAGGTACAGCTGAGGGAGTACAATGTTCATTTCCATCCGTGACCTCCCTAGACTTTGGCCAGTGTGTGTAACACTGTGTTGGTGAGGATGTGCAATGGGATTTGGTTGATTGTAGGTGTCCAAATGGCTGTTAGATTTCCCCCATGTTCTGCAGCCTGTTTTGTCCCTTGATGTAAAACCATGAACATGAACATTCTAACTCTTTCTGTCTCTCTTCCAGCAGCGAGTTTTCCTCTGCCTTCACTGGCAAACGTAGGGTCCCCCGCACTCCCGAAGTGCAGAGTCCCAGCCCTCGAAAGGGAAAGATCCCAACCATTGCACCACAGTTCTCACAGTCTGGACCGCAGCAAACAAGCCGGCCTAGCTCTTCGGGATCATCTACAAGAAGCAGGCAGAGTAAGTGAAAAACTCTCACTCTTCAAGTTGTCTGTGTTAAGGGAGGAAAGAAGGAAGCTTTACAGCAGTCTCCATGAATGGTGTTCTGTGCTGTAAATGTTGTTGTATGACTATGTAGTTATCCACTGCTGGATACGCACACATAAAATTCTATCCTGCTGAACACACTGCTCATAATTCTAGGTTTTAGAGTAGCAGTCGTGTTAGTCTGTATTCGCAAAAAGAAAAGGAGGACTTGTGGCACCTTTTAGTCTCTAAGGTGCCACAAGTACTCCTTTTCTCATAATTCTAGACTCTCGTGTCAGCATTTAGATCCAACATCCTTCCTGCTTTTGGTATAGAAGGTGGCCCAATTTCAGAGGTGAATCTAGGTTAGTGACACTTAAACCTTCTTCCAGCCCCCAAATTAGACTTTCGGTCTAATCCTTTAGACTTCCTTTGGCTCGCACCCACTTTATGTGTAACTTGCGTGGCCAGCTAAATGACCACTTCCGGCTTTATAATCTGTGAATCATCGTTGAATTTGGCCTACCAAGGGTGAGCCTAACGAAGTCTAAGCTGGTGTCGCTTGCCCAGGCTCTGGAAGAGAGAAGGAGAGCTAGAAAAGGGGTGTGATGGCCAAGAAGGTGGAAGTGAAAGATGCTTCCAGCCTGTTATAATATTCTTAGCCCTTCTGACTTCTCAATTTGTAAGTGCCTCAGCTGACGTCCCCAATACTCACACAGCAGTCAGGGCCTGTCAGCAGCTGTAAAGGAGTCCAAGGGCTGTCTCTTCACTCGGCGAAAAGGTGTGTTCTTGACTCAAGTTAACATCCTAGTGCGGACAAGGCACTTTGTGATTTTCATACGAGTCCGCAGGTTGAGTTAAAGATGGGGGATCCTTCTCTGTGTCTCCACCTGCTAACTCATGTGAAAACTACAAACTGCCTTGTCCTTGTTAGGATTTTAACTCAGGAACACATCTGTCTTTTGCAATGAAGACGAGGCCTGACATTTTTAGACATTTTTTCCAAAACTCAACTATATGCAGGCAATTATTTTTGGAGCCAGCATGAATAAATATGAAGGCACCTGCTAGCTGTGTACTTATTACAAGCGTGTCATAATCATCATCGGAATTTGCATTTTTGTAGCAGTTTATCTGAAGATCTTGGAGTGCTTTACAAGCATTAATTAGCTTCACAATGCCCCTAAGCCTCACCCACTATCAGGTACATAAGTATCATTAACCGCATTTTACAGAAGAGGAAACTGAGGCCCAGAGGTGAAGTGACTTGGCTGTGGTTACATAGTAAATCGGTGGCAGAGCTGGGACTCTACATAGTGAGTCAGTCAGAGCCAGGATTAGAACTGAGTAAGTTTCTGGAGAGGAGTCCCATGTTCATCCCTCCCTAGATCATGCTGCCAGGTCTGTTAGCTTGACCCCATTGTATTCCTGCTGCATACACCCTCTCTTTAGCTTTGACGTCAGTGCTTGCTGTTTCCTGTAATACGAGCACTGTCCTGACTGGATCGATAATGGTGTTAATAGCCAAGAATCCTTCCCTGGTTCCCGTTTCACTGTCTGTTTAAAGGGAAGCGCTGCTGAAAAAGGCAAAAGTGCAGCGTGCACACACAAAAGGAAATGCTGGTCCAGTTTCTCCAGGGAGCATGGAGCTGAGCGTGAATTCATGCTCCTAGGTGCATGTGTTTGATGAAAGATCGGTCCTGATCCGTGCTCTCTACACCCAGTCTTGTGCTAAGTGCTCAGGGAGGGCTTTGAAGGGAGTCCCGTATCCAAAGAAACAGTGTACAGTGCAGCTTGTATCAATATCACATTAAAACCGAATGTGATCAGAGATTTAAGTCACTGGGGTTTCTCTTCAGGCTCGGTATGTGCACCCACAAGCCCAGACTCCTGGGCGACTTGAACTGTCAGACTTCACCTGGACGTAGATCTGTTAATTCTGCCCTGGGTGTGCATCTTAAGATTATGTGCACAATGGATACATCTGATCACATATTTGCTATTAATAGGAGACTCTTCACTGTTTACTGTATTATCTTGTTAGTAATGGCTGAGATTTCAAAGCCGTCTAGGGGCTTTAGACCGGTGTCTTCCATAAACATTACTTTCAATATGTTTGTCATTTGTACAGCATTTTGCATTCGCAAAGCACTTCGCAGATATTAATGAATTAACACTCCCGCGCCCACCTCACATGGGTGTTGTGATGCAGGTGTGCATCTTTGTCCCCATTTTACAGAGGGGAAAATTGAGGTACATAGGTTAAGGGCCAACGTGTCTGAAGAGGCAGGTAGGTGTCTGCTGGGATTTTCTGAAGCACCTAAATACTTTAAAAATCTGGTCTTAAATGAGCAACCAACCCACAGTGTGAGTCAGCAAGGATAAGGGCCAGCCATGCCAAACCTGTGAAAAAAAAAACACAGAAATTTTGGCTTAATTGGCTTGTGAGTTGTTTGTTGGCTAGTTTTTGGCTTGTAGTTTGCTTGTTTAGCTTGTTGCTTGTTGTAGCTTGTTGCGTCTTTTTTTTTTTTTTGATCGGCTCCCAGCAAGCAGAGGCAAGGGGGGGCAAGCAGGGGCAAGAGCAGAGAGAGAGTCAGGGGTGCACAGCAGGTGCACCGCAGTCCTAGACTGCACACTCGGGGGATCTAGTCACATAGAATGTTGCGGCTCTTGGGGATTGGCTTATTTTGAAATGGGATTAGCTTGATTTTTGGCTTATTGTGAAAATCGGGGTGCTTATTTACCACGTGAAAGTTGGCAACTGTGATGAGGGCATGGGAGTTCCTGTTTCCCAGTCCTCTGCTCAGACCTCTAGGCCTGTTCATTTTTGCATGCTCAGGGGGACTATAGTTCCCCCCAACAAACACCTGTGGGTCAGGCTGATTTGTTTGTCTGTCTGTCGCAAGTTTTTGGTGACATATAGATTTTATGAGAGCCAAGCACTGGTCATGATGAGGAGAGAAAGATGGTTATCCGATACGGTTTATATAGCCAGTGTAATCCCACAGACTGGAGTCTCTAGCCTGTTGTTAACGATATGACTAGTATTTTATGGACAACAGCAACACATTTCAAGAAATCCAGTTTAGACTCCATCTACGCTAGGAGCTAGGGGTGTGATTCCCAGCTAATGGAGACACACAAAAACATAAGAACATAAGAATGGCCAGACTGGGTCAGACCAAAGGTCCATCCAGCCCAGTCTCCTGTCTACCGACAGTGGCCAGTGCCAGGTGCCCCAGAGAGAGTGAACCTAACAGGTAATGATCAAGTGATCTCTCTCCTGCCATCCATCTCCACCCTCTGACAAACAGAGGCTAGGGACACCATTCCTTGCCCAGTGAGCCGGTGTACTAAAAATCTCACTGAGCTAGTGTACTAAAAATAGCAGTGTAGCCACGGTAGCCCGCACAGCAGCAAGTGGTGGCACTGGCTAGCCACTTCAAGTACAAACCCTCCTGACCCCTGCTGTGGCTACGTACTTGAGGGGGCTGGCCTGTGCCACTCTGGCTACACGACTGTTTTTAGCATGTGGATGCACAAGCTGTGACTCCTATCCCTAGCTGAGTTCCTAGTGTAGACATACCCTTTGACTAGATGGGTTTCTTTTTTGGGGTGACTGAGGGCACGTGGGCTTTATGTCTTATGTATGCACAGGTAGCACGGGGGTATCTACACACCTTCGGCCAAATTCCACCCTCATTTTGAGTCCTGCATCAGTAGTGAAGTCATTGGGACTTCACTGCACATATATAACATAAAGCAAAACTAGGCCCCCTCAGAATAAAGCCAACAGCTTTGGGGTTTTTGCTAATTTCCTTCTTGTACAGGCTTGTACAGAGAGGGCACATGGGCTTGCAGTTAAGGCACTGAACTGAGATTCAAGATCTGTGCTCAGTTCCCAGATCTGCCACAGACACTCTGAGTAAATTATTTCACCGAATCTGATCTCAGCTCCACCTCTGTAAAATGAGGAGAAGAATCCTTCCTTCCTTTCTTCCACTGTGTCTATCTTGGCTATTCTGAGTGTGAATTCCTTGGGACTGGGGCTTTCTGACTATGTATATGTGCTGCACCTGATCTTGGCTGGGACAACTGGATACTACTGTACTGTAATACAAAAAGAAGAGGAGGAAAGGGTTATTTTATCTGTGGAAACACCAGCCCTTGAAACAGCATCCCATTGTCCAGAAGTGGTGACAGTAATATCTGGCAAATAGGTGAAAGCTCAGATAAAGTGTAAATGCCTGTCAAGACTAAACCCACATTTTCAAGTTGTAACATTTGTGATTTAAGTTTCCTTTGTGTATTTTTTGCTGTGCTGTTTGTGCTGGTGTCCAGGTTGAACAGGTGTTCCCCACAGGCAGAGACCATCCGATAATCAGTTCTACTTTCAGCTGACATTCCCTTTCTTACTTCCGTTCTGCAGGCAGCCAGTCCTCTAGGAAGTGAGAACAGTTCCTTTCTTCAGCAACCACCTGGCTTATCCTTTAAGGACACAGGTAGCATCTTGTAACAAGACTCCTAACTTCACTGGCAGCGGCCCCAGAGGAGAGTGAGGTTATCAACACTCCACTGCATATGCCTTGCACGTGGTTCAGGGATTATCTGATGGGATGTTTCCCCTCCTGGTTAAAACAAGAGACCTTCTCAGGAATCACAGTTCGGTTAGCAGCACCGCTCCAGCAGCAGACGAGGACTGGTTGGGTAGATGTACGCAATCCAACTATTCTTGAAGCGACATTGCTGAATAGCATTAAACAGTGTGTGTATGTGTGCCTTCCCCCTACTCCCCCTAGGGACTGCCCTGGGGAGAAGGTCCATAGGGCTGATGTAATGAGCTGGCTGAAGTGTACTGTTTACATGTTGTTCGCTAGACCAATTTCTGGACCTGCTTTTTAAACTGGCCCTTGGTTTATGAGCTGAGGGGATGGAACATCTACGTACAGGGAAACTTCAGCAGCCAAGAAAGACCATGTGTCTAGTTCTGCGCTGACTAACACCTCATGCAATCATGTTCACTTCATGGGACTTACATGTATGTAAGTGAGCTCTGAATTTGGCCCGCTGAGATGTGTGCTGGGTGCTTGATCAACAGGGATCCTAGTCTTCTGTGATGAAAACCCCAAAATTCTCCTATAAAAAAAAATTAAAAATCCACCTTTTTATGTGATGAAAATGAAACACAGAACTTTCGTTTCCCAAGTCACAATATCTATAGGTATCAATTGAACACGATGTTTTATTGGTATATTTACAATTTGTAAGCGAGTTCAAAGCCTACCAGTGCCATCAGTCCTTAAAATAAAATAAAATGAATAGAATTGCAATTTGTATTTCTTGCATATACCAGATACATCTGCGTCTGTATTCTATACAGTGGAACCCCATTTATCTGATCTAATTGGAATGGTGGCAGATCCGCTGAAGCCCAAGCTCTGCCGCCCGGGCTGACAGCTCCAGTTCGGTTATGATGGACAGCTGGATAATGGAGGCTCCGCTAAAGTGTATGTAATGTAAAATGTACAAAATGTAAAAGCTGAAGCTTCTCTGTAAAAACGCCAATTGTGCGTTTTTCCGTGGCAAATGGATTTCTAGGATCTCTGTTCATCCACCTTATTTGAGAAGTGTGAGTCTGAGGTATGGGGGGGGGAATCTTTTGCAGGTATTAGTTGGTGTGTACTCAGCAGGCAGTGTTCCGACTCCTCCACCGGGAAGGTGCGTGTGGACCTGCTCCATTCTGCTGAAGAATATAAAATGGGCAAAGGAGCGACCGGTGGCAACTGAAGCAATATTTCACCATTGCCCAAACGCGTGGCAGTGCTTTCCAGTAGGGATCTGCTCAGCAGCCTTCCCTGAGGGCACCGACCCCTTGCGGAGCACGCATCCTGTTTTTAAAACCCATTGAATGAATAATCCGCTTTCTCACTCGGGATGAAGAACTGTTTTCTCCTTGTGAGTCCCTGAGCCAGTCTCAAGCAATTCTTCCTTAACACAACCCTCCAAAGTGTGCACCTGGGTATCCTTCCTTGACCCTTTGTCACCCTCTGTGACATTCCTTACATCTGACTTTGAACAATGATCTGTTACATCTTCTTGTGAAATCTGAGCAGGAACCGGTTTTCTCAAAATAGACTTGAGCTGTTCTTCAGTAAATGTAAAGTGGAAGGTGAGTGGGCCAGTCACTGAATAAGAACTAGAGCAGTTAATCCTAGCAGTGATTTATGATGCAGAAATTTGTTTTGTTGTTCATTCTTTTAAATGTAGCAGCGATCAGGAAACACTGCAATAGCCACCGGGACTGGCTTTTCAGTAATATCCCGTCAGGTGTCAGCACTGATGGAAACAAAAACAAGAAGCCCTCTTCCAAATCCTGCACAATCTGCCTTTGTAGTCTGGCTGCTGATGGGGGGAGAGGGATGGGACAGCCAGTGCTTTTTCACTTTTTTACATGTTCACTTTTCAAAACCAAACATCGGGGTGCAGGGAGAGAGAGGGGAGTTGAGGCCTTTTGTGCTGGGATTACTGCATGTGAGGAAAGCAAGTCGAAAACCTTAGACATGATAAAGCAATACTGAATTGAGAGCATTTGCAAATTAGAATGAACCTGATGGTGGTTTGAATGGCCCACTGCCTTTGAAACAAAAATGTCATCACTTTCCCATAGGAAAGAAATGGTTGAATTGTCATTGATGGTTTATACTGAACGGAAAGAAAGTTTTACACTTGGATTTAGACCTTGGGTGGCAAATTTCAGCCTAGGGTGATATTAAACAGTCAGGGTCAGTTCTCAATTGGTGCAAATTGGCATTAAGTCCATTGCGCACAGTGAAACTGTGCCGATTTACTGCGAATGGGGCTGAGGAACAAACCCAAACCCTTGGACATTAGACTTCATTTTGGAATTGGGCAAATACTGATGGGTTTGAAATATTGCAATTTACAAAGACCAGATCACTTTGTAATTTTAATTTGTCCACAGGAAGGGTAAAGTAATCAGGAAATCAGCATTTCTTACATAGTTCCATATCTGCATAGGACCAAAAGTGGTTGTGGGTCCTCTTTGACCTCTGTCCTCTATCATTTTAAAACTTTCTTTAAAAATCTTTATGCCAGAGAAAAAACTCGGGGAGGGGGAGATCCAACTCCTTATGCAGATCTCCCCATCTTTACTTGGGAGAGGCAAATGCCATCAGGTGAAAATTCCTGCTGATTCCTAAGAAGGCTGCGACAGACAGAATATTAACATCCCAAGGGTGGCTCTGTGGAGGTTTGATGGGGTTAAGTGTCAGTCTAGCTAGCTTTGCTTTTTCCTCTTAAGCATTATCTTTTTCCAATGTAAAATATCAAGACTACTTGTTACAAATGGGGTGCTAGGTATGTGTATTTGCATTTCCTGATACCCAGAATTCCCTTTCAGTTCAGTTTTTTTATTATACAGCAGTGCTGGGGTTGACCTTAGAAAGAATGGGCCTGCTTCTGTGAGATGCGAGCAGCTTTTGTGAAGGGTTGAGCACTCTGTATTTTATTAAACTTAACAGGCCCGATCCTTTGCTGGTGCAGAAATCTAGTGTAACGCCCTTGAATTTTTAACAATGAGGCAATTAACATTGGAACAACTTACCCAGGGTTGTGGTGGATTCTCCATCACTGGCAACTTTTAAATCAAGATTGGATGTCTTTCAAAAGATCTATGGTTTGCAGTATTGTTGTAGCTGTGTTGGTCCCAGGATAGTGGAGAGACAGAGTGGATGAGTTAATATCGTTTTATTTGGATCTACTCCTGTTGGTGAAAGAGAGAAGTTTCAATCTTAATTCTGTGTAAGCTTAAAAGCTTGTCTCTCACCAGCAGACGTTAGTCCAGTAAAAGATATCACCACACCCACTTTGCGTGTCTCAGATATGCTGTAGTTCAAACAGAAAGTAACTCACAGTCCTGTGGCCTGTGTTGCGCAGGAGGTCAGAATGCGGTCCCTTCTAGCTTGGAATTGATGACCGTCAGTGGAGTTACGCTGAATTACACCAACTAAGGGTCAGGATAATTGAGGGCACAGAGCACCTTGCAGAATTGGGCCCAAATCAACAAGCCGGGGAGGGGAGAAATAGTTCTTTCTTACAGGGGCCTTTACAAGTGAGGACTTTATGGAGTTTTCCCCACTTTGAGCCACTAGACATGTTGGAGTGTCAATCTATAATTTGCAGACTTTATCAGACTGTTTTTGTGCTACCCTCAGTCCACCTAAGTAATTGATTAGATATGACAATTTTCCATCCACTTTTGCAATGAAACCGTGTGTGTGTTTAAACTACATTCTCAGCAGTGCCATTCCTATTAAAGGCTGATAAAGTACCTTTATTCTGTGGAAAAGTTGGAATGTCAATCATGCAGGCAGAACTTTTTCAGTCTCATAAATGTAAGTACTGCTGTTGATAAAGGGTTACAAGTAGCCAGATAGTAAAAGAGGGAACAGGATAACGTGCATGCAATAAATTCTGCACCTCATGCCTAAAGGAAGTTAGTCACTTTCACATGCTCTCGAAAGGCTGCTGGTTGGTAAAACATGCCCAGGATAAATCCATAATCAGAACAGTGGAGAATACCGTGCTTGAGTGCTTCATTGCTTAGTTAAACCAGCTGTGTTCTTGTTTACAGGAAGCTAATACAGCAGTTCCACATATGAAAAGAGGAAAGCGTTCTGGGGTCAAAAGGCTGTGAGTCTACTTTAAGTTATAAAAAGGAGGACTTGTGGCACCTTAGAGACTAACCAATTTATTTAAGCATAAGCTTTCATGAGCTACAGCTCATTTCATCGGATGCATACTGTGGAAAGTGTAGAAGATCTTTTTATATACACACAAAGCATGAAAAAATACCTCCTCCCACCCCACTCTCCTGCTGGTAATAGCTTATCTAAAGTGATCACTCTCCTTACAATGTGTATGATAATCAAGGTGGGCCATTTCCAGCACAAATCCAGGGTTTAACAAGAACATCGGGGGGAGGGGGGGTAGGAAAAAACAATTATGCAAGGTAACCTATTTCCCCTTGTTTTTTCCTACCCGCCCCCTCCTCCTCAGACGTTCTTGTTAAACCCTGTATTTGTGCTGGAAATGGCCCACCTTGATTATCATACACATTGTAAGGAGAGTGGTCACTTTAGATAAGCTATTAGCAGCAGGAGAGTGGGGTGGGAGGAGGTATTTTTTCATGCTTTGTGTGTATATAAAAAGATCTTCTACACTTTCCACAGTATGCATCCGATGAAGTGAGCTGTAGCTCACGAAAGCTTATGCTCAAATAAATTGGTTAGTCTCTAAGGTGCCACAAGTACTCCTTTTCTTTTTGCGAATACAGACTAACACGGCTGTTACTCTGAAACCTTTAAGTTATAGCTTCAGCCTAATTTTATCATTAGAGAGAGAGAGTGTATATATGTGTGTGTGTATAGATATACAATAAAAACAGTGTGTCTATAATGTTTAAATTCTTCATGGAGGGCTTCTGGATTTACACTTGTTTTGAAAACAGCTGTTCACCTCTGAATGGATAGTCTTAATTCATTTTGTTGGTTTGCTTGGTCAGTTTCTGTTGTTTGTTTTTACATTTCCCTGCATTTCACTGCTGAGAAAACCACTTTCCCTGCTGTGTTTTGCACCATCTGTGTGACAAACATGGCCCCCTTTTATTTAGCTCTTAAGCCACATCTACACTTAAGAGTTAGATCAACATAGCTATTGTGCTCTGGGGCTTGAAAAATTCAAACCCTGAGCACCACAGTGAAGCCAACCTAGTCCTCCATTTAGCCAGAGCTGTGTGGACAGAAGAATTCTTCCACTGACCTAGTTATTGCCACTTGGGAAGGTAGATGACATGTATTGACAGAAATATCCCTTCCATCACTATAGAACGTATTCACAGTATGACATTACTGCTGTAGCTGTGCCCCTGTTGCACCCGTAGTGTAGACATGCCCTTAGTCGCTGTAGCAGCAGCATTCCTGAAGTGAGCACCGGCAGGGGGAATTTGGTATATCAGTGGGGCAGTTCCGGGCCGTTGTACTGCAAGCCATTTATGGCATGAGTTTGTTGTCAGGGAGGTTATTTTCTTGGTAGCAGAATGGTGGATTTAGAAATTAGAGGAATAGTGAGAATTTGGGGGACTGTTCTTTGCTGCCTGTATTTTGAGCCTTTACCTCCCGTCCTGCTGACTTTTTTGAAGCAAGGTGATCGGGAACATTCCACCACACTTCATACTGACAGGTTTCAGAGTAGCAGCCGTGTTCGTCTGTATTCACAAAAAGAAAAGGAGGACTTGTGGCACCTTAGAGACCAATTTATTGGAGCATACGCTTTCGTGAGCTACAGCTCACTTCATCGGATCCGATGAAATGAGCTGTAGGTCAGGAAAGCGTATGCTCCAATCAATTGGTTAGTCTCTAAGGTGCCACAAGTCCTCCTTTTCTTTTCACACTTCATACTGTAAGTCATGGCATAGGGCGCAGTATGCGGATGAAGGAAGTGCCACATTCCCATTCACAAGGAAGTGCCACATTCTTTACAGTTGCATTTGAATAGCCTCAGAGAGACATGCAGACTTCTTCAGGCAGCACTGATACTTACTGAATAGAAACCCGGTTAACCCTGCCCCCACCCAATCCCCATTCTCTGTTTATAAATGTGTGTTTCAAAGGGACTGTGGCTTTAAGGGTATTTGGTGGAGTGGAGGTGGGGGAAACTCACAGTGTGTTTGGGGAGACTAAAAAAAAAACAAAAAAACAATCTGATGATTCTGGCCAAAGTGTCTTGTTTCAAATCTGCTACCGAGTTGTGGCAGCAGGCGGAAAAATGAAGAAACAACAAGCCTCTGATGTGTCTCTGCTCTCTTGAACCTCACTTTAACATCTGCCCATGCAGGTGATTTGCTTCCTGCCCTTGCTGGGCTACAGGTGATCATCAGCCCATTGCCACACTCATCTTCCCTGTGGAGGTGCAGCCCTTGGAGACTGGAGGATGGAGTGTTGTTTGTTGAGGCATCCAGTCGCCTTGGGCCACCTACTGTATTGAAAAGAAGAGTGGCAACCATCTATTTCACTTTGTGTTAATTAAGTGTGCCTGGTAAGTTGTCAGGTGGCCCAGGGTTACAGTTGTTGTCTATTCAGGCTCTTGCATTGTGCCCCTCAGCGGGGCAGGGGGTATGAATTGTAAACAGCTACATGATCTGTGCAGAGATTCGTTTTAAATATAATCATTAAACCGTGTGAGTGAGACCTCCATCCTTGCAACCCAGAGCAGAATTGGAGTTCAGTCGGAGCTTTACACTTTTACCCTGATCAAAAGCCTAGGAATTGCTGTTCCTGATCAGACCAATGCTCATCTAGTGCAGTGTCCTGTCAGCGGTCAGTACCTGATGCTCCAAATGAAGATTTTTCCTAATGCCAGGAAGTTAAAGATTATTTTATGCCCTGAAGCATGAGGGTTTGTGTTCCTTATACATTTATATCATGTCTAATGTAGCATCCTGATTCAAACTGTTTTCCTTTAAGGATCTCATGCCTTCCAAACTTTGCTCTGATGGGCACATTCTAGAGCTTCAGAAAAGTTTGTTACTCCCGCCTACAAGTTCCACATTCCACCAGCGATTCTTGCACGTGTCTCAAGTTTGCACAATTCCAGAGTATTGATTTACACCCAGGAACGTGAAAATCCTAAGGCTCTAAATGTAAATGTCAGGAAACCCACCTGACACCATGAGATGCCTGTTTTGTGTTTATAGAGTGGAAATGCTGCTCTGTTATGATTATCAATAAATGTACACTACACAATTCTAAGGAATGTAAATTATTTTATTCAGTGGGAGGCCTGACTTGTATGAAGATGTATTTAATTTTTAAAAATGACTTCCACATTGTCTTGAAGTTTTTCATCTTAAAAAGGACAGACATCGTTTCATTTGAACATAAGAACATAAGAATGGCCATACTGGGTCAGACCAAAGGTCCATCCAACCCAGTGTCCTGTCTGCCGACAGTGGCCAATGCCAGGTGCCCCAGAGGGAGTGAACCTAACAGGTAATGATCAAGTGATCTCTCTCCTCCATCCATCTCCACCCTCTGACAAACAGAGGCTAGGGACACCATTCCTTACCCATCCTGGCTTAATAGGGTTTGTTAGCTATTTGGTTTTGTTGTTTAGTGACAATACCTATGATAATTTAATTTATAATACTGCTGAATAAAGGGAATGAAGCTTTAGAGGATAAATAATAAATAATCTTGAGGATTTTTACTGGCAATAATACTTCACTTGGGAACATCTGGAAGAATATTCTTTCATTAGGAAGAATTGTAACACATTTTAGACTGTAGCCTAAATGATGGACTTCAAATGGGAACTGAATACTCAGCGCCTCTAAACATCAGACTGCTGAAGTAGCCAGAAACAGAACTAGTACACAGCACCCTGTGTAGTAGCCAAGGGAGAGGAAATTTTGGCCCGGACATGGGAACAAATCTCTACTTTTTCTTTCTAAGTGGCCTGGGATCTTTAGTAGTTTTGTGCGGGCACTATTTGAAAAATTCACATGCAGCAAACTGCGTGGAATTCAGTTATATCTACTGAGGATGTATGGTGGGGTGAGTTCATGTGGGCTGGGGTTTCAAAGAGGTGAGGAATTTCAAACCTGGGAGTCATTAAGCAATAATAATTATAAGGCCTCTGACTGACCGTCATCAGGCCTAATCACATCAGCCACACTATCAGAGGCTCATTCACCTGCACATCTACCAATGTGATATATGCCATCATGTGCCAGCAATGCCCCTCTGCCATGTACATTGGTCAGGCTGGACAGTCTCTACGTAAAAGAATAAATGGACACAAATCAGACGTCAAGAATTATAACATTCAAAAACCAGTTGGAGAACACTTCAATCTGTTTGGTCAATCGATTACAGACCTAAAAGTTGCAATTCTTCAACAAAAAAACTTCAAAAACAGACTCCAATGAGAGATTGCTGAATTGGAATTAATTTGCAAACTGGATACAATTAACTTGAATAAAGACTGGGAGTGGATGGGTCATTACACAAAGTAAAACTATTTCCCCATGAAGAAAAGGAGGACTTGTAGCACCTTAGAGACTAACCAATTTATTTGAGCATGAGCTTTCGTGAGCTACAGCTCACTTCATCGGATGCAAACCGTGGAAACTGCAGCAGACTTTATATACACACAGAGATCATGAAACAATACCTCCTCCCACCCCATTGTCCTGCTGTTACCATGCTCATGCTCAAATAAATTGGTTAGTCTCTAAGGTGCCACAAGTACTCCTTTTCTTTTTGCGAATACAGACTAACACGGCTGTTACTCTGAAACCTGTCAATTATTTCCCCATGTTTATTCCCACCTCCCCCCTCCTCAGAGGTTCTTGTTAACTGCTGGAAATGGCCCACCTTGATTATCACTACAAAAGGTTCCCCCCCCCCCAACTCTCCTGCTGGTAATAGCTCACCTTACCTGATCACTCTGGTTACAGTGTGTACGGTAACACCCATTGTTTCATGTTCTCTGTGTATATAAATCTCCCCCCTGTCTTTTCCACTGAATGCATCCGATGAAGTGAGCTGTAGCTCACCAAAGCTCATGCTCAAATAAATTGGTTAGTCTCTAAGGTGCCACAAGTCCTCCTGTTCTTTTTGACTGACCATCAGCTTTGGTTTGTTTCCCTGGAGTAAGGTCTTTGAGAATTTTATCAAATTACATCAAATTAAATGTAAGTCTTTCCTGTATAGGAGCAGAAAATGTCAGTGCTGGTCCTAGCAATTGCTTCTAAATACAACTTGTAGTTAGACCACTAAGCATTCTCTGTGGATGAATGGATCCTCCTGTCACGATGTAAGTGGTTATCAGGGGAAACAACTCCAAGACAGTTATCCTTCAGCTAACTGAAGCCAGCGGTGATCTGTGCAGGCAAAGCATTAACGCTGGAGAGGGCGCATTGTAAAACACACTCAATATACAATCTATGCATACAATGTACTGGGTAAATGATGGGGTTTAGCCCATGAAAGCCAAAATAAATTTGTTAGCCCTGGTCCACACTATGAGTTTAGGTCGAATTTAGCAGCGTTAAATCAATTTAACCCTGCACCCGTCCACATAACGAAGCTATTTTTATTGACTAATGGGCTCCTAAAATCGATTTCTGTAGTCCTCCCCAACGAGGGGATGAGGGCTGAAATCGACATCACCAGTCGAGTTTGGGGTAGTGTGGACACAATTCGACGGTATTGGCCTCCGGGAGCTATCCCAGAGTGCTCCATTGTGACAGCTCTGGACAGCGCTCTCAACTTGGATGCACTGGCCAGGTCGACAGGAAAAGCCCCGCAAACTTTTGAATTTCATTTCCTGCTTGGCCACTGTGGCAAGCTGATCAGCACAGGTGACCATGAAGATCTCGTCAGCAGAGGTGACCATGGAGTGCCAGAATCCCAAAAGAGCTCCGCCGACTTAATGTGCTTAGTGGGGACACACACAATCGACTGTATAAAATCACTTTCTAAAAAAATGACTTCTGTAAATTCTACCTAATTTCGTAGTGTAGACTTACCCTTAGTCTCTAAGGTGCCACAAGGACTCCTCATTGTTTTTGCTGATACAGACTAACACGGTTCCTCTGAAGAAATCATGTCATCCAAGGATGCATTGCCCTCATAAACCACAACACTGGGGACTGATTTGTCCCCACAGCCCGAGATAGAATTTTATTGTATTGTCGGACCTCTGCAATTCTAGTGTTTGGGATGCTTTTCCTTTTTTAAGGCTGATGGAAAAGGAAGGCGACAAAAAACGGGTAATGGTAAGTAATTTTTCCCTTACCATGTGGCTATGTTATTTGTTCTGAAAGTGTGTGTGTGTGTGCACACATGCACTGAAAGTGTATATAAAACTGCATTGGAAGTGGTGTCCTGCAAATGTATGTCTCCAACTAATGGTCCTTTCAATTCCTCCAAGGCTACCGTTATCTGATGGTAACCTATCCCCATGTTCTTCCTTCCCCCCTCCCTCACTTCTTCAGCCTCAGAAGAACAAAGACATCCCTCGTGAGTAAGTGCTACTGGGACCAGCTTGTTGGTGAGATAAGGCCAAGCTGACTTGAGGACTGAAGACAGCAGCACTGTGCCACATTTGGGCCCTTGCCCAAGACCTTAACTGAAACCTGGCAGGTCGGTTGACCTTGGCAAAGGCAGAATGCTTCCTGAGAACAAAAACAACCTGCTGTTATGTGAATGTCCGTGCATTCGTTGGCTTTTGGAATTCATCTCAATAGCAGGAAACAGGACTGTCAGCTCTGACTGAAAGGCCCTGAAATCTCTGCCAGGTAGCTCCTCTCACTGGGCTTCTTCTCCCCACCCCGCGCTTCCTAGCTGGGCTGTTATTTTCAGTGAGATTCTTACCATGAGACTGTGGGTCTTTGTTGTTGACCAACTTAAATTTAGTCACCAGAGGAGCATGTCCACCTAGAAAGCGGATGACCTGATGTTGACTTTTTGTAGCTTCACAGCAAAGCCCGTGTACGTGCATTTCTCTGTGTTTTCCCATAGAGCTCCCTCTGCAGCACAGAATATCGCTGATCCTCATAGGTTTTCTTGGGGCAAAATGTAGCCTTTCTAATTGTCCATCCATTCACCCCACCCTGCATTTTCCCATCCACCATCTTCCTCATCCACCCCCCAGCTCCAGCCCAAGTGAGGAGGTGATATATGGCAAAAATGGGACTTAAAAGAGATCCCATCCAAGCAGAGATAAACTGGACCAGGACCAGCCCTGCTTGCCAGGCCAAAAGTCAAACTGAACATACTTCCTCTCTCACAGAAACCCCCTAATTCCACTCCAGGCCTCTGACCCTTTAAAAGTGATGTGATTGAATTTTAAATAATTGTAAATAACGCAGATCTGAACTGAAGGGCCATGTGGTCTCTTAGTTATGTCGGTTTTGCGATACGCTAGAGATCAGACTGCAAGATTTGGATCTGGGTCTCTGACACCCCAATAATGTTTGCTCTTAATAATTTTCCGCATAGGGTTAACCCCCCCCCCCCCCAGTAGCTAAATACCCATCACACACATCACAATTTAAGACCATTCTTTACAGGGGAAGGGTGGAACTTCACAAGGATCTCTCTCTCTCTCTCTCTCTGATGGGGGTCATTACCCCAGTGATTCTGAAACATTTCCGTCTGCGAAGATGCAACTGCTCTCTGTACTCACATAACATCCAGTCTGGCTATTTGATGGAGGCTGGTGCTGAGCAAATCACTGCTCCCACTGAAATCAATAAAAAGAAAAGGAGGACTTGTGGCACCTTAGATTCTAACAAATTTATTTGAGCATAAGCTATAGCTCACGAAAGCTCATGCTCAACTAAATTTGTTAGTCTCTAAGGTGCCACAAGTACTCCTGTTCTTTTTGTGGATACAGACTAACATGGCTGCTACTCTGAAACCTGAAATCAATAAGAGTTGCTGGTGTCTAAAATCTCTGGCTCGCTATCTATGATATCTAAAGTGGAAGCCGGCACTCAACACCTTTATCTAAAGGATGTGTCCATGTGGCTTACGCAACTGTTTCTCACTTGTAAAACTTGATAAGCTGCTTGCGCCAGTTGGACATTACTTCCGCCTGCAGACTGTCTGCCAGTCGGCTTTCAAGAACCAGTGTCCCGCTTTGTGCCTGGCTAATGATTTACTGCGGCAGTTATTAATATTCCAATACTGACTAAGGCCCCAACTGAGATCAGGGCACCATTGTTCTGAGCGCTGCCTGAACACCTAGGGAAAGGCAGTCCTGGCCCCCAAATGCTCACAATCTAAATAGGCAAGTCAAAGGGTGGGAGGGGAAACTGAGGCACAGAAAGGGGACTTGACTTGTCCAAGAGCACCCAGCAGGTCAGTGACAGAGCCAGGGATAGAGCCCAGGTCTCCTGAGTGTCAGAGCAGTGCCTTAGTCATTGGACTTTGCTGCCTCTCCTCATCCTTCTGTCAGAATGTAAGACTCTTTTCCTCTCTCGTCTTCACTCCCGGCACTCCTGCTTTTGCAGTATTTGTTCTGATCAGAGCAAGTTCACACCAGAGCATGTGCTTCTGTTCAGTCTGGGGCAGGCGGAAGAGAATTTGGTCTCCACCAGTCAGAGCCTGCAGGTAAGGCTGGATTTTTACAAGTGCTCACTGTTTTTAATGGGAGCTTCTGGGTGCTGAGCTCTTGTAAAAATCTGGCTCTTGGTTCTGTAGTGGAGTCTTTGGTGAGTGCCTCCTTCTTCTTAATTTCCTGCCTCCACTTCCCTCCCACTCCTCTCACCTTTATCATTCCAAGGAGCTGCATCATGCTGATGTGCCCAGCACCTGGATTAAGGATAGTGCAGAAGTTGTTGACTATGACAGACCCTGGATCTACAATTTCTGCGCCAAAGGGGGGTGCTTAGTGTGTCATTTGCATGCACCAGTACCCAACATGCACCCCAGCTCACACCTATTTCACAGCAGGGCTGAGATCTGAACCCTGCAACCTCATACGTAACTAATGCGTTTCTATTTCAAGACAGTATTGTGCAAGATTCTTCCCCACACACTCCTTCATTCCTTTATTGTGTTTCTGAAAAGATAGGAATGTCTCATTAGCCTTTGTTAATCTCTGATGCCAACATTTGATTGAAAGTCATTTACAGCACCTGTTTAGAGTCTCTGACTATTGTTTACTTGTGGCACCTTAGAGACTAACCAATTTATTTGAGCATAAGCTCACGAAAGCTCATGCTCAAATAAATTGGTTAGTCTCTAAGGTGCCACAAGTACTCCTTTTCTTTTTGCGAATACAGACTAACACGGCTGTTACTCTGAAACCTGAATATTGTTTCTAAAGCCTTGAGAAATACTTAGCAGTTCAATCATTAACCTTAAAATGATACATCCATGTGACAATGTCTCAGGGAGACCTTAGCAGTTAGCCTAAGAATGACCATGGACAATATAGATTCATAGATTCCAAGCCAGAAGAGACCATTGTGATCATCTAGTCTGACCTCTGTAAAATACAGGCCAGAGAACTTCCCCCCAACTAATTCCTGGAGCAGAGCTTTTAGAAAAACATCCAATCGTGATTTAAAAACTGTCCATGATGGAGAATTCGCCACGACCCTTGGTAAATTGTTCCAGTGGTTAATGACGCTCTCCATTAAAAAGGTACGCCTGATTTCTGATCTGAATTTGTCTAGCTTCAACTTCCAGCCATTGGATGGTGTTAGACCTTTCTCTGCTAAATCAAAGAGCCCATTACTGGTTTCCCAGGTAGATACTTAGACTGGGATCATGTCCCCCCTTAACCTTCTCTTTGTTAAGCTAAACAGATTCAGCTCTTTGAGTCTTTCACTGTAAATCATGTTGTCTAAGCCTGCAACATGTGGCACATGGATATTAGGATACTGAACATTACGAAAATGGCTAGCAGTGTGATTTGCCAATGCAGAGAACGCCGGCACTGCCTTGAGCGTGACCTTCCTCTGCTCAATGGGTGTATTATGTACCTGGAACGCATTGTGTCTCCTTGCTAGAAAATCAGGTTCCTGGAGCAGGGGGGAAATGCCACCCCCAATTTGTACAATGCAGAGAGCATGCTGAGGGGGCTCAGTAAATCCTGCGGAGGAGGGCTTGTCAGTCCTGCGCTGTGGGGGACAGCTGGTTTTCAGCGTCATTGAAGGAAATGGATGGATGGCAGCAGAGTCTATTGAAATGGAAACTGGCGCAATAGCTTTCTGGGTCGCTGAGTGCAAGCAGTGGAGGGCCCTGGCGTTATGGAAAAAGAAGCAAATGTTGCACTCATTCAGCCTCCTTCAGCAGGGCCCTGAGAGAACATGGCTTCACTCTGTTCCTTCCACTTTGACTCTGAGCACCAGGAGTTATCACTTTCCCAAGTCCGACTTCCCGGTGACCGGCAGCACAGCTGATGGTGCCCGACCATTTCTCTAAACCCCTAAGCAATTCAAACAGCAGGTGTGAAAGGAACCACATCCAGCACCTCTGAACAGAGCCTGCCCTTTGGTGTTTCTGTTCTCTGAGCAAAGCTGGGGCAGCCTTTTCATCTGCCATTCAGCATCTTCGGGGGGGTTCATTTCCTTGTTCATTTTGTCCTATGGTTGGGGAGAAACCAAGAAAAAAACAAGTCAAAAAGAAACATCAAAGGAAATAAACTTTCCAGCAAAGCTCAACAGAAAACTGTTTCCACTATTCCATCAACTCTGTCTGTTCAGTCTTCTATCTATCCTTGCCTTTCCCTATTTTGCTGGAGGGCTGGCATGTGTTCTTTTTCAGCCCTGAGTTGCAGGGCAGAGTATTGAAGGGAGTTTTTCTCCTGAATCTTTGGCAGCAGTTGGTGCTACAACAAGGATAAGTCTGTCTAAACCTTCCTTCACTCACAGTCCCTCCATTTTCAGTCTCTTGCCATGCCACGGTCTCACTAGTTCTCCAGTCCTCCACAGAGACCTCCAGCTCTCAACAAAAAGAAAAGAAAAAGGAAGTCAAAAGACCAAATTCCTATTGGAACGGCTTGTCTGCATGGAAGATGAGCTTAAAATGGTATGTTAAACTGCTGCAAATTTGTGTGTGGACTCTGTTATATTGATTTAAAATTGATTATATTGGTTTAGCTTCCACATCTGTGAATTTACATGCATAAGACTGCTGTAAGGCAGGGTGCAACCAACATAAGTGTCTGCACACAAAAATAAACTGGTTTAATTAAACCAGTATAAAATCCACACCTTTAGTTTTATGGTACAACTTTGTGTGTAGACCAGGCCTAAGAAGCAAGCAGAATAGAAATCTTGAAACACATGCCTGACTCTCTCTCCCTCTATCCCCCTCTGCCTCCTAGGCCTTCTTTATAAATCATAAAAAAGCCAAGAAGAGTGCAAACACTTCGCCCTCCCCCTGCACCCTTTCACTGGTCACTTTTAAGTAGAGGACAGACTACATGGTGAGACAATTTTCTCAAATGCAAATGCTCCTTTCAAATGCAATGGGTTAAAATGGCTGCCATTTAGTTCCTGGCACCTGGATGTGGCTGGGTGTGATGACTCTGGGATCCCCTCTGTACATCAGGAGGATGTGTGAACTGTGCCTTATAAATCTGTAGCAGGAAGCCAGGGGGATAGGAAAGATTCTAGGCACAGAAGCCCTGCACAAAAGCAAAGAGTGACGTAGTTGAAGGGATAATCCTGTTTTAATAAATCCTTGGTCTACTAAAAAAAACGAGGAGTACTTTTGGCACCTTAAAAAGAAAAGGAGGACTTGTGGCACCTTAGAGACTAACCAATTTATTAGAGCATAAGCTTTCGTGAGCTACAGCTCACTTCATCAGATGCATATCGTGGAAACTGCAGCAGACTTTATATATACACAGAGAATATGAAACAATACCTCCTCCCACCCCACTGTCCTGCTGGTAATAGCTTATCTAAAGTGATCATCAAGTTGGGCCATTTCCAGCACAAATCCAGGTTTTCTCACCCTCCACCCCCCCCCCCACAAATTCACTCTCCTGCTGGTGATAGCCCATCCAAAGTGACAACTCTTTACACAATGTGCATGACAATCAAGTTGGGCTATTTCCTGCACAAATCCAGGTTTTCTCACATCCCCCCACCCCCATACACACACAAACTCACTCTCCTGCTGGTAATAGCTCATCCAAACTGACCACTCTCCAAGTTTAAATCCAAGTTAAACCAGAACATCTGGGGGGGGAGGGGTAGGAAAAAACAAGAGGAAACAGGCTACCTTGCATAATGACTTAGCCACTCCCAGTCTCTATTTAAGCCTAAATTAATAGTATCCAATTTGCAAATGAATTCCAATTCAGCAGTTTCTCCCTGGAGTCTGGATTTGAAGTTTTTTTGTTTTAAGATAGTGACCTTCATGTCTGTGATTGCGTGACCAGAGAGATTGAAGTGTTCTCCGACTGGTTTATGAATGTTATAATTCTTGACATCTGATTTGTGTCCATTTATTCTTTTACGTAGAGACTGTCCAGTTTGACCAATGTACATGGCAGAGGGGCATTGCTGGCACATGATGACATATATCACATTGGTGGATGTGCAGGTGAACGAGCCTCTGATAGTGTGGCTGATGTTATTAGGCCCTGTGATGGTGTCCCCTGAATAGATATGTGGGCACAATTGGCAACGGGCTTTGTTGCAAGGATAAGTTCCTGGGTTAGTGGTTCTGTTGTGTGGTATGTGGTTGTTGGTGAGTATTTGCTTCAGGTTGCGGGGCTGTCTGTAGGCAAGGACTGGCCTGTCTCCCAAGATTTGTGAGAGTGTTGGGTCATCCTTTAGGATAGGTTGTAGATCCTTAATAATGCGTTGGAGGGGTTTTAGTTGGGCACCTTAGAGACTATCAAATTTATTTGGGCATAAGCTTTCGTGGGCTAAAACCCACTTCATCGGTTGCATCTACTAAGTATCCTTGTTGTGTTTGAAGAAAGCGACTCTTTCAGGGATCCTTTGATTGTCACATGACCTCTCAAAAGTATTCATGTTTTTAGGGTGGCGTTGAGATGCAAGGAGCAGCCTGGCCGGAAAGCTGGTGAGAACAGCGCTGGAGTCCTGTCCACACCAGTACTTATGTAACTTGTATCACTCAGGTGGGTGATTTATGTCAATGTGAGCTGTAAAGTAAACAGCCTCCGTGCTATGACTGCAGTATCACCAACCCCTCAGGTTCAAAACTCCTAAGCCAGACCCTGCCAAATCAGGAGACTGGCTTAAAATCATGAAATTTCTAGAATAACCAAGGTCGGGTCCTGTCTGTTTGCCTTCTGGTTGTTGAGTTTAAGGATCATATTTTCAAGCTTTTATTCCTGACCACGAGGACTAGAAACTTCCTTTTCTTTTTTAATGAAAGCTGTGAGTCTCATGTAATCACCTGACTCCAGGAGTTGGGGCTTTCAGAAAAAACCCAAATAGCAAGAGACTGGTGGTCAAATCACAGGAGTTTGTGGTGTGTAAGCGTAGCCATTGTCTTGTCCCTGAGTGTTCAAAGCGTTAAGAACCACTACCCTCAGGTAAATAGACTATCCGTAAAGCCAGCACCCCAGGTAGCATAAATCAACATCGTTCCTCTGAAGTCAATGGCTCTATGCTGATTTACACCAGCTGGGAACCTGATCCTTCCACCGCACCCGGTCATTTGGATTGAACTCATTTGAGAATTCTGGGACTGCTTAAGCTTTTTTTCCCCTTCCTCAGAGGGAAGGATACAACAGGATGGTTTCCTCGCCCTTGCACAAGGAGGACGCGTGTCTGGGAAAACAGCTCATTGTTGCTCACCAGGGCAGTTGGCAGCACGTCTTCTGATAATCACTGGGATACAGCAGAAATCCTGAGGCATGTTGCTGGGGGATTGCTGAAATGATACAAGCGCGCCGGCTCTGGGAGCTTTTCCTTTCCGTGGGGCTGCTTGGTCTCTCAGTCAGAGAAATCCCCCTGGGAGTAATTCCCAGCTCAGCGAAGGAGAGGGGGTTACAGTAGGTGCCAACTGGCAGAGTTAACAGGAAATAAATTAAAAATCAAGCTCTGCAAACTGGGGGCAGGGGTCTTCTCCCCTCCTGCCTCTTAGGTACAACATGTCTCAAAGGGAAAGGAAAGGAAAGCAAAGAGAAGATCTTTCCTCTAGTCCCTTGTAGAGAAGTTTGTTACCCAAAGGAAGTAGTTGGCAGGATGTAATTAAAGGTAATTCCGCTCAGGAATATGTGAACTGTGTGGTGAGGGACCCACCTGGGGCTCAGTGACTGGCGTGTGGTGAGGAACCTGCTTCAGGGGGCTCTGTGGCTGGCATGTGGCATGGGACCTGACCCCCAGGGGACTCTGGGACTGGCGTGTGGGGTGGGATTCGACCCCTGGGGGGCTCTGTGGCTGGCATGTCACGTGGGAGCAGATCCTGGGTGGGGAGCTCTGTGGCTGGCATGTGCCATGCTTTCTTTTTTTTCTTTTTTAAAATCTTGTCCATCTGCCAGGGTTCTTCCCACACGCCTGGGTTCTTCCCACACACCTGCTCTTCATCATAGTATCCATCCTGCTCCTCCAGCTCTTCCCTCCCCCGGCCCTGTGTTCGTCCCCTGTGAATCCTGCACGCTCCATTGTGTCAAACCTCTCTACCCAGAGATTCTCTGGGTTCTTCCCCCCCACCCTCCCTGTTCAGGGTTTTCTCAAGTGAGTAAAGAACACAAACGCTGAAGAGGGATTTTTCTCCTTTCCTGGAGACACCTTGGGGGAAGCGGAGAAGCAATGCAGGTGAAGGTCAGCCTGGAAAATCCGCAAAGCAGGTTGCCAGTACAGAACCATGGGCTGGGCGGAGTGTCGGGAACTGAACCCTTAAAGTGTGGTTCCACATCTGGGCCAATCGGAGCACTTACTGGGCTCTCAGTTTACCATGAATGTTTAGCCTCAGATATGCAAGCTTGTGCCCATTTTTAAGCACTGTACTTTAGGCCATTACAAAGCTTTGGCACATTGGGGGAAGATCAGGCCTGTTGTTTTGCTCTATCTGATGATTTTCTAGAACACTGATGATGGCCAGGCGTCTACTTTGAATGCTGTGCCCCTGACTGTGGGGTCTCAGCATCATTCCTTGGGGGGCAAGGCCACAGCACAGCACACTGGGGCAGCTTTGTTACTCAGAGAGGGGCTCAGACCAGAATCTCAGGGGTGAACCCCTGCAAACAGAGGGAAAGGTTGGATCCTGCTACAGCTACTGCTCTATGGTCTTGTGATTCAAGCACTGGTCCGGGTCTCAGGAGATCTGAGTTCATGCCCCACCTCTGACACAGACTTCCTGTGTGTCCCTTGGCAAGTCACTTGATCTGTGTGTCTCCATTCCCTTGTAACCTGGAGATGATCATCCTTGCTTTCTCCCCAGCTTTGTGTTCTGTTTTTCACCAGGTATATGGATGGCACCTCACACAATTGGGGCCCTGATTCCAGATAGGCTTGCTAGGCGCTACTGGAATACAAATAATAAATAAGCAGCACGTAACCTAGCAAAGAGAAAAGGAGTACTTGTGGCACCTTAGAGACTAACCAATTTATTTGAGCATGAGCTTTCGTGAGCTACAGCTCACTTCATCGGATGCATACCGTGGAAACTGCAGCAGACTTTATATACATACAGAGATCATAAAACAATACCTCCTCCCACCCCACTGTCCTGCTGGTAATAGCTTATCTAAAGTGATCATCAAGTTGGGCCATTTCCAGCACAAATCCAGGTTTTCTCACCCTCCACCCCCCCACACACAAACTCACTCTCCTGCTGGTAATAGCCCATCCAAAGTGACATTGTGTTGTCACTTTGGATGGGCTATCACCAGCAGGAGAGTGAGTTTGTGTGGGGGGGTGGAGGGTGAGAAAACCTGGATTTGTGCTGGAAATGGCCCAACTTGATGATCACTTTAGATAAGCTATTACCAGCAGGACAGTGGGGTGGGAGGAGGTATTGTTTTATGATCTCTGTATGTATATAAAGTCTGCTGCAGTTTGCACGGTATGCATCCGATGAAGTGAGCTGTAGCTCACGAAAGCTCATGCTCAAATAAATTGGTTAGTCTCTAAGGTGCCACAAGTCCTCCTTTTCTTTTTGCGAATACAGACTAACACGGCTGTTACTCTGAAACCTCTCTTCACAATGTGTATGATAATCAAGGTGGGTCATTTCCAGCACAAATCCAGGTTCTCTCACTCCCTCACCCCCCTCCAAAAAACCACACACACAAACTCACTCTCCTGCTGGCAATAGCTTATCAAAAGTGACCACTCTCCCAGCTTTTTGATAAGCTATTGCCAGCAGGAGAGTGAGTTTGTGTGTGTGGTTTTTTGGAGGGGGGTGAGGGAGTGAGAGAACCTGGATTTGTGCTGGAAATGACCCACCTTGATTATCATACACATTGTGAAGAGAGTGGTCACTTTGGATGGGCTATTACCAGCAGGAGAATGAGTTTGTGGGGGGGGGGGGTGCGGAGGGTGAGAAGACCTGGATTTGTGCTGGAAATGGCCCAACTTGATGATCACTTTAGATAAGCTATTACCAGCAGGACAGTGGGGTGGGAGGAGGTATTGTTTCATGGTCTCTGTGTGTATATAATGTCTACTGCAGTTTCCACGGCATGCATCCGATGAAGTGAGCTGTAGCTCATGAAAGCTCATACTCAAATAAATTGGTTAGTCTCTAAGGTGCCACAAGTACTCCTTTTCTTTTTGCAAAGACAGACTAACACGGCTGTTACTCTGAAACCTAGCAAAGCTGTCTGAACTGCAGGTCGTATAACCCCAAATTGTCCAGCTAAAGCTATCGAGTCCCATGTGATAAGGTGAGTTTGTTGCACCCATTTCACCCTTTTAGGAGCTTAGAAGGTCTCTGTCAGATTAAAACACACATCATAGCCCCCCCTCCCCCAAACCAGCCACATTTCCTGCCCTTGATTAGTGTCAGCTGCTGCGATTATTGAAAATGGAAGAACTTAAAAAAAAAACTTTGACTTTTCACCCCTCATGATGGTTCCTTATTTGTTGCACATTAATGACAGAGGAAAAGGCCACTCAGTTTTATTTTTCTCCCTAGTCAGTTTCACTCTTCGCACTAAGAGCACCATGCTGAACAGTTTGGGTTGCCAGGACACCATTGCTCCCTGTCTGATCCAGCTGCATCACACAAACCCCAGGTCTTTGGCGTCCGAGGACTGGATCCTCAGCTGGTGTCCAAGGGATGCTGCTGTAGAGAAGTTGGTTTATCTACACCCATTTACAGCAGCTGCGGATCTGGCCCCTAATCACTAATTCCATGAGCTCATTTTGCAGCTGCCCTTTGGATTTAGGATCGCTTTCTGCCTTGAGGAGGAGGGGCAGTTTGTACCAGAGACATCCATCCATCTGCCAGCTGGGAGAGGGGAAACAGAAGAGTCTGTTCTGAATTCCCAGATTTCAAAAATTGGAACAGAGCCCTGTTGTTGAGGATGGACCAGAGAAAGTTTGGTGAAGGAAGAAGAATGGAAAGGGAACCTCGCACGTTTCACCTACCTGAGCCAAGAATTGTCCCATTCGGAGCATGTGATTTTATAAAATCTATATTTTCACAGACTTTTGGTTTTTGCTCAAGTACCTTGATCTGTGAGATTGCAAGCTAGTTGGCTGGCTGGCTGGCTGGCTGATGCTTGCCCCGACCCAGAATGCACCAGGAGGGGCTTTGAACCCTCTGGTATAAAAGCTGCACTCTTTGGGAAAGCACACGTGCCCTCTTGGATGGGATCCGGTTCCAAGTGAGCAAGGGCTGGGGAGGGAGGGAGTCCCTGGATTGCTGAGCTTGGGGAAAGGAGGAAAAAAGGGCTTAGTGTGAATTATGTGCTTGTGTCTCCCCAGGGTCTTGTAGTCTGAAGACTGGGGCAGTGTTCTGAGCTGACTGTGCCTGAAAGGATGTAGTGTGTGGGTTCCCGCATGAGTCACCGAGGCCAGCGTGAGATCCAGAGAGCGCCAGGAGCCAGCTCTGAGCCAGAGAAACAGAGCAGCACTGCAGGGATGGCAAGAGATGGAGCCCAAGGAAATTGCAGGGAAACAAATATCATTAGTCTCCAGTGGAGGAAGATGGCATTAAGGGAGGCAAGGGGCATGAAGAGAGTGGGAACAAATACTTTTAAGGCACATGCTTTGGAAGGCAGCACGGTACAATGGGTGGGGCACGGGGCTGTGAATCAGGAGGTGAGGGGGTGGGGGTTATTCTTGGTTCTGCCGCTGGCTTGCTGGGTGGTGTAGGACATGTCGCTTAACCTTGCTGTGCCTCAGTTTCCCCAGCGATATGAAGGGGGTAATACTTGCCTTCCTTCGTGAAGCACTATGGACAAAAAGCAGTAAGGAGTGTTAGTAATGTGGAGACTTCTCCAGCCCTAGTGGGGGACTTCCAGTCATGGTGTCTCCTATGAAACATGTTCCCTGAACATAAGCACAGGCTGTTAAGCCTTTCAGTTCTAGGCTTAGATTAGCATCATTATTTGATGTTTGCTTTGCAGCTGACACCTAGCGGTCTCACCTGAGATCAGGGCCCCATTGCGCTGGGCACGGCAGAGACACAGAGCTTACAGGTAAGATGGAAACAGGAAGGATCATTCCCCCACATTTTACAGGTAGGGAGCGGAGATGCAGAGAGCGAAAGTGGCCTGTATGTGGTCACGCAGGGAAATCCATAGCAGAGCCAGAAACAGAGCACAGGTCACCGGGCCCGGGTCCTGGCCCAGTGAGTGACTTAGCCTCAGGACCATCCTTCCTCTCCTCAGAAAGTCAGACACTACTGTGTGGTGGTTCGGTGACCTGACATGCAGGGAGCTGAGGTGAGAGTTCTCCACCCCATGGTGACTTGGGACCTATTGGATCCACTGAATGCATCCGATGAAGTGAGCGTAGTTCATGAAAGCTTATACTCAGATAAATTTGTTAGTCTCTAAGGTGCCACAAGTAATCCTTTTCTATTGGATCTAGTCTTTCATTTTGCCCAGCGGGGTGATTTCCGTGAATTCCACCCAGCAGTGGCAAATGCTGATGATTTGGGAAGGCTGCCTTCCTCCTCCTTTGCCACCCCTTCCTTATGGCTGACTTTCCAGCTAATGCCAATCCCATAGGGCTTCTTGTGCAGAGAAATCCCGGCCCAGATGTATAATGCATGTTTGTTTGGGGTCTGTGTTTCTGATAACTGGATTTCAAATCAGGCCCCCATATAGCCAGGCAGCTGGTGCGCTGTGCCTGATCTTGCTAATGAGTATTGTCCTGTTCTTGTCTATAATCTTGTGCTTAGACAGTAGTCCCCCCGGGGCAGGGGCCAATGCTGCTTTGTTATATATTTGTATAGCGCCCCGGTAACCATGGGGTCCTGGGACCACATCACAGATGTGCAAGGCAGCTGTCAGCCGTTTGACACTGAAAATGACTTTTCATTGAAAAAACGGATGTTTTCAGAGTCCATAGAGTGATGCAAAGAACCGCCACGAGCTGAGTGAAATTCAGCCCAGCTCCACCTGTCGGGCTCCATCTGGGCTCGTCAGGCAGAGCTGCTGCCCTGGACAAGGAGGAGTTTGATTCTGGTCCCAGCTGGGCACCGTGCAGAGGGGACAAGGTGAGTGCAGCAGCTGGCTTGGGGGACGCTCCAGGACCTGGTTAATTTGGCTCTGGTGTTCAGCCGCCAATGTGTGGCCCCAAGCAAGGGGTCAGTCGTGACCCCCATACTTTTCTCAGCGTGCACTGCAAAGCGGACGTGGAGGGAAGGCATCCCACCTGATGCTCACCGCAGATCAGCTCTGCCAGGTAAACGGGTCATTGGGCCTACGCATTTCCCCTGCTTGGGAGCTCAGCGGGAAGGAGGGAGTGAACGTTCATAGAACAGCAAGAGTTGGGGAAAGGTACAACAGGGAGGCAAGAGACGGAGTTAGTCCAAACAAAAAGGCCTCCTGGTACAACTCAAGGCCTAGGTTACAGTCCTGGCTGGTCAGCAAGAAAAGTGTGGAACCCGAAATCAGTGAACCAAAGTTGGTGTGTCACTCCCTTTGGGGGTCCGTGAAGACACGGGGGGAAAGGGAATTGGCTATTGGTGCAAACTTCACCATCATGGCTGCCATCCCCACCATCTCCTAGGACCCCGAGTCTTCGTCATCTGGATCCTGAGCAAGAGCCAGGCCAGGCCAGGCCAGAGAGAGGGACCCAGGTGGTTCCGACACTTGCATGCTACTGCTGAATCCCGGCTACCCCCGGGGATGAAACGGGTCGGACTTTAGCAGCAACAACAACGGCTCCAACCCGCCTCACCGAACGGCTTCTCTTTCCCCCAAAAGGACAGTTATGGCCATCGAACAGACTGTCACGCAAGGGAGAGTTCCTTCCCACAGCTCTCCCCCACTGAACGGACTGGGAACGAGGGACACTGTTCACTTTATTCCGTGCCTTGCATTGCAAATGCTTTCACTGCTGTTTCCGTCTTTTCTTTATCTTTAATAAAAGGTTAAAGGGATTTTAGTGAGGTGTTTGCCATACTCCTGAACCAGCTGGGGTCTCTGGGTACCGAACCCCACCCCCTAGTTTAATGTTGGCCAGTGACTGGGTTATGTTAACACCTCTGGCCCATCTATTGCACCTAAATTCAGACACCAAGCCCCCGCAAGAGCCAGGGAGCTGGGAGGGGGGGAGAAGCAGCATTCAGCCAAGGGAGCAGTGCAGATGAGCTCAGGAGAGTGCTTCATGGAATGCCAGTGGCTGATGCCAAACCACTGGCCTAGAATCAAGACCAAGCGAGAGGGAGCTGGCTGGAAAGGCCAAGAAACCCTTTTTCTTCCCACGGCTCAGTCACTGAGCAGTCTGGCTCCCGCAGCAACCAGTTGCCTGTAGCCCCATTACTCCAGATTGCAGGAGATTTAAATGTCAAAGGGATTGAAGAGCAGCGATTCTGCTAAATGTCCCCCCAGGGTGGGTGCTCTGAGCCTTGGGATAAGGGAGATGCCATGCCATGGGCTGCTTTCCAGTCATACCAGTGGGACTTGAATATCCCCTGTCTAGTGAAGCAGAGGTCACCTGGGCTGGGCATCCCCCAGCCTGCCGACCTTCACTTCTTTTCCCTGTTCATTTCTAGGAGGGGCAGGAACTTTTCCCAGGCACATGAGACTCGGCCACCCAGCCCCTCTCCGATGTGAGCTCGACGGTTTCCACCCTTCTCTGGTTGCTCTTGCACCTCAGCTGACCGGTGGCTAGGCTACACGGCACACAGCTTATACCTTTAAGAGCAGTACCTCTAAAGTTTTTCCCAAAGGGACCAAAGACATCACGCTGGTGATAGACGGATTTGTGTTCTCCCTGGGAGTGGGAGCTGCTTCCTAAACAGGATTCTGTGACACAGCTGCCTCCTACACACCCCTCTCGTGCACACCCCGCCCCCCCCCCACATCTATTGCACGTGTCCCAACCCTTCAGCCTTGTAGAGCCAAACTCTGCTTTTACTTACACTGGTGTAAACCAGGAGCCAGTGGAGTAAGTGGATGAAGGATCAGGCTCATGCTCTGCCCTGGGGCATTTTGGGGTTTGACTCGCTGGGCTGTGTTTGTGACTCGCACTTGGTCTCCTATCTGCATGGCCAGGTTTGCATGGCCGCTCTGCAGGGCAGAGTGAGCCCCCTCGGGGAGAATGCTTTGGGGGAGCTGAGAGACAACTGTGCACTGCCCAGTTTGCTAAACTCCCAGTGCTCCTAACCTTGGCCTCCAGTGCGGTGTCCCAAAGGCATCCTGTGCTCAAAATGGCCCAGCCTCCAAAAGCAGGACGGGTCTGTTTGCCAAACTCAGCCCAGTGTTTTTAGGGGACGGGACAAAGGAAAGATCAGAATAACCCCAGAGGCACCTCCAAATACCTCTCTGTGGCTTTGAGTGCTCCCTGATAATGTACACCTCAGAATGCCAGTGCAACCGTGGCACATTGGGTAGCATTAGAGTACTCTGCAGATGCCCTGCGGTGAGCAATGTAAGACTGATGTTGGACCTACCCCAGAGACGGGGTGGCTGGCAGGGAATCTTTCCTTTCCAGGGCACTTGTTCTCATTCAGTCTGAGCAAGTGGTGAGCAAAGGTCACGACCATCCAGCGTCAGCTTGTTGTTCTATTGACCTCAGTCCCAGTGTCCACATCACAACCGATGCCACTTGGTCTCCTTGTTTTTATGCTCGGGAAACACCGAATAGGATCGGGAATGAGTGGACTAAAGAGGGAGGAGCGAGTGGGATGAAGTGAGCACAGAGAAGCTCTGGGTCTGCCAATGCCTCACTGCGAAGACGATGGAATGGGTTTAGTTCCTAACAACATGGTAGGGCTAGATCAGCTTGTTTCGTTACATCACTAAGCCTATGGCTTCCTTATGGGGCCAAGGATGGCCGCTGGTTATTCGAATACTGGGCAGCTGGCGCAGAGGAGACGTGAGGTGCAGTGGTCTGAGTTTGCCAGCCAAGGAGCCACCGCCTGACTGCATCAGCCCTCGGCAGCCAGAGGGAGACGGACGCGGAGTTGTGAGTCCGGTGGGGCTGATCCCTGACTGGAAAGCAGCAGCATTTGCAAAGCCAAGAGGACAACAACGAGAAGCTAACCCAAAGTAACCCCACTGCCTGCACATCAGGGTGGCTCCTGGAGAGGGGGTGGAGTAGGCTGGGTGTGAAGGTTTCTCCTTAGAGAGCTGGCAGGGGAACTTCCACAGTGAGACACTACGTCCTCCTTGATGTTCTGTTCCTTCGCCTATTAGGACGGCGTCGGTTTAATCTTTGCATCCATCGCGCTCCTTATTCTGCTCTTATTAAACTACTGAGATTCTTGTCCCCCGCCCCCTTGGGGTCTTTCTCTCACCAGGATGCATCTCCAAGGCTTGTTTGCACAGGGACATTTTCTCACGGTTGTTGCTCCTCCGGCTTTAGCAATGATGGCCTGGACCGGGGCCTGCCGTCTACCAGCTTTTTGAGCACCGTGTTGCAGAGAGCAGGGTTAGCTGACACAGTACGTAAGATGCTGGCAGCCACCTGACGCCCTGTCTGGACTAGAGCTCCCATTACGGCTACCAGTGTTTGGGCCGAATTCATGGTAGCAACCACGGGCAATGTTAGCAAAAAAATAAAAATTGAGGTAAATGAGGCCTGAAGTGACTCACTGGAGGAATCGGGTCCATACATGAACTCACTGGCCGTCTCAGCCCACATTATGACTTCACTGCATGGCCAGGCCAACAGGAAAAATCCCACCCTGGAAACCAAGCCTCAGGAATGCAAATGCGTGCGGCGTCTCCATTCTCCCCTCCTGAAGGTTTCTTCAGGGCTGAAAGAATTTAGAAGATCACAGGCTAGTTGTTTGTCATTGCACCTCCTTCCATGATCCACTATGAGGAATCAGGAGTTTCCTCAGCACAAGTACAACACACCCCCCGCCCTCCCAGGGTTCATCTACTGGGAGGGAGAGGGGTTGTCCCTAACCTTCAGGGTTTCAAAGCTGTGTGCTGCATGATCTCTTGGGGGATCTGTTCTCCCTCCCTGAGGGCTTCTGCCCTTGGAGAGCCTCCATTTGTGGCAGTGAAGAAAAGACTTCCTCTTGTAGATCACTCTCTGTTCAAAGGGGCACAAAAAGGGTGACCATTGCAAAGGCTTCACCCCAATGGAAGGCCCCTCTCCTTCAATCCAAAGTGGATCCACCCCACTGCTGTTCTCCAGCTCCAGGAGCGATTCAAACATCAGTCTAGGATCCTGGCAGCAAAATACCTTCTTCTTCGAGTGATGGTCCCTGTATGTCTTCCGAACGCGGTTGAGTACAGAGCAGCAATCAGCTCAGAGCTGGATGCAAAGATGCGATAGGTAAGGCCTGCGGCAGGACCACCTGGCCCACGGCCGCGGCTGCCCACTGGTCGATGGCCTAGTGCGCTGTGAAGGTGTGGATGGAGCACCAGATTGCCGCATGGCAGATCTTGTGCCAGGACGGAGACTTCCGCCAGGGAGGCAGAGATGGTTGCATGCACCCTCGTGGAATGAGCCATGATCCTGCAGGGTGATGCAGCATTTGAGCGTGCATAGCATTTTGCAATGCATTTAGAGATCCATTTGGATATGTGCTGGGAGGAGAGGGCCTGACCTCTTGACCGTTCCACAATGGCCACGAAGGGGCATGGAAAGTCGCAGAAAGCGTGGGTCCTGTCCAGGTAGAAGGCCAGTGCCCTGCGGACATCCAGAGAGTGCAATGTCCTGTTCTCGGGAGTGGCATGCGGCTTCGGATGGAAGAACGGGCGATGGATGCACTGGTTGAGATGAAACTTGGAAACTACATTTGGGAGGAACTTGAGGTGAAGGCACAGGGAGACTTTGTTCTGATGAAGAAAAGGAGTACTTGTGTCACCTTAGAGACTAACAAATTTATTTGAGCATAAGCTCACGAAAGCTTATGCTCAAATAAATTTGTTAGTCTCTAAGGTGCCACAAGTACTCCTTTTCTTTTTGTGAATACAGACTAACACGGCTGCTACTCTGAAACCTTTGTTCTTATGGAATTTCGTATATGAGAGGGGCCAGCCACCGTGGCCGTCAATTCGCTGACCTGCCCGGTGGAAGTGATGGCCACAAGGAAGAGGACTTTCATGGATAGGTGAGCAAGGGAACATGTGGCCAGTGGTTCGAAGGGAGGCCTGGTGAGGGCAGATTAAGGTCTGGGGGTGTGTGGGGTAGGGGTAAGGACTGTCAGGAAGCAGTTCGTCATGCCCTTCAGAAAGTGGGTAGTATTAGGGCGGGTAAGCACCAACCGTCCGTCCATTGGAGGGAGGGAGGTTCTAAGTGCTGTAAGGTGGACACGGATCGACCTGAGGGCAAGGCCCGAGTTCTTGAGCTCTAGTTCAGGACGACGGGCACGGAGCTGGTCTGGAAGGGAAGGTGGTAGAGTTGCGCCCAGGAAGTGAAGCGCTCACGGGGAGTCCCGTCCGCTGTGCGTAAGCATGTGGCGGACAGGTGGCGAACAGGCGTTGTCTACATGCGAGCCCCATCCAAAAACTAGGCCATCAGTTGAAGCGGGCCTTGGTGGGGGTGTCAAACCCTGCCGTTATCCCGCACACCATCCCCTTTGCTACGGACTCTCTATTCAGTGGTAAAAGGGAGACCAAGGGCGCGTTGCCCCGCACGCCCTCTTATAACCTCGCCTGGAGCTCGTGGAAACGCAAGGCACCCGTGTGGGTCAATGCACACGGCTGCTGAAAACGTCCGGCTCCGGCCCATGCGGCCCCGCGTTTGGAGTACAAATAGGGACCACACATCTCGAAGAGCCTCCAGTTACAGGTAAGTAACCTCCTCTCCTGATGCCTGGTGTGTCATGCCGTGGGCACTAGGAGGCTGCCGGAGCATTAGCTGTGAAGATAATTAAATGAGAGTAGCCCCCCCGCTCCCCCATACAGTGTGTGCGCAGGGATGCCACAGGGAAAGTCTACACAGCAAGTGAGTTCCCACGCCAGCGAGTCTCAGGGCCCAGTCTTGCGGGGCTCATGCGACAGCACTAAAATTAGCAACGTTTACACTGTTATTTTGCGTGCCGTAGCATGAGCCCGAGTCCGTAAACCCAGGCTCTGACCCGCGCTGCTGCGGCTCCTGCTTGCTGTCGTCTGGATGTACCCTTGCTTGCCCGTGCCTCTCTCGCAAACCGATCTGGCCAAATAAGGAAGCGGAGGGTAAGGATTTCTGTGTTTTAAGGAGCTGGAAGGGGCCCAGCCATGGGAGGCTGGGGCCCAGCCAGAAGTGGCACTCCGCTGGGTCTGTATATTTTTCCGCTTAACTAGGAAAGCTGGCCATGCACAGCTGCCCGTTGGTGCTCAGGTGACTTGCGAGCCCGGCTTTCCGTCTGACTCATGAGAAAGTTGCACACTCTCCCTTGCCCGATGGAAATACATCATCCCTTATCCCTCGGTCGGCGGTTCAGTGCCAGCCCTGGAAGGGAGTGACCAAAAGGCAGCAGCATTTGCTGGCTGTTCAACGATGTGTGTATGATGCGTTTGGTAAGTCTCGATCCAGGGTCTAGAGTGATCTAACATCACAAAAATCCCTCAACCACAATGGCTGGTAGGCTCAGCTGAGAGGCTAGTGGTTGAATGGGCCAGGGAGAATGGACTCCCCTCTCTCCCCGGGGCTGGTCCCTGCGCTGCCATTGCTGGCTTGATGTCATTCTGTGCATACGCAGAAGACTCCAATTCCAGGGCCGTGGATTCAACACCTTTCCCCAGGGCCCCAACTCTCTAACAAACACCCAGCAAGTGGTTCCTCCCGGCTTCCCTTCTCCTGACGCCTCCCACGAGCTTGTTCTTTGCTGGAGTCCAAAATGAGAACCCCCAACCGTTCTGTGGGCTAGGACAGAACTATGCGCATGGCACAGCCTGGAAGGAATATTTTTCTTCGCCTGCTGTAGCCCCGGGAATTGGGGTCAGCCTAAACCCTCCCGTTGCTGGGGGACCCTGCCCTGTGTGTAGCCACGCTGGCAATTGCTTTGGCTCTTTGCATTCCAGGGAGCCCACAATGTCGTATTTAACAGCCCCATCCCTCTGTCTGGAAGCTGCGGAATGGGCTGCCAGCCCCAAGTACAGCTAGCATCTCTGATGGGTATGTACTTAGGGTGCCCAGCCCTTCCCGCTCCGCTCTATTTTTAGAGAACTTACTCCATCAGAGCTCATGTGGGTACTTGTCCTTTACCAGGGAAACACCCCCCAGCTCCCAGTATACATATCCCCAGTGAGCATGCGGTATTCTTGTTGAAGGAGGCTCAAGATACGCACAGTAGCTGAAACACGAGTCAGTGGACCCCCTCTATAGGGTGAAAGGCTTTTACTTTGTCCCACGCTTCACCTGGCTTGAGCACTTTCCACCAGAGGATCTCAAAGCACCTTACCCACACCAGTGAGCTGAGCCTCACAACTCCCCCATGGGGTGCTCTAGGTGTTAACCTTCTTGTATGGTGGGAAACTGAGGCACACAAGGGGCACTTGCCTTGCACGAGGTCACACAGTGAGTCGGGTAAGACAACCCAGAACTCCTGGCTTGAATCCATTCTAGGCTCAGCACTGGGCCTTGCTGACATCCAGCGCTCCCATGGCTGCTCCGAGTGTCGGTCCCTTGCTGCCTCTCCACTGCACTAGCCCGGCACGGGGCTGATTTTGATCCATCTGAGGGGAAGTGCTTCATGTGTGTGCTCCAAGAGCCAATGTGAGTCCAATTTCCCCTGCCCGCGAGCCGCTGGAAAATGAATAAAAGGAGTCCGTAATGTATGCTGCAAGGGCCGCTGGCAGTCACAGCTGCAGACCAGGCTGGGGATTTAAAGGGACAATGCTGCCGGGTCGGTATTTCTGAAGAGAGCAAGGAGGCAGAGGGGGAATGGCCCCCTGAGAGGAAGCCAGGCCCCACACGCTCAGGCTCTCAGTGTCCCAAAGGGAAACGCCCCCAGAGAGCAGGCATGCTGACGGGAACCCCAACACACCTGCCGGTGGGGGGAACCCCAATGGGGGAATGCAGGAGAACCAACCCCCGAGACACCTCATTCCCTGAGGAGGGGGCTGGGCTAGCTCGGCCCCGACCCTCTGTGGTACCTCTTCTCTCATGGGCTTGCCTTGCCAGAGCAGATCCTGTCTTGGGTCAGGTTTCTGGTCCCTGCTGAGCTTTGTTCAGCTGCCCAAGATGCTGGAGTGGGGGAAACTCGTTTGCCACTTCAGGTTAAGGGGTGGTCTGGGCCAAGACACGGAGTGCCTGAGAGCCCAGCCACTGGGGAAGAGATCCTGTTGGGGCCCCTGGGGCTCATCATCTCCTGTGAATGCTTGGGAAGCAGCCAAGGTTTCCTAGTACAGTAAAAGCTTTGTTATCCGGCATGCTACGGGAATGGGGGGTGCTGGTTAGTCAAACATTCCAGTTCAGTAAGAGTTATACTTACCAATGGAGGGAGGGAGTTTGGGTGTGTGAGGGGGCTCAGGGCAGGGGGTTGGGGTATGTGAGGGGGTGCAGGCGGGGTGCTGGACCCGGGCAGTGCTCACCTCAGGCCGGGCGGCTCCCCACAAGCAGCGACCTCTGTCTACTGCTCCTAGGCGGCGGCGCGGCTAGGAGACTCTGCGCACTGCCTCCGCCCGCAGGCGCGGCCAATGGGATCTGTGGAGCCAGTGCTGGGGGCAGCACATGGAGCCCCCATGGCCATTCCTCTGCCTCGGAGCAGCAGGGCCAGGAAGCCGGTTCTGGGGAGCCATGTGGAGCCAGGTAGGGAGCATGCTGGCCCCGCACCAACCGGACTTTTAATGAATATCAGAAATGCCGGTTTCTAGAACTTTCCGGTTGGTAAAGTGTTGGATAACACGGGTTTTACGGTATCTGTCTGCAGCAGGCTCTTGTTTCAGGAATGGCCCATGGCAGCATGACATCCCCTCCCCACCCGCCCAGTCCTGTGGCATCACAATGTCCCCCCCCCCCCCTTCCTCCTGTCCTGTGATGGTGCGATTCCCCCCGATCCTGCGGCACAGCACCATTGCGTTGTCTTGCCTCCCATCCCCTGGCAATGCAACATCCTCACCCCTCCCCTCCCCTCTTCTCCGCAGCCGGTAACATTCCCTCCTGGCCTACGGCAACCCCAAGCCAGGCCTGGGTCTGTTCCTGGGTGTCTAGCTTATCCGAAGCAGCAGAGTTTGAGGGAGGTTTCAGTTCTGATCCGTTTTGTGAGGAACCCTTGAGAAACTCAGGGCGGGGGGGGGGGGGCTATCCCAAAGTGGGCAAAACATGTTGGTTTCAGCTAGGTTTTGCTTTGATTTTCAGCAGGCCACACCCTGCTCCGAATGCAGCTTGAGGAATTCCGAGTGACTTGCTGCCACTTACAAGCTGGGCTTGAATGGAAACACCCCAAACTCAGAAAAATGCATCCCCCAACGCCTTGTGACCTGAGATAATTCCTTGCCAAAGACTGAAGGGACTGGCAGGACGAGGTGCTGGCATTGGGCCCTCATGCTTTGGTTCTGTTTGATGGAGCCCTTAATGGTTGGCAGATACATACATCTTTTCTGAAACATTTATCTATCTTCTTGACTGTCATAGAAGAACCAGCTCAAGGGTGACGTCTAACCCAGTTTCCAGGAGGATGTTTTGCAGATGATACAAAACTACTCAGGATAGTTAAGTCCCGGGCAGACTGCAAAGAGCTACAAAAGGATCTCACCAAACCAGGTGACTGGGTAACAAAATGGCAGATGAAATTCAATGTTGATAAATGCAAAGTAATGCACATTGGAAAACATAATCCCAACTGTACATACAAAATGAAGGGGTCTAAATTAGCTGTTACCACTCAAGAGAGAGATCTTGGAGTCACTATGGATAGTCTCTGAAAACATCCCCTCAGTGTGCAGCGGCCGTCATAAAAGCGAACAGAATGCTGGGAATCATTAAGAAAGGGATAGATAAGACAGACGATATCATATTGGCTCTATATAAATCCATGGTACGCCCACATCTTGAATACTGCGTGCAGATGTGGTCCCTCCATCTCAAAAAAGATATATGGGAATTGGAAAAGGTTCAGAAAAGGGCAACAAAAATGGTTATGGGTCTGGAACAGCTTCCGTATGAGGAGAGATTAATAAAACTGGGACTTTTCTGTTTGGAAAAGAGATGACTAAGGCGGGATATGATAGAGGTCTATAAAATCATGACTGGTGTGGAGAAAGTAAATAAGGAGGTGTTTTACCCCTCCTCATAACACTAGAACCAGGGGTCACCCAATGAAATGAATAGGCAGCAGGTTTAAAACAAACAAAAGGAAGTATTTCTTCACACAACGCCCAGTCAACCTGTGGAACTCTTTGCCACAGAGGATGCTGGGAAGGCCAAGACTATAACAGGGTTCAAAAAAGAACTAGATACATTCCTGGAGGATAGGTCCATCAATGGCTGTTTGCCAGGCTGGGCAGGGATGGTGTCCCTAGCCTCTGTTTGCCAGAGGCTGAGAATGGGAGACAGGGGATGGATCACTTGATGATGACCTGTTCTGTTCATTCCCTCTGGGACACCTGGCATTGGCCACTGTCAGAAGACAGGACAGCGGGCTAGATGGACCTTTGATCTGACCCAGTATGGCCATTCTTATGGTCTTATGTTCTTATGTTATTCCAAGGCGTCTGAGCCCCCTGGTAACAATCAAACCTGAGCTAGTAATCATGCTGCTGAGCATTTATCTAGGGCTTGTCACCCCTCAGAGCACAACGTGCTTTGCAATGGAAGATGAGCACCACCAGCCCTGTTTTGCAAATGGGGAAACTGAGTCACCGAGCGGGGAAGTGATTTGCCCAAGGTCATGCGGCAAGACAGAGGCAGAGTTGGGAATAGAACCCAAATCGTCAGATTCCCAGGTCCGGGTTTGGATCGAGAATCTCAGTTACACTGAGGCTTGTAAGAAACCGATACAGGCTTGAACCTGATGGACAGTGTGAGGTGTTGCCCTAAAGGCACAAAGATGTAGAGATTTATTCTTCTTGTGCTTTTAGCATGGACCTATGGCCATGGCACTGCCATCACGAACCGGGAACCAGCTGACAAGGTGCCCAGACTAAGAACTATAAAGCTGATACAAGGGGGCGTTCTTAGGCCTTTTCATTGCCACTGGTTGCAGAAGGTCCAAGACACATTAAAGTAAGTCTAAATTCCAGATATGCGGGTCTTTGCATTAGCTAAATAAATAGGGACATTGGTGGGCATGCGAGAGTGTATGAAATATTGGGAGCGCGCCCGTAAAACACCAGCCATGTTAGAAAGGAGAGCAAGACTTAAATTAAGCAAGACATAATTAGGCCCAGGAATAGGGGTGGCCCAATTCAGAGCTCTCATGTGCCACAAGATGCGAGGCAGTGGATAAAAATCGCAGAGCCCCAGGTCAACATTTTTTAATTAATGAAAACATAAATGGAGTTTAAAATGGTCATAAACGCTGGAAAATGCTTGCATGTACCAGAGCATGTTAGACCGGAGAGAGAGCGCATCTGTAGCTGTGTGTGTACACCATTACCTCCCTCTACTGGATGGAATCGGAACGGCTCACCCATGTGTCATAGGTCCTATACTGCCAATAGCTCCTTTAGCCCAAGTGGAAGGTGCGGGCTTGAGCTACATGAGAAAGCGAACCTGTTGAAATGCCACTTCACTCTGGTATGTCCGTCATCTGCCATGACCTGAGAGCGAGCTCTGGCCCCAAGGCCAAGGGGCTGTGCTGGTGACCCACAGAGGAAGAGGTTAAATAAGTGACTTAGAAGAATTCTGTTTGTGCAAAGCTGGTGGTGGCCACATTCCTGCATGGAAACTTACTGCCCCTGCTTTGAGTAGTGAAGGACAGAGGAACCACTCCAACCAGTTCTGAAGAGGCGAGGCTGGTGGTGGCCACATTCCAGGTTCAGTCCCGCCCGGGCAAAGTGCCTCTGTCCAGAGCACGGAGTGGGTTTGGGGAGGAGCGCCAGCCGTGTGACGGAGCTTGGATGGCTTCCGCCTGCGTGGGGTGGCTGCAGGCTTGCTCCTGCGGTATAATGTGCCCTGCACCTGCTGCCGGAAAGTCAGTATGTGCAATCCCCAAGCCAGCCACGGCACATAGCTCGGGCACTACTCCCCATCCCCCCAAATGTTTGGGGAGCTCTAGGGTGGCCATTCTGTCTGGGATCTGCATGGGCAGGGAGGAGACTCCTGTTCCCCTCTCCTCATCCTGCCCCAGGATCTGCGCAGGACAAGCCAAACCCCTGGATGTAAGTGCTTCAGGAGAGACAAAGTCAAGCGGAGTGCCCTTCCCCTCAGACAGCACCCCACAGCTTTGGTCCCCGCCTTTGCATTGGGTTTGCAGGCCCGCTCCTTTGTCAGGTATGGGGGTTCTGCTCGTGCGGCTGCAGCTGGGAGGTCCAAGGCCCAGGTGATGTCAGCCCTGCCCCCTTGGCTATCGGGGCCCAGTGGCTCTGCTGGGAGCCACGATTTTCACTTGCAAACCTGGCCGTTCCTTCCAGTGCTGTGGTGGAAGAGAAAGGTGCCCGACCGACAGACCTGGGACTTCAGTCCCAGCCTGGGCAGCAGCAGGGCAAACCTTGCCCACACACCGCCTCGCCCCCGGAGCCTCCGCCCAGACCTGGGAGGGCCGTCCCCCAATGGGAGGGGGGCACTTCCGCTTTCACGGGCCCTTTTGGTCCTTGGCCTCTCGGCTGAGTCTGATCCAAAGGGGATGAGTGATGCTAAATGCAGGGGGTGGGTGGGTGGGTGGGATGTGATGTTAACCCATCTATAAGCTCGGAACTGCTTGCTTCATCATGCCCCAGCTAGGACACGACTCCTTCTCGTCAGCTTTGTCAGGCAGCGCGGACGACCGCACAGTTGCTGTTGCCATGGCCCTTTCTGACCCGCTTTCAAACCTCTGCCATGCTGGGAGCACCTGTACTGACTCCTGTGTTTGGTTCTTCTGAAGCCCACTTGCTCGGACGGTAACTGATCCTGTCTCTTCCCTCTTCAATCGCTCTCAACTGCCACCTCCTCGCTCTGCCAGCCTGTGCAGAACTGCTCCTAATAGTGCATGTGTAATGCCGACAGACCCCGGTCGTCGGTGGGTGGGATCAAACCGGGGACCTCTGGGGCTAAAACCGGGGACCGCAGGGGCTAAAAGCCAACCGGCTGTTTGCTAAGGCTGTAGAGCAGACTCATTTTCTCTCTCTCTCTAAGTGGTCTCGGTACAGATGGGACAGAACGCCACCCCCAGCAGGCCTGTGGGTTACACATGGTACCGTCCAGTGTTAAATATCTCGAGCAAGGGGGCTTCCCCCATCTGACAGTGCTCACCCTTAGCAGCTTTGCCCAGAAACCCTGTCTGCATTTTCCTTGGCATCAGTTCGTCCCCTTAGTCCTCCCTGCATCGCATTCAAGCACCCTAAACAATTCCTCTCTTCCGCCATGCCCCCATGCCAGCCAGTGTGAATTTTTTCTTGCTCCTCTCTGAGCTTCCTCCAGCCTGAGCTCTTGCTTTCAGAGGATGAATTCCCTGCACTGCAGTGAGAGGGGTTAATTGCCACCCTGTCTGTGATGCGTAGCCTTGAATTTCCATGTCTATGCTTCAGTCCATGGCTGCTTGGGCGACAACCTTCTGAGCAGGCTCTTTTGCTAGGACAGGGTGGCTGTGTAGGAAGTTTATGGCTTAAGTTTCTCTGGGGCGTCAGTATTCAAACTCAGCTCCCCGGCACCGCTCTACAAGCCCAGGCCCCCTCACTCACATTACTAGTATTGTCATGCGTGCGCAGTCACGCAGCTGGGAATGGGGGTCATGTCGGCGGGGGTGGGCCCACACCAATCCCAGAAATACTGGCATGTCCTGTATGCTGGGAATGCATGAGGTGGCCACCCTAGGTGTGGCTATGCCAGTGGCCGTTCAGCATCTGAGCATGCCCGATGTGAGTTAGATGTTTCTAGAAGCCCCCGTCTGTCTGAGCTGATTGCTCATGCTGTTCCAAGAATGCATTGCCTTCTCTCCCACCAGCCGGCCTCCTGAATACCTCCTAAACATGATCCCTCCCATTCAGGCTAAAGGAGAATCACCATTAGTTGTTAGCAGTACAGGGCCTATGACACACAGCTGAGCTGTTCTGATTCTACCCAGCAGAGGGCAGCAGTAACGTACCCACCAGACAGTTCATTGTTATCCTGAATGCATTTAGAGGCAGACATTGTGATCCTGACCAGTCTCTATCCAGATAGCTCCCTCAGTGTTTCCATGGGTATTTTCTCCTCCCATCCCTCTCTCATTTGAGTTCCCTGCTTTATATGTCCTCTAGACGTTTCTGTCTGCAGGAGACTATTACAGCTCTCCCCACGACTCTGCTGACCAAGGGTGTCCCTCACATGCTAAGATGGATTTTTTTGCAGTGACACTGCACTGCCAGCTCCTGTCTAGTTTGTGACAGGCTGGAGATCTGTCACGCCTCTTGCATCGCTGCTACTGTGTGTGGGCCCCTCCCTAGAACTATGTAGTCAATCCCCATCTCCCCCCATCATGGCTCAGCAGCCCCTAGATATTCAGGGGGGGTCTTCCCCATTCTTTGACTGCTCAGGAACAAGTACTTACTGAGTGACTCACAGGCCAGGAATGCCTGGGACAGCTCACTCTTGCATAAGGTCCATTCATTCACCTGCCCCAGGGGAGAAATCTATGTATGAGCTCAGGGCTCCATGCTGCTGAAGGAGCATTATCCCACCTGCCCATACCTAGGGGCACAATCAGGACATGCTAATAGGATCTCCTCCAAGCCTGCAGACAAGGGTGGTTTGCACATAGGCCTGAGAGCTCTTCCCCCGGATTTCTATTCCCTTTGCTGGTTGAACAGGCCAGGGGGGAATTTCCTGATTAGGCTCCTCTAAGGGTTCTTGGAATTTGGCTGGAGGAGGGGGGGCTTGCTTTGGTTTCATGATCCCCCCCCCCCCAGGGCATGGGGGAAGAGAAGGTTTGGCCTCTAGGGCTTGGCTTGAGCAATCTGCCCTTTTGGGAGGAAAGAGCGGATCAGTGAAGAGGGCCCTGGCCCATGGCAGAGAGGGCTCTGGGAGGGCAAAGGGCAATGAGTTGGGCCAGCATGGGAGTGAGAGTGGGGTCAGAGCCCAACCACCACTGCTGCAGAAGGGGGCGTATGTCCTTGCTTTGGGGTGGGCCAGACCACCCCAAAAGACCTTCTTGTTGGCCCCCCTCCCTAGGCCTCAGTGTTGGCTGCTTGCATGGAAGTGGCCTTTCGTTCACCCTCGTAGGTGAAGGGGAGGGGGGCGGACGGACGCTGGTCCAGTGGCCTCCCTCCACCCAGCCAGGCAGCAGTCATGAGCTGTGCCGGGCCCTGATGCCTTCTGCGTAGCCTCAGACTCACTGATCCCCCTGGCTCCATGTGACCTGAGCCCTATGAGTCCAAAGCTCCTATCGTAACCAACCCCAACTGCTGGTGGGGCATCTAATTGGGGAAATCAATGAGGGCAAGGGATACAGACGGGCTAGTAGACTCGTATACGAATGCAGATCTGGGGCCACACAACAACTCAGTTGTTGTTTTGAAGTGACCCAGCTTAGCATGACAGATACCTGGAAAGCTTCATGTACTGCAGGGAAGTGTTCGTAAATTAAATAGCCTTTTATACAAGATGAGTAACAATAACTCACTAGTTTCAGAGTAGCAGCCGTGTTAGTCTGTATTCGCAAAAAGAAAAGGAGGACTTGTGGCACCTTAGAGACTAACCAATTTATTAGAGCATGAGCTTTCGTGAGCTACAGCTCACTTCATCGGATGCATACCGTGGAAATTGCAGAAGACATTATATACACACTAAAAAGAAAACTCACTAGATAACTCCGCAGTGTTATTTCAATGTCAGACATGCCTAAGGCGCATCAGATTTGTTTGTGTGTTAAATGTTGCATACATCAAAGGATATCCTGGCCTCAGTGAAGAGTTTATATAGCGGTGTAAGTATATTGTCCAGCACAAAGACACGACGCTGGGTAACAGTTAAGGTTGTTCAAAAACCATCTACTTAAACATTAAAAAAGTAGAAAATCCAAAGTTATGACAAATACATGACAAAGCAACCCAGCAACAACTTAAAGAGAGCCTAATTTTCAGCCATTTCTGTCCATCATACTCCTATGCAAACACACTACCAAAACAACCTTAACTCTGCCCCATCATTATAGCACCTGCAATCTTTCTTACCTAGAGGCAAAGGTTCTATAAACCTGGGATCAGAGTGTTGCTTATGAGAGCACACGGCAGGTCAACCCAAATCCTTTCCAGTACATCTAACCCAGAGGTTTTCAAACTGGGGGGCATGGAGGAACGTTTGGGGGCAGGGGGTGAGAGATACCAGGTGGCTGGCAATGCCCCTGTCGCTCGGGCCAGCCCCGTGCAGTGGGGCTTAGGGAGGGAGCACCACCTCCACCCCGACTCACCTCAGTGGGCCACCTGGCCTGTCTTGGTTGAGTGGGGGGGAGGGTGCAACCAAAAATTGTAACGGGGGGGGAGAGCTCACCTCAAAAAAGTTTTGAAAACTGTGGGTCTAACCCCATCGTGTATTCTGTCTTTACTTCATGAGTTTGCAGAAAACTATTTAATGAGTGTTTTAGACAGTTAATTTTTAAATCCCTCTCAAAGATTGTTTTGCTTGAAATTTTTCACCAAAATACTTAATTTTTCTATGAAAACATTCCAAATCAAAATGAATTTTTTTAATTGTAAGGAAATTGTTGTTTTCTTTCCTTGTTCTGAAAAATAAAACATTTCAGGTTTTGATTTCCAGGTTGGAGTGGGGGAGGGGATTTTTCCCCTCTCTCCCCATTTTCAAAAGCGTTCTTGCTTTTTATACTGCCAGAAAGGAGGAGAAAGGTTTTAAAAATGGAGAAAAAGGGATGGGAAAAGATTTCCCCCCTCATTTGTATTTCTCACTGCCTCTCCCTTTTTTCCCTTTCCCCTCTTTCCAGTGAGGGACACAGGAGGAAGTAAATAAGCAGAGAAAGAGGGAAAATACTCAAGATTTAACATAAATTTTGTTTTGGCTTTCAAAAAGAAAAGAAAAGAAACGAAACTTTTGATTGCTAAAATGAAATGAAACAAACAAACAAAAACAAAAATGGAATGTCCTTCAAAAAATGCCATGGTGGAAAATTTTTGGCAGTATCGAAAATGTTCCGTGAAAATGTTCGATTCTGCTAAAAAGACAGTTTTTTGTCAAAAACAAAAATTCAGCGCCTCTGAAGATTTGGGGTGGTTTGATTTAGGGGACTAATTCTGGATCATGATTGGGGCATTCGCTCAGGTTTGATTCCCTGGGCCTAAAGGTTCAGCTGTTTTAGATCACATGCAGCGGCTGCCACGGATTTCTGATCGTCCCTCCGGCGAACACAATCATGCCACGACTTGGCTGCTTCACAGCTTGATGGTGTATTCCTGTGCTAGGTATTAGGATGATGATCAGATATCAGCACGGCACTGCGAGGCCTGAAATACGCACCTGATTCACTCCTGATCTGGCAAGGCGACATAAGCGCAACGGAGCAGGCCGTCAATATGTAGATTCGTAGCCTTTCCGGCCAGATTAGCTCATTATGATTGCCTAGTCTGACCTCCTGCATTGCACAGGCCATGGGTGCAATTTAGAGCAGTCTTCAGTTTGCTGCACCCTGCGCTGGGGGTTGAACTGCCCCAGAATAAAGGTGGTACAAAGTGGGCACAAAGTCCCCCCCGCTTCCTGTGCTGGGCACAGTTTGGCCAGAACAGGGGCGTTTCCTGAAAGTGTCGTGACCCCCCCACCCCCGCTGCCTCTCTCAAGCAGGAGCAGGGCACAGAGCTCTGTAGCGAAGGACCACTGAATAGCACTGGCCCTGCAGTGAGTGCCCCAGCTCCTAGGGGTGGCGTGGCTGTTTCCCAGCGGCCTGGCTAAAATTGAGCCCAGAGTCACTTTAATGGCTGAGAGGGGCTGGGTTCTCGAGCGCTCCAGGTGCCGAGAGGGGGAGCAGAGTCTTGCCTGGCATTTCAAGTTGGTCAGGTTCCACCTCCTCCCCTCTCCCTATCCTGACCCCCTCGGGGGGCTGCCTAGAGCCCTGCTCCTTTGCATCCAGCCGCCTGGCGAGGCCGGGAATGTTAATCATGGCCCCTTGGGCAAAGCCTGGAGAGGAGATTGATTCTGTTAATGTGTTGCTAGGGTCTCCTTGCTACACATGGTGTTTGGGGCTGGTACCCCTGCAAGTCCCATTCGTACACACATTGAAGGGAAATAAACACATCACTGTAGCATCTGGTGACTCCCCTGGTCTGGGGGATGGGGCCAGGAGGGATCCACTCCCTGTAGGAAGTGGGATGGGGGGAACCGTTTCTTCCCCATGGGGAGGGTGCACGGCTGGAGTGGCAGGTGCCTCGATGGAGAGGGGAGCACTCCCAGGGCATCAGCTGTGGGAGCGCCTCTGTCTCCTGTGGGGTAGTGACCCGCAGGTCTGTTTGTGAGCAATGGCCCTGCTGTTGCCATGCAGGTAGGGCTGGCCAGGGTGTGGTGTGCAAACTGTGGGTGGGGAGAGGGGCTGGCCATGGTGTGCTGAGCACACACTGTACCTGTCCTGCCAGAGGCGAGTGCCCGTCGCTACGGTTAAGGTGGAGTCACTTGTTCCATTATACACCTGGAGTTTCAGGGGGTTAGATTTTGCAGGAGATTCCTGAGCACCACGCTTCTGGGCTGGCTCAGAGTTTAGACTAGTGTGCGGCCTTTGGGAGATTTGGACTAAAGCAAGAGAAAGGTGCTCTTCAGTCCCAGGCCACTGGTTTGCTACTTCAGTTCCTTGGGGGTTGAACCGCAGAGTATGTGGCTTTTCATCGGCCTTGATGACGGCGCGTGATTAGCTTCTGGAACTCGCTGCCACTGTAGGTCACCGAGTTGAGTGGGGCTCAAAAAGAGTTAAACATTCATATGGGCAGCGAGGACAGCCCCAGTTAGATTAGATGGAATTAAAAACATGTAAGGAGTCCAGACCATTCTCGGAGAAAAGGCAACAGGACTTGCTAGGCCACTGGTCTGATTCAGCCCGGCAATTATTTATGTGCCGTTTTGTAACATGTTGCATTCCCCACAAAATGTGATTACAGGCCACACCAGTCCAAGCCTTTTCCCTGGATTACAATGAGACTTCTGCTAAACTAAGTGCGGTATTAAAGTGATAAGCCGCAGTTAGCTCTGAAGCAGGGAGAGAGAACAGGTCTGGCTCAAATAACAACACACTAACATTCCTCCCGGTCTTCCCTCTGCACCAGGCTGGCAGAAGTGTATGTTTGCCAAGGGCCCCGTGACCCATCTAGAACCTTCCCACGACCCGCGGGTGGGTCGGGACCCACATGTGGGAAATGTTGTTCTCAAGTGACAGGGCTTTAAAACCAGCCTTAAGTTGAATCTGCAGCAGCAATCTCCCTCCTGCTACTGAGGTGCAGTGGGTCTGCCGGAAGTTGGGAGGGACGTGGCTAACGTTTCTGCTTAGCTGGGTGGAAGTTCGGAACCCAGAGGTTGCTCTAAAGGGGACACTCAGGTAACATCCCAGCAGTGGCCTTTCTCCTGGAAACAAAATGAAGGAACGAACGGCAAAAGCCCCTGCCTTTGAATAGTGTGAAAAGTTATGCCATAAAACCACGCGTGCAACAACGCAAAATCCCCAAACGAGACATTCCATTGCACACGGGTCTCTCCCTGGGGAGAGGATGAGGAAGCACACGGGACAGATGGTAGTCACGTGACTGGATTAGACATCTAACTTCCATGGATTTCAGGTAAGCACCAGTATAGAACAGATTTCAGGGTAACAGCCGTGTTAGTCTGTATTCGCAAAAGGAAAAGGAGTACTTGTGGCACCTTAGAGATTAACCAGTTTATTTGAGCATAAGCTTTCGTGAGCTACAGCTCACTTCATCGGATGCATACTATGGAAAGTGTAGAAGATCTTTTTATATACACACAAAGCATGAAAAAATACCTCCTCCCACCCCACTCTCCTGCTGCTAATAGCTTATCTAACACTTTAGGGGTTTACAGTTTGGTTCATTGTGGCTCTCAGCCACCCCCCCAATACACATTGTTCCAGCCCCCCAGTTCTATGGGCTCGTCTGTACTTACAGCTCCGCTGGCGTACTTATTGAAGATGCTGTCTACGCTGACAGGAGAGCTTCTCTGGTGGTACTCCACCTCCCTGAGAGGCAGTAGCTATGTCCATGGGAGAAGCCCTCCTGTTGCCAGAGTGCTGGCTACGCCAGGGGTTAAGTGGGTATAAATACTTTGCTCAGGGGTGTGGATTTTCCACCCCCTGAGTGACATAGTTATACGCACATATGTTTGTAGTGTAGATCAGGACGCAGAGGCTCACACGTATGCACGCAGAGTTACAGGCAAATTATCTTTATCGGATCACTTCTGTTATTTTATAGTTACTTAGGGGCTTGGTTTGCTGGACTATTACCTATGAACTTGGAAATGAAACCTAGTCAGTTTCTTGGTCACATATTTACTTATTGCATGAATTGCACAGTAAAACTTGCCAAACCTTGGATTTCAGTTCAGCTCTGAGGCATTGTTTCCTGGTGTGAGGTTAGAGAAAGATCAGATAGAGTCGATAATCAAACACAGGGAGAGAATGCACGTAATAGCTATGGCTACGCAAGTGTAAGGTTAATCTCATGATTGGTTTCGCTTTCCTGGGTGATGGCAACAGTAGAAACGCTGATGTAGATAAGGCAACTGTACGGGTGACATTCAGACCTATTCAATGATTGAAGCTCACCCTGGGAAGAAAATACAATAGATCTTTTCCCTTACAGATAAGAACAGAAGAACAGGAGGACTTGTGGCACCTTAGAGACTAACCAATTTATTAGAGCATGAGCTTTCATGAGCTACACGAAAGCTCATGCTCTAATAAATTGGTTAGTCTCTAAGGTGCCACAAGTCCTCCTTTTCTTTTTGCGAATACAGACTAACACGGCTGTTACTCTGAAACCGAACAGAAGAACATGGGAGCTGCAATATGGGATCAGACCATGGTCCATCTAGCCCAGTATCCTGTCTCTGACAGTGGCCTGTACCACAGCTTCAGGGGGAGTGTACAGAACAGGGCAGGTTTGGAGTGATCCATCCTTCTTTTCCATTCCTGGCTTCTGGCAGTCAGAAATTTAGGGTTGCCCCGAGCATGGGGTTCCATCCCTGACCATCTTGGCTAATAGCCACTGGTGGACCTGTCCTCCATGAACTCCAGTCATCACTGTGTCCCATGGCAATGAGTTCCTCAGGTTAGTTGTGCATTGTGTGGAAAAGCACTTTGTCTTGCTTGTACTAAGTTTAATTGCATCAGGTGACCCCAGGGTTTTGTATTGTGTGAAAGGGTAAATAACACTTTGCTATTCACTATTTTCACACCGTTCCTGCTGTTATAGACCTTTCTCATATCCCCCCGAGTCCCCTCTCTGCTAAGCTGAATGGACCCGTCTTTTTAAACTTTCCTCATATGGAAGAAGAAAAGGAGGACTTGTGGCACCTTAGAGACTAACCAATTTATCTGAGCATGAGCTTTCGTGAGCTACAGCTCACTTCATCGGATGCATGGTGTGTATGGTAACACCCCAATGGGTGTTTCATGTTTTCTATGTATATAAATCTCCCCACTGTATTTTCCACTGAATACATCCGATGAAGTGAGCTGTAACTCACGGAAGCTTATGCTCAAATAAATTGGTTAGTCTCTAAGGTGCCACACGTCCTCCTGTTGTTTTTGCAAATACAGACTAACACGGCTGCTACTCTGAAACCTCTCATATGGAAGCTGTTCCAGACTCCGCGTCAATTTTGTTGCCTTTTTCTGAACCTTTTCTAGTTCTAATGTATCTTTTTTTGAGATGGGAGGACCAGAACTGCACGCAGTATTCAAGGTGTTGGGTGCGCCATGGATTTATATAGTGGCATTATGATATTTTCTGTCTTATTTTCTATCCCTTTCCTAACAGTTTGTAACATTTAGCCTTTTTGACCACAGCTGTGCATGGAGCAGAAATTTTCAGAGACCTCTCCATGGTGACTCCAAAAATCTCTATAGTGGGTGGTAATAGCTAACTTACAACCCATCATTGTGTATGTACAGCTGGGAATATTTTTTTCCCAACGTTTATTACTTTGCACTGATCAGTATTGAATTTCATCTGCCGTTTTGTTGCCCAGTCACCCAGGTTTGTGAGCTTTCGCTGTAACTCAAGCTAGGCTATTGCAAAAGATCCGCTCAAGCCACAAAATTTGGATCCAGATCACAGCTGAGATTTCAGACATCCCCCCAAATTCATGTGTGTTTGGCAATAGGATTTTGGCTTGGGGCCCATTCTAGTGATATAACAACATTGGATTGTTAACTGTATTTAAGTACACCTCTCTGCTATATGGGGGGGAAGTTATTTAAGATGCCACCACCTTAGACAGTGATCTGCTTGGGGACGACGGGCCCCAGCGGTAAGTCGCCCGGCACCCAGCGGGTATGAAAGCAAAATGGCAAGAGGGCCTGGTGCGGGGAGCTCCTTCCCAGCGATGGGGCAATCACCACCAATGAATCCTGGCCCGTTGCCCTTTGACATGGCGCTGCCCAGGCCTTCGCTGGGACAGAGGGCAGAGCCCCTTGGCTTCCTTGGCCCCGGGGCAGGCGTCCTGCCAGCCCAGCGGCTGAAGAGTTAAAATACCTGCAGCCCAGGCTCCACCTCAGTGAGTTGAGGGGAGGAAAGAGGCAGAGATCTGCGGAGCAGGCCAGTGAGCACAGAGGGCTCTGTGTGCCGGCAGGGAGGAGGGCAAAGCCAAGCCAGCCCTGCGAGTTCCCAGCAGCTGTGTAGCCCCAGGACCAGGAGGGAAGGAGGGAGCCTCTCAGGATCCAGCAGCTCCGCTAGCTCAGTCCCAGGACCCCAGCATGTTGCAGTGGTAAGTGCGCCTGGGCTTTCTGCTGATTTCCCCAGGGGGCTGGCAAGGAGATGCGGGGAGATCATCGCCCCCCACTTTTCTCTCTGAGGCAAAGACTTTGCAGCCGAGCTGGGCTCTGCCGCCCCCGGACCGGCTTTGGGGCAAAGCGTTTGGAGAGGCGCGGTCAGCCCCGGGGGACCTCCGGGTTCGGGGGTGCCCCTGGGCGGGGTTTCGGCGCCCCTGAGCGGGGAGCGCTGCCGCGGCTGTAAAGGGGGCTGGGTGGCGATCTGGGGAGTCGCCGCAGGAGTCGGGCTGGGGGAATTGTCATGGGCAGGTCGCCGGTCCGGTCCCCCCGGGGCTCGCCTGCTTCTCCTCCATCCCCAGCGCAGCTCGGCCCCGTTCGCAAAGCCCCCCACGGGGCTTCGCGGAGCCGCCGGTGCCGCTCGCTTTTCGGGACCAAATCCTGGGTTGGGTTGGGTCGGGGGGGGGGGTGTTTTGCACCATCGGCGCCCCTGTGTCCCTCCCCCTCTGCATCTTAACAGCCGCCCAAAGGCTCCTTTGAGTTTCCCAGCGGGCTGGCTCCGGAGCTGGCGCCGGGGGGAAGGTAAAGGCATGGGGGGGGCACATCTCCCCCCAGATCAGCGCACGGCTCCGTTGCTGAGATCCCCCCCCCCTCCTTCGTTGCACACTGTACGGGCATTCATGTGGAACCAGCTCAGCCCCTCTGGGGCCTGGGGCACGGCTCCTCAATGCAGGACACTGTTGCCCATTAGAGGAGTTTGGGGGGTAGGGGTGGGGGGGGGGGAGGGACTTGGTTTTCCTGACGTGTTTTTCAGTGTAAAATCCCTCTCCCTTCATTTAACCCTAAGAAAGGGACATGTCAGCCGAGAGCCCCGTGTTACCAACTAGCCGGCTGGCCGCCACGGGGCCTGTCTGAAAGTCATGGCCCCTCCTGGCTTCCGCAGAGAGGAAAGGGAATGAAATACACTCCCCTGCTGGGCCAGGGGCCAGTGGGACCCGAACTTCTAGTCTGGAACCCTGGGGTTCTAGAGCTGATCCCATGAGCTCCCCAGTCCCCAGGTGGGACTGGCTCTGAGATCCCTGTGTTCCCAGTGGCAGAGCCAGCTTAATAACTGAATCTAAACGAGGAATTAAAAAAGAGAGAGAGAGAGATTCCAGTCCAGTCAAAGGGGGTTTTGCATGGGAATGGAAAGCCTGCCTGTCTCTCCAGAGACTTTGGATTTATGGATGGACTCACCCAGGGGGCCTTCCATTCCATACAGGGCCAGCATCCAGAATGGGATCTGTTTGTTCTTAATTAGATAATTTAGATTGATAAAGGCTTGGACTAGATTCCAAGGTGGCATGACTCACCCAAGGGGTAGGCGGTGTGACCTACAAGCTGGGGGAGACCGAAGAAGAGGCAAGTGAGAGCGGAGTTTGGTCAACGTAAAGCACCCCTTCCTGGGGAAGAGTTGATCTTAGGTGGGCTTCCTACTGGTGTGGCTCCATTGACTTCAGGGAAGCTACTCCTGAGTTACATGGGTGTGATTAGAATCCGGCCTCAGGTAGCGGGCTACCTTTCCCTGCTCTCTCCCTCCATCAGTGGGTGAGTTTTACCTGTGCAGATTCTCTTAGTCCGTGGGCCAGATTCCAAAAGGATGTATAGAGAGGGTATAAGTTACACAGCAGTGAGCAGGGGAGTGTTTAAGGGAGTGTAATTTGCGGCCAGTAGAAGTTAACAGGGAGAGAGTCTCTCTCCAGTTAAGCATTACCCAGTAGCCTCCCTCTGGGACCATTGTTTCCTTGTACGTGAACGTCCCTCCCCATAAAAGCAGACGGTAGAAAATTCTGGGGGATCTCTGCGAGGAGAGGAATGTGGCATGAGTCTGGAACTCCTAGTTCAGGAATCAGAGGAGCAGCCGTGTTAGTCTGTCTTCGCAAAAAGAAAAGGAGGACTTGTGGCACCTTAGAGACTAACCAATTTATTTGAGCATGAGCTTTCGTGAGCTACAGCTCACTTCATCGGATGCATACCGTGGAAACTGCAGAAGACATTATATACACAGAGACCATGAAACAATACCTCCTCCCACCCCACTCTCCTGCTGGTAATAGCTTATCTAAAGTGATCATCAAGTTGGGCCATTTCCAGCACAAATCCAGGTTTTCTCACCCCCCCCCCCCCACACACACACAAACTCATTCTCCTGCTGGTAATAGCCCATCCAAAGTGACCACTCTCTTCACAATGTGTATGATAATCAAGGTGGGCCATTTCCTGCACAAATCCAGGTTCTCTCACCCCCCTCCAAAAAACCACACACACAATCTCACTCTCCTGCTGGTAATAGCTTATCCAAAGTGACCACTCTCCCTACAATGTGCATGATAATCAAGGTGGTCAGTTTGGATGAGCTATTGCCAGCAGGAGAGTGAGTTTGTGTGTGTGTGTGTGTTTATATATAAAGTCTACTACAGTTTCCACGGCATGCATCCGATGAAGTGAGCTGTAGCTCACGAAAGCTCATGCTCAAATAAATTGGTTAGTCTCTAAGGTGCCACAAGTCCTCCTTTTCTTTTTGGATTTGTGCAGGAAATGGCCCACCTTGATTATCATACACATTGTGAAGAGAGTGGTCACTTTGGATGGGCTATTACCAACAGGAGAGTGAGTTTGTGTGTGGGGGCGCGGAGGGTGAGAAAACCTGGATTTGTGCTGGAAATGGCCCAACTTGATGATCACTTTAGATAAGCTATTACCAGCAGGAGAGTGGGGTGGGAGGAGGTATTGTTTCATGGTCTCTGTGTATATAATGTCTTCTGCAGTTTCCACGGAATGCATCCGATGAAGTGAGCTGTAGCTCACGAAAGCTCATGCTCAAATAAATTGGTTAGTCTTTAAGGTGCCACAAGTCCTCCTTTTCTTTTTAGTTCAGGAATGTTCAAATCCAAGGTTTGCTTCAGGCCTAGGTCCAACTGCTAGTGATTATTTCTACCCTGCAGTGAGGTGCCTGGAAGGAGCTCCCAGTCTAGGGGCCTAATGCTGCACTCCCTGCTCAGTCTAATGCCCATTGAGGTCACTGGGAGTTTTGCCTGGCTAAGGACTGCAGGACTGGATCCTTGGTCTGTACAGACTGGTACATATACACTCAATGGGGCAGACTCTCAGCTGGTGCGAGCTGTCATAGCTGTGACAGTTCATACTAGCTGAGGATCTGCCCCCAGTTGGTCTGTTTTACCTCTCACCTAGGTACCTTTCACACTTGTGAGTCCTGTGGCTCTGGCTCAGTGGAGTGAGTTAGAGAATTGGGCTCTAGGGGAACCAGTGCAGAGATGATGCGTATGGTGCTATAGGCTAGACTCCCTTAAGCCCTTGTCTGCACTAGTAAGTTCCACTGGTTGAACTGAAGGTGTGACTCAAAACTGGTTTAATTGTCCAGGCACAAACTCCTGTGTGGACGTTCTTATTTTGGTTTAGCTCCAATTGATTAGAAATAGGTTTGCACCTGAAGAAATAAGGAGTTTGCCTCAGTTCAGCTAACCCCACCAGGTGTTAAATCAGAATGAAAGCAATTAAACCATGGAGACAACTTGCTAACTGCCTGTTATGTGTATGAATGGGGGAATCTACTCTGATGGCATTTACACCTTGTGCAGCTGGAAGGTGGATAAAGAGAGAAGTTAAAGCAGGACTTTATCTCACCCCTCCAGGAATCCTTCCATTAGTTATTTTTCCTGCTCAGCCCTTTCTTCCTGCCCCATGGAGGTGAATTACCACAGTGAGCCAAATTCAGAGGTGATGAGCTAGAGGGGGATATGAGTCTGATTGTGAAAGAGGCTGAGGCCTGCTGTGTGTTGGGAAGGGGTCACTGATGTAATTGGATCTGTTTAATATCCAACTATTTACCCTGTTGCACCCCTCTACTGGTTACAGTGTGGCTCAAACCAGTTCAAGCGTGTCTCCGTTCGGGCTTTGCACTAGTGCAGCTGGAACAATCTCAAACCCATCCAGCGAAACGAGACAATCCCTGAGATGGTCTCCTGTACACCCTGCGTGGGGTGTATTTGACATCAGTTCAGGCTCAGCTACACTCCCTCGCGCTGACTTGCTTGCCTCTGAATTTAGCCCAGTCTCTGTCTGTTACACACAGGTTCAAAGTAAATGAATTGCACAGGAGCTTGCTGGTACGGGCGAGGGTTTTGTTAGTGTTTTGTGAAACATCTCCTGGCTGATTGATATAATACTTCAGCTAATGGCAATGAGTTCAGTAATCTCATGATCTTTTGGGCCTTCCCTGCTGTTTGTTACGGCGCAGGGGGTGGGGTCGGGGGGGGTGGGGTGCCACGCCATAAGAAGACTGAAAAACTCTTGCGGCAGGAACCTTGTTTTTCAATTTGCTTTGCAAAGCGCCCAGCACCTGGCTGGGTGTAGTGAAAATAACGGCTGTAATACTGGGGCTGGGACAAGCGCTGTCCTAGAGCGCGACCCAGCAGACGGTGAGGTCGCGGTCGGAGGAGAGAAAGGCAGACAAGGGATGAGTGAGATGATCTGAGCTGCCTGGGTTTCTGAAAGCACTGGTGCCTACTGGGGTAAGACTAGAGTTGCCAACTTTGGTTGGCCGGATTCCTGGACATTTCACCACAAGACATAATCCTGGAGGGGTGGCAACCCCAGGTAAGACTAAGAGTGCATCTACACGGGCACTGGAGGTGTCATTTCCAGATCAGGGAGATGTCTGTGTGCGCTAAAAATAGAGCGTAACCGGCTAGCTGCTCCCAGTGTGCACCCAGGGTCTGGGACGGGATTGTAGTTGGGCGGCTGGCCTATCCCGCCGCCCACACTTCCACGGCCATGCTGCTCTTTGGACCATCCTCGCTCAATCTAAGCTCCAGCTGCAGGGTTAGACATACCCTGCTGGGATGCTGGAGAGTCCGGATGTCAGGGCTATAACCTGGTCAGTTACGAAAACCTGAGCCCCGACTACTACAGCTGCCCACGTGTGTGGGTTGGGTACTGGACTGCCTCACCCTTTTCCCATAGAGATCCGTGGCTCCTGCCACCTTGATTACTGTTGCTGCAGAAGTATCAGCTCCTGGAAATAAGGTTGTAGTGTTCATGTGGACCGGCTGCTGGGGCTGAAATGTAATTGACAGACGCGGGATTGTCACGAGTTTGTAATGATTATTTATCACGTTTATTACAATAGTGTCTAGGGGCCAACTGGAGATGGGGCCTCGTTGTGCTAGACGCTGTATAAACATGGAATAAGAAATAGTTCCTACAACATAGGGCTTTACCATCGAAACAGAGACAACACCGAGATAGCGTAGGCGAAAGGGACAGAAGGTACAAGCCGAGAGAACAATGTGCTGCTTACAAATGGCATGGCAGTGCTGTGATTGCAGTGGGGCTGTGTTAAGAGGAGGGTTAGCTGGATGGAAAGAAGGAAGGGAAGGTACCATCTTACTAGGAAGCCCTGGGATTACTAGACATAATTGGCAAAGAATCTTGTGGCACCTTATAGACTAACAGACGTATTGGAGCATGAGCTTTCGTGCGTGAATACCCACTTCGTCAGACGCATGTAGTGACATAATTGATTATAATTCAAAGCATAGAGCTGATATTGCTAATAGGTGGGAATATACTTGGGAATGATGGATCAGAGGGCAAAAGGTTAATTAACAAACTAATTTAAATAACTTGGAGTTAAGATTGCTCCTATGTATGGAACATGAGGCTTTTACATTAAATAAAACAACACCATGGAAGCAAATGGCAGTATGGAAATGAGTTAAGGGGAAGTAGATAAATATTCAAATACTCTCACAGTTCATACAGTCTCAGATAAATATATACATATAAAATATCACATACAATATCTGTCCACCTTCCTGTAACTGTTTATTTCCATACTCTTAGCTGTAACCAGAGCTACCACGTGGGTGCTTTTTACATTATTAATAGATACAAAGAAGTTATAGATGCTTATAAATGACCAGCTTCGCAGTTTTCATTAATTAAAAAACAGTTTGATTGTAAATCTTCAGGTTTTGCGTACAGTTAAGTGCCATTTAATTAAAAAAAAAAACATAAAGAAGAATTATTTACAAAATCTGGCCTTATTGTTTGATATAGTGACAGGTCCCTTATAAAATCTGTCTGGCCTGACAGGCATTTCATAAAGTTTATTGAGGGTAAGAGGAAGCAGAAGGAAATTGGGAACTCGGCAGATCATACCTAACGTGCAGAGGAAGGTGGAGCATCGTCAAATTTCTGTTGGGCAAAGAGCGTCCAGGGACATTTTAGAAAGCATGACCTCTGCGCTGAGCTGTGGGAATCCAGAGGCCTTATAGAGCATCTAGTCTCTGCACTAACCCTATATAATTTATAAAAACAAAGAAATTCTCACAGCAAAAATGTTAACGAAGTTCAGGTTATTCCCATGGCGTGTCACAGCGAGTGTTGCCACCTCTTGTGATTTTATCGCATAGCGATATTGGATGTTTTACTGAAAGCCCCAGCTCCTGGAGATAAGTATGACACGTGAATCGCAGCTTTAATTTAAAAAGTACATTTCTAGCCCCTGGCTGTGGAGAAAAGCTTGTAACTGGGACCTGAGTGCTCCCTAGAGCAGGGGTGGCCAGCCTGAGAAGGAGACAGAATTTACCAATGTGCATTGCCAAAGAGCCACAGTAATCCGTCAGCAGTCCGGCTGATCGGTGCCTCTCCCTCCCTCCCTGCACCTTCTGATCAGCTGGCGTGCAGAAGGCTCTGTGGGGGGAAAAGCGAGGGCACGGCAGGCTCAGGGGGGGGGATGAGAAGGGGTGGGGTGGGGGCAGGGCCTGTGGCAGAGCCAGGCGTTGAGGAGTGAGCACCCCCGGCCCATTGGGAAGTTGGCGCCTGTCGCTTCAGCCCCGGACTCGGTGCCTAGCCAAGGAGCCGCGTGTTAACTTCTGAAGAGCCGCATGGGGCTCCGGAGCCACGGGTTGGCCACCCCTGCCCCAGAGGCTCAAACTGGAAGGCCAAGAGAAGGTATCCAAAATTGATTTTTAAAAAAGCTCATGATTTTTAAGCCAATCTTGCGATTTTGAGAGGCCGGATATGTGATTTTTGTATGCAGTGGTGTTGTAGCCAGGTTGGTCCCAAGATATCAGAGAGAGAAGCAAGATCTTTTATTGGACCAACTTCTATTGGTGAGAGAGACAAGCTTTCGAGCCACACAGAGGCTATCTACACACACTACAGCTTCCATCAGTACAAGTTATGTCACTCAGGGGTGTGAATAAGCCACCCCTCTGAGCGACATAAGTTACACTGACCTAAGTGCCAGTGTGGACAGTGTTATGTCCGGCCAACAGAGCTGCTGCCGCTGTTCACTCACAGGTGTTGGGGGTGTTTTTGTTTTTTATCATTTTCCTCTGGGAGTTGATTCGAGAGCGTAGTGATTTGTCTGCGGTCACTCACCTACTTGTTATTGGAGCATTGAGTGCACTGGATGAGGTACTTCACTTGTTGGGATAGGCACGTGTAGGACCCCTGGATCTTGACAGGTGTGTTGTGGCAGGGGGTGTTGATCATCGCAGCAGTGGAGATATGTCTGCGGGTTTTGCATCTGTTGTTCTGGCAGGGCCTGGTGCCGCTTTGAGTTAGTGTGTCCTGGTCTGTGGGGAACTAGCTGCTGCTGCTGCTGAGCTTGGAGAGACTGGGGGGCTGTTTGAAGGGCAGAACTGGGGGTTCAGGGAAGATTTCTTTCAGAATAGGGTCCCCATCCAGTATGCGTTATAGTTGTTTGATGATACCCTGTATGGATTCCAGTGTGGGGTGGCAGATCTTGCAATCTTTGAACACTTTGAGGGTAGCGATACTGAATTTCCCTCAACCAGCCAATAATTGCATACAAAATGGGCCCTACCCAGGAACAGCCCCTCCTTTGACCAATTACTTTGAAATTTTCCAGAAGAATTCTCATGTACCCTGAAACAATCATGGAAATGCTTTTCCTGCTTTATACGGGACACGAATCAGACTCTGTTGTGGTTAGTACGTCAGAAATCCCATAGCTACTGCTTATGAGATAGCTTGCTTGTGATCGTAACTCCGGAGCTACTACTGAGTAGGCTTCATATTCAAAGCATTTCTTTATAGCTGCAGGTTTTCCCCCTGCAACTCTAAGGAAATGCCCTCACTGTGAAACCATAAGCGATCCTGCCACAAAATCCAGTGTTAAAATCAAAGAGCGCAGTGGAACCCGGGAAAACTTTATCTCCCAAACCACAGGCCGCTACTGCTTGAGCATAATGAAGCCCCCTTGTTCCAGGGTTAAAGCATAGCCGGACGCTTAGGTTTTCCCTATGCTGCAGCCAGCCACCAGCCGGCAAACTGCTTGTTGGCTAGGTTTGCGAAGGCCACACATTCCGCTGGGTGGCTCTTCTCTGTTTGTAACATGATAACTTTTGAATGGTGCACCCAATCCATTCCAAAATGTCAGGGAATGTTCTAGGCATCCCTGGCCAGAATTCTATCAATTTTGGGGGGAAATCGGACAAAAATGAAAAAGGAATAATGTGAGACATGTGTGTCCCCTGCCATCTAATTAGCACAGCCATAGAGAGGTGGGGAAATGGGTGGGGGGAATGGAAGCACAAACACCCTTGCTGTGGAGAGGAAAATGGGGGGAGGAGGAATGGAGAGCACACAAAAGCATGTGTGTGTGTGTATTTTGGAGGATGGAATGGGGGGCACACAGGGAAGGGGGAAGTTGTCCCTGACAAAGAGGGAGATGGGAGGGTGGTACAGAGGCAGCGTGTGGGGTGAAGGATTCAAGGAGCCCCAAGTCTGTGCAGTGAACTCGTGCAGTGGCCTACACCAGCTATGAAGTGTGTGACCCGCTAGTAACCATTTTCAGTGCGATACAATGGCTAATAGTTTTGGCTTAATCATGATGTTTTTCCAACATGGGTGGCGCGTGAGTTTCCGAGGAGATTTAACTCTGTGCCAAATTGCCAGGGGGTCACAACCAACTGCTTCGGAGCTAGCAAGACCCCAAGGGCCTTAGAACCAAACCAGCATTTCCAGCCCGGGGCCCGTTTTTCAAACGATCTGTTACCTGGAATGAATGTAATCAATTTTCTTCAAACGTTGCAGCAATGTTCGCCTTTGCCGTCAGCAGTAACCTGCCTACTCACAGCTCAAACCAATTCTGCTCAGCTGAGTTCTGGGGGTAAGGGATACAAATCAGGCATTGAGGGTTGTCGTGCCGTAGCGCAAGAGCGATGGGAGAAGCAGATCAATACAAGATTGGGGTATTGTGGGCCTCAAGCAGAACCTTTGTAGCACCCCAGAAATGCAATATTGCATTAGCACACAGAGAGGCAAGAACCCTGAAAGTGAGGACGAGCAGGGCGTGGATTTGAAGGAGTGGGGAGGAGTGATGTCAGCTTGACAGGCCAGGAAGAGACATGGGTTTGGACAGAGCCCCGTGGGACCCCCACTGAAAGTGGGAAAGGACCTGCCAAAAGAGCGGCTGGTGCAGTGACCATAGGCAGAGGAGAGAGGAGGACCGCAGAGGATGGTATCTGAAAGGCCAGGAGAAGAAGGACGAGGATGTGAGCAGCGGAGAGGAGACATAGGACAAGGACGGAGGATGGCTGAGGCTGCTCGAGACCAAGTGCGAACAGTCTCAGTGGGGTAGAGAGGGTGGAAGCTGGACTTAGGGAGGAGAGGTCCAGGCTGGCGCTGGATGGGAGGGCCCTGAGGCAGCAGCTGTAGATGGTGTGTTAGATGAACTTAGCAATGAGAAGCATGGGCAGTGAGTGGAGCCCCCTTTTGGGGAGGCGAGCCCGCAATTCCACCCCTTCCGCCCGCCCCCTGGCAGCCAGAGCCCCGAGCCCCCCTGCCTCCCCGCGGCCGGAGCCACAAGCCTCCCACCCGGAGAAGGCCTGAGCCCACCCACACCCCTCATCTGGAGGCTGCCTGAAGCCCCAAGACCGCCCCCCCCCACGCCTGCTCGGAGGAGCCCGGGCTGGCTGAAGCTGGAGTGTCCCCCCACCCCCCTTGGCCGGAGGAGCTCTGGGCCATCCAAAGCCCCGACCCCCTCCCCCAAGTGCCCAGAGGAGCCCTGGGCCAGCTGCAGCCGGACCTCCCCTGCCCTCCTCTCCCCAGACCCAAGCCACCGCGGGGAAAGGGTCTCTTCGAAGACGCTTTTGATATGTCCCATGCAGTTTCCGGGGCGGCTGAGGAGGCGGTATGTGCTGCTCAGCTTCCTGGGCTCCTCAGTCATCTCCTTGGAGTGGAGGGAGATGACTGAGGAACCCAGGACGCTGAATAGCACATGCTGCCTCATCAGCCGCCCCAACACATGCATGGGGCATTATAAAGCAAAAACTTCGCCCCCAAACCCCGCAACCGGGGCTCTGGCAGCCTCCCCTGGCCTATTATACCTGCCGCCCATGGTGAGAAGGGAGACGGGGCAGCAACTGGGAGGCCGGGGATGGGGTGGGGAGGGACGTGGAAGAGGTGAGCAAGAGGCAGAGGAGAGTGAGAGGCTGAGGAGGGGGAGGGAAAAGGGGAGAGATGTCCGCGGCCCTGAGGGGCAGGAAAAGGGGTCAGATGGAGGAGAGCAGGGGCGAGACCTCGGTGTGGGAAGAGGGAAAGGTGTTAGAGGGGCTGGAATGGGGGTGGGGGGTGGCGCAGCGGATCTCATTGATTTTCTCTTGGGAAAAATCAGCCTGCATTGGATGGAGGGGGAGGAAATGTGGGCTACAGAACGGGGGCTTGTGTGACCCGGACGGAGCTCTGGGCGAGGTTACCGTCCATATGGGACGCGCCGTCTCTGGGAAACGCTTTCCAGAGCAGCAGCTCCTTCCCAGGGGATCCCATCAGCCCAGCACACTTCCTGTGCCTCAAGCTCCACGAAATCAACAGCCCCGATGCTACACCCCTTCCCTGCCCCTACCACTGCCAGCTCCGCTCGGCATCTCACAAATGCCTTGTGTTCGGAGGAGGCGACGGGGTCCTGGCTGGGCAAACAGGTCATTGGCTGGGGGAGAAGCCCTGACCCTCACGGGGCAGTGGGGCGGGAGGAAATGGGAGCAGATGTGAGGGCGGGAGCAGCAGGGCTGGAGCCGGTTTGGGAGCTATGCAGATAACCGCAGTCGGGTCCCGTCCTCAGTACAGACAGCAGAGAGCTGGCTTCTTCTGAGCGCTCTGGGACAGCAGCCCTGGGAAGTGGGGATGGCGGGTGAGGAAAGGAGGTTCTTTTTTCCCCATCCAGGGCGTAGCAAACTTCCCAGCGTCCTGCATTAGGCAGATCCAAATGGACTCAGCAATGGCCAGGTATTGCCCCCTCCCTCTGCCCCAGGGACAGAAGAGAAAATGCCCTCCATGAGTAATCACAGGAGGAATATTGTACCTGTTAGATCAGCGGCGCTTGTCACACGGCTGGTAGCGTCCCGCATGTCTGACTGTGTCTAGCGATGAGTGAGACGGACGGACAGGTTGTGTGGATTTATTGGTGACTCTCCGCTTCCAGCAGTTGTTATGTCAGGGAGAAATTACAAGGAGCATGTGAAGGGGGGAGGGGTTTAACATGCAGCGTTTTGAGAGTGCAAAAGTTGAAGACTGAGAAAAATCTGCCCCAAAAGTTTGAAAACAAAAGTTTGCTGAGAGCAAGTCAAGTGGGTTTTTTACCCACGAAAGCTTATGCCCAAATAAATCTGTTGGTCTTTAAGGTGCCCCTGGACTCCTTGTTGTGTTTGTGGATACAGACTAACGCAGCTACCCCTGATATTACCATAGGCGCCAACCTCTCCTGGCGCCGGTGGGTGCTTGCCCCGCCCCAACTCCACCCTTGCCCTGTCCCCATTCCAACCCCTTCCCCAAAGACCCTGCCCCAACTCTGCCCCCTCCCTGCCCCTATTGGACTCCTTCCCCAAATCCCCGCCTCCTCCCCTGAGCGCGCCGCGTTCCCGCTCCTCCCCCCTCCTTCCCCCAGCTCCTTAGGCTGTGGCAGCAAGCGCTGGGAGGAGAAGCAGGGACAAGACGTGCTCAGAGAGGAGGCAGAGGTGAGCTGGGGTGGGGAGTTTGGTTGCCGGTGGGTGCAGAGCACCCACCCATTCCCATGGAGTTGGTGCCTGGGGATATTAGTCAATTAATGACATAGGATGTCTTCCTACCCTCCTTACAAATGTGAAAGTAAACCATATGTACCTAGACCTGGGCAGAAAACCTACGTTTTTGCCATGAAAACATTTGGTTCATGTTTTTAGATTGAAAAGTTCCACTTCTTTCCCCAAAGGGAGTTCAGAACTGTTTCAAAATGGAAATGTTTATTCAAATCGCCACTTTAAAATGAAATGACAATTTTCATTTCATTTCAACTTAAAATATAGGGGTGAGAGCAAAAAATGGAGGTGATGGTGGGGTTGGTTCTTTTTTCCCCTTCTGTTTAAAAAAGACCTAAACGACATTTTAAGTGGAAATGGAATTTGAGCTTTCGAACTGACATTTCAGCGTAAAATATCGTTCTGATTTGCTTTTTTCCCCCCTAAACCAAAAATGTGAAACAAAATGACATTTTAAGGCACTTGGAAATGAACATGGATTTTGATATTTATGGTGGAAAAATAGAAAATTTTCACTGGAATTGACACTGCAAAAAAATCGGTTTTGATGGAACCCTATATTTCAGCAAGAAAACTTTCTGCCCTCACTGTTTTAATGAGTGTTGTTTTGTGTCTGATATTTACATGGTGAGAATTTGTAAACCGGCTAAAACTTCTTAAATGAATAGACAAAAAACGTCAATTGGCTTTACTCGTACCCTGGAGTGGGGCTGCCTCTCCCCCCCACCTCCCCAACCCCTCACCCTTAACATATCCTAGATACACTCATGGAGGATAGGAGGGTAGGCAGGGATGATGTGAAGTGAGCTGTAGCTCACGAAAGCTTATGCTCAAATAAATTGGTTAGTCTCTAAGGTGCCACAAGTACTCCTTTCCCTAGCCTCTGTTTACCAGAAGCTGGGAATGGGCGACAGGGGATGGATCACTGGATGATTCCCTGTTCTGTTCATTGTCTCTGGGGCACCTGGCACTGGCCAATGTCAGAAGACAGGATACTGGGCTAGATGGACTATTGGCCTGACCTAGTATGTCCGTTCTTATGTTCTCCCTGTTTGTCCCACTCAGTTTCCTTCTCTTATGTAATAAGCATTGTCTGGTATTTGCATTGCAGTGTCTCTCTGATTGTAAGAATAAAAGATTCTTGCACAGAGTGGGCCGACCGCTGAGGTTCTACCCCAGCTGACAGCATCTTTTGCCTTAACCATACATCTTGTCTCTTTAGGAAGAAGACGATCTACAAAAGTGTCTGCCTGTCCTTTGTGCTGGTGATCATGGTGACAGTGCTGCAGAGGGGGATGACTCCTAGCCATTTCATGCCGGGCCAGCAGCAGAAAGAATTGCACCAAGAGCCTGTGAAAGCTCAGAAGAGAGATGACATCTTCTCCAAGACCGGCCACTTCTGGAAGAGCAAGATGGAGAAGACCCACCTGGAGGTGGAGGGAGTCACTGAGAACCAGGTGAAATCCTGGGATGTCACCACTATCAATTGCACGGCCAACCAGAACATGAGCAAGATGGACTGGTTCAAGGGGCTGGAGCCCAACTTTCAGCAGTTCCTGCTTTACCGGCATTGTAGGTACTTTCCCATGCTGATCAACCACCCAGAGAAGTGCAGGGGTGACATTTACCTGCTGATTGTGGTCAAGTCCATCATCACGCAGCACGACCGGCGGGAGGCCATTCGAAGGACCTGGGGCCAGGAGAAGGAGGTGGATGGGAAAAAGATCAAGACTCTCTTTCTACTGGGCACGGCCTCCAAAGAAGAAGAGAGGGCCAACTACCAGAAGCTGCTGGATTATGAGAACCACATCTATGGGGATATCCTACAATGGGATTTCCTGGACAGTTTCTTCAACCTCACCCTCAAGGAGGTCCATTTCTTAAAGTGGCTCAACATCTACTGTGACGGCATTCGCTATATCTTCAAGGGGGATGACGACGTCTTCGTCAGCCCAAGCAACATTCTGGAGTTCCTGGAGAACAAGAAGGAAGGAGACCTCTTTGTGGGAGACGTCCTGTACAAGGCCAGGCCGATCCGGAAGAAAGAGAACAAGTACTACATCCCCAGCGCCCTCTACAACAAGAACAACTACCCACCCTATGCGGGTGGTGGTGGTTTCCTCATGGACGGGCCCCTGGCCATAAAGCTCCACAAGGCCTCAGAGACCTTGGAGCTGTACCCCATTGATGACGTCTTCCTGGGGATGTGCCTGGAGGTCCTCAAGGTGGAGCCAGTCAGACACGAGGGCTTCAAGACCTTCGGCATTGTGAAGAACAAGAACAGCAAGATGAACAAGGAGCCGTGTTTCTACCGGGACATGATGGTGGTTCACAAACTGTTGCCCCTGGAGCTGCTCCAGATGTGGAGCCTGGTCCACAGTAACTTAACCTGCTCCAGAAAGCTCAATGTCCTTTAGCGTGTGGCTTCCCTGAGGAGCTGCGTCAGGAAGGGCTGAAGCAGCTGGAACCTTGTCCTGCGGGGCGAGGGGAAAGAACCTAGAACCAGATGAAGGCAACAAACTGTTTTGGGACTACTCCAGAGCCTTCCCTTCCGGCAACGAGAGAAGAGAGACCGTGTTCGGGGGGAGGGAAGGTTTCTAATGGGGTACTTTTGTACTGTACTGCGTTTTTTTTATCCCCAACTGGGTTGGGGAGTCACTGAAAAAGAAAAAGGAGAATGAGAGAAAAGAAAAAGAGAGAGAGAATGGGGATCATCTTGGGGGAAACTTCTGGATGACACATTTCAGGAAAGATGTGGTCAAATTGGAAAAAGTCCAGAGAAGAGCAATAAATATTATAAAAGGTCTAGAAAACATGACCTAGGAGGGAAGATTGAAAAAGTTGGGTTTGTTTAGTCTGGAGAAGAGAAGACTGAGAGGGGACATGATATGTTTTCAAGTACATAAATGGTTGTTACAAGGAGGAGGGAGAAAAATTGTTATCGTTAACCTCTGAGGATACGAGAAAAAGCAATGGTCTTAAATTGCAGTAAGGGTGGTTTAGGTTGGACATTTAGGAAAAAACTTCCTGTCAGGGTGGTTAAGCACTGGAATAAACTGCCCAGGGAGGTTGTGGAATCTCCAACACTGGGGATTTTTAAGAGCAGGTTAGACAAACACCTGTCCGGGATGGTCTAGATAATACTTAGTCCTACCTTGAGTGCAGGGAACTGGACTAGACGACCTCTCGAGGTCCCTTCCAGTCCTGTGATTCTGACTGACTGGCACATGCCCTGCCCTGCAGCGTCCCTGTGTCATCCTCTTGCCTGGGAGCCCCTGAACAGAGGAATGCACCTGGTGTGAATTCCTCAAAGATTTCTCTCTCCTAGGGGGAAGGAGATGGGGGATTGCGAATTTCAAAACAAGCACACAGTGAATCGCAATTTGGTCTGGCCAGCGCAGTTGCACGCTGCCCCAGAACAATAGGCTGCAGCCACCCCCATTCTAATGGCTTCATTTGCCTATGGCTCATCATCGCCTTGGACAAGTACCCTTCCACTGCTGGTCACACCGTTGTCTCTCCAGCCAAAGGCACAGTCTGGAGTCGGCTACCCCTCCCCCTAGCGTTGCCAATTTTGGTTGGCTGTGTTCCTGAAGGTTTCATCACATGACATAATCTTTAAATGAAGATTAATCTTTAAGTCCTGGAGACTCCAGGACAATCCCGGCCCCGGGAGACATGACCCTCCCCGCCCCGGTGGGCATGGTGCCACCCCTGAGCTTTGTGATGCTAGTTCCACGGAGGGTTTTCCTTTCCCTCCCTGTGCCCGCGGCCGTGGCCCCAGAGACTCTCTGAGGACACTGCCAGCGGCCTGACAGTGGCACCGTTCTGGGGGGGACTGTAGCCAAGGGCGGGAGGCCAGTTCGTGGCTGGGTCGGGCCTAGCAGCAGCCGTGCAACCACGGCAACAGGTGCTAGGCTTCTCTCCCACCTGAGCAGAGGGCAGGCTGGAGTCGGGGCTGGAGGTCTACAGCCCCACCCCGGGCCCTCAGTGGAGGGCGGGAATGGGACAGTCTGTTCTAGGTAGAAGTCAACATTGGGGTTAACCCCAGCGCCAGGAAAACCTGCCTTGAAAGGTCCACTGGTAACACTCCAGCAGGCAGCAACACACCTGTTGCAGGAATACACATGACCATGCACCCCCCACCCGTTACACCTGCAAAGTCACAGCTACATCCGTGCACACGCGGGTGCACAGACATGTCCACGCACAGCCCCACAGTGAGATGCACATATACACACATGCACAGGCATGGCTCACAGATGTCACACAGTCCTGTACACGCAGGCGTGCTCACGCACACACCCGGGCCAGAGCAAAGCCGTCGGTGTGAGCATAGCACGTTGCAGCATAGACACAACGGGACATGGATGTGTGCGCACTCACGGATGGGTGAGCGCACAGCCTCATATGTACCCCGAGCACGCAGAGAGAAACACACCCTCTCTCCCTGGTGCCAGCCATTGAAAGGAAAGTACTCCTACTACCTCAAAGGTCCCCCTGTGCAGCACCTTTTGAATGTGGCCTGGAAACGTGCCGGTTTCATTCACTCCAAGTCTGTACGTTCCCCAGGTTAGAAAACAAACAAGAAAGGAGAAAAGCCAGCCAAAAAAGCCAACTTCATGCCAGGTTTCGCCACTTACCCTTGGCCTGTGCCCACCTTCTGCTCAAATGCCTTGCACATTTGGAAGTGGGGGGTTGGGGAGGGGGGAGACGCAGGAAATCCAGTGCTGTTGAGTTTGGAACTAGACGGTTAGGCAGACAGTCTGCTAGGATTTGGTCCAGAAAATTTGTGCTTTACTTAGTTACTGTGAACTTTTATTTAAGCTTTAAGGGTTTTATTTTGTGGTGGGGGAGGGTGGAAAAGGAAAGGGGCTGGAAATGGACAAATCCACCCCCCCCACTCCACTCCCCAACAAAATCGTGCAAGTTCCACTCCCACACCGTCCCCGTCCCGTGTGCAAACACACTGCGTGTCTGACGGTGAACGGCAGATGCACAGTGTCGCCCCCACCCGTCTCCCTGCAGAATCCAGAGGCCTCCTTCAGGGAGCGCTATTTCCGAACGAACGTCCACACGTCCACTCTCGCTATACATATCTGTGTAATGTATGTCTGGGTCCAGTATCTATGTATGTCTATTTATAGGGTATACCGTAGACAGGTATGTATCATGTGCATGTGTAAGGCGAGTATTGACTGTGTACGTGAACATTTCAAGGTTGCTTTTCGCCATGGTGGGAGCTGTACAGACAAATATGGTAGGTCTGAGGACATTTAGTTTCTAAATAAAGGGTTTTTAAAAAAAATCACCTCCACTATTTCCTAGCAGCTGGGGCTGCTGCGGGGTCAGCGGGGACCATGGATGTGTCTCACGGGAAACAATTTTGCCTAGAGTTGACCTGTGACTTGTGGTCCTGCAGATTTGATCTCCGACCTCCAATCTTGGCATCACAATGGTTTGGCTCTGCCCAAGAGAGCCCCACTCCCTGACGGTCACCACCCTAGATACTGTGCTGTATCTGCTGCTGATGCGCAACTGTGCGGCTAACCGGGCGCAGCCGCGAGTATCAGTCCCAACCCCTAGTTTGAGACCCACTGCACTAAACCCATGTCTACGCTACCATTGGGGATGGGGGGGTTGTGTGACTGCAAGACTTGCAGGCATCCCCGAGCTAGCTTTGATCTCACGAGCGCGGGCACCAAAAGCAGTGAAGCTGCAGAAGCATGGGTGGTACATGCCCACCTCGAATCCTGGGCAATTCCTTGGGTGGTTTGCCAGCCTGTACTAACATCCTGCTGCTGCAGCTTCGAGTAGACAGTCCTGGTGTATTGCCCCTGCTAGAGCCCTAGGCTGGCTCATGGCGATCAGTAACTGATGCCGTGCGGCGTGGCCAGACTTCTGACTGCTACTGTATCCACCCTGAGCACTCCGTCCCCGGCTGTGCCGTGATACCCCCCGCAATGCAGTGCCCTCATCCTGCTGCCGCTCTAGGTGCATCTTCGCTGCGAAGGCTGCCCTGCTGAGGCCCTCTGAGATAGCTGTCCCCGGTTATCCCACAATGCACGGAGACAAAAGCCAATGCAGGCGGCGCAGTGGGTGTTGAACAGTGACACGTGGTTGGGGAAAAAAGGCTGCCCGTATGGACACACCTTGGCTGTGTTTGGTGTAATCAGGTCGGGGAGAGAGGGTCCCACCCTGGTAACAGAGCCATGGTTTGTCTCCTAGGGCCTAGCTGCTGTCCAATGTACGGATTTCACCCTGCACCTCTCACTGTTGATATCTATAGCGAGAGAATGGCCCAGGCCAGAGGGCACTGAACTGCGTACAGGCTTTTGCTCTGGCCCAGCACAAGGTGCTAGGCTGGGATTTGGGGCAGGGCACTTGGCTTGCAAAGCTTCATCACCAGGCCCAAGCCCTGCAGCTCGCTAAGGCTGGGAGCAATAGGACGGGGGACCATGCAGGCACCGGGAGCAGCTTTCAATGGGCAGCAACTGGCTTTCACACTAGCAGGTGGGTAAATGTGGTGCCAGGCTTGTCCCTTGAGCAGGGCAAAGTACTGGGCAAGGGGCATCCGGCCTGTGCATTTTGTGCGCTCTCTCTCCCTGGCACTTACCAAGCCCCATGTTACCAAAACAGCCCCAACCATGTAACCAGCATGTGGGCTTATCGCCTGCTGGCACCCAGCTGTGTGCGGCTGGAGCTCCCTTGTGCTGCAGTGATTTGCTGTGGGGCATGTGTGCGTGGCGGGGGATTTCGCTGCAAATTCTTTCCCCCTGCCAGGGGCACTGCTCGTTGGATGTCCCTGTTGGCTAGTTCACAGCGGCCTTCGCTCGGCAGCATGCGCCTGTAGCTGGCTGAAGCTTGGGGCTTTTTGCTAACTAGCCTGGCCTGAGACATAGCAAGGTTCCTGTGAATTTCCCAGGAGCTTGGTCAGTTTCCTTGGCCCCATTATGCTTTGTCAAGGAAGTCGCTCCTTCATGTCCCTGGAGCGTGGCAAGGGTTGGGGGAGAGCCCATGGCACCCCCTCAGCGGAGCGATCGTAGAACAGGCCACTTCCCCAGAGGCAAGTGCAGCCGAATTGCTGTACTGCTTGGCTCAGTGCTTAATGATGCTCATGGTGGCAGGGCCTGGTGCATTATCATTGCCCCATACACACAATCCCTACCATGCTAGTTACTGCCCTGCTGATCGGCCCTCGCTAGACCCCTGAACTGTGTTCCACGCTGCCAGGCAGGCATGTGCATTACACAATGTTCCTGGTGCGGCCAGCCAGCCACATGTGCTACTTCGAGGGTGAACTCGCCCTCCTTTCTGAGCTACTGCAAGGTTTTTGTACCTCCCCTGTTTGTGCAAAGCCCTTCGATACTTGTGAAAACAAGCACACTGGAACTGAATGGCTGAGGCGTGGCAGAATGGCCTATTGGTTAGAGCTGGCACCTGGGTGTCAGGATGCCTGGCTGCTCTTCCTACCTTTGCCACTGCTTTAAGTGGGTGGCTTTGGTCAAGTCACCGCCCCATGCTGTGCCTCAGTTTGTTTATTTGGAAAAAGGAGCTCCTGATACTGACCCACCTCCGTCAGTGTGCATTATGTAACACAACAGAGCAGGCCGCTCATTGATTAAAAGAGATCGGAGCTTCATATGGCTACCAAGCAGGACCCGACAGGAGCAATTAGATCCTTAGGGATGTGGAGGAGGGGCATTCCTGCGGGGTTGCCCCTAACCCGAGCTCAGTCCAGACCATGCTGGGTACCAGCTGAGTGGAGAGAGCAGGGCATTTTTCTCACCCACAGAGCGGGAAAGGGAAAGAGGGAGCCAGGGCCCTAGTTAGGCAGTGGGTCAGGGCTAAGGGAGGGGCGTTATGGAGAGGACAGACAGTGGCACATGTCAGAGAGCTGGCAAAGGCAGAGGAATTGTGACTGATGGAAAGGTAGGGGGATGATGCTATGGAAGCAAAGATGCCATGATGCTGAGCGGGGCAGGGGGACTTAGGACGTGCCCCAACCTAACCCCCAGTGGGGGAAAAACCACCCAGAACATGGCATCAGGGATGCTCTGGGGCCCCTCACTAAGCCCTGTCTGTGTAATGGAGCCTTCTCCGCACAGGGTGTGCCTAACCAAGCTCAGGCCTGCCATCTCCTGGAGAGCTGTAGAATCATCCGCAGGTGTGAACCCATGGGAAGCTCTGAAGGGAGCGATCCTGCCGCTGGAGGCCAGGTTCAGGTTGAGGGGCAACAACGCGACTACAGTTGATTTGGAGGCTGTTCATTATTTACCCGCAAGAGACTTGCCTGACCCAGAATCCTCCCTCCAGCATAGCTCACGGCTCACCTCTGCACCCACCAGCTGGCGCCTCTCCATGCTGTATTGATACGCTGGTATCAGCTCCTTCTCGAGACTGCGGCATGATCCCAGGGACCGCCCGGCGGCTCTCATCTTCTTGACCTGCTTTGCTAGCTCTTGAAATGCAGCAAGCGCATCACTGTTCGGCCCTCTAGGTGCGGGAACTATGGGTGCGGGGCGTGCTGCAGAACCCCCAGTTTTTGTGTGGGGTCCCGGCCGCAGGCGTTGCGCCTGGAGCTCCAACTATTGGCCCCGCATGTGAGGTCCCAGCTGCAGGCCCCACACCGGGGACTCTGCTCCCGCCCCCAGCTGTGGTTCCAGCCTCAGCCCCCTTACCCCTGTCTGCATCACCTCTCCGCCACCCCCCTCGTCCCAGAGCCAGCTCTGGGGAGAGGGGGCACAGACAGGGCTAAGGGGGACGGGTGCGAGGTAAAAAGTTGGGGGACCACTGGCTTTCAGCACCCCCTACTGTAAAAATGGTTCCAGCACCACTGTTTGGCCCTGCCACTGGAAACCTGCAAACAACACACGCAGCAATGCCGAGGGCCTGGGGCATTTCCAGTGCCCCATACAGAAGTTCATCAGCACCCTAGTTTCCGCCTCTGTTGCTTGGCTCTCCATTGCCCTCGAGCTGAGTGCCATGCTGGAATGCAGTGCGTGAGGCATCAATTAGGAACTGATGGGGGTTTTCTTTTATTAAAAGAAAACACAAAGACGCAAGACAAATAAAAATGTTCCTCTGACGTCAGATTTGCCCCTAGCAGCTGTTATTTGAGCTTGCTACGGAGATTATAAGTGCAATCAGTCGCAAGAGTATGCTGGCCCTGTCAACATGAGCAGCCCTTGGAGCAGTGCCTGGGAAGGGATGGGTTAGTGCAGCGTGTGGGTGTTGTGAGCACACATCAGGCCAGGTCTGTGTGAAAGGAGCTGTGGGGTGTCACTCTGGTTCCTGAGGGACACGCGGCCACATCACTTGGCAGCCTCAGCTGAAAGGGAGCCCTTGAGGTGGTCTGTCCAGAGCAACCAGGAGGCGCAGGGTCGGGGTCAGGGGCCCTGCTCCTGCTGTACCACGTGCAGGGCTAAGGAGAGATCTTTGTTCTCCAGACCTGCCCCCGGCACCTTTTCCCTGCACCTGAGTCAACGAAAGGGCCGTTCTCCAGCAAACAACGAGGCCAAGCCCACGCTGAACTTGGTGTTCTGCAGGCTGTGCGACACTCATCTCCAGCTGTGTCACAGTTGCCCAGCCCAGTCCTCGCTGTGTGAGGCCTGGTGCCAGAAGGGAGGCACTCAGTGCTACGAACCCCACCAGCTGGCACGAGGGAGCTGTCCTGAAGGGATTCGGCCTGGGCAAAATGGTTGGAGGTAGCTGTTTGTCCCCATGGTTTGCAGCAGAAATGAATGAAAACCTGGTTTCGCCTTGAAATTGCCTTTATTGAGGGTTGTGAAACTGGTGAAAGGGGCACGGAGGCCTCTGATTAACCCCTGAAGCGAGTGACACTCAGATGGGCCCTTGGCCCACCCCTGACCCATGCGCCCCAGCTGTGACGCACTTTAGTCCCCATTGGCCTCTTGGCCAAGCCCAAGCACAAGGTAGCAAACTGGTGCCAAGGGCAACGATGACTCTTGTGCTATAGGATGGACACCTGCCTGGCACAAACTAGCTGGAGTTCCCATCCCCTAAGCCAAGCAGCCCTCACATAGCAATACCAACCTGAACCCACAACCTAGCGGGGCAAAGAGCTCCTTCTCTCCTTGGCTAGCTCCGGAGCCAGCCTGTTTGAGGGACACTCTCTCCCTTCCAAGGCCCGTCTTGTTGGCCTTTGCTGTCCCCGTCCCAGCCCATTTGTCCCCTCACGCCAGGTCACTCCTGCTGCTGAGGGGCCAGAGCACTGAGTGCAGCCCAGGAATCTCTAGGGCAACCCCTTACGGAAAGGCAGCAGCCAGCTTCTTCCATGCAACTGCGGCATGGCAGGAAAGAGCCTTGGCCTGTTCTCAGAAGCCTTGGAAAGAGACCTTATCTCCTAGGAGACAGGGTTTGGGCCTGGGCTTTCCTGGTGGCTCCCCAGTGGCTGCTCCTCAAAGAAGCAGGGCACAGTTGGAGGCAGCCCCAGTTGGGTTGCAACCCCCAGTGGATCACAGCAGCTGAGCTAAGCCAAGTGTCTGCCCAAGGACCTGGCCTCCCAGCTAGGAACACAGATATCTGCCTCCCTAGGGTGTGCCCCCCCCGCCCCCACTACCTAAAACCCGCACAGATGCAGAAGAACAGCCAGGAGCATCACCCTGGGGGAGTGGCTCAGTGTACTAACGGCCAGATCTGCCAAGCAGGAGACTGTGATTCCTATTGATCCCACTCCCTGCTGCAGATCCACTTCCTCCTGGCCAGGTAGGAGGAGGGGGCAGAAACGCCATGAAAAGACTTCAACCCAGGAAGGGACGGGGCCCTTCTGGGCAGCAGCCGTGGTGTGGCAAGCCGGCTGCTGGCGGGAAGCAGGAAGACACCTCGAGGGACTTGCGTAGCGTAGGTCGCAGCAGACGCCCGGGAACCGCGGTGGAGCAGGGTGCGATGGCAGACCCGCAGCTGGGACCAGGTCTGTGTGGGACTTATGGGGAACAGCGGCGACGGGGTAAGCGGCCAGGGCAGAGGGGGCCCCCAATGAGCCAGCCAGGCCTCGCAGTACGTGCGTCGGAGCCGTGGTACACCTGGCACGCAGCTGGTATCGTAAAGGGTTGGTGGGCCACAGTGCAGCACGTCTAATTACCCTGATGAAGGCCGTGGCACCCCTGTGCTCCCAGCTATACAAAGGACACCCGTGCCCTGAGGAGAAGGGCCTCATCGGTAACGCACATTCTGGCTTTTCCTCTGTGGTTTCTTTTGGCCTTATTCAGAAGCATCAGCTACTGGCCTCTCGTTTGGCTCACGCAGCAAGAGAATCGCTGAGCACGGACCCACTGCAGCATCTTTCATACCGGGGACCACAAACCCTGCCGAACATAGACAGTGAGTAATGGAGGCCCGGGGAGGCTAAGCCTCCCCAAACCTCGTGCTGCTGGGCATCATTTGTCCCCCCAAGGGTCCCAAAGTTACTGGCAGGCTACCTCATGGCAGAGCCAAGTGCCCTTACGGCCTGCCCACCCGCAGGCCCTCAGCGCTCTGTGTGGTATTGTTTCCTGGGTCCACCCGATTCACACAGGCCAGCAAACAACCATCCGACGACAACAGCTTCTGATCACCATCAAGCGGATGCCTTGTCAAGCTAAAGGCCCAGTTGCCTATGGCCCTTTTTCCTGTATATCCTCACAACGCCCCTGGGAGGCAGGGCAGTGCTAGCATCCCCCTTTTACAGACAGGGCACTGAGGCACAGAGAGACTACACCCTGGCTCCTCAAAATATTTAGGCACCTAATTCCCATAGATCATCTCAATGGGCGTTAGGCACCTACATACCTTTGAGGATCTGGGGCTAAGTGACTTGGCCAAGGTCACGCGGGAAAGCTGTCCCATGCCAGCCCGCTAATGGCCTGCGTGCTCATCTTCTGGCTCATATCGCCCTCTGGAGCCCCTGCCCTGCAATCGTACCTGCCTGAGCAGACCCATGTACCCACACAGAAGCCCATTGACTTCTCTAGGTCAGGAGTTTTAAAACTTTCTTTCTGGCGACCCAGTTGAAGAAAATTGTTGATGCCCAACAGAGCTGGGGATGAGGGGTTTGGGGTGTGGGAGGGGCTCAGGGCTGAGGCAGAGGGCTGCGGGGTGGGGCCAGGGATGAGAAGTTTGGGATGCAGGCGGGGGCTCCAGGTTTATGGGGGCTCAGGGCTGGGGCAAGGGGTTGGGGTGCAGGAGGGGGTCAGGACCCTGGGCCGGGGTGGGGTGCAGGCTCTGGGGTGGAGCTGAGGGGTTTTGGGTGCAGGAAGGGGCTCTGGGTTGGGGGGGGGCTCAGGGCTGGGGCAGGGGATTGGGGCACAGGCTTACCGCAGGCGGCACCTGGTCAGCGGCACAGTGGGGGTCCTAAGGCAGGCAGGCTTCCTGCCTCTCCTGGCACTGTGGACCACGCTGCACCTGGAAGTGGCCAGCAGCAGGTCCAGTTTCCGGCCAGTGGCAGTGCAGAGCCGGTGCTCGGGGCAGGGTGTGGAGCCCCGTGACCCCCTCACCTAGGAGCCGGATCTGCTGCTGGCTGCTTCCGGGGCACAGCGCGGTCTCAGAACTGGTAGGAACTAGCCTGCCTTAGCCAGGCAGCACCGTCGGCGGTGCTGACCAGAGCTGCCGCGACCCAGTGCCTTACGTGTACTGGGATGCGACCTGCAGTTTGAGAACCACTGCTCTAGGGCACCTGCTGGCAGAATCTGATTGCAGGAGCTGGGCCTTAGTCGCCTGTGATCTGCCACTCCAAGTCATGCGAGAGCCAAGCCAGAGGAGGTAGGATCTTTTCTAAGGAGTGATTGTTTGGTGAAACACGGCAACAGCTGCTCCGTAACAGCTGAAAACCTGCAGCCCTAGCTCCACTGCTACAATGATAAATTATCCCCCCGCCTACACACACACACACCTGTCACGATCCCTGTACCTATCGCAGTATGCGGTGTACCTCGCCCAGTGCACTAACCGCCCCAGTAACAACTTTGTGGGCGACACTCGCTACGCTCTCGAATGAGCTCACATAGGACATCGATAAAATGCCAACAGACAAACACGTTGCTATCACAAAACAGCCATGCCAGATGTGACTGCGCACGCCTCGGCCTCCAGGGACACCCGTACCACACCGTTAGAAGAGGAGCCTGGGAATTTACATTCATAATGCTGCTAAACACCACAGATCGTGGCCTCAGTGAATACACTAGATTTAGGGCTCATTACAATAACGGTTTATCCATGAATCCCCCTATTGTCCTATTCACTGCCCTCTCTATACCTTGAATGGTCTCTTGCAACACGTTAACGTCTTGCGTTACACCATTGCATTTAGCCGTGGCACTCTGGGTGCCTTTCCCAGACCTGAACACGAGCTCTGTGTAAGCTCAAAAGCTTGTCTGTCTCACCAGCAGAAATTGGGCCAATAAAAGCTCTTGTCTCCCTAATATCCTAGGCCCAACATGGCTATGCTACCCATTCGCTGCACTCAGGTAATCAGGAACATTTTATTAAGGAGAACTATTAATCAGTGTCTATATTGCAGTGGATTCAGTTCCCTGATGCACTCTGGGTTCCAGGGCAGCTCAGACCCCACCATTATGTGGGACGTTTAGCCAGGTGCAGCTGCTCTGTGGCTCAAGCCTGGCAGTGCCAGCCTGGTTTTAGCACATCACGCCTTAAAGCAGCTTCCTGCCTGCCTGTGACCGCTCTGCGGCTGGGTGTCCTTGGAAGGCAGGGACGGGGCAGGTGGTTAGAATGCAGTAGCCCCACCCCTGCGCTGGACTTTAGCCACTTACGTCATAGTGAGTCTAGGGCTGCGGTGGCATCTCTGGGACTGGCTGTCTCTTGCTGCGCTAGCTCAGATGCGTTATGGGCTTGCTGCAGAAACTAGTGGGTGAGGTTCTCTGGCCTGTTTCGCAGGAGGCCAGACTGGAGGCGCAGAATGGGCCCTTCTGTTGCTAAAAATCTATGAACCAAAACCTCGGTCTTGTGAGTACCAGTCGCTTCACGAGGAACAACCTAGTCCCGCCCCAAACTGGCACAGGTGTGTGTATCGTTAGTTCAATTACAGGAGTCCATTACAGGTGAGATCTGGTCCCCATTGTGCCGAGCGCGGCACACACAGTGAGGGCAAGTCCCCAGCCGAAAGTTAGCCCCGTTTTACTAATGAGCTGAGGCCCAGAGATGCCACTGGGTGTGTAAACCAACATACTTGGCCATAACAGCGGTGGTCACCTCATCTCGCATTGTCTTAAGGGCCAAGGCTGTTAATTCACTAGGTCACAATCACGCAGCCAGTCTACGGTGGCCCAGTCCTTAACCACACCCCTGATTTCATCCTGGAGACATCATCGAGGAGGCATTGGCTCCCACGCAATCCCACACTTCACCCCTCAGTATGGCTGCTGGTTTAGAACTCTCCTGGCTGCCAGGCCCACCCTGGGATTCAGGTTTAAACACACTAGAACTACCTTCTTGTGGACAGAGCCATGCCTGTTTGCGAGAGGATCGTTAAATACTATGAACCTGGCGCTTCGTTGCCTTGGGGCTCCTTGGTGCCATTCCAGTCGTGTCAAGGGACCAGCTTCAGCTACTGGGAAATAGCCCCTCTCTTACCCCTTTGTATTAGGTAGGCCCGGGCTACACTTAAAAATTCGCTCGCCCTCGCTCAGCCGCCGAGGGCTGTGAAAAATTCATCGTCCTGAGCGCCGTAGTTGAGTCGACCCAGCTCCCGGTGCAGCCATGGCTACGTTGATGGAAGAATTCTGCCGTGCAGCTAGATCCCGCCTCTCGGAGAGATGTGGTAATTACATTGGCGAAACCGGCCCCTTCCAGCGATGTAGGAAGCGGTTATATCGTGGGGCTATTACAGCGGCAGCATAGAGACACCGTAGTCTGTCAATTCTTAGGTACAGCATGCTTTCAAACCCCATTCTGCCAAGCCTCCACCCTAGCCCCAGTGCCCAGGCACAGCCGATTGCTTGGAGCAGCGTTTTAAACTCAGCCCCCTTAACTTAGTTTCTGGACAAACACAGCAGAGGCCAGTATCCCGAGCTGGTTCCTTCATGCCATCTGCTCTGACGATGTCCAGGGTTTCCCTTCTCTTGTGATTCTGTTTCTCGGTTCGTAGTGTTTGGTGGGTTTTTTAAAGCATCAGCTCCCAGAGTTCGATAGGTACCCGAGATTTTCAGCTTTCATTTAATCAAAATAGTAAGCGTCCGGGTTGCCTAGAAAAGCTGGAAAATATAGCCCCTTAAAGGCTCAAACACCAGAAGGCAAAGAAAGGGGGTGGATCACTCAGTGATTGCCTGGTCTATACATTCCCTCCGAAGCATCTGGCATTGGCCAGTGTCCGAAGAGCTAGATGGACCCTTGGTCTGACCCAGTAGGGCCGTTCTTATGTTCTTAAGCACCATCTAAAATTAATTTTTTTAATCTCCTGATTTTAAGACAATCTGCTGATTTGAAGAGACATTGACATGACTTCTGAGCATTTGGGGTTGGTAATCCTGGTATCGTTTTAATGGGATTTCGGAGAAGAAGGAAACAAGTGCTCCTACCTTGCTCCGACACAGCTCTCCCAGGCTCTCTACCTGCAGCCTCCCACCCCTCAAAGCTCAGCAACAGACTCCGGTTGAGTTGTAAGAACCTGTAATCATCTCACATGCACCAAAAATCCCCTAAACAGCTTTTTCCAGGCCTTGCTAAAAGCAAATGCTGCCCTCTAGAGCTCTTACAGAGAATAGCAGCAGAGCCTTTTCAACCATTTGCTGGTATTGCTTCTAAGCAGCCACACATCTTCTAAAATGGCTGATGCCCAAATTAAACCATATTCACCAAATCCTCCTAGCAGGCCTGGGGAGTACCGGTTAAAATGACTTTAAAATATTTTATTGCTGTCATGGCTCCTGTGCTTTCTAGTCTCTGCTTTCCTTCGCAGCTGAGGAACATTTACAACCTGGCTGCTTTAATTTTGTGAACTGTTCTGTGCAGTGGTGAGGTAGAAGACTGGAAAATAAGTCAGCACTTCCTAATGCCCCGGTGGGCTTTGGAAAGGAACTAATCTCTTTGTGGCAGGCTTTGCTTTTTGCTGTGTTTGCACGGCCCCCCCGTCCAGTGAGCCTAATTTTAATTGGGACCTATGGGTACCACAAGCAACAAAGGGAAGGAGAGGGAGCTTCCATGTCACCTTCTGCAGCTCCTCTTGTATAAGGTCGAAGGTCCCATAACGCTTATTACTCGTGATCATGGCAGTAACTAGTCAGAATAAATGCAGGATAACTCCCAGTCCGTGCCCCCTCTCTCTCCCAGAGGCATTGCCTCGAAAGGGGGTACAACCAAAAAAAGATGTAGCAGCTTTAAGCAGAGGAGCAGCAGGTAACGAATGATCTGCCCTGTTCCTCTAGTATCTTTCAAGGGCAGTACTTTTAGCAGCGAGAGCCGGGCCTGGAGGTACTTCAGAGTGTTCTAGGGAATGGTTTTCTGAAAGGTGGACACATACTTTTGCCAAAGTTGCCATGGTCCTGCACGAACCTTCACACCTGAGATGCAGTGTGAGTGAAGAGACATGTTCGCTCCCTTCGAATCTGCCAGAAAATGATATAACCGTACAACAGTTCCCCCTGTGCCCCTAAGGACATGCACAGCACTCCAGCTTGTGTCTAGAAGAGACTCTCCTTGAGCACGTAAAATCATATCAAGCCACGGTGTAAAACCCCCACATCATACACTCAGAGTGGCACTACGGTTGTAGGCTGGGAATTTCTCATGCGCTTTGGTTTTAGAGCTTAGTTACTAGGGAAGTTTCTACCACCACTGTCCCTTTGCAGGCTGCAGAAGTATACCAGCCCCTGCCTTGACCATGGTTGTACAGATCTATGTGTTACCGTCACTCATCTCATAAAGGAGAAGAGATGTATTCCTGGCCTGGACAACTGCAAGGCTGAAGAGACAGGCTGTCATCTGTTCCACATTCCAAGATGCACCCTTTGTGCAGGAGGCACAGACGTTAACGTTTAGGCACAAGTGTTCAGAACGTCCCTTTGCTCCAACAGCTTGGCTTGTGCACAACCCCCTAACCCCTCTAAGCTGCCTAACCTTGGGAGGGTAAGATCTCCTAGAGAAGGTCTACACTAGAAACTCTTATGGGTGCAGCTGTAGCGTGTCTGGTGAAGTGGTCTCCCATCAACTACACCTCCCCGAGAGGCAGGAGCAAAGTTGGCACTAGCAGGGTCTAGGTCGGGGCAGGTCAATGTAACATCACTCGGGGGTGGATTTTTCATATCCCTGAGCAACATAGTTATACCAATGTGTAGCGTAGACCTGCCCCTAGAAATGTGCTGCCCTTTTATATGGCTGGCCTGCAAGCTCCTGGATCACCACAGCATAGCAAGTTCTCACCTGTTACTCCAAGGTCTTTGTGCCATACACACTCAGCCGAAGACAGGAAGAACCTCCAAACTGCTTGCAAGACCCGTACTTCACCCTACACCACATCGCCCTCATTCAGAGCAACAGCCAAAGATGCAATTGTAGTGGGAATTGCTGCTCTGAGGCTTTAGAAAGGAAGCATTCTGGGGTACTTACAGGTGTAGCAAGGAACCCATTCTAGGCCAGCACACTGACAATTTCACACATCAAGAAAGCCTTTACCTAGTTTAGTTGAATATTTTTACAACAGCATGTTATACCATTCATTTTAATACTTAAACAGCCTCCTCTATTAAACAGCAGTTAAGACATCAACACTGTAGTTCATGGGGATTTTGCTCCTGGCTCCTCCTCTAAGTCTTCCATCTGGAGTAGTGACAAAGGACCTGCTTCTCATCAGGGTGTGTCTGTGCCTCAGTTTCCCCCTTGTAAACAATTAACACTAGCATGCCTAGGAATAAGTGCACTAACTGCCACACAGATACTAGTGATGAGCCTCACAAAGAGCTTTCCAGTAAACAGAACATCTAGGCATTGCAAGCTGTCCCAGAATAACCATGCCTTGCTGCGGGTTTCAGAGGCGCTGTACTGCACAGAATTGGAGGTCCCCAATCAAACACATAGAAGCCACTTTTTAAAACCTTGGCTTGTGCAGAATACAGCAGATCATCATACAATTTGTGATATGTGGTGTTCTACCCAACTTATAGGGCACAGAATCTATGCTACAACGACAGCCTCCATTGTTCTCTTAAAATACACGTGTAACATCTAGTTATCGTTTGTGGGAGAGTTAAGTACGGGTACTTGCACGCCTTTCAAGACAAAAGTGTGGAAATACATCAATTTTTTTTTTTTTTTAAATCAGCACTGTGCCAAGTAATCTGACATTACTGAGGCAAATGCTAGTTTTTTAGCAGAGAAAATCCACACAGACTAAGTGATATCCCAGCTTACATGGGAAACACAGGTGTAATTACAGTTGACAGGAGGAAAATCAGATTCCAACACTCATGTGCTCACACCACTGAAATATGATGCCTTTTGGTGTTCACATAGAAATTTGTGTCAGACTTCCTGTTACGTTGGGCAAAATGCTTACGCACTAGGCCTCCAGCCCTAGATGGAGATTTCCTTCTCCCAGCCTGTCTTTATCGATGCAGATGTTAAACACTTCGGAATAGGTATACTTTTACTCCATCCTGTGCCTAATACAATGGGGCCTCTGCACACGTCATTTCACCAGTCTAGTGTCAGCTCTATCAGCTTGGCATTCAAAGGAATGTAAAAGATGACTTGTTATGCACAGCATAAGAGAAGGTAAGAGATCCATGACAGATGTTCCAATAAGCTTCTACGGCAAGAATTAGATTTACTGACAGAAGTGGCAGGCTCACACTTTTTAGAGTTTTGTTACATTAGAGAATATCGTCTTTCAGGAAACCTCTAAAATTCTCCACGACTTGTCTGTTTTGATATATTCCATTAGACAGCTTAAATTACTACAGGACAGCTAAACTTGGAACAGTCTGATTTGTGTAACTGATGTGCTCTGTCTAGCTAGCCAAGTTTTATTTAGTGAAATGTTTAGTTTAATCTCCATGACTTCAGTGATAGGAGCAGGGAGAGGTTTCCTCTCTTCCTTTCCTCCACATTTCCCTCCAGGGAAGAAGTCCTAATTCCCAGCCCCACATGCTCCATTCCCCATATACATCAGGAAGCAATGAATCAGATATGCATTTAAGACATCATCAGTTGTTAGAGCTAAAGCAATGGAGCTGGTTAAATGTTTTGGGAAGACAAAGTTCTAACAGTGTATATTTAGGTTTTATTCCCAACCAAGAAGGCTAGAAACTTTCATTTATGAGTTTAGATTCTGTAACTCTGAACATAACAGATGGGGCACAGAGCTACAGCAAGTGAGCTGGGCGTTTAACACCACCCTTAGGAATGCAGGGTGCTTTTTTTTTTTTTTAAATGCTTTGCCCAAGCCATAATATTGTATTTCCCTCCACCTGCTTTCACAGGCAGCAGTTTTTAAATCTCAGACTTGTCCATCCTACCGTCACAGTGATCCTATATACTGAGCTGCTACACGCCTTTCAAATGGCAACTTGCAATATTGGAGGCTTGCGAGCACAGGAATGGGATTTGGAACAGCCATTCTACGGTGAGTTAGAGTGTGCACTCTTTGAGCAACAAGAGGTGGCAAGCAGAGATCTTAGACAAACTAGTACCGCTACATATAAACAGGTTCAAAGGTTCATCCAGAGTAGAGCCCTGCATGGGACTATTTTTTAATCCTGCTCTCACCCACTCCTGTTATGACAAAAGCAGGTCCTGCAAGATCCCAGTTCCACAGCAGGGCTCTAGTCTACAGCTTGCTTGCTTTCCTGTCCGAGATTGCTAACTCATCAGTACTTGAAGAAGAATGGCAGGAAGACATGCACCAGTTCAGGCCCTTTAATCTGTCTGAGACAGGGTGCTGAAGCACAAAAAATGATAAAACGGTCTGCATTTTTACAGCAAAAAACCTACGGAAATTTATAGGGAAAAAAATATTTTTGTACATGGGGTAAAACGTTATAAATTCAAGACAACTCACAGACAGGGGGAAACTCCCACATCTAGCACTCATTTCTTTAAAAAGTTCACTTGAATAGCCGGGCAGTCAAGCTGCCACTCTTTGAAATGATAGTTACTTTTCCCAAGTGGCTCACAGTACTGCTTTGCATCTTGGAATGTCCTCAGAAGGCTCCGTGTCAAAACAAGGTGACAGAATAAAAACCCCAGAGTCCTTTCAGATAGCAGGAGAAGGAAGGAAAAGGGAACGCTTAGTCATCAAATTTTATCTTCTTCCCTTGTGGCTTGTGTTCTCCTCCTCTGCCTCCCCGGAAGCCACCTCCTCTACCTGGAAGAAATTGGAGAGATTAGGAACCAAGCTGCATTTAGCCTGACTCAGAAGTTAGTATTCCCCCTCAGTATGTGCTTGGAAGATGACAGTACATGGAAGGGAATGCACATGTTAGTATTCCAATGTGCCACCTCAGAGAATCTGAAAGCATGCGCCTAGCCTGGGATTAGTCAGTCTTCGATTTATCTAAAATGTTGCCTGAAGTCAATAATATGCTAAGTTTTGGTTATATTTTCTTCGTACCTCCAAATCCTCTGCCGCCACCCCGTCCACCGAATCCACCTCTGCCACCCCGTCCTCCTCTTCCTCCGCGTCCGCCAAATCCACCGCCAAATCCACTGCCAAATCCACCGCCACGCTGACCATCACCCTTGGGCTTGGCATAGTCAAGGGTCACTTTGTTTCCATCAATCTCTCCATCCTCCATAGCTTCTTTAGCTGCTTTGGCATCTTCTGGGCAGCTGAAGTCCACAAACCCAAATCTATGCAAGGTAGTGAAGAGACAAGAGTTCACCTTCCACTGAAGTGAGCCACGCAACACAGCTCCACCCTTCACTAGAATACCATGCATACTGAAGAGCTACACTAATGTATGCATTTAAAAAAAACCACGCAGGTTTGTCTGTGCGCAGTTCCACTGTATTTGGCTTCCCACCATCCTATATTTAGTCTTTGCATTATCCGTGTAACCTGCTCCTTGCAGCAAGAATGCTCAGTTAAAGGAGGCAAGTTCCATACTGAACCCTAGACTATGCTGCTTCTTCACAACGCTTTCAGTCCAAATTAGTGGGCGTCTGATGTTGGACCAGCGATCAAAGCTGTGACCTTTAAATATCCCAAAGGAGGCTCGATTTAATAAACTGGTATGAGCTACTGGGCGGGGAGGGAGCACCTTATCATGAAGGATCTGTTTGCACTATTAATATTGGCCCACTGGTAGTCAGAGCAGAAGATCTACACCACCATTTTTCCATGACCATCCTGTCAGGAGTGCTACAGGACTATGCACAGCTTGTAACACAAGCACACACATTCACAGTGTCCCACAGCCTTGACTAATCACCCATCTAAAGCCAGAAGGTGAATATGCCAGCACTGAGCACTTAATTTTCTTCTCGTGCGAATCCATAGGCTGCCACTGATTTTACGGCAGGAAGGAGCTCATTGAGAAGGGAGGATGTTACACCTTTACTGTTCACAGGATATTCAAGATTGCAAGCCTGTTTCCTCTTAGCAACTAGTTGACAACGTTATTAATACCAATCCAAGGTCAGTTAGGATTTCAATCGATTAATCTAGACCTCTTCCAATAGGAAGTGAATTATACCATCTCCAGATTAGAATTTAACATACCCTTTGGATGAGCCAGTATCTCGGTCCATGACTATTCTGGCATTGACAGAGCCCTCAAACGAATCCCTCAATGTCTCCTCTGTGGTGTCCTCAGAAAGGCCTTTGACAAACAGCGTTTTGGTTTGTTCTAAACAAAGAGAATCCATTTTCAGATCAACCACTTTTGTAAAGTTTCTGCCTTAAGATAGATATGTGAGCCAGGTTCCCAGCCACCATACATCAAGCCCTTTTACATTAGAAAAAAGAGAAGTTAGCCAATTGAACACTGTTGACTAACTGAGATGTCAGATAAAAGCCATTATCTACATCAACATAAGGTTGCTTTTCTGGGCCACAACTGCAAAAATAGAAAGGCCAAAAACATTTAAGTGACTGACACAGAAACAGCTAAAGTGTTTTTCTTTTGAGATTTTAAAAGAGGGGAAAAAAAATTAGCAACTTATGCCAAGAAATTCCCCCACCCTCGTTTCTGACCTGGGGGAAAAACAAAAACTGTCCTGTTAGACTTGAAGCATTTACAACAGAAATGCTCACAAAAAACAAGTTTAGTCATGAAGGTATAATCATAACTAAAATTAACACAGCTTGATCAGTACCAGACTATCCAGAGGAATTTTCAGATTATTTCATCAGTATCTCAGTCATCATATCCACCTCTTAAACTTAACTCTTGCTGTTGTTCCTAGCATCTGAGAAGCAGGTCTTTTTATATCATTTATCCACATCAAATGATTTTTGGGGAACAGAATTAAGTGTGCATGAATTATAGCTGCATCAAAGTCTCAAAACCACTGTAGGTCAGGATAAAGCACAGGTCACTTACGACTAAATCCTCCTCTGGAGTTACCACCACCTTTCTGTCCAGCTGGTGTGCTGAATTCCAGTCTGATTGTTCTGCCTTCAATTTCTGTGTTGTTACAGGAATTCAAAGCTTCCTTAGCATCTTCAAATGTGGAAAATTCGATGAACGCATATCTAGGTGGAGAAAAATTCTGATCAGACTGGAGACTTGTTCCCATATGGATCCTAGATAGCATGGAACCAGTCATGCTGCCAATATTCAAATCTTTACTACGGGGCTGGATCACTTAGGTTTTGTTAGTTTTTTTTTTTTGGGGGGTGGGGGGAGAGGAGTCCACTCTTACACACCCTTTAGGCTTGCCCTGGTTATTTTGTGGCATCCTGATAGCAGAGGCTTTTTCAAACAATTCTTGAAGAGATTCTTCTGTTGCATTGTATGAGAGGTTGTTCACAATTAGGGTCTTTGACTCTCCACCTATCAGGAAAAGAGAAAGACAACTTAGAACTGCACACTTACAGGCAGACTTTTCCAAACTAAACCAAGTGCTTTTAGGAGCAAGAGGGAATGGGGTATTCTTTGCTCCACTACGGTATCTGCCTCAGGGACCATGCACAAGGACGACTCCCAAGCACAAGCTAATAACCTTCATACACTTAATTGGCATCTAGTGTATTGTATGTCAGGGTAATTGGTATCTGGACTCCCTAGATTGTTCAGAACTGGAGAATCTCTGTACAACTTAAATCCTTCTAGAGTTTAAGAATGGTTTAAGTGTCCTTTGTGCAAGGTGCTGGATTGACGGCCTTCAAAACAAATCCCCAAATCCAAGAATTTCACCAATGTACAACACTCTCTCTCTAGGTCAAGGTCTAGAGAATGAAGGTACTTGTTTCACAAGGTCAAGCCTGACGGGGCAGGCTGACTCAAGTCTGAGACATCTTACCCACTAATATGCAAATTAGAACTATATAAAATGGCACGAAGTGCATGGGATTGAAAGTAGAAAGAAAAGAGGGAGAAGAAATACACAAGATTCCCTCCGTGTTACCCAAAGGATTCCTGTGAACTGCTATAATTTGCTTGTGATAGCAGCACAGCCTATCATGTACCTTTAGCACATAATAGTGCTGCATAAATACCTTTCTGTGTCTCTACATGGCTCTTCTCTCCTGTGTAGTCTAAGATGATGGAACGACCCTCGATTTCAGTGCCCTGCTTCTCCTCTAGTGCCTTGTCTGCCTCAGCTTCTGTTTTAAACTCTACATAGGCAATCCTAGAATGGTGAAGACAGCAGATGAACAAGCTGTTTCTTTGGGGAGTGTTGAACATGCACAAAAAGCTAAAACCCAAATAATGCTTTTAGGACAAGTACTTAATTTCAATATTCTAAATAGCCATTGAAGACAGCAAAAAGACATCAGTCTATGTTAAACAGGCAACGCATGCCTGGGAAAAATTAAACTATCACAAGTACATACCCTTTACTGCTCCCATCCTTGCCAGTCACTAGCCTGATTTCTAGCGCATCTTCAAATACTTCTCTCAATTCATCCTGAGTTATACGGTAAGGCAGATTCTTAACAAAAAGTGTTCTGGCATCTCTTTCTACAAAAAGACAAAAAAAAAAATAAAAATAAAAAATTAAGGTTCTCTGGTACACTGTACCACAGTGAACAAAATGCCAGCACCAGGAAAGCCAAAAGTAATTCAATTATGTCACCAAAATACAAGTAAAGTTGATTATTTTGTATTTGTGCCAGGAACAATTGTAATCTTACACATTAAGGGCTCTACATCCAAAAGCAGAAATATCTTTACCACATACTGGTTTGCTGGTAATATGAACATTCCCCAAAACACAATCCAGATCATCTTGAATTCCGTCTCCATATCCGAGACGGACTTCTTTGAAAATCTCAACCCATATAACAAGGCTTTGATAAGGAAGTGGTAAACTAATACAACCAAAACTTTTAATGTTAGGTAAGTTTAATGATTTCTGATTAACTACTAAGTGCTTATATCAGAGGTGCAATTTCTTTCTTGAACAGTATGAAGATACAACAAAATTATGGTTTTAAAACCATTAACCATTTCTGCAGGTATTACCCACAATCACCAAACTGAACAGGCCAGTAGAAGACACTTAGTCACTGGCTTACTCAACATGACAAGATGTGTTACCCAGAAAACTAGCAGATAAAGAACGAAGAGAGTTTTCATACCTTTCTTTGTTTCTTTAATGATTTCTTTACTCCTTGCTTTCTCCAGTTTGATTTCCAAACCCATGAATTTCTTCCCATTAAATTCAAGGGATTTATCCAGATCCTCAGCTGATGAGAAATCTACATATCCAAACCGCCTGAAAGGAGAAAGACTTTAATACACAGAACTTTGGAGTTAGTGTCAGAACACATTGTGGAAGTATAGTCAATAAGGCTATGTCTACACTGCATTGTAAACCATAGTCTGTGCAACCCAGGCTTATGGACTTGGTGTTTCCAAACCCACGCTTGAACATCCACACTGCACTGTAACCCTGAGCTCACAATTGCTGGACTCAGGTGTCACAGCCATGCTAATGCACCCACCCTGCACTGCACAGACCTCCTGACTTGGGCCTGCGGCTTGAGCTGCATCCACATTGTAAAATGACAAGGGCTTGGACCAGAATCACAGTGGCGGCCCACCCTAGGATCGAAGTCCTGCTTGCTTGCTGATACAAGTCAGACCGATGTGTGTGTGGATGGAAAGGGGACTTGTGCTCAAAGCTGAATCAGGACCGGACTTAGGTTATGCCTACGCCACGCACCTTTTAGTGACACAGCTGTGCCGCTAAAAGGCACGCAAGGTGGCCGCTTTTTGTCGGCAGGAGAGAGCTCTCCCGATGCCAAAAAAACCCTCCTCTCACCTCCAACGAGCGGCGGTAGCTGTTCGCACCAGTACTTTTGGTTGGCAAAACTTTTGTCATGGGGGGTGGGGGTGTTTCCACACCACTGAATGACAAAAAAGTGTTGCCAATGAAAGTCCAGTGTAGACAAAGCCTTAGAGTGCAGTGTACACCTACCCTAAGAGCTGCCTTCAAAAAGAGTTAAATGATTGAAGCAGCTTTACAGTGGAAGCCATCAAAACAAACATTACACAACTAACATAGTCAGAAGAGCTGTGACCCTCGACAAGGAACCTATCATGTTGATTGCTTTACTAAGACAACAAGTTTTCAGATTGGAACTCAAATTTAGAGATCCAAATGCATCAAGACCATTTACATCTCAGTTACAAGATGGGCTGGTGTAGTTCTTTAAAACAGTCCTGATTCAAATCAGGACAGATTTCCTGTGCCTCCCCAGAAAAGTCACCTAACCTCTTTGAACATCTGCCAAATGGACACACTTACCCAAGTCACAGAACTAGTAAGAATTAGTTGTTCAGTACTAAATATTTTCAGAAAAATGAAACCAAACTGCCAAGACACTCAAAAAATAGCTCTTTAGAAAAGTATAATAGCGTAGACTCAGCTACCCAAACAAGGGCTATACATAAATTGCATAAAATGAAGACTGCAGCCTTCCTCTTTAGTATGGGCATGCTGCTTGAAGCATCTACCGGTCCTGAGAGGAAATGCTCCACCTTGTTCATAATAGCATACGGCTGAACTTGGTTTAACAGTTCCACATACTATTCAATGATCACTTAAACATTTTGTTTGTCCCAGTTATGCCTCCTAACTGTGCCAGTAGTTTACAGCTTGGTATAAAGAGAGTGGCAGCAGAATTATAGTGAAGAGCTTACTTGGAACCACCAATTCTGACTTCCAGAACTGGAAGGTCTTTTTTGCCAAAGAACTCCTTGATGGCAGTCTTCAGTTCCTCATAGTCCTTGCTGGCGTTCAAGTTTCCCATAAACAGGGAGAAAGCTGAAGCAGTTTCTTTAAGAATAAGTGAAGTTCAATTAGGCAAATTAAAGGATGATCAAATTGGAGGCATCTTACTCTAAAGGACTACGGCACATCAGTTTATATCAAAGTCACATCAGACTTCAGTATTAAGTCCCTAGTATTCATCATTTGTGCTGGCAGCACCATATAAAAGCCAAAGATTCAAACCCCTTAGTACAAGTTCCCCAGCTAGTACCTTCCCACATTAAATGAAAAAATTTTGAACATTTTCTCTGGAGCACTGCAGTAAGGGGAGCCTTGACTTTAGCTGCACTTAGAACACATTAAAGGATGCATCACACTAACATACCTTCAGTTTTCTTTTTCTTGGCTTCTGGGACACTTTTTTGCTTGGGCATTTCCTTCTTTCGTTTTCCGGGAATTTCCTTCACAGACTCTGTGGTATGGGAAGATACATTAGAAGGATCTTAGAATAATAAGTAAGGCATCCAGTGACACCCCCACCCTCCGTCACACTGGATCAGTACTTGACTATCTTGAGAAACTTTCATTGTGATTTTCATCACATCATTTCAGAGTTTGTTCATCAGTTCCAGCTTTGGAAGACAGGGTTGGACATACTTCTTGCCTACTGCTGCTGAAGATGAGTTCTGTGTATTACTACGCAGCAGGGATTTACACAAACATAGAACAGTCAGCTCACCTTCCTCATCGTCGTCGTCCTCATCTTCGTCGTCGTCCTCATCCTCATCTTCGTCCTCATCCTCATCCTCATCTTCGTCATCATCCTCAGAGTCTGCCTTTGCTTTCATTGGAACAGCTTTCACTGGAGCAGCTTTCTTTCCTTTTGCTGGGGTTATGTCCATTGCCTCAACTTCAGAGTCTGAAACATCAAAGCAAACTATCTTTCATGGGTTCAATTCAATTTCAATTGTTCAATTCCTGTGGAACTGAGGAAGGAATCTCCACCCTCATTTCCCCTCTGGTAAAACGGGCCATGCGTCTCACTCTTTCGTCTTGTCCATTTCAGTTTGCAAACTCTTTGGGGCAGGGACTCATTTGTTTTACAGTGCTTAACACAATTTGATCCTGGACCTGACTGAGGTCTCTTAGCCTATGTCTACACTGCAATGAAACACCTGTGGCTGGCCTGAGTCAGCTGACACAAGCCAGCTGCGGACGTTTTATTGGCATGTAGACATATCCTAAAGTGCTACCCATATCCTAAAGTGCTACCCATTAGTAGCATCCAGTAGGTAGTAACATGCGCCACAGAAAGCGGCAATAGGAAAAACTTGTTAAACTCAAATACACTCCTTAGTTTTATTTGTAGGCGTCAGTGGCCTTATAAAATCAGGTCTGCCATATGTGAAATAGGCTAGCAAACCAGTTTCAATAATACAAAGAGCTAAGTACATTATTAGTGCCATGTCAGCCTCTGTGGGTTCAAGCCAACTAAAAATGATCAAAACTATATAACCTAAGCCTTCCCATAACCAGCGTAGCCTACACACCATCATCTTCCTCGTCGTCGTCATCCTCATCGTCGTCATCATTGTCAGATTCTTGTTTTGCAGGTACTGCCACAGGTTTTGCCAGTACGGGCTTTTTGACTGCAGGTGTTACAGGCATTGCTACTTCCTCCTCAGATTCATCTGTAACAAGAGTTTATCACTCACTAGTATGCATGCTATAAACAGCATTTATACCAGGGGAGGACAAACTACGGCCTGAGGGCCAGATTCGGGCCGTCAGGGCTTTCAATCCAGCCCACAAGATTCAATCCCAGAAGCTGGGGTGGGGTGGTGTGTGTGCCGTGCACTGCCCTTGCCTGAAGGCACCACTCCATGCAGTTCTCATTGGCTGGGAATGGGAAACTGCAGCCAATGGGAGCTTTGGGGGTGGTACCAGCCCACAAACTATTGCTGGCCACTTCGGGGAGTGGCACGGGGCCAGGGCAGGCAGGGAGCCTGCCTTAGCCCCACCGCCACTCGAGATAAGTGGTGCCAGGCCCCGCACCCCAACCCCCATGCCCTGGGCCCCCTTCTACACACTGCACCCCCCCACACACTCCAACCCCCTTCCCCTGCCCTACATTCATGGCCCTGCTTACAATTTCCCCACCCAGATGTGGCCCTTGGGCCAAAAAGTTTGCCCATCTCTGATTTATACTGTTAATTCAGGTTTGCTCAAGAAATGTACTCTCTGAAATGCTGGTAAAGAAAGCTGTGATAAACAATTAATCATTGGCTTGAACCATGCACGAGAGGGAGCCCATACAAACTTCCTCCAAACAGCTCTGCTACTTTAACTTAGTACGGTCCTCTCTACCCCCCACCTTTGCTACACAAACCCTGTGTCTCATTTGACTAAGAGCCGCCAGTTGTGCTGAACTGCACACTGGTTTGTGATATGGACAAATAGGAGCTATTTAGGTTGAGGTAATTTTGTTCAACGATGGCAAAGCATTTAACAGAAAAGTGAATTTTGACTTGCCAGAGTCATCTTCATCCTCCTCGCTGTTGTCGTCGTCCTCCTCCTCCTCCTCCATGTCTTTTTTCTTCGCATTTTTTCCATTTTTAGCTCCTTTGGCTGGAGTGGCAACTACCTTCTTGGCTGGAGTGGCAACTACCTTCTTGGCTGGAGTGGCAACTACCTTCTTGGCTGGAGTGGCAGCCTTTTTGCCAGGTGTAACTGCTGCTTTTGGTGTTACCACTTTCTTCTGAGGAACAACCTTAGAGAAACAGACAAGTCAAACGAGTGTACACAACTCCAAAATTAGATTAAATTAAACCCACCACAACCATTCATCCAACTAGCCCCTCTGCTGGAGTGCCTAGAAAGACTGCAGGACCAGACTGTAAAGCCACGTTGGCAGCTCACGGGGAACCAAAGGACTGTCCCTCATTTACATATACAATATAAGCCTCCCTGCTACATAACTTATGTTACCTCTACGCTTGTTTTTTGCCCCTCTCTGCCTCCACAACTAGAACATCTGGAGGTGGTGGGGCTACCAAGTATAAAAAGAAACCAACATTAAGAACCCTTGGTAAGAGCAGAGTACGAATAGACAGAACTTTTTGACAGAACTATGGCAGTATTCTCCACTATCTTTATGGGGGAGAAATAGAAAAGAGAATACAATTAGTATAGTATTCAAGAAGCCAGCCTTTCCCCAGCAGACTCAAAATTTTACAAAGCCAAATTTGAAAGCTTTAAGTTATTTAGCTACACTCAAAATATCCACTTGCTAATGCTAATTCATTGTCTCATCACTTATGGTATTTTCTCATCACTTATTGTATTTATTTCCCTATTTCATTCACTGAAGGCTTTTGGGTTGGGTTTTCCCAACGAATAATTTATTCCCAAAGTAACATGGAGCACAATAGAATCCAGATGTAAAATGATCACCTCTTCCTCACTGCTGTCCTCTTCCTCCGAGGAGTCCTCCTCCTCACTATCTTCTACCTCCTTTGGGGGAGGAGGAGCCACTTTTTTCTGTTTGGCTTGATTCTTCGGATTCTGAAAGAAGAAACGTGAAACAGGAGCACACGTTAAAGTTCACCCATTCCATCTTCCAATTTACAAACCTATCGACAAAAGATTATAAAATACACCAAAGCCATAAAACATTTAAGCCGAGTGCCATTTTAGCAAAATTGTTTCCATATTGTGCGTGCTCGCAGAAGTATCACTACGGCAGGCCGCCACTACGTTCCTATCAAATTTAGAAATCCGCAGCGACCAACACGTTTTTCAGATCCGCTAAAATGCCTGCTCGTGAACCCGAAACACAAGGGGAGCGAGGCGGGATCTTTTATGGGACCAACTTCCGTCGACAGGAGAAAAAAACTTTCCGCTTCCCGAACCGTTTGTAACGTTAATTCACCTGCAGACCTTTCCTAAAGCAGAGCGATGGGACGCTGGGGGGCCCCCAGCCCGCCCGCCCCCAGCCACGCTGCTCGACAAGCCCGCACGTGCCCTGGAGGAACCGGCAGCGCCGCGGCCAGGCCGAGCCCCCTCCCTACCCGCCCGCCCGAGCCGCGGGCGGGACCGACAAAGGGCCCTGAACCATGTGGGACCCAGGCAGGGCCGCGCCGCGCGCTTGCGGCTCCGCAGAGACCACGTGGCCGCCGCCCCCACGCGGCGCACGCAGCCTGAGGCCTTCCCATCCGGCAGCGCGCGCCTCCGGCCCCGCCCCCCCCTTCCTCGCGCGCGCGCGCGCGCGCGCCCCGACCCTCTAGCTTCCGTCGCGAGCCCCGAGGGGGGAGCCTAGAACCCCCCCCCCCGCGCGCACACAGAACGGCCGGAAAGAGGCCTAGAAACCGCCCCGAGTCCTGCGGCCCGTGGCGGAGCCGGCCACCGGCCTCGGGGGCTGGGAGAGGCCGCGCGAAACCGGCTGGCTTCGGGGTCGGGATTAGAAACCCGCTCCCCTCCGGGAGCCCGGGGTGGGGGGGACGAGAAACCGACCCCCGGCACCGCCACCCGACGGGGGCCTGGCCGCCGCCGCTCGCCCCTCTCACGGATGGGGCCTGGAAGGCTCCGCCTCGGGCCCGCCGCTCCCCGGGCTGGGCGGCCCCCCTCCGCGGGCCTCACCTTGGCGATCTTCACCATGATGGCGGCGCGGGGCGCGGTGCGGGGCGGCTGGGTCCGTGTGCGACAGGCAGCGCCGCGAGCAGCGACTCGACTCGACTGCGCCCGGGACTGAAGCGAGAGAGTGAGAGCGCCGCCCCTCCCCCCCCCAACCTCCAGCTTATGCTTTGTCCCGCCCCCCTTCGCCCCGCCGGACCAACCCCTGCGGGCGGCGCGGCTAGCTCCGCCCGCCCGCCCGAATGCCGCCCAATCGCCGGGCTGCGGGCGCGGAAGGCCCACCAACCCGCGCGGGGCTGCCGCTGACCAATCGGAGCGCGCGTTACAGCGAGAGGTCGTGCCCGCTGGGGAGAAGGGGCAATGTAACCAATAGGCGGCTGCGCTCCGGTGGGGTTCGGGGGGGGGGCGCTGGTGAAGGAGCAGCGCAGCGCAGCACGTGGCTCCGGGAAAACCACGTGCGCCTGGGACCTCAGGGGGAGCGGGGATCAGCGGGGTCGTTACCTTCCCCCGCGGCTTGGCTGGGGGTCGGGAGCCGGGGCCAGCCTGGGGCCGGTGATCAGCCTAGCCCTGGGGGTCTGGCAATGGGACCACCCAGCCCTGGGGGTAGTCGTGGGATAGATGGAATTATGCCAGGGGGACTTGGGCTGGTGATGGGTTGGAGAGGGTGGTTTCTTCCCTGATCTACGATCTCTTTTATCCTGCTGCCCGTCACCATGGCGTCTGAGTTCCTTACACGTAAAGTCAATAGCAAGGACCCTCGCAGACGTCCTAGCGCCTCAGGCGTGGATCCCTTTTCAGGGTCAAGTCTTTACTTTGGATAAGGTTTTTTTCCCTTTCTTTTGGTTTGTGAGGGTTTAAGAATACCCTCTTTTCACTTCTCTTTTCTGGTCTCTCATCATCGTTCTCTCTTTTCCTTCCATCTCTACCCATCTTGTGCCTCTGTACTCTGTTTCTGCCTCATTCCACTTGCTCTTCTGTGGGGTGGGTCAGCAGTGCTAGTGAAGGTGTGGTTGTGGCACAGATAGGCCTACCTGTGCTAGTTTTAATCTAGCTCGGGGGTAACAATAGAGTTGCTGGAGTGGCAGGGGTTAGCAACCAGAATGCATACCCCGGCACCTTCGTTAGGGGAGCCCGTGGTGAAGCCTGCCTGTTCCACCATGTCTGCATTACAATCTGCGTCTACCCTTACTACAATCACACCTTCACTTGCAATGTAGACATACCTGTGAAGCACAGGCCAGAGTGTGGGTTCTGCTCACTTCCAATGGCAAGTGAGAGCCCTGAGTTTAGACGGCACAAAATGTAAGAGCCATGGAAATATCATGCAGATGACAGATTCCATTAGATACAGTAAATGATCTTTGCTGTTGTTGGACCCTGTTTTGTACAAACCATCCAAAATGTCACATCCCGACTTGTACGAATCCAGCACATTTTAGCTGACAACTCTACCATTATCAATCATGTTTATTATAATAGTGTCTAGAGACCAATCAAGGTCCCAACCCCACTATATTAGGCACTGTTCAAACACAGTAGGAGGCAATCCCTGCCTCAAAGAGCTTACATTATAAAATGTCACACCCATCTCAAACTGTAGACACACTTAAAACTCCTGCTGTATCACTCACTAGCTCCTATAACTTCATTTTCTGTGAAAGAGTGACATCACAACCCCCTTGGACGTATTAGTCACTGACTGTAATCGGCGTCTGTGACATTATTCCCCTCCCACTCTGTACTGGAAGGCTGCAATGTAACAACTTTAAGCAAACCAACCTGTAAGTAGAGAGTGTGATAGAGAAGGGAAGGCTCTTTGCATCTACTTACCATGCTAGTCAGTTAAATCAGCAAGGGGCTGGAGTTTAAACCGCTCTCACTGGGGTTTATCCAGGATGGGGCATCAGAGCCTCTATTTTTAATTTAAAAATCATGAAAACAGGTTTTTTGACCAAAAAAAAAATAAAGCATGAGTTGCTCTTCATGAACCATGAGTCGCATGAGCTGACAAACGCAGAAAAGTTTTGCAGATCAAGTTAATGTCATCATAGTTAACACTCGCTTAAGATGAATGGGTTGCCACTATTATTTTATTCTTTCTGGGGACTTACAGGCTGGGGGAAAAGGGCAAAACTGTAATTCAGCGTAGGTTTGTCTTTACTAGGAAACTAGATTGTATTTAACCACGTTTTTTAACTATTATGTTAAGGGGCATGATGCTGGCGGGGTCTGACTCATCAGTGCAGACAAGAACAGGCCTTGGTCAGCATCATGTTAGCAAGTAGAGGGTAAACTCAGATGCCAGTAGACTTTACCCACAACCAGTGGTGGCAGGTTTGTGTAATTTTTGGTGGCGCCCAGAATGGGTCCAAGTCCTCCCCCACCCCCACACCTGTCTTATAAGCTGATATATATATATTTTAAAATAATGTAAAAATTGACTGGAAACAGTAAGCGTTAACAGTTTCCCTATATTTCCCAATATCACTATCCTAAGAAAAACTTATTTAACTAAGAATATCAACTTTATTAATACTCTTTCGAATACGGAAACAACCCAGCACTCTTGGATCAATAACCCACAAAAGCAAAAAGCTCTGTCTAATGTGCTATTGGACTCCAACCACTTTAATCTTGATAGCCAAGATTGATGATTTTTTAGATTTGCCGCATCTTTCTTTTGTATAACTTCAGGCCGTCACTTGATGAATTATCCTTTTGTTCTTTTTCTCTGGGTAACTTTATTAAAAATGTATCCATTGTTGATTATTATTACACAAAATTAATGGGGTGGGGCCGAGGGGTTTGGAGTGTGGGAGGAGGCTCAGGGTATGGCAGAGGGTTGGGGTGTGGGGTAGCACCGGGGATGAGGGGTTCACGGTGCAGGAGGAGGCTCAGGGTTGGGGTCTGGGGGGTGAGGGCTGTGGCTGGGGGTGCGGGCTCTGGGGTGGGGTTGGCCCAGGGATGAGGAGTTCAAACTTTGGGGTGCAGCAGGCAGGCTGCCCTGGGGCTGGGGCCAGAAAGAAAGACTCTCCCCAGCCCTCTCCGCACCAACAGCAGCAAGCTCCAGGGGAGGGGCCTCCCTCTCCCCCTGGCACAACACTCACCCAAGCCCCAGGCTGCTGCTCTGGAGGTCCAGACAGGATAAGCCCCCTCAGAGTTGCCTGCCAGAGGGCGGGGGGGGGTGGAGGGTGCCATGCCGCTGGGCCTCTTCCCCTCATCCCTCTGCAGGCGCAGCAGTCAGCCTGCCGCTGGCACCGTTCCCTTAGTTGGCAGCGGCTAGCCAGGGAGTGCAGCACGGAGCTGCAGGGGGCAGCCACCTGCTGCCCAGGGCACAGGTGAGGCAGGGACACTCGGGGGAGGCGTGCGGGGCCGGCATGCGGAGCCAGGGGAGAGACCCAGCCCAGAACATTGGTGGAGCCAGGCCCCTGGGGCCCTGAATTTGCTGGAGCCTGGGCACCATGGGCCCATACAACTTGCCGCCCCTGCCCACAGCTAACTAACTGACACAATGCTGAATATCATTTGCCCTTGTCTATACTGACTAATCACTATCAATCAACTAGATCAGTGATATTCACAGTGAGGCTCGCAAACTACAAGTGGCTTTTTAATATGTCTGGTGCGGCTCTGTGTGATTTAATTATTAGCCAGTCTAAGTTATTACCAATTAGGATGCTTTTACTATGTTATTAACCAATTGTAGTTGATAATATAATAATATTTGGTCAGCCATTTTGCTATGAGAATAATATATAAATTATATACACATAAAATAGTAAATGAAAAAATTCACAGAACTGTGGCTCTTTTGGGTAATGTTGATTGCTCCTTTGGCTCCTGAACCCCTGAGGTCTGAGTATCGTTGAGCTAGATAGCTGCAGAAGTGGAGAAAGGCATACCAGGATTTGCATACGGCAGTTTCATGTGTCTGAATTAGCTCACTATCCGGTCCATACTCACTGATTTCACCCTATAACCTTGGGCAAACTGGGTTTCATATGGCAACACTACCAGGTGTTTGGCTCCATGGTACAGAGGGAATTCCTTTGGATAGCTTGTGCTTCTGCGCATAGGCCCATCTACACTACAAAAACACATTTTTGGAGCTGGTTGCAAAGTTGGAAATTTTAGCATCGTCTGTTAACACAGTTTGGTCCCATCTCACTGCAAGGCTGGACAGTGTTTTAACCGTATTGGCCACGACCAAGATGTAACCAGATCCTACAACACAGTAGATTTCCATGAGGAGTTTGGGCCTTTCTCTGTGTCTCTTACGGTTGCCAACCCTCCAGGATTGGCCTGGAGTTTCCTGGAATCAGCATCCATCTCCCGGTGACTATTGAAAACAATCCAGGAAATTTTAATTAATAGGATATTTTAAGAAAATGACATTATGACATGTTGGGGGGGGGGGGAAATATCTCCCAGAATAGCTTCAGTCAGAGTTGGCAACCCTAGTGTCTCTCTATCTTAAAACCTTCTATTGTTATTCCAAAAAGAAAAGGAGGACTTGTGGCACCTTAGAGACTAACCAATTTATTAGAGCATGAGCTTTCGTGAGCTACAGCTCACTTCATCGGATGCATATCGTGGAAACTGCAGCAGGCTTTATATACACACAGAGAATATGAAACAATACCTCCTCCCAGCCCACTGTCCTGCTGGTAATAGCTTATCTAAATTGATCATCAGGTTGGGCCATTTCCAGCACAAATCCAGGTTTTCTCACCCTCCACCCCCCCACACAAATTCACTTGTCCTTACCCATAACTATTTCACATTTGGGGACAATGTATACCTTCAGATCAGCGGCACTGCTATGGGTACCCGCATGGCCCCACAGTTTGCCAACATTTTTATGGCTGATTTAGAACAACGCTTCCTCAGCTCTCGTCCCCAAAAGCCCCTACTCTACTTGCGCTATATTGATGACATCTTCATCATCTGGACCCATGGAAAAGAAGCCCTTGAGGAATTCCACCATGATTTCAACAATTTCCATCCCACCACCAACCTCAGCCTGGTCCAGTCCACACAAGAGATCCACTTCCTGGACACTACAGTGCTAATAAGCGGTGGTCACATAAACACCACCCTATACCAGAAACCTACTGACCGCTATTCCTACCTGCATGCCTCCAGCTTTCACCCTGACCACACCACACGATCCATCGTCTACAGCCAAGCTCTGCGATACAACCGCATTTGCTCCAACCCCTCAGACAGAGACAAACACCTACAAGATCTCTGTCAAGCGGAAGTAAAGAAACAGATTGATAGAGCCAGAAGAGTTCCCAGAAGTTACCTACTACAGGACAGGCCTAACAAAGAAAATAACAGAACGCCACTAGCCATCACCTTCAGCCCCCAACTAAAACCCCTCCAACGCATTATTAAGGATCTACAACCTATCCTAAAGGATGACCCAACACTCTCACAAATCTTGGGAGACAGGCCAGTCCTTGCCTACAGACAGCCCCGCAACCTGAAGCAAATACTCACCAACAACCATATACCACACAACAGAACCACTAACCCAGGAACTTATCCTTGCAACAAAGCCCGTTGCCAATTGTGCCCACATATCTATTCAGGGGACACCATCACAGGGCCTAATAACATCAGCCACACTATCAGAGGCTCGTTCACCTGCACATCTACCAATGTGATATATGCCATCATGTGCCAGCAATGCCCCTCTGCCATGTACATTGGTCAAACTGGACAGTCTCTACGTAAAAGAATAAATGGACACAAATCAGATGTCAAGAATTATAACATTCATAAACCAGTCGGAGAACACTTCAATCTCTCTGGTCACGCAATCACAGACATGAAGGTCGCTATCTTAAAACAAAAAAACTTCAAATCCAGACTCCAGCGAGAAACTGCTGAATTGGAATTCATTTGCAAATTGGATACTATTAATTTAGGCTTAAATAGAGACTGGGAGTGGCTAAGTCATTATGCAAGGTAGCCTATTTCCCCTTGTTTTTTCCTACCCCCCCCCCAGATGTTCTGGTTTAACTTGGATTTAAACTTGGAGAGTGGTCAGTTTGGATGAGCTATTACCAGCAGGAGAGTGAGTTTGTGTGTGTGGTTTTTGGGAGGGGGGTGAGGGGGTGAGAGAACCTGGATTTGTGCAGGAAATGGCCCAACTTGATTATCATGCACATTGTGTAAAGAGTTGTCACTTTGGATGGGCTATCACCAGCAGGAGAGTGAATTTGTGTGGGGGGTGGAGGGTGAGAAAACCTGGATTTGTGCTTGAAATGGCCCAACCTGATGATCAGTTTAGATAAGCTATTACCAGCAGGACAGTGGGGTGGGAGGAGGTATTGGTTCATATTCTCTGTGTGTATATAAAGTCTGCTGCAGTTTCCACGGTATGCATCCGATGAAGTGAGCTGTAGCTCACGAAAGCTCATGCTCAAATAAATTGGTTAGTCTCTAAGGTGCCACAAGTACTCCTTTTCTTTTTGCGAATACAGACTAACACGGCTGTTACTCTGAAACCTATTGTTATTCCAGTAGCACACTTTATTTGTAATACATTTGCACACCTTCCTGCTGGTCTCTATACTCACCACTCAGCTCCCCAGCTATATTTATGCTCCTAAAATTGGCCCCCTATCTCCCTCTTAAGGATAACTTCAATCACATTTTACCAATAATGTATACCTTAAAAAGTCCAGACAGCAAATATGATCAAAAGTGTGCAGTCATTTTCCCCCTTTCCTGTCTTGTCAATATTTATCCTGTGCTTATCTCTGTATGCGACAATGCTAGAGACCATTCACACATAAATCATCTGTAATAATTCTTTTACTTTTCCCAGTCCATGCTGTTTGTTTACTTTTCTGCACTTCACGCAGTTAGAGCAATGAAATCATTCATTTTTCATTCATTCATGGTTTCATTTTGGGTTTCTAATCAGTTTCATTTCTGGCTCCTGAGTAGCTCACTGGTGTCTAAGTTCTCAGCTCTGCAGAGGATCATTTCAATCCTCCCCAGCTTTTGCCACTGAAACTCCTTTTCTTTCTTTAGAGGAAACGTCTCTGGTGCTGTTACAGGTGTTGGAAACCCAGCAGAATTTCTCAAGTTCCCTATGGCTCCTCTTCACCATGCTGCAATTGCTGGAGCAAGCGACCTGGATGTCCCAAGGTGCCATTCGTTATTCTTAAAATGCATGGCATCAGAGAGGGAAGCTCATGGTGCTACACTCTGTAATTGCCTTTATGTTCGTGGGAGTTACGACCTGTGCTGTGGCCATCACTAAGGGCTGGGCTGCTCTCAAAAGAGTTGGCAGCATAGCTGTCAGTTAGGGGTGTGATTTTTTTGTTGACACAACTGTACTAATAAAAGTTCTAGCATAAGTGCAGTGATAGCAACAAAAATGTCGTTTTGCCAACTTATTTCACTCAGGGGACTGGGATAAACTATACTGGCAAAAGGACTTTTCTTACCACTAAAGACTGGGTCTCCAGTATGAGGGTTTGCTAGAATGGCTATACTGATATAGTTCCACTGACAAACCCTTTAAGTGTATGTGATGTTGCACCCCATAATGCTTTATATAAATATGCTTATGAATGTAAATAGGACATAACTGGAATATGTTTTATGCTACATATGCCATGTAACATAGCTTTGCAAAGGTCATGTTCTACTGAATGTATTCATCCTATTCGTATGCATGTCTCATTTTTATATCTGAAGTTATGAGCATTGCCTCTATACCTGTATTTAAAGTGTTTGCTGGAGAAAGGTTTCAGAGTAGCAGCCGTGTTAGTCTGAATCCACAAAAAAAACCCCAGGAGTACTTGTGGCACCTTAGAGACTAACAAATTTATTAGAGCATAAGCTTTCATGGGCTACAGCCCATTTCATCGGATGCATTGAATGGAATATACAGTAAGAAGATACATATATATACATACAGAGAAGGTGGAAGTTGCCATACAAACTGTAAGAGGCTTATTAATTAAGATGAGCTATTATCAGCAGGAGAAAAAAAAACTTTTGTAGTGATAATCAAGATGGCCCATTTAGACAGTTGACAGGAAGATGTGAGATACTTAACATGGGGAAATAGATTCAATACGTGTAATGACCCAGCCACTCCCAGTCTCTTTTCAAACCCAAGTTAATGGGATCTAGTTTGCATATTAATTCAAGCTCCGCAGTTTCTCGTTGGAGTCTGTTTCTGAAGCTTTTCTGTTGCAGAATTGCCACCCTTAAGTCTTTTACTGAGTGGCCAGAGAGGTTGAAGTGTTCTCCTACCGGTTTTTGAATGTTATGATTCCTGATGTCAGATTTGTGTACATTTATTCTTTTGCATAGAGACTGTCCGGTTTGGCAGGAGTGAAAGTAAGTCGAGTGAGTTACTCTGGTACTCTGGGGCCAGCTCTGGCCCCCAGAAGCGGCGGGGCCTAGGGCAGAAGGGGCCGGGTTGAGGGGGTCAGAGCCAGCTCCAGTCCACCCTTTAAGGTAAGTTCCCCCCACCACCACCGAGGTAGCAGCAGCAGCCCAGGGCTCTGGGGGCTATTTAAAAGCCCCGGGGCTCCCCTCTTCTACCACCCTGGCCCTTTAAATAGCCGTCGGAGCCCTGGGGAAGCGGCGGGGCTTCAGCGGCTATTTAAAGGACCGGGTCGGCAGAGGCAGCTGGAGCCCCGGCCCTTTAAATAGCCCCTGGAGCCCCCGCTACCGCAGGGCTCCGGGGGCTATTTAAAGGGCCCGGGGCTCCCCTCTTCTACCGCCCTGGCCCTTTAAATAGCTGCCGGAGCCCTGGAGTAGCGGCGGTGGGGCTCCAGTGGCTATTTAAAGGGCCCAGGCGGTAGAAGCAGGGGAGCCCCAAGCCCTTTAAATAGCTGCCGGAGCCCTGCAGCCGCTACCCCAGGGCTCCAGCAGCAGGGCTCTGGAGGCAATTTAAAGGGCCTGGGGCTCCAGCCACTGCTGGGAGCCCCAGGCCCTTTAAATTGCCCCCGGGGAAGCTGGGCTGCCCCAGTATGGTGCACCAGCTCTTGCCAGTACGCCGTATTGGGGTGTACCGGCTTACTTTCACCTCTGTGGTTTGGCCAATGTACATGGCAGAGGGGCATTGCAGGCACAAGTTTGGTCAACATAGCATGAAGGGGTTATTCAAGTAAATGGAAGTACTTGGTTAACAATGGACCTTGATAGATGCCAATCCACATCTGAGCTTTTGGCTTGGCCTGTAGACAACTGAGTCATGCATGGAGATGTGACTTGTCCATGTGACTCCAAAACTCCATGCTGAGCTGTGATTCTATACAGGGGGAGAGAGGGGTTGCCACCCACAAGACAGAGACTATATGAGGCCCTGGGAAACCCCTCCATTTTGTCTTCAGCTGGCTCAAGAGAGAGCCTCTCCACCCCAAGGAGATGCCTGAAAGAAACTGGAACAAAGGACAGTAACTACAGGGGTGTAAGTGATTGCTGGACTCAGACTAGAAGGAGGCTAGTCTGTCAAAGAAGATTATTGGAACATCTCTGAGCGTGAGATTTACCTGCATTTAGGTTCCTACTGTGTTAGGCTTAGACTTGCATGTTTTATTTTATTTTGCTTGGTAATTTACTTTGTTCTGTCTGTTATTACTTGGAACCACTTAAATCCTACTTTTTGTATTTAATAAAATAACTTTTTACTTAGTAATTAATCCAGAGTATGTATTAATACCTGCGGGGGTCAACAGCTGTGCACATCTCTCTGTCGGTGTTATAGAGGGTGAACAATTTATGAGTTTACCCTGTATACGCTTTATACAGGGTAAAACGGATTTATTTGGGGTTTGGACTCCGTTGGGAGTTGGGTATTTGAGTGCTGGAGACAGAAGCACTTCTTAAGCTGTTTTCAGTTAAGCCTGCAGCTTCTGGGGGACATGGTTCAGACCTGGGTCTGGGTTTGCGGCAGGCTGGCATGTCTGGCTCAAACCAGGCAGGGCACTGACGTCCCAAGCTGCCAGGGGAAACGGGCTTAGAGGTAGTCTCAGCGAGTCAGGTGGCAGTTCCCAAGGGGGTTTCTGTGACCCAACCTGTCACAGTGTAGCCAAGCCTGCGTCTTTCGATGTGGCTCTCCCAGAGGCAGCAGCAAAGAATGAAAGTGACAGCTTGGCAGCCTGACAGAGCTTGACGTTGGCAGCAGATTGGTATATTTCTTACTCGATCAGTTATTCATGAAGTGTTCTGAATGGGGGAGGGCAGCAGACTGTTTTCGGGTACCAACAAATTGCCTTCCGTCTCCACGCAGCCTGCCTGTGAATCGCAGCAATGAGCTGCGGTGCTGCTTTGGAACGGAGCACAGTACCCAAATGGGAAGGAAGAATGTTTTCACTGATCCCCCTCCCCCGCCTGCCCCCCGTGTCACTGCATTAACCCTGTTGCACTGCCTCACTGCTCAAGGCTCTGCGACGCCGCATCGCCCCCGCTGCACTGCACTGCACTGCCCGCATGGTGCTGAATTACCCCTAGCGCTGCCCTCCGTTCCTTGCATTATCCCCCCCAGGTGCAATACCTCCGTGGCACTGCATTACACCCCTTGGCACAACAACTTAGCTTCATGCTGCTGCACTGCACTAGCCATTGTACTGTCCCCCTGCACCAAACTGCTACCCACGATGCTCAATTACCTCCATAGCGCTGCAGCCCTCCCATGGGAAGGGAACCTGCTGAGTCAGGCAAAGAGCTGAACGGTGGCCAGTCAGGAATTTCCTGTGCATGGGATCGTGCTGGATTCTGCTTAGAACAGACCCAGACTTGTCTGAGGTGCCAAGCAACCACTATGACGGTTAGGAGGCGTTTGCCCAGAAGTCAGCGCTCAAGGCGGAAGTCATGTAATGTCCAAATTCATTTTTAAACAATCTGGCCAAGGCACGGCAGGTTGACGCATGCGGTCTCTCTCTCTCTCCTTGCCTCGGCTCACGTAGGGCTGCCAGACATGGGTTTCATGTACTTCAGGGGCAGGCGAATGTTCATTCTTCAAAACATTTCCCCACAGCAGGTGTCACGGTCTGTAGCAAAGTGTTCTTTGGAATCCTACTGTAGTGGCAATGACCCCCTGCGTATAGTAATAATAACCTCACAAATGTCAGTCCACATAAATCCCACCTACAGATGGAGACACTGAGTCACAGAGCAGCAAAGTGACTTACCAAAGGCCACCGAGGGAGGCAGTGGCAGTTATTCTCATGAACTCCTGGCTTCCAATCCGGTGCTCAGTCCGTTATGTTACATTGTTTCTCTAGAGCTAGAGACCCATTTAATGCAACATGGTCCGTGTGTTAGGACTACATGAGGAGAGATTAATAAGACTGGGATTGTTCATCTTGGAAAAAGAGACGACTAAGGGGGGATATGATAGAGGTCTATGAGGTCTATGACTGGTGTGGAGAAAGTGAATAAGGAAGTGTTATTTACTCCTTCACATAACACAAGAACCAGGGGTCAGGTTTAAAACAAACAAAAGGAAATACTTCTTCATACTACACATGGTCAACCTGTGGAACTCGCTGCCAGGGGATGCTGTGAAGACCAAAACTATAACTGGGTTCAAAAAAGAATTAGATAAGTTCATGGAAAATAGGGCATCGATGGCTATTAGCCATTATGGTCAGGGATGCAAACCCATGCTGTGGATGTCCCTAAGCCTCTGACTGCCGGAAACTAGGACTGGGCAACAGGGGGCGGATCACTCAATAATTGCCCTGATCTGTTAATTCCCTTTGAGGCATCTGGCACCAGCCACTGTCGGAAGACAGGACACTGGGCTATGACAGTTGTGTCTGTTACACCATCTGCCAGCAAGATCTCTCTTTCTATATATATATAGAGAGAGAGAGTGGTAGGGATTACTGCACTACTATATTTATTTACATCACAAAGCTCTTCTTTTTGTTGTTTGTACAGCACCTGGCACAATGGGCCTCCTAGACACTACTGCAATATAAATACAGACCCATACTCTGCAACAGTTTAAGATGGGAAGTGAAGAATACTGCATGCAACTGAAATTTTAGGGATGCAAGACAATTACTTAAGTTGGAACTTGGCTAGAGGAGTGGGACAGTCTGATTCTTGGAGCAAATCTATTTTAGGTACTTATTTGGATTGCCCCCCCCATCACTGGAGCATCTAACCTCTCAATCTGTATTGTATTTATTTTTACCTGTGAGGTTGGGTGGTGCTGTTATCCCCATTTTACAGATGGAGAACTGAGGCCCAGAGAGGTTAATCACACAGGAAATCTGTTGCAGAGAAGGAAATTGAATGTGGGTCTCCCACATCAGCATCCTAACCACTGGTCCCTCCTTCCACCTCTGAAGCGTCAGGCAATCTATAACTTCTGTTAATGATCAGGACTTTGGTTTGACATCCGATCTGACAGACAGGCCCCTCCAGGAAGCACAGCTCCCCCTAGCACCATTCTCAGACATTAGTTCAAGAACTGAGCAATCTCCAGTCGGGATGTTGGGGCCAGGGCAGGACGATCAAAAACTGAACTAAAATAAAATGGTTCTGTAGAACAAAACCACCTCCAGTTGAGAGCTTGCTGTATCTACCTCAACACACTGACAAGGGCTGGCATTGGGTACAAATTAATGCCAACCACATGTGAAAAAAAATCCTCTCCCCCAAACTATGTGTGTTTCTGTGTGTGGGCTTTCCCACTAGATGGCGACAACAGGTTGCATTTCGTTTTTTCAAAGTGGGAACCCCACAGCCACTGAAAGGGGAAATTGTGCTCTCAGAGCTGCATGGCAGATCTCAACTGTGATACCCTCTGCAGGTGCACGCATGGAGAAGAGAGTATCTGAGCAGCCGGGCACTTACCCCGGTACATCTCCCATCCCGAGAACGTGGGAGGCTCTGAAACTGGAGGGATGACCAATGCTACAAAGTTCTGCATTTGATCAACAACCAGCTGGGGTCCTAAAAACACAATGCCCCATCCCAGGAGCAATCATAAACACCATGCATTTGTACGGCCACAAGCACTCTGCGCCTAAGGGCCGCTGGGAACCTATAACTAAAAACTTACCACATAGCCAAGAAATAAACAAACAGCAGAGCAGGTGGGGAAAATGAAAGAGAAAAACTGCCAAAGCACAGCCCCCGACGCGCAAATAAATAAAAGAACCCCTGCTCAGAGGATATAAATCTCGCACAGAAACCAAAACATCAGCAGCCTTGCCTGGGTGGTGTGTCCTGGCATATGCAGCGGGGTTAGAGCTCACGGACCCACAATGTAGAAGGCCCTACCTCCCGTCCCTATGGGATTATGCTGCGCAATAGACAGCGGATCCAATGCCTCTGACCTCAGGTGGTAGGATGGGACATAGGCACGTAAAGGACTGCTTCGGAAGTCTGGGCCTATGTTATTTATATGTGACCTGCGAAGCACACTAAAAATGGCTTGCATCTATCTATCCATCCAGCCCCATACAGCCCCTCTATCCATCCATCCCCCTAGAGACCTATATATCCTTCACCATTATAGATCCATCTGCCCAGCCACCCAGCCCCATACAGGCCCATCTCTCTCTATCACACGCTCGTCACCATGGTACCAGAACATCCTTTACTGCCCCTATTTGAGGTTTAATTTTTACTGCTTGTTTTTGGTCATGTCCAACTTCCCTCCTTTTCCTGGAGAGCTGTAACTGTCCTTGGCCAGCCTGACAGGCAACGTCTCAGCTGGCAGTGGGAGCTGCGGCTCTCCCAGCCTCGCCCTGGTTGAGGGCTGGGAGAGTTGCCGCGGCTCTCCCAGCCTCGCCCTGGTTGAGGGCTGGGAGAGTTGCCGTTCAGGTTTGTGCCGTGGACAGAGGCCATCACTTTCCAGAGCTGTTGAGCCAGCACTTTACACCAGATCAGAGGTCCCTAAACTATGGGGTGCGCCCCTCTAGGGGTGCGTGGCTGGGCCTGAGCCAGCCCACGCAGGGGATGGGGCAGAAGTGCCACCCAGCCCTGCTCCAGCCCTGGCCCCGGCTTTGCCCCCAGCCTTGGCCCCAGCTCTGTTCCCGGCCCCAGACCTGCCATGGTCCCCGGCCCCACACACATCCAGCCCACACGGGGGGCAGGGCAGGAATGCCACCCAGCCCCGCTCCGGCCCCAGCCCTGGCCTTGCCCCCAGCTCTGTTCTGCCCTGGTTGACTCCACCTCCTGCACTTCCCCAAGCGAGGTCTCATGTGGCAGCCCTGCGGAGGGCTGGGAGACCATTCCCCTCTGAGGACGCCCACGCTCAGGGCTGCGTTGGCTTGGGAAATAGCCCACCTCCTTGCCCCGCCTTGAGCGTGGTCCCAGACACTGAGCTCTGTCCTAAAACCTGGCACCAGGTGGCTGGAGCCAGTTCTCTCCACTACTCCCTATTAACATCGTCCATCAAACCAGAGCTGGGGAGAGAATCCAGGAGTCCTGGCTCCCTCCTCTCTCACCCACTAGACCTCACACTCCTCCCATAGCTGGGAATGGAACCCAGGAGTCCTGACTGTCAGCTTCCCTCCCCCACTCTAACTGGTAGGCCCCTCTCTTCTCCAAGAGACAGGAATAACATCCAGGAGCCCTATCTCCCAGCCCCCTGCTTTAACTACTTAGCCCACATGCACCCTCCACATGCACAATGGCTGTTTGCTGCGATATAAACAGCCACTGATGACCCCTTCCCATTTTGTGGGTCCCCTACAGAATGCGCTTGGCCCACAATCCATCTGTTTGATCAGCCAAATGCAGTCAGACAGGTGGCCGGGGCCGTACTGAGTCCTGGGGGGCCTGTGACCGTTAGCCAGGTACGCAAAGGCCCTGACTACTGGGCAGAGAAGTGTGTATTCAGGTGAGATCCGCTCCCTCCTGACCCATGGGACGCACAGTTCCTGCTAGCCTGGCTACAGAGCCAGGAGTCTGTTCACCTCACATGCCAGCAACAAAACTGTGAGCTAAGTTCTGATTGCAGAGTCAAGTGGCAGGAAGAGCCTGGATCCCACAGGGAGCTGGAAGTGACAACAGCAAAAACCACCATCTTCTCCAGGCTAAACTGGAGGCAAAATTGATCTGGCTCTGCCAGGACGGAATATGCAGGAGCCCACTCTTATTTTCACAGTCGCTTCTCTGACCATAACGGCAGGAGAGCTGCAGTAACAGCTAAGGGAATGTCGGAAAGGCCAGGCCAGGCAAATTACACGGGGGGAAATATGTTCTCTTGACTCGAGCTGCTTCCAGCCTAGAAACTCCCCATTTGCAAGCAGCTGCTCATTCCTCATTTCAAGCCACAGCCCTCTGCTCTGTGACACCACAATCAGCACCCCCATCAGCCAATTAGTGCATCACAGAGAACCCAGGCTTCAGAGAACACATTTCGCCAGGAGAGAAAGAGCCAGCATCTCAGAGAGCCTTAGCAATCAGAGATAGAAGAGAGCCCACAGGGTCAGGCGGGTAAGCAAATGTGGATAGGAAGGGATGCTCAGAATGGCATGGAATTGACTGGACTCTGGGTGGTTGTGTGGCGGGGGGTGGGATGAGTATGGAATTGATGGGGTGGAGGGAAGGACAGTATGGAACTGATGAGTCTCTTGGGGGATCAGTGCAGAATTGATGTTTTTCAGGGTGGATGTGAGGCAGAGTGTGCCTAGTTTATGGCTCATCCTTTGAGGGAGAAGATTTTATCCAGGGAACTTCGTGTGTCTCGCCAGCTGTGGTGGGAAGTATTTCAGGGAGCCCCTCGTTCCAATTTTGGGAGCACCTCACTTAGTCCTGTCTCATCTTCATCCAGGTCAGCCCAATGCCTACCAGTCAGAGCCCAAACTATATCCCCCCATCTGCCAGCGAATCCCACCCTGACAGTGCCCACCTCTGCAACTGCAGGCTCTTTGGGGCAGGGAGTACCTATTTGTGCCCTCAGCAAATAATACACAGTAATTAGTCACACTCAGTGCACATCACTCATGTCACCTCTGTAACCAGCCTGTCTCCAATCCCCAGCACCTTGCAACATCCTGTGTTGTCCCATGGGCCTAACATGGTGGGGCTTTTGTCCCTCTTGCCTTTGGCCAGCTGACCTGCACTGAAGAATCATGCCGCTGAACAGAAGAGGAATGCAGACGTGATGGGAACTCCCGTGGGTTGGAATGAACCTGCCAGGAGATGTCAGCAAGACGCTGCATTCAGCAGATGTGCCAGGGACCAGGGCATAGGCAGTCTGGCCTACTGGTCATAGCTGGGCTGAGGTCTACCCACCAGGGACAGGAGTCAATAGGCAGGAGTTGGAGGAATCGCAACAGCCAGGTTCTAGAAGCCAGAGCCCAAAAGTCTGATACTGCAACAGGCCAAAGTCTGTGTGGCTGCCCAGACAACGTCCAACCCCTGGGGTTAAATAGGGTGCTTGGCCAATCAGAGGGCCACAAAGTGCCGTCACTCTGGGTCTCTTGAGCGGGACATCCTGCAGTGCTTACTCTCCATAACGTTCCCTGGCTGCATCTCTGATGGCCTCCCAATGGCTCTGTGGGACTATCGGCTGTCCTAGGCTCAGCAGACCTGGGTTCAGTCCCGGGCTCCTTCCATCATACTTTAACTGTGAGCTCTTGAAGGCAGGGAGTGTCTCTTGCTGTGTGTTTGTGCAACACCTCGCACAATGGAGATCTCAGCTGGGGTCTTTCAATACTAGTGTCATATAAATAAAATACCATTATTGTCACAAAAGATAGGAAAGGAGCCCTCCATCAGAGTATGAGCTCTTTGGGGCAGGGACAGTGTCTACTCCTATCTTTGTGCAGCACCCAGCACCCAGGGGCCCTGATCCTGATGGGGGCACTACAGCAGTATTAGCTAGAAACAAAGAGCAGGAGACAACATGTGGGAGTGAAGGAGAATCTCACCCTTTCCGCTGCTTCTTGCACCGGCAGGTCGGACTCTCCGGAGTTGAACAGTGTTTGGATGTGGTTCTGATACTCTTACCGGTGCAGCCCTTCTCTCTGACTCCCCTCCACCCCTAAGGATCCCCACCCCCAGAAACTCCTCCCTGCTTGACTGAGACCCCCTCCAGCAGGGCCCCTCACACGCCCAGGGCAGCGTCTTGTGCACACTCCAGGCGGTCTAGAGAGAGGTGGGACCTAGACTTAGGGCCTGATCTGAAGTCACTCGAAAGCGCCATTGGCTCCACTGAGCTTTGGATCAGACGCACAAGCGGGAGAAAGGAAAGTTCGGGGTGGAGAGGAGGGAAGGCAGAGGAGATGGAGACTCACGCTATTGTTTATGCTGAGCAGGACACAGCTGATATAAGCAGGGAAGGAATCTGAGTCCTTCCTGACTCCAGAGCTGGGTTCAGCCAGCACCACTGGCCCTCACCGAGGTCTAAGTGCAGCTCCTAGGACTCAGCGTGCAGGGGATGGGGATTGCAGCTAACCACTGGCACGCTGAGCAAGAAGCAGCAGATCAGCGTCTGGCAGAACGATCACACTTCACAGCCCAGACGGGAAAGGCAGAAGGAGCTGAAGCTTCTCTTCCCCAGGTCCGTATCCCTCAAGCGAATTCACCAGCAACTCCTGGGCAAAGAAGCAGCCTGGGGGGCTGCGGGGAGGATAGGCTCTGGAGATTCCCTGGGCCCAGTGCAGCTAGGAAAGGGGCACAAGTAGATCAGATACTCCCACCCACCATGCAATGGTCACTAGAGACCCCAGCCCCCCCCGTGGGAAAAGCCTGGGAGAGAGACCCTAGCACCTCTCTTTGTCATGTCACACACGTGAGTCCCCTCCACCACGGGTCCGGGTCCAGGCCAAGTTGCCCGTGATTGACAGTTGTTCTCACCTGACAGCTGTTGTGCGGTGGAACAAGCGTGGAACAAGCTTGCTGGGTCTCACTGTTCTCTGCAGAAGGCGTCCACCCCGGCACAAAAAATACCCAACCATAACTGGTGTCAGCCAGCAGCTTCTCTGGCAACTGCAGCAAGGGGCCAAGGAATGACGGGACATGGACTCTGAACCCTCTGCCCAGTTAGGGCCCCTTTATGGTGGGATGGAATATAAGGAGGTCTCATCTACACTATAGTTGCAACCAAGAAAGGCGACCCACTCACAGCGGGGCTGGCCCGGATCCAGAGACAACCCCATTCTGATTGGTTGTGTTGATGGGACCATAGCTGGGCTGCCCAGGGCTTTGGAACACGGTGAAGGTCCGTCAGCGCTACAAACCTCAACCCTGATATCATCAGGCCAGAGAGCAAACAGGTCGTAACCGACTTCCCCGAGTCAGGCGGAGACATGCCTCAAGTGCCGCGGCCTGACATGGTTTTCTGTCCACACTGGCAACAAGAAACCATGTTGGCCCACGGCCACAGGTCCCCGCTGAATACATACACAGTTACTACTGCAGAGAAGACACAGCCTGGGACATGTTTGCTACCCATAGCGTGGCTATCGTGGGTCTGATCCTGTGGCCAGCGAACTCAACGGATACCTCCCTGAAGTTCAGTGGGGGCAGGATCTGAGCCTCCGGGTGTGGTCCCAGCTGGTGTGAATTGGCAACGCTCTATTGACTACCATGGAGCTACCTATATCGTTATGTCAGGGGCTGGGCCGTCTTCCTTCCAGGCAGGCACGGCTGAGCAAGGGAGCGGCACGAAGAGCAGGTCAAAGGAGCAAGGGTGCATGGAAGAAAGGGCAGCGGGGTGGATAATATAGCTCTTCCTGCTTCCAGGTAACGAGTTGCAGATGTCTGCATCCCCCTCCACTCGGCACCTGGACGGAGGCAGGGGTGAAGAGTGGATGCCAAGAGCTGTCAGAGTGCCCCGCATCAAACTCTATCGGCCCTGCTGCCCTCGCTAACGATGGGCTCTAATGATGGGCTCTCAGGTCTGCCCTGTGTGTGTGTGCGGGGGGGCGGGGGCAGAGGTGCTGGCTAACACGGGCATAGGGGTAACACGGGCACTGCCTTCCCGGTGCTGAGCGGGGGAGGACCCCACCCATCTGTGGCTCATTACGTGGGAGTGGAGAGAGCTGGATGAGCAGCTCTTCTGCCCACTGAGTCCCGCGCCCTCGCGCCTTTGCTCTGCATGTCATACCGCGGGCAGCAGCACGGCCTGGCTCCGGAGGAGTGGTGCTCACGCACCCTGGGGACGGGTGTGTCATACGTAGGCCATGACTTCAGTGGAAGGGCTCCCATTGGCCTGGGGTTTTGTTTGGTTTTCGCCTGTCTCAGGAGCGTGTAGGTGCGGTCACTTGCCGGGATTAGCTGGGTCTATCTCACGTCCTCCTTCCCTTGCTAGTGCAGGGGCCTGGGCACCAGCGCACCTCGGCCCCTCCTATCTCTGCCCATGGTGAATAGCGAGTCTCCTGGGGGCAGCAACACTTCGGCTCTTGCGGTTAGGCTGCAGGTGCGGGGGGAAGGGAGTAGTTGGTGACCTGGGGTGTCCGGGAGGTTGGGCTAGAGTCCTAAACTCCCCCCCGCCCCCATTCCCCCTGAGGTGCCATCTCCCAGCGGCATGGAGGCGTGAATGGGATGCCAGCTTCTGTGTGAGATCCCGTCTGACTCCATGCCTGCCCTCGGAGTGCCTCCTGCCCTCCATCTCCCCACTCCATGCCCCTCAGCCTGCCATCCCCTCATAGCACTCAGAGAGCTTCGTCTGAGTGCTGCACGCTCCTTTCCCACAGGATCCCTTCGAACGCTTCCCGATACTCTGCCCGCAGCCGTGGCAAATCTAACAGGCCTGTGGTGTCTGGCTCTGTCCCTCAGGCCACGTCAGGTCACACCGGCTCCAATGCTCAGGGATCCCTCGCCGGGAGCTCAATTTGTGAACATCTTTTTGTAAAGCTCTCTCAGTTTACGCCCCACTTCCTTTGGCGTGCTGCAATCCCCAGCCTCATGTACCATTAGCCTGCAGCCGTCTGGCTGAGCCAGTCAGTCACAGAATCATAGAATCGTAGGACTGGAAGGGACTTCGAGAGGTCACCTAGTCCAGTCCCCTGCACTCAGGGCAGGACTATGTATTATCTAAACCATCCCTGACAGGGGTTTGTCTAACCTGCTCTTAAAAATCCCCAATGATGGAGATTCCACAACTTCCCTAGGCAATTTATTCCAGGGCTTAACCACCCTGATAGTTAGGAAGTGTTTCCTAACATCCGACCTAAATCGACCTTGCTGCAATTTAAGCCCATTGCTTCTTGTCCTATCCTCAGAGGTTAATTGGAGATGAAGGAGTCAAGGGTTGGGATAGCAGGGGGCTATAGGGTAGGTGGAGATGGGGGAACCCAGGATTGGGATAGCAGGGGGCTATAGGGTAGGTGAAGATGGGGTAGCCCAGGGTTGGGGTAGCAGAGGGCTGTGGGATAGGTGAAGATGGGGCAGCCCAGGGTTGGGATAGCAGGGGGCTGTGGGGTAGGTGGAGATAAGGCAGTCCAGGGTGGGTTAGCAGGGGGCTGTGGGTTGGGATTGAGGGGCATCGGCAGAGCCAGGGTGGAGGGGAGACCGGGGCTGGGATAGCAGGGGGCTGTGGATTGGGATTGAGGGGCATTGGCAGAGCCAGGGTAGGGGGGAAGCCCAGGGCTGGGATAGCAGGGGATGCTGTGTGTCAGGATGGAAGTGTGCCGGGGTTCTGGTGAAGCAGCATGCATTGTACCCACCTGGACTGGACCTGCCTCTAGCCAGCACTACCAGAGTCTTGATTTCACACATGCCTTCCTTCTGCCTAATGTCAAAGCAATAAAAGAGCAGTTGTTAAGCTACCCTCCGAATCACACACTCTGCTCTCCCTTTTGGAATTACATTACTGCACTTTAGCCACTTTTCCGTAATCAACATCCCCGCTCACTGCTATTTAACAGTGGATGAGCTTCCTCTTTTGGCACAAGTCCATACTTTTCTGCTTTTCCCCTAAGGCTCCTAGCAATGATCATTTCTGCTAGCCTGCTCTCTGTTGGTGCAGGCTGCAGTTCTTCCCTAACATAGCAAAGCTCTCCAGAGGGCTGTCGTTCCGAACACAACTCTGCAGCACTGTATTTAGAATCTCCCCCAGCAAACACATTGTATTTCCAACCCCCTTTTCCTTTGCTTACACTGCCTGGGCCCGAATCCCCTCTCATGCTGGTGCAGAAGTAACTCTGTCACAGCCAGAGTGATTACACTGCTGTCAAGCTGGTGCGGGTGAGAGAAAGAAGAGAGACTGATAAGATTGGGATTGTTCCCTTAGAGAGGAGACGGATAAAAGGGGACTTGATAAAAGTGTGTGAAATAATGACCAGCGTAGAGAAGAGAGACCAGGAGTTTCTTTTCTCCCTGGCTCCCAGCACAGGAAACAGGTACCAGTCGATGAAACACAAAGGTTGGAAATTCAAAACTGACAAAAGGAAATATTTTTTCACACAATGTGTAATTAGCCTGTGGAACTCCCCGCCACAGGAAGTCAGTTAGGCCAAAAACTCCTTGGGATTCAAAAATGGGATTGGACTTTTATATGAAAAATATCCTGTGTTATACTAACGATAACTACATTTTGGAAGGAATATGAAACCTTGTGCTTCAGGGCTTAAGCCAAGCCGTGTTAGATTTCAGGCTAAGACCTATGTTGGGGGCAGATTACCCCACATCTGCTACTATGAAGCATCTGGCACTGGCCATTGTCAGAGACAGGACACTGGGTGTCTGGACCTTGGATCTGATCCACTCTGGCAATTCCTATAAGAGAGAATCTTCCCACATATCTGTGGGCTGCTGTTTTAGTGCACTCCATGCTGGGGAAAGGTACGAGATCAACAGCTCTGGAGCCTACAGCCTTCTAGGCACCCACAGAGCAGGCACAGGCAGCAATACAGCAAGCTTCCTCTGTAGCAATCCAGGCCTTGAGCCATCAAGTTGTGCATGTAACTAACCTATGCAGTTGCATGATCCAACTGTTGTCCCTCTGCTGAGCGGGAGCTGATGCTGGGACCTGGCAGGTCGGCTTCCTATTGGAGGAGAAATCCGTGGGACTGGGGATACTCTTAGTGCAGCTTGTTTGTTTACATTCTAGACTGCAGTCCTGGAACAGAGGTGGTCACAAAGAGCACCCAGGCAAAACCCTCTGTCAGGAACCTCAGCCAAAACACCAGTGCCCCAGTCCCAGAGAGTGACTGTGCCTCAAGCGTCGACTAGTCAGAGAGATTAAGAATGAGCTCTCAAAAATGGATACTCTCATAAAAAACCAACCTTCCACACAAACTTCCTCGTGGCTGGATTTTACTAAAACTAGACAAGCCATTTACAACGCACACTTTGCTTCTCTACAAAAGAAAAAGGACACTAAACTTTCTAAACTACTACATGCTACAAGGGGCCACAGCAATGGTTCCCTCAACCCACCTAGCAATATTGTTAACCTATCCAACTATACTCTCAGCCCAGCAGAAGCAGCTGTTCTATCTCGGGGCCTCTCCTTCTGCCCCTCCACCCCCACGAACATGATACAGTTCTGTGGTGACCTAGAATCCTATTTTCGACGTCTCCGACTCAAGGAATATTTCCAAAATACCTCTGAACAGCATACTAATCCACAGAGGTCTCCCTACCAACACTACAGAAAGAGGGATTCTAGGTGGACTCCTCCTGAAGGTCGAAACAGCAGACTGGACTTCTACATAGAGTGCTTCCGCCGACGTGCACGGGCTGAAATTGTGGAAAAGCAGCATCACTTGCCCCATAACCTCAGCCATGCGGAACGCAATGCCATCCACAGCCTCAGAAACAACTCTGACATCATAATCAAAAAGGCTGACAAAGGAGGTGCTGTTGTCGTCATGAATAGGTCGGAATATGAACAAGAGGCTGCTCGGCAGCTCTCCAACACGAGTTTCTACAAGCCATTACCCTCTGATCCCACTGAGAGTTACCAAAAGCAACTACAGCATTTGCTCAAGAAACTTCCTGAAAAAGCACAAGATCAAATCCGCACAGACACACCCCTGGAACCCCGACCTGGGATATTCTATCTACTACCCAAGATCCATAAACCTGGAAATCCTGGGCGCCCCATCATCTCAGGCATTGGCACCCTGACAGCAGGATTGTCTGGCTATGTAGACTCCCTCCTCAGGCCCTACGCTACCAGCACTCCCAGCTACCTTCGAGACACCACTGACTTCCTGAGGAAACTACAATCCATCGGTGATCTTCCTGATAACACCATCCTGGCCACTATGGATGTAGAAGCCCTCAACACCAACATTCCACACAAAGATGGACTACAAGCCGTCAAGAACACTATCCCCGATAATGTCACGGCTAACCTGGTGGCTGAACTTTGTGACTTTGTCCTTACCCATAACTACTTCACATTTGGGGACAATGTATACCTTCAGATCAGCGGCACTGCTATGGGTACCCACATGGCCCCACAGTATGCCAACATTTTTATGGCTGATTTAGAACAACGCTTCCTCAGCTCTCGTCCCCTAAAGCCCCTACTCTACTTGCGCTATATTGATGACATCTTCATCATCTGGACCCATGGAAAAGAAGCCCTTGAGGAATTCCACCATGATTTCAACAATTTCCATCCCACCACCAACCTCAGCCTGGTCCAGTCCACACAAGAGATCCACTTCCTGGACACTACAGTGCTAATAAACAATGGTCACATAAACACCACCCTATACCGGAAACCTACTGACCGCTATTCCTACCTGCATGCCTCCAGCTTTCACCCTGACCACACCACACGATCCATCGTCTACAGCCAAGCTCTGCGATACAACCGCATTTGCTCCAACCCCTCAGACAGAGACAAACACCTACAAGATCTCTGTCAAGCTTTCTTACAACTACAATACCCACCTGCAGAAGTAAAGAAACAGATTGATAGAGCCAGAAGAGTTCCCAGAAGTTACCTACTACAGGACAGGCCTAACAAAGAAAATAACAGAACGCCACTAGCCGTCACCTTCAGCCCCCAACTAAAACCCCTCCAACGCATTATTAAGGATCTACAACCTATCCTAAAGGATGACCCAACACTCTCACAAATCTTGGGAGACAGGCCAGTCCTTGCCTACAGACAGCCCCGCAACCTGAAGCAAATACTCACCAACAACCACATACCACACAACAGAACCACTAACCCAGGAACTTATCCTTGCAACAAAGCCCGTTGCCAACTGTGCCCACATATCTATTCAGGGGACACCATCACAGGGCCTAATAACATCAGCCACACTATCAGAGGCTCGTTCACCTGCACATCCACCAATGTGATATATGCCATCATGTGCCAGCAATGCCCCTCTGCCATGTACATTGGTCAAACTGGACAGTCTCTACGTAAAAGAATAAATGGACACAAATCAGATGTCAAGAATTATAACATTCATAAACCAGTCGGAGAACACTTCAATCTCTCTGGTCACGCGATCACAGACATGAAGGTCGCTATCTTAAAACAAAAAAACTTCAAATCCAGACTCCAGCGAGAAACTGCTGAATTGGAATTCATTTGCAAATTGGATACTATTAATTTAGGCTTAAATAGAGACTTGGAGTGGCTAAGTCATTATGCAAGGTAGCCTGTTTCCTCTTGTTTTTTCCTACCCCCCCCCCCAGATGTTCTGGTTTAACTTGGATTTTAACTTGAAGAGTGGTCAGTTTGGATGAGCTATTACCAGCAGGAGAGTGAGTCTGTGTGTGTATGGGGGTGGGGGGGATGTGAGAACCTGGATTTATGCAGGAAATAGCCCAGCTTGATTGTCATGCACATTGTGTAAAGAGTTGTCACTTTGGATGGGCTATCACCAGCAGGAGAGTGAATTTGTGTGGGGGGGTGGAGGGTGAGAAAACCTGGATTTGTGCTGGAAATCACTTTAGATAAGCTATTACCAGCAGGACAGTGGGGTGGGAATAGGTATTGTTTCATATTCTCTGTGTATATATAAAGCCTGCTGCAGTTTCCACGATATGCATCTGAGGAAGTGAGCTGTAGCTCACGAAAGCTTATGCTCTAATAAATTGGTTAGTCTCTAAGGTGCCACAAGTCCTCCTTTTCTTTTAGTCAGAGAGAGTAAGGCAGAGAGCAAATTTCCACGCTGCTTGCCACTGCTCCCCCCACCGTAACTGGCTCTGCAAAGCTGCAGCATTTCTTCAAAGACTGAACAGTGAACCCTGCTCGCACTCCCCAAAGAAACAACTTGTAAAACTACGTGTAACAGCACCACCTGGTGCCTCCCACCATAATAACAACATCGTCAGTTCCCTCACTCTCCCTCACTCCTGTCGACTTGCAGCCACTTGTTGCTTTTGTCTTAAATCAGATCTAAACTCTTCCGGGTAGGGACCAAGCCTTCTTCCGTGTTTGTGAAGCGCCTGGCACAATGAGGCCCCGATCCTGACTGGGGCCTTTGGATGCTGCTGCAATACACATAGGGAACACGGAGGGAGATTTTCAAAGGCACAGGAAGGAGTTAGGTGCTTCCCTTGGGAGTTGGGCACTTTGCTGTCCTTTGTGCCTTTAAAAATACTCTCCATCATAAACGCAGATGCTACTGACAGGCTTTGGCTGAGATGCCTCATTCCTGGAACTCCCCCTTTGAGTGACTACACAGGCCGAGATGGCTCCAGGGTGGATGGCACCATGGGCCAAAGGACCCACCCTAGCTTCCCCCTGAATGCAGGGAGAGTGCTATGGACAAAGAGGGAGGTTCCGGGGTTGGTCGAGTGGCACGTCCTGCTGATGTCTCACCCTCATTCCACCACTGCATTTCACACGGGTGTGGGGTCTGTACTGGGGACTCTCCACTGTTACTTTGCTACGTACAATATTTATTATTCAAGCTGACAGTATTGGATTCCGACAGCCCTTTAAGCTCATCTCTCCCGGGAAAGTGTTCCACGTATAGCAAGATGCCTGCAAAATGGAGCATGTTTTAGGTCAAATCGCCCATTTTCAAGGCACAGAACACCAACAGATTCTAATTGCAAGTAGCTTCACCTTTTGCTGGGAGAATTTCACCCAGTCTGTTTGTATTGCTCATGCTTATGGGCTTTGAGGCAATCATTTCCAGGTCATAACAGCAATACCATCTCTGATCCAGAAGAGCGTTTAAGCACATGCTTAACTTTAAGAACAGGCTTCAGTCCCATTGAAGCCACTTGGACTTTAAGCAGGTGCTTATGTACTTTGCTGAATACAGACTGATCTGACACGAGAGTCTGGCAGTGGTCTCAGCACTGCCTCCTGCTGGGTGCAATATGTCAGCACCGTTCACTGGGTAGAAACCAGTGATGCGAAAGGTGATGCTTTCAAACTCTGTCTCCAAGGTCCCGCATACATGGTTGGCTCAGGGCCCCAGCACCTGTATATCATGAAGCCACAGATCGCCTGCAGCGCATGCTAAACCCTTGAAACGCACCACCTGCCGTGTCCTCATGTTTTGCTAACTACTCTGCTAACAGCCGGCGTGTCTGGATGCGTTTCAGAATAGTGGTTTTCATCTTGCATTTCTATGCTTATGTGAGATGTTTCACTGAGAGTCAGGTGTTAAGTCACGGGTCGGCAGCTCGCTGCAAACCCAAGTGGCTTTGGGTGCGTCGGTGAGAATGGGCGCTCAGGGAACCCGTTGACCATGTTAACTTGGCCTCCCCTGCAAATTGGACAGGGCAGGCGAAGGGAGATTTACTGGGCGCTGGCCTCTTCATTGCAAACTGAATCGCATCCTCTTGCTATTTGTTGTGGCTGGCATGTGCCCAGCCAATTGGTTGCTTTGGAGCTGGCTTCACAGCACTGCTGGTCTTATTAGCAGACAGTGTTTTAGGGTTGCTGGAGAGTGCTACAGTCAATTGATTTCTTTTTTTTTTTTAATTACTGAGAGTCTTTTCTGAAACAACTGCACCACTTCAAAATATTACACAACCCCAGGACAGCCCTTGGGCCTGCACATTGGTGTGAGAGCCAGGCTGTCTTTGTGGTGCATGGGTCCTACAGTGTGTGTGTGTATTTATGTGTATTATAGAAGCACGAAAAAGCCCCAGTAGAGATCAGGGCCTCATTGTGCCAGGTGCAGCACAGACATGTAGCATGAGGCAGCCTGTGCCCTAAAGAGTTTATAATTTAAATAGACAAGATACACAGTGGGAGATTGTGCGGGGAGAAGGGAAAAATTGTTTTCCCCATTTCACAGATGTGGAACTGAGGCGAAGAGAGATTATGTGACTTGCCCAAGTCAGAGGGCGAGTCAGTAGTAGAGCTAGGAACTGAGGCCAGATCTCCTGAGTCCCAGTCCAGGGCCTGACCCATATAAGACCAGCCTTTCTTTATCTAACTAGGCTCTTCTCTATCTTCTTATCTCTGCGTATCTGCAGGTTCCATCTAATACCATATATTATTATATATTATTATGATTGAAAGAATTTCTTTTTAAATGGAATGTACTTTCCCAGCATTGATGCTGTTCACTGGCTTTCTTCATTTCACTCAGCATGGGCACGTCAAGGACCCAGATTAGTCATTTCTAGAGAGACAGGGTAGGTGAGATAATCTTCCATTGGACCAATACAATTGGTGGAAAGTACTGGCTTTCAAGCTCCACAGAACTCTTTTTCCTTCCCCAGACCTCAAGAAGTGGGTCCAATAAAAGACATGGCCTCACCTACCTTGTCTCTTTCATATCCAGCAGGGCTACATCATCACTGCAAACAACCACAGTCATTTCGGGTCAGTTTCACTTCCTGGTTTTCACCCCCAGAAACCCTGGTTTGCAGTGGGAGTTGCAAACGCCCGCAGGGGGATGGTAAGGTCTGAACCAAAAAAAAATTGCTCTCACTGAAATGGAAAAAAAAAAAATCAATCAATCAAACAAAGAAAACGTCTCCGTTAATACCCATGTTGTAAAACAATCCCTGAGGCCTGTGACAAACTACCCAGCTGTGTCCCATTAACCAGAGACAAGCAGGTTATTGAGCCATTTGGACCCTGCGAGAGAGAAGGAAGAACATTGCTTGCTAGGAGGAAAAGTGTTTTCCAGCCCCCCCAAGCCATCAACTCCCTTCCTGGACCTGAGAATTGTAGTGGAAAGTTAGAACAGAGCACATTTATACCCGGCCCATAACACTCATTTTTAATTGTACAGCAAACAAACAACCCTGATTTACTCATCCAACTGGGCAATTAAAAGCTCAATGCTGTTGGCTATAAAACCTCTATGGCCTGCTGGCCCGACTGCCGGGCTTTATGAAGCACGTGACGGGAAAAGAGCTTGAGGAAGGGTAGAGCTAAACAGGATCATTTCTGTCAGGAGCAAAAAATCATATTGAAAGAATGGAGGAGCTGAATTACAGCTCTGGCTAGCTGGAGGGTGTAAACCTCCAGGGGGGAGAGGGAAGGCTCAGGAGATCCAAAGGGTAAGTAGACCTAATGGGATGAAACAGAACATAGGGGCAGTTGAGCCAGATTGTCAGGCCAGCCTTCCTCTCTCCGGGGCCTCCCAGCGGAGACCAGTTCAAGGTGACGTCTACTGACGCAGCGAGAAGGAAGCAGTTCCCAGGCAGGACCAGCTCAGGTCAGCCAGAGGGAGGCCAGTCCCAGTGAAGACTGGCTCAGCATGGCTCCTAGCAGCCTCACTGGAGTAAGGAGACTCTCAGCTGCGACCAGCTTGGTGTGATTCTCCTTTGGCTCCCTGAGAGAGGGGCCACCGATGGACCACTGGGATCCGAGCCTGTCTTGCTCTGTCTTGTTTCTAGACCCTACTCCCTGGATCCTGCTTAACCAATTCCTATATTGTCACCCATCACCCCCAGACCCTGTGACTGCTTCCCTGAGCCCCACATCCCCGCAAATCCTGTTCCTGCCTCTGCATTCTATCCCTTCTGCTCACACCATCCATCAGACCCCAGGCTCCTCTCGTTCGAGCCAGCATAAGAGTCACTTTTCTGGTTCAAGAGCCCGGGCTCAGACAGACGTTTGCAAGCAGCGCAGCTCTGACCACCCCTGCTAAGTGGCATTTGTGTCTTAATTCTGAGTTGGTGCCATGAGGCCGAAAACCGGGCCTTGGCCGTTTGTTGGCATTTGTGCATGCTGGCTGGATGCAGGAGCCTTGGGAGGCTAATCCCTCTCTGGAGGTCCTTTCCGTCAAACACAAGGAGGCTGCTGAAAATTTGATGACGAAGCTCCCTGACTGGGAAAGCTATAAAAAGAGAATTCAAAATCCCTTCAATATGCGGAAGGGGAAGGGATGCTTAATCCTTGCCATTCAGCTTGCAAGTGAATGTACCTGTATCGTTCCTGAATGAGAGCGATTTGCACTGGCCAGACAGGCACAATGCAGACACTGGGAAAGCTGCCTCCATACAGTGCCAAAAACACCCCAGTCCTTGCAATCCAGCAATTCAGTCCAGACCCACAGTTCCCTGCACTATTGCAGCGCAGAGCACCTCCCCCCCACCCAGTTCTGTTGATGCATCTCGGATGGGAAACTGAGGCAGTGGGGCAATTAAATGACTTGGTCAGGGAATCTGTGACTGAGCTGGGAATGGAACCCAGGTTTCTTACCGCCCACACCAGTGTCCTCATCACTCCTCAAAGCCTTTGGCCCTATGGCTCTTTGCCCCTGTCACAGGTAGCCTGCTGGGTCATGCTGGCTGCTAGCTCATGACACGGGCAGCTTCCAGGAATTCAATGACAGGGCCTTTTAAGACATGCCAAGCGGGACCTCAACAAGGGCATGGAACTCCCTTCGCTTCATCCGGAGCCCCAGTGGGGAGGTTTGGTCGCCTTGTAGCTGGCAGGAGGAGCTGGCTGTGAGGCAGAGCTGCCCCGCCTTGCCCGCATCAATGGGGTGCGCCCCATAAGCAGGCATCCTAGCAGGGGTGGTGGTCAGGCTCCAGCTCGACTCTCAGCAGCTCCCCCACTGGGCAGGGCAAAATAAAAATACTCAGGAAAAACAATGGGTCCCCTGGCTCCGCCCCTTCCTGCCCTGAGACTCCTCCCCTCCCGTACATCCACCGCTCTCCTGTCCCCCACCAGCCCCTACCCAACTTTACCCAGCTGACATCAGCGCTGGCTGAGGGCAGCAGATAATTTGCCTCAGCGGGAGCAGACTGTGGCTGCTTTCGTGCTTTATTATGGAGGTGCAGCCCTTGGCGTCCCCCCTCCAGTACCATCCAAGACGAAGGCCACCCCCAGCCCAGATTCCTAGGTGCTGTTCTGACTTCAGGGAACTTGCCCACGGCTGCCTGTGGGCAGTTCACTGCACTGCAGAGTGATCCGGCCGTTCCCTCCATGGGCTGAGCGTGGGGGCTGTGTCCGGCAGCCCTCCCCCGACCTCGCACTGGGGCAATTCTCCTTCAATTGCAGCATGGCCGTCCTGTGGGGCGACACGCACACAGGATCGTACTGTCTCCTTAAGAAGGCTCTGGTGGGTTTCGCGCTGTGTTCGTGTTGTTCCTTTGGAATAAACCCTTGCTCTTCCCCAGCGGCAGGATCCCGGCCCCGTGAGCCCCCCCGTGCTTTCACATCCAAGGCACCTAGATCTTTTGTAATAACATTCCGGATTGACAAAAAACAAACCAACCCCCAAACTAATGCCAAGCCCTGCTTCTGTTATTTCTAAAAGCAGTTATTTCTTGTTCTCTGGGCAGAGCTGCATTCAGAACTGAGGGCCAGGGCTTCAAGCTAGTGTAAATAGCTATGGAGTGAGACTCAGTTTTGACAGCCCTGAATCACCGAGGACACAATTGAGATGAATGGGGTGGCCTCGGTCTGATCCCCAGCAGATGCTTGGGTGCTGGATGTTTTGAAAGCAGGGCCACGCAATCTGAGCTCTCTCTTGGCTGTCTGTGGCCAGGGGAAGCCCAGGGCTAGAGCAGAGAGGAGGTGTGGGCTGAGGAGCTGGCAGGGAAAGGTAGGAGTGGAAAAGCAGGGGAGCTGCAGATCAGGAGTGAGGGGCACCTTTGGGGTCCTTTGGCCAGCAGGTCCCAGAGGTGGGGGAAGGGGACCCATCACATAACAAGGAGGTGCCCACCTGGATCCCAATCCTGCAGTCAGACCCATGCACCTCCACACGGGTCCTCTCCCATGGATCTCATGGGCAAGACCTTCTTGGGAGGGCACCAAAGTTTGTTCTCACCAGTTCAACCCCCCTCCCTCCCCGCAGCCAGCACGGCTGTGAGCTGAGCAGCATTAGTCACGGCTCAGCTGAGATGGATGGCTATCGATCGACTCCAGCTGCCATGAAGGCATGTTAACCACAGCCACAGATTTCCGTGCATCGCAAGAAGCTGGCTCTTTGCAGCAGCCTTAGGAGACTGTGGAGCTAGCGGGCGGTGGATCAGAACCAGGGGTCAGTGCTGGGCCAGCCAGGGTAAGACCCTGGGATAATCTTACGGGTCCGTCTGGGAGTCCCTTAGTTTAGAATCAAGCCATGTTTGTCCTTTCACTTCCTCTTCATGTGGCTGAACTGCCCAGCCTGGGAGGCTCCTAGCTCTGGAGTTCAAGCTCACCCCTGTACTTCTCTCACCACTCGAGGGGGGCAAGTCTCCATAGTGCCCTCATTACGTGGCCTCTGCTGAGCCCGCCAACACAGGGGCCAGTTAGTACCAGTTGTTGGTGGTATGGGTGTGGTGGTGGTTAGTTCCAGTTGGTGGTGGGAGTGGGGGAGGGCAATACCACTTGGTGGTGGTGGTGGTGGTTAGTACCGGTTGTTGAAGGTGGTTAGTATCAGTTGTTGTTGTTGTTGATGGCCGTTAGTAATGGTTGATGGTGGTGATGGTTAGTAGTGCTTGTTTTTGTTGGTGGTGGTGGTTAGTACCGGTTGTTGTTGTAGTTGGGAGTGTGGGGTGGTGGTTAGTAGCGGTTGTTTTTGTTGTAGTTGGTGGTGGTTAGTACCAGTTGTTGTTGCTGGTTAGTACCGGCTGTTGTTGCTGGGAGTGTGGGGTGGTGATGGTTAGTACCGGTTGTTGATGGGGATGTAAGTGTGGTGATGGTTAGTATCGGTTGTTGTTGTTGGTGGTGATTAGTACCAGTTGTTGTTGGTGGTTAGTACCGGTTGTTGTTGTTGTGGGGTGCGTGGGGTTGTGATGGTTAGTATCTGTTGTTGTTGGGGGTGTGAGTGTGGTGATGGTTAGTACCGGTTGTTGATGGGGATGTAAGTGTGGTGATGGTTAGTATCGGTTGGTGGTGGTGGTGGTGGTTAGTACCAGTTGTTGTTGGTGGTTAGTACCGGTTGTTGTTGTTGTGGGGTGCGTGGGGTTGTGATGGTTAGTATCTGTTGTTGTTGGGGGTGTGAGTGTGGTGATGGTTAGTACTGGTTGGTACCATTTTGCTGTGATGTGTTGGGCCCCTCTCTGGGCAGACTGGGAAAGGACAGGGGACCGTGCTCCGACACTTGGTATTTGTGCCAGTTATGTGAGAAAAAGTCCAGCCCTACCAGAGTTAACAGCTGATTGCAGTGTCACCGCCCTCCTGGATCTCACACAGCAACTACATCCATTGACCTGCCTTGATCAATCTTAGCCCTTTAGAGCTGCCGCTCTCCTTCCAGACCAGACCTCCTGAGCCCCCAGCAGAGAGAGGGACTCTTCCCTGCCAACTGTGTCCATACAAAAAGAAACAGCCTCTTTCCAGATGCAACTGCAAAAAACCCCAGGGGAGGGGCATGTTTAGTCTTTTAGCCTGCTCTTCAGCTGCCCCAGACTGCCCCTGAGCTGCCCCATAGTGCTTTGCATGTGAATCTGCATCACCGCTAATTGCTGCTTGCAGCGTGACACTTTCCTGCCTGGTCCAGGTGGCCCCAAGCGTTAGCAAATCACCCCAGCTGCCCCCATCCACACTACCCCCTAACTGATCTGAGCCCCGGCTCTGAAGCGACTCATGTCTGTTCCTTGCTCCAAACCCCCTGCCTTTCTGGTGTTTTCGGCGACCACCTGCAGAGACACAAAGCTGGCAGAGTGAAGCACTAATTCACTGGAGCAGCGAGATCATTGGAGTCCTTCCTGGGTGGGGGCAGGTTCTCATTTCCCTTTTGGATTCTTTCCATTCTCTCTTGGTTCTAAGGCACCATCGCTGTCCAGCCAGCACCCAGGAGGGCTTCCCCTAGCTTGATGGAAGCATGAAGTCATTAGCTGTCTTCACAACCCATTCCCCAACTGGACTGGAAGCTGGAACTGTGGTGCGTTCCAACCACAGCCGGCCCTCCCTGCAATGTCCCAGGCAGATCCAACTCCAGATGGATTTGGGAACAAAGTAGAGTGCAAGAGTGAAATCCTGGCTCAATCCATGGTTGTTTTGCCATGGACTTCAGTGGAGCCTGGATTTCACACTAGATATGAACCCTCACCCTGCTAGTCACACCTGATTCAGTCTATGCTGGGGCGCGGCACTGGGGGTTAGGAGCACACACTGAGATTTTTAAAAGTAAGCAGTGTTTTGCTGTCCCTCAGATTTTGGGGGCCAAGCTTGAGACATCTTAAAGGGGCCTGATTTTCAGACAGTGCTGAGCCCCCCCTCCCCCCCGAGACTCAAGGCTCTTTAACCTATTTCCCCTTGTTTTTTCCTACCCCCCCCCCTTCCTCAGACGTTCTTGTTAAACCCTGGATTGTGCAGGAAATGGCCCACCTTGATTATCATACACATTGTAAGGAGAAAAGGAGGACTTGTGGCACCTTAGAGACTAACCAATTTATTAGAGCATAAGCTTTCGTGAGCTACAGCTCACTTCCTCAGATGCATATCGTGGAAACTGCATTGTAAGGAGAGTGATCACTTTAGATAAGCTATTACCAGCAGGAGCGTGGGGTGGGGGGAGAGAAAACCTTTTGAAGGGATAAACACCCATTTTTTCATGGTTTGTGTGTATAAAACATCCTCACTGCGTTTTCTACTTTATACATCCGATGAAGTGAGCTGTAGCTCACGAAAGCTTATGCTCAAATAAATTGGTTAGTCTCTAACATGTCACAAGTCCTCCTTTTCTTTAGGGCTCTTTAAGGAGTCCCATGGTTGAGCAGGCAGCCCAAATCACTAGTCACTAGAAGGTCCTCGGAGACAGAGATGTAAAGCCCAAGAACACTGAATCCACACCTCTGCCAGGCCCGGGCATTGTTGTGCGGATAGGTGCTAATGGCTGCCATTCAGGGAGTCTTTGATCCAAAGGCAATCACAGGCCTTGTTAAAGCTAATGGCTGGGCCAAGCCTTTCAGGCTCAACAGAAGGAGCAATCAAGCCCCTTTATATTGAAAACTACCACTGCGAGCACAAGGGAGGGACGACTCCTGCAGGCATACGGCTGCTTAGAGCTGAGCCTGGCTCAGGGCCGGGTGAGGTCCAACCTGGCGGCCTGGGGGCCGAGGGTTGCCACCTGTCTGGGTTTTATCCGGACAGTCCGGTTTTTGCCTCCTGTGTCCAGGTGCCATTTAGGGTTTAAGTCTGGTCAAAAAGGGGACCTGGCAGAGTCCGGTCAGATGTACTGACCGAACACCCAAAGTCCAGTTACCGCAGGGTGGGGGGAGACGCCGGGTCATTAACCCACGCCAGCCCCTGCTCAGCTGGGGCTGCCTCCTACCTGCTGGCAGGCTCCTTGTCAGGCTGCAGCAGCTCCCCTCCCAGCCCCAGAGCAGAGGATGCCCAGCTGGCGGGGAGGGACTAGGTGGAGACAATCCAGCAAGTGATGGGGGGCGAGGGGAAAGGAGCAAGCAATGGAGGCAGGGCCTTGGGGACAGAGGCCTCGAGGGAAGAGGTGGAGCAGGGATGGGGCCTCGGGGGTCCGGTTACCAGCAATATGAAAGGTACACCTGTACGGTGTGTGCAAGGCCACTCACGCTGCCTGGCGGACGCCATTTTGCTCTCAGATTGGTGTGCTTTGCGCGGCGTGGAGGACGCCATTTTGTTCCTGTGTGTTGCCTGCCGAGTGACATGCGCCCAACTAGGTATGCGGCGCATGTCACTGGAAAGGGTGGACCTCCTGCGCTGGTTTTGCAGCAGGTGCAGGTTACAGACCAAAAGCCTGGAGAAGCAGCTGTGACTATGAGCGTGACCCCGAGGGGAAGCAGCCAGACAGGGGTCTCAGGCACAGAGCTTGCTGGACAGCTCGTGGCTATTTGCTTCTACTGTGTTCAGGGAATCAGGACGTGGTGTCCGTTCTATGGAAACAAACACGATTACTCCCAAGAATAGACCTGATCTCTATCAACAATTTCTCCTCCCAACGGAAAAAGCCCTGCAAGGCCCCGATATCGGGGCAAAGGGGTGGCAGTGAGGGCCCAGCAGCTAAGAACACTGCAGGTGGCCGCCGAAGATGACGTCTCACGATTAGCAGGGCTTGCTTTGAAATAAGGTGGTGCCGAAAATGCAAATCCTAATGGGCCTAAGGTGCCACTGACTCTTGTGGCTAACTCGCAGTCTTCTCGGTATTTAAGAAGCATTTAGCGCCGGCTCCTCACTGGGGCATTTAGGCTCCTAACTTCCATTGAAATCAGCGTCTTAAGGACGCCTCCTGGAAACTTTTGCCAAATACACTATCCACTGATCACTCTGGTTACAGTTTTCAGAGTAGCAGCCGTGTTAGTCTGTATTCGCAAAAAGAAAAGGAGGACTTGTGGCACCTTAGAGACTAACCAATTTATTAGAGCATAAGCTTTCGTGAGCTACAGCTCACTTCCTCAGATGCATATCGTGGAAACTGCAGCAGGCTTTATATATACACAGAGAATATGAAACAATACCTATTCCCACCCCACTGTCCTGCTGGTAATAGCTTATCTAAAGTGATTTCCAGCACAAATCCAGGTTTTCTCACCCTCCACCCCCCCACACAAATTCACTCTCCTGCTGGTGATAGCCCATCCAAAGTGACAACTCTTTACACAATGTGCATGACAATCATTGTTTCATGTTCTCTGTGTATATAAATCTCCCCACTGTCTTTTCCACTGCATGCATCCGATGAAGTGAGCCGTAGCTCACGAAAGCTCATGCTCAAATAAATTTGTGAGTCTCTAAGATGCCACAAGTCCTCCTGTTCTTTTTACTATCCAGAGAGAATCCTGCTGCTCTGAAGCACATGGTCCTGCTTCTCTTCCCCTGGGGCTCTGTGACTCAGAGACATTTTTGGGAAGTCAAGATCAATTTTTCTTAAGAGTCCTGCTACTCCTGCCCTCCCCGGCTCCTGCAGCAATCTGCCATCAGCACGGGTGGCTGAGAGGCCTATAATTTTCTTCTAAGAAGGTTAAATATTGCTAATGGATGGCAAGTGACAGGTGAGCTTTGAGCCACCTGGGACAAGGCTCTGGACACAAGAGGGAACATGGCCACTGTTTTACCCATCCCAGCATCCAATGGTAACCCCATATCTGCAGGGCGCCAGTCTCCTGGCATGGAGTGTCTCTGCTTCGGCTGGCTTCCAGGAGATAGACCCAGACTCCGGTCATTGGGCAGAGCCCACTGCCAGCCCCCTGACAGGTCTCCGGGGAGGGGATCTCCCTTAGCACAGGTTTGCGTCTGACGTGACAGTGGGTGGAGAGCGTCCAATGGCGAGGAGACAGGTCCTATCCCAGCCCTGCTGGTAACTCGCTGAGCGACCCCCGGCGAAATCACATGGCGGCTCGGTGGTCAGGATCCCGCCCTGCAAGCCCTTCTGGGCTCGAGAACGCTCCCGGGGGAGGGGAGCGTCTCAGGCACTGGGGGGCTGGGCCCACAGAAATACCTAGCTGGAAATGGTTGAATCCCTGCAGGCAGCACAATCTGACCCTCCACCAAGCACCTGGTTCTCCTCTCGCTGCCATCCCCAGTGCAGGGAAAAGGCCAGGAGCAGCTGAGACACCGAGCTTCCCACGGGCCACCTGACGCAGACGCTAGGGTCAGGCCTCCAGGCTAGGCCCCAAACGGGAGTGAGTCGCCGCTTGTCTTGCTCCACGTTCTGAACGCAGAGAGAGGAGATCATTTCCCAAGAAGCGGGGTCCCAGAAACAGCCCCTCCACCTCCCCTGCCCCCCGTCCTCACACCCCTGGGTCTCCGTCCAGCTGTAGGGCAGAGCCAGGATCACAAGCCTCGCCCAGTTCAGGGGAGTCTGCGAGGTCACAAATCCAGAGCTAATCCTTGCTGCATCAAGGGGGATCAGCGGGGCTAGTATCTGTGACGAGTGCAGGCAAACACGAGGTAGGGCCTTCTGCTCAGGTATCTGGGCACAGGCCTGGGCCAGGAACTCGCTGACTGGCCTCCCGCCCATCTCCCGCTTCCAGACAATGCTGTGGGCGCTTTATAAATAGTGCACAATAATGATGGGGCCTTCTTTGCAGCCTGGCCCCTACCTAGCTGCTCATGATCCCTAGCCAAGAGGGTTGTTTAAAGCTTAACCTCCCCTCTGTCTTTGATTGTTACTCTCCTCTCTGGGGTGCAGAGAATTACCCAGCAGCTGAGAAGCGTTGAAGGTTGTTAGTTTGTCGCCGTCCCCCGCCTTGGGTCCCCCGAATTCATCACCACTGGCCAGTTCCTGCAGATGCCTTCTGACCCATCTGGCAATGTGAAAACATCAGTCCCACATTGGGCTGTGTCTCAAAGGGGCGCTGAGCCAGACAGTGGGCACAGGGGGCTGTGCTGACCCTGGGGTCACAGGGGGCAGTGCTGACCCTGGGGGACGCACAGGGGGCAGTGCTGAGTCAGAGATGGCAGAAGGGGCATTACTAAGTCTGCAGCGGAAACAGAAGCTTCCTGCTTAACTCAGCCGCTAGCAGCTTGGAGTTCAAGCAAAATAGAGGGGGAAATGTACAAAGAAAAACCAAACGCCATCCCGGTCCCCAGCCATCACAGTCTGCAAGGGTCAGAGGTTCCCACACCAGCAATGCCTGTGCCTTGGGCATGCCCACAAGCCCTCTGTGTTCGTGCACATGCTTGGGAGCTGCAGGGCTGCTAGGCAAGGACTCTCCCAATGGGCAGAGGTCCGGGGTGTAACGATTTCTGCCGGGTACCCCGCTGACCCAAGGCTGGGGATTCAGCCCTAAAGAGGCTTCATCCAACCATTTGTTACAGAAGTGCCTTGAGATTGGGATCTCATTGGGCTGGGTGCCGGCCAGGCACCATGCGGCACACTCTAAACAGGCGAGGCTGACAAGGGGTGGGAGGAAGGGGGCTAAGACACGAGCCAAAAACTGGGGAGCCAAGGCCCCGAGATCGAGGGCTAGCTTTTTCTGGAGCAGAACTCTTAATAATCCAGCCATAAGTGACTTGCCCAAGGTCACACAGGGCATCTGTGGCAGGAGCAGGAATTAAACCCAAGACTCCAGGGGGGCAGCCCAGCGTGTGAGCCATGAGATGGTCATGCCTCCCGTGAAAAGTCATTGAAATGGGCAAGCAAAAGAACAGAGGCCTGGTCCAGCCGCAAGGTCAGGCTGAAATGTTTTTGGTGAAAAACGCAGATTCAGCCACACTGGATTGGTTCCCAAAGGCGTGTCAGTGTTGCCCCATTGTGTCAGTTGAAAACCCTCCCAACAACCCTAAAAATAATCTGAAAAAAAAGGAAATGTTTTATTTCAACATTTCCCTTACTTTTACTTTCTTTTTAAATCAAAACCGTTTTAAAACGGCCGCAATCGAAAGGAAACTCTTTGTTTGACGTGATTCTTTTTTTCAGCTTTTCAATTGGCCTTGCTGAAAAATTTCATTTTCAGTTCAGTCCAGAATGGTTTTGATTTTGATTGATTTTTGGACTGAAAAATCCGTTATTCACCCAGCTCTACTAATGAGGCAGCTTTGCTACATTCCCTTCATTCACTGGGGAATCCAGACCCAAGAAGCTAAGAGAGAATTGGATTAACGTGTGGAAGAAGATTCCAAACATATCTAAACTGTGTCTCTAAGGGGATGGTCTTGTGGCTAACGCAGAGGCCTGGCAGTCAGGACTCCTGGGTTCTGCTACCTGTTCCCACTGACTCCTTGGGGAACCCTGTCCAAATCTCTCTAGGCCTCATGTTCCCCATTGGTCTAATTCCTTATTTGTAGGTGTGTTAGCAGGCCTCAGGTGTGGTCTGAAATTTGATCATGGGATGGCATTGTGCGGGAGACATGTTTATTGTCTCACCGAATCCAGATTGAATGGACACCATTTACAAGTGAGAAGATGGAGGACCTGGAGCACCTCCAAACTCAGCCTGGGTTCTGAGTGTCAAGCCAGGCTCTTTCCGGCTGGTGCATCAGCACCGCTGACAAAAGACTGCGATCAGACATGAGTTAATTCTGTTGATGATGCACGAGTCAGAATAGAATCCAGCTCCCTCTCCCAGAGCTGTCTTAGCTCTGCAGGGCTATCCAGGAATAGAGACTTCCTTCAGTCCTTATAGTCAGCAGAGGTGAGTGACCACAGGCAGGGCACAGCTCAGATTCAAGCGCTCTAATTAATGCTCACAATGTGCTTTGAGAGCCTCAGATGGAAAGCAATAGACATTCCAGGCAGCAGCATTAAGTCTTGCTATATAGGTTCTCCCATCACATGTAAATTTCCACTGCATCCCTCGCAGCTTTCACTCAGATGAGTTCTCAGGCACCTGCCATGGCTCCTTATTTGAAAGATACCAGATTACTTGGCCTGGGCTTTCTTGTTTTATATATCTCCTAAACCCCGTGATAAATGGAGCGAGGGCCAGGGTTAAGCCGTCATTGGGAGAGAAGGACAGCTCTGGTATGTGCCAGCTCACCATGCGAAAGGTACTGAAACCTCTGGGACCCCCTGATGACTCACTTTGATGTAGGGAATAATGCCCAAGCCAGTGGCTTTCTGGAGATGCCATCCCAGGCAGGTATCCCAGGGGCGATCCACGAGCTATGCACAGGGTGTCTCAATGTTTGTCCCGGGATTTCACAAGCCAGATCTGGACATTAAAATTGTACAGGTGTCTGCAAAGCACCCTGCGTCAGCTCTGGGGAAAATTAAACACGGAAGCGGGGATGTTAAACTTCCAGGAAGGGAGCAGAGCTTGATGTGGAAAATGATAGCAAGTGAAGAGCCTGGGATTCAGGTGGGGGGTGAGGGACATTCAAGACTCACGGATCAGCTGAATCCGTCAAAGGCAGGCTCCAGAGAATGATCGTTACATAATGTAGCTGGTGTGCTTGGAGTTGGGCTAGCCTATTTGCTGCCAGGTTTTATCCCCAGCAGGCCTATCTGCAGTGAGAGACACTGCTCCAGCTCCTGGAGAACAGGCCTAAAAATGTTTGGGTTTTCATTTAGGATCCTAATCCTGCAAAGACTTACTAATGCACGCAGGAATAGTCCTACATGACTTCAGGGAACTGCAGTTCCACTGCTCATTGTCATAAAGTTAAATAAAGTGTTTGCAGGATTGAGGCCCAAGCTGTCTCTTCTGCTTCTTGTTAACATTAGAAATTCAGGTCTTATCTCCCCTTCTTCTCCTGGAAGACTTCATGGAAAACTTGCAGTAAGATTTGGGGATCACAGGTACCATGGAAATGAGCACTGACTGATTGAGAAAGGATGGGATTTTTAGTCCTATTGTTTAAAATTCTTTGAGTTGTTTTGTGTGTTTATTAGTATCTACATAACTCAAATGCCTGACGCACAACTGGGAGGAAAATGTACTTTGTGAAAAATTCAACAAAGCACACACACCCACTCCTTCAGTTCAAACTGAGAAAGTTCCCACTCCAGCTATCTGGTCCTCCAATGAGTTCTCCAACCAAATCAGGGATGACAAAACTTGAGATTGGAAAGGCAAAACTCAAGAAGATTACAAGGAGAGGTGTCAGGCCTTCATTGTACACCATATAAAAACAGAAGAGGATGCATGCCCCAATGCTTTGTCCCCTGACAGGTCTCCTTTAGCGCCCCCAGTTCACACCGATGATGGTTTAGTGTTAGAGCTTCTGCAATTGGGCGTTTGATATTCCTGCCAGCTGGGCTCCATTTTGCAAGCCGGCGCTGTCATTAAAAACCAAAAATAAAAACAAAACCAGCATGCCAAGGCTATTTGCTTTTCCATCTGTGCAGGCTGGTTATTTTAATCAAAACTAGCTAAGAGTTCTGAGGGAAAAGTGCAGACCAGGGTCCAAGGTTCATTCTGGCTAATTAATGAGCTTGGAAAAAAAGGCCTGAGTCTCCCTTTAATTGCATTAGCAGAGGCACTAAACTGGGCAGCACTGAAAACACCAAGGAGGTCAGCGAGCTGATATCAAACAGGACCTGGAGAGGTTAGGGCTCTGGAAGGTCAGAACTAAATACAAACAATGCCGGAGAAAGGAAAGGGAATACATAGATCAAAACAGCTGGAGACACAGCCATTTGGAGGGAGTGGGTTCTAGAGGGTAGAGCAAGAGATTGTGAGTTAGGACTCCTGGGAAGGGAGCTCTGGGGAGGGAGTGGGATCTAGTGGGTGCGAGCGGGGGAGACTGGGAGCCAGGACTCCTGGGTTCTATTCCCAGCTCTGGGAAGGGAATGGAGTCTAGTGGTGACTGAGAGTCAGGACTCCTGGGTTCTATCCCAGCTTGCCTACTGACTCACTGTGTGACACTGGGGTAGCCCGGGTGTCCCCAGCTATAATGCAGAATGAGGCTTCATCACTGTTCGTAAAGAACCCTGGGCTCCTTGGATGGACAGGGCTTTGTGGGGTGAGCGGAGGTCAGGTGTATCACGGCTGATGGGAGCCTGGTGCCACAGATTTACACTGGGCTCCATCTGCATTACAGCAACACTTGCCTCAAGGAGGCTATGTCCATCCATGGCTATTAGCCAGGGTGGGCAGGGATGGTGTCCCTAGCCTCTGTTTGCCAGAAGCTGGGAATGGGTGACAGGGGGTGGATCACTTGATGATTCCCTGTTCTGTTCATTGCCTCTGGGGCACCTGGCACTGGCCACTGTCGGAAGACAGGATAGTGGGCTAGATGGACCTTTGGTCTGACCCAGTAGGGCCACTCTTATGAGGCCGGTTACCACATGGCTGTCCTGAACCCGGTTCTATTCTGGGACCTAAGCACGTCTTCACCATGTCCCCAGGGCTTTGGCCTGGTGCAGGTGCTGGCTATACTCTGGCATGGCATTGTGCTCTAGGAGAGAACCACGCCGCAGCTGTAGCTTGGGGCCTGCAGGCTCAAAAGGGGCTGCACCAGGATGGCTTTGTGCAGCCAGCGTTCAAAGGCCTGATCGTCCTAGGCCAGATGCGTCTCACAGCTCATCCTGGCAACCACCCGCTGTGAGTCCAGACACGCAGACGGTCACACAGCTCTCCACATCCATCCATACAGGGTATTTCTCTGCGGCAATCAACAGTGCAGCATCTTCAGGGGCCCGTACCTAGCTTTTGGCCCAACATTTCAGCTTGCAAAATGGCTCATCTACCCTCCTGGGACAGAGCCTGTGCCCTACTTCAGACGCCATATGCTGCTCTGGCAGCATCCAGGGGCCATAAAGACACTGCATGGGACCAGGGGAGGATTCCCCTGACAGGGTCTTATCACCCCAAGCAGACCTAGGCTGCTCCACTCCAAGCCCCGGCATAGGGGGCCTGGATGGCTGGGGTCAGGGGAAGGCCCATAACACATGGAATTCTGGGCTGTATTACGGCCTACAGGGAGCACAGACAGGCTGCCATAAATTACATCACTTGGGGCCTGCTCTGACTCATGCTGGCTGTGTTTTCATCCTCCAGCCTACAATCCAGAGGGCAGAAAGGTGGCACAAAGCCCCCCATATCCCTCTTTCCTTGGCAGTGCCTCCTGTGCGGCATCTCCATTGATCTGACCCTGTGCCAGCACGGCAGGGAAGGCTGGGTTAACGCCACAGAGCCCTGCCCACAACGGCTTGGTCTGGCCTGTATAGATGGGCCCATGGCACTGAGCCAAGAACCAGGGTAGGAATATGGTGGATAAAGACACTTGGGTCCCAGCTACACGGAATGAGACCAGGCAGTGCCCTCCCCTTCGCCCCCGGGGAGCACAGAGCAGCCCTGGCAACTGCAGGGAGAGAGGCTGAATTGTTTTCCGGAGAGCGACAATGATTTCAGAGCCTTGCAGGCTAAACCCCTGGTTTGGTTTGGTTTTTTGCTCAAGTGCAAACAGCACCCCAACCTGGTCGCGAGGCAGGGCTCCCTGCGAGCTGGTCTCCTGCTCGCTCGCCACACAGCTCCTCAAAAAGAAACTCTCATTAAGGACAGGCCGAGAGTCGGTGATTTATTAATACTCGTGTTACAGCACCGAGGGCTCCAGCCCCATCCATCAGCGGGACGCCAGCATTCTGACTGTGCTTTCTGGGGGAAAGCGATTGAAGTACGGTGCACGGAGCTCCGCCAACGCACGGCAGCCCCCTGGTGTGCCAGCCTTGAGCTCCCGCACCTCACAGCTCTGCTGATGCCCCTCAATCCCAACCTGCAGCCCCTCTCTATTCCATCCTGGGGCTCCCTCCACACAGCTCTGCCCAGGCCCCAACCTGCAGCTCCTCTTATTATTACAAGATCTCTCCTGAGTGTAGACGGCCAACGGTGCTGAATTGGGCCTAGGACATAGGCAACCATTACTCACCAGCGGCTACCTGGAGAGATCCCCCAACTCATGTCACAGGCGACTCAAGCAGTATTCAGACTCAGGTCTCCAGACTCACACACTGTCCCCCGGCACCTGATTTCTCCGTTCTCCTTACAAAAGCTGGGCTATTGCCAGAGTTTGGGCCTGCGATCCCTGGGCTGCCGTGAGCTAGTGATGGGAGGAAGCAGGTTCTTATCCCATGCCTGTCTCTGTGGCACCTGAATTTAACATCTCCCTTTCCTGCTGTGGGTGTTGAGTGAGGCCTGAACCTGGGACTCCACAAGCATGGATTCCAACTACTTCAGCAAAAGGAGTAACTCCATTAGCTGGCAGCAGTAGTAGGCTTTTATCCTCTTATATGGACCAGCCACCTAACACTCACTGAACCAGTGGGTTGCATGGGTTTGGCCACACCTTTGCCAAAGAAAAGGAAGTCGGACAATTGCTCCTGTGCAAAGCAGCGCCGAAGTCTGTGCTCGGAGATGTTTTCGTAGGATGCCAAGTCGGAGCAGCCTGGCACAGAGGCCCATGCGGATGCTGCTTCCGCAGGCTCCGTCAGCTAGCAGCACCTCACTGGACATGGTGAGTTCGAATCCTTTGCCCTACAGGCCACGCCCGTCAAAGCCACGGCGGATTTCTCGTCACTGCTGGGGCGAGCCAAATTGAGAAGCTTCCCGCTGAGATTACTGAGCAGATTATATTAATTAATTGTGTAACTGGAGAGAAATAAGCCGTTAAATACACACTGAGAGATCGTGCCCTGAGGGTCCGACATCCAAGAAACCCAGCTGTCAACAGTGTGTTTGGATCAGAAAAGAGATGGCCAAAAAACCTCACTCTTTGCTCAATCCGCTCCCTGTGAGTCCTCCAGGAGTCACACATGCTTCATTTACTGGCTCCCGTTGGCATCGCTCTAGGTAAGAGCAAAGCTCTGTTTTGTTTGGCCCCGGGCCTCGTTCCCAAAGTGGCTGTCTCAGGCTGAGTTCCGGGATCGCTAGTGCCGGTGATGATGGCTCTGCGGTGCTGGCCCCTTTCACATCCTCAAAGGCACCTGCCCCTTGGCCGCCCCATGGCACATGGCTGATGCGGAGAAAAAGCAGCTGTTTTTCTGACGTGGAGCTAAGCCAGCAGCTCTGGTGGCATTCGGGTGCCTTGTAAATGGGCCGGAGCCACCAGGGCAGGCTAAACGCAAACTCCTCTTGTCCCGCCTGCAGAGAGGTCATGCTTTTGGGACCTTAGCTGCCATCTCAGCTCCTGGGAATCCCCAAAGCCAGGATCCACAAAATGCCCTGCTGCTTGCTGTCAACCCACTTCTTGGAAAGCCGGGGATGGGAACAACAGAAGCTCATCTTCGTTCTGCCCATGACCTTCCTTTTTGAAAAGGCGGAAGAGGGGAAAGAGCAGCCAGTTCATCGGCTGATCTGACCGCTGTTGCTAGCTCCCTTGAGTTTGCGTAGAGGGGGCATGCTTGCTGTCAGGGGCGCTGTTCTCCCACTGCACACTAAGAGCAATCCCCGCTAGCTGCAGGAGCCGTCGGCAGGGGTCCAGGTTAGTCTGTTCCCATCCATGTTCTCTCCCCAAGTCTGGCCTCCCAGGAGTCTGAGGGCATTCGGTGCTGGTTTTTCTCAACACTCCTGGCTTTGTTGTTCTCCATGGCACACGGCAAAGCCTCCTGGCCAGATCCTCCCCTATGGTACAGCTGCTCTGTGCCGCGCTGCTGGTGGAATCGGGCCTGAAGAGCTGGTAGACCCAGCCTGGGGAGCCTCACCCTGTCGCAAGAGGGACCCTCCAGGGGCCTAGAGCCAACAAAGAAGCTCTTACGCTACTCGCCAACCCTACTGCTGGTGTAGCAGGGAAAGGTGGGATGCGTCTAGGCCACATCCATCCCCAGCTGCAGCTTCAGCTCCTTGGGGCTATTGGTGGGAGGCGGGAGTTAGAGCAGCCTTGAGGCTGGTTTAACTTATCTGCACATATCAGTGACAGGGTCGGGGCAGCAGGAAGGTGAGCATTAAGCCAGAGCTGGTTTGATGTTAGAAATCCCATCAGAGTTGTGTGACGATAGATAGGTTCAGAATTCAGGCATAGGGGCTAGTGGTCAGAGCAGGGGGCTTTGGGAGCCAGGACGCCTGGGTTCTTTTCCTGAGATTGCGGGCATGATGCAAAGCCCGCTGAAGTCAGTGGAAAGGCTCTCATTGGCTTCAGCAGGCCACGTGAGACCTTTGGTGAGTGATTTGACTTCTCCTCGCCCGTAAAGCAGGGATAATACAATCCTATTTCCCAGGGGGGAACGGGAAACTAAATGAATCAGTGCTGGGGAAACCCTTCAATGGCAGGCAGGAGGAGAGGGCAGTGTTTTATCTGCTACCTCCCCAGAAATAGAAACGAGGAGCCCAGGACTCCGCCCCTGACAGGTAAGTGACGGAGAAGCTGAATTGAAAAAGAGCTATTTCCAAGCACCTGGGGTTTATTTGTGACATCTGCACACATCTGTCTGTCACTGTGTCCGGATCGTACACACCAGACGGATAGGTGCCTGTTGTAAGAGCCACCCAGTGTCCCCTCTAAAGTGCCCCTCTTGGCTTTCCTGCGTGAGATGCCTTTTCTCCTCCATATGCAACAGTCATCATCAACTCGAATCCAGGTCCCTGGGACAGCTGGGCTTCGGCATCGGACCAAGAGAACCTGTGTCAGGATGGAAAAAGACACCCCTCTGACCATACCCCCCAAGTTATCACCTACCACCGCGCACTGGAACCCATACAAGCTATTGTCAAACCATCACAACCCAGACTTCCTGGAGACCATACCCTGAAAGCAATCTCTCCCAACCCTTCTCCTGGCCTTCAAACAACCCCCTCAAACTCACCAAGCTCATCCTCAGAAGCAAGCTCCTCACAGACCAGGACACGCCAACTCAGAGCAGCACCAGACCCTGCCAGAACAACAGATGCAAAACCTGCAGACATATTTCCGCTGCTGCAATGATCAACACCCCCCCACAACACAAGGTCCATGGGTCCAACACATGCCTAGCATATGTGGCCTACCTCACCCAGTGCACTAGATACCCCAATAACAGGTATGTCGGTGAAATGAGACAATTGCTAGGCTGTCGAATGAACTCACCCAGGAAAATGATAACAGCCAAAAACACCCTGTCACCCGTGAGCAAACACTTTTCACAAAACAATCACTCCCTACCTGACCTCTGATCCCTCATCCTCAAAGGAAACCTGCCCAAGACCTTCAAAAGATGAACCTGGGAGCTTAAATTCATAACTTTGCTAGACACTAAAAATCATGGACTTAATAAAGATGCTGGATTTATGGCTCATGAGAACAACCTGTAAGCCGCTAACCTCCCTTTTATTGTCCCATGAGTGCAGAGGTGTTAACGGCCCACTGCCCCTTGAACGGTCTCTTTCAACGTGTGATAACTCATCTGCGCTCTGCCCTTGGATTTAGCTGTGACATTCTTAGGCCTGATTTACCCTCGGAAATGAGGTTGGTATAACTACATTGCTCAGGGGGTGTGAAAAATCCACCACCGAGCGACACAGTTAAACCGACCTAGCCCCCCGGTGTAGACAGGCTAGCTACCACCTCGCAGGGAGGTGGAGTGACGGGAGAATGGCAGTGGTTTGGGAGTAGACAAGCCCTGAGCCTTACCCAGTCCTGAAGAAGAGCTCCGTGTAAGCTCGAAAGCTGACACCAACAGAAGCTGGGCCAATAAAAGAGATCACCTCACCCACCTCGCCTCTATAACGGGGAGCGACTGCCAGTTCCAAAGGAGACAAAGAAGCACCAGAACACGGAGGCAGGGGGAGGGTCTATTCACGGTGGCATCGTTTTGCACTTAGATCCCAAGCTTGGCTATTCATTCCCTTGCGGGCACATTTGGCGTTTCACTGGCTGTTTCCCTTTAGGCTTGGTTGAGTTTCTTAAGAAGGGTTCCCTCCATCTCTCCCATGACCCAGCCCCATTCTTCATTCGTCAGCCTTCCTCCCCCTCTTCCCTGGCTAAGAAGGGGAGAGATTCGTCGATTAAAAGGCCGGAAAGGACTATTATGATAACGTCGTCTGCTCTCCAGCATAACCCAGGGGCTCCCTGGGGTTCATTCCTGTGTGAACTTTTTGAGAACTTTTAAATCTTGGTTTAATGGCCGGGGGTGGAGAACTCCCCATAGCCCTTGGTAAGTGAGACCGGTGGTTAACTGCCTCTCCGTTAAAAATGTACGGCTTATCTGCAGTCTGAATTTGTGGAGCTTCAGAGTCCATTGTGTAATACCTCCGTCTGCTAGATTGAAGGGCCCTTTATTATCACGTCTGGTACCTCTGCAAACCTGCTCTGTTATAAGCTAAACAGCTGGAGCTCCGTGAATCTATCACTTTAATAAGGCCCGTTGTCCAACCTGCCACTCATTCTCATGGCTCTTTTCGGAGCCTGCTCCAATTTATCACCATGCTTCCAGCGCCGGGTGTTTGCCTAATTGCCTATATCCCCTCGCGAGGCTGAGCTGGGCCAGGCTGCTATCAGCACGGGTATCTGGAGCCTCTCCGCTCAAGCCACAAACCGCGCTGTCTCCAGAGGGGTGCTGCCTTCCCAGGTAATTACTGGTCGCAGCTGATGGATGCCGGTTGCCGGCCCACTCAGTTCAGGCTTTATCAGAGGTAGCACTTGCCTGTCCATCTTTCTACCCAGACCTCCCGAGGATCATTTAAGGAGGCTGGCAAAGTGCTACTGATTAGTGCCCAAGTCTGACGGGGGCCCCAGCTTTCCTCCACTGATCCACGCCCTGCACCGGCCCAGCCTGCTGCTTTGGAGCCTAGCTTGTTTTTGTCTAGCTCGAGGGTCGGCCTGTGATTCGAGGTGCACATTCACAGACAATGGGGAGCGGGATGCATGGCTGTTACGCCAGGAGAGAGAGATCTAGGGCTCAGCACCCCGCTGGAGGAAGTGGCTACGCACCCTGAGTAAACGGCAAAGACGGGAATAAAAGCCAGTGCTCCTGCCTTTCACGCCAGGGTCCTATCCAATAGACAACACAGCCCAGGAGCAGCCTTACATTTCACACCCAGCTCCTTTCTACACTAGCAGGTGGCGGCAAAGGCTGCAGGCACTGGGGGTTCTCGCAATGCAGCCAAAGACAGCCCATCCATCTCCTGTCCCTCCGTACCATCTATTCACCCTAATGAAAGCTTTGTGGCCACAGCCAGAGACTGTCAAATCCAGCTGTCAAACAGGTGTCCCAGGGATTATAAAGCACCCAGCGCAGCAGACTCTAGGAGTCAGAGAGGAGCCTACCTGGACCCCTTTGGTTCTCCAGTAGACACCTGTCAGGTTTAATGAACTAATAAGAGGTGCGAAATAGCTGGGTGAGTTGCAAGGAAGGATTAGAGACATGAACCGAGCTCCAGCACTGAGATTAGCTAAGATCACACACGCAGCTGGGGCTACTGAGCATCACAGAATTTGCTGCTCAGCAGCTGGGGGCAGGAAAATTCCCTCCCGCTCTCTCTCTGTCTCGCCCCCCTCCCCCATGCTGGAGCACTGCTCAGTCGGGGCATTACGGAGAGTTTATATCTTCCTCAGAAGCATCCAGCATTGGCCACTACTGGAGGCAGGGTACCAGAATAGATTCATAGATTCATAGATACTAAGGTCAGAAGGGACCATTATGATCATCTAGTCTGATAGATGAACTGTCTGCTTTTGTTCTGGCCAATTTTCTTCTCCCAAACCTTTGGGATGGCCCACACAGCCCCTGAGCAGTGCATTGCTGGCCACCGGGGCACACCGGCCCCCTAGCTTCGGTTCACCTGAGCTGACCTTAACCTTAGAGGGCAGAGTGGGGCTCAGTCTCCATTGCCCACTCAGTCCTTGGCCTCTGTGCTGAGCTTGCCAAGGAGAGCACAAGGTACCAGCAGCGGGTGTTAGGCCATGGACGCTTTAGGGACGAGACAGAGACCAGCCTTGCTGTATTTTGGGGGGCAAATGGGCGGAAAAGGGGAGATTTCTCATGACATCATTAAGAAATTCTTGCGAGAGAAAACTCCAGGCTAGTTGGTGCCACAAGGACACAGCATTAGTAAGAGATGGTGCATTGCTGCATCAAGCCGGCAGCGTCCCAGGGGAAGAATTACGGTTCGGATTCAGATGGGTAGTTGCTGACAGCTGGGCTATACCAGCAGCTCCTACTACCCCCAGGCAGCAGCTCAGCTCGCTAATGCATTGCAGGGGCAGAGCTAAGCTTCCAGCTCATCCCTCAACCCCCACCCATATGCTGGAGGCAGGGGAGTACGGGGGGCATGCTTGCTTGGACCCCAGATCCACGTCGCTCCCCCAATCTCGCCCTGAGCTGATTCACAATCCTGCAAACTAGCTTCACTAATCAGAGCAGAATCTGAAAGCCACCGGCCGTTTGTACCCAGGGTTGTTTGCACAGGGCTCAGCTTTCAGAGCCGAATGTTCACTAGCTCGCGTCCCGGCTGGGTCCCTGGATGAGCCCAGCCCAGCGCCACCAGCACGGGAGTCTTTGCCCGCGTGCAGAACATGCTCATGCCAGGATAAACGACTTGCCACCGAGCCATGGAGATGGGAGGAAAACAGGGAGGATAAATCACCAGAGAGGAATTACTGAAGCAGAGTGTTTAAAAAACCAACCTACCCATGATGGCTTTGGAGCGGCCTGTCCTAACTGCTGAGTCCTATAGGCTTGGCTAAGGGTTGGAAGGTGGTGGCTACTGGAACTTGGCTGGGCTATTGGGATGTCTCCTGTGTGCACAGCAGGACAATCAGGAAATGCACCCAGGAAGGTGGAACCAGATACAAACTTCCCAGCAAACACTGGACGGGCAATGCAAGAGCCATTCACTTTGATGCTCTGGCTCCACCCCTCTGCAGAAATCCTCAAACTGGGCCAAGCATGTGAGCTGAGAGGACAAAGACCTTGGGCTGGATTTAAGACAGGCCCCCAGGCCAGGGCAAAGAGCGAACCCAGATTCCAGAGACCGGGGACCTAGGGGACGTTTGACTTGATGAGGTCCCATCAAGAGGCTGGTTAGACTCTCATTAAGACAAACCCGCAGGTGGGTCTTTTGTTGGTTTAAAGTCCTTTGCTTTTGTGTTCTGATTTGTTCCTGGGATGGAACAAGCAATACTTTGGTTTCAAGAAGGCTGTTCTGGGTCATTGTTTTCGCCTCTGGCCACAAGCTTCCAAAGGGAAGAATCACAGGTACCGGGTTCAGTTGTTCCTGCCATATAAGCCCAGGGTGCTACAACCCAGGGCCAGTCTAAGAGTGGGACAATCGCGTGAGTACACCATGGGGAGGTAAGTGCCCTCAGGGGGGCAGAGAAGGAGTCAGAGGGGCAGCCAGCCCTGCATCTGTGATCCCACCCCCAGATCTAATTTACAAGTCTCCAGGGAAGGGGCCACTGCAGGACGGATTCGGCTGCTCCGCCCATCACACTGCGTAGGGTGTGTCTATGAGTGTGATGATCCCCTTGTGTTGGCTATGGGAGGCGGGCACAGCATGTGAAGGAATTGCATCAACACAGGAATTACCAGCAGCCCATCCTGTCTGCTATCCTCTCTCTGGGCGTTGCCCCTGCAGAAAGCAAACCCCTCCCATGATGCAGTGTCCTACCATAGCGGGAACATTCTGTCCCGACCCCCCTGATGATTCCCTCATGCTTTGAAGCGCAAGGCTTGAAAGCCTTATCCTATCGAGCATCACTGCAGATGCTATTCTTGAAAGACTCTCAGCCCACAGCGATAGCCTGTTGGTCCCCAGGAGGGAACTGGGATGAAGAGCTGAGGGCCGAGTCTGCTCAGTGGATGGCCCGAGACACTGGAACTCATTTGCTGGTGGGGATCTGACCACGGCTAACTCTTGAGGGTGCATGGCAGACTCTTTGCTCTGTCCAAAGGTTGATTTGGAATCTGTCTGTCTAGGCACTCAGACCCTGCGCAGCCTCACGGTACCTGAGCTCTCATCTCACCAGCTATGTCCCCCTACATGGTGTCCACCTCCTGAGTTTGTTCCCACTTTCAGTAGCTGCAGCTCTGGCTAAAGAAGGGACTCAGGAGTGTAGCTTTCCAATGGGAATTTTTTATGTTGCAAATGTATGCATGTTGCACTCAAGTCCTAAGGTGATGGGCACATTAGAAATGCATATAATAGATTCATGGATTCTTAGCACTTAAGGTCAGAAAGGACTCAACTCAGTTTAGCTAGTCTGGCCTCCAGTGCAGGCTGTTAAATTTCACCCAAGTACTGAGGCCAATAACCATGTAAGGGCCAAGCATTGCTCTCAGTTACACCAGGCTCCCCATGGGTCAATTCCAGGGCTCTCAAGGGAGATACTCCTGCTGCACGCCAGGGTCAATGAGATCAGAATCTGGTCCTAAAACCCTGACTGAGGAAGCATCAATAGTGTGGGGAAGAAAATGGGACCAAAAAATGAGGGCTGGCCAGATCCCCAAGCTGCTGCTTCTTCATGGTCCAGTAGCTAAAATATCAGAGTAGGAAGGACAACGCTTTCATTGTGGGTTAGCACACAGATACTGTGGTGATGGGTACAGGGTGGTCCATGACCAAGGCTCCTGGGTGTTAGGGTAATACAAATAATAAGAAGGGAAACCTTCTTATAAACTAGACTAGAGGTGTAAGCCGGTGGGACCTGCCTGAGGGTCAAATAAAGCTTCCAATAGAAGCAGAATTTCTGTCCCTTTCTGCATGGAGTGTTTGATTTTCACAACAGTCCAAATGAAAACAGAGAAACTGGCCCTTCCTAAAGCTGCTTCTCCATAAAGCAAGGATCTCCAGCCCAGGCTTCCACGTATCCAGCATGGAACCCCCCCTGCAGCCACAGTGTTGCCAACGCTCACCATTTTATCATAAACCTTGCAATATTTGGTGTGTTTTTTAAATCCCTAGCGTCTGGAGTCATGTGATTAGGTGAGAATCTCTAAAGAATTTATTTCTATTTATTATTTATTTCTAAAGAATAAAAAATCTTTATTATTTTTTAAGTAAGTTTCCAGCTCTTCTGGTGGTAGAGAAAAAGGTAAAGAACCTGTGACCCCAGCGCTCCAGAAAGACTCAGAACCCAGAAGGCAAAGAAAATGAGCCCATGATTTATGATTTTTTAAAACAATTTCATGATTTTTAAGCCAATCACATGATTATTTTCAAATGCTTAGGGCGGGCAGTACTGCTACCTACTTCCTGCAGGTCTCACTCTAACTGAGCAGCTTACTGGCCTTTTATCTGGCCTGCAGGCAACCACCTGATTCCTGGTCTCAAACACACCACCTGGGAAGCAACTAATTAGTTACAGCTGAGGGCTACACCAACCGCCCTTAAATAGCTATCTCAGCCTAGGACAAGAGCAAGAATGATCTGGGCACTAAAGTAAAATCTAGGCCCAGGGATTTGTTTGCAAGTCCCACCTCTACCGTAGCCTCCCTGGGTGACCTTAGACAAGTCACTTCATCTTGTCTCAGTTCTCCATCCATAAAATGGGGACAATAATTCTGCTTTGTCTGTTCTTTTAACCAATGAGCTCGCTGGGGCAGAGACTGCTTCTTCCCACGCATAGGTACAGCATCTAGCACAGAGGGTCTTGACTGGAACCTCTAGGTGCATTATTGCTGGAGGGAATTTTGAATCCAGGGAATTGGGATGTCAGATTAGGAAAAGAGATCAGCTAAATACCGTATGTAGCTTTTCAGCCTAGTGAGCTGGAAGTCAAATCTCTCATGCACCATGGCCAACATGCATTTGATTCAGCAGCGTCACGCCCCAAGCTCACAAGAGCTAGTCAGAAAGGTGCAGGCAGTTTCTGAAAGGGCTTCTGAGTTTCTTCGAATGTGTCGCTTTCAGGAGCTTAGAATTGCAAAGGCGAATCTTTCTGGCTGTTCCAATAAATGCAGAGAAGATAAAACGCGTAATTCAAGTTTTACCACTGAGCGGAATTCCAGGAACAGATGGGCTCTCGGGTTGGGCTTTGGGCTTTGTTTTCGTTTTAAATTAAATGCACCAATCGTTAGCTCCATTATCACTTGGCGTGTTTAATTTTGGCACAACAAAAGGCCCATTACCTGAATCTACCACTCGACTGCAGAAATCTTTGTTGCTGAAACAAAGTAAGTGCCCTTTAGTTGTGTCCAGCTAAAGAGCTGTTCCATCTCTGCGGCATGACTGCAGGATTCTCACCGAATAGCTGAGGAATAAATGCTGCAAGGGCATGGCCTGTGGAGTTTCAAACTGGCTTCATGTGGAAAAGAAACACTGGGCTCAAATGATACTGGGGACTTTGCCTGATTTCGCTCTGCTGAGCTCATTTTCTTTAGGGCTTTGTATCTTGCTAGCTGAAGAAAGGGAGTATAGTCTAGTGGCTGGAGCAATAGACTAGAGATCAGGATACCTAGGTTCTGTTCAGGATGGGAGTACAGGCTAGTGGTTAAAATGGCAGGACTCCTGGGTTCCATTACACACTCAGTCGCTCTATGGCTAGAGGGACTTAACCTTCCCCATTTGTAAAATGGGGATAAGAGTCACCTTCCCCTGATATGGGTTTTATGAAGCTTTTTTAACGTTGATGACATGCTCTGGATCCTTTGACGAAGAGAGAGGCAACATGCCAGTGGCGCTGCAGGTCTCTCCTGCTAATATGGGTATTGTGTTATCAACTTGGCGCAAGGACCATCGCTCCCTCTAGCTTCCAGCTGACAGGGTCCCGATTGGCACCACCACAGTGAAGCTCATAATCCAGTCCCATAACTGAAAGCTCAGCCGGAATTGCATAGGCACAAGGCGGGCCAAGTGAACTGTTTGCATTTCCTGATTTTGAGCACTTCCCTTTGCAGCAGTACGGCCAGTGGTTCTGCATGTAATGTCTAGATTACACTGGAACTACATAAAGCAGGTTCTGGAGGAGAGGAGATCTGGGGAAGTGGACCACCAGGGAGCTGTTCTTCTGTAACTTAGGCCTTCAAAAATTCATGCCAACTGACTTTCCAAGGCCAGCCAGCAGATGGCACATAACTGATAACGATGCCCCTGCTTGAGGAAGGGGAACGCTCCCAGCCTGGATTTGATGGGGCCCGGTTACGCTGGGTGCTGAGCAGACTCTGCTGCATCCCTGACCTCTCCCCTGCCGTCCAGCCTCACAGCCCTGACGCCTTTTCCCTGCTACCCCAGCTCAGCGCTCCTCAGCTTCTCCATCACCCGGGCTCACCTCCTCAGCGAGACGCCCCTCTCTCCTCCCATACCCAGTCCGGCTGGAGTTTCCTCCCCCCCGTCGCAAAAATCCATCACTTCCTCTCCGTCCCCAGGGCTAGAAAGCGCGTCCCTGCCAGGGCTGCCTCTCGCCTCACCTGCTCCCACTGCCACCTCTCTGAGCTCCCAGCTCCCATCTCACACCCCAACCGTCCATCCAGAACGGTGGCACCACAATCATTTCCCCCTACTGCTGCTCGGCCTACACCAGACCCCGTTTCAGATGCCTCCACTGGCTGTCAGGGGCCTTATGCTCAAGTTTCTTCACCTTGCTATCGGGGCTCTTCAGCTGACTTCAGGTACCTCTCTTGTTTCTTACCATTCCTCTCCCGCCTTGCGCCTATGCTTTGCCAATGAATTTCGCTTCGCATCTATCTATCTATCTATCTATCTATCTATCTATCTATCTATCTATCTATCTACCAGCCGCCACTGTAGTACCTAGGTATTGGATATAGATTTGTCATCTGCCCTAGTAACTAGAGATGGGAGGAGCACCTGAGGTATGATAAGAACACACCTGAACATTGCCTCCAAACTCAAATCAAACAATATTTTGAGGTTCAGATCACTTTTCATTTTCACACCCTGTTCTGGATGGAAGGGCTCAGAGCCCACTACGAAAGCCCTTCTGATGGTACCTACAGCCCAAAGAGACGGAGAAAACTCATAAAATTCTCCCCCAACATCCAGACCCGATCGGAAGAGGGTTGAGTGATACCATTCAGGGCCAGCTTTGAGAACTTTTGGGTGCTTTTCCACACTCATCCTTTGGCATTTCACTCGTTGCTAGCAGTGACATCCCATGGTCTTGCAAAGCGAGCACAGGAAAAACCCTGACATTGGTGTGCAGGAGGGAGATGAGGGGAAGTAGCTGGCGTTCTTATAGCTCATTTATCACTGGTGAAAATACACACGACAATTGAAATAAAGCTGCGTTTTGCTCCACAAAGGGAAAAAAAATCTCTATCGCAAACAACCACTGTAAAAATGGCCTTACAAGGCTGACACAGCCTGGTGGATTGATGGCTTTTTAATCCCAAAGCTGCAGTGATAAATCTGCTTCCTGGAAGCGCTGAAGACAGTGTCACTCACACTGTCCAACAGCCTGGGGAGAGACAGCTCCATAAGCCACTCCGGGAAGGGCAGTGAATCCTTAGAGGACACGATGGGGTGAAATCCAGAGTGTTGTGCATGGGGCATGTGTTGATTCATTCCCCCTGTTGGGAAGACGCCATCCTAAATCTCGGAAGATGGATGGCAAGCATTGGGAAAATTGTTTGCACAAATTGTTTGCAGTGGAGATTACTCCATGGAGCCTGGACCCTGCCGCACATCCAGCTCGCTGCATATTCCAGGCAAGCCAAGCACAGACATCACCCTTAGCCCCGGCACGCTGCAACCTCAGCGCCAACCGCCGGTGCAGAGAGAGGAGACGCCATTTGGAACCTCTCCCACTGAGCCTCCCCCTTGACCGGCTCCGACAGAGTCCTCTGTGCCGCTGGCCGGAATCAGGAGCATTTCAACTCGGGGTGTTACCGCCAGGACACCACGCTGAAAGACAGCTTCACACAGGCTGGGTGTGGGTCCGTCCCCTCTGTGAAGTCTTTCTTCTGCTTCTATGCTGAAACCGAGTCGTACCGAAAATATCCAGGCAAGAAGCTTCCTGCTGAGAGGCAGATTCGTCCCCCAACCCCAAAGCAGCCTCTTAGTAAAAGGCCCTTACCGAGAACAGTGTATCCCTCAACGTCCTATCTCCCCATCCTGCTTCCTTCTAACGGACCCTACACCTTAACGAGACGACGCTTAGCATGGTGACCACCAGGCTAGGCACCAGAACCTCCCTGGTTTTGATGGGCCAACCGTGTGACCCACAAGCTGTGGGTCACAGATCACAAAGGTATTTTGGGTGGCCCATGAAACGTCATGGTAGTGCTCTTAAGAGCTCCACTCGGAAGCCAATTTTAGAGCATAACAATGACCTTATTGAACCCACATGCTTCCGACCAAAGCGACCTATTCGTATTTGCCAGCAGATGGCACTCGTTATATTAACTAATTACACAGACACAGCTATGCAGCAGTAGGTACAGATACAGACTAACACGGCCGCTACTCTGAAACCTACTCCATAGAACTCTCACACCAGTTGTGACACAATGATTTAGATGGTTAGCTTTGGAGACCAGAGGCAGTCTTCTTGTCCTGGGTTTGTACAGCAACTAGTACAATGGGACCCTGGTCCGTAACTAGGGCTCGTAGCTGCTACCGTAATAGCCATAAATAATAATAACGTTTTGATTGCAAGGTGATAACGCTTTGATGCGGCATTAGTGTGTTTTAACACACCAGGGCATTGACTAAAAGGTGTAGCCAATTGTATGACGACACTCGCTTTTTGCTCTTAAAAATGTTCAAGAGACCAAGTAGCCAAATGTAGCCAAACATATTGTCTAAAACCAAAGCAGCACAATACGAAAAGGAGACACATATGCCCTTCTACCGGGAAGCAAATTCTCACAGTGTGTTTGCCTTACATAGAAGGTGTGCTTCAGAGATGCACTTTTCTGCTAGTAGTATTTATAGGATGATTTTGCATGTTTCAAAAACTTCTTACATGCCATTTAAATCCAAGCCACCAGTTCGTACTAACTCCTTACCTTGTCGTTCTGTACCTTGCTTATCTTTGTTTTTTTGGACACCAGCATTCCAGGTACTAGTCTGCGAAGGTACTTCCTTATGCGTTCCCATATCTCATTTTGAATACTACACTCCAAGTGTTGATGAGTCAAGAAAGTACTCCTTAAGTGACCATGAGACAAACTATTCATGCATCTTTGCTTTGGCACGTTTCCTATTTTCTAATGCCAAAACTGACTTCAGCTTTGCAAAGTGTTGTGGGATACTTGACATGGGTGAACAGAATTGTAGGAAGAGCATAAGACTTTCAGTTAACGTAACTTCGTAAGTCTTATATATAATGCATACCTGTTAACATGATGCATACTACGCCTAAATATCTCCAGTGACCAGAGATGGGACACAGAAGGGGAGGGCTCTGAGTTATTACGAGAATTCTTTCCTAAGTGTCTGGCTGGTGGGTCTTGCCCACATGCTCAGGGTCTAACCAATCGGCATATTTGTGGTTGGGAAGGAATTTTCCCTCAAGTCAGATTGGTAGAGATTCGGGGTGGTGGGGGAGGAGGGGAAGAGTATCGCCTTTCTCTGCAGCATGGGGCACGGGTCATTTGCTGGTTTGAACTAGAGTAAATGGTGGATTCTGTGTTACTTGAAGTCTTGAAATCAAGATTTGAGGACTTCAGTGACTCAGCCAGAGGTTAAGGGTCTATTACAGGAGTGGGTGCGTGAGGTTCTGTGGCCTGCGACGTGCAGGAGGTCAGACTAGATGATCATGATGGTCCCGTCTGGCCTTAAAAGCTATGAAAGTCTATGTATTGGCTAACAAGCGACTGGCCGGTCACCTCATCCTCCCATGTCACAACATAAATGTCATGAAGTGATTTGCCCAGGTACACAGAACAGGTCAGTGGCAGAGCCAGGAAAAGAACCCAGGTGTCCTGAGTGCTACTCCAGCATGCTCTGTCCCCTCTCACTGCAGCAAAGCGGCCCCTCCTCATGGTCTGGCTACCAGGATGCCGTGTGGAGTGTGCAGCAGGCAGACTGGCTCTCTGCTATAATTGCTCAAGCTGCCCGCAGCAGAGACTAATGCTGGAGCAGAGGGATCAGATAATGCAGAGGGAGACTGCCGAGTTGACTGCTATTTCCTTATCATCCGGGAATGTGATAACCAGCTTCTCTCTATGGGCTGCCCGGCTGCCATCTGGCTGCATGCAGGGGCCAAATGAGAATCGCCTGCATCTGTCTCCCTTTGCCTCATCTGTATCAAAGTGAAGTAACCTGCTTTGTTTATAACAGCTCACGCTCATGGCACAGACCGGCACGCTCCGGGATCACAGGGTTTATGAAGATAGATATTTTGGGGAGCAGATACTGCTTGTCTGCACTGTCAGAAGACAGTCCCGGGAGACAGAAATCCTCTGCCCGCCCACAGATCAGGTACAACGCAGGACCCCTTGCCTGCTAGTCATCAGACTGAGAACTGTCCAGGAGTGCCACACAGGAGCTAACCAATGGGGGTCAGACTAGCATTGCTGCCTTGCAGGACAGAGCTGGGTTTGCTGCTGGCCACACCGAACCTTGTCCTGATGGCCCCTGCAACGATCCTCCAGGGCCCAGGCGGTCACAAATCGGCAGCGCCATGGGGGTGGCGAGGAGACGCTGCTTGTGTTTTCACAGAGGCGCCTTTGCCAGCTGGCGCCAGGGACGGTTGCCCTGCAGTCTCCTCGACAGCAAGCTGACGGGGTCGCCCTACAGGCATCAGATCAGCAGGCGCTGAGCACCGGACACTTTGTAGGCCTGGAGGTAGGAACCCATTCTGTAGGCTCATTTCCTGCTGCCTGGGGCCCAATCCTTATCATGAGCACGTCAGCCGGCTCTCTGCAAAGATTGAGGACACCTCATTTGCCTGAGTCTCACCCTGAAGGTTTCTGGCCCTGGCTAGAGCTGGAACAAGTCCAAGGCTGGGGCTTCACATAGCTTCTTGTTTCATCCAAAGCCCCAAAGATCTAGAATAGGGTGGGGGGCAAACCTGATATGTGAGTAGCTGGTGAATATGGGCTTGATTCAAGTATTAAAGTTCATGAACAGACTCTCATGGACTTTAACGGGGGATGGATCAGCCCCTGCTTGGGCAGGGAGAAGGCGAAGCTGCAGAGATGAGACAGAGTCTCGGGGTCTGAGAATTGTTTCATATATAAAACAGCAAAAGCCAATGGCACCTTCTGGGCAGCCATGGCCACCTGGCACCTCCTGGATTTGCTTGGCCCATGTTTCCCAGCCAGGGACCCTTCCTGGCCTCCCATCTCAGTGATCTACAGCTCAAGGGGAGACGGAGTCATCCCCCAGCTCCCCACCCAATCCCCCTAAACCAGCACAGACAGCTAGCCACTAAGGCAAGGCGTGTCCGTGTAAGCCGCTCCCACTCAGCGTGGCGCTCTGGTCCCCGCTGGCAGTGGCTGGGCCCCAAGCCGGGGCTGATGAGTTCAGGCGGGAGTTGCTTGTGTGTTTAGAAGCCGAGTCCCCGGTTCGAGCTGCCGGGGGCACAGCATTCCATGTGAACCAAATAGAAAGGGAGCATCGGAGCTGCTGTGGACCGTAGCTACCGTGCGGGCTAGTAGTTCAAATGGGGCGGTTGCCCTGTTGAGGCTGCTGTGGGACTAGCCGGTGGCTCCCAAGAGATGGCCAAGGTGCTCCTAACTCTTGGATGTTGGTAAGCGGTGATGCGGCAGCATGCTGGCACGTTCTACCCCCTCCAGTGCCCTGAAAACCACCCCCTAACGCACCAATTGCACAGCGCTCCAAGAAGCTTGTGGGGTCCCTCCACCCTGTCCGTCCCTGGGCCACCCCAAGTTACTAAGGGTTAGCAGTGGGCTCAGGCACCCATCACCAGTACAGCACCAGCCCAGGTGGGCAGTGACCCAGCATCACTACTAGTCCCCCACGGCTGGCTGGTGGCCTGTGTGAAATGAGCTGGTGCTGTCAGGCCAGCTTGTAAAGGGACCACCATCCACGCTGCAAGTGTCCCGGTGCTAATGGATCCGGGCCTGATCCTACGCTCACACGTGGATTTGTTCCCTTCAGAAATAGCTAGACAGAACTAGAGGATGTTAAACGTCTGCCACAGACATCTGGTCCCTCGGATTGGCCACTCTACACCAAATCTCAGAGGTCCAGTGTCCTGTAGCTCCATCCTGTTTCCTCCAGGCCGTGCAGGTGAAGTCCATCTGAAATCACCTGGTCAGGTCTGCCGTAGGGTAACTGCGGGAAATTCCTTCCTGTCCCTGGAACGACCAGCTGATGTTCTTCAGCATGGGCTCTGACCGTCGTTTGCTGCAGAAGTTATCAGCCACCAAATCATCCAGCCCTTCCTTTAAACCCCAGCCACAGCATTTACGGTGGGCAAATTGCTCCGACTGTCAAGAACTTTATTCTGATCGCTCGTTTAACCTCCCTTCCCTTGGCGTTGAGCCACCACTTCCATATGTCCTCCCCAGACACTGAATAACTCCTTTAATTTATATCGCTATCTTGGAGGGATTCAGACAGCACTCACGGCCCCCATGAGCCTCCTCTCTTCTAGACTATCTACATTCAGCTCCATCCCTCCTGCCTCATATTTCTTTTCCTTGTCTCGTTCTCGTTGTCCTTCTTTGTTTCGCCTCTCATTCTGCTGCCTCCTTCCGAAGCAGTGGGAGACTAAAACTATGCTGGCTGGGGGATCCTGGTTGTGCTTGCACCAGGTCTATGGACGTTTTTCCTCTGCAGGTGCCATCTCCCTCACAGCCTTGCCTCCCCGCTGGAGTTCTCAGGGGAGCAGCAGGGAGCCCGTGGCTGCCTGGCCTGCTACAAAGCCAGCGAATTCTGCTTGCAATTGTTGAACCGGGATGGGGTGGAGATCTGGGCATTACATGGCTCTGGGGTCTCTTAGGGTCTGTTTGCACTGCAATAAGAAACCCGCAGCACCGAGTCTCAGAGCTCAGGTCAGCGCAGAGCTCAGGCTCCAGGGCTAAAATTTGCCGTGTAGACGTTCAGGCTTGGGCCGTAGCCCGGGCTCAGAAACTCCACAAATGGGGACGGTCCCAGAGCTCAGACCCCAGCCTGAGTGTCTACACTGCCCCACAGACTGAACCCCAGGGGCCCAAGTCAGCTGACTTGGGCAAGCCACGGCTGTGCTGCGGCGCTTTTTTTGCAGTGTAGACGTGCCCTCAGTATTCAATCCTAACTTCAACCCATTTTAGACGGGGAAGAGGCAGGTTATGCTCCTCTTGGGGTACCCTCTGCCCCAACTTGGGAAGGGGCGAACCAGGTCAGATCAAACAGGAACCCAGATCATCCCCCCCAGACCTCCCCCACCCCTCAGCGATCAGCTCAGGGCCCCGCAGCACTGGTGTGGGTGTGGCTATGCAAATGAGATGATGCGACATTCGCATGGGTGTGTCTGTCCATTGCCCAGAGTGGACTAGATGTTGACAAGAAGCTGGAGCAGAATCCCACGAGCCCCGCGCTCACGCATGCAGTGTGGAAGTGCTGGCCTGTCCTCCTGAGAAGTCCGGCTCAGTCTTGCAGACCCAGGAGGTCCAGAAAGTTTGGGGGTGGGTCAGAAAACCATCCCCACATTCAGGAGTTTATCTTCCCCAGCTGTGCTCATTGCTATAGCACGGCTACCTACCTAGATGTCCCAATTTTATAGGGACCGTCCTGATATTTGGAGTTTTTTCCTATATGGGCGCCTATTATCCCCCCCACCTCCAATCACACTTGTGATCTGGTCACCCTATGGCTACCTGAAGCCAGCTGGCCTCCCCAGAGTGCCCTGTGCTTTCATGCCCTGCGTGGATCATGTAATGTCTGGGATAGATTTGTGCAGGATCTGTCTCTTCCTGGGCTGATCCAAAGTCCTGGTCAGGAACAGGAGGGGACTTGGCAAATTTTGTACGGCACCTAGCACAACTGGTCCACAACTGGGGCCTCCGATGTTACTCTATATTATGCAGCCACCTGTTACACTGACAAGCCTTCCCCGCAAATTGTCTCCCTCCAAAAAAAGAAAAGGAGGACTTGTGGCACCTTAGAGACTAACAAATTAATTTGAGCATAAGCTTTTGTGAGCTACAGCTCACTTCATTGGACACATACAGTAGAAAATACAGTGGGGAGATTTTATATACACAGATCTGTATGAGTTTTTTCATGAAGTTGATGGATTTCCGCTCCATACGGCTAAATTCAGTGCCTTGGATTCGTTAGTCTCTAAGGTGCCACAAGTCCTCCTTTTCTTTTTGCGGATACAGACTAACATGGCTGCTACTCTGAAACTTGTCTCCCTCCAGTGGGTGCCCCTGAGACAATGATCTCTAGAGAGGCCTGGTGGAGGGATTTAATGACAGCCACAGGGGACTGTTTTTCTGAACTGGCCCTGCCAGGGGAAAAGGCAGCTACCTAGGAGACCTTGCTGGCCAGACTCAGGTTCGTCTGCCTGAAATGATAATGAGCAGAAAGCAAAAAAAGCGATAAATTACTTTCCCCCAACCATCCTGAGCACCCTGATTGTTTCTGCCATCAAGTTGTTCTCAAACACGGGACTGCATAAGCAAGCAGCTGTGAGCGGACTTGTGTCTATTTTCCTTGTTTCCTTTATTTACCGAGAGCAGCTCTCGAGTGGTATCGGCTGAAAGCACTTCCCTGAAAGCTGAGCGCTGATTGTGTCTCGTAGCTCACAAAACAAGTTTTGCTTCGGGGTTCATGCAATTTTCATTTATTTCTTAAAGCAAAAAGTAATTTAAAAAGGGACTTTCCAAAGGGCTGGTGCAAACACATCGATCCTCCTTCACAGTATCCTTCTTGTAGCCCATATTAAACTGGGGTTGCAGTGATACTGTTCTGAAGGAAATTCCATAAACACTCAAATCGAGCGCCGTAGAGCAATCCTAGGAAGTCTGGCCAACCCGGTCGATTTCTCTAGTCAGAGTCCCTAAAAATGCTCTTTAGGGTTGTGCTCCAATTCCTCATAGAGTGATTTCTATGGTAACCGTCTCTTAAAAATTCTAGAAGACGGTCCCAAGCTTTCTTCCCCAACTGCAATGCTCAGGGAGCGAACAGACGCTGAGGCTGAGGTCAACATCCCCAGGGTGATTCACAGAAGACAGACTCAGAGATTCCTCAAGAGGCCGCTTTCACAAATAACTGGCGGTTTCCCCTGCACCCTTCCTGGCTTGTGGTGATGCCACATTGCATTTCAACATGAGGGTACAGACAATACCACTTTTATCCTGCAGGGTGGCCACCCGACCTCAGGGGATGTGACCCGAGTTTGGTGGGTCTCAACGGCATGATACCGCAGGCCCTCACTGGTGGCCCATTTGTTGGCTGCACCTCCAAAGATGCCAGTGGCCAACGAAGAACTCCCAGCTAACATTGCCCCTTCCAGATCAGGGCGACCATCTCGCCCACTGCCTGGATCATACCTGTTCTGTAGATACCCTGAGAATTGCAGCTGCCAGGCTGTACGCGCTCTACCGGAAAAGCCGCCAGGCTGAGATCATGAGACTGTTTTAATTGAATACAAAGCTGAGCCTTCACAGAGCCATCTGTATGATTTCACTGACGTGGCACCCCTTCCTAGAAGGTATTTAATGGAACCCTGTCGACTTTACAAAATACTTTACAAATTATTGCTTCTGATGCCTGGAAACGCTGGCTGTCATTAGAGCCGAGAGAAATTGTCAAAAGAGAATATCCTTTTGCCCACTATTCGGTCTCTGGTGAAACGCTGGAATGCGTTACCTAGGGTGGTGGTAGAATCTCCTTCCTTAGAGGTTTTTAAGGTCAGGCTTGACAAAGCCCTGGCTGGGATGATTTAACTGGGAATTGGTCCTGCTTCGAGCAGGGGGTTGGACTAGATGACCTCCTGAGGTCCCTTCCAACCCTGATATTTTATGATTCTATGATTCTATGATTCCTTTCCAGCGTCACTCCCAGCCTAGGAGCACAGGACTTGGCAGGCCGGAGCAGCCCACCTGGTATTCTAGTCCCAGCTGGTACCAGCACTGAATGCTTCAGAGGAAGGTGCAAACCTCATGTCACCTGTATCCCCACTAACTCTGCCTCTTCCTTGGGTCTTCAGGTTTGTCTCCTTGACTGCAGCCCCTTTGGAGACCTGGGTGCAGGGGATGTGGGGCTATAGATATTGAGGCCTGCCTATACTCTAAGAATGTAGGTGTATTCTTATCACTTAGCTGGTTATAGAGGTACAAAACAAGAATCAAAATCAGTCTGCCTGTTTATAGGCCTTCTCTCACCGTGCTAGTTCAAGGTCTTGTTCTTAGGCTAAGGCCTTTGGCAAAGCAGCAAGGGCAGCCATAAGCTGGGAAGCGAGCAGTCACGTCCTCACCAGTCACACGGAAATAAGGCAGTTTGGGGCTGTTAAAAAGGGGATCCGATCTATCACCTCCAGAGAAAGGGAAGAGCCTAGAAGATTTAAAAAAAATGTAGTTTGATAGCATCCTGTCTGGCAAGAACTCACTTCTCAATAGCTGGGGTGTGAAATCCTCACTTCTGTATTGTTTTGTCATTATAGTTCCCACTTTGCGATTGTTTGTCTGTCTAATCTCTGTCTGGTTCTGGGATTGTTTCTGTCCGCTGTACAATTAATTTTGTTGGGTTTAAACCAATTAAGGTGGTGGGATATAATTGGTTAGCTAATCATGTTACAATATGTTAGGATTGGTTAGTTAAATTTCAGGAAAATGATTGGTTCAGGTATAGCTAAGCTGAACTCAAGTTTTACTAGATAGTCTGCAGTCAATCAGGAAGTTAGGGGGTTGGAATTGAAATCATGTTTTGGTAAGGGGAGGGGGATGGGAACGGGAACAGGGACACAGGCAAGGCTCTGTGGTGTCAGAGCTGGGAAGGGGAACACTAAGGAAGGAAACTGGAATCATGCTTGCTGGAAGTTCACCCCAATAAACATCAAATTGTTTGCAACTTTGGACTTCAGGCATTGCTGCTCTCTGCTCAGGCGAGAAGGACCAGGGAATGGGAGGGTGAAGGGATAAACCCTCTAACAGGGCACATCACTGCCCGTGCCCACTGACTGGCATCTTGGGGAGGCTTCAGAGATTCCTGCACCCTTCACTGTCTCTTCTTGGGGGAGGGGGGTCCCTCTTGTGAGGCACCTGCAGGAAATGAGCCAGACGATAGTCGTTTTCTGCCCTACTACAGGCAGGCCATGCCTATGCAGCTCTACAGCACTACAGATTTCATAGCATACCTCATAGGAACACGCTGCAAACCCCAGCAAGGTGGGGTAGCTTAGCTACAGAGACATCTGGTCAACCTTTGAAATCATGCCCCTCTGACCGTTCCCCAGTCAGCTTCTGCCTGCTGTGTCACAGAGGTTGCTCCCATTTTCCAACCCCAGGCCCCATTTTTCAACCTCTCCTCTGGGTCCGTATCAAGTCCCTTGACATCCAGGGTTTTTCCAGAGCTCCTTAACATCCCAGACAGCACCCCTGAGCAGCCCTCTATGGAGACATGCACAGACTAGGTGCTGAGCTGACAGACATCTGCATTCCCCGGTCCTCCAGGAGACTGTCTAGAAATGGGAAGAATGACCTTTAGCAATGCTAAACAGCTGCCTTCAAATGCTTCACTCCCCAGACAGACCTTGCCTGCTAGATGAGCCTCATTCTCTATCCCTGTGCCTGGGATTAGAAAAGTCCTTGACGTAGCTCCATAACTCAGCGTTTCTCTCCTTTTGCCCCATATTAAATCTCATTTATTGACAGATACCAGCCTAGCTACCACACAGCACTTTTCCTCAGTAGATCTCAAAGCATTTTACAAAGGAGGCCAGTAGCTTTATTCCCATGTTACAGATGGGGAAACTGTGGCGTGGAAAGATGAGGTAGTAACTTGCCGAAGGTCACTCAGCAGGCCAATGGCAGAGCCAAGACTAGAACCCAGGTCTGCTGAGTTGCAGTCCACTCCAGCCCGCCAACCATGATGCTACACTGCACTCAGGGCCCCGCATCACAATAGTTGTTACTATTAGTCGTATTTCGGTAGCACACAGAGGCTCCGGATGAGATCAGGACCCCATTGTGCAAGGCACTGTACAAACACAGGCTCTGATCCAGGCCATAGAATAGACCTGGTCCCTGCCCTGATGAGCTTTCTGCCTAAGAAATGGGTAATTACGGAGTACCCTGGCCATAGGGAAGTTCCTGCGTAACCCCAAGCAGTCAGTAGTTGGATTCTGCCCTGAAGCAGGAAGGATTTCAGTCCTTTATAATTTTTCATTCTATCTTCATATAGTTGTAGACGTTCACATTATCCACATAAATAAATATCTAACCCTTTCTGGGCTCCTGCTCTTGGCTCAGGGATACATTGTGGCAGAGTTCCATGGGCTCATGATGTGTTGTGTAAGCAAGTGTGTTATTAGCTTTAAATATATTGCTTTCGGCATTCTGGTCTCTTCGTTCTTGTAAGTGCCCGACGTTCCCACTCTGTGATGGCCCCTCTTACTCTCCTAATCTCTAAACTAACCCATCCGGATCATCTCACTCCTCCTATGGTTGTCTCGCCAGGCTTCCAATCATTTTCGCCACCCATCTCCAGAGCCCCCTTACCCCCTGCTTTTTTGTAACAAGGTGCCCAGAATACAGCACAGTCCCCCATGAGGTTAGACTGGTCAGTTTCACTTCCTACTTATGGTCACTTTCCCTTCCTGGCACTGCTGCCCCTGCATTTGTGTTTCCAGTGAAACCTACAAGGGGAAATTAAAATTCTCCTCCAAAATCCTATTCCCCCCAGGAAAACAGTTCTCCTGTGATTAGGTTTTATGCTCCCACTTCTTGTGTTACAAACACTCGTGGCTGGGTTGAGCTTCTCACCAGGGGTCCTTCAATTCTGACATCTCTGGGAAGGCAAGCTGATTCCCACGGCTCCACGCTGTGCCAGTGACTCCCTGTGCTGCCCAAGCTGGCACAGACAACACCTGACTGCTTCCCTTATACGTGACAACGATACTTAGCATGGGCATAGAGTGCTCAAGAGAGTGGGTGAGCGTCACCGTCCCCATGTTATACACGGGGAAACTGAGGCACGGAGCAGCTGAGTGACTGGCCCAAGCTTGCCGCATGAGTCAGTAGCGGAGCTGGGAAGAGACGCAAGGTCTCCTGGCTCCTAGTTCCCTGCCCTATCCAGGGGACAGAGAAGTCAATACTTCTTTCAGCTCAGAGATATGGAGGACAAGCAAGGAATAGGAAGATAGATAGATTGATAGATAGATAGAGAGGGTGTATGGGGATAGATAGATAGATAGATAGATAGATAGATGCATATGACAGCAAAGGGCCTGCTAGGATGCAAAGGGAAAGCCAGACCCATATCAGGTAGATTCCTGGACTCCTGGGACCATTTCCACCCCTACAATGATTAAGGCCACTCCTTGCCTTTTGGCCACTAGTCCCCACACACCGGCGTTCCGCCAGCTGTGCAGCTCAGCTAAATACAAGGTGGAACAGATGGGTAAGCGTAAGGAGTTAATTCATGTTGCTAAGTATAATTGTTGCGCTTACCCATCTGTTCTCACCTGTATTTAGCTGGGACACTCTGATTATGTTTCCCAGTCCCGAAGGAGAGCTCTGTGTAAGCTTGAAAGCTAGTCGCTCTTACCAGCCGAAGTTGGCCCATTAAAAGATAATACCTCGCCCGCCTTGTCTTGCTCCTAACCAACACTGCCACAGCACCGCTGCAAACAAGCTCTGGTTACTGGTCATATTACAAGAATTAATCAGATTAATTTGTAGGTTTAGGTTGGATATTAGGAAAATCTTTTAAACCCTAACAAGCCCTGGAACGGGTTACCTAGGGAGGTTGTAAAATCCCCATCATTGGAGGTTTTTAAGAACAGTCTGACCAGGGCTGGTCTAGGTTTATTTGGTCCTGCCGCAGGGCAGGGGGTGGATTAGATGACCTCCCGAGGTCTCTTTCAGCCCTACGTTTCTATGATGCCATATCTGTATGGCTCCCCTGCGGTTTGCGTAAGTCCTGGAGGTGGGGCCAAACTCTGGGATTCAGATCTCAGTTCCAAGTGTGACCACGCACACCGCCCCACATTTTGGAGGGTTCAGGTTTGGGGTCCTGGTTTGGCCCATTTGAGGCTGAGGCACTCATACTGACATCTGGATCCTGGTTCTCCTTTTCTCATCACCATACTCTCCACAAGGTTCGGTTTTGGATTTCCAGAGTTACCCACTGTTTGGGGAGTTAGACTCAGAGGCACCATTTAGCCTTGACATAAAGAGAGATCCCATTTGGATCTGGCTCCTACTGGGGTTCGGAGCACTCCTGGTGTGTGCAGGGGTTGAGTTCTGGGGTTCTGGTAGCACCTGTTGCAGAGACCATAACTTTCCAGTCTGGAGTTGGGTTCGCATTGCCAGTATCCTGTCCCCAAAACTCAGGGGCCGAGATTTGGCATTCGGGGCCACCTGCCATACAAGCCTCTTCCTGAACTTCTGACGCTCTGGGGATTGGCCTTGGAGGGGTGGAGATGGGTGGTGTGAACACCACCCTGGCTCCGCGTGAGGAGACGCCTCCCCGGGCATGTCGCTTGGCCATTCTCAGGGTAGAAGGTTCAGACTCCTCACCGGCACCCAACAGGGCCCGTGCCTACGTTACACCTCTTGTCTCCCCAGAGGCTCTATCCTGCGCTCTGCAACGCAGCTGGACACGCCTTGGTCTCGTCTCCTGATCCTCTCCCAGTCTTCCCCTCACAACTCCCCTAGGCCTGGCACATCCTCTCTGTCCTGTGCACCATACAACCTCCCTTGTCTTCAGATCCCTGCCCAGGACTCCTGGGGGGAGGAGTAAGGGGAAGGCAATGCCTTCCCACTCTGCCCCGCACCACCACACCTGCCCCTGACACCGAGCTGTCATGTCTCTCCTCTGCATCTCGAAGGTTTTCCTGATCACCCAGGCATCTACTGAAAGGGAGACCCCCAGCCCTAGATCCCAAATCGCAGTGCCCACAGCTGGGCACTAAATTGGATCAGCACGTAACACAGGGCCTCTCTGTTGCAGCCCTCCCTAACTTCCCCCCAGCCTTTTGCTGTGCTGTGTCTCCTCATGACTGTGGGTTTCTCAGAGCAAGGCACCCGACTGTTTTGTTTGTCTGCAAAGAGCCATGTGCCCCTCTCTCTCTGGAGAGCTAATAAATAACAGCGCTCGATCTTTCCCCAGTTCAGTGTGAGCTCTTGGAGAGGTCCGTAAATAAGCTGGGCTCGGCTGGCCCGCAGCCCGGAAGCAGGTGTCAGTGCGGACGTTTTCGTGCGGGGCTGGCGGACGGCCTTTTATCATCTTCCCTCCCAGAATCTATTGGTCTCTTTTATTTTGGTTCAATCTTTGGCCCCGAACCTGGAGGCATCAGTAGAATTGCCTCTTTGCAGCTTCGACGTCTGCTTTGCATCGTTCAGATGATTTAAACAAGTGCCCCAGAGGCAGATCAATAAAGGAGACCTGACGAGGAAAATAAATAGGCTGCTGCCATGTTTGGCTTCTTTAGGAGGTAGGCAGAAACCCTGAAAGGCTTCTTGTTTTCCCTTGGGCTCGCTTTTTCCCTTGGAAATATCAGACATGTCAAGACTTGTCTTCCTTGTGTACTGACTGCGCCTTGTCTGAAGGGGCAGGACAGATGAATTTTTAACACGAGATCTTTTCTCCCACCTGTTGATCTGCCATTTGAGTTACACAGGCGTGAGCAACAGCAAAGTAGAAATGAAAACCACTTTCAGAGAGCGGTTTAGACAGCAAACCCTTCTTCTCGGTGTCAATCGGGGTTCGGTCTCTGGGTGTCTGTGCTGTCATAACCCCGTCAGCGCTCTTGCCCATAGAGTCATTTGGGAAAACAGGGATAGATCAGCACCGCATTTCTCTTTGCCGATCACTGTTCGTGTGCAACAGCTTATTAGCTGACCACAATTTTTTTAACTGAGAACTACAGGCCTCTGGGAACTGTGGAGTGGCCTCACATCGGACTCAAGGCATCACCCAGGCTTACCCAGCAGGTGACCCATCTCCTCTTCTGCTCCCCAGCTGAATGATACCCCCATCATTTCTGCCTCGTTTAATCCCTGTGCAGTGAGTCTGTGGAAGGAAACAGGTGGGCTAGTGTCCTTTCTCTTTGCCAAGCAATAGTATGTTGAGGCCCAACCAGACCTGGTAGTGCAAAGACTATCAACTGGGTGGTATTTATATAGATAAGTGAGTGCCGTTCCCCCTTGCCTGCGGAGATCTTAGTTTAATTCCGGGGGGTGCAGAACTGGCCCCTACACGAGCTGAGATGGATCCTTTTAAAAAAGAAGCTAAGATTATTACTAGGAAGGCTTGGGAAGAAATCATTAAGGCTCTTTCTCCCTGCTTTGCACCATCGCTGAAACCTGTGCAAAATGCTACCACCAGTGAGCAAGTGGGGAATTCTGAATTGCACCAGTTTTTACTCCCTGTGCACGGGCATCACATTCCTCCCCGAAGTGCAGGGGAGCAGGGTCATGAAAGCACCGTTGTGCTCTGAAAAGGGACTGAGGACTTGGCCCTATGTCTGTCGCACCCCTGTGGCAAATGTGGTCAGTTTCCCTGGGTTCCCAGACAGCCAGTGTCTCAGGGGCTTAGCTACTCCGGTGCAGGGCAGCCCCGTAAACTCTACGATAGCGTCTCAAACTTGGGAGCTGGGCGTCAAGCTGGGTTCTTGCTGGTGTGCGCAGCGTTAGGCAGCGATGGTAAAGACTTGCAGGAAGAGTCGCTGTCTTGTACACTGAACAAGGGCCTTCATTAGGTTAAGAGAAACAGGGTTATCCCCTATGCTCCTGCAGAACTGCCTGGAGGGCCCCGCTCCCCCATTTCACCACCATCAGCTGGCTTCATGGGGTATTATAAGGCAAAACACAGAATCTCCCAACAAAGACTCTGCCGGCCAGATTCTGTCCTCATTTAGAGCCGGGCAAGCCCATGAGGTTCAAATTAGGATCTCGCTCACCCCCCTACTGCCTTCCGACCCTAGCGGGGGTAGGCTGCGGGGAAGCTGATGTGACCGCAAAAGATGGAGATTTCTAGCTCTGAAAGCTGCCAGATCAGCAGTTCGCCCAGCACACTCCAGGAGGCTGAGAGTTTGCACTGGTCTTCGCTAGACGGCTGCTGGATTAATGCAGTGCAAAGGGGGCTGGCGCTGCCTTCCCCCAGCACTGGGGCAGGAGGGTGAGCCTGGCTCTGCTTCCCAGCACTGCTTTGCATGAAGCCCTCCGCTCCATAACCAGGCCTTTGAAGTGTTCCTCTGATTCTCCGGGATTGCTCCTCCGGGGGTCACACACCCATATTAAGCTCTCTAAGATAGAGATCAACAATTTCCTCTCTGCAGAATGGCTGCAATTTATCATTAATGTTTCCGGACGCCTGCATGGTACATTTCCCACATGGAAAGCCTATGATTTGTCATTCCGTGCCCTTCCTCTCCTCGTAAACTGGGTTAATAGCAGTGAAGTCACCTCCTCCTCCTCCGTAGAAATCTCCTCTGGGGAGTTTGTACTCCAGTGAGGAAGCAGGTTCCCACCCGCCTCAGTTCACAGGTGACACGAGTTTGCTGGGTCTCATGCTGGCTAGCTGTTCACACCACAAACTCATCTCACTTTAACCCTACTTCGGCTGCAAGCTTCTGGGGCCAGGGGCCAGCTCTTTGTTACATGTTTGTGCAGCACCTACCACAGTATGGTCCTGACCTCTAGGTGCTACCAGCCTGCAAATAAATCATAATTTAATAACAACACAATCACCTGTCTCTGCCCAGGAGGGGCCCGGGACTGGAAAAGCCGGTGTGTGGGGGGGTGGGTGGGTGGAGGGGAGCTGCAGACCGAGCCTTGGGCACAGTAGTGCTTGTGGGTCAGGAGGATTGAGGGGCATCGGCAGAGCTGGGACGGGGGGAGCCCAGGGCTGGAATGGAGGAAGCAGGGGGACCTGGAGACATTGACAGAACGAGGGGGTTCCAGCCCCTCACACAGCCATTTCACCTGGAGGCAACCTACCAAACAGTGTGGGTTCCTCTGTGATACTTAGTGTCCATTCAGTCCCTGCTGTCTGGGCACCCCACAGCCTGCCCTGTGCTCCCTTGGTCCCCAGCAGCCTCCCCCTGACCAAATCCCGGGCCATCCATATCCTCCTGCTGCCTTTGACACAGCCAGTCAAGCTCCAGGAGAACTTGTCCCTCCTTGGCTCTCAGGACTCCAGCCCCTCCTGGGCATCCTTCTACGGCTCTGGTTGTTGCATCAGTGTCAACTCACTTCCCAATGCCGCTCTCTCCTGGGGTCCCACGGGTCATTTGTCCTTGGCCCCCTCCTTTTCCCTCTAGTCTACACCGTCTCTCTGGGTGATCTCATCTGGCCAGATGGCTTTAACTACCATCGGTACCTTACCGATCAATAAAACTACCCCTCCACTGCCGATCTGTCCCCCTCCATCCTCTCATAGACGTTAAGGTCAGAAGGGACCATCATGATCATCTAGTCTGTCCTCCTGCAGGCCACAGAACCTCACCCCGCCCCCCACTCCTAGCCTCTGGCTGAGTAGTCCTCTAACCTCTTGGTCAGTCTCTGCAACAACTCCTCTGGGATGTTCCACTGGGTATTGTGGCCAGTAAGTTCTGATTTCCAGACACAACCCTCCCTGAGCTCCATCCAACCCCCTGGGAGATATCAGGGGAGCTACCCAGAGGTGACTCCTTTGTAAGGCTAGTGCAGGGCCTTTGGCAGATGAGTCCTGGAAGCACTTCCAAATTGGGGCTAGAAAGGAAGCAGGGGAATGGAGGAGCTGGGGCTGTCAGGCACTCGATGCTCACGCTATGGATTCCCAGAGACCCAGTGCCCCAAAAGCACATGGCTCCGGGCAGCAGAGCTTATGATGGGCCTTGGTTGCCGCAAACCATGCTGAGTGTCTCCTGAGACGCTGTCTATAAAGGATATTACATCCCAATTAATCGCATTAGGGGCCCTCAAGTTTCATTCGAGCCGCAGTTGTTGCTTAATGAAATGGTATTGAATAACTATTAAAGAGCTATTCCTTTGAGGTTCCATGGCCTGCTGGCGGGTGTATGTCACCGCTCAGCGCTAGCCCTCGATAAATGGCTGGGTAATAGTCATCAAGGGGCAATTACTTTCTCCCAAACTCATCACCCTGTTGGCAGCAAACAAGCAAGCGACGGGAGGAAGGTAGGAACCTCCGGCTGGAGCGTTCCCACCCAGAGCTCCTGCTCTCCTCTGCACCCATGACGGATGGCAGATTAAGGGAGAGCAAACAAGACCAGTATTGATGCTCGTGGCCGCAGATTGCGATGCTGCTGATTGCGATGGGAATTGGGAGAAGCCAGTGGGACGCGAAGGGGAACAGGCCAGAGAATAGTGCTGGATTGTGGCTTTCCTCTTCCTTCATCAGCATCCCCTGAACGATCCAGCACTCCTAGGGCTCCGAAACCAGGGTGGGAACGTCACAAGGAAGAAGGCCCTTCACCAAGCTCCCTGGCAGGGCGCTGTGGGTAGCTGCTGAGGGGGCCAGCGAACACAGTGACGGTTTCCCTTTCATGGCGGGCGGCTTTGTCGATGCGTAGGGCTCTGTGCTGGGGTGCCTCGTACAGCTGCAGCTGCTGGAACAGAACAGGCTGAGACGGGTGAAACATGGGCTCTTCTCCCAGCACCGGGACTCTCAGGTTTGAGGCTGGCTCCAAGAGAAATGCGGCCCGTGTGGGGCTCAGAGAGCCGCTCCGAGCAGGAAGGATAATGTAGCCCAGCCACTGCTCCGACAGGCAAAGGCCATGGGGCAGGGATGGGCCTGATCCAGAAGCCCGGGATGGAAGGGCTCTGAACCCAAAGCCCAGCTCAGCTCATGAGGCTCTCCCCACCCCAGGGCTCTGGGATCTAAACCCCAAGAAGTGACTTCTTCCTCCTGGGGCAATTCTAAACCCACCTCCATTGCTTCCTGGCAAGCCAAATGGGTGGGGTTGTGGGGGAGCCCCTGGGGCAGTCTCTGCATGGGGAGAAGGCCTCAAAACTAGTCCCCTGGCGGGACCCCCAAAAGGGCTGGGAAAGTTTGGAGCTGGAGCCAGACTTGACAGTCCTTAACCCTCTCCCTGCCAACTACAAGGCAGGATCCATGCACCCCGTCACACACCCTCTTTCCCCCGACCCCATCCCCAGTTAGGAATTTTGGTTTGGTTTCCAGCCTCTCTGGCACCAGTGTGATCCCAGAAGTGGTCCTCTGCTGCGTACACAGGGGGGATCCTGGGGGGGCGGAGGTGTGGGGAAGAGGGGAACGCTTTGCAGGCATTGGTGGCAGTGCTGGGGAACTCAGGGTCACTGCAGCCTGGGCTCTCTCTGGAGGAATCTGCCATGGGCCCGGGCAAGGAGGAGAGAGAAGGAACAGGGTTCTGATGTCCATGCTGTCTACAATGGGTCTGACTCTGCTCCGTGTTCAGTGGCTGGGGGTCATGCCATGCGGCGGGCACGGGCCCTCGATAGGTTTGCACCAGCTCTTCCCCCAAGGGCCCCGTGCTGTGGAGAAAGCATCTGAATTCAGAAACGACCCAGGCAGCAGCTCCTCTTGTCACCTCCCCTCGTTGTTTCAGGGACATGAAAACAGGGTCTGGGATACGCTTTGCAGGCCTGTCCCGGCATGCACCGAAGTCAGGGCAAAGACACCCCTAGTGGCTGTGGGCTCAAGCTCTTTGAGAAGAGAAGTGGCTGATTAGCCACGGCTGGTAGACTCCGACCAGATGGGAAGGATGCTCCATGGTGCCTAGACACCTCAATGGTGGACACGCTCAAAATTCAGATGAGATCAGGGAGCTTATCAAAATTCCCCATGGTGCAGGCACTGGTTGGGCAGAGCTCTTCGGGACGAGCAAAAGTTGCTTCTCAGGTGGCATTTCAGTGTCTGACTATTTCATCCTCTTTGTGAGCAGGGAGATCACAGGGGAATCGAGGGTATTGATCTGAAGGAATAATTGATTGCCTCTTTCCAACTCAAAGAAGCGCAGCCACTTGAGCCGTGCTCCTTGACATTTGGTGACATTTCCTGAACGTGGCATTTGAGGGGCCGGATACAGATTGTTCACTCACAACCCATTGCAGCTGCTCTGGATTACGGGGTTACTTCTGAGGCCACGGCCCCAGCAAGAGACACCAGGACACTGTGGTGTATGGTCTGGGCTCTGGAAGGGGCAGCAGCAGGGGCTTGCATGTTCTAGGATTAGGGTGCTCCGTCATTTACCACCGTCTAACCAGCTCCTGGCCCAGATGATGAGCTGACTCATCTTCACATAGAGCTGAAAGCACTTCACATCCTTATGCCCATAGGCATCGACTCTGTGTGTGCTCCGTGGGCTGGAGCACCATAGGGGAAAAAAGTGGGTGCCCAGCACCCAGCAGCCACCCACCAATCAGCTGTTTGGCGGACCCCACTGATCAGTTCTTCTCCGTCCCCCCAGTGCCTCCCGCCCTCTGCCCATCAGCTGTTTGGTGGCGGTGGGAGGCGCTGGGGGAGGGAGAGGAGTGGGGGCAGGAAGAGGCGGGATGGAGCAGAGCCTCGCGGACGAGGTGGACTGGGGTCGGGGCTTTGGGACCAAGCAGGGGTGGAGCACCCAGGGGGAAAGCTGAAAGTCAGCACCTGTGCTTATGACCACTTCATAGGCGGAGAAACTGAGACAGAGATGAAGAGACTTTCCCAAGATCACACAATAAGTCAGTGTCGGGGACAGAAACAGCTCCCGGAAGTCCTGACTCCCAGTCTGGTGCTTCATGGACTGGGGAATGTTGCCTCCTTTAAGACAGTCATCCAAATAATAATCATTAGAAACTGGAAGTCGGAAAACAAAGCCAGTCACTGAACGGTGACTTGGTGAATTTGGACAAAGATACAGTCTAAGGTCAGGAGGACTTGTGGCACCTTAGACACTAACAAATTTATTTGAGCATAAGCTTTCGTGGGCTACAGCTCACTTCATCGGATGCATAGAATGGAACATAGAGTAAGAAGATATATATACATACAGAGAACATGAAAAGTTAATTGTATCTAGTTTGCATATTAATTCAAACTCAGCAGTTTCTCATTGGAGTCTGTTTTTGAAGCTTTTCTGTTGCAAAATTGCCACCTTTAAGTCTGTTACTGAGTGGCCAGAGAGGTTGAAGTGTTCTCCAACCGGTTTTTGAATGTTATGATCCTGTTAAGGTCCTGACCCCAAGCCCACTGAAACCAGTCGCAAGGCTCCCGTTGCCAGATTGGATCATGCCCTAAAGGAGAAGTAGGGATCAGTTAAGGGATTACAGGCCCCGGGGGTTATGTCAGTGGGAGGCAGAGCCTGCTCCACTTTATTTGCTCAGGAATGCCAGGGAAGTTTTTGCTGCTAGTATCAATCTTATTACAGCACAAATCTCGCAGCACTGCGTGTGAGCTAACCGTGCTTCGGGGCAATGGCTTTAAAAAAAGCAGGATTCCTGTCATGAAAACAGGAACAGCCATATTGGGTCAGACCAATGCTCCATCCAGCCCAGTGTCCTGTCTTCCAACAGTGGCCTGTGCCAGGTGCTTCAGAGGGAATGAACAGAACAGGGCAATTATTGAGTGATCCATCCCCTGTCATCCAGCCCCAGCTTCTGGCATTCAAAGGTTTAGGGACACCCAGTGCATGTTTTTCCATCCCTGACCATCCTGGCTACTGGCCATTGATGGACCTATCCTCCATGAACTTATCCAATTCTTTTTTGAACCCAGTTATGCTTTTGGCCTTTACAACATCCTCTGGCAAGGAGTTCCACAGGTTGACTGTGCACTGTGTGAAGAAATATTTCCTTATGTTTATTTTAAACCTGCTGCCTATTAATTTCTATGGGTGACCCCTGGTTCTTATGTTTTATGAAGGAGTAAATAACACTTCCCTATTCACTTTCTCCACACCAGTCATAATTTCATAGACCTCTATCATATCCCCCTTTAGTCGTCTCTTTCCCAAGATAAAAAGTCCCAGTTTTATTAATCTCTCCTCACATGGAAGCTGTTCCATCCCCCTGATCATTTCTGTTGCCCTTCTCTGTACTTTTCCCAATTCTAATGTATCTTGTTTGAGATGGGGAGACCAGGACTGCACACAATATTCAAGCTGTGGATGTACCATGGATTTATATAGAGGCAACATGATATTTTCTGTCTTATCATCTGTCCCTTTCCTAATGGTCCCTAACATTCTATTAAGTTGTTTGACTGCCAATGCATATTGAGCCGATGTTTTCAGAGAACTAGCCAGGATGAAGCGGAGATCTCTTGCTTGAGTGCTAAAAGCTATTTTAAACCCCGTCATTTTGTATGTATAGTAGGGATTATATTTTCCCATGTGCATTACATCGCGCCTATCAACAATAAATTTCATCTGCCATTTCGTTGCCCTGCAACCTAGTTTTGTGGGGTCCATCTGTAACTTTCCGCAGTCAGCTTTGGATTTAACTATCTTCAGTAACTTAGTATCAGCTACAAACTTTGCTACCTCGCTGTTTATGCACTTTTCCAGATAATTTATGTTCAACAGCACTGGTCCCAGGACAGATCCTTGAGGGACCCCACTGTTTATGTGTCTCTATTCTGAAAACTGACCATTTATTCCTACCCTTTGTTTCCTGTCTTTTAACCAGTTACTGATCCCTGAGAGGATCATCCTTCTTATCCCATGACTGATTACTTTGCTTACAAGCCTTTGGTGAGGAATCTCATCAATGGCTTTCTGAAAGTCCAGTACACTATATCCACTGGATCCCCCTTGTCCACATATGTTGACCCCCTCCAAGAATTCTAATAGACTGGTGAGGCATGATTTCCCTTCACACAACCTGATTGACTCTTCTCCAACAAATCACATATATCTATGTTTCTCATAATTCTGTTCTTTACTATAGTTTCTACCAATTTGCCTGGTACTGAAGTTTAGCTTACCGGCCTGTAATTGCCAGGATCGCCTCTGGAGCCTTTATAAAAGACAGTGTTACATTAGCTTTCCTCCAGTCATCTGGTACAGAGGCTGATTTAAGTGATGGGTTGCATACCACAGTTAGTAGTTCTGCAATTTCATATTTGAATTTTTTCAGAATTTTTGGGTGAATCCCATCTGGTCCTGGGGACTTACTACTGTTTAACGTATCAATTTTTTCCAAAACCTCCTCTATTGACATCTTAATCTGGGACAGTTCCTCAGATTTGTCACCTAAAAAGGATGGCTCAGGTGTGGGAATCTCCCTCACATCCTCTTCAGTGGAGACCGATGCAAAGAATTCATTTAGCTTCTCTGCTGTGACTCTTCTAGGAAAGTCAAGGCGGGGTGCAACTGAGTTTATACTGAATAGAGACAGTGGGTCGGAGGAGAGTGGCTGAGAGAGAAATAATTTGAGCCCAACTAACGAGAATAGTTGTGGGTTTATTTTAATTCTCAAGTTAAGTGACAATCAGCTCATGCACACCGGAGAGACCCACAGATAGAAAACCCCCGCACTCGCCACAGTGTGGATGGCCCGGGGTAGTTGCCGATGTCGGAGGAGAGGCTGCTGCGCTGGGGAAGGTCCAGGACGAGGTGGTGAAAGGAAGAAAGGGAAGTGGAGAGAGAGCGAGAGAGTATCTGCTCCACAGCCGGGCGGGTACCAGCACTGCACTTTGTGTCAGCTGTTAGCACACAGATAAGAGACATCTCTGTTGTCAGGAAAGGTTCCCATGTTTACGTGGGGAGGGTGAATTATCTCCCACGGCTTACACGCTCCAACACACAGGAGCCAGCCAGGGAAAGGGTGAGTCAGCCTCACACAACAGCTCTTCCTTCTTCACTGGGGACAGAGTAAAACCAGCCCCCCTCGCCTTCATCATGGCCTCAGCCGCTCAGCCAGGCCAGGCCCCGTGGCCCTTTCACTCTGACTTATTTACAGTCCTTCCCTGACAGGCAGAAGGGGAAAGCAAGGGCAGCCAGGTGTGGTGTGTGTCAAACTGAGCTCTCCGCGCCTCGCTGGGGGGTGCCTGAGCGAAGGTCTTCCCGGCCACAGCTACCACAGCCTTGCCCAGGCACGTGTCGGGAGTGGGGGGTTGCACCACACCACATGGGGGTGTTGAAGCCTCAGCTACAGCACGTCAAACCCACGGGCTGCAGGGGAGGTCCTGCATCTGCACCCTGCCACACTCCCTGCGTGGCATTTCTCTGCTGATTTCCTCCACCTCTTGGTCCTCTCCCTCCTCCGCAGGGACAGCAGGAGTAGGGGTGTCCGGAACCCAGCACTGCCAACTCCCTTGATATCTGGCATCTTTCTGAAAGCCCCAGCTCCTGGAGTCCTGGGATTCTGGGAGCATCTCAGCTCTTTGTTTCTAGGCTGTAGCCCATGGGGGTGTGGAGAAAACATGGGGCCAGGACTCCTAAAAGTCCCAGCACCAGGAGGCAGGGAAACATACCCCAACATTTAGTATTTTTTTAAAGACAGATGAATTTGGGGGGCCTGGAGCTGGCAAAGCTGGGAATTGATTCCCTGCATGTCTCAGGAGCAAGGGGGGCTTGTGGGTAATTGGGGGCACCCAGTGGGGACCAGGGTACTGGAGAAAGTCGAGGGCTACTGGGAGGGGGGTATTGGCCTGGGACAGCCTGGAGGAGGGATTGTTGTGTGGTGGTAGAAGGTGCAGGGAAGAGAGGGAAAGCCTGGGGAGGGGGCGAGTGGGACCAGGGGAGGAGGGTGAATGAGGCTGGCAGGCAGTGATGGCTTCTGAGTGACATGGCGACACAGCCTCGTTGTGACTGAAATGTCACCCCCGGCCGGGTAGCCCAGCATGACCCTGCCACGACGTCACCATGCCACGCTGCGCCTGTGGCTCCCGGCTGTGGGTGGCCAGCGCAGGCCGGCGTGTCGGCAGAGCCGGGCTAGAGCCTCAAGCTAGGATTAGCAGGCAGACTTCTCCCAGGAGGGAGGCGGGCGGGAACCTGTTGCCCTGAGACTCAGGCAGCCGGAGGGCAGCGTTAGCCTGTGACCAGGGTCCAGCCCTCTGAATTACAGAGGCATTTGCTATGAGTTCAGTGGCCATGTCTGAACCTCCAGACCAAGCTGTTTCAGGAGGGATAGCTCAGTGGTTTGAGCATTGGCCTGCTAAACCCAGGGTTGTGAGTTCAATCCTTGAGGGGGCCATTTAGGGATCTGGGGCAAAAATTGGGGATTGGCCCTGCTTTGAGCAGGGGGTAGGACTAGATGACCTCCTGAGGTCCCTTCCAATGCTGAGATTCTATGATACACAGGGAAGAAGCTGGGATCAGTGGAGACAACCTGCCTCTCACCAACCTGTCTCTTGTTGTTTGCACCCCTCCTAGCACTAAGCCGGTCCGGCACTGCCAGACATGCCAGACAACAAACCGCAGCCAGATGGCACCACGGCCAATTCCCAGGCCAAGAGGCTGCAAAGGCATGGCCTGTGGAGTGGGGCCCCAGCCAGCAAAGAGTTAATATCTCACCTCTCTGAACCCAAAGTTCGGGGGTTTTCTGCCTGCGCTCGTACCCTCGTGCCACAGCGCAGCCCCTGGGGAGTTGGGCTTACGAGCGGTGGGATTGGCGGTAACGCCAGGGCCGTGCTAGTGGGTGGCACAGCGGCGGGCGACATAAGCGGGTGACTAGACACTGGACATGGTCTTCCCAACCCCCTTGCAGTCGTTGTGTCCCTCCAGGAGCCCGACTAGCGGGGGAGGCCCTGGCGGTGCCCTCAGGGGAAGGACGTCTCACGCTTAAGGGCGTCCTCCCCCGCCACACCCATCTCCTCCTCCACCACATTGGACAGGGGCAGCCCATTGCCGGCGGGCACGTGCTCGCAGACCGTGCTGCGGGTGGTGACCCGGGTGACGCTGGGCGAGTACTTCCTGGAGCCCCGCCCCCACAGGCGCTTCCGGCACATCACCTCCTTGAACATCTCCCGGAAGCGCGTGGACATCAGGTTGTAGAGGATGGGGTTGGCGGCTGAGCTCAGGTAGAAGAAGACCCCGGAGATGATGTGGACGTACTGGAACATGTGCAGCATCCGGCCCGTCCAGTGGGAGACGAAGCTCCAGACGAGCCGGTCTGTGTGGAAGGGGGCCCAGCAGATCCCGAATACGACAACCAGCACGACTGGAAGGAAGCAGAGAAAATTACGTGGCCATTGGAGGCGGGGGTGGGGGGGGTGTATGCTAGTTCTGTGCTTCGGTCCCTGACAGTCGCTGATCTGATGGCGCAGGTTCTTTCCTGCCTCCTGGTCTTTACCTTCACTGCATTAGTTGCCATATTCTCTCTATGCAGAAGGGGAAATATTGCCAGTGCATGACACTGATAAAAGCATATGTCCTGCCCCCTTTAATGCCTGGCTCACATAGGACAGCAAGGGTGGCCCAAGGAGTAGAGGGGTAGCTTGGGCCATAGGTAACCAAGGTTCAATTCCTGACTCTACCACAGAGGGATAACAGCCTACCGATACTGCCAACAAAAGGAATTACTCCTTTACCTTGAGGGATAAAAGCCTGCGGTCAAGCCCGCTGACAGGGAAGGCAAAGGGGGAAATTGCCCAGGGGCCCGGGTGATTTCAAAAGGCCCAGGGCCCCCAGCTGCTGCGGTGGTGGCCAGGAGCCCCGGGCCCTTTTACATCGCCTGGACAGGCCACAGGGCTCCTAGGCACGCACAGGGTGGTACCAGCAGTGGTGAAGGCAGCCAAGCGGGCATGTGGAAGCCCTGGCCATGCCAGAAGAGTGCCCATTGACTGTTCTGCCCTGGGGCCCAGAATTGCTGTCGGCGGGTGGGTGTGCCTGGGGTGCTGCAAGTTGTGGGTTCTTTCCCTGCTGATGACCCATGGGCGGGGGTATGTACCTCTAATGTGCCACCCTAGGGTAAACACCCATTTCTTTCATGGCCCTCATGTGATTGATTTACTGCCTCCTTATTACTTATCATAGCTGGCATCATACAGCCATGGAAAGGAACCGAGCCCTTACAGTAAATGAGACATAAACCCACAAAGGATTTAATGGCTGCAGGATGGGAAGAGAGACAACCGAAAAAGGCAGGAGGTTTTGGCTGGTTCTGGCTGGCAGGCATGTCACTAACTCTGTGTTTCTTCAAATATATTCTACTGATTTATTTTAAATAGGGGCAAGACACAACCATAGGAGTGGATGGCTGGCAGTTAAAATGAAGCCCAAATACCACTTTGATGGGCATGATAGATAGATAGATAGATAGATAGATAGATAGATAGATAGATAGATAGATAGATAGATGGGGTGTATGGGGATAGATAGATAGATAGATAGATAGATAGATAGATAGATAGATAGATAAGAATGTGAAGGAATGAGGGTACTCATTGCAGTGGAAGGACACTGATTTATGGCATGATATATCATTAGCTATCAGGGGGAAGGGATAGCTCAGTGGTTTGAGCATTGGCCTGCTAAACCAAGGGTTGTGAGTTCAATCCTTGAGGGGGCCATTTAGGGATCTGGGGCAAAAATTGGGGATTGGCCCTGCTTTGAGCAGGGGGTTGGACTAGATGTCCTCCTGAGGTCCCTTCCAACCCTGAGATTCTATGATTCTATGACATGGGTCAGCTCAGTGGTCCAATTAGCCCGGTATCCTGCAGTGACCAATGCCAGGTGCTTCAGAGGGAAAGAACAGAACAGGGCAATTTTCCAGTGATCCGTCCCCTGCCACATAGTCCCAGCGTCTGGCAATCTGTATGGTTCCTTGTAACTATCGCTCCCTCGAACCCCTCTGATTTCTTGGACCTTCACCCAGTCTCAGGGCGTCTTTCTTTCCCTTCCCTGTCAGTTATTTTTGCTTCGTTCTGCTCTCTTTCTCTCTCTGGTGCCACCCCTCTCCAGCCAGCGGTTGCTAACTGTGGTCCCATTAACCAGCTTTCTCCCTTGTCCCCCTTCTGTTCAGCATCCTGTCTCTGGTGTTTCAGAGTAACAGCCGTGTTAGTCTGTATTCGCAAAAAGAAAAGGAGGACTTGTGGCACCTAAGAGACTAACCAATTTATTTGAGCATAAGCTTTCGTGAGCTACAGCTCACTTCCTCAGATGAAGTGAGCTGTAGCTCACGAAAGCTTATGCTCAATAAATTGGTTAGTCTCTAAGGTGCCACAAGTCCTCCTTTTCTCTGGTGTTTGTTTCTCTGTCCCCTTCCCCAAGCCCTTGGGCAAACCCAGCTCCTTCCCCCCCACCCCCCTCGCGACCCCAGAAAGGGCTGTGGCTGTTGCCCCAGGATACGCACCCGGTAGAAATCAGGTGTCTGTTCTCAAGGAATTTGTTTTATCCTGATTAAATACACGGCCCTGGCGCAGACGAGAACAGGGCAGCCTCGTCGCTGCTCTCCACATCCCGGAGTCTGCGCGTGGATTCCCCGGGCTGGTGGCCGGAGCCAGACCAGCAGCCCTGGAGCCCTCACAGCTGTAGCGATGGGGTCCTGAGAAAACCTGGTTCCCATCTCTGCTCCCCACAGGCCTGCCCAGCTCCATGCCAGGATGTTCCCAGCCCCTCCTGTGGCTGTGAGCCGCCTGATGCCAGTGTAAGGGGACTGCTGGCCAGCTCCCAGTACCAAAGGAAAGGGGAAGGGTGGATGGGAAATCAGGTCCCTGAGACTGACAGTCCCCAGGAACAGTGGGGAGAAGCCAGTGCTCCAGGTCAGCCTGATTGATGGGGCAGACTACTGAGGGAGTCAGGAGACCAGGGGGGTCCCGTCTTCCGTGTGAGCTGGAATTGCCTGGGTCAGACACAGTGGGGCTGAGCTAAGGAGAGAGCGGGGGCCCAAGCTGAGCTGGGGAGCAGAGCCCTGCCAGCCAGAGGGGCCAGAAAAGCAGCCCAGGGAGCAGGTCAGTGCTGGGAAGAGAGCTGGAGCAACCAGAGCCGGGGGGGCCAGGAAAAGCAGCCCAGGGGGCTGGAGGCAGAGCAGCCGCCGTTCTGAGGCAGAGTGGAGCTGGAGCCATCTGGAGCCGGGTGCGGTGAGCAGCTCGGGAGAGCGAGGGGGATGCTGGGCAGGGGGCCCAGCACAGGGAGACGCCCCCAGCCAGGAGGCTCTGCAGGCCAGACTCGGCGGGGGATCATAACCCCAACAGAGGGGGCTGATGCTGGGAAGAAGGGTCCTGCCATCCAGAGCCTGGAGGCATGTGGCCACCACCAGAGCAAGTGTCCGACCTGCGGCATAGCCAGGGCCTGGGACATGTGAGGGACAGACTGTGAACTGCCCTTACATTCCAGAGACGCTGGTCGTGATGTCCCCATGCCACAGAGCACCTTTCACCTTTCCCATTTTTTCCTTATTCATTTTTAATTGGTTGCTGTTTAATAAATTGTATTTGCTTTGAGCTGTATGTAGTGATCAGTGGGTCAGGGAAGCATTCAGAGAGGAGAGAGCACCCCGGAGTGGGGACACCGTAGCCCCTGCCCTAAGTGACCACGACAAGGTTGGGGGTCGAGCCCCTCAGGAATCCTGGGCTCAGCCTTGTCTGCCACACAGCCCTCAAGTAGGCATCTGGGTAAAGGGAGTGGGAGCGAGGACTCAGATCCTTTCGCTAGCCCACTTCACTGGGGTAGGGTAGAAGCCAGAAAAGTTCCCCACAGTAGCAGGACCATTTACCCGCTTACACCAGCATGGCCAGCCCGGGCTGCAGAGTGAGGTGGAACTGGCCAGGCAGGCTGCAGGGAGAGCCCCAGCCTGGGACTAGCTCCATGTCCCACAGCTCCCAGGGACCCAGCTACATTCCCTCCCCTTAGTGGAGGCTCCAAACCCACGAAAACCCAGGCCAGAAGGCATGAAGTACCTCCGGCCTCCCCAAGGTCGGAAAGGGTTAAAGCACCATGCCTGGGGCTGAACCTCGGGGTTCAGGGATCTCCCTCGTCTAAGCCAAAATTGGGCCCGGGGTGCTGGCCGACGCTGGACACGTCACCGGTTCTATGGGCTCAGCCCCCTCCCCTCCCCGTGCTGCGTCCAGTTCCAGGGGAGTGCGGGGTTTTACTTGCTTCTCTGTGCCCACCCTCCGCCACAATTCCTGGGGAAGCCAGTGGGCGCTTGGCACCTCTGAGGAGCATTGTTAGTATGCATGGAGCCCTGTCAGGGTGCCTGGCGCTTGCTTCACAGGGGAGGGCATGGGGCAGACAGCACTGTTCAGCCCCGTGCTCTGGCAGGAGGAAGCCAGGAAGAGAGGGGGTTTGGGGCGGGTGATCCGTCACCCAAAGGCTTCTCCGAAGGAGGAGTGGGAGGGAGACAGTTTGATGTGCAGGAAGGTGTGAAGGGGCGGGAGGGGGGAGGAGATAAGGCTGTTTAGAGGAAGGGGGGAAGGCAGTAGGGGAAATAAAGGGGCCTCTCGGCTGAATACCAGGATACACTTAGGAAGGAACAATCAGTTGCACACACACAAACTGGGACATGAGGCCTAGGAAGGAGTACTGGGGAAAGGGATCTTGGGTCACAGTGGATCACAAGCTAAATCTGAGTCAACAGTGTCACGCCGTTGCAAAAAAAGCAAACATCATTCTGGGATGTATTAGCAGGAGGGTTGAAAGCAAGACACGAGAAGTAATTCATCCTCTCTACTCCGCACTGATTAGGCCTCAGCTGGAGTATTGTGTCCAGTTCTGGGTGCCACATTTCAGGAAAGATGTGGACAAATCGGAGAAAGTCCAGAGAAAAGTGACAAAAATGATTAAAGGTCTAGAAAACATGACCTCTGAGGGAAGATTGAAAACATTGGGTTTGTTCAGTCTGGAGACAAGAAGACTGAGAGGGGACATGATCACAATTTTCAAGTACATAAAAGGTTGTTACAAGGAGGAGGGAGAAAAATTGTTCTCGTTAACCTCTGAGGATAGGACAAGAAGCAATGGGCTTAAATTGCAGCAAGGGTGGTTTAGGTTGGACATTAGGAAAAACTTCCTAACTGTCAGGGTGGTTAAGCCCTGGCATTCTGAGGCAGGCCCAATGCGGCCTGGTGAGGCATGCTCAACCCCCTGCACTGCTGATCCTGTGCTGGGGAACAAGCCCCCAGCCATGTCCCACTTGTGCCCTTCGGATGTAGGGGGCTGGGAGCAGTGTTCTGAGCTCCTTGTGCGACCCCAGCATTCTGGCTGCTCCCCTGCCAGTGCAGAAGGGGGCAGGGAAGTGCCCCCTGCATTTTCTGTCTCCCTCCCACACCGGTGCCAGGGCAGCTGGCTCGGACCATGTGTCTCGGCTCCTCAGGCAGCTCCACGGGGAGGGGAGCACGTCTCACCCCTGCAGCCAGCAGAGCGCGGGAGGGGAGCAGCAGGCGCCCACCCAGTGCTGCCCAGAAAACGCCAGGCTTCCCGAAAGGCTGAACTCAGGGTTAATGGGGTTCTGCTGGCGTTTCACTTGGACGGGTGTTTATTTTTCCAGCGAAGCTCACGCCCCCGGTTGCAGCTGAATGGGGTGGAGGGGAATCCGGAGTCGATTTGGAATGCACAGTCCTGGGAGAGGCCAGGCCCCATGCCCAACTGGGGGCCAGCTGGGCAGCTGGGATGGCACGCAGCAGATTGCAGCACCCTGCACACCAGGTGAACTCCTGGCTGCCTGGTTAGCTGGGGGCCGAGCAGGAGGCCAGAAAAGGGATTTCAGTCCTTACAGGAATTATGGATCCAGGGGACAGAAATGTCCCAGCTAACAAGGGGATAAAGAGACATTTGGGCCAAGGCCACTGGGACACACCACTGTGCTCACGGGAAGGGCCCTGGGATCTCTAGTGTCTGTGCAGAGCAGATGGGAGCCTGGTTCTTACCTCCCACCCAGGACTCAGACTCATGTCGGGAGGATGAAGCGTTCCTGGGATCAGTGCTCCCAGGGAGCACGGGAATTTCAAACCTAACGCTCAGCCTGCTCCTCTGGTCACCTCTGTTTGGATCAAGATGGAGCAATACATTCTGGGACATGTCATCCCTGTGGGCCGCCCCTCGGCCTTAGAGGCGGGCCAGGCCAGGAAGTGTTGCAGGGAGCCCTGTGGGGCCACGTGATCAGCCAAATCGCCTTGGGGCAGCCGAGCTCACTGTTGCAGAATGGCTTGGGGGACCAGGGCCATGTCAGTTCCCCAAGTGCCCGCCTGCCAGGGCGCAGTGCTCCTGGGGAATCCTGCCCTTCAGATCTTAGTGCCCTCAGGCTGGGCTCCCCCCTCCCAGCTCCCAGAACCCTCCTCACTCTGGCTAAGCGGAGTCACCCAGGGGGTGTGGGCCGGATAACCTTTGCCCCCCTGACATCCCCCTGGGGGTGTCCCCGCTGAGCAGAGAAGGCGCTGCTGGGCCATCGGCACCTGGGGGTCTCGCTCTCCGACCAGGAGCAGAACAACTTTGGCACATCCACACACACTGCATCTACCCCACAGCACTGGTCCCCTAACAGAGAGGTCGTCTCGTCCAGTCCCCTGCACAGAGGCAGGGCTAAGTATTAGCTAGACCATCCCTGACAGGGGTTTATCTAACCTGCTCTTAAAAATCTCCAGTGACGGAGATCCCACAACCTCCCTAGGCAATTTATTCCAGGGCTTAACCACCCTGACAGTTAGGAAGTTTTTCTAATGTCTGATCTAAACCACCCTTGCTGCAGTTTAAGCCCATTGCTTCTTGTCCAATCCTCAGTGGTTAAGGAGAACAATTTATCACCCTCCTCTTTATAACAATCTTTTACATCCTTGAAGCCTGTTATCATGTCCTCCCACAGTCTTCTCTTCTCCAGACTAAACTAACCAGTTTTTTTCAACCTTTCCCCGTACGCTGTGTTTTTGTTGCTCTCATCTGGACTTCCTCCAATTTGTTACTTCTTTTCCAAAGTGTGGCGCCCGGAACTGGACACAATACTCCAGCTGAGGCCTTACCGGTGCTGAGTAGCGTGGCAGAATTACTTTTCATGTCTTGCTTACAAGACGCCTGCTAATATAGCTGAGAACAATGTTCACTTTTTTTGCAGCAGTGTTACATTGACCGCTAATATTTCGTCTGTGATCCACTCTGACCCCCAGATCCTTTTCTGCAATGCTCCTTCCTCGGCAGTCATTTCCCAGTTTGTGTGTGTGCAATCCCTTCCTAAGCATTTGCCCCTAATGAATGTCATTTGCATTTGCCTCAATGAATGTCATCCTCTTTATTTCAGACCATTTCTGCAGTTTGTCAAGATTGTGTTGAATCCTAATCCTGCCCTCCAAAGTGCTTGCAACCCCTCCTGCTCCGCTGGTGGGATGAGGGGCTCTGGGTTACTTCCAACCACAGCACACGGCATTGTGGGGACCTGCTGAGCGGGTTTTGTGGCAATGCTTGCGGCTTCCCTGGAGACGGGACACCTTTGCAGGCAGCACCACCTCAAGCCAAGCCTGAGTTAAAACCCCAGGCATTGCAAGCAAGCTGATGCTTGGGAACAGCTGGGACAGCTGTTGCAGGAGGACACAAGGCCTTGTGCAAGCACGGTGAGCTCAGGACCATCCCAGCCAACGCTTGTTTGCAATGCTAGCGTGTCCCTGCACGGCAAGGCCAGAACAAAAGGGATTCGCTCCCCCCTGGCTTGTTGATCTGCTCTCTGGGGGCAGCCAAGGAAGCGGGTTGTAGAAAGGACATGAGGTCTGGTTAACATCTCTCCCTCTGTCTCTTGCCAGAGCTGCTCTGCCACGTGGCTTTGCTTCTTGTCAAGCACGGGGCCTTCGCTCAGCCCAGAGCCAAAGCTTTGCAGCCCCAGGGACCACTGCAGCTCTGGCTGGCTTGGCCTGCCAGCGGGCATCTTCCCTGGGAAATGCTTCCAGCCCTGGATTGTGTCTGTGCCCGAGTGAAACCCACCAGCCAGCCAAGGCCTCCCTGGAAGCCCGCTGCGTTTATTAGACAAATGAAACAGCCCTCCATTGATGGAGTATTCACCATCACGACCCTGGGCACCTCTTAGAGATTAACGAGCAGCTGGGAGACCTGCTGGCTCAGATCTCTTATCTGTGGCCCATTGCCAATTCCCAGCTGGTTAGTGCTGTGATAAAAGCCTCCTTCCCTAGCTGCTCCACCAAGCTGACACCAGCCAGGACCACTGCAGGGATGGACACGGTGCACAGAGAACCCACATGCCCCCTGGCCCCTGTGGTCCCTGCCGTCCTATCTCACACTGTAGTTGGAGGGATGCTGGATGCTGCTTGGGACTCACCCCTCCAGAGGAGAAGCCAACGGCAGGCGTGCTAAGCATGCCATGTGCCCCGGCCGGGCACTATGCTATGGCACCAGACCCGTGGCACCTGATTCCAGGATGCCGTTTCCACCCGGGCCAAGCGGGTGCAAAGTGGCACCCGATCAGAACGGTAACCTTTACACCCACTTTCCCCAGCTGCAAAGGGGGATGCAGGCGAGAATCCGGCCCAGGAGCCGGAACCCGCCTTGGCCAGTCAGAACTCGCCCTCAGCTTTAAAATCACAACTGCACAGCAGATCTCCGCTCAAGCACGGCGCCAAAGCCGCGTTTCCAGGGACATAGCGCTGAGCTGCTGTTACGCACACCCCTCTCCCTACAAGGCATCCAGCACTATGTACCACCTGTGCACCGCAGCAAGGCACCGCCCGGTCACACCCCTATGGCGTAGCACACAGGGCCGCTTGGCTGCTAATACGGCACGCACCGGGATCCCATAAAGGGAGCCTTGGGCATAACCCAGATCATCAGTGCCACAGGACAGGGCCTGTAGCCTCTCTCTCTCTCTCTGTCCAGCACCATGCATTCCTGGGGCTCTTCCTAATGAATCCCGAGTAACAACAGGATGTTCCCCTGGAATGTGTGAGCACCACAATGCACTCTCATGCATGGATGGTGACCAGATGGCAAGCGTGAAAGATTGGGATGGGGGTGGGGGGCAATAGGCGCCTATGTCAGACAGAACCCCGCGTCTCAGGAGTGTCCCTATGAAATCGGGACGTCGGGTCACCCTACATGTCCACTCCCTGTATGCCCAGCAACACACACGGCCGGCTAACGCAGCCCGGCTTTGCTGTCCCCACGCACCCACCCGACCTGTAAAGGTGCATCGGAAATCACCTGTTCAGTGACATGCTGGAGCAGCAAAGTCACACTTACAGCACGGCACGCATGAAGGCAACAACGCTGAGAGACGAACACACACAGGCATGCAGACACACACAGAGGTACACCCCCCCACACCCCCCCACACAGAGGTACACCCCCACACACGCAGACACACACAGAGGTACACCCCCACACACACACACAGAGGTACACCCCCACACACGCACACACATACAGAGGTACACCCCCCACACACACACACAGAGGTACACCCCCACACACGCACACACACACAGAGGTACACCCCCACGCACACACACACACAGAGGTACACCCCCACGCACACACACACATACAGAGTAAACACAGCCAAAGGGTCAGACCCCCAACTGGAATAAATAAGCGCGACTCGGTTGACTGGGGGGGGGGGGGGCTACATTGATTTCCACCCACCGAGGATCTGGCCCAAGACGCCTGTATTCCACAGGGGCGTGGGTATCTATGTACCAGTGGAGCAAGCGAGGGGCTGGGTTTGTTAGGAGCTCTGAGACTCCGGCTGGCTGCGCTCGAGAAGGGAGAAACTCTAGGACCCCGGCGGGCAGGGGCTAGGGGCCCTGGCAGGGGGGGCAATATGCCAAGACCTAGGAGGGAGCAAGTCCCATCCAGCACACTGGCCATCTGCAGGGCAGCTTTGGGGAGCTCCGGGTGCAGCCTTCACCCAGCCCCTTCTCAGATCCCCTGGAAAGCCCGCTCCCCAGGAGGCTGCTAGGACTGTGCGTGGCATACAGGAGTCTGGCCAAGAGCTTCATCCCAGCACTATCCAGGGGAGTCGGGACTTGCTGCTATGGTGCTCCTAACTCCCAGTCCCTCTGCAAAGGGATGCCAGGCTCCCAAGGGGATGGAGCGGTGCTGCTCTCACTTAGCAAGGGGTTGGGTGGCTCTGCCTTGCAGGGGCCTGAGTGCAGAACCTGCTGTAGCTGGAGGGGCAGGTGAGCTAACGCCAGGTCACCCAAGGATCCCTGGCTCAAACCCTTAGGCTGGTTGCTCTCAGCCTGTACCAGATAAAAGAGGCGGATAGCCTCCCCACAGGGGACTTTTGCCAGTTGATGTGCTCCTAGGGGCTTGCAGAGAGACTGCATGGAGTCTGGCCTGTTCCGGTCTGGACTGCTCCAGGCCTTCCAGATCTGCAGTCCCCTTTGCAACGTCTTGGAGCTGGGTTGCATCCGCCACCACTCTACTGAGTGGTGCCCAGTTCCCCCTGGAGCTCTCGCTTGGTCCTGCCCTCCAGCAGCTGGGCTGCGGGACATGGGTGGCCTGCCCTAGCCGCCCAGTGAAAACGCAAGTTGGGAATACCTCCCTCTGCGCCCCTGAGCTGCATCCTTCCGTGATGCATGGGCCAGCGCAGGGGATCAGCCGCCGAGGTGAATCACAAGCTCTCCCCTGCCTCGCCCCCCTCATCTCCACTTACACAGCATCTTAGTCACCTGCCTCCTCCTGATCTTCTGCTGCTGCATGCGGATGTTGTGGTAGTCGCAGTCCCCGCCCGATTTGGCCTCCAGGGCTTGCAGCATCTTCTCCTTCTTCAGCTGCAGCCCGATGAGCAGGTAAAGGATGCTGATGGTGCCCATGGGCAGGAAGAAGAAGAGGATGGTGGTGATCTGGATGATGAGGTTGTAGATCAGGCGGGGTTTCACCAGGGTGCAGATGGCCGAGTCCGGCACCACCCCTCTGCCCGGCACATAGAGGGGCTGGATACCATGCAGGCTGGTGTTGGGGATGGAGCAGAGCACGGACAACACCCAGACCGTGACGATGACCCGCTTGGCGTGCTTCCTGGTCACCACGTACTTGGCCCTGAGCGGGTGGACCACAGCGATGTAGCGCTCCACGCTCAGTGCCGTCACGTTGAGGATGGAGGCGAAGCAGACGGCCTCAAAGAGCAACGTCTTGAAGTAGCAGCCCCCCGCGCCCAGGAGGAAGGGGTAGTTGCTCCACATCTCGTAGAGCTCCAGCGGCATCCCCAGCAGCAGCACCAGCAGGTCGGAGATGGCCAGGCTGAAGAGGTAATAGTTCGTGGGGGTCCTCATGAACCGGTGGCGCACGATGACCAGGCAGGTCAGCGTGTTGCCAATGGCCCCCACCACGAAGATCAGCAGGTAGGTGGCGCAGACTGGGATGAAGAAGCTGGATCTGCGGGGTCCCAGGTATTTGTCCTGCAGCTGCTCCACCGTCAGGTTCAAGTCCTTGGGGTCAATGTGGCTAAGGGCAGCGTCCTGCTGGCTTTGGTTGCACAGATCCTGGTAGTCCAGCTGCGCGGGGAGGTCTCCGGGGGGCAGGCTGGAGCAGTTGGCGGAGGGATACATGGCCTCCCGCTGCAAGGAGACTGGACTGGATTAGAGAGATGCCTTAAAGCCGCCCTCATTCCCACCCTCAGCAGCAGAGCCTCAACCATCCTCTCTCCACTGCTCGGCGAGGCAGGGCCCAGCGTGGGCCCCATGTTGCAGGTGAACCATGAGTGCTTCGTGGTCACTGTCCCAGGAGCTGCCTAGGAGGCTGGCAAGTGGCCAGCCTGGGGTGGACTGAATCGCTGCCCCATGACACCGCGGGGCTGCCGCGGGTTGAAATCCAACCCGGGCCAGCGCAGGCGCCTCGGGAAAGACGGGCCTGGGCCACGGCTAACACAGGGATGGGACCCCTAGCCTGGCTTGGCCCTGCCATGCTGTCACCAGCTCTCCGTGCTACAGGCTGGGGGAGAGCTGCTGTAAGGGGCACGGGGGCATCTCATGCTGCGCCAGCTTTCCAAGCACCAGTGGATCTGCAAAATCCCCGCTCTGCCTGGCATTGTGGGGCACGAGGCGCATCCACAGACGGCCTGCTGGGACAGGGGAGGGGGACTACGGGCAGTGCTGCTGGCTCGCTCCGGCTTGGCCCTTGACCCGAATTTACAGGGCCACATGCCAGGGAAAAGTCACTGAGTGACTGGGCTGGATGGGGGCCAGTCTGCATCATTGACAGCTTCCTGTGCCAACCACGTGGGGGTTTTAAAACCTCCATCCTCACCCAAACCTCCCAGTCCCTATGATCCTGTCCCCCCAAGCCTCCCCACGCCCCACAGCCCTGTCCCTCCAAACCCCACCCCTCAACAGTCCCCACTAGGTACCATCCAATCCACGGTTTCACTCCTTCCTCTCTACACCCCTCCTCATCCACGCCCTACAAAAGCCGGGCCTAGCAGAAGCTTCTGTCTAGCACAAATTTGCCCGTCCCGAGTACAACCAGATCTGTCTCCAGGAGACCCTGTGGCCTCCTGAACCACGTTACAGACAGCGATTCTCCCGCACAGCCTGAGACCGGCTGCATTTCCCTAGCTCCACATATGTGAAGAGCACCAAGAAGCCAGGCACAGCTCAGCCCCATGAGGCTATTTTTGCCTCTTCAATTGCTCCTGTCTCGCAGAGTAGCCTTCCCTGGCTGCATGGGCCGGGTCCGCCGGGGCTGCCAGGGCCGGGTTATTCGGAGGGTCAGCGTCATCCGATTACCAGTCCCAGGGGTGCTCGGCTAGCCTGGCACCGGCTCTTTCTAGCAAAGCTTTCACGGCAGCCATTAACACATGCCACTCGGCAGGGCCAGGCTGGACAAGTCTCTCTCCATGGGGATGTTCTCAGTGCCCCCGCACACACGCCCCGTTCTAAAGGCAAGAAGTGAAGCCAGGATGCAATTTTACAGTCAACCCAGAAAAGCTCTGAGCCATCGCCCCAGCTCAAACTTCCCTAGCTGGGCAGCGGGGATACAGGGACGGCCATAAAATCACCCTTGGGAAAATGGCTCTTCATCCCAATGCTCTCTGGTCCAGGGGACAATTTACACTGGGTGCTAGATTAAGAGCGAAACCCTCGGCTGGACAGAGACGAGGGCTCGGGCTTTGCCATCTTAACAGACAGGCTGGGGGGAAAAAAATCTCCGGTGCTTTCAACTTCACTTCCACGTCCTTTCAGATCTTCTCTGAAAGCCTCTCTGCCAATTATCTCGCCTTTCCCTTCGCCCCCCTTCCACTCTGTTAGTCACCTGGGGACGCAGATGGGGAGGGAGGACACCACCTGGCGTTGTGCTCGTCACGGCCAGGACTTCCAAGGGGTTGCATTTCCCTCCCGTCTACGGCACCTGTTTGCAGCGGAGAAACACGCTCTTGACTCCTTTAGCTCTGCGAGGGGGTTATTGCTGCCCTGGGGTGCAGCGCACGCTGAAGATGCTCTAAAGAAAATAATCAAGTGGCTCTGAAAGAGACCCACAGGCAAGAGGCAGCCCAAGGGGATGCTGATCCGGCCGCCAGAGCCACTGATGGGGGAACGAATTGAGTTCTGATTTTCTATTTGTGCTCGGGGATAGAAAAGACATAAATAACTCCGCTCCCGTCCTGAAGTGCTGACACAGTCTAATAGACTCAGGAAGGCAAATCGCCTTGCAGGGAAAATGCCTCCTCTTAAGTGACAGAGGCACAGATTTCACTTCTCCTGCTTGGCACATGGACTCTTGGCCAGGACGGGGCCACCCCTTTAGGTGCAAAGCTCTCTCCCTGCCCCCCAAAACCATCCCCGGCCCAGAGAGCACTGGCCAGGCAGGCTGTGTATGCAACGCTAAACCCACACGCTGCTCACAGCCAGCTCAAAGCTCCAGGCAAAGCCCGATTTAACAACCCAGGGAAGTTTAAGCTGAGACTGGTCCTTTAATACTTAACAGGATTGTGATAAAACAGTCACATCCAATAATAATCTTACACTGACTCGCCTGCTTCCCAGAGTCTGTCTACAGAACCTATATCCGGTGTCTGTCTAGCCGTCCATCTCTCTGTCTGTCCATACACTGATCCTATCTATCACTCCAGTGCATGTCCGGCATCTGTCTGTTTATCCGATCCCTATCGGTATAGCTGATATCTGTCTATGCAGCCAGCCGTCCACCTGCCCTGGAATCTGCATCCTGCACAGTGTCTGCCCCTCGGGGCTGCAGTTTCGGAGTTTTATCACATTTCCTCCATGCCTGAAACAGAATACGTCTCGTCGTTTCCAGCCGGACCACCCCAGCCCATTGGCTCCCCTTGCCTGGCTCCTCTCCACGCAGCTTGCAAAGGCGAGAGCAGGATTTTATCCTCACTGCTGCTCTGTTTTCTGTTTTTTGCCCCCTCTCTTAGGAACACGCCCGCCACCCTCCTACCGGTGTGCTTTTTCCCAGCCGTGGGAATCCAGTTCTTCTCCACCGCCTAGCGACTTGGAGCGGGGCGATCCGGGTACCTGGACACTCAGTGCTACATTCATTTTCCATAACAACCCAAAAAAGCAAAATCCAAATTTTGTCCTGGCAAAGTGGGACTCTCACCTTGCTATGCAGCCCGGCTGGAGAAAGACTTCCCCAGTCTTCCAGCCCTGCTCATTTTCCAGGCTCCCTCGGAGAGTTTAGAGCAGGCGAAGAGGAGACAGTTAAAGTCTTCACTCCACCTCAGCGCTGGGACGTGTGCGTGTGTGACAGACTGGAGGGGAAAAGCATCAATGAATGGGGAGGCTGCCTGCCTCGGGGTGGGGGGGGCCCGAGTGAGGGTTGGGGGGGGCTGTCTGTAGCTGCTGGCTTTTCAAGCACCACCAGGGGGCATTGCAGTCTAGCAGGACCTCCCCGTCTCTCATTGCTGCCAGCAAAGCTGGCTCCGGGGAAGGGGCTTTGTGTTGCATCCAGCACCATGGCAGGTCCCCCCTCCCCCCCCGTCCCACAAGCCTGGGCCTTTGGACCATGCAGGAGGCCGGTTACAAGTGGAAGCGGCAGGACTGGGCAGAGTGAGGGACCTGCAGCTGGGAAGTAGCCTCTAACCCCGGAGCGGATCAGCTCTGTCGTTAGAGGGAGAGGGTAGGATCGGGCCGCACGCCACACTTTCCCGGCCTGGGAGTCCTCCCTGCTCCGGCGCCCCCCGCAGCAGGAGGCGTGAGACATTCACCTGCCTCGGTCTGCAGCCTGGGCCAGCTCAGAGCCCCCATCTGAGGTTGTCCCCGCCATGTGGGACATAGCTTGAGTCTGGGGCCAGCCAGGCGGCCTGGGTGGAACTGTAACCATTAGCTAATCCCGACGTGCAACCCACGTGGGATTCTGCTCTGGGAGCCCCATGGTAGCTCTGCAGCCTGACTGTCCGTATGCACACCTAGCTCCTGACTCGTGGCCCCCCGTGCTGTTCCAGCCCTGAGCTCCTCCATCTCCTCGGTCTTCCCTCATTATAGCCTGGCCTGCTAATTGCACCCACCGTTTATGGATAGGAGCAGGGGGATAAGACCCAGCAGATTCATTTCCATTGCAAACCACGCGGTGCTGCCGCAGAAGGGAAGGCGTCCCCTCGGCCCACCAGAGCGATGCTGGGCAAGTCACTGAGCGACCCAAGCCTGGATTTCTTCGCCCTGTGCCCTTTCTACCGGGGGATCCCAAAGCACTTTACAAACATTAGCAAAGCCTCACAACCCCAGGGGATGCATCATGAACCCCCTTGTGAAAGTAGAATGAATTATATTGAAATTATAATTCATTAAATAAATGCTACTTGAAGGGTTTGTTGAAATATAGTTGTCAGGAAGAAAAACATTAAGGAGTGTGAGACAATGGGTCCTCAAACTAATTAACTTAGAGCTCCTACTGAGCTAGGAGATTGGTAAACGTTAGTATGCAAATAAGAAATGTATGTATATTTGTCAGTTTCTGCTTCCTTTTGTCTCTTATGTTAAATTGGCTTTGGCTTAATTGTATAAATAAGTTAGCATGAGCCTCAGAGAGGGGCTCACATATCTGGAAGCATTGGCAAAGCGCTTTGCTAATAAACAGAGTGGTCTGACAAATTATGTGAGTCCTGAATCTGACTTTGACACCCTTCTGCAGCCGTGAAAATGACTTACCCTCGGGTTGGTGGCAGCGGTGTGCTTGAACCCGGTGCCCTGCAGAGGCCCAGCTTCTGTCTCTAACCGCTCAACCCAACTCCCCCCTAGCTGGGGTGAGAGCCCCAGGGGTCTGGTTAGCAGCCCCTCTCCTATGACAAGGAGAGCACGCTCCCTTAAGGGGGGCCGGCTGCTGCAGCGCCAGCCACTCCCAGCCGCTCTGGGCTGAGCGCCGAGGGCCACGTCACAGCCACAGCCCGAGGGTGGGAGGTCACATACACAGGCGCAGCACGACCCGCTGCCTCCAGCAAAGGCCGCAAGCCGTCCGGCTCCCCAGCGGCTGCAGGCGTGGTGCAAAGCCCTTTCGTAGGGGAAAGAAAACAAAACCACTTTTTATTTAATGATCCAGGGCAAATATTTGCCCAAGAGCTTTTGAGGGTGCGATCCAGCGCAGCGTGCGCTGGACTCCTGCGGCCGGGCACTGCTTCGAAGCAGAGAGGAGTGGTACCGGAGAGATAGGGGCATTGTGCTAGTTTAATAAAGAAGGAGATTAGTTCCAGCTTGGCTTGCCAGGAGGGTGAGTGCTGGTGGTGTAGGCCAAACACAGACTTCCCAGCCCCTGGCTGCCTGGGTGTGGGCGAGGGCTGAGGGTCAGGGGAAAGGTTCCCCCACCCTGGTCGTCACTGTGAACCCACCACAGAGACGAGCCAGGACTCTGCTGCTGAGAATCCAGACTAGCTCTCGGACTGGCTAACACTGCCTGCGGTGCCCTGAGTCACCACATGGGGCCCCTTAGGTCCTGGCCTGGCTTGACCTCTAAACTGAATTTACAAAACCTGGGGCCATGGGCAAGTTCTGTGTCCTGGGGGAAAGTTGCCAGGTGACTGGGCTGGATAGGGCCTAATCTATTCCATACCCAGAGAGTAGTCACGGGATCGCACTCAAAAAGGCTTTTGTTTGAGGTTAAGGAAAACAACAGAAAAGAACTGAAGTCAAATCTCTGGGGGAGAGAGCACAGTGTGTGCATCTCTCTGCAACGTGCCACACCCACTCTGGAGACAAAATGGCCACTGTCTCTGCCACAGGCAGAGGGCTTAGAAATGTGAAGGCACAGGACACAGAAAATAAAAGCTGCATGCACCACAGGCCGTACTCAGGTTCAAGAAGCCTCTCCCATCTCAAATGTCCGCTCATAAGACACATGCAGGAAGAGACATACCGTCCAAGCCTGCTCCCGTTGAAATAAACAGCACAACACCAAGGGGGCAGGACTGGGACCTTCCCAGGTCTCTAAAGAGATGCAAAGTGTTATGTTTTCCCCCCCAGCACCAAGAGCAGAAGACGCAGTGTTCAATCTGGGCGACTTTATTTCAGATTATGGACAGAAAGAACAAATGTAAAGTCTCCACACGAGAGCAATGAGTCCCTCTGCGACCGTCTGGAGCTGGCCAAACAGCAGGTGCCTCACAACTGCCGCCTGTCGACAGGCAAGGGAAGCACCTGTACAAGGTGCAGGACTCCAAAAACTGAATGCCAGCTGCCCCACACAGACCAGGGCTAGAGAAATCAAAGAGGTCACAGACATGTCATTTATTTTTATTCTGGATATTACTGTAGTCACGGCCCAGGACCCCATTGTGCTGGTGCTGTACAAACACAGAACAGACAGTCCCTGCCCCAGAGAGCTCTAAGTATAAATCAAATGAGAAGCGATAGAGACAGACAGACAGAGAAGGGGAAGAAAACCGCCGGACAGCACTGATCAGTGTGAGCAGCAGAGGTCACAGCAGTACAGCAGCCTAACCAAACGATCCTGGCAAACGAGGAGGGACGGAAGGCGGATAAGGAAGTAGCTTCGTGAGTGTTTTTGGGGAGCGGGGGGCAGCAGCCACCCAATTTGCAGGGGTGTCGGGAGATCTCAGCAGCGTCCCCGCCCCAAGCATTCAGGAACCCAGCAGCGTTTTGCTCTTTCCACCAAAGGGCTGCAGCCAGGCATGAGAGACGCGGATGTGACGGATTCCAGCCGCTGCTTTCAGAAGGGGCCAGCCGCAGCCAGGCGCAGAGACACTCATGCTGCCAGGTCCCTAGCCGTGTGCAGCATCGCAGAACAAAGAACGCCCGGGCTGGAAACGAGACGGGAACGAGCAGATTGTTGGAAGAGAAGGAAAATAACTTCAGGCCCAAGGGCGGGCTGTCTGTCTCACCAGCAAAGGTCTGAGATGGCAGGCTGCCAAGGGCAAACCTGTGCCCTTCATTGGCAAACAGATCTCAGCTCCACTGTGCAGCTTCCCTTGTAGAGGGGTCATGGGAGACCAGGACGAGCAGGGGGACGGGTGGGTGTCAGTCAGTCCGTTGGGCCAAGGCTGGGAACGTAGGGGGTTGCAGGTCGAGGCTGAGATACATTTGAACAGATGAGAGTAGGGGGTCCTGGTCTGGAATAGCAGGGGTTGTGGATCAGGATTGAAGGGCAGCAGCAGAGCCGGGGTGGGGGGGAACCCAGGGCTCGGGTGGCAGGGGGCTGCGACTTGGGATTGAGGAGCACCGGCAGAGCCGTGTGTGCGGGGGGAGCCCAGGGCTGGGGTAGCCGGGGGGGGGCTAGGCCCGGTTCAGGATTGAGGAGCACCGGCAGAGCCGTGTGTGCGGGGGGAGCCCAGGGCTGGCGTAGCCGGGGGGGGGCTTGGCCCGGTTCAGGATTGAGGAGCACCGGCAGAGCCGTGTGTGCGGGGAGAGCCCAGGGCTGGGGTAGCCGGGGGGGGCTTGGCCCGGTTCAGGATTGAGGCGCACCGGCAGAGCCGTGTGTGCGGGGGGAGCCCAGGGCTGGCGTAGCCGGGGGGGTCTAGGCCCGGTTCAGGATTGAGGAGCACCGGCAGAGCCGTGTGTGCGGGGGGAGCCCAGGGCTGGGGTAGCCGGTGGGGCTAGGCCCGGTTCAGGATTGAGGAGCACCGGCAGAGCCGTGTGTGCGGGGAGAGCCCAGGGCTGGGGTAGCCGGGGGGGCTAGGCCCGGTTCAGGATTGAGGAACACCGGCAGAGCCGTGTGTGCGGGGGGAGCCCAGGGCTGGCGTAGCTGGGGGGGGTCTAGGCCCGGTTCAGGATTGAGGCGCACCGGCAGAGCCGTGTGTGCGGGGGGAGCCCAGGGCTGGCGTAGCTGGGGGGGGTCTAGGCCCGGTTCAGGATTGAGGAGCACCGGCAGAGCCGTGTGTGCGGGGGGAGCCCAGGGCTGGCGTAGCTGGGTGGGGTCTAGGCCCGGTTCAGGATTGAGGCGCACCGGCAGAGCCGTGTGTGCGGGGGGAGCCCAGGGCTGGGGTAGCCGGGGGGGTCTAGGCCCGGTTCAGGATTGAGGAACACCGGCAGAGCCGTGTGTGCGGGGGGAGCCCAGGGCTGGCGTAGCTGGGGGGGGTCTAGGCCCGGTTCAGGATTGAGGAGCACCGGCAGAGCCGTGTGTGCGGGGGGAGCCCAGGGCTGGCGTAGCTGGGTGGGGTCTAGGCCCGGTTCAGGATTGAGGCGCACCGGCAGAGCCGTGTGTGCGGGGGGAGCCCAGGGCTGGGGTAGCCGGGGGGGTCTAGGCCCGGTTCAGGATTGAGGAACACCGGCAGAGCCGTGTGTGCGGGGGGAGCCCAGGGCTGACGTAGCTGGGGGGGGTCTAGGCCCGGTTCAGGATTGAGGCGCACCGGCAGAGCCGTGTGTGCAGGGGGAGCCCAGGGCTGGCGTAGCCGGAGGGGGGCTTGGCCCGGTTCAGGATTGAGGCGCAAGGGCAGAGCCGTGTGTGCGGGGGAGCCCAGGGCTGGCGTAGCCGGGGGGGTCTAGGCCCGGTTCAGGATTGAGGAACACCGGCAGAGCCGTGTGTGCGGGGGGAGCCCAGGGCTGGCGTAGCTGGGGGGGGTCTAGGCCCGGTTCAGGATTGAGGCGCAAGGGCAGAGCCGTGTGTGCGGGGGGAGCCCAGGGCTGGCGTAGCCGGGGGGGGGGCTAGGCCCGGTTCAGGATTGAGGAGCACCGGCAGAGCCGTGTGTGCAGGGGGAGCCCAGGGCTGGCGTAGCCGGAGGGGGGCTTGGCCCGGTTCAGGATTGAGGCGCAAGGGCAGAGCCGTGTGTGCGGGGGGAGCCCAGGGCTGGGGTAGCCGGGGGGGTCTAGGCCCGGTTCAGGATTGAGGCGCAAGGGCAGAGCCGTGTGTGCGGGGGGAGCCCAGGGCTGGGGTAGCCGGGGGGGCTAGGCCCGGTTCAGGATTGAGGAACACCGGCAGAGCCGTGTGTGCGGGGGGAGCCCAGGGCTGGCGTAGCTGGTGGGGGTCTAGGCCCGGTTCAGGATTGAGGCGCACCGGCAGAGCCGTGTGTGCGGGGGGAGCCCAGGGCTGGCGTAGCCGGAGGGGGGCTAGGCCCGGTTCAGGATTGAGGAGCACCGGCAGAGCCGTGTGTGCGGGGAGAGCCCAGGGCTGGGGTAGCCGGGGGTGGTCTAGGCCCGGTTCAGGATTGAGGCGCAAGGGCAGAGCCGTGTGTGCGGGGGGAGCCCAGGGCTGGCGTAGCCGGGGGGGGGCTAGGCCCGGTTCAGGATTGAGGAGCACCGGCAGAGCCGTGTGTTCAGGGGGAGCCCAGGGCTGGCGTAGCCGGGGGGGGGGCTTGGCCCGGTTCAGGATTGAGGCGCACCGGCAGAGCCGTGTGTGCGGGGGAGCCCAGGGCTGGCGTAGCCGGGGGGGTCTAGGCCCGGTTCAGGATTGAGGCGCACCGGCAGAGCCGTGTGTGCAGGGGGAGCCCAGGGCTGGCGTAGCCGGGGGGGGGCTAGGCCCGGTTCAGGATTGAGGCGCAAGGGCAGAGCCGTGTGTGCGGGGGGAGCCCAGGGCTGGCGTAGCCGGGGGGGGGCTAGGCCCGGTTCAGGATTGAGGCGCACCGGCAGAGCCGTGTGTGCGGGGGGAGCCCAGGGCTGGCGTAGCCGGGGGGGGGCTAGGCCCGGTTCAGGATTGAGGCGCACCGGCAGAGCCGTGTGTGCGGGGAGAGCCCAGGGCTGGCGTAGCTGGGGGGGGGCTAGGCCCGGTTCAGGATTGAGGAGCACCGGCAGAGCCGTGTGTGCGGGGGGAGCCCAGGGCTGGCGTAGCCGGTGAGGGGCTAGGTCCGGTTCAGGATTGAGGCGCACCGGCAGAGCCGTGTGTGCGGGGGGAGCCCAGGGCTGGGGTAGCCGGGGGGGTCTAGGCCCGGTTCAGGATTGAGGCGCAAGGGCAGAGCCGTGTGTGCGGGGGGGGGGCAACCCAGCCCTTAACAATCTTCAAAGGCATTATTGAGGGCAGGCAAACAGCCGCTGCAAACAGGAGTAATTGCACTCACAGAGTCATGATTAACAACCCCAATGTGACGATCAGATTGGTCAATGGAGCCATGTGTAAACAAGGGCTCTGCACCCTCTTAGCCCAACCAGTAAGGGAAAGCCAGCAGGCTGGGGCCAGGTGCACAAGCTTGTCACAGCCAGGTGTGAGGGGCTACAGGACCACATGCAAAGGGCCTGGCCGTAGAGCAAGGTAGGAAATAGATTTCCAGGCCTGGGAGAGTTTGAGCTTTTGAATTTTTTTGCCAGTCCCAAATGGGAACCAAAAAGTCGAAATTTTAAAAGTTTTCACAGCCCAATAAGCCAAACTGACATAGATCACACTAGTCAAGACGTTTCATTCTCATAATTTCAAAAGTGTTCATTTCTATTTCAACTTTTCTTTTTTTTAGTGTAAATTCACTCAAATTGCAAAACGAACAGTAGTTTCAAACAAAAAAAACCCCAAACTTTTTATTTAGAAAATGTCAAAATGGGCCCCACTGACCATGTTGAAACTCTTCAAAAAAATTTTTGAATTGGGAGATCTGTCCAGTCCAGCCCCGTCCTGTGAAGTTTTGTTTTCAATTAATCAGTATTGTTTTCATCAGCAAATTCCCTCCCAGTTCTTTCCTGTTTCTTGTTCCATCTGTGCAGGCAGTGATCTTCATTGTTTAGTTCCCTGTCCCATGGCTGTTGCTGGAAATTAAGGAAAAACAACAAGAAAGAACCAAAGTAAAGTCTCGCCATGGGAGAGCATGGCGTGGGTGTCTCATGGCAACAGGTTGCAGTGAGGCTGAGAATCAAATGGCCACTGGTCCTGGCATAGAGGCCCAGCGCTCACACATTTACAGGCCCGGCACACGAAACAAACGGCATCAGGGTTTCTTAGCTACGTGAACCGCGGGGCCGAACAGAACTTCCCCAGCGTCACAGTGTGGTGGTTACAGGGCCTATGACATGGGGAGCAGTGCTGATTCCAGCCAGGAGAGGGCAGTGGTGCATAGATGTACAAGGGCTAACCAATTTACGAAAACAACCCTAGGCCTCCAAAGGGCAATCAAACACTAGCCAGGGGTGTGTGACGGCAGCCGGCAGTGCTGTGGTGGCGTGTCCACTAGCCCGTAGGCCAGCTCTATGAATCGTCCCGTCAGTCACAGATAGTGTCCGCCCCTTCCTCCCCTACGTGGCCATGCAGTGTGAGGGCCAGCAGGTTGCTCCCAGGATTAGCCAGTGATGCCAGGGGTGGGTCACTATGTGCCGTCCATGCAGCCTAGGATTGAGCCACAGGAGACACATTTAGGAGCCTCTTGCAGCTCGCGAGCCTCCTTCTGAGTCTCACTGACCTAACCCCGTGGGACCGCTGCATTGGTCGGAGTTTGTCGAGCGCTTGGACAGGTCACTACAGAAGGGCAAAGCCCTCGGCGATGATTAGCAGCCCAGCTGTGAGAAGGGAGCGATTTAATTCGACGAGCCGGAACGGTAGGGTGGGGGGCTGGGGCCGGGGGGGCGGGGGCTAACAGGCCAGAGGTAAAAGCTGCAGCAGCATTCCCAGAACGGAGAGCGCGTCAGAGTGGATCGCAGTTATGGCCCCGTGCCGCGGGGAGAGACGTGGCCATTTTCCTGCGGAACGACCGGGACGAAGCTGAGGCAGTACATGCAGCTGGTGGGGAAATGCCACACTCAGGACAGCACTGCCTCCCTCGCTGATCTCCACTGCGATCAGCAGCCGCGTTCATAGCATGGCGGCGAGGGGGAGTTCAGCTTGTCTTTGTAACGGGGCAGCCGGCCAGAGGGATCTCCCCAAATCTAGAGGCAGTGGGGTGGGGGGGAGCAATCAGCATCTCGAAGGCTGCTGGTTTTGCACAGTCACCGCCCAAACAAAGAATGTTCCATTTGTTTCTATAAAGTTATTGACAGGGCGGGCTCTGAGCGCCTCAGGTCTCACGGCAGGGGAGCGTCCTGCCCAAGGCAGGACAGAGGCCCTGGGATGAGGGGATTTCTGCCACCCACTGAGACTCAGTCCAGATTGCTTTGGGGGATCCTGGCTGCCTCCGATCACGACAGACATTGCAGTAGGTAGGTGCAACTAACTGGAGCTTCGCTGCTGAGGCTCAGGACAGCCCAGGAAGTGGCCTTCGCCCAGAATCCTCAGTGAGATGCTCCAGGCCACGCACCAGGCATTGCCTGCCTCTCTCCCCCTGCTGCCCCTCTGCTAAATAAAGTTATCGGGACAAGTTCACCCAGGCCAGGGGCAAGGAGAACAGGGCAGAGGCAAACCCACAGTCAGTGGGCCCAGTTCTCAGACAGTGGGCCATTCTGTCAGCGTAAAGGGAGCCCTAATGTGGGTGGAAACAGCCCTGAGAATTGCCCCTATGCAGAGCTCATCCCCAGCCTTGCTCCTGCCCCCTCCCCACCCCATTTAGGGCAGACCAGAGTGCACTGTGCCATGGTCGTTCTGTGCCTCCCACGGCCCACAGGATGAAGAAAGTAATGTAGAGAAGCCCCAAGGTTGCTCTAAATGACAATGGGGACCAGGTAAGTGCCTCAGCACAGGAACAGAGTAACTGAAACTCAGGCCTGAGTATCTTGGGTAGAACTGGATCCACTCCACTTCCAGTGTGTTGATGGAGCCGTAAGTGGGGCCTGCAGATCTCAAAGGTGAATGGATCTATAGTTGGAAATAACAGTCCAGCTTGCACTGGTATTTAAGGCATTAGGCTGGGTGTGTCCCAGAGCGGAGCTGCCTGGCCCCAGGTTAAGCAGCTGGTTGGATCTGACCCTCCTTGGGCATCGCTCTCTCAGCTGTCCATCTCGCCACGCTCAATCTCAGCGCTGAGCACAGTAATCAGCGGCACGGAACATCGTCCACGAGGGACTCCGCCGCGGATTACTGTGCACTTCGCCTTCCCTCCCAGAGCCGAGCAGAGAGCTGAGCACTTGGGTAAGGAGAGTTCAGTGAGTGCTTTGTGATCAATCCATGCATAGCAGCTTCAGGCCCCCAGCGGAGGAGGGAGCTGGCGAACGGCCAGCCCAGCTCCCCCCACACCCAGCTGAGCTTCTGCTACACCCCCGGCAGTAAGTGGCAAAGTGCCAACAGCGAATCATTAGCAGAGCAAATACTCGGGCGAAACGGCCCTTATCGCAAAGATTAGCCCTTTCTCCAGGGTTAAAGTACGCCCCCAGGTCCTGATCCATTTTGAAATTCACACTGCAGCCTAACCAACGCCCCCAACACGCATGCACCCGGAAGCCGGTACGGGGAGCACATGGCAGACAGCAGCTCCAGGCAGGAGCCAGGCAATGTCTGCAAACAGAGAGGGTGGCTCCACACACCTCTCCACCAGACACCACACAGGGGGGCAGAGGAGGGGCAATAAAACAGGGCTAAGGGGGCTCTTGAAGCAGCTAGCCACGTTGGGGATGTCGCCAGCTGTTGTCTGGCTGGACACCAGGGGGCACCTCCTTGATTCTTGTTCCAGTTTCCACGTGGCGATGAGTCATTGTAACGTGCAGGATTTGAGGAGCGGTTGAGAGTTGCTGATGGGGTGGGAGCCCTGCTGATTTCAGTGGTGTTTCCCTGCCAGCCTGGGATGTGACAGCCAGAGAGCAGGGGAGGGAAGGGGGCCCTGGGCAGAGCCCTCTGTGCCTTGGAGAAGATGCCAAGATTCTGCCGTTGCTCTTGTTGGGGACACTGGGGCATGGCCACTAGGTAACTCGAGGGGATGGAAGACCACGAGTGTCGATGAAGCCCCCTCGCACTAGGCCCAGGTGTCCTTGGCCCCCCTCCTGCCTGGAGGCACTCGCAGCAGCTCTGCGTACTAGGCCCAAGTGTCCTTGGCCCCCCCGCCTGGAGGCACACACAGCAGTTATGCTGAGAATCTGCAACAGTATGTTGCAGAGTCAGACTGCCTGAAACTAAGCAAGGCCAAACAGGGGAGATATGGAAGAACAATGCTGAATAAAGCAGCTTTATGTATAGTTTAACAAATGATACAGAGAATCAGGGAACTAGCTGGGAACTGGATTGTGCTATTGGATAAGTATGCTGGGAAAAAGGATGTATAAAAGCCTGTGTAACTTCCTGCTCTGTTGTGCAGGATTTGAGATTTTATTCTCCCTGTACCTTTTTGCAGCTGCAAATAAACTTTTCTGCTTCTCCACCCTGTTGTGATTATTGGGTGCAGCACACCGGGTAACGAACCAACTCAAGCTGTTGTTCAGCCTCTCGGCACTGGGTGCCGGCAACAGCTTTTGGCGTCCCTGGGTGGGCGACGAGTCTGCAATTTAGCCTTGCCCGGACCCCTCCTGGAGGTCGAGGATTGCGGCGAGAACCGACGCCCAGCGCGCACCGGTGAGTTCATCGGGGGCCTCGGAGGAGACGCAATTTGATCGACCCCAGAGGGCACAACGGTGCAACGCACTCATATAGTGGAGAAGCTGTTGTGGACGGCGGTGAAGAACCAGTCCCTTAGACATGGGGGAGGAGCAGCTGCAGGCCACGGTGAAAAACCGGTCCCTTGGATAAGGTAGGAACCTTTTAAAATCCGGATTATATGCTCTGTTGGAACCTGGGGACGCCCAGAGTTACCCTGTAGGTATGGGACAGGGACAGAGCTCAGAGGTTAGGGCACGGTGTACGCCCCTAGAGTGCATTCTAGCAAACTGGAAGGTATTTGGTGCGGATCCGATGACTAAGAGCCAATTAAAACGATTCTGTACAGTTGACTGGCCTCAATATCAACTAGAGGACCAGGAGTGGTGGCCACCAGGAAGGTCAATTAATTACAACACGATCCTTCAGTTACTCCTGTTCTGTCAGAGAACAAGGAAATGGAATGAACATATGTATGCGCATTTGTTTCTGACTTTATGTACTCGACCAGATATTTTACAGCGCTGTAATCTGACTCCGACTGGTTCGGTAGCAGCTAATGTTAGTCCCCAGACCCCCACCCCCACTGTAATGGCAGAGCCGGTGTCCCCTTCGGCCCCTACACCCACACCTTGTAAGTCCCCAATGGTTGGCCTATACCCCTTAATCACCGAATCTAAAGTCGCCCGGTCTGGATCAGACGGGCGTCCTGCCACAACTATGCAGGTTTATACTCATGTGCCCTTTAATCCTGTGGATTTGGCTGCTTTCAAAGCACAGGCAGGAGAGTTTTCCACCAACCCAAGCAGGTTTATATCAGTCTTTGAGGGGTGCCTCAGTAGTCACAAGCCGGACTGGGATGATTGTAACGTCCTCCTGCGAACCCTATTGTCTGAGGTTGAAAGACAACAGGTTGTGTCCAAGGCAAGGGAGGAGGTGCAGAGACGGTACGACCGGGATCATATTAATGTCCCTGACCCGGATGCACAAGTCCCCCGAGCAGACCCCAGGTGGGATCCAAATGATCCTGGGGATATGACCCGCCTTACCTCCTATAAGGAGTTGCTTTTACATGGACTCCGTCACTCGGCTGTCCGACATAATAATTGGGCAAAGCCATATGAAGTAATGCAGGATTTAAAAGAAAGCCCAGGGGCCTTTCTACAGCGTATTCGGGACACCATTCGACAGAACACTAATGCAGACCCCGATGATCAGGCAACTGAGTCAATTATTAAGGGAATTTTTACGAGCAGAGCAGCCCCTGATATTAAGAGAAAGTTACAAAAAAAGGAGGATTTAATGGGCATGACCATGGCACAAATTTTAGAGACTGCAAACTGAGCTTATAGTCTGAGAGAGACAGAGAAGGAGAGAAAGCAAGTGAGATTGATGGTAACAGCGGTACAGGCCGGCACTAAGAGAAGTGGCCGGGGAGGAAGGGGCCGTGGACACGACCGTCTGGGCCTGCAGGAGAGACGACTGGGTCGCAACCAGTGTGCCCTGTGTCAACAGGAGGGACACTGGAAAAATGAGTGCCCAAAGAGGAAAGAAAAGGGGGGTGCCCCTATGATGGCGATGGTGGAGCAGGAATAGGGGTGTCAGGGGAGACGGACCACCCTACCCCCGGAACCCCGAGTAAAGATGCGGGTGGGAAGCTCAGAAATAGATTTTTTAGTGGACTCTGGAGCGGCCCGAACTGCCGTAAATCAGCCTCTTCAGTTGCCAGTAGCAGATTCCCTTACTGTGGTGGGAGCCACAGGCAGGGACACCAAGTGCCCAGTGTATGCCCCAGCGGAATGTGCTTTGGGAGACAGGACTATATCCCACAAGCTGGTATACCTCCCTGAGTGTCCAACACCTCTGCTGGGACGGGATCTACTTTGTCGCCTCGGTGCCACCCTGCATTTTACTGAGGACGAAATAACCCTTACCTTACCCCCTGAGAATGCCTGGATCATGACCCTTGCAGTTGAGCCCTCAGCCATGCAAGCCCCAGAATGGAGCCCGTGGGAAGACCAGGTGTACCCCCTCGTGTGGGCATCAGGGATTCCAGGAAAGGCCACCCACCAGACCCCCATTACTATTCAGCTCATACCAGGGAAAGGCCCAGTGCAAGTAAAACAGTATCCAATCAAGAGGGAAGCCAGAGAAGGTTTACAGGAAACTATAGATCAATTCCTAATGTATGGTATTCTCCGGGAATGTCAGTCAGCCTGGAACACTCCCATTCTACCCGTACAGAAGCCTGATGGCACGTATCGGCTGGTACAGGACCTAAGGGCAGTCAATGAACGGGTTAAGACTCTGCACCCTCTTGTCCCTAACCCGTACACCTTATTGGCTTCTGTAGGGGGACAGTATACCCATTTTTCAGTCCTTGATCTGAAAGATGCTTTCTTTACCATCCCAGTTGCCACCCCATCACAGGAGATCTTCTCCTTCGAGTGGGAGGACCGAAAAAGGGTTAAAAAGCAACTTTGCTGGACAGTGTTGGCCCAGGGATTTAAAAACTCCCCCACCCTCTTTGGCCAGGCTCTGGCCAGGGACCTACAGGAGTGGGATAATGAGGAGGCTCTCCTTCTGCAGTATGTAGATGATTTGTTAATTGCCACTGTGGGCCAAACACCCTGCCTTAAAGCCACCGTGAGCCTCCTGAATTTTATTGGACTCCGGGGATATCGTGTAGCACAGAGTAAGGCTCAAATTGCCCTCCCAGAGATACGGTACCTCGGGTTTCACATACGGCAAGGGGAGCGTCAGCTTTCAAGCGAAAGAAAGGAAGCTATCTGTCAAGTTCCTACCCCAAGTAACCGTAAGCGGCTCAGGGCATTTCTGGGTATGGCAGGCTTTTTCAGGATATGGATCCCAGAGTTTGGACTGTGGGCTAAACCCCTGTACGACTGTGTAAAAGGAGCAGATCATGACCCCTTCTATTGGACCCCAGAGGCTGACAGGGCATTTAAAATCCTGAAAAGAAAATTGATGGAAGCCCCGGCTCTGGGCCTGCCAGATCTCTCTAAGCCGTTTCAGTTGTATGTACATGAACGAAGGGGGGTGGCCCTAGGAGTGCTTACACAACTGTTAGGAGCATGGAGACGTCCCCGGGCTTATTTTTCTAAGCAATTGGATCAGGTTGCAAAGGGTTGGCCGGCGTGTTTACGGGCGGTCGCAGCTACTGCCCTATTGCTTGAGGAAGCGGAGAAGCTAACATTGGGAGGGGTTATGCAAATCTATACTCCCCATATGGTCCGAGCCTTATTGGATGCAAAGGGAGGGCTTTGGCTCACCCAGGCTCGGATTGCTCGGTACCAGGCTAAGCTGTTAGAGAACTCTGAAGTCACCTTACAGCCTTGCCCCCCCTTAACCCAGCCACTTTCTTGCCAGAAACAGAGGAACAGAAACATGACTGTTTAGAGATCATAGATGCCCAGTACTCCAGCCGTCCGGATTTAAAGGATGTACCCCTCCCAAATGCAGATTATGAGTGGTACACTGATGGTAGCAGTACTGTAATAGATGGGCAAAGGAGGGCGGGTTATGCTGTTGTGACCCTCCATGACACTGTGGAAGCTGAAGGTTTGCCTGCGGGGACCTCTGCCCAGCTTGCCGAACTAATAGCCCTGACCCGTGCACTTGAACTGTCAAAAGGAAAGCGGGTCAACATTTTTACTGATTCAAAGTATGCTTTTGGTGTGCTGCATGCTCATGCTGGCCTATGGAAGCAAAGGGGAATGCTGACAGCCCAAGGCTCCCCAGTCAAGCACGGGCCCCAAATCCTCCGGCTCCTAGAAGCCGTACAACTCCCCTCGGAAGTGGCGGTGGTACACTGTAAAGCCCATCAAAGGGAGGATCAAGATGTGGCCAGAGGTAACGCCCGGGCAGATAGAGAGGCTAAGCATGCTGCCACCCTGCCATCCCCTCAGACTGAGAACGCCCATATGCATGCCCTTATCCCATCAGTAGGGGAGCTTCCAACCCCTCAGTACTCTGGGGAGGAGAGACAGCTAACTGGCAAACTCGGTCTCCGGGAAAAGGAGGGATGGCTCCATTCCCCAGAAGGGAAGGTCCTCTTACCAAAGGGCCTGATCCGGCCAGTGCTGCAGAAACTACATCAAACCACTCATGCTGGCAGGGAAGCACTTATCCAGCTAATGGGAAAATACTTTATCACTTCCGGACTCCGACGCCTGGCTGCCCAGGTACAAGCGGACTGCTTAGTCTGCCAAAAGAATAACCCCCGACCGGGACATCCTGTGCCACCAGCTGCCCTAGAACCCACTCCGGGCCCCGGACAAGTGTGGCAAATAGACTTTACTGAGTTTCCCCGGACCCAAGGGTTCAAACATCTCCTTGTCATAGTGGATCGGTTCAGCGGATGGCCAGAAGCCTTCCCATGCTGTAACTGCACTGCCAGGACAGTGGCCCTCAAGTTTGTTAAGGAGATCATTCCTCGCTTTGGACTCCCCCTGTGGATGGAATCTGACAACGGGACACACTTCACGTCAAAAATCATTCAAAGCATCTCACATGCCTTACAGATCCCCTGGAAACTCCATACGCCCTGGAGACCGCAAGCCAGTGGGGTAGTGGAGCGTACCAATCAGACCCTTAAACGGCATCTCTCAAAAGTGTGCCAAGAAGCCTCACTGTGATGGCCTGATGCTTTGCCCCTTGTCCTACTCCGTATCTGCGTTCTCCCTAAGGGTAGATCAGGGCTCAGTCCCTTTAAAATTATGTTTGGAAGGGCATGGCCTATGAATGGCACCCTGGTTCTGTCAGGGGAATGGGAGTTGGGTAATGGTTTTTTGTCACAGTATATGTGTTCCCTGTCTGCTGTTCTCTTGTCTCTTCACAGGTATACCAAGGATTCCCAGCCTCTCCCCTTGGACTCTCCCGTTCACTCCTTACAGCCCGGTGACTCTGTGCTTGTTCGCACCTGGAAAGACGAGCCTCTCCAGGAAAAGTGGAAAGGACCCTATACCGTCCTGCTGATCTCCCATACAGCGGCAAAGGTCGAGGGACACAAGAACTGGATCCATCACTCTCGTCTGAAGGCAGTACCTGCCCCCTCGTCAGCAGAACAGTGGACCGTCCAACCTGCTGACTCCTCATCTAGTGACGATCTCGGGCTAAAGCTACTGTTTAAAAGACACAAATAGCGGGCACCTTAATGCTAAAATGGGCCCACCCAGGTATTGGAGACCCTGGGTTGGGAAGACTCTGGTCATAATTAATTGGGTAACATTGTTATTCTCTGTATTGGTATTTCCAAACTGTGCATATCGGGAGCATAACTCCTTTGTTTTGCTTGCGCACCATGTTGCTAATTTAACAAACCAGACTGATTGCTGGGTGTGTGCTCCGGCTCCACTGCCCCCCAAAACGGGAATGCCCCTTGACATGCTGCCCTTGACCCTAGCAGAATTAGCCACCACCAAAGAGCAGGAAAGAACGGACTCACCGTTCTGGAACAAGACCTCTTTACAGCAAGCCACCAATCAGGACCAGGAGTATTCAGTTGCAGTACTCACTGAGGGAGTGTTATGTTTTACCCGAAACCAATCTGATCCCTATGGGCATCCTGTGGGAAAGAGCTCCTGTGTTATTACACAGTGGGCTGATGGGTATTAAATAAAGACCAACAGGGGAGGCCAACAGTGTGGGTGTAATGGTTCCTCCCCTTTTAGGGAAACACTTACAAATACTCTTACCACAAAAAAGGGGTTTGGAAATGTAACTTGCCGTCCAGTTAATATCTCCAATGTAGCAAGCCAATGGTGGGTTTGTAGTGGTCCCTATGGCGAGTGTAATTTGAATGGCACAATTAGAAATGCCCCCACTTGTACCCAATCAGGAGGATGGGATGCCCCCCTAGGGGCATATGAACTGTTTGGAAAAGCAGCCTTAAATATCCCAGGAATCCCCTTAAGAAACAGTCCTTACTGGGCCCTACAGGGTCACTATTTTGTATGTGGCCGAAAGGCTTACAAGGTGCTGCCAGCCAACTGGACAGGTAGCTGTTATATAGCTCATGGAGTTCCTCATCTTTCCATAACTGCCACGCTGCCCAAAGGAAAGATTAGAAATGCCCGAGACACCTCTGTTGAGTCACGAGAAAAGACCCTGCAGCGACTGACTATGGCATTGGAATATGAAGAATGCCCTCACAACCGAGAAGCTGGTAGGGTGCTCTGTACTGGGAATAGCGCCACTATTTACCGGGCCAGCCCTGGCATGCATAGGCCGCTATACTGTAAGGCTGCAGATGGTACTTGAGAAAGTGGCCTTAGAGTTAGAGGACTCGGTTAGTAATTTAGGGTCAGCAGTAAAAACATTAAATAAAGAGGTACAGCAGCTCAGGACATTTTCCCTCCAAAACAGGCTGGTTTTGGACTATCTCTTGGCATCCCAAGGAGGGGTTTGTGCCCTCGTCGGGCCCCGATGTTGTGTATATGTAAATAATAGCAGTTATGAAATCTATGAAAAGGTGATACAGGCTGAGGCCCATGCCCGAGCCGGAGCACAGGTTGCCTATACTGCTCCAGAGAACGATTGGTTGCAAACCTTATTTTCAGGCTGGGGTTTGTCGTCTTGGCTTGGTGGTTTATTTAGCCTGCTATTGAAAATTCTCTTTCCTGTATTGCTTGTATTACTGGTATTGTGCTGTGCAGTATCATGTGTCAGGGCCCTTTTGCAAAAGTTAATAAGTCATTCTCTTCAGGGCTATCACAAAGTGCTTATGCAAAGTCATATTGTAAAAAATAAGTAGCCCAAGTGAGAAAACTCAGAGCCAAGGCTGATGAGTGTTCTCAAAGGGGGGAGTTGTTGGGGACACTGGGGCACGGCCACTAGGTAACTCGAGGGGATGGAAGACCACGAGTGTCGATGAAGCCCTCTCACTCTAGACCCCGGTGTCCTTGGCCCCCCCTCCTGCCTGGAGGCACTCGCAGCAGCTCTGCGTACTAGGCCCAAGTGTCCTTGGCCCCCCCGCCTGGAGGCACACACAGCAGTTATGCTAAGACTCTGCAACAGTATGTTGCAGAGTCAGACTGCCTGAAACTAAGCAAGGCCAAACAGGGGAGATATGGAAGAACAATGCTGAATAAAGCAGCTTTATGTATAGTTTAACAAATGATACAAAGAATCAGGGAACTAGCTGGGAACTGGATTGGCTGGCTATATGGATACTTGGGGCAGCTTGCTATTGGATAAGTATGCTGGGAAAAAGGATGTATAAAAGCCTGTGTAACTTCCTGCTCTGTTGTGCAGGATTTGAGATTTTATTCTCCCTGTACCTTTTTGCAGCTGCAAATAAACTTTTCTGCTTCTCACCCCGTTGTGATTATTGGGTGCAGCACACCGGGTAATGAACCAACTCAAGCTGTTGTTCAGCCTCTCGGCACTGGGTGCCGGCAACACTCTGAAGCAGAGAATTTGCAAGCGGCACCGTCTCGCTGTCCCAGCACCAGCCACGGCCCGTGGTGGGAAAGGCTGGGATTGGCAGGGTGGGATCTAATTATAGAATCTGATGTCATGCTGCCCCCCAGCAAACCAGCCCCCTCCTGGGCAGGCCACGAGGGATGGAGACCAGCCCAGAGCGGGATCCGCGAGCTCAGCAAAAGGCAAGGCCAACAGAGCACTCAGGGCACAGACAGAAGGAGCCGAGCCCTGGAAAGCTGGAGCCGTGGGCTGGATTCCCACGGGCTGGTGCCAACAGCCGGGGCAGCCGGTTAGATCCAGATGCAGATTGCACAGGGCGGGTGGGGAGATGAGAAACCCCAGAACAGCGCTGGCAGAGAGTTACAGGGGCAGAGGGGAGTCGGGTTCTGCAGGAATCCCACCGCACGGGGGAGGCGACAGCAGCTGGCTCTGCCGCGTCCCGTTGCAAGGAACCACACGGCGCAGGGCAGAGCGGGCTGAGCTGCACATCATAGAATCCTAGAATATCAGGGTTGGAAGGGACCCCAGGAGGTCATCTAGTCCAACCCCCTGCTCAAAGCAGGACCAATCCCAACTACATCATCCCAGCCAGGGCTTTGTCAAGCCGGGCCTTAAAAACCTCAAAGGAAGGAGATTCCACCACCTCCCTAAGTAACGCATCCCAGTGCTTCACCACCCTCCTAGTGAAAAAGTTTTTCCTAATATCCAACCTAGACCTCCCCCACTGCAACTTGAAACCATTACTCCTCATTCTGTCATCTGCTACCACTGAGAACAGCCGAGATCCATCTCTTTGGAACCCCCTTTCAGGTAGTTGAAAGCAGCTAACAAATCCCCCCTCATTCTTCTCTTCTGCAGACTAAACAATCCTAGTTCCCTCACAGCGTTCCAGGTGATGCGTCAGCGCTTAGCGAACAGAGTGAAGGTAATCCGGGCCCGGCTACAAGGGAGCCGCCCTGGAGACAGCTCCAGGGCTGGGGGATCAAGCCTGTTAAACCCTCTGTCTTTCAAGTCTATTCTCTATCGGGTTTTAGACCCTGTTAATCAGCATAGCATGTGAGTGCCCAGCATCCCCCGCATCAACCTATCAGTAACCCCGGTGCCCCCGACCGGACCCTGTGGGAATGTCCAAGTGGCAGCATGATGAGCCCACAGTGCAGCCGGAGGGGCTAGGTAATGATCTGCAGCTGCCCTCTGGCTCCCTGTAGCGCATCACCTGACCTACCTGTGCCCCCCTCTTGGAGGACTTACTGCTGCCATGAAAGGGGCTGCTGTGAGAGCTGCCTGAATCGGGACCCTCTCTGAGCTCTGGCTTGGATGCACCAATTCAGACTCTGCAGAGACCTAGATCAGGAAATCTCTCCTCACTGAAGAAACTGGGGCTGATCCATGCCCTGTATCCGTCAGGCTAATTCCTGGTGCTGGGAGCAGCCTAGCTCCTTTAGCAGCAGGCCTGGGAAGAGGAGATGAGATGGCTCAAAGCCCTGGGCTGCCGCCAGTCCCACTGGGCTGATTCCCCAGCAGATGCCCGTTCTGCCTGGGGCCGAGCAGGCAAAGTCTCTGGGACGGGAGAGGCCTGTTCGGTCCCATGTCGTAGCTGGGCACGATGGCTCCAGACAACAGATTCCGCAGGGCGTGGTCTGGGCCTGTGGAAGCCACATCCCTTGGGAGCCTGGAAACTAGACTGGAGGGAAGACTAGAAAATGGGAACATGTTGGCCTTGGTCACTGGGAGATGGATGGAGGATCTAAGGGCCAGCTCTCATGGCTAGGCTTTCCCCTTCCTCTCATTCCCTCCCACACCCTTCAGGCTCCTGCTGACAGCCCTGTGGCAGGCTGGTCTGGAAGCTTTGCCTCCAGGAGTCATGTTTAACTCCCTCAGTGCCTCCTAGCTGGGGGTGGATGAGATCAGCTTTGGCACCCCCCCCACCATCACCCAGTGTCTCCAGGGTCACCCTGAAGATGGGACCCAACCCCATGTCTGGAATAGTGCTAGGGGGCCACATGAGGCCGTAGCAATGCAATGCTGTTGTGGGTGCGGGATGGCCCGGTCTAACTGCTGGAGGTGAAGTCCTCCCCAGCCCAGGTTGAAGAGACTGGAGTTGTTTGCAGGGCCCAGTCTATGGGCCAGGCAGGAGCACCCCTGCTTTCGTCATGCTGCCAGCAACCTTGGGCCTTGGCCAGGGGCTCAGTCTTGTGGACACTCCCTACCCACATGGCTTCTAGTTCTCTCCCAGCTGATTCTCAGGGGGTGTGCTCAGCCTTTAGGACAGGAAAATGGGCCCAATGGATGGAGACACCGACGTGGGGGAGAGGGGAGTCACACTGCACACTGAGGGCCTGATCCTGAGCGGGGCTGAACCCCGGCATCTGGCACCAGCCCCTGCAACATTACTGTTAGGAAACAGACCAGCCAGCGCATCCCAGGTGCTATCAGACCAGCGACAGCGTTGCCAACGGGACCACTGTAGTTAACCTAGCTGATGAGCTACGACCATCTGATTCTTTGGACTGGTCCCAGTCCATGATGCACCGTCCGCCCGGCAGCCTGATCACCTGGCCCAGCGTCCATGCGGCGTCCAGCCCGGCCCAGCGCCGCAGCCAACACAGACCAGCCTAGCAAAGCGAGCCCGAGCCCTGGGTTGTTCTGCCCCGGGCCCCTCATTGGCGTGGGTTGTTTTGTGTGGGGAGGGGGGATGAGGTTGGGGGTTGGCTATTAAGAGGGCGAAGGAAGCAGCTTCCCTCAGAGGCTTTGGCGGAAGATCCAGTCTCGCTGCAGGTGAGGGATTCATTCCCAGAGGTTTCTCTAGCTGCAGAGAAAACACTGTGCATGAAATCCATCGCAAAGCTTCGTCCCGGAGAGACTGAGGGGGCTCCCAGAATATCTGCACGCACGTCAGCTCCTGCCTCTAAGCACATGGGATCGAGGCTGAAGAACAAAGAGACATGCTGTTCCCAGGCAGACAAACCCTCACAAATGTGGGGAGAGAGGTAAAGAGCCTGACAGCCCAGCTACGCCAGAACACGTCCACAACTTCTAGACACCCCCCTCGCCGTAGCATGTTGGTACCTCCTAGACGTTAGTTGGTACCTCCACACCCCTGAGAGGCAGGGCAGTTATCCCCATTTTACAGATAGGAAACTGAGGCACAGAGAGGCTCCTGGATAACCCTGCGGAGCCAAGACAGCCCTGGGAGAGTGAGCTGGATTCTATTCTGACTTGTGCATTATTATCCGACCCTGAAAGTGTGTGTGGGGGAGGAGAGGGGGATCAAAATTGGGCATGCGAGTGAAATTGTGCAAAACAGATTGGTGAAAAATTGCAGTCCTTGTCTCCAGCTCCTGTTGCCATGGCAATAAGTGTGAGCTCACAAAGAGGGGATTATGATGTCAGAGTCAGCAAACAGACTCCGAGCCCTCAGCAGCCAGCCCTGGGTAATAACGGAGGAGGGATGGCTGGAGGAGCTGGGTTGTGGCTCCCAGGTAGCATCAGCAGGTCCTTAAGCCCCGATATATGATGCAACATGACAAATTAGGGATCTGTCAATAACCATTAGTATTTTAAATAACCAGAAGCTGTTTAGTTACCTCGCAAAGAGATCTATTTTTAAGAGACCTAAAATGGCCCCCTCCACTTAGTGTACAACGATTCAGGTACGAGCCATTGACGGATGATGGAAGCTCAGTGAGGTTAATTGTGCAGCGGGCCAGATATATCACATACTAAATGAAAGCCTCAGCAACCATCAGCTGTACCCTGAGGAAACATAATATTACACTTGGGGATAAGCTGGAGCTATTGCCTGAATATGACAGTCAGCCTGGGGAAGCCTGGCTCGGAATCTGGATTTGGTGACTGTCCCTACCTGTCTGTAACAGGCCAAACCAAATCCCGGATCTGAACTCTCACCAACTGCAGGATGGGAGCAGATCTGGGCTAATATCTGAATGAAATGGTGGGATGCTGAATTAAACTGTAATTCGTTCATTTGGCTGGTGCTGGATTGGGTTTGTTTGGAGAATCGGTCTCCGGAACTGAGCGCGGTACGGAAAGACACGTCCAAGGCCTTGTCATTCTCACAGAGAGGAAGTGCCCTGGCTAGGGCTAGGCCAGGCAACAACAGCTGATAACAACAACGCTTTGGACTTCTACAGCACCTTCCACTGGAGGATCGCAAAGCGCTTTACAAACATCAGTGAACCCCTGCAATCCCCTGGGAAGCTGGAGTGGTATCACCATCCTCCCTGTGCTGCAGATGGAGACAATGAAGAGAGCGCAGAGAAGTCACTTGCCCTAGATCACATTTTTTCTCAGTGGCGGAGCTGGAATTAGAACCCAGGGCTGAGATTCCACGCTGCACCTCTTGGACATGCAACATGGGACTTGTAACCCTGTGGGCAGAAGGACGAGGGTGGCTTTAATCCACCTTTGCACCTCCCTGGTCTGGTGTAATTTAGAGCAGCCCGGGGGTCTCTCTAAGTTACAGCTGTCTATGGGAGTGGCAGTGCAGCCTAGATTCCCCATGCCTGACAGAACCACTCGTACCCCCAGCCCTACCGCTATAGTGCGTACACTGGGGGAATTCTGCCCTGGCTGACTAATGGTCTTTCACTCTCCTTGTAGATGGATGCAAATCTCTCCCCAGGACACCTGATTCACCTGCCTCCTCTCTCTCTCTCAGCTGTGTCTGTTCTGGAGCCCAAAGCTACAGGGCACTGTTCATTATGATCCCTAAGTCCCACAATAGGGCCGTGGAGGACAATATACAGGAGACTGAGAGGCCAGTTCTGCCAATAAAGTCAACAGGAGAATGAAGTGCACAGCTGAGAACAAGGTTGGTTCAGAGCCCAGCAAGCTGCAGCCCTAACAACACAGGTGATGGGAAGCGGCGTCCACTTTCAGCTGTTCCTTTCATGCACACCTCATTTCCAGTAATTGCAGAGCAACAGGCCGCAGCCTCTCCACGCTCTGCGTGCTCCCTACAGGGGTTTAGTGTTATTTCGAAACAGCTGGTATTTGGTTCAGGAAGGCAGTAAGGAGTCCCGGTTCAAAAGCTTCCCTGAGATTACACGTGAGTTGCTAGGACACGTCTCAGGCCCATCTCATCAGCCATCTGCGGCTAAGGACCCTCCTTAAAGCGCTCCCTTTTGCCCCCCGCCCCTGGCTGCCGACGGGGGGTGAGCAAAGCGGGCAGCTGCCCCAGGGCTGGCGATTTAAAAGGCCTCAGGGCAGCTCGGGTCAGGCAGCACAGACGGGCTGGGTGGGGAGGCTGAGCCCACAGCCCGCCTCTTCCGCGGTCCCAGAGCCGGGCCCCTGTACTGGTAAGAATTTAATATTACTTTCTCCCCTGCTGTGAGGTCACCTCCTTGGCATAGCCTCTGGCCTGCTAGCGCTCATTGTCCTCCAGCTCCCAAGGCCCTTCCCCAGAGTATCCCAGCAGCTCACAATCTTAAACTGTAAATAATCCCCAGCGAGGTGGGGCCGGGCGAGAGACTAAATGACTTGCCCACGGTCACACAGGGAGACTGTGGCAGAGCAGGGAATGAAACCCAGGTCTGCCAACTCCCTGTCTAATGACCCACCCCCTGGACCAGCCTCTTTCCATACCCAGGGCACAGCCACAGTTGCCCTTCTCCACTGGCCTTTCTCCAGCACGCTGCCTCTCAGCCATCCCTTGCTGCAGACAGACCAGCCGACGCCCCTCCTGTCCACGCAGCTCTGGAACTGTCTAGTGCCCGGAGCAGGGAGTCGGGACTCTGGGCTCTTGGCTCAGCTCTGTCAGTGCCGTGCCGTGCAGCCCTTTCTCTGCGGCACTGTCCTGATCTACAGAGGGGGGATGAGGAGTGCAATTCTCATGCTGGGAGCAGGCAAAGATTCCCAGCGCTGGGCCTGTAGTAGGCTGAGAAGACAAGGCAAGCATTTCCCAAGGTTTCCTACGCCTGCCAACTGCCCACGTGGCGACTGACCCAGCCCCAGGGGCCACGGCTCCTGGGCGGGGGCTGACACCTGCCCCAGCCCCACCACTGCAGCAGACTGAAACTGATGAGGTCACAGAATCCATGACCTCGGTGATAGACTCGGATCCTTGCCAATGGCCGAGTTCGTGGAGGCACATGGGGACTGTCTCCAAAGAGCCCGCAGGAGCGCCTTTCCAGCCTGGCCCAAAGAAGACGGCTGCTTTAAATGAGTTACCCCCATTAGCCAAACCCTGGAGTAGCTTTCTCGTCTCACTCCTTCTGGTGCTGTTTGTGAGTGGTTCCTGTAAAGGAGAAATAAAGGGCTTCAGAGCTACCATGGGGCCTCCTGTGCTCTCTGCAATCGTCTCCACTGCCCATAATCACATCAGCTTCCCAGCCATGCCGGTTACCTGGGCGAGGCACCCGCTGGCTAACTTCGTTAGCTAGGAAGTAACAAGTGGCCGCTGGGGAGAGCGCGGCAGCTTGCCAGCCTCCTTGACTGCATTGGCATTCGGGACGGGAGGAGAAGCGTGCTAACAGGATGCTGCTAGCAATAAATCTTTGTAGGCAAAGGCACCCTGGGACCCCCACTGGAGATGAAGCACCTTGACCGAAACCGATCGCCTTCTATTCGGCTCATGCCTCTGTCTCGGCTAGAAGCAATTATCCCTGTCTCTGGGACGGGGAGCTGGTGGCCTTGCACATTGTGGAGTCCAAGCCAAGCTTGGCCGCTGGTCTTGGTGACATGAGTTTGGCAGGTCTCAGTCCAGCTCTTGGTGCCCCCCATCCGCCAGGCTCTGAGGCCACACTTCTGCAACGGGCTTGGCAAGGTTAATTCCCAGCAGCAGGAGGCGGAGGTAGCTCGACAGAGGCAAGGGAGAAGAGACAGGTGTCCCGCTGAGGGTTGAAAGTCAAGGTGGCAGCAGGAGGCACTTCCAGAGAGGGCAGGGCCTGGGCCAGCTGGGATGAAACGCAGGCACGCGGCCAGCACTACGGGAGCACAAGGAGTGGAGTGAGAGAGGCAAACGGCACAAGCTGGTAGCCTCATGGCCGAACGGGCAGTGGAGTGAAGGGGGCAAGGAGAAATTCTAGGCAGCGTTTAAATGCAGCTACCTCTGGGGTGGAACCTTCTTGCCCCTAGGTCAGGGCTGAGGCCCACTGGCAATGAGGTACCGTGTTTCTGAAAGTGACGCTCCCTGGGTCTCCCTGGGGAACCTGAGGCAGAGGGAGCTCAGGGCAGCCTGAGATTTCATGAGGACACATCGGAACGTGTGACGGACGGACTGAGGGTACTGGCGTTATTCACGGAGCGCCGATGCCGAGCTCTGTGCTGTCCAGCGCTCACCCCCAGACACAGGTGACCGGATGCCCCAGCTGTTACCAGACTTGCCCGTTACTTTGGGGTACGCTCATTTATTAGGATTACTCCTCTGGGGGGGAGGGTTTCTGTAGTTCTATCTATGTCCTGCTTGTGTCATGTGTGTTCTCATCCAGAGCGCTACTTCTCCCAGCTGCAAGTCCCCTCCCAATGGGGCTGTCCTGCAGGACCTAGGTTCCCCAGGGCTGGGTTCCTCCAGCCCCAGAATCAGACACACACATTAACAGAGCGCGTCTGAGCAGAGCGGGTCAATCAGCACTCCCGAGCTGACCCCTTTTATGTCCCTGGACTCTGCAGGCTGGGTCAAGCAGCACCTCCAAACTGCCACCCTCCTACGCCAAAGGTTCAGCACGGCCCTGTCCCCACGTTCACGTTACAATTGTATTGGTCATAACCCACTTGAGGAGCAAACCCCACCAGGTTTTTGGGAGCAGCAGGGATCTTTAGCTTAGGTCTGAGGGGCATTGCTGCAGAGCAAATGGGGAAGCCAAAAACACAAAAGAGAGAGAGAGAGAGAGGGAAGCAACCAAACTTAACCATAAAAGTTATTTATTGCCAGGTACTAACGAGACAAGGGGAGCCAAACAAACAAAACAGTTACAATATTAAATCTAGCTTAAATTTTATTACAAAAGTCAGCTTTAGAAAACTATAACTGATCACACAAGTCAGGGTTAGAAAACTATACCCAGAGAGAGTGAGTGAGAGAGCTGGGTTCTCACCACTCCATGAGGCTTGAACCAGTCGGGGTTCCCAGGTGGTGGGGGTAGCTGAGGGTCCGGAGTGCTGGAGACAGGCAGAGCCCCCAGCACGATCAGTCTGGAGAAGATAAAATCCCAGTGAAACTGATGCAGATTTTGGATCTAGGCATCAGAACACGTTCTTGAGCGTGGGTCAGGGTTTTTGTAGGGAAACAACAATGGTCCAAGGGAAGACACTAGATTTGTTCATGTGCAAACAAGGGAGTATACCAAAGTTGTTTCCTTCAGGCTAGACAATGGGAACTGATCATCCCTAGCTATGGTTCTTTCCAGGGAGCTCACAATGCAATTAGGCAGCTTCAGTATTTTGGATACCAATAAAGGATTCATTACTAGAATTGACCTGATAACTACTGAGCTGGGGGTGTGCGGGCATGGGTTCATTAACATCTGGTGCCGAGATCCACCCTCGTGCAGGGCTTCCCTGCTTTTCTGGTGCCAGAGTTCAGGGCGGTTCTTGCCTTGGAATCTCTGTTCTACATTCTGTGTGCTAATGCAGATGCCTCCCTGTCCCATCTTTGATACAAATGAGCCTAGGGGAGTGGCCTTAATCCTGTCACCCTTGCCCGAGGGGTTTAGGGGTGTCTCCCACGGCCTTTGCGTTGCTTTTTGTAAGTCTTTCTTCTGATCAGTTTTGGTTCAAGCAGAGGTTGGGGGGGTGGGGGGGCGTGTCCTTTGTGAGTCAAAGAGGCTGGGTACTGCACCCTGGTTCCCCAAGAACACAGAGCTGAAGCTGCGGGAGAAATGTAGATGCCCAGAGTGGAATAACCCAAACGGTGGTCAGGACACATGGGCTAACACCCCAACCCTTAGAAAGAAAGCGCCATGGGATCTTAATGATCACAAGCCGCTGGGACCTGAGTGTTCTCTGACAGGAGAGCGCCCCCTGGTGGCTCACTCCACCCCGCCGCCAGCAGCACCCTGGGCTTTCCAGCCACATGCCCGTCAGCCCCCGCGTCGCCGCGCTGGTGGGAGCTCAGAAGAGCCCGCAGCCGGATGGTGTGTCTGTAACATGATGGGCCCACACTGCGTAATAACTTTTTATGGCTGTGTTTTCTTACCCCTCTGTCCTCCGGGAGGGTTTTGTTTTCTGAGTTATTCACGTCAATAAAACCAGTGCATAAAGTGTCGGCCCATATGGTTATAGGCGTAATGATCCCGCTGCGGGAAAGGCCTGGTTTGATGGCCCGCATAAAACATTTGATTCGCTCCATTTTATTATTGACAGGTATCAAAAGCAGAGGAGACAGAGCTGATTAGTGCCCAGCTTCATACGCCAACCCTTTGCAAGACCGGAAGCTTCGCCCCTGGAAAACGTCCTTTTTCCATTCATTCACCATGTCCTGAAATAACCCAGAAACGGGCGGTGGGGTAGGAGACAGCTTTGGCAAATGGGAGCGGGTACTCTGCTGCATCGGAGGACAGGACTAGAGGGACTTGAGGGGATGGGATGTCCAGGGATTGTGAACGGCAGAATAGAATTGTGTCATCAGGGCATTAGGTGACTGAAAGTCTTTACCATCAGCAGTGCAGGGTAGTGGTTAAGGCACTATGCTGGGCTCCAGGAGACCTGGTTTCAATGGCCAGCTCAGGCACGGACCTGCTGCACAAGGTTTGGCAAGTCACTTCCCCGCTCTGTGCCTCAGTTTCCCATCCCACCCTTTGTCCGTTTTGCCCATTCAAATTGCCGTAAGCTTGCCTGGTGGGGAGTGTCTCTCGTTCTGTTTGTACAGCGCCTAGCACAAAGGGGCCCTAAACTGGGGCCAGCACATGCTGCTGTGTAATACAAATTCTCTGGCTGTTGGGTGGCTCTCAGGCCAGATCCCAGGGGATATCAAACCCCACTTCGTGTCGTGCCTGCATGCTGCTTCCCGCCACATCTGGGCACGTGCAACTGCCCGTTCATTGCCCTCCGCCAGGTCACGGGAACAGCATTCATGCTCAAGCAGCTGGCATGGCAGGAAATGCTTCGAGCTCTCCGCCATGGTCATAGAATCATAGAATATCAGGGTTGGAAGGGACCCCAGAAGGTCATCTAGTCCAACCCCCTGCTCGAAGCAGGACCAATTCCCAGTTAAATCATCCCAGCCAGGGCTTTGTCAAGCCTGACCTTAAAAACCTCTAAGGAAGGAGATTCTACCACCTCCCTAGGTAACGCATTCCAGTGTTTCACCACCCAATTAGTGAAAAAGTTTTTCCTAATATCCAATCTAAACCTCCCCCACTGCAACTTGAGACCATTACTCCTCGTTCTGTCATCTGCTACCATTGAGAACAGTCTAGAGCCATCCTCTTTGGAACCCCCTTTCAGGTAGTTGAAAGCAGCTATCAAATCCCCCCTCATTCTTCTCTTCTGCAGGCTAAACAATCCCAGCTCCCTCAGCCTCTCCTCATAAGTCATGTGTTCCAGACCCCTAATCATTTAGGGGTCACAGGGATTGGGGCCAGTGATGTAGCCCCTCTCGATCATTGTCTCTCTAGACCCACCACAATGGACTCTAATTGCCCTCTCCCTATTTTGTCTGTCTCAGCTAGAATGGCCCATGGCGACTTCTCCTGTGGTCACGCTGGAAGTGGCTTCCTCTTAGTCAGGGCTGGAGGATGGGTGCAGTAAGTGGCACACCATAGAGTTCAGGGGCCCAGATCCTCAGCGGGTATGAATCCGACTGCCCTCTGTGCATGGAGGAAAACTACCAGAGACCACACTGAGATGTTATTCAAACTGTACCCACCTGAACAGCACAGACATTTTATTACACGCCTGCCCGCACACACAGTACAACTCAAGGACACCTCTACCGTGTATTATCTGGAGATGACCTGAAAATCCGATTCCCTGCTGGATTTATCACTCACCGCTCCTGGTTGACTCTGAGGATGAGCGATCAGGGACTGCTCTTGTCACGCTTGTTTCTCGCGCACATCGGGTCCATCAGCTGTTTCGCAGCAGTCGATGGGCCCGGTCGGCTGCAGCTGAAAGCAGCGTTGGTCCCGTCGCATCAGTACCGCTCAGTGGCTGTTCATTATGTTCACGGTCCATGCAGTTGTTACAAGGGAATTCCCTGCTCTGTTGCACAAGGGAAGAGAGGCTCACAGGGTCTGTCTATACAGCAACTAGACACCTGCAGCTGGCCCAGGTGACTCAGACTTGGGCTGCGGGGCTGTTTCATTGCGGTGTAGACTTCCGGGCTCAGCCTGGAGCCTGGGCTGTAGGACCCTGTGGGGTGAGAGGATCCCAGAGCGTGGGGTCCAAGAACTCTCCACAGCCATGAAACAGCCCCGCGAGCCCAAGTAAATTATCCGTGGGATTCGAAGCATATACCTACTAGCGACTCGGACTGTGACCTCAGCTCCTGCTTTCTGATTCGATAGGAGGCCTCCTCCAGCTGTGGCGGGGAGTGGCAGAGGTGACTCAGTAGGGGGCGCTGTCCCCTTGGAGTCCGTGCTGCCCCCGATGTGATGCTAGGGGGCGCTGCGCTTCAGGAAGTGTCTCCTTTCAGACGGAAGAGAACCGCAAAGATGGGACAACTTGTGGTCATGAAAGGTGCCATGGCGTTTCTTGCATAATTTGGGGTATGAAGCTCCAAGACCTGGCTAAATTCCAGTCTGGGTAATTCCACTGGGTCTCTTTCAAGTCCCCTCCTTGCAATTCCAGTTGGATACAAAATTCTCCCCCACTCCCTATCCGAAGCTGCTGTGCTCTGCTGCTCTTAGACCGTTGAGTCACCAGGGCCTCATTCATTCAACCCCAGAAGCAGCCGCATGTTAGCAGCGGACAGAAAGATTCCTTCTGAGTCCATGTGAAGCAAGCAAAGCCCTCTGGGAACGAACGCTGCTTAGAGAAATGGACGGGAGCAGCGAGACCCCTTCTGGAATTGCTCTAGGCTTGGCAACAACAGTACCACCTGCCTGAGACTCACCCTGTATATAACCATTCAGGAGAACGGCCAGACTGGGTCAGACCAATGATCCTCGAGCCCGGTGACCTGTCTTCCGACAGTGGCCAGTGCCAGGTGCCTCAGAGGAAATGAACAGGTAATCAAGTGATCCATCCCCTATTGCCCACTCCCAGCTTCTGGCAAATCATAGGGCTGGTTCATCGGGAGGATGAGCTTTTAGCACAAAACAAATTCATTTGCTTGATTAAATGAAGACAGCGAAGCGGGGATGGGCACTGCAGCTAAAGCACGTGGGCTGGGAATTTCAAAGGCGCCTCAGAGTTCAGCACAGGGGATTTGGGAGCTTAGCTCCCTTGACTGTTAACAGCTGACTGTAGAGTAGGTCCACTGGGGTTCTTGGCAGCTCCTCGGGGCTGGGACTGTCTTTTTGCTCTGTGTTTGTGCAGCACCTAACGCAGTAAGGTCCTGGTCTGTTAGTGGAGTGCCTAGGTGCTACCATAATGCAAAAACTTCCTTTAAAAAAATGTCTCCATGGTTCTATGTGATTTTTCTCCAAGGGCGGGCACGTTCCCCTCCGTGTCCCTTGCATGTGTAAATCGCATCGCCCCCAGAAGCTACGGCATTAGCGGTAACAAAGCACATCTCCTGCTGCATGGCCTGAAATCCCTTCCTCCTTTCTGTCTCACTTGGCTCCATCTGGTGACTTGAGCTGTCTGTAGGAGACAGAACTCGGTCCTTAAATATTCCACTTTTCAGACCTCCGTATAAATCAGTGATTCCTGTTTGTTTCCAGGCAGCCAGCAAAGCCACAGGGAGATCCCAGGTGCAGCTGCTAGGAGATTCAAACTCTCAAGAGGAGGGAAATCAGCGAGGCAAGTGACGTGACAGACAGCCCCCGACTCTCCAGCTTGTTTTCCCGAGCCATCGGAGCTCGTCAGGAATGGAGAGGAATATATCTGATTGCTGATGAAACCCATTTGAGTTGATTGGGCTTTAAAGACATTCACAAGTCACCTATAACAACCTCAGCCCAGTGGGAGCAACTGGCTTGGCCTAATGAGACACTTTATTTAGCCTTGTCTGTTAAAGAGAGCACGGGGCCCTTTCTCCATCAGCCTGCCCCAAGGCAACAGGCAGAGCCCGGCACTAGCCAGTCAACTTGCTGGCCAGGCCAAGCTCCCTGGAGTGGTTTGGTGATACTAACCAGGCCCTTAAAGGGGCCTGGTATCCCACAGAGGGGAGGAGATTTCGGCAGCATCTGTTGCCACTGTGCAGACAGGCTGCTGCGCCCTGCACCGATGGTCACTTTAGTTAGGCTGGTGGATTCGTTCCTCGGCCCAGGGCGTTACATTCACCAATGCAGGGGGCCGGAGTGCGCAGTTTTCCATGACTATTTGGTCTCCAGATGTGGTGAGGAGTCCAGAGCTCACCACAGCTGCCCTGATGCTCTGCAGGCATGGGCTCTCGAGGGACAGGGGGGATGCCAGGGTGGCAGTGAATTCCTCAAAGTGCTTCTTTCTCCCCCCCGTCAACAACGCCTTGGCCGTTCCTGGTCGCAGCTGCTGAGCAGAGCCAGGGCCCAGCGGACACACCGCTCTGTGCACTATGGGAAGGGGACGGAGCTTGGTGCAGTCTGGGCATTGCTGCATTTCAGTCTATGCTGTTCCATAATCTCTTCCAGTGACTATCTGGAGGAGGGTGGATCCCTGTGGGACTCCCCAGGGAGGACTCTGGAGGCTGGGGAGCAGGTGCCCCCTCAGCAGGCTCTGAGTACGATCCAGGATGAACTGCTGACGCAGCCCCGTCCTGCTAAGCCATGCCGTGGCTCCAATTCCACGGGCCTCCCCGAGTCTCGGAGCCTCCATCTGGAGCTTTCTCATTAGGCTGTGGTTAATGGAAGGCCGATGTTTGGGGCCTTGCCAGGTTGTTTCTGTGAGGAAGAGAAATGGATGAGGGGAGCCAGGTGTACTCTTTGGCGCAATCCTGTTTATTTACAAGAAATGGACACAGAGGCTTGTTTCCCTGTATGCAGCAGGCAGTTTCCTTGCTCAGAAGTCCCTATGCCTACCCCTCCAGCCCATCTGTGCCCCAAAAAACTCTGTCCCTCTGGCTTTCTCTGCCAGGGCTGTGCCTCCCTCACACCTAGCTTGCCAAGCAATCCTTAGCCCTGTGTTTGAGGCCAGCTCCAGAGAAGCCCTTCAGAAAACATGGCTTAGCCCTACTCAGGCTTTGCCATGTGGCCTACTGCCTTGGGCGGTGGCTTCTATTGTTTCTGGCTATCTCCCTCCATGAAAGGGCTTAATTGCTTCTTTCCTTTAGCCAGAAAGAAGGATGCTCAGCACACCCATCAGCTGTAATGAGGTCTGTGATTGTCTGTAGCTCAAAGACCCACATGATGGCAGCTGTTAACTCCTTCCAGCAAAACTATATCACCTGATATGACTCTAGCACATGGGTGGGCCAGATTTTAGCAACTCCATTGGCCTGAAGCCAAGAGGCACGTGGGAAAAGTCATAACTGCAGAACATCCAGAGAAGGGGGATCTGCTCTCCCATGTCTCACATCTATCCAGCAGCTCAGCCCCTTCCCTTCACACTTTACCATAGGCCCAAGAACATACAGCAACTAAGCCCAGGGAACTCTGGGCCTTCCCCCCACCTCCCAAAAGGAGGGTGACAGAGGGAGGTAGTGGCTGTGATTACTGTGAGGAGGCTGCACCGCAGCAGTGGCAGGGTTTCCTTTTGACCAGGGAGCACTGAGATCGGTGGCATTTCCCGGCTACAGGTCAGTGGCTGGGCTGCCTCTGTCTCCTGCATTTGTGAGCTCATGCTTGAGGCTGATAGTTGCAGGGGAAGGAGTGGGAGTAGGGGGGAAAGCCATTGATGCTGCTGTTTATTTTCCACCATGATTTCAACAATTCCCATCCCACCACCAACCTCAGCCTGGTCCAGTCCACACAAGAGATCCACTTCCTGGACACTACAGTGCTAATAAACAATGGTCACATAGACACCACCCTATACCGGAAACCTACTGACCGCTATTCCTACCTGCATGCCTCCAGCTTTCACCCTGACCACACCACACGATCCATCGTCTACAGCCAAGCTCTGCGATACAACCGCATTTGCTCCAACCCCTCAGACAGAGACAAACACCTACAAGATCTCTGTCAAGCTTTCTTACAACTACAATACCCACCTGCTGAAGTAAAGAAACAGATTGATAGAGCCAGAAGAGTTCCCAGAAGTTACCTACTACAGGACAGGCCTAACAAAGAAAATAACAGAACATCACTAGCTGTCACCTTCAGCCCCCAACTAAAACCCCTCCAACGCATTATTAAGGATCTACAACCTATCCTAAAGGATGACCCAACACTCTCACAAATCTTGGGAGACAGGCCAGTCCTTGCCTACAGACAGCCCCCCAACCTGAAGCAAATACTCACCAACAACCACATACCACACAACAGAACCACTAACCCAGGAACTTATCCTTGCAACAAAGCCCGTTGCCAATTGTGCCCACATATCTATTCAGGGGACACCATCACAGGGCCTAATAACATCAGCCACACTATCAGAGGCTCGTTCACCTGCACATCCACCAATGTGATATATGCCATCATGTGCCAGCAATGCCCCTCTGCCATGTACATTGGTCAAACTGGACAGTCTCTACGTAAAAGAATAAATGGACACAAATCAGATGTCAAGAATTATAACATTCATAAACCAGTCGGAGAACACTTCAATCTCTCTGGTCACGCAATCACAGACATGAAGGTCGCTATCTTAAAACAAAAAAACTTCAAATCCAGACTCCAGCGAGAAACTGCTGAATTGGAATTCATTTGCAAATTGGATACTATTAATTTAGGCTTAAATAGAGACTTGGAGTGGCCAAGTCATTATGCAAGGTAGCCTATTTCCTCTTGTTTTTTCCTACCCCCCCCCCCCAGATGTTCTGGTTTAACTTGGATTTAAACTTGGAGAGTTGTCAGTTTGGATGAGCTATTACCAGCAGGAGAGTGAGTTTGTGTGTGTATGGGGGTGGGGGGGATGTGAGAAAACCTGGATTTGTGCTGGAAATGGCCCACCTTAATTATGCACATTGTAGGGAGAGTGGTCACTTTGGATGAGCTATTACCAGCAGGATAGTGAGTTTGTGTGTGTGGTTTTTGGGAGGGGGGTGAGGGGGTGAGAGAACCTGGATTTGTGCAGGAAATGGCCCAACTTTATTATCATGCACATTGTGTAAAGAGTGGTCACTTTGGATGGGCTATCACCAGCAGGAGAGTGAATTTGTGTGGGGGGGTGGAGGGTGAGAAAACCTGGATTTGTGCTGGAAATGGCCCACCTGATGATCACTTTAGATAAGCTATTACCAGCAGGACAGTGGGGTGGGAGGAGGTATTTTTTCATATTCTCTGTGTATAAATAAAGTCTGCTGCAGTTTCCACGGCATGCATCCGATGAAGTGAGCTGTAGCTCACGAAAGCTCATGCTCAAATAAATTGGTTAGTCTCTAAGGTGCCACAAGTACTCCTTTTCTTTTTGTTTATTTTGTGCATTTCAGTGGGCTAAAAGAATGCAATTAGAACAGGAGGACTCATGGCACCTTAGAGACGAACAAATTTACTTTATTCGTAAAGCTACAGCTCACTTCATCGGATGAATGTAGTGGAAAATACAGTGGGGAGATTTTATATACACAGAGAACATGAAACAATGAGTGTTACCATACACACTGTAACCAGAGTGATCAGGTAAGGTGAGCTATTACCAGCAGGAGAGCGGGGCTGGGGCGGGGACCTTTTGTAGTGATAATCAAGGTGGGCCATTTCCAGCAGTTGACAAGAACTTGTGAGGAACAGTGGGAGGGGCGGGGAATAAACACGGGGAAATAGTTTTACTTTGTGTAATGACCCATCCACTCCCAGTCTTTATTCAAGTCTAAGTTAATTGTATCCAGTTCAAAAATTGATTCCAATTCAGCAGTCTCTCGTTGGAGTCTGTTTTCAAGTTTTTTTGTTGAAGAATTGCCACTTTTAGGTCTGTAATCGAGTGACCAAAGAGATTGAAGAGTTTTCCGATTGGTTTTTGAATGTTATAATTCTTGACGTCTGATTTGTGTCCATTTATTCTTTTACGTAGAGACTGTCCAGTTTGACCAATGTACATGGCAGAGGGGCATTGCTGGCACATGATGGCATATATCACATTGGTGGATGTGCAGGTGAACGAGCCTCTGATAGTGTGGCTGATGTGATTAGACCCTGTGATGGTGTCCCCTGAATAGATATGTGGACAGAGTTGGCAATGGGGTTTGTTGCAGGGGTTGGTTCCTGGGTTAGTGGTTCTGTTGTGTGGTGTGTGGTTGCTGGTGAGTATTTGCTTCAGGCTGGGGGGCTGTCTGTAGGCAAGGACTGGCCTGTCTCCCAAACGCAATTAGAGTGGCCAGTCTTTCTCCTCACACTAGGGAATGCTAGGGCATTCACATGCACACCATCAGCTCTTCAAGGCAGAACTGCCCCAGCTATCTCTGTATGTCTGGGCAGCAGCCAGCACAGTGGGGCCCTGATAGCGTAACCGGATGTCCCCATTTGATAGGGACAGTCCCCATATTTGGGGCTTTTTCTTATATAGGCACCTATTCCCCCCCACCCCCGTCCCGATTTTTCACACTTGCTGTCTGGTCACCCTAGGCCCTGAGCTCATGTAAGACCTGCAGGTGCGGCTGTCCCAAAAGTAAGTAAATCAGTAACTCTCACCTGCAGGGGGAGGCAGAACTTTACCCAAAAATAACCAGGTAACTGATTTTCTTTTTATAGGAATGAAAAAAATATTTCGCTCCCTATTTGATTTTGTATAACACCCATTGCTTGTTTCAGCCAACACAAAGCGTCGGATCTGTACAGGCATCCTTTAAGGGTGTTGACTTTTCCCGACAAGGCCATATCCTGATCCCAAGCCTCAAAATCTAACCTGGTATTCTCGGAGTTAAAGATCTAATGTTGGAGCAGGAGGTAATTACAGGTTTCAGAGTAACAGCCCTGAGAGAACCTGGATTTGGGGGGGTGGGGGGGGCGGAGGGTGAGAAAACCTGGATTTGTGCTGGAAATGGCCCAACTTGATGATCACTTTAGATAAGCTATTACCAGCAGGACAGTGGGGTGGGAGGGGTATTGTTTCATGATCTCTGTGTGTGTATAATGTCTACTGCAGTTTCCACGGTATGCATCCGATGAAGTGAGCTGTAGCTCACGAAAGCTCATGCTCAAATAAATTGGTTAGTCTCTAAGGTGCCACAAGTCCTCCTTTTCTTTTTGCAAAGGTAATTACAGTCGTTTAGCTCCGGGAGCTAAAGGGGGCATTGAAAATTCCATTGCTGAAAATAACAGGTATTGAAAGCAGTTACGGGAGAGGGGCAAAAAAGCTAATTGAGCAGGGATTGGTTTTAGCTGTTAAGCACAGATTCAATATCGCCAGTGAGTCAGGCCCCCCAGAATCGTGAGACTGGCTTAAAAAAATAACACCCCTTTTGGGGGTTCTTCTTCTTTGCCTTCTGCTTTGAGCTGGTTTCTAGCTTTTCTCCACAAGCAGGAAGGCTAGACACTTCCTTTTGTTAAGTGAAAGCTGCAATTCTCGCAATCCCAGGACTCTAGGTGCTGGGGATTTAATAGAAAGAGTAACTATATCAAGAATCCGTGATAAAATCTGAAGAGCTGGCTACACTGTGACCACTCCATTTTGCACGGAAACTCACGGGGGAGAAATATACCCAGTGCTCTCTCTAAAGCCAAGTATCAAGGTTAACCCTTCGCTCACCACGCACACGCTAGGTCTCTTTGCACCTTCTCATGTCCTCTGCCCAGCTGGGCAAGCACACGTGGAGGTGGTTTAAGAAAATGACAAGGCAGAGATAGACCCGAGGGGGGCTGAGCCCCGCTCAGGCCCAGAGGGGCGAGTACCTATCCTTCAAACAGAGCATTTGAGAGAGAAAAAGGGCTTTTAAAACAACCAACAGCCAACACTCCTGCAGCTTCAGTCCCGTCCTACCTTGCAGAGCGGAACAGAACATGCATTCAGCTTCTCTTGTGTATTTGAAGGTCTCTCCAACAGCCTCTCCCAGTCTGACCCACACTGGTCCAGCCCAGGCCTGGTCATGGCGACAGGGGTCAGGCCCAGACCTGTGGTCTCATAGCTCTTATTCAGGGACAGTCAAACATGAGCTGGAAAGACAAGACCCACCTCTGGATCAGGGAGGAAGGCATCCCTTCACCACCTACTGTGGGGTTCTCACTCCTTCTTCTGAAGCATCCAGTGCTGGTCACTGCCTGAGACAGGACACTACGTGGACCATCATTGCTCGAGCAGGTCTTTTGGAAAGAGACATCCAGTCTTGACTCCTAAGGATGGAGAATCCACCAGGCTCCTTGGTAAGCACAGGCACCAACTCGGTGGGTCCTCCAGGGCTGGAGCACCCACAGGGGGAAAATGGTGGGTGCTGAGCACCCACCGGCAGCCCCCTGATCAGCCTCCCCTCCCCCGCAGCGCCTCCCACCTGCCGGTGGGCTCCGCTGATCAGCGCCTCCCCTCCCTCCCGCCCACCACAATCAGCTGTTTCGCAGCATGCAGGAGGCTCAGGCTCTGGAGGGGAGGAGCGAGGATGTGGCGCACTCAGGGGAGGGGGTGGAATGGGGTGAGAAGAGGCGGGGCAGGAATGGGGCGGGGCCAGGAAGGGGCAGGGTGAGAGCGGGAAGAGGTGGGGATTTGGTGGGGAGGCGGGGGTGATCATTTGTTTTGTTGTTAATTACCTTCACTTATTTCTAGTCTGAATTTGTCTAGCTTTATTTTCCAGGATCTTGTCATGCCTTTTTTGGCTAGATTCAAGACCCATTTCCTATCAGCAGTCTCTTCCCCATGTCCATAACAGAAAGCTGTGATCAAGTCACCGCTCAACCATCTCTTGGATAACCTAAATAACCTGAGCTTCTTTATTCTCTCAAGACAGGTTTTCCAGACCTCAAATCATTCTTGTAGCTCTTTTCTGAACCCTCTTCCAAATGGTCAACATCCTTTTTGAAGCGTGGATACCAGAACGGGACACAGTATCCAGCCGCAGTGTTATCTCTGTATGTGGCATTACACGACCTCTCTGCTCCTACTTGATATTCCCCTGTTTGTAATCCAAGGATCACGTTTGCCCTCTCACCAACAGCATCGCTCCGCACTGGGCGTTCATGTTCAATTGATTACCAGCCATTCCTTCAAGTCCTTTTCAGCATCATTAATCAGAGTTCCCACGACAGCATGTTGCTGTCACTGGACAGCTGCAGTGATATCGTGGGAAGCTGCTAGTTCATGGATCTGAGAGACCCTCACCGATGGACCCCAGGACTTAGTGACACTTGCACAAACAGTTCCACTTCATAGACGTTCTCAGGCAATTCCTGCCTTCAACAGACGACCCAATACAATAGAGTACTCCGAGAACGGCATGCTTTTCCTCTCCCCTTGTTTCCATGCTCATGGGCTTGCTTGAGAACAATCCAAGGGATCCACCCACGTGCCAGGGGTACAAGCATGGCTTCGTCCTTCTAGCTCATTTGGCATTGCATATTGTGCTGAAAGGAAAAGCATTTTGTGGTTGCCAAGGCGCAATCAATCAGCATTAAGGAGGAAGAATGGCCTTCATTACCGCACGTCTCTCTCTGCCGGGCTGATCCGGGAATTTGGGGAGAACGCTGGCTATTTCAGAACAAGTCTCCAGACTCCATGGCAACTGGAATTTCACTAATCAAGGCCAGTGGCAGGATGGAGGTACTTTTGCACCAGCCAGGGGAGCTGTTTGATTTTAGGTATCTGTCAGCTTGAATCCAGACCGCGTTTGGTTGGCGGGCTTTTGCAGCCGGCTCATCTTGCTCTGTGATCTTGTCTGGTCAGCAGGACTGGGCCTGCTCTCTGCTTGGAGGGGAGACCTCCTGTCACGGAGTCCCTGGGCGATGCTCTGGAACTGCTCCCCATGAAGCCAGTGAGGACTCTGGGGAAGTCTCCTCTCTGGGAGCAGACTGTCTTCAGGACACAAAGCTCACACGGCTTCCACCTTCCTGGGTCTGACCTCGGAGCATTCAGCCTCCTCTGCCCCTCCGTGCACTTCCCACAGCGAGTCCGCCCAGGCGGGGCTCCTGGGGAAGCCAGAGGGTCCTGCACCCCAACTTCGCAGTCAGATATGACTCTCAGCCAGCCAGTAAACAGAGGTTTATTAAACGACAGGAACATGGTCTAAAACAGAGCTTGTAGGTGCAGAGAACAGGACCCCTCAGCTGGGTCCATTTTGGGGGGCAGTGAGCCAGACAACCACATCTGCCCTTCACTCCATGTCCCAGCCAGCCCCAAACTGAAACTCCCTCCAGCCCCTCCTCCCCTGGGCTTTGTTCCTTTCCGGGGCCAGGAGGTCACCTGATTCCTTTGTTCTCCAACCCTTTAGCTCTCACCTTGCAGGGGGGAAGGGCCCAGGCCATCAGTTGCCAGGAAACAGGGTGTTGGCCATTCTCTGTGTCCAGACCCCTGCACAAACCTGCCCTCTAGGGCTCTGCAACCCTTACCCCACCACCTAGATACTTAAGAACTGCATAGGGGAAACTGAGGCACCCCCACACTATTCAGAGGAAACCTTAAGAACAGTCCCACTTCGTCACACCTCCCAAGGAAAAGCCAGGTGTGCTCCAGGTGTCGATGAATTAGCATGAGGGTCTGTTGCCTGGTTCAGGGTTGACTCAATGAACCAGTCCAGTGAGGTGCTGTCTCTCCACTGAGACCTCTTGATGAGTCATGGTGATTGAAAAGTCCATGGCAATTTTCATAAGCGATGGGCGGGGATCTGTCCTCCAAGGGTCTGGCAACAGCAAATTCCATCTTGGTTAATAACATTCTGCCTCCCTGCATTCCGCTCACAGTCACCGCAGGCGAGACACGGATTCTTCTTGAACTCCGTCCTGTCCATCACTGCTATGACTGCGTGCTGCTGGACGGAAGTGGCTGCAGGTCAGTCTTGAAATGGTGTGTGCACTCGTATGTATGTATATGAGCATTTTGGGACTCTTAGACTGAAAAGTGCTGGAGAAACGATCTAGCTGTTGCTATTGCCACGGGAGAAACCTTGTGGTAGGGCATAAACTAGCCAACCACCAGGGGTCAGGAAGAAAATTCCCCTATCGGCAGATTATTCCATAATTGTCCATGAGATGGATTCTTGCATCTGTCTGGGAAACAGCTGCTGCTGGCCACAGTCAGACTCACGGACAGGACTGACCCCTGGTCTGAGCAGTTCTGGAAACTCCTACGGTCCTATGATTATTGGCTGTGCTTTTAATTGTGTTTTAATTGTGTTTTTTAATTGTGATCCTCCACATGCCTCATTATGTCCTGAGGCTCCCCCGATGCCCACATCAAATCCTGCCTCCTTCCCCCATTTTCAAAGCCCTACATTTTAGCCACCGTCCTTTTGAAGCCAGGTCACTTTTTGAGAGCCTAATGGAGAAAGGTGCTTAGGGATGGAGAGAGACCAGGTGGGTGAGGTTGGTATTATCTTTCATTGGACCAGCTTCTGGATGGAAGCCGTTAACAGATAAAAGCGCCATCTACTGGCCACTTAACAGACCCCATCAACTCTGTTTCTCAGTCAGGTGGAGAATTCTCTGATCAGATACTCATTCCTTTGCAAGTGAACTCACTACTTCTGCAGGCATCCCATTCCCTCCAGACCCAGGGAGCGGGGAACAAGCAGTGGTGAAATCCTTCCCTTGGGCTTACATTTACCTCCACTGCAAGAACCTTGACACGCTCCAATGATTTCTATGTGGTTTCTCTGAGAAGTCTCATTAGCCTGGTATAAAAACACCCTGCCTGCCTTAGCCTGGTAACTCATCCAACATACCTGACATTAACCAGCAGGAAGCCCTCGGCCTGATGCAATTTATTGCCCAAGCCATAATGAGGTTTGGATTGACTCACCTAAAGCAGCACCGACTTCGGAACGTGTCTAAACAGAATGCATCTTTCATGGCATGTCACCCAACACCGCAGGGCAATTTATTGGGCTCTGCCTCGTCTGATCCAAACCTTCTTTATCACCAATAAAAAGATATAAATAAATCAAGCAACAAAAAGCCAGAGGCCACCCTGAAGTTCAAAGCCAATTTGCATACACCAGCCCAACACACTGGTCTCAGGCTCCCACCTCTTTGGGGGGATTTATTGTTATAAATTTATATGCTCACCTGGCACGGGTATCAATGGGAAATATTCATGCCCCCCTCACCCCCAAATCACCACTTAGCACCCATTTGAAGGCTTGGAAGTTCTCAGAGGCTTTCGGCTCGGATGAAGCATGACAGATATAATTCTTCCCAACCTCATTTGTGAAGGGTGCCAGGCAAGGGGATAATAAACGCCTGCGATCTGCTTCCATTTGCCAGGCAATTACTCAAGCTCCAAATCAAGAAAACAAAGAAAACAAAATGCAGCTGCAAATAAAACATATAATAAAAAAGAAAAAAGAGACGGCGAGACATTTATAGCCCAATTTGTGCTTGGGCACTTTTCTCCCCATTGTTTTATACGAGCGTGCGGAAACGTGCACAGACCTCTAAGCCAGGATCCGGGCGCAGGGCTCGAGGAGGCAGCGCCTCATCGGAAACGAGGCTGCTGGATGGAGCAGAGAGGCTCTCATCTTTCCTGGCGGTTGTTCGCCCCAGGCGATGATTTAATGCTATCATTGCACGGCATAAAGGCGTCTGAATTTGTGCAGTGAATTTGCTGATCGACTCCTGCCTGCTGCTTTGCAGGTTGTTTTACAGCTGGCTTCCTGTGCTGATCCCCAGGACCCTGACTGGTTAACTCAAGAACCCCAAGGGGTGGTGGCTTATTATTTGTATAAGGAACAGCTTGGAGTGCTGCAACCTGCCCCAAATCCACAGTGTCCTCTTCCAGGGATCCCAACAGGAGTGGGCAGAGTGTGCGCTGCAGGTCCCAGGAAAAGGAGCAGAGAACAAGAACACAGAACTCTCTGGAATCAGATTTAACAAACTACTTCCCCCCACCCAGTCCCTACCCTGCATGCTACAGCCACTGTGAGCTTCTCAACACCTGGCCAGAACTCCACTCCCCCGGCGCAATCTCCTATCCGTTGTGCTCAAGGAGAATCTTCATAGCAGTGCAGGGCCTGTGACACATGGCTGAGCACGTAGAGACTACAGGGACCCAGGCCACTGTGGCTGGGGTGAATGCAAGACTCTAGTGAAGTCTACACTGCAAAGTTAAGTCAACCAAAGTTACAGCAACATAGCGCCACCTCAGCAGTCGAATTGGTTTTACACGTCCACACTACACTGCTTGGGAGCCCGCATTCAACTGATTATCCACCACAACCCCCGTCACTGCTTTTTCAGAGTCACTGCTTCCCAGGATAGAGTCCCCCATCCTGCAAGTATGGCTGACACGCTTTGTTCTCAGATGTACACATTAACACTTCCCATATTAAAACACATATTGTTTGCTGGCACCCTGTTTACCTAGTGATCCAGATCGCTCTAAATCAGTGACCTCTTCTCTTCAGGATTTCCCACTCCTCCAGGTTTTGGGTTGTCTGCCCACTTTGACAGTGATGCTTTTGTTTTCTGCCAAGCCATTGATAAACATGTAAACTAGCATAGGGCCAAGGACCAATCCTTGCAGCTCCCGCTTGATGACGATTCCCCATTTACAGTTACATTTTGAGAGCTATCAGTCAGCCAGTTTTTAAGCCGTTCATATGTGCCCTGCTAATTTTATATTGGTCTAGTTTTTTAATCAAAATGTCATATGGTACCACGTCAAGCATCTTACAGAACTCCAAGTATATTATACCAACCAAATTTATAATCTCGTCAAAGACATATATCATTAGATCTTGCCAAACTATTTTCCATAAACCCATGTTGGCTTGCATTAATTTCAGTACCTTCCTTTAATTCTTTATTAATCGAGTTCTGTATCAGCTGCTCCATTATCTTACCCAGGATCAATGTCAGACTGACAGGCCTGTATTTACCCTGGTCATCCTGCTTACCCTTTTTTAAAATTGGCACAACATTAGCTATGTTCCAGGCTTCTGGGACTTCCCCAGTGCTCCAAGTCTTATTGGAAATCAATGTTTACAGCCCAGTGAGCTCCTTAGACAGCCAACTCTTTTAAAAGTCTTGGTTCCAAGTTATCTAGGCCTGCTGATTTAAAAATATCTGACTTTAGAGGATATTAAGCAGAAGCCACTAGAGGTACTAGTGGAATGGAAAGAGTGTTATCACCATAGGATGAGACTATTTCATATATTTTTTCCCAAAACACAACACTGAAATATATATTGAACACATCTACCCTTTTTGCATTATTATTGATAATTCTGCCATTTCGTAATGGACCAATATCATTGTCAGGATCTTTTTTGTTCTTAATGTATTTTAAAAACTCCTTATTGTCCTCAGCTTTGCAGGCCATAGATTTCTCCTTGGGTCCCTTTGCTTCCCTGATCAGTCTTCTACAATTCCTAAATTCTGATTTGTATTTGTTACTATCAACTTCCCCTTTCTTCTATTTGTTAGGGTTTTTTTAATAACTGCTTTCACTTCCCCTCTAAACCAGGTCTTTTTTTAACCAGCACAGCCTTCTTCCTCAATTGTGGGATTGTAGCTTTTGGGGTATATAGGAAGGTATCCTTAAATTATTCCCAATGATCAGTCACACTTTCCTGATCAATACCGCCTCCCAGCTGATTTGGTTCATGGTTTATGACTAGATCCCTGGCAACCACCCAATATGGATTCATAGAAGTTTCTGACTTTGTTTTGCTCATCCCATTTAGCAGTGAGTCATAACTTCACTCAGTAATTCATAAATTTCAGAGCTAGAAGGGACCGCTGTAATGTCTTCCTCTTGCTTCTTTTTCATTTCTGGCAGGCATTTTCCTGTGATTGGTAAAGTAGTAACTACTGCATCTAGGAAACCTATGAGCAGCTCCTCCTGTTTACGCTCTTTCTGCAGCTTTTCTGCAGTATCCACCTAGCTCCTATGACTCATCTAGCCTGTCAGGCAACTCTGCCATCCTGTCATTCACTCTGTTTATCGGTATGGATTGACTCATGTGGGTCCCAGGGACCTGTCATTCCATGCTTTCGTCTCACGAGCCAAGTGAAGAACAAGCCAGCCAAGGTTGAAACCATATGAACTTCTACCTCCAATCAGACCACCATGTGTCTCTGAGAGCAGCCTGTACCTTATATGCTTCAAGAGAAAGGTGCAAGAATCCCCGTTAAGAATTATGGAATAACCTGCTCAGGGGCATAGTTTCTCCGTAGCCCCTGTCAGATGTTGGTTCGTTTATGCCCCAAATGTGAGGGCTTATGCACCTTAGATATTTTCATCCTACTCTATGTGAATGTTGTTCAGACAAGTGTCTGACCCTTTTTAAAGTCCTGCTAAGTGCTTGGCCTCAATGACTTCTTAAAAATCATAGAAATGTGGTTCTGGAAGGGACCTCAAGAGATCATCTAGTCTAGCCCTACACACTTAGGCAGAACCAAGCCTATATAGACCAACCCTGGCAGGTGTTTGTCCAACCTGTTCGTAAAACCACAGGCGCCGACTCCAGGGGTGCTCCGGGGCTGGAGTACCCACCGGCAGCCCCCTCCTCAGCTCCCCTCCTCAAGTGCCTCCCACCTGCCAGTGGGCCCCACCAATCAGCGCCTCCCCATGCAAGCAGCTGTTTTGCGGCATGCATGGGGAGGAGCAAGGACGCGCCACACTCGGGGGGAAGGGGTGGAGCGCAGGTGGGAGGAGGCGGGGCAGGGTTGGGGCCTTGGGGGCAGGGGTGGAGTGGGGGCAGAGCCAGGGGTTAAGCACCCCCCAGCACTTTGGAAAGTCAGCACCTGTGCTTAAAACCCTCCAGTGATGGGGATTCCACAGCAATTCATCCCTTGGAAGCCAGTTCCAGAGCTTAACTACCCTCATGGTTAGAGCATTTTCTCCAATATCTAACCTACCACTCCGTAGCTGCAAACTAAGCCGATTCCTTCTTGTCCTACCTTACTGGAGAACAACTGATCACCCTCCTCTTGATAACAACATTTGAAGGCTTATCAGGTCCCCCCTCGGTCTTCTCTTCTTTCCTCCTAGGTCACGTTTTCTAACCCTCTTCTTTTTGTTAGTTCTCTTGTCTCCAGTTTGTCCCCCTTTTTGTTAAAGTCTGGCCAGTGTTGGGCACCACAGGGCTTCCACCGAAGCCTCACCAGGGCTGAGCAGAACAGCGACCCCCGTGTCTGACAGGCAGAGCCCCTCTTTAGACTCCCCGGAACGGTGTGAGTCTTTTTCACCGAAGCATCAGGCTGTTCACTCATCCAGTCTGCAATCCACGATCGCGCCTAGATCCCCTGCTGCTTAGCCAGCCACTCCCCAGTTTGTCTTTGGGCAGCTGATCTTTCCTCACTAGGCACAGTCCTTCCCGCTTGTCCTTCACTGAATGTCATCTGTGCCATCTCAGGCCAGTTCTCCCCTTTATCAAGGTCTTTTGGGATTCGAATGCTGTCCTCCGTCGTGCTTCACACCCCTCTGAGCTTGTGGCAAAGAGTTTCCCAGGCAAACGAGGCAGTGTGGAAGAGGGGCGTCTCTCATTAGCAATGAGAAAAGGGGTGGCTTTCATTTTCACAGAGCAGCACCTTGCTCTTATATTAGGAGGGGGGATGTAGGAGTAGCCAGTTGGCCTTCTCTGTGTTAGTCTTTTAGTTTTCATAAAACCAGGTACCCCAATAACTGGCTAATCGACAAGTAAGCTGCTGGTTAAGAGCCACAGCTGTTCAGGCGTCGCCCTTGTATAAGTTTCACTTTCAATCCAAATGCTGCTTGACTCGCTGTTTCGGCATTGTGGCTTCTGCTGACTGTTTGCCATTCCTTGCCCTTGTCCATATCGTAACTCACACTCCGTTTTAAAATGCTCATTCCATTTTGTAAACCCTGCTGCAACCTTCATTTTGCAAAACCCTGCTGTAATCGTATTAGTGTAGTTTAGATGTGTGAATGAGGTTTGGATGGATGATGGAATCAACCTCCAGCCCCAGCCTGCATGGGTGGCGAGTTCTATGGGCCCGTGGTGCCCGGGCACCAGGAATATTCCTGTCCCAGGGGCCTGGCTCCAGCAAAGTTTCCCACTTCCCCCCCACCACACACACATACACACACACACACGCATCCCCCAGCCACACCTGCCACCCCTGGGCGATTTAAAACAGCCCAGGGGCTCCCGCCGCCACTCACAGCGCAGCGGAGCTGAGCGGCTTCCTGAGCACTCGTTCCACATGGCTGTCGGCGGGTCCTTGCAGCCTGTGTGAGGGGTTTGTGCCCCTGCGCGCTGCCCCCACCCCAAACGCCCCTGCGGCCAACGGGAAACTGCAGGGGTGGTGCCTGGAGACAGCAGCGTGAGGAGACCCCCCCCCGGCCTGCCCCGCCTAGGAACCGCTGCCAGAGGGGGTGCCCCAGGTAAGCATTGAAACCCCACCATCCACTTCCAGAGCCTACATCCACACCCCCTCCGCAAACACACCCTTCAGCCCCCAAATTTCCTCCTGCACCCCCATCCCCGCACCCCCTCTCACCCCCAAACTCCCTCCCAGAGCCTGCACCCTGCACCCCTCCTGCACCCCAATCCTCTGCCCCAGCCCAGAGCCTGCACCCCAGACCCCGTCCCCCACCAAACTCCCTTCCAGACCCTGACCTCTCACCCCTTCTGCACCCAAACTCCCTCTCAGAGCCTGCATCCCCACCCTCTCGTGCCCCCCAATCACCTGAACCCCTCCTCCACCCAAACTCCCTCCCAGAGCCTTAGGCAGATGTGTTTGGGGAGTTTTTGCGGGGTGGGGATGGGGGGGGTGTTCTGGGTGTTCTGGGCACCACCAAAATTTCTACAAACCCGCCGCCCCTGCCAGCCCGTCCTGATAAAATAAAGTGTAAACACCCAGCGGCCGAAGACGCAGACAACAGCTCTGACAAAGTAAGAGGAGTCCACCCTCAAAAGAAAAGAACAAAGGTACAACTGAAGAAACATCAAAGCCAGGTCCTAGGCTGAAAGTCACGTCTGCAATTGAGGGGTGATCAATCACACCCGACCCAGAGGCAGCGTGACACAGCAAGACCTATAGACTCTCGATTCAAACTCAACCCTACAAAAAGGATGGATGAGATAGAAGACTTTGGAGGGTAACATTCTGCTGCCAACATGGAAGGGCATCGGTGCATGCCCAACAGAGCCCTTCCTTGTGCCCGGCTTTCCTGGCCAGTTAGCCACCACGAGCTACGAACCCAAGCCACGAACTCAAGCTACGTTCAGGACTGGTAACTATCTAGCAGCTGCAGAACATTTGATGTGTACGTGTGTGTGTACGTGTGTGTACATAGGTATTAGATATTCATTATTGATCATAAATCAAATTGTGTTATAACAAACGTGACATCTTGTCTTGTCCACTGAAGTGATCCTGTGAAGTTTTGTCTGCATAACAATTGCCCCTGTAGTCCCCCTCTATGGTCCAGCCAGGGCACCCACTCTAGGCTCCCCGGCCATCACCTCTCTTGGGTGGAGAGAGGTATCTCTCCCCCTCCTATGCGGGGTATTTCCAGGCTGCACAATCCCCTGACTATGCTGTGATATCCCCAGCAAAAGCCAGACTGCCTCATCAGGCATGCATCCCTTCTCTCCTCAGAGCCAGTGCACTGGGTAATGTTCACCGTGAAGTTAGCACCCCGCCCTTTCTCAGCAAGCACATTTATTCTTAAGGTAAGAGCATTGCAGAGGAAACGTATTAAACCAACGAGAACCTACACGCCGGCTCATAAGCTTACCAGAGATCACCCCACTCCAACAAGGGCTCTGGCTGGTGATTAGTCTCTGACGCAGGGGTTTTGCCTGTTTTCCCAAGGTCATCACCACTTCAGCTCAGAACACAGCCCCTCGTGGCTCTGAGAATCACTCTTTTCACCTGTTTGCATCTTCAAAGACGCCATGAATAGGTCGTCAGCCAGACAAGGGATTTCTGCCCAAGGCGCAGCTTCCAAAGGATGGCTCCTTTGCATTCCCCTCCTCCCCCGTATTTCTTAGGAATCCCCCTATTTTGCTTGTCTCACACTGCAATTAAACACCTGTGGCTGGCCAGCGTCAGCTGACTAAGGCTCCAGCTACGGGGTTGTAAAATTGCAGCGTAGACATTTGGGCTCAGTCTGGAGCCCAAGATCTGGAATCCTCCCTCTCTAGTCCAAGTAGTTACATTGCACTTTTACAGCCCATAGCTTGAGCCAGCTGACATGGGCCAGCCACAGGTGTTTAGTTGCAGTGTTGACAGACCCAGAGAGTCCTCTGAAGTGCATAACACACCTGGGGGTTGCAGTAGCCATTCTTTCTCCTTAAAGCAGTTACTTCCAATCCCACATAGACATTTACCACTGACACCAGTGGGTGGGTCATAACCCCAAAGCACCTGGCTGGGTCATTGGCAGTGGGACTCAAACCTGAGCCCTCTGGTGCTTGATGCTTGAGTCTGAGCTAGAAAGACCCACTGGGTTAGCCCTGCCTGTAGCAGACCCATCAGTCTCTAGCTGGCCTAGCCATTAGCAGGCAGTAGAGTGCCACCCCACACAGGCATGGCTTACAGACTCCCCATGGCCCGGGAAGTGCTGGCCGCACTGTCGGGCGGTGTCCCAGTTCAATTCCCCTTACGGGCAGCTACTTATAACCCTCGTGTCCCCGGCCAAGTCATCGGGAGCAAGGATCAAACCTGAGCTGAGCCTGCCACTGCCTTGGCTAAGCCAGGCGGGTCTGTTAGTGGAGGCTCATGTGTTCAGAGGTTCCGTCCCTGCTGCCATTATACCTTTTTAACACAATGAACTCCTAAAATACTGACCGCAATTCAATAAGGTTAAATGGGCATATGGCCACATCTGTCACGCTCAACCCCTACTGACCCCAGTGGAGACCCCAGGGGCTCAGCCCCTCTAGAAACCTGACCTCATCTCAGAAATCACCATCCCAGCAAGTACCCGTTGGGCCCTGTGCTGGTAGCCGTGCCAAAGTGCCCTGAGGGAATGCATTATGCAGGCAGAACCTGCCTCCCGGGGTCAGGACTGATGCATGTTGGGTTGGTAGGAGGGGCTAAGAGGGGACGATGCTCGCACTCAGCCTGGGGTGGACTGCTTTGTAGCTCAAAGAAGCAGTCGCCTGCCCTGAGCACTTGATTCTCCAGGTAGACGGGGCCTTGCTCTGACCACTAGGCAGCACAGATTCCCGTTGCAAATGCCCCAGCCAGGATGGGTAAACATTTGATGGGCTCGGTTCCCAAGAACCATGCAGCACAATGGCCTCTTGGAAAGATGTTGATAAATTGGAGCGGATGCCGAGAAGAGCCCCGGGAATAACGAAAGACCTGGAAAACATGCCTGAAAGCGATTGAGCTCCTGTAGTGTCTCTGTTTAATTTATGAAAGAGAAGGGGTGATTTGATTCCAGTCTACAAGCACCTGCATGGGGAACAGATCTTTGCTAATGGGCTCTTCAGGCTAGTAGGGAAAGGTCTAACAGCATCCAGTGCCTGGCAGTTGAAGCTAGACAACTTCAGACTGGAAATAAGGCGTACATTTTTAACAGTGAGGGAAATTAATCAGTGAAACAATTTACCAAGGGTTGTGCTGGGTTCTCCACCAAGGATCATTTTTAAATGAAGATGTGGATTTAAATCGAGAGGTGGATTTTTTTCTAAAAGATCGGCTGCGGGAATTGTTTTGGGGGCAGGTGTCCAGCCTGGGTTACACAGGAGATCAGACTAGATGGTCACAGCAGTCCCTTCTGGCCTTGGAATCTATGAATCGAAGAATTGTCACCCCAGAGGATGGCTGCCTCTCTGAAAAGCTGCCCCCCCAGCTCCCAAAGGCACTGGGGTCTCCTCTCCCCCCCAGCTCCGACATGCACCCTTCTCACTTCCCATTTGAAAAGCTTCCATGTTTGCAGAGGGGAAAACTGAGTCATGGAGCAGTCAGGCAACTGATCCAAAGGTCACACAACAGCATGGTGGCTGGAGCTGGCATAAATGCCTGACTTCCGCCACTCTTCCTGTTTTCGAACGGAAACAAAGTGCCAGGCAAGGAGCCAGAGCCAGTCACCACTCTGTGCAAATATGGCTGCTCCCTCTTCCTCTAGTTATCCTGCCCTGCCCGGGCTCCTGGGGGAGGAGAGAGGATGTTTAAGGCCTGAGGCAGGGGCTTGGGGGCGTTTACATCAAAACTGCAAGGGCTCTAACCACCAGAGATCTGCTAAAAAGGTCAAAACCCCAGCGCCCCATAGACAGCGGATCTGGGCCCTGAACTGCCAATCCCATCGAGCTGCACCTTGGAGTCGTGGGCCAGGAAAGACGAGTTAAAGGAGCAGCCCTGTCCCACGGGGCCAGCCCAGGACAAAACCTCCATCCGCTGCAGCGGAGGGGAGCAAGGAGTTGTCACAGGCTAGGCTGGGCAGCGGCAGGCAGTTCATCAGGCGCCCTGCGAGGTGTGAAATCCAATCTCTGCTATGCGAGCAGGGGGCAGGCGCCTCCGAGGAGAGCCGTATGCTGCCAGAGTTCTGCCAAGCGGCAAATCAGAGCCGCAGCCAGGCCGGGGAAGTTGCCATGGAGGCAGGAGATGTCACTTAAAGACTATTCCCCGACTCTCTCTGTGACCAGCACGGCAGGCGGGATGCCCACAGGGTTTGTTTGGGCAGTGCTCATGCCAACCGGTGCTGCCCAGAGCCGGGCTGGGGGTGGGCAGGCGCTGGGCACGTTTCCTTTCAGCTCTGCCGATGCCCCTCAATCCCAGCCTATCCCAGTCCTGCACCTAGCTCTGTGATGCCTCTCGGTCCTAGTCCAGCTCAGGGTTCCTGATACACAGCTCTGCCTATGCCCCTCAATCCCGATCTGCAGCCCCCCAGCTCTTCCTGCCCCCCGTCCCCCACTGCTCTGCCAATGCCCCTGAATCCCAACCTGCAACCTCACATCCCAACCCCCACTACGGCAGTCCTGGATTCCCCCCATCCCCAGGTCTGTTGATGCCCCTCAGGCTCAACCCACAGTCCTTCCACACCAGCCTGGGACACGCCCCGTATAGTTCTGCCAGTGCTCCTTAATCTTGACATGAAGCTTCCCTTGCTATCCTAGTCTGTCCCCCTCAGCCCATCTCTGCAAATGCCCAGCGAACCTGTCAGCCTGACGCTGATCCTGGACAAGCTAACAGAACAACTGATCTGAGGCTCGATTAATAAAGAATTAAAGGAACGTTGTATCGTTAAATGCCAATCAGAATAGGCTTATGGAAAACAGATCCTGTTAAACAAAAGTGAGATCTTTTTTTGATGCGCTCGCAAGCCAATATCGTTGATGTGGTAAACTTTTGTACGGCATTTTGGTTTGGAAAGTAGCACAATACAACATCAACACGGCACACATGAGCTGGGTTAAAAGCTGGCTGTCCAACGGGTCTCCAAAGTAATTGTACACCAGGAACCATCATCTAGTGGGTGTGTTTCTAGTGGGGGTCCTGCAGGGATCAGGTCTTGGCCCTACGCTCATTAACATTTTTGTCAATGACCTGGCAGAAAACCTAAAATCATCCCTGATAGAGTTTGCAGGGGACACAAAGATAGGGGAAGTGGGAAATAATGAAGTCAGGTCATTGATTCAAAGCAATCTGGATCGCTTGGTAAGCTGGGTTCAAGCAAACAATGTGTGTTGTAATACGGCTAAGTGCAAATGTATACCTCTAGGGACAAAGAACATAGGCCATACTTATAGGACAGGGCGCTCTGTCCTGGGAAGCAGGGACTGAGACAAAGATTTGAGGGTCGTGGTGGATAACTAGCTCAACATGAGTTCCCAGTGCGATGCTGTGGCCAAAAAGGACTAATGCGATCCTTGGATGTATAAATGGGGGAATTTTGAGTAAGAGTAAGGGCGTGGCATTACCTCTGAATTTGGTGCGAGAGCTACTGGACTACTGTATTCAGATCTGGTGTCCCCAAACCAAGCAAGACGCTGAGAAATTGGAGAGGGTTCAGAGAAGAGCCACTAGACGGATTGAAGGGTTAGAGAACCTGCCTTAGCAATAGACTCGAGGAGCTTGATCTGTTTGGCTTATCAAAGAGAAGGTGAAGGGGTGACTTGATCACTGTCTATAAGCATCTACATGGGGAACAGATATTTGAGACTGGAAATAAAGAGCAGTATTTGAACAGTGCAGGAAAATAGCCACTGGACCAAATTCACGACTGTTGTGGTGGATTCTCCACTACTGGCCATTTGTCAATTTCAGATGGGATGTTTTTCCAAACGATCTGCCCTAGTGCAAATGGAAAGGAACTGTCCCTTGGCCTGTCCCTTGGTTATGCAGGAGGTGAGCCGAGATGGTCGCTCTGGGCCCTTCTGGCCTTGGAATCGATAAATCTGTTCAGTCGGTCATGCAGCCCTGCTGCCTTCCTGGTCCTAAGGGCTTCAGACCGTATCGCCCAGAGGAATCAAAGTCAGGGATCTAATGCAAATCTAGGAAATCGCATGTCACAAGCAGAAAGTGCAGTGATCTTCAGCTCCTAATCGTCCAGGAAGGGTTCAGGCCAGTAATCCACAATGCCTGTATTATATATAATTAAATGTAAAGTCAGGAAATGCTGCAGGTGAAGGTGAAACACACACACACACACCCCCATACACACACACACAAACTCTACCCCTTCCCGCATGTCCATTTTACGGGAACACTCAAATTGCCAGACCAGAGGGGCCACCTCACAGTGACCAACACCAGATATGACAGAGGCATGTGCTGGCTACCCCCTAGTGGACAATTGGGGAATAACCTGCCCATAAGGGAAGGGTCTTCCTGACCCCCCTTGGTTGGCTAATTCCCTGAAATGAGAGAGTTTATATACCTTGTCCTGGAAGGACAGCTGGCATGGGAGCCATGTTTCCCATGCTGGGCGTGCAACTGGCACTGTGTGTCTTTGGCCCCATGAAAATGACGATGACTAGGGCTGCAGATTTCACACCACATTTTGTAATCAAAAACCACGGAGCCGACAGGGCCCCAGGCTCCGTGATTTCTGAGATAAAATGCCATGGCAGACAAAATTCAAAGATACTTCTTTAAAATCCTAGGCCAGCCTCCTTCTCCTCGCCCCACTGAGGTGGCACCTACTGCCACGGCAACGTACTCACCTCAACCTTAATCCCAGCCTGGTGCAGAAGGGAGGTCCTAGATGGGGTGGAGTGGGGGGGTTTGGAGAGCAAGCCCGCCCCAGCCTTGCTCTCACCCTACAGTGACAATTCCTGTCCTACAGGGATAAGCCCGGCTCCTCCCTTCAGACTTAGCAACCTGGCATACAGGTCACAGACAGAGGGGTGGACGGGCCAAACCAGAACAACCAGCCTGGTACACCAGGTTGCAATGCCTCTCAATAATATTTAGCCTGGCCACACACACCTCTGCCCCCAGGCCAAACCTAAGCAGCAAGGTGACCCCATGAGCCAGGTTGCAATGCCCAGAGTGGGGTGCCAGGCGCAGCCCCGCAGGACAGAAGCTGCAGGACCCATTTATTAAAATCACAGACACAAAAACAAGTCACGGACAGACGGGAAAATCACTGTATCTGTGACAGTTCTCCCGCTGTGACACACCTGCAGCCCTACCCATGACCAGCCCACCGCCAGCAGCAGAGCCGTTCTCTGCTTTGGGAGCAAAGTCTGTGAGCAAAGCCACATTTATCTCGCCAGGAGGAACAAGCTGCGAGTATTAGATGAGCGAACGAAGCTCCCCGGCCCTGGAGGACCGGATCCAGAGCGCTTTGTTCACCAGCCTCTCATGCCAGGGTCTGTCACAGCCCACTTCACTGGGCTGATCGTGCCCAGTCATTCATCTGGCCTGCAGCAGAGCCCCTGTCCTAGGGGCTGGACAGGGGTCATTGCACACAGGGGTTCGAGGTGCCGGCCTCTGTCGTTTATAGTGACGGTTACAGGAGGATACAGCCCCAGGCCTGGCCGCTAGATTAGCTCCCACAGGCCCCCTTCGGTGATACCCACGGGTTCAGGAGCAGGGTGACCAGCAGAAGGCAATTCCCTCACTTGCAGGGTGTGGGCGGTCTGGGCACAGGCTGCCCCCAGTCAACACCAAGCTGGGCTGCGATGGGGTCCAGGAGGGGTGAATGCCACAGCCACACTGCCAGCTCCCACGTCCCCTGCTGAGCAGATGCCAGGCATTGGCAGAGAGGTGCCCTGCCTCTGGGATCGTCAGAGTAGGGCAGGGCCCAACCTGGGATATGCATTTGAACAGCCCCAATGGCTGGATCCAGGGTTCCCAGCCAAAGGGCCCTGCTGCCACATGCAGATCCAGTTCAGGGTTGCCCTACTGCTTGTGGGGGGAGGGTTTACCCTATTCCTAGGGTCACCAGCTCCTCGACTCTCACCCAGAAGTGAATTGCCAGCCAAGGAGGCCAGGGGTGCCGAGTTCTTTTGGCTGCTGGCGAGCTAGCCCCCGCGGCCACCTCTGAGCGCAGGCTCGAGGAGAGCACGTGCCAGCAGAGGCCGGTCCACGCTCTGCTCAGACGCGAGCACTCCAGCTGTGGGAACACAACCAGCCACCACCATGGAGGGACAGCGAGCTAGTGGCCATGACAACTTGCTCACGGTAGCCGGCGCCGATCAACCCCAGCTGTCCAACAGTCAGGACGTGCTCCGCTCCGAGACCTCTGAGCTCCTGAGTGGTGGCTGAGAAAAGGGCCTTGCATCCCTACAGAGGGGTGGGCACTGCCAGGGCTTCACAGGGAACCCACTGGGCTCCGCAGGAAATGCCCCCACGTTGTCCGACCTGCCGGCTCCCCCAGGGAGAGCGAGACATGCCGATCGAGCTGGCCAGGCAGGAGGGGCAGTTCGTGGGCTGTCTCCCAGAGAAACACTCGCTGGAGAGGCGATGTCACCGCCCTGCCGCCGGCACCCTGGCCTAGTGCCCCGCAGACACAGCTCATGCAGGATCTCGTCACGGCAGTGGGGTCGGGTCAGCGTTCAGAGAGGAGACCCGGCAGGACTGCCTTGGAGGCTGCAAGGCATGGGGGGATGGTAGGAGGCTGCTGGGGACGGCAGGGTGCGGGAGGGGGTGTCTTCCAGATGAGACCTGTTGACGAGGTCCTGCCCCCTCGCGGTCGCCAGCAACCCTGTGGCACTTCCTGCCAGAGCTGGTCACCCCGTTTCCTGGCCCAACGCTAGCGAGACGCTGCCTTCCTCTGTTCCCCTTGCAGCTGCCATTGGATGCAGGGTCCTGAGAGCGCCCGACCGCAAAAGGGCCGAGCGGCGCGTGGATCCCTGCATAGCCGTGGGGACGGTGGGCCTGCAGCAAAGACCAATTCTGGTTGCTCAGGTCTAATTTCCTTTGGATTCCTCCTTCGTTGAAGAGGCAAGGTCCAGGGGGAGGGGACTTGGGCCAGGAGTGCCTTTCCAAATGCATACACCTGGCCTGCTGGCAGCCTGCCCCCCCCCCCCCAGTACCCATCAGCGATGGTCTCGAGCTGAATTCATTGTTGGCCTTGTCACCGCTCTGGAGATCTCCCCTCAGAACCAAACGGGAGGCGATGGTAATATTTAAGATGCAACAGACGTTCAGAGGCGCACACCAATTAACAGCTCCAGCCCCTTCCCGCTCCGGATCTCACAGTGCCTCTGTTAGACAGGGCTGCTCTCTGTTTCACACAGGGGGTGTGGAAGAAAACAAGTCCTCATTCTAACAAATTTATTTGAGCATAAGCTTTCGTGAGCTTCAGCCCACTTCATTGGATGCATGCCGTGGAAAATACTTATGCTCAAATAAATAAATTGGTTAGTCTCTAAGGTGCCACAAATCCTCCTTTTCTTTTTGCGGATACAGACTAACACGGCTGAAACAAGTCCTCACTCTGCGTTTGTCAGCAACAAGTCAGAGACACTTTATTCCGAGCAACTGCAAGGGAAGACTGCGGTCGGACGGGGGTCCCCCATCCTTAGGCAGATCTTTGCCAGATAAACAATTAGGGCAAGCATTTATTCCTTTTGTTGCATACAATAATGATCAAGAGCCACGTCTCGTTTATACATATTCCTACCTGATATTTTACTTTTCTCAGCAGTTCCTGCTAGTCTGTGTTCCGTTCTTATCTAACACAAGGTCAAAATGGCATCTCTTACAGGTTTTCCCACTCGCTTCCCGCTCGCCCAGGCCCTGCCTTAAAGTCTCGCGTTATTAGAGATAGAGTTAGCCTGACTCTTACTCTATTCCTAAGAAAATTAAGATGTCTGCGTCCAAATCCCTTTATCCGTTTTGCCACTTCCACGGGGGAAACTGCGGTTAGCTGACTTACCCAAGGCTGCAAGACACAGCTAGTCTCTCAGCCCTGCCTTGCATCAATTCACTCATGCTGCCCGGAGGCAGGGGGCGGGATGGGGAGAAAATGGTAAGGTGAAGTCACACTGCGGGTGCAAGACTCCTCATCAAAACATGGACTTCCGCTGCTTTGAATTAAAACCTCAATTAGAACGGTAGCATCACATTCCTGTATTAGAAACCCGGCTCCACTCCGCTCCTGTGCCAGGCGGGGGATTAGGAACGCAGGGATCATAGCAGCCAAGTCCTGTGCAATTAGTCCAATAGCAGCATTTAGCATTAAGGAGAGAGGCGCGAGAGGTTTCGGGTTGCACCCTGGGGAGCCGTGTTTGCAGCCTTTTCCACTCACGCCAGCCCTGCACAGAGACAGTGTCGCAAGCAGGCGCCAGAGAACCGTGGATGATCCAACTCCTGCCTCGTGTGGGAGCTCAGTGCCTTGCTTTCGGCCCAGGCCTGCCTTCTCCAGCCCCTGCCTCCTCCCCAAGTCCCTTCCCCGGCCTGATGGCAAGGGATGGTCCCAGATTACAGAGCCACAGGCCTCCCCACCCTGGCTCCCATTTTCTCCTTCCAAAAGAAAAGTTCCTGGGGGATACCCCTGCCAGAGCCAGTAGCCCATTGGGTAGGATCCCCTCAGCACCGCCATCCCTGGGCACCTCCTAATTCCAATGCATTGCTCAGCACAACATCCCAAGGGGGCAGGGCAGATTTACAGCTGGGGCCCAGAGAGACGAAGGCCCAGCTCCCCAAGGGGCGTTAGGCTCCTGACTTCCTTCGCAATCAATGGGAGTTAGGAGCCTAAATACTTTGTGGATTTGAACCTAAGTGACTTGGCCAAGGTCACAAAGGGAATCTGTGGCAGAGCAAGAACTAGAACCCAGGTCTGTTGAAACTCAAGATACTGCCCTTACCACTGGGCAATGCAGCCGCTTTCTACTCAGGCTAATGATCCTTCATGCCTCCCTTCCAAGGCACTTCAGAAACAGGAATGAATTTAGCGTCACAAGCCCCTGAGCAGGTTGAGCTGATTTCGACTGTACAGATGGAGAAACTGAGGCACCGAGCAAGTTGGGCGGGGCGCAGGTCTGGCTTAAGCTCACAGAGCGAGGCTATGGCTGAGCTGGACAGAGATCCCCAGGGTCCTTGCTTCAACCATCCCGCTTTCTCTCTGGGAAAACCGCCTCTGCCAAGAAGAAGGCCACATCTCAGCACAATGAGATCTGAGCTCACAGCAATATTTCATGTCAGGAGTGACCTTCTGAGAGTGGCCAGAGGCATCAGCAAAGAGCTGGGCTTTGACGTGACTTATCGCTGGCCCTTGCTCTTGGCTGGGCCTAGTGGAGTTGGGTGTGCTTCACCTGGGGCCGTACGTCAGCTCCCCCCCGCCGACTGCTCCCCGTGCTGAGCTCCGGGTCGCCGGGTCATCGGCACTGGCAGGTGCTCAGGCAAAGATCCCCTTGCCGCCCTGAGAACCTCCCGGTGCGCGTGTGGCAGATGCTCAGCGGGGAGAGGGAGGGGCGAATTTGCCAAGACGAAGCCGTTCTCGTCTCATGGGAAGTCACTGTCACAGCTGCAGTGAGGATCCAGGGCTTGTGATGCCTGGTCTAACCATTACACAACACTGCCTTCACTGTGTCAGTCAGATCACTAGGATTATTATTTATTAATTTATAGTCTCCTGGAGGCCTCAGCCAAGCACCTCAGGGCCCCGTTGCACTGGGTGCTGCACAGACATGCAGTGAGGGTATGTCTACACAGCAGTCTGGAGGTGTGATTGCAACACACATAGACTTGCGTCTGTGCAGCACCCAACAAACTGGGGCCTTGAGCTGTAACTACACCTCCCCATTTAATTGCTTCTGCATACTGAGCAGAGAGAAAAATCTGATCCAAAAGGCAACCGAATGATAACAATGAAACCACAATGCTTTACAGATGGACACCCCTTCACCAATCCCAATGCAGCCCTCTCTGGGGTGGAGCACGACTGCTCTTTAACAGCCAACAGCAACATACTGAATGAAGAAGAATCTTGTATTTGGAGGGGGATGTTAGGGAGGCAGAATAGGGTTAGCCAAGCTGAACTGGGCCGGAGCCCAGTGAGAGGGCTTGCTCCTGTTTAGGAAATGGGTTCCTCAAAGGATGACTTTTGGATTGGAGCAAACAATTCCTGGCAGAATGGCAACCAAGTGCTGGTTTCAATGCAGCTCCTTTGGCAACTGGTAGGAACACCTGGTACAGGTAGCATGCGAGAGGTGGCTGGTCTCTGTTCTTAGCACCAGGGAGTTTCTTCAGAGGGAAAAGGTTTCTTTAACTCTGGGAGATTAATCTCAGCCTTTACCCTACAGAGACCCCGACCCCCTTCCAGCCACTCCTCTTCAGATGGGATCCAGAAGCGTTTGCACCGTTGTTCCCATGGCACTTTAAAGGATACGTGCAGGCAGATACCCTCAGTCAGTTCCAGTGGCTGGGTCAACCTGAGGCCAGAGCCAGGGAATGGGAGCTGGCTCAGGGCTCTCAGGTAACCGCTGAGGGGACGTGAGCCCAGAGCTGAGAACCGCCGCTTTGAGTGCAGCTGCGGTCCGAAGGAGTGCAAAGAAGTGGGCTCTCCTTCCCCCCATCCCCAGCACAGCTGATCTGCACCGCAACTGACATGACCCACCCTTAGCCCAGCTGCAGCTCATCCAGCTGTGGGGGAGGCAGCTGGACCCGAGCGCACCTCGTCCATCAGCAGCAGAAATTAATCATCAGCCAATTCTCCCCCCCATCCATTGTGAGCTCTTGGGCATGCAAACAGGGACAAACTGGGGCTGTCTCCTTTGTTACCTGTCTGCACAGTAGGACCCAGCAGAGTGGGACCCAGCCCTCGACTGGAGCCATACAAGAACAAATAATAATGATCAAGAGAGATGACTAGACTCCAGCTTAGGACCCACGAGAAGTAGCAAAGCATGCTGGTTGCTTGTCCAAAGAAGGCAGCTGCTGGGCAGTGCAAAGGACTCTGGGATTTCTGGACTCCAGCTGGTAGTGAAAGAAGGAAGGCCAGGAACAAAAGAGGGGAAGGCAAATCCCTTCCTGGGGGCATGGAGGGAGGGGAGAAAGAAAGGATCCAATCCCTTCCCTTTCCTTAAACTATTCCGACTCTTCCCTTGTCCTCGGGGCAAGGGCCAGGCTGTCAAGGAGCAATCAGAGCGTGTGTTTATTTCCCTTAATCGTCCACTTAACCGCCCAACGGCAGACACCAAGACACATGCCCAGCTCAATGGGAAACACTGGTTAATGCAGCCCCGCCGGCACCTGCAATTGCTCCCTGGCCGGTTCCCTCTCAAACCCGGCAGCAAGTGGCTTGTTCAGAGCCACAACAGCGCAGAGCATTTGGGGTGGGTCAATATGAAAGTCCAAATAACATTGCAGCTGAGAGCGGCTGTTGAGGGGAACTGAGAAGTCAGCCCTCTGGATTGCCTTCTGCAAGGGCTTCCCCTGCTTGCATAGGCAGCGAGGCTGCTGTTACTGGGTGGTCGGCAAGGGGGAGCTGCATGCTCGTAAGTGCCCCATTCTGATCTGGGCAGCACGGGCCGACTCTGGATCAGAACAGTCCCGTTCTGGCCACGAACTCTAGGGACTCCACTAGCTTCTGGTGCAGGACACCAGCTCCCGAGGCCAATTTCTATCAGCTTGGTGGGGGAAGGGCCCACCTACTTCTCGGGAAAAAGCCGAGAGAACAGTGCAAGGCCTGTCTTTTTGTACAGCGCCAAGCATGACGGGGGCCTGGTCTGTGACGAAGGCTCCTCATAATCTTATGTAGCCGTCACAGGTAGGGTAGTACATAGGTCGCTTTGTAGCTCAGACTAGCTGGTCGTCACCAAAGAACAGCACCATTCTCCCACATCAGCCTAGTACTTGGATAGGAAACCTACAAATGGCCCCGAAGTCCTGCAGGGGCTCAAAGTGGTGAGTCACTAGGGGGTGCTCTTCTGTACTAACCCAGTTCTCCACCACTGTGCTTGGCAGGAGACAAGCTTTTCACCTCATCCGAAAGCCAAGAGCCTGATCATATGTGATCATACCGAGTCACTATTGTAAGAGTGGGGGTGCTTGCCCCAGGGCAAATTCTGACTCGGGTAATTACATTCCACTGCCCTAAATCCCCCCCCTTGCCCTTTGATTTGGACATGGTATCCCTACTCACCTCCTACTCGAACTCTCCTGTGGGGTTGCTGTGCAGCAGTCACTGTGTTTCACCCCAGAGTTAGCCGCACCGGTGGATAAAATATATCCCTGCCGCCTTGTCCACACCAGTTCCAGCTGCTGCCCCCATCTCCCAAAGGCTTCAGCAGGGCAAGCGGAGAACTTGCCACCTGGGCTTCCCGGGCAGAGCGACCCGCTGCAGCGACAGAGGGGAGCATTCTGTTTGGGGCCTGATCCTGTGGGGTCCTGGACTCCACTGGAGTTGTGTCGGGGGAGGCCAGCACCTCGCAGGATTGCCAGCCCTTAGGAAACAACCAGGTGCTAAGGGGGAGAGTTCACGCAGACAAACAAAAGTCTGGATAAACCCCTGTTCCTGGGTCCTGTTCTTCTCCCCAGGCTCAGTCTGGATAGGCCCCAGGGAAACTGAGCACCTCCCAGCTCATAGGGCAGTGCCCCTCGTACCCATTGGGAATTGAGGTCCAGACAGGGCTACGTGGCCTGCCCAGGACTGAAGCCAGAAATCCTGGCAGATTGCAGCTTGGAGATATGGCCATTGGGCCAAACCCCAGCCTGGTACAACTCCACATGGGGTCCCAACAGGGATAGATGGAGGCTAGAGGGCGCGGGGTCCTCCCCAACAGCAGGCCCAGGGCTGTGGAACAGTCTACCCCAGCAGAGCCCCACCACTGTGAGACCATCCCTTCCCCCAGGGCTCCCCAAAGACCAACCCCGCCAGTGGGCAGACACCCACATGGAAACCAAAAGCGCGAAGGAGAACGGGCAACCTTTTGCCCTAATCTCTGCTGGTGCCTGCAACCCACATGGAGCTGCAATGGAAAAGCCGCCGTCTAGGGTCAGATCTGGCCCTCTCGCCAGGCTGCACAGCCTAGTGAGTAGGGCTAGAGTCAGGAGCCCTGGGGTCTAATCCTGACTCTGTTACCTCGGTGACCTGAAGCAAGTTGCTTCCTGTAGACGTACCCTAAAGTGCTTTGAGATCTGTGGCCGGGAGCCAGGCGCGCTCAGTCACGGATCTAAGCAGTGGAATGGCAGCTCCCGGGAGCATCGGGCCCATGTTAATAAATGCATCGTTTTATGGATGAGACACACAATGTTTAGCCCCCCCAAACAGAGTGGACGACAAAGAGCCGTGGCAGGAAACGGGGACGAGGTTCGCGCTGGGGGCCGGATGTGCTGATGTTCCCAGAAACCTGGTTGTTCCGAGTCGCTCTTCTCCTTGAGGCACTTTCTTAGCCATCCCTCCCAGGGACGGCTCCTCGGCGGGGTGTAGGATGGGGGGAAGCCAGGCTCTCAGCGGGAGGTCACTAGTCTCCTGCTGCAGGCAGTGATCTGATGGAAGATGGGAAATCAGACCATTTCATTGCTCTCTCTACTTCGAATGCCATTTCCAGCCCCTCCCTCCGCTGGGGAATACGCCAAGGGGCTTGGCCCCGCCTGGCAGTCCTGCCAGCACAGGCAGGAAACAGACAGCTTCACAGACAGCGATCAGCAAGGGCCAGGCCTCCGGGGAGTGAAGAGAGGGACACGTGTCACAAAGCCCCTGCACTGCGCTGGCCTGCGATGGCGGCTGGACGCTCGCATCCCTGCTGTGCCCCCTGGGGGCCTCTGGGCTGGGCTGCTTCCCAGACCCTCCTGCAGTACAAAGGGGTCAGAAAGCAGTTGGATCCCCGCAGCAGGGAAACCCCCTGGTGAAGGGGGGTTCCCCAGTGGTGCAGGACCCACAACACCCTGGCTGTGGGGAAGGGGCTGTGTCCGTGGATGGAGTGGGCAGCTAAGAATCAAGGCCATTGGGTTCAAATGTAGTCCCTCGATGGGTCTTCAGGTGCTCGATTTTCCCCGGCACAGGCTGATAAGCCCCCTGCAGAGGCTGGGCTGGGCTCTCACGAGCGGGCCAGACTCCATCCTCGTGATCAGACCAAGCCCCGGGCTGTAACAGATCGGACTCCAGCGGCTTTGGGCTGTAGTTGTGTAGGTCCAGGCCCGTGGTGTCCAGCAGCAGCGAGCCAGGCGCTGGTCTGGGAGCCAGGCGCTCTCGCCAGGAAATTGGCCTGGGTGCTCTGGTGGCATTGAGCACCCCAGACACCGAGCAGAGCCCTGGGGCAGCTGCTAACGAACCTGCAGCTCCGGCCACATAATCGCCGCTGGCTGGGCCTTGACTCTTGGGGCCACTTAGCAGGGACCAGCCTGCACTGGAGGGGGTGGGTGACTAAACGAGCGTGGGGGGTAGGTCACCACAGACAACCACACTGGCTGCTCGATAGCATGGCGATGGGGAGATCAGATTCAATCCAACCACCAGGGGGTTAAAACCCCTTACAACTGCCCTGTCTGCATGGTGGAGGCTCCAGAATAGGATCTTGTGCGGCTAGACGCTCTGGATGTCCCGTAGTGGTTGCATTTGTGCACGATTCCCCACCCCGTTAAATGGGCCGTTTCCATCTGTCGTGTTTTAGTTCCCAGCTAAGCACTGCACCAGTTCAGCTCTCCCGCTGCATTAACGATCAAAGGGTAGGTTATCCGAGCCTCCTTTCCCAGCCGTCTACCACCACGGTGCCAGCGTGCAGGATTCTCTGAGCTCACCAGCCAGCATTCAGAAGCTGTTAAGCTTTCATAGTGCCTTTTGTCTAGCAGCCTCCAAAAGCAGTTTGCAAGCGATTTGTGGCAATCGGTCACGCGCCACTGGGATGCAGGCACTTCTGGGGAGGAGCACAGCAAGGCAGCCATTTAATGGCACGCAGCTTGAGCTGGGAAGAGACGGATACGCTGCCCAGTGAATTTATGGAGGCAAATATGTTACGCCCCCGGCACCTAAATCAAAGCACAATCATGAGTCCAAGAGAACTCCAAACGTTACTGATCGTGTCTGCAACGTGTGAGTGGCCACAGGGCACTCGAGTCCCAAAGTCCTGCCCCTGCCAAGCATTGGGCTCAGGGGGTCAGTCTCCTCTTGGTGCTCAATGCTGTGGTGATGGGCACTACACTAGAAGTATCTTAGATAGCTAGTCCTGCTCAGGGATCTAACGGGGGATCTGCCCCAGACGTTGGAATTGGAAACTGGCTGGGGCGATGAGGGATCACCCGACTCTTGCTAAAAAGCCGGCCACGGTTCACAGAGCATCAGGCCCTTGGGCTTACATCTCGTCCCAGAGGCCCCCCACCCTGGGCTCCACAGCACAGCCTTGCACCACGCTTGGGCATTGCTTTTAGTCCTTACTCGGAGCACACCCTCCTGACTCCCTCACCCCACCCTTGCAGTCCCTCAGGGCCCCGCACTCACAGACCGACTGGCCCTGATGCTGATTAGAGGCTCACACGCTTGGCTGCTTCTGAAGGCCAAGCTCATTGCACGTGTCAGGGGCCTTCTTCCTCTGCTCCATTGGTGTCCACCAAGAAACCTGTGCGCCTCCCCATCTAATCCAGGGACTCCCTGCAACCTCCCTCATCCCCCCAGAGGAGGAAGGCTAGGGGCTGCCTTCCTCCCCAGGCCAGGCCCCCCGTTCTCAAGGCCATGCTAGGGGCTCTCTGTGAACCCCATTCCCCTACCACGGACCCCTGTTACTCCACAAACACACACCAGGAGTTCTGGGTGACCCCCATAGCAGGGTCTCCCATTCTCCCCCCAGGCCAGGGAGCCTGTGTGCCTCCCATTCTCCCCATGCCAGGGGCTCGGTGTGTCTCCCTTCCCCCAAACCAGGGTCTCCTGTGATGGGTTGGATCACAGAAACCCCCTTGGGAACTGCCACCTGATGTGCTGAGACTACCCATGAGCCTGTTTCCCCTGGCAGCTTGGGACGTCAGTGCCCTGCCTGGTTTGAGCCAGACACGCCAGCCTGCCGCAAACACAGACCCAGGTCTGACCCACGGCACCCAAAAGCTGCAGATTAAACCGAAAACGCCTCAGAAAGTGCTCCTGTCTCTAGCACCCAGATACCCAGCTCCCAATGGGCTCCAAACGCCAAATAAATCCATTTTACTCTAAAGCTTATACAAGGGTAAACTCATAACTTGTTCGCCCTCTATAACACTGATAGAGAGAGGTGCACAGCTGTTTGCTCCCCCAGGAATTAATTACATACTCTGGGTCAAATAATAAGCAAAAAGTGATTTTATTAAATATAAAAAGTAGGATTTAAGCAGTTCCAAGTAATAACAGACAGAACAAAGTGAATTATCAAGCAAAATAAAACAAAACCACGCAAGTCTAAGCCTAATACAGTAGGAAACTAAATGCAGGTAAATCTCACCCTCAGAGATGCTCCAATAAGCTTCTTTGACAGACTGGACTTCCTCCTAGTCTGGGTGCAGCAATCACTCACACCCCCATAGTTATTGTGCTTTCTTCCAATTTTTCTCAGGCTTCTCTTTGGGGTGGAGAGGCTCTCTCTTGAGCCAGCTGAAGACAAAATGGAGGGGCTTCCCAGGGCCTTATATAGTCTCTCTCTTGTGGGTGGCAACCCCTCTCTTCCCCATGTAGAATCACAGCTACAAGATGCATGCATCCGACGAAGTGGGCATTCACCCACGAAAGCTTATGCTCCAATACGTCTGTTAGTCTATAAGGTGCCACAGGACTCTTTGCAGCTACAAGATGGAGTTTTGGAGTCACATGGGCAAGTCTCATGTCCATGCATGACTCAGTTCTCTACAGGCCGAGCCATTGCCCACGTTAGCCCGAACGTTCCTAGGAAAGCTCAGATGTGGATTTGTGTCTATCAAGGTCCTTTGCTAGCCAAGTACTTCCATTTAAGTGAGCTGTAGCTCACGAAAGCTTATGCTCTAATAAATTGGTTAGTCTCTAAGGTGCCACAAGTACTCCTTTTCCCTTCATGCTATGTTGATCAAATCTGCCTTAGGTGCTTTCTCCAGCAAACACTTTAAATACCAGCATAGAGCCAACACTCATAACTTCAGATACAAAAATGACATATGCATACGAATAGGATGAATACAAGCAGCAGAACATAACCTTTGCAGAGATATGTTACATGGCATATCTAGCGTAAAACATATTCCAGTTATGTCCTATTTACACTCATAAGCATATTTCTATAAAGCATTTTGGGGTGCAACGTCACACTCCCACCTCCCCAAGCAGGGGTTCTGTGTGCCCCCCATTCCTCTATACCAGGGCCCCCACATTTTCCCCTCTGCCAGGGCCTCAGCATTCCCCCATGCCAGGGCCCCCCATGCCAAGAGCACTCTGTGCACCCCCTTTCTCCCCATGCTGCCCCCGCCCCCGTTCTTATTCTCCTTTCTTTCTTCTTTCCTCTCTCACTCAGGGGGTCACGATTGTTAAACTATTGGGAGGAAGGGTGAGGCTGAAGGGGTGTTACACTGGGAGATGTCAATAGCTGCCCTCAGCGGACAATTGCCAGGGTGGTAGTAGTGGGGGGAACTTCACTGACCAGCTGTCGGGGGCTCCACCTGTCTGCCTGGTTCTTCCCTTTCCGTTTGTCGGGTTTGCACCCAGCTCCATAGGACTCTGGCCACCGATGGCTAAGAACGTCCCATGGAATTTTGCAACGGCCCAGGACAAGAGACGGCCTCCCCCAGGTTCTCTCACCTCCTGGCACTAACAGAGCGACGCCATTGCCTCCACGGAGGTGAGTCGAAGGAGTCCGGCCTCAGCTGCCTGCAGGGTCTCCAGGAGGCCAGCGCTGCCTGGCGCAACAGCCGCTGTCACTGGGCGCATGGATGTCACAGGTTCTGGGCCGGCCATGGCAGTTTTCTCAGCCCTTGTGTCATTAGCTCCTGGCGTTATGTCCTGCTTTAGCTCCCTGGCGTCATGTCCCTTCCCTGCTGGGATGCAATAATCTGTGCCTGCCCCCTGCCTTTATTTCCCTCCTTTCCTGTTATTTCTCTCCCACGTGGCGGGAACATCGATTTCAAAACAGTGCCCAAAAAAACCCCTATGTATAAACCCTCCACTCTGCAGCCTCCCGAGGCGGATGATTCCTGATGGAGATTTGGATTTGAAAGGAAAGATGCCTGTGATGTGCTGGAGAAGCCGGGACACGGCCTCGTTGCAGAACGGGGATTGTTCTTCGGTGTTTGTGTTAGGGAGGCCCCCAGGCAGGACTCGGGAACTGTTGTGCTGGGGCTGGGCAAGCAGAGGTGAAGAGCCAGGCCCTGCCCACTGCTGGAGACAACGGAGCCACAAAAGTATTCATGGTCCGGTCAAGTCCCATGGGCTGCCATGGGAGGAGGACTGGACCCTCAGCCCCTAGCTTCCCTGACTTTAGTTGGCCTTTAGAGCAGAGGGTGAACTCTCGTCAGCAGCAAGGAGGTGGAACATGCCGAGGACGTGAGTACTGTGTCTATGGACAGCAAAACTGGGACATCTGGGATGATCCTGCGCCCATAAAACTGGACAGCCAGCAGTGTGATGTGAGCACCTGGATAGATTCCCCTGGGACAGCTCCCTTAAACAAGGGACGATCCTGGGCAGCTGTCAACCTTACCTGCATCCACTTTAGCAGCTGGGCCACACCACCCCTAACAGCCTTCGACAGGTGCCGGCTCACAGAGTTACTCCTCTGCGCTGGGAAGGCAAAGGTCCGGGGTTCAAGCCTTGCCTGTAGCCTGTAAGGAGGCTGTTGGAGCAGCAGCCGTGGTGGGGTGGAGTCTGCTCGCACTGGAGGGGCGCGCAATGCAAACCGTCGATTACACCAGCAGGGCCAGGGACTAGAACCCAGGACACGGCACCCTCAGTGACCAGCTTCTCCATGTCAGCTCCTGCTTACGGCCGGTGGGACTGAGCCCCTGCCTCACTGCCGTACTCCCGGGAAGGGATGTGGGGTTTCCTTGCCATGCCCAGAGCAGCAGTCGCAGTGTGGGGAGGGGGCAGCCCCTGGGTTCCTCCTGGTTTAACGGCCCTGTGCCCCCTGCTCTGGGATCCCGCTCTCTGTGTGTGACTCCAAAGCCATGGCTGGGTAACGGTGCCAGTGTATGCAGGCAGGTAATAGAGAGGGCGCCATCTTCTGGCACACACGGAGATAGAACGTGGTCAGGCCCCGCGAACAGCTGGTCCCTCAGAGCAGGCCTGGGTCGTCCGTGCACCAGCCAGCGGCCTTGGCATCCACCTCACTTCCGAGGCTCCCCAGTCCCTTCTCCTGTCCCTCGCACGGGGCTCAAGGTGCAGCGTGGCCACCCCAGGGCTGTGGGGAGTGGGAGGGCGCAGGCCAATGCCCCCCGGATGGGAACCTCCCAGCTGCGAAAGCCGCGCAAGGAGGCTGTGGGTAGGGCTGTGACACCCCAGGCCCTGCCCAACCCACCAGGGCTGCCATTAGGCACCAGCCAGCCCACCGCCAGCTGATTTACAGCATCAGGGGCGAGGCACTCTGGGGAACTGTGCTATATAAAACACCCAAAACAGAAGCCTGACCTCCCCTACCACTAGGAGGCACCCCAGGGAGATGAAACGTGGCAGCTGGAGCTGGCTCCAAGTGCAATCTTAGGGCCAGGGCGGCTGGAGCCTGGGGGCTGCACTGAAGTTACATGGGCATAGGTACTTCCCTCGGGGTCTGAAAAATCCATTTTTCCCCCAGGCTTTCTGCAGACACAGGCAGGCATCAGTTACACTCCACTCACGTTTTCAAGCTTGTCTTTGCATCTGCGAGGAATGGAAACAATTGTATTTCAATTGAACGCTGAGCTACCGAGTTCCTCCGGTGTCTCCAGGAGCTGGAGAGACTGAGTTGTGCAGAGCAGAGTGGAGAAAAGCGCGAACAATATACAGCTGGGCTAAGGCCCAGCGAAGTCGGGGAGGGCTGACGGGCACCATCTAGGAGTAGCTGCGAGTTATTATCCAGGTGAAAGAAGCATCATTTAGTTGTCACTATGATTTATTATTTGCATGGCGGTGCCAGGATGCATGAGGAACTGATGGGAGGTAAGCACCACAGAACAGAGAACAGGAGCGAAGCTGCCAGTGGCAAAAGCGGGAAGAGGGCTCCATCGGGAGCTGGGTATCCCAAGAGAGAGGTAGGATGCAGCACCCTGAAACCTTCATCCTGCCGTAGGGCAGAAGAGGGTGGACAAGACTCATTCTCATTGATCAGAGCTAGGTCCCCATGGTAACTCCGTGGAGGAAAAGGGTGACCCCATCTGGAGCCAGCCCAAAGGGCAGAAACAAAGCTGCCATGTCCCGTCCCCCCCCAGGGTCTCCCATGCACCCCCCCCAATCCTGGGTCTCACATGTATACACACACACCAGTTCTGGGTCTCCCATTCACACACACACCGTTATCTGGGATCTCCCATTGTTACGAATTACACCTGAGAGGACACGCACACAACTGCTGCGAATTACACCTGGTAGGACACGCACACAAATGCTGCGAATTACACCTGATAGGTCACACTCAGTTCGAATCTAGGCTGAGGCACATAAAGTCCACAACTGCAGAGTTCCCAAAAGACACTAAGTTTATTACGCTCGAGCATGGTGCCCCCCTGAATACAGATTATACAAAGGTTATATACTTTTTAGCAAAGCATGTTGCCCTCGTGCATCAGAAACCTTAGCCAATAAACAAACCCTTTTCTTATCTACCACCTATCCCTGCTTGGTGCATTCCTCGTGCTAAACTAATATGTTAATTACACAGCATGGTCCTAAAGCCATGCATCAGTAACTTTTATTATCAGGATGGGAGACCTCACATTAAAGGCCAGGAGATAGGGAGTTTAGGGACTGACAAAGAACAGATACTGGGAGTCAAGGCAGGATGGAGACAAGGAGGAGGATTTTCACAGGAATGCAGTATCTAAGGAACACGCCTCCTGGTGCATGATGTGCTTGCTTTTAGACAATGGTGGGCCCCAAACCAAAATGGAGTCACATGTACTAACTTTTCTTTAACACCATGTACATAGCACCCCCCCTCCCACAGTCTAGGGCCATGCACACAATGCCCCCTCCCCAATCCGGGGTCTCCCATGCACCTAGGGCCTCCCACAACCCCCCAGCAGCTATAACCCATTGACTGTGTGTGCTGCATGTCACAAGCAGAGAGGACCACACTGTTCCAAGCAACCCCTAGACAGGGGGCTGATGCAGAAGGAAACAGAGAGCGGGTGCAGGGAAGCAGAGCTCTTGGCAGAAAGCCTCTTGTTCGTTGACAGTCCCAGCCGGGCAGCCATCCTCAGTGCTGTGGGGTGGGGGTCGGGGGACATCTGGGGGTGAGTGAGAGCCACGTCCACTCCAAGGCCCCGGTCTTTCCAGCCTGGGATGGGGAGCTGCGCTGACCAGGCGCTGAGCTGAAGCCCAGCGGGAAGGAAGGAAGTGACCTGTTAAAAGCAGCCATGGAACAAAGCCAGCACCTTTCATCCCGGTGCTTCTCCAGCTTTTCCCTATCGGGGCCCGCTCTCCCGGGGGGCTGGGATCCAGCCGGAACATCCCGCCTCCCGCAGCGCTATGGGACGGGCGTGGTGGTTGCGAGTGACCCCGACACCTGTTCATGACCCCAGGTCAAGCACCCCGATTTAGCCAGTAAAACAGAGCCTGGCTCTGAACTGCCCCTGGTTTGGGGTCTGTAAAGCCACCGCTCTAGCCAAGCCCCTTAGGGCACTAGCCTGTCTGTAGGGCCCTACAGGGGCACGGGCAGGGGGTACAGTGACCCCAGCCTCTCCTGGGGCTGATGCTTGTTGGAGCCACAGGCCATTGTGTCTCTGAGTCCAGACTCACAATGGTCAGGGCAAAACCCAGCCTCCGCCTGGCCAGGAAATGGCCTGGGCCCCCAGCCGGCATTAAGTGGCCCTCATTGCCCACTGGCCGGGCGCACCATCATGGCACTTTGGCTCCCTCTAGTGGAGACACATCAAAACTACGTCGGCCCAGGGAAATGATGGGTTCAGAAGAGGCCCCGCATCGGCAGCCAAACCACGGGACTCTCCCCAAGAACGAGCCATGGGGCTTGCCATGGTCTCGGCTATGATACCCCTGTCCTGGGATGGTACAAGCCGCATGCCCCTGCCCAGCAACAGCCTCCACTCTCAGGAACAGACGCCGCCCTGTCCAGGGATGGATGGACGCTGTCGTGAACTGCCCAGTCCGGGGACAGACGCAGCCACGATCCACCCTGCCCTCTCCCCTGTGGTCACCGCGTGCTCCATGTGCTACTCTGCACCTCGTTATGGAGTCTCAATCAATGCCAGCTCCCTGGGTTGTCCTGGCTCCCGACACGCTGGGGCCCCTTTTCGCAACATCCCTTGCGTGGGATCCTGCCATGCTGGGAGGTGTCCAGCACCTCGCAAGGGGCCTAGATGACCTGACCCTGCCTCCTGGGACATGCCCATGCCGTTAGCTGGGCCCTGCAGTTAACCCGACACTGCTCACAAGCTGCTGCTATGCACCAGGCCTCTCTGAGAGTCCGGAATGGCAGGGAAAGTGCTGTGAGGATGTACACCTGGCCCCGGCCCCCGGCCTCTCTCTGAGGAGGGGCATGGCAAGCTGCCCACATTGGCCAATGTCCCCGGGCCCCGGGCAGCTCTGCAAAGCCTCCGCCCCAGCCTCTCCTGGAAGCAGGGTCTGTGCTAGACAGGCCTCTGTGCAGAGTCACCCCCGGCACCTGTCTCAGAGGAAACCCCAAGGAGCAGGGCTTGCACCTTCCCACTCTGGTCCCTTTCCCACTGCAATAAGCCAAGGTTCAGAAGGCAATGGGTCCCTGGCATTTCCTCAGCCCCCGAGCCACATGTCAGATGGCCCTTTATGACCACAGGACTGGGCAGATTGCCTCTTAAACCAGCACCTCTTTAACCTTCTATGTCCCAGCAGCAGGGCCTGCTTTGAATGGGCACACCAAAGGGCCAGGGACCAGGGGCTCCAGCACTAAAGCCATGAGCCTCTAGCACTGAGTGGACCTTTTGGTACCTCAGCGGAGCCGAACCCTCCTGAAAATTCCAGTCTTAGTGGTCGATCAGCAAACAAGTCTAGTATTGCTACCAGCGAATGGAGCTAATCTCTTAGCTGACAGTCTAGAAGGTAACTCACGGGTTTAGTGCTGAAGCCCCCGTGTTCAAACCCCACTGACGGCTCATGTGGGAGGTGGTCACTGACAAACTGGAGAATTGGTCTGAATTCAACATGATGACATTCAACAAAGACAAGTGCAAAGTACTGCACTTAGGAAGGAACAATCAAATGCACAGCCACAAAACGGGGAATAACTGACTCGGAGGTCGTACTGCTGTTTAGGATCTGGGGTTATGGTGGATCACAGATGGATATGAGTCAACAATATGATGCAGTTATGAAAAAGGCTAATATCAATCTGGGGTGTATTAACAGGAGCATTGTATGGAAGACAAGGGCAGTAATTGTCCTGCTATACTCGATGCTGTTCAGATCCCAGCTGGAGTTCTGCGTCCAGGTCTGGGCACCGCACTCAAAAAAGATATGGATAAATTGGAGAGAAGCCAGAGGAGAGCAACAAAAATGATCAAAGGTTTAGAAAACCTGATGTGTGAGGAAAGGTTAAAAAAATGGGGCCTGTTTAGTCTTGAGGAAAGAACACTGAGGGGGGAACCTGATAACATGTTAACGACTGATGTAAAAAGGACCATGATCAGTTGTTCTCCATGTCCCCTGAAGGTAGGAGAAGAAGTAATGGGCTTAATCTGCAGCAAGGGAGATTTAGGTTAGATGTTAGCTACAACTTTCAACTCTAAGGGGAGTTAAGCTCTGCAATAGGTTTCCAGGGGAGGTTGTGGAATCGCCGTCATTGGAGGTTTTTAAGAACAGGTTGGCCAAACCCCTGTCAGGGATGGTCTAGGTTTACTTAGTCCTGCCTCAGCACAGGGGGACTTCTCCAGGTCTCTTCCAGCCCGACGTGTCTGTGATTCTGTGATTACATTTGCTTAGCTCAGATACCCTGGTAGCTGCTTGGGATACACAAAGCAAGGCCGACATTGGGAGCCCTTCTGGAACCGGCAAGGGGAAGGAAGAGGCGCATCCGAGACCGGAGGTGTCTGATTGCCCAACCAAGGAGTGTGGGGAATGAGCGAGAGCTGGAAATGACCCCAAGGGAGCTCAGTCCGTTTAGCTGATGGAGAAGAAGATTGAGAGGTGACTTGATCACAGTAGATAAGTACCTTCCTGGGGAGAAAAATACTGGCTATTCAAGGGCTCTTGTCTCGAGCAGAGAAAGAACAAGAACCACCAACTGGAATTCAATGCCAGACAAATTCAAGGTAGAAATAAGGCACAATTTTTAACAGTGAGGATGATTAACCATTGGAAGGCACTGCCAAGGGAAACAGTGATTTGCCATCTTTTGACGTCAGATCAAGTCCAGCTGCCTTTCTGGAAGTTGTGCTTTAGCCAAACACAAGTTATTTGGCTCGATTCAAGGGCACCTGTATGAAATGCAACGGCCTGTGGTATACAGGAGGTCAGGCCAGAAATGATCCCTTCTGGCTTCACTCTCTCTGGATAAGGGACTGTGTATACAGGCCTCCTGCACATAACCTTCAGAGACGCTTCTCTTGGCTGTAAATTCAGTTCACAATGGCACGACGCCCACAGAAGAGGCAGGGAGAGATGGGAGATGCGCACGTCGGGAGTCCCTGCAAGGCCAGCTGGACAGTGCATGGGCAGAGGTGAAACTGGGGAAGGGGGCAGAGCCTGGGATCGGAAGAGAACAGGGAGTGAGCAATTCCGAGACCTTTCTTGTTGATATTACAGTAGCAGCTGGAGGCACCACTGGGCTGGGCGCTGTGCTAGTGAGAAACAATCCCTGCCCAGACGGGCTTACAGGTGAAATGGACAAGGGTGGGAGAGGCCGTGACATGCCACAGAACATCAGAGGCAGGACTAGATCCAGGTCTCTGGGGCCTACTCTACCAAACCATCCTTCCTCCACTTGAAACCCCAGGAGAGCAGGGGGACAGGAGGGCCGACGGGCAGGGAGGGGAGAGGAGAGCTTGGGAAGAAACAGATACAGCCGGGCCCACACAGGGTGCCTAAGAATTCAGCCAGAGGGCTTTGGGTAAGGAAGGTGCTATGTGACCCAGGGGTGCCGGAACAGGGGCAGACCAGGAGGCCATGGCCCCATCACACTTTACTGGCCGTAAGGGTGAGCAATGGGGGAAACGGGGCAGAGAGGAGTGAGCCGGGGGGGCGGATCTTGGGGGGAAGAGGCAAGGCAGGAGCAAGGCCCCAGGGGAAGAGGCAGCATGGGGGTGGGGCCTCAGGTGAAGGGGCGGTGCGAGGGCGGGACCTTGGAGGGAATGGGTGGGCCCAGGGTGGGGCCTCAGAGGGAATGGGCAGCTGAAGAATGGGACCTCAGGGAGAAGAGGTGGGCCCAGGCTAGGCCTTGGGGGAAGGGGCAGCAGGGCCACAGTTCAGGAGCTGGTGGCCCCCGACCACTTTTAGGGAGCTTCCCGCAGCTCCTGACATGAGCGCTAACTATTCCTTAATTGATCACAGTGGTTCCTTCTGGTCTTCAACTCTCTAAATGATCATTATTAAATTAATTCTATTAAGGCTGGAGGATCCTAAAAGCCCCAGTATAATAAGGCACCTAGGCCCAGATCCTCCATGGACTGATTTCAGTGGAAGTTGGATTCCTAAACACCTGTGAGGATCTGGGCCCTAGTCACTGGAGAAAAGGCGAATACAGACTAACTGGGCTTCGCAAGAGGCTTCCTGGAGATCTGAGGTTAAATAAAACTCTCCTGGGGAGGAGGAAAACCAACCCAGAATCCATGGAGTCAGTTACAGCTTGCAGGGAAATGATAAGGGCAGTGAAAGCCCAGCATGCCGGCCACAGAGGTTAACGGGAATCAACAGTGCTTTTACAAACCCTGCAGGGGGAAGAAGTGCATGAACATCTGCACAAAATATCAGCCCCTCCAGATGTTAATTACGTGCAACTCCCCCTAACACATTGTCGCCCTCTAGTGGCAACACCACACAAACGGGTTTATGAACACTTCTGGCCACAGTAATGAGGAAGGTATTTGAGCCCAAGTTGTGGAGATCTGATCCATGCTTTAGATCTGGAAGGGCGAGGTTCAGGCCAGGCGGGTGGCATGCTCGGTGGCATCCTTACGCACCCCACAACATGGGACTGAGGCCATTACAGCCTGAACTTTTCGCGCCATTGATGATGGTTTCTCGGATGTGGGAGATTGGAGAAGATCGACCGTGGTACCAATCTTCATACGCAGAAACAACACTGAGCCCAGCACTTACCAACCAGGGAGTCCAGCTTGTATCCCGGGGGCTGGGCAGTGGATGGGGCCCCCAAGGAGCATGTATTTGTAATGGACAGATCTTTTCAGTCTGATTGCTTTCTAAGCCAGACTTGCAAAGTGAGCGCTCGTTGGTTCTCAGGGAGGGAGCTGCAGTGTTGCTCATAAAATCAGGCTGTCAAAGCTCATCCAAAACTGGCTGGAATATGGAATCAGAACGCTGCTGCCACAAGCCTCTCTCTCCTGTCACTTCAGCTGCTCTCACAGGCACGTCACTGGCTCCCCACCACACTCAGCGCCGATCCCCTCCTTCAAGGCAGTGCATGGCCCGCCGACATCTCTGTCCTGAGCCCCTCTCATGTTTCCCCTGCCCTCTCCATTCTGCCACTGACACCAGCCCCTCCTGTGCGGCATGTCCTATGCTGCCACGCGGGTGCCTGGCCACTGTTCCTCCCCTCACGCCTCCTTCCAATCGCTCCTGCAAACCCACTCCTGCAGCACCACTGACCCAAACGAGCACATTCACGCTTAAACGACGGCCCACGGAGCCAGCATGCCATGTGCCAGGCACCAGCCAGCCCCGTGATGGGATATCGCGGCCCTTTCCCAGTGATGCCTATCCCTAGTCTCTCAGTATTTGATGTTGTACTTAAAGCCTCAACTCCTGGAGTCAGGTGATTAGGTGAGGTGCTCTTTTAAAAGCAACCAACACCCCCCCCACACACACACATTTTCAGCCCCCATGGCGGCAGGAAAAAGCTTGAAGATGTAACCTAAGGGCTCCAGATCCCCAAAGCAAAGAAACAGAACCCCAAGTGTATTGTTTTTAAGTCTGATGACTTTTAAGAGGATCTCACGATTCTGAGGGGGCCTGGCTTCTAGTTTTTGAATGCTCAGGGCGGGAGGTGGGGCGCGTGTTTCTTGCTTAACATCACAGCAACAGGAACCTCTCCCTCTTTGAATCTTTATAGCTCTTGCTGCAAAGGTAGCTGTAATCCTCCCCTCACCCACACGCCCCATCACCTCCTCCTGCCCATCGGCCAGCCCCTCTCCTCACCACTGTGTGGTCATGCACGAGGCACTTCTCTACCCATGACAAGCCCCAGGTGCTGGGCACCTTTCAGGCAGGAATGAGAGGCCTGGACCGGCTCCCAGTTCACCTTCCTGAGCCCAGGCTTCCTGGCCTCCCTGTGACGGTGCCCAGTGCCCGGGGGTGGGGGTGCAGGGTGGGAGAACGTGGTGCTTCTCCTGTGACGGTGCCCAGTGCCCGGGGGTGGGGGTGCAGGGTGGGAGAACATGGTCCTTTTCCCTTCAGCTGCAGCCTGTGGGGAACACTGGCTCAGAAAAGCTGGGCGGGCACCGGAGTCTGACCACTGAGATGGCTTCGTTGTGCAAACAACCCAATCCTGGCTGTTACCTTGGCCGTCTCCCCACCCCACACCCTCTTTCGGTTGTCCCAATCCTACATGGGAGGCAGCGCCGCTCAGTGGCTTTGCCACTGACTTGGTGGATGACCTTGGCCAAGTCTCGGTGCCTCCATTTCCCCTCCGTATAACGGAGATGATGCTGCAGACCCCCCTCTATAAAGCACTTTGAGAGCTGGGGCAGGGTCTGCCCTCACTTTGCTCACATGTGCATGGCCCTCCCCTGACTGGGGCCCCTGGGTGCTACCCCCAGTCTAATCCATACAGCCCCGGAGCCTCAGAGCTTGTAACGAGAGGGCCTCCTCCCTGCTGCCTTGTGGCACTGCCCTGGCACTAGGACGCCATCCCGCCCTGGCAGGGGTGCCCCAGCTCAGAAGTGCGAGCGCAGTGCGAGCTCCGGGAGATGACGTGGGAGGGAAGGAGACGTGGTGGATTGAAAAGACCAGTTAATCCCCATGGAGGCCACTAGATGGCAGCCCCTGCTCCTTCTTTGAGGGCCGCCCCGTCTGTAGGTGCCCTGCTCCCATGTGCTGGGGGGGCCCCAGCTGGGGGCAGTGCCGCTTTCCCAGATGGCCTCGAGTCATCTCCAGGGATGCCCCCGACTTCATCTCCAAATGGGGCTGGCCTCACTCCTTGAACCCCAGGCCAGCCGCTGGGATTCCTGGGCGTCTCCACACCCACCCCAGCCAGCAGCTTTGATTCCAGCCATCTGTGACCCCTTTGGTGTTCATGATCCTTCTCCCCACCCACCCCACCCCACCCCCTGGCTGCTGGCCATCGGGCAGAGGCCTCCTAAGTCTCTGTGCCCGGCAACATCAAGGCAATGTCAACCCAGCGTGGTGGCTGCTTTCCTACCTGGCAGGTGGGGGCCCAGGGAAGAGCTCCCCATCAGGAACATGAAGGCAGGGTCCCAGGGATCTAGGCCTCACCTGGTCTGTGGTGGCCTGGACGCCACATGAGAAGTTGTGTGCCGGGGGGAGGTGTTAGAGGAAGATCCAGGAGACATCTAGCATGGTTCTCCGTCCAAACTCCCTGGCCCCACTGGCTAGAGCTCTGCCAGCCACAGCAATGTCCAACCCTGATCCCGGGGTGTGGCCAGGGTCTCTGATGTCATCATCCTAGCTGTGACATCACAACCATTGCCATGGCGATCAATTATGGCCCCACAATATACTCCTAGATTCTCAATCCAGCCCCTGGTTCCTCTCCCGTCTGTTCCGCGGAGTAGGGTGATTCGATAGGGACAGAGCTCCCCGGGGCCGAGGGCTGGAGCCAGGGGAATGGGTGGCAGGGCTAAGGGGCATCAGCAGAGCTGTGTGTGACGGGGGGAGGAGCGGGACTGTCATGGTGTGGACGGGGCGCTGAAGACCAGGGGCTTTGGCAGAACAGGGAGGAGGGTGGGTGGCCCAGGCCGGGGTTCACGCACATCCCTGCAAGTCAGGGGTGGAGGAAGTGCGTGCTGGACTGCAGTAGTTGCCGTGCATTGGCAGAGCTGGTCCCACCTGGCCGCCCATCCCAGCCACTCTCTGCCCCGCGGAGCCCTGCTCGGTCGGGGCTAGAGCCCTGCCATGAGCCACCTACGCAGGCTGGCCTTAGCCATCTGTAGTCACTCATGCCAGGCCTGTTGCCCGTCACCCTGCCCACCACCAGGCAGTGTCCCCAATGGCTTAGCACCATCCCCCCCGCCCCTGAAGCCAGTACTGGCATCAGAGGGCCAGGGATCGCGGAGGGGGTTCTGGTAGAGCTAGCTGGGGTGTCTGTCCTGCAGTGGCGGGGGGGCGGGAGGGAGTGTCTCCACTTTAATATCCAGGTGGGGAAATAACCAGCCCTTTCTGTAGGCTGTAATAAGTTGAGGTCCTGAGACCTAAGTCCTTGTATCAGAGGCCTGGTATGAGGCCTAAGGCCGGAAAACAAAGTGAAGCTGTGAGCCAGAGGCAGGCCCTGCCCACAGAATCTGGCATGGAGAGGGCCGATGCTGCAAAACACACGTACCCAACAGGTCCCGGGCACAAGGAGTGTAAACACGTGCCAGGATGGTACCAGAACAAGCCAGCACAAGCACATTCCCCCTCCGATAACAGGGCCGTACTGAGCCATAGTAAAGATGGGGTCAAAAGGATAATATGGTGGATGGGGTTGTTTTGTTCGAACCAACGTGTACAAGGTGATAGGCAGCACCTTGACGTGTATAGAGGTCGCACCTCAATAGGTCAGGAGCGATGTGTAACTTGTTTGTACCTGTGTATAAAAACGGACCTCCGAGGGGTTGTCTTTGTCCGGCCTAGGGGGCAGTGGTAAATCCCACCACTGACCAAGCCGGTCCATTGTCAGGGAGCACATATGTACTAGCAGAACTGTAGACATCTGATCCGGGGAGCTAGAGACTGTGTTTTGTTTGGCAATAAACCTGGCCGGGTGCCTTCGTACCTTATCGGAGTCTGTGGTCATTGGGGGTTCTCTCGGGGTCTGCTATGCCAGCGATCTGCGCAGAGCCGGGGCCGCACACAGCGGGAACACACGCACGCAGCCGACTGCTATCAACATTGGACAGAGCAGAGCACCACACCGGTGACGTCTGACGACACAGCCAAGCCGCTAGGAAAGGCCCTGGCATCGGCTCCGATAAGCTAAGCAGCCTGAGGGCTGGTCTGTATGTGCCAGGCAGGCCGTCTGGGCTGCGGGAGTCTTTCCCTGGGAGTTGGGGCTGACCCCAGTCCGCTGCTGGGCCGTGTTGTGCTCCCGGCAGTGCCTTCCTTTCACTCCTGGTGGCCATCCCAGACCCACACTGGCACTCTCTGAGGCCCCAGCCCTGATGTCCTGGCTGAATTCCACTCAGCTAAATCCATCCTGCCTCCCCAACTGACCCCGCTGCTGCATTTGGCAATGCTATTCTGCTTCACTTCCTGTCCCAAACCTTCTCTGGGTGGGTGCTGTTAAACCACCGGCATGTTCCTCCCCAGAACTGGCTGCAGCCTACCGTGCCACGCAAAGAGCTCCCCGCTCTTTATTGTGGGGCCGTCAGGAGTGGGGAGTGTCGCCAGCTTCCCCCATTGGAATAGCTGGGAATTGAAGCTGAGGCCTTATGCTGCCCCCGAAGTGGGCTGTGCCCTGGAGCTGGCGACGGGAATTCTGCCTCCCCTCCTCCAACCATGCCCACCTGGGCAGACTTCCCTGTGTGCAGAGCATCAAGTGAGGCCCTTAGGGCCTCTCTCCCCACGACCGCCCCCCGGGTCTCTTGGGTGACACAATAGCAGAGGCACAGGCCTGGCTAATCCGTCTTGGTGGCTAGGGAAATCCATTGGATTTCAGATTAACTGGGCACTGCCAGCCCGCAGGTTGGTGACCGAGCTAAGCCGCCCCGAGACCCAGCTGTGAAGATAAACCGCAGGCCTGAGCGTACTAATCTGAAGAGAATGAAGGAGGGAGCTGGGAGAATCTGGGCCAGGGAAGGGAGGATGAAAGGGAACGACGGGGGATGGACGGCTGAGACTCCAAGCATTATCCCTGAGCAGCTGGCCATAACTCAATGGGCTGGATTGCTCTGCGGGTCAGAAAGCCATTGCTCTCTGGCCGGTGGATGAAAGCCAGCAGCATCAACATCCCCTGTGCTTGTGTAAGTGGGGAAATAGTCCCACTCTTGTGGGGAACTTTCCTGGCTTCTCCACTACCCCGGTGAAGTGGGCTAGCGAAAGGATCTGAGTCCTCGCTCCCACTTCCTTTACCCAGTGGCCTCCCTGCCCTTGAGGACTCCCCTTCCACTCTCCTGTCTGGAAGAGTCCTTGTAATGCCAACAAGGCTGGGCCCAGGATTCCTGGGGGGCTCGACCCCCAACCTTGCTGTGGTCACCTAGGACAGGGGCTAGGGTGTCCCCACTCCGGGGTACCCTCTCTGCACTGGGCACTTCTCTGACCCACTGACCATTACATACAATTTGAAGCAAATGCAAGTTATTTAATCAACAATTAATTTTCAAAAGAATAAGGGAAAATGGGAAAGGTGAAAGGAAACACATCACCCCGCTCTGTGGCAGGGAACATCACAAACAGCGTCTCTGGAACGTCAGGGCAGTTCACAGTCTGCTCCTTGTGAGTCCCAGGCCTTCTTCTCAGGCTCTGGCTGCGCTGCAGGGATGCTGCGGGTTGGACACTCGCTCTGGTGGTGGCCACACGCTCTAGGTGGCAGGGCCCTTCTTCCCAGCGTCGCCCCCGCCCTGTCGGGGTTACCAATCCCGCTCCGAGTCTGACCTGCACAGTCTCCTGGCTGAGGCGTCTCCCTGTGCTGGGCCCACTGCCCAGGGTCCCCCCTCGCTCTCCCCAGCCGCTCACAACACCCGGCTCCAGACTGCTCCAGCCCCAGCTCCACTCTGTCTTGGCTCCAGCTCCGCTCTGCCTCAGTAGGGCGGCTGCTCGGCCTCCAGCTCCCTGGGCTGCTTCTCTGGCCCCTCTGGCTCTGGTGGCTGCAGCTCTGCTCCCAGGGCCAGTCTGCTCTCTCTGGGCTGTGCCTCTGGCTTTGGGGCTGCAGCTCTGCTCCCAGGACAGGATCCGCTGTCACTGGATCTGGCCGGGCTCTGCTCCCCAGCTCAGCTTGGGCCCCTGCTTTCTCCTTAGCTCAGCCCCACTCTGTCTGACCCAGGCAATTCCAGCTTACAGGGAGGACGGGACCCCCTGGCCCCCTGACTCCCTGATTAGCGTGCCCGCCCTGTCATTCAGGCTGACCTGGAGCATTGGCCTCTCGCCATTGTTCCTGGGGACTGTCAGTCTCCGGGTCCTGATTCCCCATCGACCCTTCCCCCTTTGAGTACTGGGAGCTAGCAACTCAAACACCCCCACTGAACGTTAGTAAGGGGCAACAGCCCCTTACACGTGCATTGGCCTGTCCCCGGGGCCCTCAGGGCAGCCCACGTCCACAGCGATCCCGCAATTCCCCAGGGCCTGGGGGATGTCCATGTTCGCTCTTCTCCTCTGCCCTGTAGACAAAGGATGATTTTGTGGCTGACGCCCAGGCCCAGCAGCCAGGACTCCTGGGTTCTATTCCCACCTCTTCCACGGACTGCCTGCCCTCCCTAGGCTTCAGCCAAATGGGGTGAACCCTGCACGTCGGGTGACCAGATGTCCCCATTTTATAGGGACAGTCTCAATTTTTGGGTCTTTTTCTTATCTAGGCTCCTATTACCCACCCCCCCACCTCCGTCCCGATTTTTCACACTTGCTATCTGATCACCCTACCTGCACCTACCAACGGGGCGCTAATGCGAGTAACTCCTAAAGTCCTTTGGAACGCCAGGGATAGTTATTGTTGCCATCAAAGAGGGGGCGTGCTGTCAGGCGTGGTGGGTGATCACGGCGGGATTCTACGGCGCACTCCACAGATGTAGTATTGCCATAGGACCAGCAGGAGGGGATGTGCCCAGAACCACCACGTGCACTTACCCCCACGTGCGGGGCTGTGTAGCAAATTATTATCGCTATATTTTTACGAGGACTCCGTCCCAGTGTAAACGGAGCAGGGAATATCTGGTTTTATTTCCTGCGCCGAAATAACAAGTTTCCATCTTGATGCCGAGGAACAAGTCGCTGGAGTGGATAAACCAGCTCCTGAGCTACCGTATATGTGCGTTACACCTACCGTGCCCTTGCGCTTCAGCCTTGGCCTGCAGTCAGGCCACTGTGCTGGGTTCCCAGCTGATCCCATAAGCTAACCACTCAGGTTAGTATTAGACTCCTGGGCCACCCCCAAGGGAAACGCCAAGGGGTGTCAGGGAATGTGTGAGTCAGTGGGGGGCGCTCTTCTCTCCTAGACAGCACTTAACCCTTTGCCTCCATGTGTTGCTGGGGGTGCTCTGCTGGAGGAAGTCATGTGACTCAGTAGGGGGCGCTCTCCCCTCTAAGTTAGTGCTGACCCCGCTGCCGCAGCGCTGCGCTAGGGAGCGCTGGGCTACAGGAAGCAATATACACGACTCAGTAGGGGGCGCTCTCCCCTATGAGTGGCTGCTGACCCCCTTTCTCCAGGGTGGTCTGGGAATGCTGCGCTGCTGGAATCACTGTCATCTGGGTGAGCTGGAAAGGTCCTGTATGTCTGAGACCATTCAGGATCCCACCCATGGGTGCTTTGGTCAGAGGCGGAGCATAAGCTCCTGCATCCTGACCAACCTCCCGTGCAGGCTGCTCTGTTCTGCCTCCCTAAACTCGCCCTGCACTTCCCACCGGATACAGGATCCTTCTTCACTTCCTGTCCTGCACTGGTAGGTAGTGTAGCTTTACCCTTTGAAGCCTTCCTGGCCCTACTCCACCCCAGAAGTGGCTGCATTTCAGTGGAAGGGGGGGGGTGTTCCCTGTCAAACCTTTCCCTATTTCAAAGGGACGGTGTGTGAGGTTTCATTACCGAATCTTCACAGAGAGTTTTGAGATCCTAGGATGAAAGGTGCAAAGCATTAGCCAGAGCGATGACACTGCTATAAGAAAAGGAGGACTTGTGGCACCTTAGAGACTAACCAATTTATTTGAGCATGAGCTTTCGTGAGCTACAGCTCACTTCATCGGATGCTTATGCTTATGCTCAAATAAATTGGTTAGTCTCTAAGGTGCCACAAGTCCTCCTTTTCTTTTTGCGAATACAGACTAACACGGCTGCTACTCTGACACTGCTGTAGTCACAATGTACCTCACGTGGCGTGCAAATCCCCAAATACTGCATTTAGCTGCTATGATGCTAAACTAGGTGGATGCCCCACTTGATCTAATGAGGACAGATCAGGGCCCCAGGTGACTTGTGCTGTTGAATGGATTATATGCAGTTAAACCACGTGCGCTTAGAGGATGGCATTCACTATCAGACACCTTTGCTGGGGCTCTCCAGGGGTTCCCAGCAGGCGGCATCCAGATCTCAGACTCCAGCGTTTCTGCGGCCAGAGGGCTTGATCTCCCAGCTGTCAGCCTGAGAGGGTAATTCATGCCCCTCTGTTTAGATTGGCTGGCATTCTCTCTTGGCTCTGCACATGCTGGTTCACCATGAGCTGAATCCAACCACAGTGACTGTTGGGAGTTTACACCAGGGGGCCTGCTCAGCACCACAAGGGGCAGACTATAAATTCAGGAGTTGCTAACTGTACGCCCCCCCCCCCCCGCCCCCGTGGGAAGTTTGGGGTCCTGCGTGTTGTGGGACAGGATGACTCTAAGCTGCTAACACCTCTTGCATGGCAGACTGTTGTGACGGTCATTCATTGCCTTTCTCTTCGCTTTCCCAGTGCCCTCCCACAACGCACCACTCTCTCCTCCAGGCCTTACAGTCCATCCTCCTTCCTAAGCAGCGATCCGATCCGCAGCTGGGATAAGGGACCGTGTCCCTGCGCTATGGTCCCCTGCGGTTCTGTAGTGTTCCACGGAATAACCTCTGTGACTGCTCAAGCCATGTGGCATTCAGCCTTCAGCATTTGTGGGGAGCCAGATTTGGTTCCCCAGTCCTGGTGCTTTGCATTGCTCTGGATAGATGTCAGGAGTGTCTTGGCAGACTCTAAAGAGAATGTGGTCCAGGTCTCCTTTGTTCTAACTCCAGTGGAGGGTATAACACAAAGGATGTACAGTGCTCTACTCTGTCAATAACCCAGCTGGTGTCTTGCTGAGCAGTCCTACTGCAGATCTCCAGCTGCAGAGGCTCACAGTCCCCATTTGCCATGCTGAGATTTGCTTACATTTAAGACCCAGCTGGAGGCTTTCCCCAAACATGCAACTGGAAGCTTAATCAGTGGGGTCCTCAAAACATTTCCTGTCTCCTCATCTGGGCCTGGGCACCCACCAGAAAGACTCCTCCCACTGGATTCTCAGATGCTAGCCCTGCTGAACCCCTATGTCAGCAAAGGGAGCTGGTTCTTGCTAGTTTAACGGTCCAGTTTCCAAACCAAAGAGGTTGGGATAAGTAGCTCCATAGCTGTTCCGTTTATCCGAATGGCTTGAGCTTCGGCCCATGCTAGCTTAGCTAAGAGTTTAATGCTTTAAGGCAGAACCTTATCAAAAACAATTTGCTGGAGTGGATAAACCAGCCCTCGGGGACAGAGGGTGGAATCGTACTGATTCATCTGATAAGATCTCAAACTTAGACACGGACTCCAGCCACAAAATTCAGATCCAGAGCACAGGTTCCGGGATGCAGGAAATGGCTCAGGCCCCGTTGCCGCTAAGGAAAAACCCCTACTCTATTGCAATCATATTTTATGCGTCCATAACACCTTCTGTCTCAGAGCACTTTTCAGGCTCTTGTAAGGAACTGGCTGATGTGCATATACACCACTGCCTTCTACTGGAGAGAATCAGAACTACAACTGTGATTTAAAGGCCCCATCCTGCTAACAGCTAATGAAGATTCTCCCTTAGATCAGGTGGCGTTGGGAGCAGAAGGCTCTGAACGCTAACCCCGTTGTTGCTCTTATGTTCTAAGTGGAAGAGGACCTGGGCCATGACTTTGGGGGACTTGCAATGAAGCAGTGGATTTGCAAAGAGCGCTGAACCAACCAAGCCTGCCTGCCCTTGCTACTGCCCGGGGTGTTCAGCCCAGAATTTCCTTCCCCCAAAACATTCTCCCACAATCCTAGAAGCCAAAGGTAGAAAAGCTTTTCTAGGTGCCATCTCACCCCTTGGCCTGGACAGGATAGTTCCAAAGTCCCGGTGGCTTTGGCCTTTCAGCTAAACTATGCCAAGGATAGTTCATGTGAGTAAGACGAGCTGTCGCTCACAGGAGGATGGCTATTCCAGTGCCCACCCTACATGTGGCCTCACTCAGTATCCGTACACTGCCGGTTTGCCCTATCTCTGTCCATCTATTTAAGAACCTACCATCTGCCCATCCGGGGCAGCTCTCACTAAGTAGCTTTGGCTAAATACTCTGGTGGCAGAAGCAGCTAATCCCAACATTTTACAGGCCTGAGGGATCATAGGATGTGCTGGGGAGAGTCTTCACGCTAAATGGGACAGGGCAGAAGGTGAGGGGAAAGTTTCAGGAAGTGATGAGCAACTGAAAAAAGGGGGTTGGTGTGGTAACCATTCTGCTACCTTAGCTATAATGGTCACTCCTGCTATGGTCCATCCTCTGGCAACTCCACTGCCTGACCACACTCCACATGTTCATCTGACATGCCCTCATCCCCTCACATATAGACTATCCCCTGTAGCCCGTCTCAGACACTCCCTTGTCCCACGCACCATTCAAGCTGGGCAGAAAAACTGTCTGAACCATTTACTGTCAGCAAATGCAGCTCCGTCAAAATCGAAACATGTCGCAAAATCGTGGCCATTTCGCCAACCTTTCATTCTGAGGTAAAAACCAAGTTCTGACGACGCTGAAACGTTCAGTTTCCACATTTTTGAACTGAAATGTTTTGATTTCTTTTAAATGACTTTTCATTTTGATTTATTCTGTATTTTATATAGGATAAAATAGAAAAGTTGAAATTGAAATGTTTCAGTCGATCCCAAACCATTTTTTTCTGGAATGGTCCTTTGTGGAGACTTTCAAAGGTTTCATGCCATTCCTAAATGAAGCCAAACTTCATCTCAAAGTCCTTCGTAAAGCCAATCTCAAAGTCCTTCATAAAGCAGAACCCTACTCTCAGCATCAGTTTAAGAATTCCTTCACCCTGAAATCCATGACCCAATATTCCACATCTAGTGTCCCTCTGATCTTCCAATACTCTAGTACCCTATGACACTCTAGCAGTACCTATGACTCTAGCATTTCTATTACCTCACTCATGCTCTAGTACCATTCTTAACCCTCAGATACTCTAGTACTAGTACTTGTCTGATGCTCTAGTGTCCCTAGCACCCTCTGATAATCTAACACGTTATTCCACATAAACTAATGCCTCTATCCCCACCATCCCGATACCCTGGTACACCCTGTACACCCTGATCCTCTAGCACCTTTAGTATACCTCTGATATGCTACTACTCCAGTATTCCTCTCTCTGACCCTCTAGTGCCACTCTGAGCTTCTAGTACCTCTAGTAGTACTCCTTTGACACTTTAGTATCTAAAGTACCTCCTGGCTCTCTAATACTCATCTGATACCCTAGAACTCTCTACTACCACTCTGACTCTGATAGGCTAGTATCTACAGTAGTACTTTTGATGCTCTAGTACCCCTCTGCTAGTCTAATTTTTCTAGTACTCTAACACCACAATACTGGTACTCTCATAGCGCTAGTAACCCTGGGATACTCCCTAGTATCATTGTGACTCTAGTCTCTCTAGTACCCCTTTGATACTCTAATGCCTCTAGTACGCCTCTGACACCACGGTACTGCTCTGATGCTCTAGTACCTCCAGTAACCCTGGAATATTCTACCACCTCTCTGTGACCGTAATACTCCTCTGATACTCTGGTGTCCTCTGAGCCTACATGCCCCTCTGACACTGACGCTCCTGCTCTTTAACTCATTCCTTCTGGGGCACCTGGCATTGGCCACTGTTGGACGACAGGGTACTGGGCTAGATGGACCTTTGGTCTGACCCCCATCCCCTGCTCTCTGACCCCTGGGTGCAGCCCCGAGTCACCTGTTCTGTTCATTCCTTCTGGGGCACCTGGCATTGGCCACTGTTGGACGACAGGGTACTGGGCTAGATGGACCTTTGGTCTGACACCCATCCCCTGCTCTCTGACCCCTGGGTGCAGCCCCGAGTCACCTGTTCTGTTCATTCCTTCTGGGGCACCTGGCATTGGCCACTGTTGGACGACAGGGTACTGGGCTAGATGGACCTTTGGTCTGACCCCCATCCCCTGCTCTCTGACCCCTGGGTGCAGCCCCGAGTCACCTGTTCTGTTCATTCCTTCTGGGGCACCTGGCATTGGCCACTGTTGGACGACAGGGTACTGGGCTAGATGGACCTTTGGTCTGACCCCCATCCCCTGCTCTCTGACCCCTGGGTGCAGCCCCGGGTCACCACGACGGGCAGCAGAGCCAGGCTTCCTGTCCCAGATGGGGCCCGTGCAGCCGGACGTGTGATGCGGCTGCATTTCAGGAGCTGCCAAGGGGCTGGGCCGGCTCCATCCACTTCCCTCCCCACACCGCCAAAGCACCAGGGCTCTCGCTCAACCCAGGCCGTCTCCATGGCAATAGTGACCTCACGCAGGGACAGGCAATCTGGGCCAGTCGCCGTAGCAACCATCCCAGTGACATCAAAAGCCGAGCTCCTGTTCCCAAGGCAACCCACCAGGCTGGCTGGGCAAAAGGAGCTATTTGTGTCCCTGGGATTCGTTGCCAGAGACATGGCGGGGGGAGGGGGAGTGAGACGGGGCGGGTGGGGGCACTCCCCCCCAGTCAGAGCTGCTCTGGGCTGGTGGGTAGGTGGTACTGATGGGGAGATGCCCAGCCTTCTCCACCCAGCATGGATGCTTCTGTTCCCACCGAGGATCAAATTCCCCCTTCCTTCCCATGCACACCAGGGGAGAGGCAGATGCTCCAGTCCTGCCCCTCGGGATCCTGGGGGTGTCCCGGCATCACAGTGGCTGGTCTATGCCCAGCCTGGAACCAGTCTCCCGGGAGTGAGCCCTTTAATGGGCCGGGCCCCTGGGATTCACACAGCTCCGCAGAGGCAGGCCCGTGGCCTCCACGACTCTGAGACCGGGCCATCGGCACCAGCCACCCGTCTCTCTCTCCGTGGCTCCCTGCAGCGAGTCTAGACTCCTGCAGGAAGCTTGCACTGTAGCTCGTTAGGGGCTCAGTGCTCCCAGGGAGTCTTCACAGCGACACAGCCAGCCTTTTCCAAGGTAGGCCACCATTCCCAAGTCACCTGGCTCCAGTCTCTGCAGGGCCTTAAGTCAGCAAAGCGAGACCGAAATTAAGCCATAGCCCAGCCCGTGCTGCGACGAGTCAGCCAAGCTACAGTGGGCTTCATTCCCTGGCTGGATCTCTCTGTCTTTCATCCGCCAGTGCCCAGGTGAGAGCAGCCGAGTCCCTCCAAAGCCAGCCTTCCTCCTGGTCACCTGCCCCCTTTTCCCTTTATTCTCCAGCTCAGTTCAAGTGTCCCACCTACTGGAGCTTCCCGCTGTTAGGGGTTGGTTGTTCAGTCCTTGGGGCTCTCTTTGTCTTGGTTGACTCTCTGCTGATTTGGGTCAGTTTCAGCCAATTCTTCAATGACTCTCTTCATTCCACCCACAGCTAGGTGACACACGCACACCTCTTGTCTCCTGCACTGTTCCAGGTGCGGTGTTAACCCTTCTGCACCCACTGGGTAGCAACGCAACAGACATGGGGAAACTGAGGCACGCCTAGGCTTCATAAAAATATTACAGATAATTTCCACTTTATCACATAGGGTAACAGGACCCCACGTACCTACACCCTGCCCCATGGAAGATCCAGGAATTCAGTGCTGCCAATGTAGCCAATAAACCAGCACAGGATGGTTCCAGGCCGGTTTCCTCTGGAAACTGGGGGCTTGACCTTGGAGTGTTACAGGAGCTCAGGCAGGATGTACTGAAAGGGAGTGAGCCCTGAAGATCTCTTTATTTGTGCTTCTGTTTAACAGGGTTCAGGAGCTGCTCCTTCCTCCCCTCACTGCAGGTCCCAGGGCAGTGCTCAGATAACAGTAATTTGTTACCCCTCCATAGTGTCTGTTATCTGAGAAGCTCAGAGTGCTATATACATTCTTGGATTGTCTTACAGCTCCCCTGGGAGGGGAGTGTGCATCAATATCCCCATTACATGGATGGGTAAACTGAGGCACAGAGCGGGTGTGGGCAGGGGATGACTCACCCAGTGAGTTGATGACAGAGCCAAGGATAGAAGCCAGGGGTCCTGACTCCCAGTCCCCTGCTCTAACCATGAGAGCGCACTCCCTCTGGCCCAAGTCAGCCCCTAAAATAGGAAGCTAAAAATATAGCCACGCTAGGTATTGCATACAACCCAGCAGGCTCAGGGGGTGGGCAAAACCCATCTGCAACAGAGCCAGGATGGCTGCCAGCATCTAAAGCAGAACTGCCCCAAATTTGCCCAAACGAGGGGCTATATGAGCAACTTGCCAGAAGACAGACGGGCGGCAGCACCCTGATTTGTACAAAACAGGGCAGATTGAAGCTGCCCTTATACCTCTGTAGAGGTGCGGTCCAGAGAGACGATGGCTGTCAGCATGCCAAGATGGGACACAGGACCCACAGGGGTCACACTGTCTTACATAAGAACGTAAGAACGGCCATACTGGGTCAGACCAAAGGTCCATCTAGCCCAGTATCCTGTCATCCGACAGTGGCCAGGTGCCCCAGAAGGAATGAAAAGAACAGGTCATCATCAGGTGATGCATCCTGTCGCCCATTCACAGCTGCTGGCAAACAGAGGCTAGGGACACCATCCCTGCCCGTCCTGGCTAATAGCCATAGATGGACCTTACTGTGTGAGAGCACATTGTGAAATGCCATGTGCCTCCTTCAGCCAGGCTGCCCCTTGCCCTCCAGTGGAGTGGCTTCTGATCTGTTTGGTAGCCATTACCTTCTGAAAGATGCCAAGTTCATGATGATCTCCTAACCACGAGGCCATTGCTACATGCGAACCCGCATCTATTGAAACGGGTTCTGGAGGGACAGTCCATAGCTGGATCCAACCTGGCTCCACTCGAACAGGTTGTGGAAGAACCATCCAGAGCTGGATGCTGAGCCAGTTCCAATGGAACCGCGCTGTAGCTGGACGCTGATGGGGTTCTGGTGGAACAGCTTGTGCTCCAGTTACCCGGCTATCCAGCTGCCAGAAGCTGGCTTCGCGCTGCCAGAACCCCTCCTGCCTTTGTTCGCACAATAATAATGCCATCTGCACACGCACAGGGGGAGGCTCTACCAGCCGCTGGGGCTTTGCACAGCCCCACACGCAGCCCAGCAGTGAGATGAAGTGACAAAGGAGGCCACGGCTTGTCACGGGTGACAGGCCAGCTCCGTTTTGTGCACATGTCTGAGGAGACGGGCCCATAGACTGTCGCTGAATTTCCACCTGTACCTTCCCATCGCCTCCCACAGTGCTCTAACAGCCAGGAAAACGACTGTATAAACTACCTCGGGGCTCCATGGGGAGTTCTCTGCTGCAGAGTTCCCCAGGAAAGGGTTAATATGAAACATTAAACATAATTAACAGCTGCTAAGATCAGTGCCCTGCCCTCAGCCTACGATCAGCCAGTGAGAATGTCTCGTGATGATGTAATGCTTCAAGCTGGCCATGTCATTGGCTGGGCGCACTGTCCCTTGGTATCCTGCTGGAGACTTTTTGGGGATGAGTTTGGTAAAAGCTCCTCCTCCTTTAACCTTTTATAGGGCTGTGGTCTGCTCCCCTCTGTGTCACTTCTGGGGAAGGGCAATCAGACCTGACCACCATAACAACAGGGGCCAGGCAGATGTGAATGACCAACAGGCCCAGCTCTGCAGCTGACCACAAGGAGCAGGTCTGCAGCTTCCCAAGGGAAAGGATATGCGTAAGGAGAGGAGAGGGCTTGGAAGTCAGGCCTTAGGAAATAATCAAGGTGAAGCTGTAGAGATTAACCTCTTTGCTACTAAAAAAAAAAAGAGTACTTGTGGCACCTTAGAGACTAACAAATCTTCACTATTGACATCTCCAACCCAGCACATCCAGTGCAGGCAAAGGGCTACACAGGATAACAATTCCACTCTTAGCATCCAGGGGCAGGTGCACCTGTAACCTCTACAGCGGCAGGTTCAAATCCTGGCTCAGGACTGGGGAGAATGCATCATGTTGAAAAATGTGTTAACTAACATGATGTTAAGCCCTTTGTTCAGACAAGGACAGTGTCAATGACCAGCTAACGTATTTTTAAACCCGACTGTCTTTGCCCACACGGGCCACATCTACACAAGGCAAAAATAGTGGTTTTAACACACATTAAAATTCTAGCATCAGCAAGGCAAGATGCAGTTTTAACACTTGTTAGCTAATCAAAGGAAACCCCAGGCTCCCTGCTAGAGCTGTATTATAATCCAGATTGCCCCATCTACACTAGGATTGTAACACATCTGCTAAAAACACACACCTTTCTTCCTATTAAAGATGAGTCCATTAAGAGTCAAGTTGTGTTTAACATCATGCTAATTAAAATGTCTTACTTAACCCATTTGCTAACAGGATGCCTTTGCCTCAGTATAGACAAGGCCCTATGTGACAAAGGAAAAGTAAGAGTTGCGCTTCTCGTCCTAATTAATATCAGTCCTCAACACAAAACCACTGCAGGCACTGGCAATAAATTCATTATCTATCTATCTGGAAAGCCCAAGGTTTCTTTTCCGGTGGTTTGAACTCCAAGGGAATCTCTGAGTAAAGCTAGAAGAATGAACACAAGACTGACAGCCTGGAGCTCCTGACTTCTAATCCCAACTCTGCCACTGACTTGCTGTGTGATGTTGGTGAAGATCATGGCCCCTCTCTGTGCCTCAGTTTCCCCTCTGAAAAATGGGGATAATCAGACGCTCTCATCTCCTCCCAGGTAGGTTCTCAGGCTCAGCTCATTAGTGTTTTCAAAGGACTTGGAAGAAGTTAAGGGTTAGTGTTCTTACTTATTTATGAAGTAAAACTAACCACTAGATAGCACTGTTGTTCCACATACAGACAGCTGAACGAGCAGGTATTTGGCAATAGAAAGCCTGGATTTTAAAGGCAGCCTGCTCACCCAGCACTGCCCACCAGACAAGATGAGATGCCAGATGGGATCCACTGCAGTCGCTGGAGCCCGGCCAGACCTCCACTGCCCACAGCAAACCAAGAAAAAAAAAAACAAAAACAAAAAACAATAGCTGACAATTACATGGTGACTTTCAGTGGCAAAAATGATTTAAAAAGCCATATGTACAGGTGTCACTCCACCCACCATTGAACGGCAGCCACCTCTGGGGTGAAACATGGCAGCTTAACAGCAACACAGCAGCTCTTTGGAATGGGGAAAAGAAGACCCTATCTAATCAAGACTGTAGGGGGAATTAGGGAAGCAGCATGTAATTACCTGAGTTGGCATTTGACCCAGCCACCAGGGTACATGCCCTGACTCTTTATCATTTGAGGATCCTTTGTGGCCAAAAGTGGCTGGGACCTTGGGCTCACATCTTGTCTGAAATATGACACCTCCAACAGCTCTGCACCCACTAACGGGGCCCGGGGTAGAGGACTGACTCAGAGAGCGCCTCCTGCTGAGTCACCACCAGAGGCAGAGCCAGGGGGCCTCTGGGCTTTTGCATGTCAAGGAAATCCAAGTGATGTGTTATTTGCTGTTAGAAATTCCCCAGACACATGGATCCATCTCTCTCTGTAGCAGTGACTCATGGTCTCCGGCAGCATCTGTACAGAGGGCGTTTCCTGTTTCCCAAGACACCGTCAGAGGCAGCAGCCCATTCAGAGGGACTCAGCTGTTTGCCTGGGGTCTCCAGGGATCCCTGGAACGTCTGAGAGGCTGAAGAGAACATGTGGATGCTGAGGGCCCTGGGGCATCCATGGGATGTAGGTCATTTTGTATATCATAGGCTAACTGCAGCGTAAGGCACTTCACAGAGCCCAAGGCAACGGTGAGGCTGGCCTGACGGGGCCCTAACAGTACCTCTTGGCATCATTGCTCGAAAGGGCACCCCCTTCAAAGAGCAGATGGGCACCTCCCAACGCTCCAGAGTGCTAACTGCCTCAGGGCAGCACTCACAGCCCGCAAATCCCCATCTCCTTCCTTCCCAGATGGGTTCCCACCCGCTCTGGCAAGCTCTGCCCTCCTCAGAGAGGGCAGTGCCCACTGGGTCATGCGAGCCGGCTGGGGAGGGATTCCGGGGGATCCCCCAAAGGGGGAGCAGTTGGGGTGAGGGCCTGTGAAGAGGTGGGGTAAAGAGCAGTAAGGACGAGGCAGAGAAAGGGGGCAGGTTCGAGGGTGAGGGCTACGGGCTGAGACTTGGGCTGGTGCCTGGTGGGCAGCCCATGAGGAAGGCCTGTGCTCTCTGCTTGCTGCTTCCCCTGCCCTAGGCTACGCAGGGAAGTCAGGGGTGAGGGGCTGGGCCACGCAGTTCCATGGTGCATCTGTGCCCTTTGAATCCCGTGGGAATGTGGAGGTGGTAAATGTCACCAGCTGGGCCGCTGGGGCCAGGGCGCTCGTAAAATGCCTTTGTCTGTGGGAGAGGCTCTTTGGGCCTGGATAAAGGAGCCGCTGACCTCAGCCGTGGCAGCAATTCCAGCTGCCATGTGCCCCCACCCCCATGCCAGTGGCCTTCGCCCCGGCAGCCCCTTGGTTGGACCCCGCTGTAGAGCCCCGAGAGATGTCACGGTGCCATTTCCAATATAAAGAGCCGGCTTTGCCCCTGGGGGAGGGAGTATGGATTGCCCTTGTATTTAAGGAAGTGTAGCTGGGGGTGAGAGAATGGCACATTTCGTCTTCCTGGCCTTCCACGTGGGCACAGGAGTGGGAGCATGTCTGCCCGTCTCTGCGGCTGAGCCGTTTCAGGGCTCAGCGTCTTTCCCTCTTCTCTTTTGCTTTTCCTCTCCCGCCTTCCTGCTTTCTCTGCAAGTGGGAAACCATCTACGGGGCCTGGAAAGGGCGCCAGCCCCGTGGCAAGACCAGGGTGGGGAAACTCAGCTGGGCGATCAGGATGCTGCTCCTGGTGCCAGGAGTGGAGGCTGCAGAGTCGCGGCCCAAGGGGAGCTCTGGGAGCCCCACGGCCTGGGAGATTTAAAACCCAGCTGGACGAGACCATCCTGCTCCGGTCCCCATGAGGGTGGCGCTGGATGGGGTTTGGCAGGGATTTTCCTGCCCTAATGGCCGTGATTCTCCCCTCCACAGCACAAACACACTCAGGGCCGCTCCCAGCTGTTCCTGGGAGAAGAGGCCTGTCCCTTTAACGCGGCTGGCCTGGGAGCAGCAGTACAGCCTCATCAAACATTCAGGCTCAGTCCCTCCATTAGGGCCTTTTATAGCCATTAGCTCATGGAAGTAAATTACTGCTGAGGCCCACAGCTGCTTTGTGGCTGCCTGGGGTGTGCCCAGGGCAGGGTCCCTATTGCAGGGAGCAGGCAGGGGAGAAAGCATCCAAGTCAGATGCCGCAGAGCTCCCGGCCTTGGCACGACTGTGCACTGATCCTGGCCTGTTCCCCGCGGTGGTTCTACTCCAGGGCTGGCCCCGGGAATGTGGCGTGCAGGACACGGCAGCTGTGAGGCTGCGGCACAACCATGCAAGGAGCCAGAACCCCCACGAATCACCGCGATGTGGCCACACTGCAAAGGGGGTCCCGGCTTTATCTTGGGGCACTGTCCTGAGAGCTCAGCAGCAAGCACCCTGCCCAGTTGCCAGCACGGGTACGGACCTGCCTCCATCACGAGAGAGTCTGGCCGGGACCATCAGCTTGCTAGGAAGGGGAGAGGGGGCACCCTGGTACAAACAACCAGATGCTGACTGATCCCTTGCCTCGGCCTGCAGGAGCTCTGTGATCTCCCAGATCTTTGCCCAACAGGACTGCTAACCACAGGGGGTGCATTGGACAGAAGCCCCCACCAGGGTGTTCATGGAAGGCATGGCAAAGAGAGAAGAGAGCTGGCCAGTCAGCATGCTCCCTCCCCAGTGACACACCATGCAGCGTGGTATGCCTGGCATGCCCTCACCCATGCCCCAAGCCTCAGAGGCAGGTCTGGAGCGCTAGGGCAACGCAGGCAGTTCTCTCACTCAGGGACACGTGTGAGGGGCTGGGCCCTACGACTGCTGAAACCCAGCGCCAGGGCGGCGGGGTCCCACGACTGCAGGAGTCGGCAGGCACCGAGCGTTGGCCAAGCCCTTTCCTGCACTGTGCTCGCAATGTGCCTTCTCCCCCACCCTGAGTGTGGCTGTGTGCGCCCAATTTGTGTGCGCCAGATGTGCCCTGGCCAGGCGGGATTCGATCCTAATAGGGAGCCCATCCCCCTGCCCTTGCAGTGGAGGGTCCCAACATGCTTCACACACATCAGCGCATCTGCATCACTCTCCCCTTTTTACAAGAGGGGAAACCGAGGCACTGAGAGGGGAAATTGCTTTCCAGAGGCCACTGAGAACAGGTCCCACTCCTGACTCCCACCCTCCTGTTCTAACCACTAGACTACCCCATGTGGCACCTCTGCTCACATTTCTCTGCTTCCCTCTCCTCTGCTCCATCGCAGGAGGGCAATTCAGGCTCAGTCGGATCCATTCTTCCCCGGGTGCCCATATGCCCTGCTAACAGCTCCTTTCAGGGCCTCTACCAACACCACACCCAGGATTTGACCATCCAAAGCAATTTCTGAGACTTCTAGCAGGACAATGGTCTTGAGTTAAGCGATGCTGGTAAATATATTCTTGATAATTGATGGGGGGGGGATGCCCCCCATTCTCTTCTCCCCCACAGTGCACTCCACCCACCTCCCCCATGCTGCTCCCCGCTGGGCCAGCTCATGGAGCAAGCAAAGGGCCCTCTTGTGGTGTAACCGACTACCAAGCCTTCTCTCTGACGCCCAGTGTTCCCAGCATCCCGAGTCTGTACTGCGGGGGAAGCCCTGCGCTCTGCCCCACCGCCTGTCTTTCTGCCACAGGTCGCCGGCTGCCTCTGCTCCGGTGAACCCGTCACCTTCAGCTTTCGGGGGCCGCTCTGCCACGCTTCCCCCAAGAGCCACTGTCACGGGGTTCCGGAATAATTCATGGCTGAGCAAAGGCTGCGGAGCGCAACCTGACATGCTGCCGCATCAGCACAGCATGGCTGGCTCCACCCACCGGGAATCCCTGGGTGACCCACAGCCACTCGCTCTCCATTCTTCCCCATCACTGTCCCCTCGGAAGGCCCTAACATCCATTATCTTAAAAGATGAAGAAGGTAATGGAACCTCTCCCGCTGCTCACAGTCTTCTGCTTTATTCCCTGGTCGTGGGTGGCACTTCCTTGTAGCCCATTAGAGGCAGCCCTTGGGCCTCCAGTGCCTCTGAGGGTTAGTTCGGCCTCTCATCTCTTCAGGGCACACAAAGGTCATGCTCTGAACTTGTCCCGCGCTTCCAAACGCCCATGCGGACACGTCCTCAATGCCTCTCTTCACAGGGGGCAGTAACACCGGTGCCCCGGCTATTCCAGTAGAGTGAGGACAGCTTGCCCCTTTACAGATTACACCCAGTGCAGGATTCTTCTCCACTTCCTGTCCTCATCTGTTGTGCTAAGCACTGCTGTGCTCCGCCCCAGAGGTGGCTGCATGTCAGAGAGGGGGTTAAGTGACCCCAGTGTGTACATATAATGCGCTTAGGGTTCTTGGAATGAAAAGTGTTCCTGTAAACACCAGTAATTATTCCTCCCGCACAAGAGCCTAACCTCACACACTGCCTAAGCAACAGAACTGGTTCTGTAGCAACGACTGGGATGGGGAGAGGCCGGAACGGGAGAGGCTTGGCAAGCTCCACCCCAGCCATTCAGTGCGCAGCAGCAATCCGCCCAGAGCATTCGAGATCCATCTGTGCTCGTGGAGCACACCGGTTCCACTCCAGTGGCGCCCGCCACTCCCCACGTCCTCAGGAACTCAAGGGGAACTGGGTGGGTCAGGACATCAGGGTGGGAGAGGAGCTCCTGTTCCTGAGGCTACAAGTCCTAACCTAGGCCTGCCATGATGGAAAATCACTCTCATGGGGTGGCCCCTGGATGGAGAGAGGCACTGAGCAGCTTCCTGGCTGGCAGCTGCAGCTCCCACTCCCCTCAAGAAGGGGCCCCACAAGGACATTGCTGAGCAAGGGCGAGGGAGGCTCACCCCGCTGCACAGAGCCCTGGCCAGGCTCAGGGAAGGAGCCAATAGCATCAGGGCATTCGAGCAGATTAAGGATTGCGAGGTGCTGGTAATTGCTTTGCAGTATAAAAATAGGCCCTCCTTTATCCCTCGCCCTGATCTCCCACCCCCTACTGGCCCAGCTCCCCTCCCCGCACCAGCTGACAGATGCCACTTGCCCAGCCCCTTCTGCCAGGAGGAGGGCGGTAGGAAGCAGCTGCCACAGCTGGGATGGATCGGTCATGCCCAGCGAGTTGGGGGGCGGTGGGGTGGGGGCGCTCCTGCAGCACGGCAACGTCTCCTTTTGGTGGACGTGCATGCAAATGGTGCAATTCAGGTCACCAGTGAGGCTAACATGAGTGGCTCAGCCTTGTCCCGAATGGATGGTGGCTGACCTTGCAAGACCCCTGGAGCTCTGCTCAGGAGAGCACTGGGACTGCAACGATAGGAGGTACCAGGGGCACAGGCAGAGCTGTGTGCATAGGAAGCCCAGGGCTGGCAGGTACCCTGTGGGGCGCACCCGGGACTGACACAGCAGGGGATGCAAGGGTGTCATATTTCACAACTGCAATTCCTTAGCCCAGAACTCAGGGCACGTGAGGCTTTACACCAAGAGCACAAACAAAACGTGTTGCAAAACTGGATCCCAGCAGCTGGTCCTGCCGGCCCCGAGCTCCAAAAGCCCAGCCACTCTGTGTTCCACAGCAGGGCCAAAAGGTGCTCAAACAAGAATCCCGCTGTCATCTCTCCAGCTGCCACAGGACTGGCCCTAGTAAGCATGAGAAGGAGCTGGTCCCTGCAGCTCTCATCTCCCCTGCAGAAGCAGAGCACCCTGCATGAAGATCAAAGGGGAGCCGTTCATGCTGAGACCCACAGTCTGGCCTTGGGCCACAGCTACCATGGGACACTGTGGGTCACATTTAACCCTGTAGGCACCACGCTGCCCACCCCAATCTACCATAAACAACCCATCTGCCTGACAGGCCTTCTGGGGAACAAAGCTGCAGCCGGTACAGCCAAGAGCTGCCAAACCAATTCTATTTACAGCGGGACAGCTACAAAAATAAACAGAAGTGAGATTAGAAAATATCTGCTTCCCACACACTGCAAATGCCTCGGGTCACTGCTCTCCCTCTATCTGCGTTCCCCACATGTGGGGCTCCACTATATCTGGTCTCTCTGCACACCGGGCCTCCCTATAAATAACTAGAAAGAAAGGGTTCTCCTGGAGTTCACTAGGGGTGCCGTTCGCCTAGCGTTGTCCCTCTGCACAGGGGCGAGTTTTGCCCTGCAGGTCGTGTTTCACGACTGTATATCCAAGTTCACTAAACTGCACTGTTGCTATATCCCGGTTCAGTCCAAGAGACCCACTCCTGTGTTGACAGTGGGGTTTGGGGTAAAAAAGGATGCAGCAGGAGAAGCTCCATCTCCAGGTTCGCTGGGAGTGAGGGTTCACTGTTGAACCTCACTCTCTGGGCCCTGCACTATACTCCCGTTCACGAGAAGGAGCAGAAGGTCACGAGCACGTCTGCAAACTGGCTGGAGCTCTTGGGTTTGCTCTGGCAGGCCCAGCTAGAAACGGGGTTACAGGAGGAGTACATGCCTCTCTGGCTTTTCATGCTCTTTCCATTCCTTGTACCTTAGCTGAAAATGAAAATATGCTAACCTCTGCACCCACCACGCCTCTGTCCAGTCCACCAGCGCCCCCACTGACCCCCAGTTACCCCTTCCCCCCTACACCCCGTCCTCAGCACTGTCACCCACACAACTACCCCTTCCCCCTACACCCCGTCCTCAGCACTGTCACCCACACAACTACCCCTTCCCCCCTACACCCCGTTCTCAGAACTGCCACCCACACAACTACCCCTTCCCCCCACATCCCGTCCTCAGCACTGTCACCCACACAACTACCCCTTCCCCCCACACCCTGTCCTCAGCACTGTCACCCACACAACTACCCCTTCCCCCATACACCCCGACCTCAGCACTGTCACCCACACAACTACCCCTTCTCCCCACACCCCTTCCTCAGCACTGTCACCCACACAACTACCCCTTCCCCCCTACAACGCGTTCTCAGAACTGCCACCCACACAACTACCCCTTCCCCCTACACCCCGTTCTCAGCACTGTCACCCACACAACTACCCCTTCCCCCCACATCCCGTCCTCAGCACTGTCACCCACACAACTACCCCTTCCCCCCTACACCCTGTCCTCAGCACTGTCACCCACACAACTACCCCTTCCCCCATACACCCCGACCTCAGCACTGTCACCCACACAACTACCCCTTCTCCCCAAACCCCGTCCTCAGCACTGTCACCCACACAACTACCCCTTCCCCCCTACACCCCGTCCTCTGCACTGCCACCCGCACAACTACTCCTTCCCCCCTACACCCCGTCCTCAGAACTGTCACCCACACAACTACCCCTTCCCCCCACACCCCGTCCTCAGCACTGTCACCCACACAACTACCCCTTCCCCCCACACCCTGTCCTCAGCACTGTCACCCACACAACTACCCCTTCCCCCATACACCCCGACCTCAGCACTGTCACCCACACAACTACCCCTTCTCCCCACACCCCTTCCTCAGCACTGTCACCCACACAACTGCCCCTTCCCCCTACACCCCGTCCTCAGCACTGTCACCCACACAACTACCCCTTCCCCCCTACACCCCGTTCTCAGAACTGCCACCCACACAACTACCCCTTCCCCCTACACCCCGTCCTCAGCACTGTCACCCACACAACTACCCCTTCCCCCTACACCCCGTCCTCAGCACTGTCACCCACACAACTACCCCTTCCCCCCTACACCCCGTCCTCAGAACTGCCGCCAACACAACTACCCCCTCCCCCCTACAACCCGTCCTCTGCACTGCCACCCACACAACTACCCCTTCCCCCCTACACCCCGTCCTCAGAACTGCCGCCAACACAACTACCCCCTCCCCCCTACACCCCGTCCTCTGCACTGCCACCCATACAACAACCCCTTCCCCCTACACCCCGTCCTCAGCACTGTCACCCACACAACTACCCCTTCCCCCCTACACCCCGTCCTCAGCACTGTCACCCACACAACTACCCCTTCCCCCCTACACCCCGTTCTCAGAACTGCCACCCACACAACTACCCCTTCCCCCTACACCCCGTCCTCAGCACTGTCACCCACACAACTACCCCTTCCCCCCTACACCCCGTACTCAGCACTGTCACCCACACAACTACCCCTTCCCCCCTACACCCCGTCCTCAGAACTGCCGCCAACACAACTACCCCCTCCCCCCTACACCCCGTCCTCAGCACTGTCACCCACACAACTACCCCTTCCCCCCTACACCCCGTCCTCTGCACTGCCACCCACACAACTACCCCTTCCCCCCTACACCCCGTCCTCAGCACTGTCACCCACACAACTACCCCTTCCCCCCACACCCCGTCCTCAGCACTGTCACCCACACAACTACCCCTTCCCTCCACACCCCGTCCTCAGCACTGTCACCCACACAACTACCCCTTCCCCCTACACCCCGTCCTCAGCACTGCCACCCACACAACTGCCCCCTTCCCCCTACACCCCGTCCTCAGCACTGTCACCCACACAACTACCCCTTCCCCCCTACACCCCGTCCTCAGCACTGTCACCCACACAACTACCCCTTCCCCCCTACACCCCGTCCTCTGCACTGCCACCCACACAACTACCCCTTCCCCCCTACACCCCGTCCTCTGCACTGCCACCCATACAACTACCCCTTCCCCCCTACACCCCGTCCTCAGCACTGTCACCCACACAACTACCCTCTCCCCCCTACACCCCGTCCTCAGCACTGTCACCCACACAACTACCCCTTCCCCCCTACACCCCATCCTCAGCACTGTCACCCATACAACTACCCCTTCTCCCCTACACCCCGTCCTCAGAACTGCCACCCACACAACTACCCTTTCCCCCTACACCCCGACCTCTGCACTGTCACCCACACAACTACCCCTTCCCCCCTACACCCCGTCCTCAGAACTGTCACCGACACAACTACCCCTTCCCCCTACACCCCATCCTCTGCACTGTCACCCACACAACTACTCCTTCCCCCTACACCCAATCCTCAGCACTGTCACCCACACAACTACCCCTTCCCCCCTACACTCCGTCCTCAGCACTGCCACCCACACAACTACCCCTTCCCCCCTACACCCCGTCCTCAGCACTGTCACCCACACAACTACCCCCTCCCCCCTACACCCTGTCCTCAGCACTGCCACCCACAGAACTACCCCTTCCCCCCTACACCCCGTCCTCAGCACTGTCACCCACACAACTACCCCCTCCCCCCTACACCCTGTCCTCAGCACTGCCACCCACAGAACTACCCCTTCCCCCCTACACCCCGTCCTCAGAACTGTCACCGACACAACTACCCCTTCCCCCTACACCCCGTCCTCAGCACTGTCACCCACACAACTACCCCCTCCCCCCTACACCCTGTCCTCAGCACTGCCACCCACAGAACTACCCCTTCCCCCCTACACCCCGTCCTCAGAACTGTCACCGACACAACTACCCCTTCCCCCTACACCCCATCCTCTGCACTGTCACCCACACAACTACTCCTTCCCCCTACACCCAATCCTCAGCACTGTCACCCACACAACTACCCCTTCCCCCCTACACTCCGTCCTCAGCACTGCCACCCACACAACTACCCCTTCCCCCCTACACCCCGTCCTCAGCACTGTCACCCACACAACTACCCCCTCCCCCCTACACCCTGTCCTCAGCACTGCCACCCACAGAACTACCCCTTCCCCCCTACACCCCGTCCTCAGCACTGTCACCCACACAACTACCCCTTCCCCCTACACCCCGTCCTCAGCACTGTCACCCACACAACTACCCCTTCCCCCCACACCCGATCCTCAGCACTGTCACCCACACAACTACCCCCTCCCCCCTACACCCTGTCCTCAGCACTGCCACCCACAGAACTACCCCTTCCCCCCTACACCCCGTCCTCAGCACTGTCACCCACACAACTACCCCTTCCCCCTACACCCCGTCCTTAGCACTGTCACCCACACAACTACCCCTTCCCCCCTACACCCCGTCCTCAGCACTGTCACCCACACAACTACCCCTTCCCCCCACACCCTGTCCTCAGCACTGTCACCCACACAACTACCCCTTCCCCCATACACCCCGACCTCAGCACTGTCACCCACACAACTACCCCTTCTCCCCACACCCCTTCCTCAGCACTGTCACCCACACAACTACCCCTTCCCCCCTACAACGCGTTCTCAGAACTGCCACCCACACAACTACCCCTTCCCCCTACACCCCGTTCTCAGCACTGTCACCCACACAACTACCCCTTCCCCCCACATCCCGTCCTCAGCACTGTCACCCACACAACTACCCCTTCCCCCCTACACCCTGTCCTCAGCACTGTCACCCACACAACTACCCCTTCCCCCATACACCCCGACCTCAGCACTGTCACCCACACAACTACCCCTTCTCCCCAAACCCCGTCCTCAGCACTGTCACCCACACAACTACCCCTTCCCCCCTACACCCCGTCCTCTGCACTGCCACCCGCACAACTACTCCTTCCCCCCTACACCCCGTCCTCAGAACTGTCACCCACACAACTACCCCTTCCCCCCACACCCCGTCCTCAGCACTGTCACCCACACAACTACCCCTTCCCCCCACACCCTGTCCTCAGCACTGTCACCCACACAACTACCCCTTCCCCCATACACCCCGACCTCAGCACTGTCACCCACACAACTACCCCTTCTCCCCACACCCCTTCCTCAGCACTGTCACCCACACAACTGCCCCTTCCCCCTACACCCCGTCCTCAGCACTGTCACCCACACAACTACCCCTTCCCCCCTACACCCCGTTCTCAGAACTGCCACCCACACAACTACCCCTTCCCCCTACACCCCGTCCTCAGCACTGTCACCCACACAACTACCCCTTCCCCCTACACCCCGTCCTCAGCACTGTCACCCACACAACTACCCCTTCCCCCCTACACCCCGTCCTCAGAACTGCCGCCAACACAACTACCCCCTCCCCCCTACAACCCGTCCTCTGCACTGCCACCCACACAACTACCCCTTCCCCCCTACACCCCGTCCTCAGAACTGCCGCCAACACAACTACCCCCTCCCCCCTACACCCCGTCCTCTGCACTGCCACCCATACAACAACCCCTTCCCCCTACACCCCGTCCTCAGCACTGTCACCCACACAACTACCCCTTCCCCCCTACACCCCGTCCTCAGCACTGTCACCCACACAACTACCCCTTCCCCCCTACACCCCGTTCTCAGAACTGCCACCCACACAACTACCCCTTCCCCCTACACCCCGTCCTCAGCACTGTCACCCACACAACTACCCCTTCCCCCCTACACCCCGTACTCAGCACTGTCACCCACACAACTACCCCTTCCCCCCTACACCCCGTCCTCAGAACTGCCGCCAACACAACTACCCCCTCCCCCCTACACCCCGTCCTCAGCACTGTCACCCACACAACTACCCCTTCCCCCCTACACCCCGTCCTCTGCACTGCCACCCACACAACTACCCCTTCCCCCCTACACCCCGTCCTCAGCACTGTCACCCACACAACTACCCCTTCCCCCCACACCCCGTCCTCAGCACTGTCACCCACACAACTACCCCTTCCCTCCACACCCCGTCCTCAGCACTGTCACCCACACAACTACCCCTTCCCCCTACACCCCGTCCTCAGCACTGCCACCCACACAACTGCCCCCTTCCCCCTACACCCCGTCCTCAGCACTGTCACCCACACAACTACCCCTTCCCCCCTACACCCCGTCCTCAGCACTGTCACCCACACAACTACCCCTTCCCCCCTACACCCCGTCCTCTGCACTGCCACCCACACAACTACCCCTTCCCCCCTACACCCCGTCCTCTGCACTGCCACCCATACAACTACCCCTTCCCCCCTACACCCCGTCCTCAGCACTGTCACCCACACAACTACCCTCTCCCCCCTACACCCCGTCCTCAGCACTGTCACCCACACAACTACCCCTTCCCCCCTACACCCCATCCTCAGCACTGTCACCCACACAACTACCCCTTCCCCCTACACCCTGTCCTCAGCACTGCCACCCACAGAACTACCCCTTCCCCCCTACACCCCGTCCTCAGCACTGTCACCCACACAACTACCCCTTCCCCCTACACCCCGTCCTCAGCACTGTCACCCACACAACTACCCCTTCCCCCCACACCCGATCCTCAGCACTGTCACCCACACAACTACCCCCTCCCCCCTACACCCTGTCCTCAGCACTGCCACCCACAGAACTACCCCTTCCCCCCTACACCCCGTCCTCAGCACTGTCACCCACACAACTACCCCTTCCCCCTACACCCCGTCCTTAGCACTGTCACCCACACAACTACCCCTTCCCCCCTACACCCCGTCCTCAGCACTGTCACCCACACAACTACCCCTTCCCCCCACACCCCGTCCTCAGCACTGTCACCCACACAACTACCCCTTCCCCCTACACCCCGTCCTCAGCACTGTCACCCACACAACTACCCTTTCCCCCTACGCCCCATCCTCTGCACTGTCACCCACACAGCTACCCCCTCCCCCCTACACCCCGTCCTCCGCACTGTCACCCACACAACTACCCCTTCCCCCTACACCTCATCCTCTGCATCAACACTCCCACGCGCCCCCCACCGCAATGTCACCCCCTACACACACACACCCCTATCCTTCACTCACTTCACCACCTCCCCGTGCACAACCACCCCCTCTCGCTGCGACCACCCACCTGCCACAGCCACCCACCCCATGCTACTATGCACCCCTTCTCCCCCCCCACACACACACCCACAGCTGCCCCCCCCCAGTGCATGCTCTGGTTGCAGGCTCCCCGCCCCCCAGCCATGTGCCAGGGTGTGTGACCCACAGCCTGGCCACCACCATGCACCGGGTCACAACGTTTGGAGAAGGCGGGTGTAGGGGCTGGTGGCGGGGGCGTCAGGCAGCTGGGGGGACCGGGAAAGAGGAGGGTCAGGCGGGGAGCAAATCTGTGTGTGTGTGTGTGTGTGTGTGTGTGTCTCTCTCCCCCCCCCCCCCCCGCTCCCGTTTCAATGGCGCTGGGCGGCCCCTGGTGCGACCCACGCCGCGGGGGCGGCCGCCTTCCAGCGGCAGCAGCAGGCTCGGGAGCTTTGTCTGCCCCGGGCACCGAGCTCTCCTCCCTCCCGGGGCCGGGCACCACCCCTCCCGGCCGCCCCTCGCCCACTGGCCCTGTGCTCATCGCTGCCTCCCCCCAGCCCAGCCATGCGGGGGGGGGGGGAGAGGAGGGGGCGTGTCCCATCCCCCTCCGGGGCGGGGCGGCTGCAGCCCCGGGCCCCCTCCGCTGGCACAAGGCTCCCCCCCGCCCCCCCGCAGCCCTGACTGTATTTTTCCATTACCCCATCCCCGGCCCCGCCTCCGGCTCCCACGTGCGCCGGTCCCCCCCCGGCCGTGGTCCGGCGCATGTGTGGGGCGAGGGGGGGGAGCCCCTGTGCGCCCCCCCCCTCCTGCAGCCCGGCCGGTGGGAATCAGCGGGCAGGTCCGTCGCGCCCCTCAGCCCCAGCTCCGCGGGGGGGGGGGGTTTCGAGGGGTCCATTGATCCGAGCCAGCCCCCTGCGCGGGGTGCGGCAGCCCCCAGCTGAGGGGCAGGGGGGCTCGGGGGGGGGAATCGGAGGCTAAAGGAGGGGAGCCGCTATAAGCGCCCCGCCCCACACCCCCCCCCGCCCGAGCGCCCTGCCCCACACCCCCCCCCCCGCCCGAGCGCCCTGCAAAGCCCGCCAGCCCCCCGGGGACATGCGCTCAACGCCGCCCGCCCCCGCCGCCGCCGAGCCCCGGGCCCGCAGCGCGTAACCCGCGGTCCCAGCTCGCGTCCCGGCGCGGGGCGTCGCTGCAAAGCCCCGGCTCCCCGCGGCTGCTCCGGGAAGGGGCCCTGGGGCGGCTCGCCCGCTCCCCGGCGGAGGGGCGGGCGGTGCGTGCACGGGGGAGAGGCGCTGTCTGCTCTGGGGGCTGCTGCTGGGATCCTCTCCTCGGGGCTGCGCTCCCCGGGGTGCCCCCAGGCCGGGCAGCTCCGCCGCCTCCTCCCCCTCTGTGTGTCTCTCTCTCCCTGGGGCGCTGCTTGCCTTGGTGCCGCTCGCACTCCCCAGGCTGGTCTCCCGCTTCTCTTCCCGGATCTCTGCTCCCCTCAGTGGTGCTGGCTCCCGGGGCTGGGAAACTCTCCCCCTGGAGTCCGGCTCCCGCAGCCGGGCTCGCTTAGCTCGCTCGCTCTCTGTCTGCTTCCCGGTCCCCGGCTCTCTGCTCCCCTCAATGCTGCTGGCTCCCGGGGCTGGTTTAGCTCTCTCCCCCTCTCTCTGTCTCCTCCTCCTCTTCTTTCTCCTTCTCCCTCTCCCTTTTTATCTGTCTCCTTCTTCCCTTTTCTCCAAGATTTCTACCGCAGCCCAAGGCACCCCAGATCTCGGCACCCCTGGGTGCTGCCTGCTGGCCCCCCTCCCAGATCTCGGCGCCCCTGGGTGCTGCCTGCTGGCCCCCCTCCCAGATCTCGGCGCCCCTGGGTGCTGCCTGCTGGCCCCCCTCCCAGATCTCGGCGCCCCTGGGTGCTGCCTGCTGGGCCCCCTCCCAGATCTCTGCTCCCTGGGTGCTGCTGGCAGAGATGCTCTCCCACCCACTTATCTCTGTCCCCCAGGCACTGGTGCAGGGTTTGTGCAGGGGTGCGAGCACACACCCACCCACAGAGGTGTTGTGCTGGAAGGGGTCTCCCTGAGACTCCCAGTCAGTGAGAGCTCAGGAGCGCTCCAGCCATTGCTGGAGGGAGAGGGTTGCATTACCCTGCTCTCGCCCTGGGGGTCCAGCCTGGGCTGCAGAACAGCCAGGCAATACCAGTTCTCCAGGGGAGACCCTGTGCGTGGGAGAAGGAGGTGGGGGAAGCAACCAGGACAGCTCCAGAGCCCCCAGCCCAGCTGCTCATTCTACAGAGCAAGCAGCCCCCCCACTCGTCCCCCTCCTGCTGCCTGCGGTAACAGAAACCTACGCTCCGCACAGAACACAGGCCAGGGTGGGAGGCAGGTGTTGCTTTGCCGCAGGGATGACCTGTTCTGGGCCGTGCCCTACAATACACAGCACACAACACCGATGCGCACGTACTGCATACAACCACCCTGCGCCGGGGCTCAATTGAGCAGGCAACTAGCTGCCCCAGCAACGGCCTGTTTGGCGGGCCCCAGTCTGTGACGCACTCTCTTCTATATGCCACAGAGTTCAGGGTGCGGCAGAACAAAGCCCCGGCCTTCCTAGCTGCCACAGCGCTGGCCACTTGGAGCGTCGCAGAGACAGCTGGATCCAGAGGCCAAATATACATCCCCATGCAGAGGAGGCATAAGCAGGGGGTGGGCTCGGTGGACCAGAAAGCCCCACAGCCCAGCTGGGAGGAGAGGAAGGGTGGCCCTGTGGTGAGCTGCAGCTTCTGGGAGAAATGTTAGAACGTCCCAGTGCAAAAGGGGAAGAAATGACCGGGCCAGTTTGCTGAGGAAGGACAGCCCAGAGGCCAGGGCACCAGCCTGGCGTTCGGAAAGTGGACGTTCAATTCTTCCAGAAACCCGGCTGTGTGACCTTAAATGAGAACGAGGGCCCTGACTCACCTCCCAGGGGCACTGCGAGAATAAAAACATGATTTCTTTGTGATATGCTTCGATACTACAGCAGTGGGGCCATGTGAGTACCGTAGCTAGGTAAGTACCCTGGAGACATGAGTCCTGGTGAGCACGTGTGAAGCACTCCGGTTAGAATGGCCCCACTCCAGGATCTTTATCCACTGTCTTAGTAACCCATAGATGCTTCTAGTGGGAGCCAGGGCAGTGTTATACAACTCTTAACAGCCCCCTACTAGAGATCAGCAGCAGGGTTTGAACGTGGCATCTGCGGCACCAAACCACAGACCTCTACCAATTGTGCTAAGGGACTACATTAGCTAGAAGCAGTAGCAGGTTGTTATCTTCTGTATGGACCAGCCTGGGGAGTGGCACAAGCTGCACACTGAGCACGCCTGTTTCATCGTCATGTCAATGAGCCTGTGGTTTTCGCTCTAGCCGGCAGCACCTACCAGGTCTCCCGCAAGGCCCTGCCATTCCTCACCGGCTGACTCACTGCCAGGGGGCTGTGTGCATGGCACCTGCGCTCATCTCCTCGCCTGCAAGCCTTTCAGAAGTGCCTGCTCCCCACGCCGGGGCTGTCAGAATATACTCAGGCCTTGGACGCAGCAGGGGTCAAACCCACCTGACTTCATCGATCAAACTGGCTAGAGGAGCAACTCTTGGCTCCGTTCCTGGGGGATTTGGGTTGGGCCGGGGAATTTCCCAGCCTCCTGATCTGGGCGACCCAGCCCACAATAAATACACAATAAATCACAATAAAACAAATGTGCCTTGGAAATCTTCCCACTCCAGTGCCTTACTGAGCAGCTCATCACCTCCCCAGGCTGCCCAACGCCAGGCATCTCATAGCCGGGCTGGCAGAAGGGCATGGATTATTTGGCATCCAAATGTCCTTAACCCAATATTATCCTGAGTGGGCCATGGAGAAGTTCCAAGATGACCCCACTCCTGGCTCAAGTCCGTCATGTACGATTCTTCCAGCTGCAGAGATGGCTCATCTGTCCTTGGACCACTGGTTTGGACCAGAGGGTGCCCCATATACTAACACTGTCCATGGCAAAGGACCAAATTGGTATGGGGGGAAAAGGGAGAGGAGAGACAAAATTTCCTCTCCCCACCCAAGAAATCCACCTTTTTAATTTTTTGCATGAATGTGGTGATGTGCTGACAGCTTTCGAACCTGAGACCTCCACCCCACAACTGGGGCAGCCTGGGTATTATCAACAGGACAAGCTTAGCAATGGTCCGCCTACCAGCTCATCGCTGTCCTGGATGCATGGCCACGGGTCTGGACGGAGACCCACCAACCTCATTCCGTGCAGGGCAAGCGATGGCTGGTTGTTGCTGACCCGGGCTGGATGCAAACCAGTGAGCTGGGGTGAACAGCTCCAACCCCCCTCCCCAGTTCCCACTTAGAGCACTCTGTGCCCCACTCCGAGTCCCCCTGGCCCTCCCACAACTGGACTTGGCAGCCAGGGCTTGTGTTCGGGGTCTGTAGGTCCCGAGAGAGCTGCCCTGGCAATCCTATAACCACCTATGGCTGGGACTGCTCAGACAGTATCTCTTCCAATCCCCCTCAGGTCTGCTGATGAAGCTACAACAGAGGCCAGGGTATGAACGAGCCAGCAGTTCTCCCCGCTCATCCGCACCGGGCTCCACCCCCTCGTGTAGGGGGCCTCTGCAGATCACAGGAGCAGGCCCTATATGCCTTGGAAAGCAATAGAGAGGGCAAAGGAGGAGGAAGGCACAGGCTCAGTGGCGGATGTAGAGTTAGCAGGGCCCTGTGCACAGCTTCATTTTCGGGGGGGGGCCCCCCCTCGGGACCCAGCCAAGAAAAAGAACATTCTCTCTTATCCCCCACCCCCTGTTTTCCATTCTGTTTTTCTTCCTCCTTCTCCTATATTATAAGTAATAAGAAGTAAATGACAATAAAGTGAGGTACCTTGATTGGGGCAGGGGATTGGGATGCAGGAGAGGGTGCGGGGGTTGGGCTCTAGGAGGGAGTTTGAGTGCTGGGTGCGGGCTCTGGGCTGAAGCAGGGGGTTGGGATGCGGGAGGGGGTGAAGGGTGTGGGCTGCAGGATCTGGGCTGGGACAGGGGGCTGGCGGGTGGGAGGGGTGAGGGGTGCAGGCTCTGGGAAGGATTTTGGGTCCAGGGTGGAGGCTCTGGGCTGGGGCAGGGGGTTGGGGTGTGGCAGGGGGTAAGGGGTGCAAGTGCCACCCGGCAGCTCCCATTGGCTGCAGTTCCCGGCCAATGGGAGCTGTGGAGTCGGTGCTCGGGGCGGGAGGGAGGCAACGCCAGCAGCCTTAGCCCTGCTGCTGGCACATCTCTGCGTGCGCCTTGGGGAGGAGGGGGGCAGTGGGTCTCCGAGCACTGCCTGGGGCGGGGGCAGTATGCGGAGCCCCCTTCCCCCTTCCAGGGGCACACAGAGATGTGCCAGCAGCCGTTGGCTTCCGGGAGCGGCATGGGGCCACCGGCTGGGACTCAGGGGCAGGGTGTCAGGTGTGATGTGTCCTGCATTTTGAGGGCCCCACATCATTGGGGGCCCCATGCCACCGCACTGTTTGTTTCATGGTCTATCCGCTTCTGCACAGGCTCTGGGGAGGGTTTCAAAAGTCCTCCACCAGCCTCGTCACACGAATCAGCATTTCCAGGGTGGAGATCAGACGGAGCAATGAAGGAGGCCAGCCGGGAGCATAGGTGCTGGGACTAGGGGCAGGGTGGATAAACATCAATGATTTTTTTTAAAATTTTTTTTAAAAATCAGATTTTTTTTAAAAAATTGGATTTTTTTTTAATTTAAATTGGATTTTTTTGATAAAATGCTTTTTGAGGAAAAAACCTATCTCAAGATAGTTTTAATGAAGATACCTTATAGCTCAAAGATGTCTCATCACGGATTTGGGATTATAATTCTAATTCTATAATATGAGACAATATATTCATGTAATAAGAAAAGTTTTATAAATGAGTTCCAATAGTTGATGGATTAGGGACCCAATCTTGTGGAGTTCCAGGGGCTTCTGTACAGATTATTTAGGTGAATCTTTCTCTCTACCCAGTGGGACCCAGTGCTCAGTCTAGAAGATCCCATCAGAGAGGCTTAGTTTTGCCGTTCTCAAACTGCGGATTTGTGTCTCCAGAGGTAACATGCTTGTTAACAGCAAAAATGTTTTAAAATAAATAAATAATATAGAGAGGTGAGAAATAACAGACCTCAACCCTATTGTCCCTCTGCAAATCTGTGTTCACAGCGTCAATCCCTTACCTCTTTCTCAAAGTGCAAAGTTTCAACCAGTTCAATGAACAGAAGATTGGTGGGGACGGAATAGATCTGGGCCAGGAGAAGAAGTCTGGCGAGAAATGTGAGAAGGGAGAGACAGGCAGTAGAAACAAAAGTGTAACTGTTTGAGCAGCATATTCCAGAATGCACTTTTATGTAGAAACCCATGATTAAATCAAGCCTTCCTGACTAGTGATTTAAATCATGTCAAATCCACCCTGACTAGGGGTGCTGGGGGTGCTACCGCACCCCCTGGCTGGAAGTGGAGTCCAGCATAGGCAGCATTCACAGTTTGGCTCAATGATTCTCAGCACCCCTGCTATACAAATTGTTCCAGCCCCCCCGGCCGGGAGCGCAGGGCCTGGAAGGAATGAACATCCCAGCTAAGGTGGGGCAGGCAGTTGGGAAATGCACCCTCTCCATGCTTCCCAGGCTGGCCCAGGGAGCAGCAGAACTGAGCAGGCGGAGGGCAGCTAGACCAGGGCCGGCACAGACAGATGGCCCAGCTTGCCCTGCCCGTGCCCTTGGGAGGTCACTCTAAGCCCCTTAGCACCTCTGCTGCAGGTCCCTTTGGCACCGTTGTCATGTGAACGCGCCCCTGCTGGAGGCTAGACCGAGATCCTGCTGATTTCGCTGCCCAACTCTCCAAGGGCACCGACTTACAGTCCCCTGGGCTGGATCTGAACCGATCAGTGAGAGACAACAGGCTCTGGCATCCTGTCGCCAGTCCCTGAGCATACCTCCCCTTCCCCGCCATCAGCACCGAGCGAGGTTCCCTCCTTAATCTGCTTTTAATGCTGCAGCTTAAGGCCTCCCGTCTTGTGACTCCCTTGGCCCTTGGGCGCTGTCTGTCACAAAGCCACGCAGCCAGCAGCCTGGCAGTCCACCCCCCTTTCTGCCCCCACTGGCGCTCAGCAGCGCTCGGTGATGAGCAGCCACAGGGGGCTCTGGTCCCACCGCCTGGCAACATGCAGCCACGTGGTGCTCCCATGCAAACACCGGGTAACGTACAGCCACACAGGAGCACGGCGACGTGGGGCTCACACAGAGCTGCATTAGAGACACATGCGGCTCTTGGCACATTCCCTTCGCCAGCTAATAATGACTCCTTTCACCCAATGATCTCAAAGCACGTTCGCTGAGTTTATTTTTCATAACCACGCAGGTCATTTTGTTCTGGCGTAAGAGATGGGGAAACTGAGGCACAGGGAAGGGCTGGGGTTTGCCCAGAGTCACACAGTGAGTCAGGGGTAAAGCTGGCAATAGAACCCAGGAGTCCTGGCTCCTTGTTCGAGCCACTCGATGACAGTGTGAGAGCGTGCACCCTTCTACCCAGTCCCTTGTGAACGACCTAACGCGCAGCGACGTATCTGATCAGATCGCCGCCCGGCTCAAGCCTCCCTCAACCCTGGCTGAGCTTGAGAAAGAACCGATCCTGCCCCCGGAGAAGGGAAACCCAGCGGCAGGTTTGGCTCTCGTAAAGTCCCTGCCAGCAGAACGGCTCTGCCCAGCTCTGCAGAGGGTAGAGAGCGGGTGGGGAAGAAAGTATCTCCCAACAGGGCGGTGTGGCAGATCTCCGATGCGATAAAGCTAAAAATAAGCCGGCGTGAGCTCAGCTGCTTTGTTGCTGACTACAATGGCTGGGGATATTTTTAGCTGTGGTGGACTTAGCTGCAGGGCTGCTCGGGAACCCCTGGGGACCCCCACAATCCCAGGAGCTGCAGGGTGGCTCCAGGGGTGCTGTGGACACGGTAACTTTAGAAACAAAACACAAACAGCACACCTTCCCTCCCTGGCTGACTCACTTCACATCCCTTCGCTCTCTCCCTCTCCCTGTGCCTCCCAGTGTATTACTAACCCCAAGCACTCCAAAACCAGGAGGCAGGTCCCCAAGACATGAGGTTTTCAAGCCTATTAAACGCTGGTTTCTGTTTATTTGCCGCTTGCCACTTGAGGATTTACAGGTCATTTTTTCCAGCTTGTCCCCTCCATTGTGGGGGCTAGAGAGGGAGCATCTCTCCAAATCACGGGACTCCAGGAGACAGGGCTTTAAGGAAAACCCCCAAGTGCCACAAGACTAGTGATGAGATCGTGGGAGCTGGCAGGGCTGCACCCCCTCTCCATCTCCTTGCCAGCATGGCAAAGTCCCCGCACGTCTTCACCAGAGCTCTGTGTCCGGGGCAGGCTTCTCAGGGTGACACCCCATGCCCGTCTGGGACTTGGTGGCCCAGCTGCTGTTGCACCCCTTTCCCTGGGCCAGCAGCATTTCAACTTGGCACCATCCGCAGGCTGCTCTCTTGCCTGACCTAGAGGGTTAACTCCATTGGCGGGGAGCAGTAGTTGGCTGTTGTCCTCTAGCGACAGGGATGCGGCACACCCTGGGCTGGCGTGGGTGACGCTGCCAGGGGCTGCAGGGCTGTTTCGGTGGCTCACTCAGTCTCCCCTCCACCAACCCCTCTCCCTCCCCTTCGCTCTGTGTGTCTCTTTCTACCCCTCTTCTCCTCCACCACCCCCTGCTGCTACTATCTTTCCTGTCCGCTGCCCACCCAGGCACTCTGCTGGGTGTGAGCCCACCGCTGCCTGGCAGGGGCGGGAGGCAGTGCAGTTCCTGGCTTGCTCTGCTTGCGAAAGGTCCCCAGCTTTCCCAGCCTCGCCTGGCTTCAGCATGACCCTGGCCCAGCCCCACAGAGCTAGCCTGCTCTCCGTCTGGCTGAGCACTGTGGCTCCATTCCCAGCACCAGGGCCATCTGCAAGAGGAAGGGCCAAGAACATTCAGGATAAAAATAGCCATTCTGGAGAAGGAGCTGGGAGCGCGGCTTTTAATAACAAGGGCGTGTCCCTCTTAAAGGCATAGCACATGGGCTAGGCATGCTCCCCTGGCCAAACCCCAGTCCTGTCTGGCTCTAGGTGCCCACATCCGACACCAGAAACAGGAGAGACCGGCCAGGTCCTCCAGTCCATCCTGCTGTGTGCTCCATGTGACTAGAGTCTGGGGGCTCAGGCAGGGCACAGATGTGTTAGTAGTCAGGGCAGGACGCGGTTTTGTTCCCAGCTCTGTCATTGCCCCCCCCCCCCCGCGCTCCTTTTGTGGCCTTGGGCAAGTGAATGAGGCTCACCATGCCTCAGTTTCCCTCTCTGTAAAATGGGGATACTGAGAGCCGCCCTTCTTTGTGTCATGCTCTGAGAGCCTCTGATGGGAAGCAACAGAGCAACAGAGCATATATTGTGTGTGGGGGGGGTGAGATTTCAATGCCACTGTATTCACATGATCCCCCAAGATCCAGCATTCACACACATGCCCCCCCCCACCCCCGGCCACAGTGAAATAGCTGGCCCAGGCAAATCCAGTAGAGGGGAAGACTGGGAAGCTGGCCAAACCGTCGGCACTAAACGGGGTCTTTTCTTCCCCTTGGGAAGTGGCGGAAGTGCCCATCTTAGTGGTATTGGGGGTGAGGCAGCAGAGGAGGAAGGGTCTTCCTGGGGCTGCTGGGGAGAGGAATTTGTCCAGGGAGCTGTGGGGATTGCAATGGAGCGTGTGGCGTGCTGGGCCTTGGTGTCTCCCCAGCCTGCTCCGGGCGAGCTTCAAAGAGCAAACCTGGACAACGGGCATGTCAACGGCCCATCCGGCACCCTGGCTTTGGGCCAAAGCGGGGCACAAATGCCCATGCTCTGCATGCTTCCTGATTCCAGCCCACACCCTCCCCGGATGCAGGGGGTGTTCAGGGCACCTGGCAGAAACCTCCCCCGCCTGGCAGCTGCTGGGAAGGAGGGAGGGAGCTTGGAAAGCGGAGCTGCCGTTGAGTTTTGTTAAAGGGCAAGGAAAAAGATAAAGCAGCTTCTACTCCCTAAAATAAGGTCATTGCAAACCTCCCCTCCGAGGGGGCGGGCAGGCCGGTCCGCTCAGATTTGACTATGTTAGGATGTGCTCTGTTTGAGGGCAGATTACGCCAGGGTGAAGAATTAAGGAACGCCAGCCATTTGGAGCCGTTCCCACGCATTTTGGGCCATTCCAAGGCACTTCAGCATACACTGGCCCTTGTTCTTCAGGTAGTGGGAACATCAGATACGAACCAGACTCAGCTCCCTGCCCTTGAGCCCAGATACACCCCCACGCACCACCACCACCCCCCAGCCAGACCCACTGTTCTGCTTGATGGCCTGTCGGGGATTGCTCTGGGCTGCTGACAGGACTCCCTTTGCAGTACAGTTTTGCTTTCAGATGATGGAGTCATCTCCGCACCTGAGCTGAAGGACAGCCTAGTGGTTAGAGCGGACTGCCGGGTCCAGTTCCCTGGCTCCGCTACTGGTTCCCTATGTGCCATGGGTAAGTCATTTGGTCCTGCTCAGAGTGGTGACCTTCATTTAACTTTCCCAGCCAGGGAACAAAGGGTGAGTCTCTTTATCAAACCAAAATCAGTCTGCGGGATCTACGGGACATTCTTCCCCGGATTCTAATCACCGCAGTGCACCGGCGCTGGCTCAAGTGACCGGGCAGAGTTTCTTTAAATTGTCACCCCTGAGCCTATAGCAGGTAATAAAAGTAACACCGAGATTCTGAGGGCACATCTATGCTACAGCGTAGCACCATGGACGGAAGGGGCTTTTCCACCGGTCCGGTTAATCCATCGCTCGGAGAGGTGGGAACTAGGTTGATGGATGAATTGTGCTGTCGACCTAGCTGCTCCTACACTGGGGTGAGGTCAACCTAACGACGGCACTCAGGGCGCCAGATTGTTCAAATTGTTCCTGAGCAATGTAGCTAGGCCGATCTAAATGTTGAGTGTAAAGCGTGTGTGTGTTTGTGATCTAAATGTTAAGTGTAAGGTGTGTGTGTGTGATCCAAATGTTAAGTGTAAAGCGTGTGTGTGTTTGTGATCTAAATGTTAAGTGTAAGGTGTGTGTGTGTGATCTAAATGTTGAGTGTAAAGCGTGTGTGTGTTTGTGATCTAAATGTTAAGTGTAAGGTGTGTGTGTGTGATCTAAATGTTAAGTGTAAAGCATGTGTGTGTTTGTGTGTGATCTAAATGTTGTGTGTGTGTGTGTGTGTTTTGAGGGGGTAGTTATCTGTGTGTGAGGGCGGGGGTGTATGATGAGCTGGTGTGCTGAGTCTGGGCATGCCTTTTGGTTTGTGTTCATGGGTATGTCTCTGGCTCTTGAGTTGAGTCAAGAATTGGGGCCTGTCGGGGGGGGGGGGAGGGGGTGTGCGTATCTGAGTCTGAGTTCGGGGAAGGGGGCCGCCCCGTGTTGGGGTTTTGTGGCCGCAGGCGGATCGCGGGTGGCTGTGGCCGTGTGTGCCGGAGGCCGCTTGTGGCTGCGTTTGAGGTGTGCGGCAGGGCGTGCGGCACGCAGGCCGGGGGCGTGCTCCACATGGGATGGGCCTGTCTGGCAGCCCGGCCTCGGCTCAGACGCTCCAGCAGCCAAGGCTGTAACTGTTTCAAGCTGGGGCCAGGGTGTGGCTGACAGGAGCAATGCAGCGAGGCTGAGACAAGGCCCCAGCTCCTGGGCACGGACGGGTTTAAATTTAGAACGCCGTTCGCCTCTCATTGCGAGCTAGCCCAACACGCTGCGATCCTCCCCACCCGGCCTGGCTCGCTCCCCCACCCCTGGGCCAGCTGCGGGCGGCGTTATCCTTTCCCAGTCCCTTCCCAGCTGCCAGTCAGTCCCGGTCCCGTCCCGTCCCCCCATCCCCGGGGCGTGTTGTACAGACACAGGGCCTTGTGTCCGTGCAGGGAGAAACAGGCTTTGCCGATGACCCACCCTGCTTTGTTCTCATGCCAAGCTCTGGCTTCTGCTAACGAGTCTGCTTAGCAAGTCCCAGGAGCAGAGGTCCTTTCTTGTACTAAGGATTAGCTCCCAGGAGCAGAGGTCCTTTCTTGTACTAAGGATTAGCTACCACAAGGGGGCACTCATCTCACTCATCTACGGCTCACCCCAGTTTCATGAGGATGAAACAGTGAGGGGCCTCAAGCTAGGCATCTGGATCCATACACAGGCACCCCAGGGCTGGACCCACAGTGAGGGGGCTGCCTGTCACAGGGGCCTCGTTCAGATTCTGTGGTCCATGAACCCTTGGCCTCCCTTCCGAGTCCGCAAAAGAGGGGGACAATCTGCACCGGCTGTGACATGGCACCTGGGTAGCAGGAACTGGACTATCTATCTTGAGGAGGCATCTGTCCCCCATTCCTGTACTATCAGAGCATCTCCCAGCTAATGTATTTACTCCCCCCGCCTTTGTGAGGTAGGGCAGTGCTATTATGCCCACATCACAGATGGGGAAACTGAGGCAAGTGATGTGCCCAAGGTCACACCGGATGTCTGTGGCAGAGCAGGGAATCGAACTGAACCAGAGCTCCTAAGTTGAGGCTAGTGCCCTAATTTCTGGACCATCCGTCCTGTCCAGCGCTCCATCAAGTTACTTCACATAAGCCACTGAATGACTAGCAAATATTAACAACTTTTGGATACTGCTGTGCCAAGCCACGCTGGGTTTAGCGTGATCTGTCGCGTAGCCTGTATCGCCCTACCATGCCACACCAACACAGCATGAGAAAAATCTAAATATAGAACGCTACCTAAAACAAAGTGTGACACACATCTCCTCACACCGAATGTCTCCGTTCAGTCGCCTCGCTTTGTCCTGCTTCCCGACCTGCTACCTTTGTCTGTGCACAGTCTGGTTTGGAAGCTAATCCTCAAGGGAGTCCCAGAGTTCACAAACAATGATGCTGGATGACATTGCAAGGCAAGAGACTTAAAAATAAGAAAAGGAAATAATGTGTTACTATTAGTAATGTTGACATCTGGCTCGGATCTGGCACTTTTCATCAGCAGATCTCAAAGCACTTTACGAAGGAGGCCAGTATCATTAGCCTCATTTTACAGATGGGAAAACCGAGGCACGGTGTCTCGGCCAAGGTCAACCAGAAAACCAGCAGCAGAGCTGGGAACTGAGCCCAGCTCTCCTATGTCCCAGAATGCTAGCCACTAGATTAACCTGCCTAGTAGAACTCATTGCCACAAGATGTCATTGAGACCAAGAGCTTAATACGATTCCAAGAGTGATTTATATAAAGAATGAGAACATCCACATCTACATTAGCTAGGATACAAACTCTCATGCTTCAGGGCATTAGATAGCACTAATTGTCAGGGGTCAGGAAGAAACTCCCCCTACCGGCAGGTTATTCCACAATTACCCATTAGGGGGCTTCTTCATTCTCTCTGAAGTATCTGGCATTGGTGAGGCAGGCTGCTGGTTTGGATGGCCCACACGCAGCCATAGGCAGGGTCTTCACAGCTTTGTCCCCTGATGTGATTGGTCGAAACCAGTGTTATAACAAGATTCCCGTTATTGGAACAGGTGGGTGCCAGCAGATTAGCTTGGAGAATGGGAACAGCCAGGGAGCTCTCATGGGGGAATGGCCTGTGAATGGAGCTGGAGGCAGGCCACTGGTGTTCTGTGGAACGAGGCTTGCTGGGAGCTGTGATTTCTGCAAGCCGCATAAACTTCCACTTTCAGGGCAGTTGGAGTCTGCCCCCAGTTTCTCTGCAAACAGTGGCCCTCAGGTTCCCCAGCTGGCAAAGTTTGGGCACCCTGTTGCATACAGGGGCATCACTGCAAGGGATGAGCACACGGCTCAAGGAGCAGGTCCCCTGCCAGCTGCTGGAGCACTGCACGCCCCTCGCGTTGCTCTGGCTGGCTTCCCAGCAGCAAGTCTCCGGCATGGTCCATCGTGTCCAGCAGTTGATCAATATCTCTGCCACCACGACACTTCCCAGCCTGTCCCACACTAAGAGAGAGTGGTGCATTGCAGCTGCAGTCAGCAAGGCAGATTTGTGCCAAATGTGCCAGGGAGGCAAACGGCCCTGAGGCTGGGGCTTTGGGGAATTAATTCCTTTGCCTGTGGCGCTCAATGGAAGGTAAAGGAGAACACATGCCTTTATAGCCGAAGGATGTGTGGGAGCAAAGGTAAGGTAGAATATACAGGGCCAGCTTTAGGAATAATAGGGGCAATGCTCGGCCCTCCGCAGCCTCTTGCTTTGTTAAAGTGTTGCACGGACACCAGCCCCACCTTGCAAGGCGGGTCAGTGTTATTATCCTATTTTTCAGATGGGGAAACTGAGGCACCGGGTGAGGGGAGGGATTTGCTTAAGATCACACAGCAAGTCAGTGGTAAAGCCAACCTGGGAGTCCTGACTCCAGCCTTCCGGTGTCACCACATCACCTTTCTCTTTGGGGGGAAATTCTAGCCCAATTAGTTGTGGGGCTCCCCAGCCCACCATTCACTTTTTCCTGAGCCACTACGAATGAGCCTGTGGGATCTGCAACGCCCACAACTACTGCGATGGAGAGCTGTAAAGGGGGATCTCAAAAGTGCCTCGGAGAGGGATGAGGTGCTGGCACCTGGGCTCCTCTTCTGCAACACAGAGAGAGAGAGAGACACACACACATCCAGAGGGGTGTGGTGCAAAACAACCCATCCCCTCCTGCCAGCAGCCCTGGGGAATGTAGGCTGAGGCCTTCAGTCTTCACGCTTGAGCAGGGGAGATCGGCCCTGTGTAACAGCAGCTCTTGGAGCGCTGGATGCTGACCTGTCACTCTGCCCCCATCGTGTGACGCGGGCCATGAAATAAAGTCTGGTCTCTCCCAGCACCCCTGCGTGTCAGCAGGAAGTGAATGGAACAAATTCAGGGCTGCCAGCTTTCACAGCGTTTCGGGGGATTTTCTCTTAAAGCCCAGTGCCTGGAGTTCCTTTAAAAAAAGAAAGTTTCCAGCCCTCGTGCTGGCAGAGGAAAGCCGGTAAACATGGCCCAAGGCCAGCTAAAGGGTCTGAAACCAGAAGGCAAAGAGGAAGAACCAACAATTATTCTTATTAATAAAATCTCATTATTTTTAAGCCAGACTCGCGATTTAGAGCACTCTGTCTTGGTCTGCTTTCCTGCGCTCCCTCTAGTGTTCACCAGGCTCTATTCATCTGCTCACTCCTCTGGGCAATTAGCATTAGACACAGCCCTCCTTCCCCAGAGCCACCGGCTGTATTAACAAGGAGCCGAGTGTTCTCTGGAGATCCCTGTGCTTCCCTGTCCCCATCACCCTCCCCGCAGAACAGCCCTAGAGACACACTAAGTGCAGAAAGCAGTGACAGCAAATTAACCAGCGAGGGACAGGATCAGGTTAGAGCAGCAGCAGCAATAGCTGGCGGGACACTCCGTGACACGCCGTGCACCTCCAGCACTGTCTTAGAGCTTGTCCACACTGACAAGTTAATTCAGATTAAGGTGGGGTGTGAATAGCTCCACATGGAAACAAGCCTGTCAACGCACACAGAGCACACCCACTGATCTCCCGTCACTCCCACAATGTACACAATGATAGGCAAGGCTGTGCATTCAGGCATACACACATGCCCCTTCACACCGGAGCACAGAGTCAGTCACTTGTGCGTGCAACAGCACAGAGATGGGAATGTGCGGGCACGGGCAAAGCAATGGGCAAGTGTGCAAGGTCACGGCTGTGCCCACAGGAACACGTGCATCGCATGGTGGTGGCGTGGAAGTGTGTGCAGGATGTGTGGCGGGGTTGGGTTTTTTGCACAAATAAATGAGCGTGCACATGGGAGTGTGCACAAGGGCCAGCGTCACAACACTGGCCCTGATCCTTACTCCAGCACTGCGGGGGGGGGGGGGTGGCTTTGAAAACACCCCACAGCTGTGAGGGAAGCCACTCCAGCCTTCCCCTCCTCCTCCATAAACACAGCCAGCCCATGCCCCGTAGCCAGCCGGCTAATACGCCCAGCTTGTCTTAGCCAACTTGCAGGTCCAGGGCTGACTTCAAGTGAGAAAAACAAACCACAGCCAAAGGCAAGAGCCCAGCCCTCAGTCCCTCCCAAATCTTGGCCCTGTCGTGCGTGCACACACTCACTGTGAGGGCTGAGGCATGCTGGGTTACCACAGGGGAGCTGCCTGGGCTCCAGCCCATCATAGCTGGTGATGTCCAGCAAAGACCGACGAGAGCCAGTGACAGGCAGAGCTAATGCCTCCCTTGGGGAATGCTGCCTACCCACTTCCCAGAAGGACGCAATATCCTGGCCTGTGTTCAAGAAGCCAAAGATCTCCCGAGCTCTTGCCCTGCCTGCAACCAGGGAGGATGACAGGGAAAGAGACAATGATCTGCAGCATCTAACTAGAGCCAGCAGCCTGGAGCCCGCACCAAGCCATGGCACGGAACGGGACTGAGTGATCTCCTCACGGCTAAGGACAGAGATCAACTGTCTGTGTTGATCCCACTGTTAAATAAAGGGGCAGGGAGTGGGTGGGAGTGGGGAAGGGTCCTGCCTGTGTGAGCACACCAATAGTGAATACAAGGGCTTTGAACACCATCTTTCACGCTCTGGGATCCCAAAGCACTTTACAATGGAGATAGATGCAGTGTCTCTGGAATGCAGCTACCTCTGGGGAGGAATCCAGCAGCTACGACTCTAGCCCAACAGGTGGGCAGAATGTAGAGACGGGGATTGGAATATGGGCAGGATGTGGGGGCCACGAGGACCCTGCACCTCATGTGCAAGAGGATCTTACACTCTTTTCTCCTTACCCTGGCCTTTGTCTAGTTACACTGTAGGCTCTCGGCTGCAGGGACTGGCCCTTATATATGTCTGTGCAGCACCTTGCACAGTGGGACCCTGATCAGTGATTGGGGTCTCTCTGTAACATAAATATGTGCCATAGGCTCTTTAATTTGATCAGCAGCTCTGGGGTGTGTTTGACTTGAAACATACATCCAAGGTGGGGGCGGGGGGGCGGCGGTGGGAACCCGCCAAAGTATTTTCCATCTAGGCTGGGAGTAAGGGCCACCGGCGTCTCCAAAGGAAGCCCTCTTGTCCCAGCCCCGGGAGCGCCGCCTGTTGGCTGTAAGAATGAGATCTGGAGATCGAAGCCATGGCCAGGTCTCGACTCCGCTAGCAAACCGTGAATCCACGCGAGTGTCTAACGTGGCGGCAGGTGGCACCATCCTGCTGCGATTCACAGACGCCACCTGGGCAAACCCCTCCTGCCCAGCGTCCTCTGGGGCTTTCCAGGGACACAGGGGGCCTGAGCAGCCCGATGGCACCGCTGGGCAGGCTGCTCCTGGGGGAGGCGAGCAGAGCCGCTGGTGTGCCATGCTGAGCACCTGGATCGGGGAGGAGAAAGCGAGCCAAGGGTGCCAGGGAGGCCCCGGCAGGCCGATGCAGATTCCCTGCTGCAGCCAGGGCGACAGTGCCGGGCCGCGTGCTCGTTCTCGCTGTGAAATCCTAGCAGTGGATGCCCTCGGCGCCAGCTGGGGGCTGTGCATTGTGTGTGCAGGGAGGTGGCGCGGGCAGCTGGGACACTAGGGGACGTTGCACCAGGACAGGGCCTTGCCAGGGCCGGGCGAAAGCAGCCGGGAGGGCCAGGGCCAAGGCTATGGGGTGGGGGGGGTGGAGGCAGCAGTGGGGGCGTGTCTCCAGGACAAGTTTGGCTCTGTAGCAGCTCTGCAGATGGCCCGGAGGGAGCTGGCAGGCTGCAGGAGCAGCTGAATGAGGGGAAAAGCAGAGCCAGCCCCAGGCACCTGACCCCGTGCATCGCCCGGCGGGTGCAGGGCCCCAAACCCCTCCCCTGGCTCCGAGGCCAGGCCTGGGCCTCAAGCTGGGTGTCCCTTGGAGCCACCTGTTGTGTGGATTTGGGGGGAACGGCCTTGCACATCAGGACCAGCGTGGGGCAATGTTCCTCTTGCTCCCCGGAGGAAGGTCCAGCCCTGCGGGGCACGGAGCCAATGGGGGAGGGGAGAGGGGGGCAGCTTGGAGCCCGGATGGAGGGAGACAGGCAGAGGGGGAAGGAGACACGCGGCGCAGAGAGACGGGGCCATGGGAGAAGCTCAGGCCGCAGGAGCTTGGGCCCCCCTAATCCCCTAACACACTTGAAAGGCGGTGAGGGATTTACACTGGCAGCGGGGGGGGGGGGGGCAGCCTTTAATCAGGGCTGACGGCCCGAAACACAGCCCCGCATTCCTGCATTGGTGCGCTGCACTTGAGCAATCAGATGTGGCAAGGGGTTGGGTTTTGCCAGCCCCCAACCCGAGCCACAGGGAGAGTGGATGGTCCCCTAAAATGCCAGCCCGGCATCGCCCCACATAGCCCCCCCCTGGCATGAGTCCATGCCAGTGCAGCAGGTTTACCCCAGGGGTGACCCTGCCTCTTCACGTCACAGAATCCCTGTCCTCTGGGGCTGGCCCCCGAGGCAGGGACCAGGGTTCAGCCCAGAGCTGGGGAATCGGCCCCCCGCTAACCTCCCAGGCAAACATCCTTATCAACCTTCTGCAAAGCCAGCAGCTGGTCCCCGCCCCCGGGCTGCTCCTGCCCCTTTCGGCCACAGGCTCCTATCAGTGCTGGCTGGCCCTTCTGCACAGAGAACACAGTCCAGCTCGTCAATCATTGACCGAACCAGCCCTGCTGCTCTTATCAGCCCCCAGCGGGCAGCAAACACACTGGGCCCTGCAAGGGGGCACCTTCAGGGGTGGCCAGTCCCCACAGCCCACCAGCCCCTAGCCTCTTGCTAGCGAAGGTGCCAGTCTGGGCTCCCATCACCCCAGTGTCTATGCTCCTAACCGACCTCGCTGGATTTATCCTCCCGCACCCCCTCCTCTCCCCTCCCCGGGATTGAGGTCAGTCCGTCACAGCAGGGAACTGACGCACGTCTCTGGAGCCCCAGGCTGGGGCTCTAACCACTGGGCAGCATTGCCTCTCTGCTGAGTCCCAGGGGCTGACGGTAGGGGAGGCTTCTGTGAGCCGGACTCTGCCCCTTGGGAACGGGCCTGAGACCCCACAACGCTCGTCTCACGTAAGGCACTAGCTTTTGGTCACGGCTCATGCTGGGCTGGAGCTGCCCCTCAACCCCTGCATTAACGGTCCCCCTGTGGCGTTTTTTACTAGCACAAGGTGAAGACACTGGCACGAGTTTGTTCAGCCCTCAGCCTGGTGTAAATTAGCTTCCCAGAGAGCAGTGGCCGTGCGGGAGCGGGTGAGGGCTGCGTCTCTCGCTCCCTCGGGGTCAGCAGAGGCTGGATGGAGCTCAGGGCCTGGGTAACATGCTCAGCACCTGGAGGAGGGGGCGCCTGGTCCTGCAGTGCCCCTTTTGGCCGAGCCAAAAGCGGCACCGACCAGCCTCTCGCCCAGTAAACCCAAGCTCCCTTGCTGAGCTCCTGATCTCAGCTTTCCCCATGAAGAATCAGCTCTTTCGCACTGGTCTGGCTCTTATTAAGCAAACGACTTCCTTGCCCTACAGCCACCCTCCTGGCCAGCCGCTCCGAGGGGAAGCCTTGACCCGATGACGTGCCGTGACATCAGTGTCTATAACCCACGATGCTGCAGTTGATGCACCACCAGATTGTGCCACAGAGGCCTGAAGCCTGTCGTCAGCGTCTCCTTAACCATCCAGGAAGCCGCAGCCAGGTCCCAAGCTGTGGGATGGCCCACGAACGGTGGGCCGTGGCCAAGGAGCAGCCAGCATTGGTTACAGGGGGCTTCTCCCCATGGCTCCGAGTCTGGGACTCAGCGTGCGAAGACCAGAGCGGCATTTCTCTGCTCTAAAGACCCCATCTGAACCCAGGGAAGGAAACGGGGCCAGACAAGTATCCACATCCCGGCCAAGGAGAAGTGGATACTTGCCTGAGGCCCTGCCAATGGGCCGCAGCCCCACTCCAGTGGGAACCCCTCTGAGGCCCTTTGGCAGGGGAGGCTGCCCATGCTGTCCCTGCTCTGGTGGTCTGCACAGATCCGCAGTCTCCCTGGCCTCCGATCTGCCCCCCCGCCGTTCATGTCAGCAGGTCATAGGGCCGGCCTGTCCTCCAAGCACAGGGGCCACTTTGCCGCTGCTCTCAGGATGGACGCCAGCCCTGATCTTGTCGCTCTCTCCTATGACAGGCGGTCGGGGCTCTGCTGGAGGGAGGAACTCAGGATCTGGCCCCCAGCATGGGACCCACCCAGGCCAGGAGCCGAGAGCCTGGGGCATTGCAGCCACCACTGTAACCCGCACTTCAGGTTGGGGCAGCTGAGCGTTCCTGGGAGCGCAGGGGTAACCTGTCGATCATCCAACAAGCCTCTTCCCTCCCGCCATTGGAGGCATGGCCCCTCCACCCAGCCATGCCTCCCCCCCAGGATAAAAGACCCCCTCCCAAAGCAACCCCGGGGCAACTGCAATCGGTGGGTTCCTGTTGCCTGCCTCCTGGGAGGGCTTTGGGGCGGGCGGGAGCAGAGCACGGGGTGAGCTGCCTGGGGTCCCGTCTCGGCAGATTAGCGCACGGGAGCAAGGGGAGCGGGCGCGCTGGGAAATGGCCTGGCGGCTCAGCCAGCCGCACCAGAAAGGCGCACGGTGCCTTTAAGACAAAGAGCCCCGGCACAATACCTGCTTTGTGTCAGGGCGTGCAGAGCTTTGCCCTGCCAGGGGCCGGGACATGTGTGGGCTTGAGCGAGCCCTGGCTCCTGGGATCCCTGGGGCTCCCACTCCTTCCTGTCCACTGGGGAGGAATGCGCTGCCGCAGAGCCACGGCCCAGAGGAGCTACAGCCCTGCCAGCAGGAACTTGGCCGGGGCCAGCCCCGGGCCTGGGCAGCCCCGCGGGGGCACGGTGCCAGCAGAAGCAGCCGGGGACTCTCTTCTACCCCCTCCCTCAAAACTGGGGGGTTGGAGCCTGTGCGCATTTGCACACCCAGCTAGTTCAGCCAGTCGGACGGCCAAAGCCGGAGCACAGAAGAGCTGTACCCCAGGCGGGAGAGCGGGTGTGGGCGCCTCACGCTGCTAGGGAGAGGGTCCCCCAAAAGACGGGTGCCCAGCCTGGTACCTAGAGAGGACAGAACCCACATTCAGCAGAGAAGGCAGGCGTTCTGCTCAGGGCTGGACGGGGACAGCGGGAGGCCGTGGGTCAGGACTGAAGGGCCTGGGTAGAGCTGGGTGGGGGGAGCCTAGGGCTGGGATAGCTGGGGCTGTGGGTCAGGACTGAGGGGCACTGGCAGAGCTGTGTGTGGGGTGCTCAGGGCTGGCATAGTAGGGAGACGCAGGGTGGCATGTTTGGAATTAGTAGACTGCATTTTGTGCATTAAAAAACATGCAATTCTCCAGCATACAAGGGAGAGGGATAGCTCAGTGGTTTGAGCATTGGCCTGCTAAACTCAGGGTTGTGAGTTCAATCCTTGAGGGGGCCATTTAGGGATCTGGGGCAAAAATTGGGGATTGGTCCTGCTTTGAGCAGGGGGTTGGACTAGATGACCTCCTGAGGTCCCTTCCAACCCTGATATTCTATGCTCTATGAGAGTCACTCCAGCCCCTTGAGGAGCGGATCAACCTTTGGAGCCCAAGGGGAGCCAAGTTCAAGGCCCCCTAGCGGCCTCTCAGCTGTCTGTGCCTGGAAGGGACCTAGAGGAAACATGCTGATTTCTGCCTTGCGGGGGGGCCCTCTAGCCATCGGGGAAGCAGCACTGCTGGGCCATGGAGGGAATTTATCCTACAAAGGCTCTAGCATGCAGCTGACCAGGGCTGGCCTTGGAGGAAACAGCATTTGCTGGACGTCCTTGGTGCACGGGGCAGGAGGCATCTGGGCACTGACCCAGCCTGCTCTCTCTGAGCTCTGTTCTGGGGCGGTGGCTGTAGGAGTGAAGCCCTGACAGCCTTGAATCTCGTGCCAACGGGCTCCCAATGTCTCAGATGGAGGGGGTGGAGAAGCGTAGGAAAGACACACCCCAGTCAGTGGCTTTTCACCTGGGAGGCTGGCACTGGAAAACAGACTCGATGGAGCCCAGGGCAGCTGGAGGCAGTGTTTGGGTGACAGGGGCACCCATGCAGCGGCCTGCACTGCAACCACTCCCTTCACGTGGGTGCTGGGCCCCCAGGGCTCACAGCGGCCGAGAGCGGGCACAGCCCTCGTCTCTGCACCCTGGCCTGGCGAGTGCATCCCAGCCAGGGGCAAAGGCTCTGTGAGCTGCAGCCATTGCAAGCCTGGTGCAGCAGGAATCATTACCTGGCCGTGTTTTAGCTATTGGATGTTTGAGGGCTTTGACGCTGTCATCTGGGGGGCCACTACACAGAGGCACCAGGAGTGGGAAACACAGTGTTGTGTCACGGGGGGCTGAGCAGGTCCAGGACCCTAGGATGCCATTAAAATGGGGCCCACCTAGCCCTAAGTCGGGGGCAAGCCCGCTGCTCGCCCCTGGCTCCTCGCTATGGCAGCCTGTGTGGACTGGCCTTCGTGTACATCACCCCAGCAATGCTAGGGACTCCCTCCTTGTGCCAGGAGCTCGGGGCAGGATTGAAAGCTGCCAAGGATATTTCAGTGAGACCATGTCCAGTCCCACTGGGACACGACTCAGCCGTGGAGAAGGCTGATCGTGCGATACCCCCACCAGGATTCACACCCAGGACCGCCTGCACTGCAGAACACACTTCCGACTGGAGCTAAAGGAGGAACCCCCCAGCTAGCAGAAGTAGCAGGCTGTTACCCTCTGTGGAGCAGCCACCAGCAGGGGACATGAGAAACACTGTCACCGATGCCTGCTTGTGTGTGGTCACTTTGTGGTGGTCTCTGGGAGCTCACAGGGGCAGAAGGGCAGCTGTGGGCTCCCCCACATCCTCTGAGATCACGCCTCCCCCAAGTTTCTAACCAGCCAGACCCTGGCTGTTCACTTCAACTGCCCCAACACAGCTCAAGTTTTGTTTCTCTCCTCTTCGTGCGTGTGTGTCCGTGTCCACCACTGCCCTCTGCCAGACAGAATCAGATCAGCTTGCTTGTGTGTCATAGACCCTCTGCCATTAACAGCTAATGGCAATCCCCCATTAGGTGAAGTGATGGTGCCGTTTTAGTCCTTTTAGAGCAGGAGAGTCTGAGTTCCAGCCCCACCACGAAGTCCCAGGTAGCTGTGCCAGCTGCGGGGTGGCCAGGGATTTTTCCATATGGCACCCCATCCCATGGTCAGCGTGGCCAGACCCTCTTCCCCATGTTTGGGAGTGTGCAGCCTGCGTTTGGCTATCTTCGTCCCTGCAGCCCCAAGCCACAGGAGTTGGCCAGCATTAACACTGCAGGGGCGGCCACCAACTGCGTCTGGGGTTTAGGATTGGGAGCAGCGAGGGGCCCTGGCAGAGCTGGGGGAGAAGCTCACGCTGTGACTTCCCTCCCCTTCCCCATTGCCAGGTCCATCTGCTGCTCACTGTCAGAAGCATCCAATTACCCAGCTCGGCCCAGGAGTTTGAAAAGAAACACCCGAAAGGCGGGGAGCGGGAGAGATGCTGGCGGAGTTTGTTCTGTTGAAGCCTTCACCACTGTGCTCCCAGCGCCAGCCTCTCCCAGACGTGCCACTCAGAACAGGATTAGAGGGCAGCCCCAAGGTGACCAGATCCCTTTCAGGCCTGGAAGCCATCTGCTGCAGAGAGCTTCCCGGGGGAGTGAGACTCTCATACCTTGCACTGCATGAGCTGCCCAGCTCACGTGGGCCTCATCACCACACTGCCTGTTAGCACCATCACAGCATCAGACACTGCACATCCCAGTTCTGCTCCTATGTGCAACCCCAGTGAGCTCAGTGGAGAGGCGCTGAGTTGTAACGGTCAGGGCTGTCCCCAGCTGCTCCCTGCACTGTGCAGGGTATCATGCACTGCACTCCATCTCCACTCACTGCACCATGGACCATGCCCTGGATACACTGGACTTGTGCTCCAATGCTCCCAGCCTCGCTGTGGAGGGGAAATCTGGTGGTGCAGTGCTCTCCCCGCTCCTGAATCCTTGGGGTGGGGCCTGGCCATTCATCCCAGCTGTCAGAACAGCCCCTTGGGGCAGCTGCAGCCTTCAGGTGCCTCCGTCCTGTGCCACGGACAGGGCCAGTGCCCGCTGGGCCCAGGACTGAAGGGCTGCAGAGGTGACTTAAAGCCACATCAACACGTGGCCATATGCCAAGTACAACTGGACATGGGCACACAATCTGCCCTACAGTATATACGATACCATACCCCGGAACTCCCATCCCTAGGGTACTGAACAGAGGCTGCGGCATTGCGTCCCAGCTCGTGCGCCCCACACCCGCTCCACTCACAATCAGGAGACCCCCGATCCTGCCCGCAAACCTGCAAGATGAACGGCAACTCCCAGCAAAACTGTGCCCTGGGTTTTTGATTTAATGCACTGCCACAGGGCCCCTTCACTGTGCACACTGAAGACATGCTCTGAAAGGCAGGCAAAAATCGCCAGACTTGGAGTCAGGACTCCTGGGTTCTATTCTCAGCTCTGGGGAGAAAGGGGGTCAGGACGCCTGGGTTCTCTTCCTAGCAGTGCCACTGGTTTGCTGTATGACCTTCAGCGAGTTACTTCCCTGCTCTGTGACTCAGTTTCCCCATCTGCATGAAGGGGTTAATAATCCCTACTGTGGCCAGGAAAGGCGCAAGGTGCGGTGCTTACAAAGGCTTTCAGACCCTTAGATAGGAGGCCCTGGAGTAAGGGAAGACAATTCCTGCATCCCTCCCTGACCCATGTACGAACTGGCCTGGTGGGAGGAATTCTCTGCTACTTAGAGGCACCATCCTAAGCCCCAAAATTAAGCTGTTTTGATTCCCAAAAGCAGATTGCTCAGCCCCCTTGCTGGCCCCGCCGTGCCAGCCTACAGCAAGCCAGCCTGCTGCCTTCCCAGAGCCGGACTGGCTACCAGGCTGCTGTGCCCCGGCAGGCGGGTTTGGTTCTCATGGGGCTGGCGAGGGGGCACTGGCGCTGGGAGGTCAGTGCTGGGGGCACTGGGCCTGGCTCAGCCTGGCCACCGTCATCAGGCACAGATCTGGGCTCTGAACTCATTTCCAATTTGCTTCTCTGCTGATCCCTGGGCAGAATCGGAGCCGGGGCGTCACTGCCAGCCCCGGGGGGCACAGCTGGGGGTGCGCAGGGCCCTCTTCTCCCTCCCGCACCCCGGGGCTGGCAACACAGGGAGGAGGCCCCGCTCCGCGCAGCCTCCTGCTGGCCTCCGTGTTTTCTCTCCAGCCCTTTGTGTGTGTGTGTGCTAGTGTGGGGCTGTGTGTGAGCTCAGCCATGGATCAAGTTGCTGCCTCCCTCCCCTGCTCCCGCCTCCCCTCCTCTCCCCGCCTCCCCGCCGCCATTTCGCAGCTCCTGCCTCTCCCGCTCAGGCTCCACATCATGGACGCCTGGCGCCAGGCACAACAAAGAGCAGGGCCCCAGCGCACGAGCAGGCCCAGGGCCTCCCCGCACCACCCGGGCAGCGGCTCTAAATCACACTTGCGGGCTCTGGCTGGCCCGCTGCCTCGCTCCCCTCGAGGTGGCGAGCGGGCGGGTGTGCAAACGGACACACACACAGGCCCCCGTCCACACTCACGCCCCCCCGCCGGGCCAGCGGGCGCTGTCGCTCGCTCACCCTCGCCCCGGCTGCGCCCTCATCGCTCAAGCACGAGCATGCGCGGCCCCCACGTGCGGAGGGCGTGCCGCTCGCACGCTTCACACATGTGCACAGCCGCGCTGCACACGCGCACGGCGTCCCCCCCCCCCCCCCCCCCGGAGAGGCTACGCCAGACGCTTGTGATGGGTCAGCCACGTGCTCTATCTCGGACATGCTATGCACATACATGCTAGGCGGCCTCACACACGCATGTGCTGCATGCAGAGCTCAGCTCCCCCCTCCCTCTCCCAGCTCACACATCCAGCGGGTCTTGTTAGTCAGCCCGTTTCCCCTGCAAGCCGAAGTGACAGCCAGAAGCCAGCGTGGGGTAGGGCCCAGCAGGGGCTCGCCAGAGAGGAAGCATCAGGCTCTGTGTTTTAGTATGAAAGGAAGAAGGGGAGGGGAAAGGAGGAAGCAGAGACCTTCCAGCAAACCAAGGGCTTGGCCTGTGCACAAGAAGAGGGCAGCATTGGCTAGCAATACACGGGCCTGCTTGCTCCGTATGCCTATCCATGCCAGTGCTGCCAGCTCTTGCAGTTTCATTGTGACCCTTGCAGTATTAGGTGTTTTTTTTACTAAAGCCCCAGCTCCTGGAGTCCTGTGATAATGGAAAAACCTTGTTTTCGTGTTTAAAAGTCAGGGGCTAGCCCTCATGGCTGCAGAGAAAAGCTTGAAAATGTGGCCCCTAAACAGCTCAAAAAAACCCAGAAGGCGGAGACACAGAGCCCACTTGTGTTTGGTTTGGAATCTCATGGTTTTTAAGACAATCTCACGCTCATTTGGTGGCCTCCTGAATTGAATAATAGGGAGTGAGAGAGAGAGAGAGACATCAGGCCCTGGGGCTCTGTCAGAGTCTGACTCATTCTCCCCACGATGGGGATGTCACGATGGGGACAGGGTCTGATGTCCTGTGTCCATTTGTCATTAGTGGATCAGCACAGCGACACCAGAGGTACACAGGCGTGCGGACACACTGCACACACAGTCTGTGCAGCCAGCGAGCTGAATTCAGCTCCTGCTTTGGCATGAGTCAGCATCCACAATCCCTTTGTCTTTCACAGGACAGTAGGGCTGTGTTGGGGGTGTTTACTAACCAGCATGCATCCTACGGTGATGTCTTAATACCCCGGGGAGGGGGTGCTGGAGCTGTTGGGTTAAGAAACAAATGTGAAGCAAATCTGATGCATCCCTCTTGCTGGGTCACCAAGAACTGGTGTCAGCCCCAAGCACCCCCACTGCCACCCAACCCGGCAGGTCAGGAATTTGGGTTTGAATGTTCTTTGCAAGATACCGCCTCTAGCAGCACAGCGCCCCCTACTGCCACGTGCCGGCATCGGGGTTACCACTGACTCAGCAGAGGGGAGAGCACCCCCTACTGAGTCACCCACTCTGCTCCCGGCAGTGCAGCATCCCCTAGCACTGCCCTGGGGTCAGCATTGACCCAGAGGGGAGAGTGGCCCCTATTGAATCACCCATTCCCGGCCATACAGCGCCCCCTAGCGCTGGGACATTGGGCTCAGCACTGATTTAGCTGAAAGGAACAGCACCCCCTCCGGTGTCCCCTATCTTGCTCCCTGCTGCACAGCACCCCCTAGTGCCACACTGGGGTCAGTGCAGTCGCTCCCTTTCCCCCAACCCCTTGTGGCCATTAGAAGGAGGAACTTGCTCCCGCAGTGAGGTCGGTCCTTTCTTCCTCCCCACAGCTTCCGCTGCTGCTTCAATCTGCCAAAAGCCCCTTCGCCACAGCTGCTATTCGCACAAAGGGAGGGGGAGGACGCCCTTCACCCAGGGCGCCATGTTCTCCTAACGGTGCCCCCGCTCCGGCCCCTCCCAAGGCAGAGCATGGCTCCTGGCTCCCCTCTCTCCAGCCTCGTTCTCCCAAATCTCACCCCATTTCCTCCACTCTCTTTATCAGCTGATGCACCGCATCCCAAAGGGCTCTGCAGCTATTAAAGCATGCCCAGTGACAGAGCCCTGGGAGGAGAGAGAGGGGCCAGGCTGCCGGATCCGCCCCAGGAGCTGGGGGAATAACATGCACGCACAATGGAGGAGTAGCTGGGGCGGGGCTGGTGGAAGGATGTTTGCCATGGGCCACTCCCCTTCCAGGTGCTGTTCCTTATGCAAAGGAGCAAACATGCTTTTAGGCAAATGAGGCCTCTATGTGATGTGGGAAGAATAGGAGGAAGGTGTCCCTGTGAGAGAGAGAGAGAGCGCGCATCCACGGAGCAGCCATCCACGCCAGCCTCACGTACCCACATCACACAGGGCTAACTCCAGCACTGGCCCGCTGGCTTGCCCAGCTCTTAGCCTCCCTCAAGGGCCCCATGAGCAGGCTGTTGCTACAACTCCATCCAGGCAGCTCCCCACTGGCCCTAGCCAGGCCCGAGCCACCGCATCTTTGCACCAACCCAGCCAGAGGCCTGCCACCGTGCCCCTTGACTCCGAAGGGAGGGAAAGTGGCTTGCATTTACCCTGCTTTCTCTCCCAGCAGGCCTTGCTCTCAGACCTGCAGTCCCCTGATTTGGGAGAAAATTAGGCCACAGCCCCACTTAAAGGCCCAGCTTGCCCTGTGGCCGCCACCTGCCCCAGCGTACGTGCCGGACTGACCATGTACACTGCCTGTGCCCGTCTGAAACGGGGCCCTACAGGCCTTTCCGGTCACCCCTCGCGCACACACTGACTGCGGCCTGGACAGGTTCTGCATCAGCCTCACCATCCCAGCAGAGGCGCTGACCTGGTTGATATGGGTTCTGCTCAGCCTGCCATCCATGGGGCCAGCTCCCCAGCACGGCTCCAACTACACATTGCATTGTTCCAGTGCGTCCCCGCCAGCAGTGTGCCTGGCAAACACTTGGGAATTAGGCCTCGACCATAACGCGCCCCCAGCAAGGCAGGCCAGCAAGTCACCTGTTTTACAGATGGGGAAACCGAGGCACAGAGGCCGCCTGTCCGAGATCATGTAGTGAGTGGGTGGTGGAGCCTGGAACAGACGCCAGACTGTGACTCCCATGCTGTGCCGTGCCCACCCACCCGTCTTCCCCCCCTAAGCGAATGGGCCCATCCTGTAGGCATGGATGTTAATTTACAGACACCCTGTGAGACTTGCCCCCTTCAAACACCTAACCGGCTGGTACGCGGGCACCAGACATCATTGGCCAGGGTTTGGTTACAATCTGGGGTGGACTGGGTGCATAAGGGACACCCCGGCCCTTCTCCGAGCCAGAAACACCCAGGCCGTGCTGATGTCCAGACTTAGATCCACTCTCCTTGCTCAGTACATTTATCATTACTTGCCTTGAGCTCCAAGCGCTTTGATGTGTGGCTGAAAGGAGCTGGCAACTCTCCCAGCTTTGCAGCTCCAGCCATACTCCTCAGCGAAGGGTGGGCTTAGGGTTAAGGCCCGGATGTGGGAGCCAGGACTCCTGGGTTCTGTTCCCAGCTCTGCCACAGACTCGCTGTGTGGCTTTGGGTGAGTTACAGCCCTGCTCGGTGCCTCAGTTTCCCATAACACAAGGGTAATTACCGGCACCTACCTCATGGGGGAGGGTTCTGAGGTTTAATTCACTAACCTAAGTAAAGTTGCTGGGCTCCTCAGAGGAAAGAGACTGTTGGAGCTCCCCCTCCCTCTGCTGCGGCTCTCAGCCTGCCACCAGCCCCCGGGGAGGGTCGTGGGGGAGGCAGTTTGCTAGCTGTCCATAGGAGGAGAGGGGGATGGAAGAAGGAGGAGGTGGATAAGCAGGAGCAGCCACAGGCTCAGGAAGGAGGAGCTGCTCTCAGCCCTTTGGCTGGCTGCCTGCCCTTGTCTGGCTAAATACTGCGGCGATTCTAAATCTCACAGCAACCGCAGGGGATTGAGCTCATCTCCTCCTGCTTCAAAACAGCAGGCCCCTGCCACCGGAGGTAAAGGAAAACAGGGCAGCAGAGGGCCTGTGACATAGGGGTGGCCTATACAGGGCCTATGACACACAGCTGAGCAATTCTGATTCCAGCCAGTGGAGGGCAGTGGTGCTTACACACCAAGCCAGTGCCACGCACTCTAGCAATAGCTGTTAGAGCAGGGGAAGGTGGCTGCTCTGGCACCTTGCAAGCAGGGAATTCCCCCAAATCCTCCGGGCCGTGTGAACGGAAGCAGCGGACCAGGCTCTTGGTATAGGCAGGAGGAGGGTGCCACTGGCCAGGCTTGCAGAGCATGGCCCAGCTCTTGGGCTCTGGGTATTTCCGTGCAGGGGGAGCTGGCCGGGGAGGGAATTATCGCATACACGAATTATGTCCCAGTCTGCAAAGGGCGCAGGGGCCGTACCCAGAACCGATCGCAGCACTCGACGGCATGACGGTGTGCTCACAACCCCAGTGCTGCGCCCGCTGACAATGGCATCGCAGCAATGGCAGTGTCCATTCGGACACCCCCTGCCCAGAAGGACAGAGAGAGAGCCCCTCCCGGCTCACAGCCAGCATGGGAACACCCCAAAGACTGGCCATTTGGGAAGCTGCCAGGCTCCCAGCAACCCCTGCTCCCTGCCTGCTCTGGGTGGCAAGAAGAAAAGCTGTGTGTGACTCCAATCTGAGAGTGGCAATGCACTGCTGTGTAGGAGGTGAACGGTGACTGTAGAGGGCCAGGGGCACTGCATCTCTGCCCCACGGTGGGGCCCAAGTGCACCACGTTCCTCCTCCCCCCCAGGGCCCTGACCCCTCTCTCCCTGCTCCCCCCAGGGCCCTGACTCCCCTCTCCCTGCTCCCCCCAGGGCCCCAAATGCCCTTCCTCCCTGCTCCCCCCAGGGCCCTGACCCCCCTCTCCCTGCTTCCCCCCAGAGGCCCAACCCCCCATATCTCTGTTCCCCCCAGGGCCCCAATCGTCCCTCCTCCCTGCTTCCCCAAGGGGCCTGACCCCCCGCCCCGCTTTCCCCCAGGGGCCCAATCCCCGTTACTCCCTGTTCTCCCCAGGGCCCCAACCGTCCCTCTTCTCTGCTTCCCCCCAGGGCCTGAGCATGGCAGTTTCCTGCCCCCCCAATACCTCCCTGCTCCCCTGGGGCCTGAGCGTGTTGCCCCCCAACTAACAGTGAAGTAGCAAGAGCTGGGCCCCAGAAGTCCCAGACAGGTCTCACAAAGCCATAGGCCAATCCAATCCAGGGGGTGCAGACACAGGAAGCGCCACGGGACCCTGTGGTGTCTGGCACGTGCCATGCAATGGATGTGGCATTCTTCTGGAGCTGTGCTGGGCCTGGGTGTGCAGATGTGCTGCAGGATCTTTGGGGAGCAGTCGGGCCCTGTTCCTCTCCGGCTTGGTTCTCAATACAGAGGCCTTGCTGCCGAGGGCCCTCTCCACCCACAGCCCCTGTGATCCCACCTATGCCACAAATTGTACGTGGCACCACAACCGCACACCCACCCTGCCCCTTCCAAGCCCTCCAAGCTCCCTGGCAGCTTCGGGGAGCTTGCTACACACCACACTGTGCCTGACTGGTCTACCCCCCGCCCTTAGGGCCCACCTTCCCCTCCACGCAGACCCTGGCTTGCTACGGGCATATACAGTCCTGACCCCTCCACCGGCAGTGGGTGCCAGGACCGACTCCTACATTTCAGCCACCAGGGGGTAGGCTTCACCCACAAGCCGCTCTCTTTAGTCGCTTGTCAAAGGAAACGTGAAACACATGTGTGAACAGTTGCTTGGCCTTAGAGATGGGTGTTGTAGGTACCACGGGCGGCAGTGGGTGCCGGGGTCTGACCGGGTCTCCTCTTGCGCCCTGGGGAGAATGCACCAGGAATTAAAGATTAATTTTCAGTTAAAGTTGATTTCACATGATGAAACCTCCAGGGCTGCATCCAACCCGAACTGGCAACTCTACTCCCCTCGCAGCCGGCTTATTTTTGCACTTCACTCGACAGATTCATAGCTGCCAAGGCCAGATGGGACCAGTGAGACCATATTCTCCTGCGTAACAGGCCAGAGACCTTCTGCCAAACAATTCCTGAGCCGACAAACTTCTGATCTGGGTTTTTAAATGGTCAGTGACAGAGCATCACGGCGTTTCCCTGGGCCCTTGATTTGTGAAGCAAGCTGGGCCGTCCCGTTCCCCCTTCTGCTCCTTGCTGGTTCTCTCACCCGAGCCCGGTGCTGCTGGCTGGGAGGCTCCGTGCTGGGAGGGCAGGTTGGGATCGATAGGTTGGATACGTTTCCATTGAGAGAGAACCCCCAGGAGCTGCTCCTGCTGCCCTTACCCAGGCAAGGCTCCCAGCGCCCTCAGAAGGAGTTTACCTACATAAATACAGAGTAAAATAGAGGAAGGAGCTCAGGGTTTGGTCCATTAGGCTTTGTAAAACTTCCCTGATGAACAGCACCTCATCTGGGGCTCAGATCCCTTTGGACAGAGGGGGCGTGGTCCAAACTGGACTTTGGGGGAAGGAAATCTGGGGTCAAAGCCCACGCTCAGTGACACTGGTGCAGTCCAGAGGGAAGCCCATGGGGTTGCTGGGGTGTCACCAAGGGCAGATTTAACCCTTTGTTGGCGATTAGTGCCAGCCTGGGCCTGCAAGGCTGACAGGAGCCGCAAGCCACGTTGTCTCAGGGCCAGGGCCCATTCTCCGTTGCACCCGCGCTGTCTGCTACCGGAGAAGGGTTTTCAGAAGGAATCTGAAAACCAGGAAGCCTGCCGCTCGCACTGCCCAGATCAGCAGTTTTCCCAGATGTTCTCTGAGCTGGCAGATTAGAGGGTGACCTTGGTGGCAACCCCAGCAGTGAATGAATCGCGCGGGTGAGTGCATGCGGGTGTGTGGGTGTGGGTGCGTGTGGGTGTGTGGGTGTGGGTGCGCGTGCATGGGTGTGGGTGCCTGTGTGCATGCAGGTGCGTGCAGTACCCTCTGTGTGGGTGTCTAGGGGAAGGGGATGGACCATAGGCTGTAGGAGTGTGTGTGCATTTCATAAGAATTCAGTTTATTAGCACGGCACATGATTACGTCTGACTCATAACCAAGCCCATTGGTTTCACTTGACAGTTCAGCCATCAAAGGCTTATTTCAAACGAGAATTTCTACACCAGTCTTCCTCCCTGCCCCCCACTTGGTTTATCACTGGGGCTGCCACCGCTCCCTCAGGAACAGCCACAGTGCAGTGCTGGTGTAGACAGGGGGTCAGGAAGCTCACAACGTTGTAACCGCAGTGTTGCGTAGCCCTGCTCAGAACAGGCCAAGATGATGTTGTGGTTAAAATACCTCAGAGCCTGGCTACACTAGTGCTCCCCACCATTGCTACCCTCAGGAGAGCTGAGTGACGGGAGC